>NC_137071.1:30660695-32154619 GCF_951640355.1 Cnephaeus nilssonii
TTGGCTTGTAGTTCTCTTTCTTTGTCCTGTCTTTATATGGTTTGGGAATTAGGGTAACGCTAGCCTCATACAAAGAATTTGGAAATGTTCCTTCCTCTTGTATTTTTTGGAGTAGTTTGAGGAGGATAGGTGTTAATTCTTCTTTGAATATTTGGTAAAACTCCCCTGTGAAACCATCCCGGCCAGAGCTTTTATTTGATGAGAGTATTTTTATTACCACTTCAATTGCATTGGTATTTATTGGCCTATTCAAGTTTTCTGATTCTTCCTGATTGAGTTTTGGAAGGTTTTATTTTTCTAGGAATATGTCTATTTTGTCCAGGTTGTCCCATTTGTTGAAATAAATTTGTTTATAGTATTTTTTTTAATGATCCTTTGTATTTCTGTGGGATCAGTTGTTACTTCACCTCTTTTGATTTTGATTTTGTTTATTTGGGTCCTTACTCTTTTCATTTTAAATATTATTATCCACACATCTCAAATTTCTTCCTTACTCTACTGTGTGTCATCAGGGTAAAGAAACAGAAAGTTCTTGTTAGGTTTTATCAAAATTATTAAAAAACCATGGGACTGAAAGGGACCTTAGAGTTCATTAATAATCTAAGAATGGAGATTTCATACATTTATTGGCAAGTTACACATTTCCAATGACTAATTTGATTATGTTTTTTTTTTCTTTTCATTAACATGGCATATCATCCATAAAAAGAACAGTAAGAAAAATTAGTGAAAGTAGCATAATATATCTAGTATAAATACAACACAAACATGAACTCTAGGATGAATGATATTCAATTAATATCTTAGCATGAGAAAAATCTGTGTAAGAATAAACCTGCAGTAATATAATCACTTAGTCTGTTTTTACCCATAGTAGGTATTAATACATTGTAATTTTTAATTTATTTATATCAAATTCAAATTTTGAATGAATAACTGTGTAATAGACATATGAAATATTGATCTTTTGTACCCAATACAAAACTACTATTAAGTGATTTGTGAATCATTAGTCACATACATCAAAATTTTCCTTAAAACATTCCAGTAATGATAAACAGATAGTTTTTAATTCTGAATATAATAGAATATTAAAAATGTGTTCTCAAAAATGTAAATAGGAAAAATATAATTGAATAACCATAATGTACTCTTGTTTGCTAAAGTTATTATTTTGCTTATATGATTGGTTTGAAATGTAACTTGGTAGTATATGTTGAATGATGTAATATGAAAGCATTCATATATTAGCATGTATAAATCCTAATAGACATAAATCTTCTGAAAACTAATTTAACAAAGCTATTCACAGATAAACACAGCACGTCTACTATTGGTTTTTCTTCTGTGTGGTCTTTTAGAACTATCATTCCCAGTTTATTATTGTACTTAGTTTAAAGGGAATTTGCCAAGTGATCCCTGGACTTCAAACTTTAGGCCTGTTTTTAGGACAAATTAATATCTGTGGAAACCCAATATGGCTCAACTACCATCTGGCAAATGCAGAATTAATGGAGACATTGAGTAAGTATCTCTGTATAGCTTGCTGGAGATGGAGGAACAGAGAGGGGTACCTTGAAGAAGTAAAAAGTTCAATATAATAAAGTCAATAGGTTTTTAATTTTAGGTAATGACAATTAACATAAAATATTATATATGAAAATTATCATGGAACAATAGATATATTTTTGTACCCAGTTATACTGCTCTGTGCATCAATATGAAATGCTTGTTTAATTATCAACTAGTTCCATTTTTTTATTAGATTAAAACAGTATAGTATTTTTAGAAAGAATAGAATTGTTTGCTTTGCTATGAAAATTTAATTATTTTTTTTTCTTTATTGATTAAGGTATTATATATGTGTCCTTATTCCCCCATTGCCTCCCCACTCATGCCCTCACCTCCTGGTGTCTGTGTCCATTGGTTTGGCTTATATGCATGCATACAAGTCTTTTGGTTGATCTCTCCTCCTTACCCCCACCCTCCCCTATCTTCCCTCTGACATTTGATGGTCTGATAGATGCTTCTCTGTCTCTGGATCTGTTTTTGGTCATCAGTTTATGTTGTTCATTATATTCCACAAATGAGTGAGATCATGTGATATTTATCTTTCTCTGACAGGCTTATTTTGTTTAGCATAATATTCTCAAGTTCCATCCATGCTGTTCCTCCTTTTTCACCACAGTGTAGTATTCCAGTGTATATATGTACCACAGTTTTTTAATCCACTCATCTGCTGATGGGCATTTAAGCTGTTTCCAAATCTTAGTTATGGTGAATTGTGCTGCTATGAACATAGGGTTGCATATATCCTTTCTGATTGGTGTTTCTGAAAATTTAATTATTGATTTTTAAACTAAAAATAAGATATTTTCAGTTGCTTTGTTTATTATTGGTAATCAGGCATTGTTTGCAATTAGAAATTTTATAGAGGTTAAACCATCCTTGTATAGATTAAAACCTAAATAAATTAAGACTAAGATTATACAAAATTATTCAGACAGTTTAAAATTAAACCCTTAGTTATGCTAATTTGGTCATGAATTTTGTGGGATGCTAATTTTGCCATGAATTTTGTGGGATGGAGGAAGGGGATGAATGGAATACCTAGATAAATTATATGAGCCATCTGAATTTATCATATAATTGTCTCTCCCCATCTTCCTTCATTGACCTTGGTAGGAAAATAAACTTATATAAAAAGCTTACTTGAGGAAGATGGCGAACAGCAGGAAGGGAGGGAGAGAGTGTTAGAAAGTGAGGGAGTGATAGAGGAGAGTGTAGGCGTGTGTGGTGTGTATGTGTATGAGCTAGGGACAGTTAGATTCTGCAGGTCTTCCAAGGGGCTGCCAAACTGGGCAGTCTTAGAAAGCGGAGCTCCGCGCACAATGTGGACACTCCAGGGTGGCCAGCACGGGCACAGATACCATGCCATCTTGAAAAACAGAGCTGCTTGAGACTAGGATCCTGGACTCAGCACCACCCAGTCACATCTCAGATCCAAACCAGGTCCCTGCAGCCACTGGGGACAGAGACTTGCAACCACAGCTTCAGACCAACAGACAACAAGAATCCAGACATCCCGGCTGCAGATTTCTGTGAGGCGACTGCACCCCTATGGGAATTTGAGTTTGGGAGCGCACGTAGGGACCACAGTGCTGCTATGGGAATTTGAGCCCAAGCAGGCACAGAGACTGGTATCTGCTCCCCCATGCAGGGCAGCAGTGCCACCTGACTTCGATTCTTGGCAAGCGCACACAGAAGTCTGTTTTCCGCAGCACACATGGAAGCCTGTTTCTGCAGTGCAGGCACACCACAGTGCTACTGTGCAACCCAGTCCCCCATGGTGACCTGGACCCAGATTCTCCCAGCTAGAGGCAGCACTGAGCACCACTGACTTGACTCTGTTTCTTATCGCATGCACCTGGGATCCCTTACTCACAGCGCATTCACACTAAGAGCCAGTGACTCCAATTCTTGGTGCATGCACACACAGGGACCCCGATTCTCAACGAGAAGCTGCACGAGGCAACAGAGACTCTGATACTTGATTCTTGGTGCAGACACAGGGGAACTCTGACTCCTGGCACATGTGAGGGGACTCTGATTTGAGGTGCACGCCAACAGCGAGGTGCATGCGGGGTCCCTGATTCTATATGCGCACTGGAGACCACACTGAACACTGGTAACACTGACCCTGGGCGAGCCTGGTTCCCACCAACCCACGGCAGCCACACATCTTAGTGTCAGAGCACTTCAGTGACACTCGGGTGGTGCGAAGCTCCCACTGCACACGGCCCAGGTCCATGCAACTCGAAGTTTGAACCTTCTGGTGATAGTCAGAATGGGGAGACGACACAATCCCCCGAGGAAAGAAAATGAGGAGTCGCCAAGAAAGGAAATTAGTGAAATTGAAGCATGCAACATGACCGAAAAAGAATTCAGAGTAATGGTCGTGGAATTCATACATCAGATGGATGAGAAAATCAACAACCTATGCAATAATCAGGAAGAAATGAAAAGTGATATACCTACAATCAAAAACAACATGGAAAGTTTCGAAAGTAGACTAGAAGAAGCAGAGGACTGAATTAGTGAGTTAGAAGATCAGGTAGAGAAACAAGCTCAATCTGAACAGCAACTAGAGAAAAAAATTAAAAACCAAGAAGAGAGCCTAAGGGAGCGTTGGAACAATGTGAAACGAAATAACATACATACAATAGGGCTGCCAGAAGGACAAGAAGAACACCAAGGATTAGAAAATCTATTAGAAGAAATAATGACAGAAAACTTCCCAGATATGGGGAAGAAAAAAGTTACACAAGTACAGAGAGTCCCAAGCAAGATCAATCCCAAAAGACCCACACCAAGACACGTCATAATTTCAATGGCAAATATTAACGACTTAAAGGCTGCAAGAGAGAGACATAAAGTTACCTACAAAGGATCCCCCATCAGATTATCAAATGATTTCTCAACAGAAAGACATCAAGCTAGAAAGGAATGGAAGGAGGTATACAAAGTGTTGAAAAGCAAAGGACTGAATCCAAGAATACTCTATCCAGCAAGATGATCAATCAAAATTGAAGGGGAAATCAGGAGCTTCACAGACAAAAAAGGGCTAAGGGAGTTTATCACCAACAAACCAGCAAGGCAAGAAATGCTAAAGGAAATGCTGTAAAAAGAAGAAAGAAAAAGGGAAGAAGTAAAATAGTCACAAAAATAGATATGACTACAAACAAGTACCTTTCAGTAATAAATTTTAATGTAAATGGACTAAATGCTCCAATCAAAAGACATTGAGTGGCTGAATGGATAAAAAAACATGACCCATATATATTCTGTCTACAAGAGACCCACCTCAAAACAGGGGACTCACACAGACTGAAAGTGAAGGGATGGAAAAATATCTTTCAGGAAATGGAAATGAAGAAAAAGCTGTGGTAGCAATACTTGTATCTGAAAAAATAGACCTCAAAGTGAAGGCCATAACAAGAGATAAGGAAGGTCACTTCATAATACTAAAGAGATCGATACAACAACAGGATATAACCTTAATAAACATATATGAAACGAATGCAGGAGCACCCAAATATATAAAAAAAACTCCTGGAAGATATCAAGGAAAGATCGACAATGATACAATGGTATTAGGGGACTTTAATACACCATTGACATCACTGGATACATCCTCTAGACAAAAAATCAGAAAAGACACAGCAATCCTAAATGACTCACTAGATCAGATGGACTTAAGTGACATCTTCAGAACATTTCACTCCAAAGCCACGGAATATATGTTCTACTCAAGTGCACATGGGACATTTTAAAAAATAGAGCACATATTGGGTCACAAGCAAAGTCTCCCCAAATTCAAGAACATTGAAATCATACCAAGCATCTTCTCAGATCACAATGCCATAAAATTAGAAATAAAGTACAACAAAAACAATCCAAAAATCTCAAACAATTGGAAGCTGAATTAAATAATGACTGGGTTACCAATGAGATCAAAGAAGAAATTAAAAGCATTCTGGAAACTAATGACAACAAAAATACAACAATTCAAAATCTATGGGACACAATGAAAGCAATCCTGAGAGGGAAATTTATAGCTCTACAGGTCTACCTCAAAAAACAAGAAAAAATGGTAGTAAATCATCTAACTCTACAACTCAAAGAATTAGGAAGAGAGCAACAAGAAGAGCCCTGAGTGAGCAGAAGGAAGGAGATAATAAAGATGAGAGGAGAAATAAATGACATAGAGACCAAAAAAACAATACAAAAGATCAATGAAACCAAGAACTGGTTCTTTGAAAGGATGAAAAAGATTGATGAACCTCTAGTCAGGCTCACCAAGAAGCAAAGAGAGAGGACTCAAATAAAAAAAATCAGAAATGAGAGAGGCGAAATAACAACAGACCACACGGAAATACAAAGGATTGTTTAAAAAATATACCATGAACAACTCTATTCTTTTTTTTTATTAAGGTTTATATGTGTACATATCTGACCATTTCCCATCCCCCACCCCACTCCCATATATGCCCTCACCCCCCAGAGTTTTGTGTCCATTGGTTATGCTTATATGTATGCATACAAGTCCTTCGGTTGATCTCTTATCTCCCCCACCTCTCCCTAACCTTCCTGCTGTAATTTGACAGACTGTTTGATGCTTTACTACCTCTGTACCTATCATTTTGTTCAACAGTTTATAATGTTCTTTATTTTCCATAAATAAGTGAGATCATGTGGTATTTTCTTTCATTGACTGGCTTATTTCACTCAGCATAATGTTCTCCAATTCCATCCAGGTTGCTGCAAATGGTAAGATTTCCTTCTTTTTTTATGGCAGCATAGTATTCCATTGTGTAGGTGTACCATAGTTTTCTGATCCAGTCATCAGCTAATGGGCACCTAGGCTCTTTCCAGATCTTAGATATTGTAACTTGTGCTGCTATGAACATAGGGGTGCATATATCCTTTCTTATTGGTGTTCCCAGTTTCTTAGGATATATTCCTAGGAGTGGGATTACTGGGTCAAATGGGAGTTCCATTTTCAGTTTTTTGAGGAAACTCCATACTGTTCTCCACAGTGGCTGCACCAGTCTGCATTCCCACCAGCAGTGCACGAGGGTTCCTTTTACTCTACATACTCACCAACACTTGTCATTTGTTGAATTGTTGATGATAGCCATTCTGACAGGTGTGAGATGGTACCGCATTGTTGTTTTGATTTGCATCTCTCGGATATTTAGTGACTTTGAGCATGTTTTCATGTGTCTCTTGGCCTTCCTTCTGTCTTCTTTTGAAAAGATTCTATTTAGGTCCATTGCTCATTTTTTTATTGGATCATTTATCTTCCTTTTATTAAGTTGCATAAGCTGCCTGTAGATGTTGGAGATTAAACCTTTATCAGTGATACCATTTGCAACTATGTTCTCCCATACAGTGGGCTTTCTTGTTGTTTTGTTGATAGTTTCCTTTGCTGTAAAAAAAGCTTTTTATTTTGATGTAGTCCCATTTGTTTATTTTCTCTTTAGCTTCCATTGCCCTAGGGGCAATATCGGTGAAGAAGTTCTTTTGGCATATGTCTGAGATTTTGCTGCCTGTTGATTCCTCTAGTATTTTTATGGTTTCCCGTTTTATGTTTAAGTCCTGTATCCATTTTGAGTTTATTTTTGTGTATGGTGTAAGTTTGTGATCTAGCTTCATTTTTTTGCATGTATCTATCCAATTTTCCCAACACCATTTATTGAAGAGACTGTCTTTATTCCATTGTATGTTCATGCCTCCTTTGTCAAATATTAATTGAGCATAGTGGTTTGGGTCGATATCTGGATTCTCTATTCTATTCCATCGATCTATATGTCAGTTCTTGTGCCAGTACCAGGCTCTTTTGAGAATAGTTGCTTTGTAATACAGCTTGAAACCTGGTATTGAGATCCCTCCTACTTTATTCTTCTTTCTCAGGATTGCTGTGGCTATTCGGGGTCTTGTTTTATTCCAGATGAATTTTTGGAGAGTTCTTTCAAGGTCTGTGAAATATGCCATTGGCATTTTAATGGGGAATGCATTGAATCTATAGATTGCTTTGGGTAGTATGGACATTTTAATGATGTTGATTCTACCAATCCATGAACATGGTATGTTCTTCCATCTGTTTACGTCTTCCTCTATGTCTTTTTTCAGTGTCCTGTAGTTTTCCTTGTATAGGTCTTTTATCTCCTTAGTTAGGTTTATTTCTAGGTATCTTAATTTTTTTGGTGTGATGGTAAATGGGATTGCCTTTTTAGTCTCTCTTTCTGCAAGTTCACTATTGGTGTATAGAAATGCCATCGATTTCTTGGCGTTAATTTTGTATCCTGCTACATTGCCGAATTCATTTATTAAGTCTATTAGTTTAATGACAGAGTCTTTTGGATTTTTTATGTACAATATCATGTCGTCTGCAAATAAAGACAGCTTTACTTGTTCTTTTCCAATTTAGATGCCTTTTATTTCTTCTTCTTGTCTGATCGCAATGGCTAATACTTCCAGTACTATGTCAAACAGGAGTGGTGAGAGAGGGCATCCCTGTCTTGTTCTGTTTTTAGGAGAAATGGTTTTAGTTTTTGCCCATTGAGTATGATGTTAGCTGTGGGTTTATCATATATGGCTTTTATTATGTTGAGGTATTATCCTTCTATTCCCACCTTGCTCAGAGTTTTTATCAGGAAAGGGTATTGGGTTTTGTCAAATGCTTTTTCTGCATCAATTGATATGAGTATGTGATTTTTATCTCTCAATTTGTTTATGTGATGAATCACGTTTATCAATTTGCGCATATTGTACCATCCTTGCATTCCTGGGATAAATACAACTTGGTCATGGTGTGTGATCTTTCTGATGTACTGGTGGATTCAATTTGCTAGAATTCTGTTGAGGATTTTTGCATCTATGAGGGATATTGGCCTGTAATTCTCTTTCATTGTGTTGTCTTTATCTGGTTTTGGTATTATGGTGATGCTGCCTTAATAGAAGGAGCAGGGAAGTGTTCCTTCCTCTTGAATTTTTTGCAATAGTCTGAGGAGGATAGGTTTTAGTGCTTCCTTGAATGTCTGGTAAAACTCCCCTGTGAAGCGGTCTGGCTCCAGGCTTTTTTTGCCAGAAGTTTTTGATGACTGCTTCAAGTTTTTCCATAGTTATTGGCCTATTGAGCTGTTTAGATTCTTCTTGATTGAGTTTTGGAAGGTTATATTTTTCTAGGAATATGTCCATTTCCTCCAGGTTGTCCAGTTTGTTGGAATAAAGTTGTTCTTAGTATTTTGTAACAATCCTTTGTATCTCAGCGGGGTCTGTTGTTATTTCACCTCTTTCATTTCTGATTTTGTTTATTTGGGTCCTCTCTCTTTGCTTCCTGGTGAGCCTGGCTAGAGGTTCATCAATCTTGTTTATCCTTTCAAAGAACCAGATCTTGGTTTTGTTAATCTTTTGTATTGTTTCTTTGGTCTCTATTTCATTTTCTCTGCTCTGATCTTTATTATTTCCTTCCTTCTGCTTACACTGGGCTTTTCTTGTTGCTCTCTTTCTAACTCTTTGAGTTGTAGGGTTAGGCAATTTATTACCATTGTTTCTTGCTTTTTGCACTAGGCTTGTAGAGCTATGAACTTCCCTCTCAAGACTGCTTTTGCTGTGTACCATAGATTTTGGATTGTTGTGTTTTCATTGTCATTTGTTGCCATGATGTTTTTTATTTCTTCCTTGATCTCTCTCGTAACCCAGTCATTGTTTAATAGCATGCTGTATAGTCTCCATGTGTTTGATTTCTTTGGATTGTTTTTATTGTAGTTTATATCCAGTTTTATGCCACTGTGATATGAGAAGATACTTGGTATGATTTCTATCTTCTTGAATTTGAAGAGCTTTTGCCTATGTCCCAACATATGGTCTACCTTTTAAAATTACCCATGTGCACTTGAGATGAATGTATATTCTGTGGCATTCGGGTGAAATGTTCTGAAGATGTCAATTTATTCCACCTGGTCTAATGAGTCATTTAGGATTGAAGTTTCTTTGCTCATTTTTTGTTTAGAGGATTTGTCCAATGGTGATAGTGGGGTATCAAAGTCTCCTACTATGAGTGTATTTCTGTGAATCTCTCCTTTGATATCCTCCAGGAGTTTTTTTTTTTAATGTATTTGGTTGTTCCTGTATTGGGTGCACATATGTTTACCAGAGTTATTTCTTCTTGATGGTTTGCTCCCTTTAGTATTTAGAAGTGGCCTTTCTTATCTCTTGTTATGTCATTCACTTTGAGATCCAATTTGTCAGATATAAGTATTGCTACCCCAGCTTTTTTTTTTCATTTCTATTCACCGTGTAAATCTTTTTCTCTCCTTCCACCCTCAGTCTGAGTGCGTCTTTTTTTCTGGGGTTGGTTTCTTGTAGACAGAAGATATATGGGTCTTGTTTTCTTATCCAATCTGTTATCCTGTGTCTTTTGATTGGGGCATTTAATCCATTTACATTTAAAGTTTTTATTGATAGGTACTTATTTGATGCCATTCTTATACTTTACCCCTGTGTTCCTTCTTCGCTTCCTATTTTTTTTTTTTTAACAGTAAACCCTTTAGCACTGTTTGCATTGCTGGTCTCGTGGTGATAAATTCCCTTAGTCCTTTTATGTCTGTGAAGCTCCTGATTTCACCTTCAATTTTGATTGATAGCCTTGTTGGGTACAGTATTATTGGATTCAGACCCTTCCTTTGCATGACTTTGTATATTTCATTCCAATCCCTTCTGTCATGAAGAGTTTCTGTTGAGAAATCAGTGGTAGTTTGATGGAGGTTCCTTTGTATGTAACTTTCTGTCTCTCTCTGGCTGCTTTTAAGATTCTTACTTTGTCGTTGGTGTTTGCCAATTTAATTATAATGTGCCTTTGTGTCAGTCTTTTGGGGTTCATTTTGCTTGGGACTCTGTGAGCTTCTTGGATTTGTGTGGGTGTTTTCTTCCCTATATCAGGGAAGTTTTCTGTCATTATTTCTTCAAACAGGTTTTCTATTCCTTGCTCAGTTTCCTCTTCTTCTGGAACCCCTATTATGCGGATGTTGTTTTGTTTTTTGTTGTGCCAAAGTTCCCTTAGGCTCTCCTCCTGCTTTTTAATTTTTTTTCTAGAAGCTCCTCTAATTGGTTATTTTTTCCCACCTTGTCTTCTAGTTCACTGATGCAGTCCTCTGCTTCTTCTAGTCTACTCTTGATGCTTTCTATTGTGTTCTTTACAGCAGCGATGTCATTTTTCATTTCTTCTTGGTTCTTCTTCATTTCCTCTTGGTTCTTACTCATATTGTTGAATTTGTCTTCCATTCTTTTCAGCCACCTTATGACCATTTCTCTGAATTCTTTCTCTGACATGTTGCTAGCCTCTATTTCGTTTACTTCCTTTTCTGGTGATACCTGCCTTTCTTTCACATGTGTCCTGTTTCTTTGTCTCCCCATGATCTCTCTTCTCCGGATGTCTGGTTATGCAGTTATCTCTCTCCTGCGTTGATTTAAAGGCACACTATACGACACAACCAGGTACAAAACACAATGCACTGAATAAGAATGTACTCACAATATTAATAACCCCAATAAAGGTGACCACCAGAGAAAGGCAAATTAGTGGATAGGAGAGAAAGTATTAGAAAAAAAAGGTGTGCCAAAATGTAATTGGGAAAAGGAAAAAAAAGTAAGAGAGAAAAGAAAGAGACTAAGAAAGAAAAGGGGAACAAACTATATATATATATGGGGAGAAAACTCCAAGAGAACAGCCGCTAATCCCAGCAAATGCCAGCAACAAGTACCTGGAGATTAATAAAAACTACAAACTACAACTAATATCAAGTGAAGAGAGGGAATTCAGAAGCAAAAAAAACAAACAAAATCAAAGCAAAAAAAAACAAATATAAAAATAAGCAAAACAGTCTCACAAAAAAGCATAAAGAATCGATATAGTCAACATTCAAGCAAAACAACAGCATAAGGACAGAGAGAAAAACAGTTTTTTGGATAGTTAAGACAGAGAAGAGAGAGGTGTGTATAGACTTGGAGCAGGGGTTTGGAAATTAGATATATAAGTAGGGTGAAATTTTAACAGGGGATAAACAGAAACAATAGGGAAAATCTAAAGCAGGAAAAGGGTAAGAGAAACAGGTCACCAAAATGGAAAAAGTTAGGCAGAGAATGATGCCATAAAGGTAGAGTTGAGATAGAGTAAAATGATGCAAAGGGAAAGATGAAAATAGAATGTAGAACACTAATCCTAAAGTAAAATAAAGAGAAAATAAAATGACACTTAAAAAAAGATAAAATAGTAGTAGTAATATTTCTGATTGAAAATAAAAATGTAATAATAAAAAATGTAAAATCAAGTGAGGAAAAAAGAAAAAAATTAGTTTCTTAAGTAAAAGATGAAGAAAATAAAAATAAAAAAACAATAAAAAAATTAAAATTAAAAAATAAAATGTGCAGTAGTAAAGGTCATTCACTTCCTCTATTGTTTTGTTTGGCATGCCTGTTTCCCAGTCAGGACAGTGTTGCAGATCCCTGTGTTCCACTGCTCCTCAGTGTTGTAAGCCAGTCCTGATTTTTAAGCAGGCGGTGTCTTAATTTCTCGTATTCCTTTATTTTTGATTACACAAGTCAATTTGTGATTCAGCCCCTGGGTGGCAGTGTTTCTGGATTGACTTCTGGGTATATATGGCCTTTCTAGCCTGTGTTTAGATGCTGGTTTCCCTGTGACACTCAATAACAGTTTGTGCGAGTGGGCTGCCTCAGAGCTGGCTCTCCAACGGTCACTCCCTGCTCCGATTCCCAAGCTCCAGAAAAACAACTTTCCCCTGCAGTCTCCCAGGGTGTCCCAAACTGGGTGATCCTATGTATTGGGGTTAGTAATCAGAAGCAAGGATTTGAAGGGGAAAAAGCCCAAGTGTGCGACCAACGGGGCTGCATGAAAGTCTGCATAGTCCTCCTTTCCCCCTTGGGTCTAAGCAGCTGGCACACTTTTAAGATTTTTAGGCTTTTCTTTTGCTTCAAAACAAAATGGGTTGTTTTTTTAGTGATCCCTTCTGTTAGCAGCTCTGAAGACCCCCTTTCACATTCACAGATCACGCCAGCCCCAACAGCCACGGATTTTTCTAGGCACAGACTTCCCTGGTCCTCCAGCTCCCACAGTACGTGCGTTCCTCTCTCCCACCGGGACCAGAGACCTCACCTTATCCCAGGCGAAATCTGACCTTTCCGTGGTGGAGTGTTGACCTCCTCTGAAACCGCGTGTTTGCGCCAATTAGGGACCAGTGTTCTGGGGCTCGCAGCTGTTCAGTGGTTGCTGCAGTTGTAGCTTTTCAAGCTTCTGATAAGATCCACTTTCCCCTTCAAGATGGCGGGGTCTCTGCGTCCAAGCCGGTTGCTCTGAGAGGGAACCCTGCCGCAGTGGGGGCTGCCCAGTCTGGGGAACCCCGTCCATCAGTCCCCCACCTTCTCCTCGAGTTTAGCTGTCCCTTAACTTGCAAACAAATATTTCCCGTGTGACCCTCAGCTGTTCTTTCTTTCTGCTCCGGGACAAGGCTCGGGACCCATCTGTCTATTCCGCCGCCATTTTTTTCTCATTCTACCACAGATTTTTTTTATCCACTCATCTACTGATGGACACAAGGGATGTTTCCAGATCTTAGGCATTGTGAATTGTGTTGCTATGAACATAGGGGTGCATACATTCTTTCTGATTGGTGTTTCCGGTTTCTTGGGATATATTACTATAAGTGGATCACTGGGGCAAATGGCAGTTCCATATTGAATTTTTTGAGGAAACTCCATACTGTTTGTCCTAAGGGCTGCACCAGACTGCATCCCTACCAGCAGTGTACCAGGGTAACCTTTTCTCTACATCCTCCCCAGCACTTGTCATTTGTTGATTTGTTGATGGTAGCCATTCTGACGTGTGTGAGGTAATATCTCGTTGTCATCTGAATTTGCTTCACTCTGATGATCAGTGACTTTGAGCATTTTTTCATATGTCTTTTGGCCATCTGTATGTCCACTTTGGAAAAGTGTCAATTTAGGTCCTTTGCTCAGGTTTTAATTGGATTGTTTGTCTTCCTTTTGCTAAGTTGTATGAATTCCTTATATATTTTGTAAATTAACCTTTATCAGATGTATCATTGGCAAATATGTTCTCCCATACCATTGGCTCCATTTTCATTTTGTTGATGGCTTCTTTTGCTGAGTAGAAGCTTTTTATTTTGATGTAGTCCCATTAGTTTTTCTCCTTAGATTCCTTTGCCCTAGGAGATGTATCCGTAAACATATTGCTATGAGAGATGTCTGAGATTTTCCTTCCTATGGTTTCTTCTAGGCTTTTTATAGTTTCATGGCTTACATTTAATTCTTTTATCCATTTTGAGTTTATTCTTGTGTATGGTGTAAGTTCGTGATCTAGTTTCACTTTTTTGCATGTATCTGTCCAATTTTCCCAACACCATTTATTGAAGAAACTATTTGGACTCCATTATATGCTCTTGCCTCTTTTGTGAAATATTAACTGAGCATAATGGCTTGGGTCAATTTCTGGGGTCTCTGTTCTGTTCCATTCATCTTTATACTTGTTCTTCTGCCAGTACCAGGCTGTTTTGATTATGGCGGCTATGTAATATAACTTGATATCTGGTATTGTGATTCTTCCAAATTTGCTCTTCTTTCTCAGGATTGCTGCAGCTACTTGGGGTCTTTTTTGGTTCCATATAAATTTTTGGAATATTTGTTGTATATCTGTGAAATATGCTGTTGGTATTTTAATAGGGATTACCTTGAGTCTATAGATTGCCTGGGGAAATATGCACATTTCAATGATGTTGATTCTGCCAATTGATGAATGCAGAATATTCTTCCACTTGTTTATATCTTCTTCTATCACTTTTATCAATGTCCTGTAGTTTTCCAAGTACAAGTCTTTTACCTCCTTGGTTAAGTTTATTCCTAAGTATCTTAATTTTTTGTTGCAGTGGTAAAGGTATTGTTTTTTTTAATTTCTCTTTCTGAGAATTCACTATTGGTGTATAAAAAAGCCATTGATTTTTGGATGTTGATTTTGTATCCTGCTACATTGCAAATTCATTTATTAAACTTAGTAGATTTTTGGTGGAGTCTTTAGAGTTTTCTATGTATAATATCATGACATCTGGGAATAGAGTTTTACTTCTTCCTTTTCAATTTGTATGTCTTTTATTTCTTCTTCTTGTCTAATCACTGTGGTTAGGACTTCCAGTAATATGTTGAGTAACAGTGTTGAAAGTGGACATCTCTGTCTTATTCCTCATTTTAGGGAACATGGTTTAAGTTTTTGCCCATTGAATATGGTGTTCACTGTAGGTTTGCCATATCATGTTGAGATATGCTCCCTCTATTCCCACTTCGCTGAGAATTTTTATCAAAAATGGGTGTTGGGTTTTGTGGAATGCTTTTTCTGCATCTTTTGATATGGTCATCTAATTTTTGTCTTTCAATTTGTTAATGTGATGTATCATATTTTTTTATTTGTGAATATTATAGCAGCCTTGAATCCCTGGAATAAATCCCACTTGGTCATGGTGTGTGATCTTGTTAATATTTTGCTGGATCTGATTTTCTAATATTTTGTTGAGGATTTTAGCATCTACATTCATCAGGGATATTGGCCTTTAATTCTCTTTCTTTTTTTTGTAGTGTTTTTACTTCATTTTGGAATTGGGATAATGCTGGACTCATACAAAGAGCTTTGAGGTGTTTTTTCCTCTTGGGATTTTTGGAATAGTTTGAGTATAGGTGTTAGTTCTTCTTTGGTAAAAGTCTGTGAAGCCATCTGAACCCAGGCTTTTTTTTGATGGGAGTTTTTCTGCTTCTATTTCATCAGTTGTTATTGGCCTATTCAGGTTTTTTAATTCTTCCTGATTCAATTTTTGGAGATTGTATTTTTTCTGGGAATTTTTCCACTTCATCCACATTGTCCAGCTTGTAGGCATATAGTTGTTCATAGTATTTTCTTATAATGCTTTGTATTTCTGTAGTGTCAATGGTTACTTTTCCACTTTCTTTTCTGATTTTATTTATTTAGGCCCTCTCTATTTGTTTCTGGATGAGTCTTGCTAATGGTTCATCAATCTTGTTTATCCTTTCAAAGAACCAGCTCTTAGTTTCATTGATTTTTTCCATTGTTTTTTTTGGTTTGTTTTGTTTTTGTTTTTAGTCTGTATGTGCTTTATTTCCTCTCTAATCTTTATTATTTCCTTCCTCCTATTTACTCTGAGCTTTTCTTGTTGTCCTCTTTCTCCTTCGTTAAGTTGTAGAGTTAAATAGTTTATTATTAAATTTTCTTGTTTTTTGAGGTAGGCCTATAGTGCTATGAAATTCTCTCTCAGGACTGCTTTTACTCTGTCCCAGATATTTGGGGTTGTTGTGTGTTCATTTTGATTTGTTTCTAGGAAGTTTTGATATCTTTCCTGATCTTGTTGGTAACCCATTTATTGTTTAATAACATGCTTCATGCTTTTTAGCCTCCATGTGTTTGTTTGTTTTTGGGTGTTTTTACTGCATTTGACTTCTAATTTCATTCCACTTTGATTTAAAAGATGCTTGATATGGGAGAAAAAAGATGGCGACCGGCAGGAAGGTAGGGAGAGAGAGAGTGTGAGTGAGGAACCCATAGAGGAGAGTGTAGACATGTGTGGTGTGTGTGTGTGTATGAGCTAGGGTCAGTTAGATTTTGCACGTCTTCCAAAGGGCTCCCTAACAGGGCAGTCCTAGATGGCGGAGCCCCGCGCACAAAGCGGACACTTCTCGGCGGCAGGTGCGGACGTGGAGACCACGCCATCTTGAGAAACAGAGCTGCCTGAGACTCGGATCCTGGCTTCTGACACAAACCAGGACCCTGCAGCCACTGGGTACAGAGAACTGCTATCACAGCTTCAGACCAACAAACAACAAGAATCCAGACTTCCCCGCAGATTTCCGTGAGTCAAAGAGCCTATCCCCCTCCTCGCAGGCGTGCGGATAGCGCCATAGTAACTGATAGACCCGCCCCTCGCCCAAGCTGCACAGCTTTGCACAGGGACTCGCTCCCCCTTACAAAGATGGCGCGCAGGACAGAAGCAGCTCCCCGTCGGGGAAATCTGTCAGTGCGCAAAGAAGGCTCCCCCTCGGGGAATTTGGGGGAATTTGGCTTGCGGGTCACAGCTCCCCCTTCGGGGAATCTTAGAGCGTGCACAGAGGGGCTTCCCTTTGGGGAATTTGGCGTGCAGGACGGACTCCGCCCCCCATCCGGGACTCCGGGAGAGTGCATGGAGCCAGCTCACCTTCAGGATTTTAAGAATGTGCGCTCTAGCCGGTTTGGCTCAGTAGAGAGAGCACACACAGGACGCAGCTCCACTTCAGGAAATTTGGCACGCCGGACACAGCTGCCTGGGATCCCTGACTCACAGCCAATTCACACTAAGACCCAGCGACCCCAATTGTTGGTGCATGCACACACAGGGACCCTGATTCTCAACGAGAAACCGCACAAGGCAACAGAGACTCTGACACTCGAGTCTTGGTGCAGACACAGGGAAACTCTGACTCCTGGCACATGCTAAGGATCTCATTTTCGGCACATACCAACAGTGTGGTGCAGACAGGGCCCCTGATTCTAAGTGTGCACACGAGACCCCATGGAACACTGGGGACACTGACCCTGAGCAAGTCTGGTTCCCACAAACCAAAGGCAGCCACACGTCCTAGTGTCAGAGCACTTCAGTGAAACTTGGGTGGAGCAAAGTCCCCACAGCACACGGCCTAGGTCCACGCAAACGGAAGCTTGAGCTTTCTGGTGATAGCCAGAATGGGGAAACGAAATAACTCACAGAGGAAAGAAAATGTGGAGTCGCCAAGAAAGGAAATTAGTGAAACTGAAGCTTGCAACATGACCGAAAAGGAGTTCAGAGTAATGGTCGTGGAATTTATACATCGGATGGATGAGAAAATCAACAACTTATGCAAGAATCAGGAAGAAATGAAAAGTGATATAGCTACAATCAAAAACACCATGGAAAGTTTCAACAGTAGACTACAAGAAGCAGAGGACCGAATTAGTGAGTTAGAAGATCAGGTACAGAAACAAGTTCAATCTGAACAGCAATTGGAGAAAAAAATTAAAAAGCAGGAGGAAAGCCTAAGGGAGCTTCAGGACAACATGAAACGAAGTAACATGGGTATAATAGGGCTGCCAGAAGGACAAGAAGAGCAACAGGGATTAGAAAATCTATTTGAAGAAATAATGACAGAAAACTTCCCGGATATGGGAAAGATAAAAGTTACGCAAGTACAGAGAGTCCCAAGCAGGATCAACCCCAAAGACCCACACCAAGACACGTCATAATTTCAATGGCAAATATAAATGATAAAGAGAGAATCTTAAAGGCGGCAAGAGAGAGACAGAGAGTTACCTTTAAAGGAACACCCATCAGATTGTCAAAAGATTACTCAACAGAAACACAACAAGCTAGAAGTGAATGGAAGGAGGTATACAAAGTGTTGCAAAGCAACGGATTGAATCCCAAGAATACTATACCCAACAAGACTATCAATCAAAATTGAAGGGGAAATCAGGAGCTTTGCAAACAACAAAAAGGCTCAGGGAGTTTATCACCACCAAACCAGCAATGCAAGAATTGCTAAAGGGAATACTGTAAAAAGAAGAAATAAACAGGTAAGAAGGAATACAGACACAAAAATAGATATGACTACAAAGAAATACCTTTCAGTAATGACTTTAAACGTAAACTGACTAAATGCTCCAATCAAAAGACATCGAGTAGCTGAATGGATAAAAAAACACGACCCATATATATGCTGTCTACAAGAGACCCACCTCAGAACAAGAGACTCACACAGATTGAAAGTGAAGGGATGGAAAAATATCTTTCAGGCAAATGGAAATGAAAAAAAAGCTGGAGTAGCAATACTTATATCTAACAAAATAGACCTCAAAGTAAATGACATAACAAGAGATAAGGAAGGCCACTTCATAATACTAAAGGGAGAAATCCAACAAGAAGAAATAATTCTGGTAAACATATACGCTCCGAATATAGGAGCACCCAAATACATAAAAAAAAACTCCTGGAGGATATCAAGGGAGAGATTAATAGCAATACAATCATAGTAGGAGACTTTAATACCCCACTATCACCACTGGACAAATCCTCTAAACAAAAAATCAGCAAAGAAACATCAATCCTAAATGACTCACTAGACCAGCTGGAATTAATTGACATCTTCAGAACATTTCACCCCAAAGCCACAGAATATACATTCTTCTCAAGTGCACATGGGTCATTTTCTAAGATAGACCATATGCTGGATCACAGGCAAAGTCTCTTCAAATTCAAGAAGATAGAAATTATATCAAGCATCTTCTCAGATCACAGTGGCATAAAACTGGAAATCAACTACAATAAATACAATCCAAAGAAATCAAACACATGGAGACTAAACAGTATGCGATTAAACAAGGACTGGGTCACCAGAGAGATCAAGGAAGAAATAAAAAACATCATGGCAACAAATGACAATGAAAACACAACAATCCAAAATCTATGGGACACAGCGAAAGCAGTCCTGAGAGGGAAGTTCATAGCTCTACAAGCCTACTGCAAAAAAACAAGAAACAATGGTAATAAATTACTTAACCCTACAACTCAAAGAGCTAGAAAAAGAGCAGCAAGAAAAGCCCAGTGTAACCAGAAGGAAGGAAATAACAAAGATCAGAGCGGAGATAAATGACATAGAGACCAAAGAAACAATAAAAAAGATCAACAAAACCAAGAGCTGGTTCTTTGAAAGGATAAACAAGATTGATGGACCTCTAGCCAGGCTCACCAAGAAGCAAATACAGAGGACCCAAATAAACAAAATCAGAAATGAAAGAGGTGAAATAACAACAGACCCCGCTGAGATACAAAGGATTGTTACAAAATACTACGAACAACTCTATTCCAACAAACTGGACAACCTGGAGGAAATGGACATATTCCTAGAAAAATATAACCTTCCAAAAATCAATCAAGAAGAATCTAAACAGCTCAATAGGCCAATAACTATGGACGAAATTGAAGCAGTCATCAAAAAGCTTCCGGCAAACAAAAGCCCGGGGCCTGATGGCTTCACAGGAGAGTTTTACCAAACATTCAAGGAAGAACTAAAACCTATCCTCCTCAGACTATTCCAAAAAATTCAAGTGGAAGGAACACTTCCAAGCTCCTTCTATGAAGCCAGCATCACCCTAGTACCAAAACCAGATAAAGATAACACAATGAAAGAGAATTACAGACCAATATTCCTCATTAACATAGATGCCAAAATCCTCAACAAAATTCTAGCAAATCGGCTCCAGCAGTACATCCGAAAGATCATACACCATGAACAAGTAGGATTTATCCCAGGAATGCAAGGATGGTACAATATCCGCAAATCAATAAATGTGATACATCACATAAACAAATTGAAAGATAAAAATCACATAGTCATATCAATTGATGCAGAAAAAGCATTTGACAAAATCCAACACCCTTTCTTGATAAAAACTCTCAACAAGGTGGGAATACATGGCTCATACCTCAACATAATAAAAGCTATGTCTGATAAACCCACAGCAAACATCATACTCAATGGGCAAAAACTAAAAACATTTTCCCTAAGAACAGGAACAATACAGGGATGCCCACTCTCACCACTCCTGTTTGACATAGTACTGGAAGTATTAGCCATTGCAATTAGACAAGAAGAGGAAATAAAAAGAATCCAAATTGGAAAAGAACAAGTAAAGCTGTCTTTATTTGCAGACGACATGATATTGTACATAAAAAATCCGAAAGACTCCGTCAAAAAACTAATAGACTTAATAAATGAATTCGGCAATGTAGCAGGATACAAAATTAAAGCCAAGAAATTTATGGCCTTTTTATACACCAATAGTGAACTTACAGACAGAGAGACTAAAAAGGCAATCCCATTTACCATCACACCAAAAAAATTAAGATACCTAGGAATAAACTTAACTAAGGAGGTAAAAGACCTATACACGGAAAACTACAGGACACTCAAAAAAGAGATAGAGGAAGACGTAAACTGATGGAAGAATATACCATGTTCATGGATTGATAGAATCAACATCATTAAAATGTCCATACTACCCAAAGCAATCTATAGATTCAATGCACTCCCCATTAAAATACCAATGGCATATTTCACAGACCTTGAAAGAACTCTCCAAAAATTCATCTGGAATAATAAAAGACCCCAAATAGCCACAGCAATCCTAAGAAAGAAGAATAAAGTAGGAGAGATCTCAATACCAGGTTTCAAGCTGTATTACAAAGCCACTGTTCTCAAAACAGACTGGTACTGGCACAAGAACAGACATATAAATCAATGGAACAGAATAGAGAATCCAGATATTGACCCAAACCACTATGCTCAATTAATATTTGACAAAGGAGGCATGAACATACAATGGAATAAAGACAGTCTCTTCAATAAATGGTGTTGGGAAAATTGGACAGATACATGCAAAAAAATGAAGCTTGATCACCAACTTACGCCATACACAAAAATAAACTCAAAATGGATACAGGACTTAAACATAAGACAGGAAACCATAAAAATACTAGAGCAATCCACAGGCAGCAAAATCTCAGACATATGCCAAAAGAAATTCTTTACTGACACTGCCCCTAGGGCAATGGAAGCTAACGAGAAAAATAACAAATGGGACTATATCAAAATAAAAAGCTTTTTCACAGCCAAAAAAAAAAAAAAAAAAAAAAAACATCAACAAAACAACAAGAAGGCCCACTGCATGGGAGAACATATTTGCAAATGGCATCACTGATAAAGGTTTAATCTCCAACACTTACAGGCAGCTTATACAACTTAATAAAAGGAAGATAAATGATCCAAAAAAAAATGGGCAACAGACCTAAATAGAATCTTTTCAAAAGAAGACAGAAGGAAGGCCAAGAGACACCTGAAAACATGCTCAAAGTCACTAATTATCCAAGAGATGCAAATCAAAACAACAATGAGGTACCATCTCACACCTGTCAGAATGGCTATCATCAACAAATCAACAAACGACAAGTGTTGGCCAGGATGCGGAGAAAAAGGAACCCTCCTGCACTGCTGGTGGGAATGCAGACTGGTGCAGCCACTGTGGAGAACAGTATGGAGTTTCCTCAAAAAACTGAAAATGGAACTCCCATTTGACCCAGTAATCCCACTCCTGGGAATATATCCGAAGAAACTAGCAACACCAATAAGAAAGGATATATGCACCCCTATGTTCATAGCAGCACAATTCACCATAGCTAAGATTTGGAAACAGCCCAGGTGCCCGTCAGCAGATGACTGGATCAGAAAACTGTGGTACATCTACACAATGGAATACTATGCTGCCATAAAAAAAGAAGGAATTCTCATCATTTGCAGCAACCTGGATGGAATTGGAGAACATTATGTTAAGTGAAATAAGCCAGTCAATGAAAGAAAAATACCACATGATCTCACTCATTTATGGATAATAAAGAACATTATAAACTTGAACAAAAAGATAGAAAGAGACAGTAAAGCATCAAACAGACTGTCAAATTACAGGGGGAAGGTTAGGGAGAGGTGGGGGAGATAAGAGATCAATCAAAGGACTTGTATGCATGCATATAAGCATAACCAATGGATGCAAAACTCTGGGGGGTGAGGGCATATATGGGAGTGGGGTGGGGGGGCAATGGTAAGATATGTACACATATAATACCTTATTAAAAAAATTGAAAAATAAAATAAAATAAAATAATTCCTCAAAAAAAAATAAAAGATGCTTGATATGATTTCAATCTTTTTGAACTTGTATAGACTTGCTTTGTGTCCTAGCATGAGGTCTATCTTTGTGAATGATACATGTGTGCATGAGAAGAGTGTATATTCTGCTCCTTTGTGATAAATGTTCTATAAATGTCAATTAAATCTATCTGATCCAGTGTGTCCTTTAGTCACTGTTTCCTTGTTGATTTTTGCCTGGAAAATCTATCCAGTGGCATTAGCAGGGTGTTCAAGTCCTCTACTGTATTGTTGTTGATCTCTCCCTTAGAGTCCTCCAGTTTTCTTTTTTAAATATATTTAGTTGCTCCTATGTTGGGTGCATATATGTTTACCAGGGTCATATCCTCTTGTTGGATCAATACCTTTAGCATTATGTAGTGACCTTTGTTGTCTATTGTGGTGGCCTTCATTTTGATGTCCATTTTGCCAAATATGAGTATTTCTACTCCAGCTTTTTTTTTCTTTTCCATTTGCATGGAAAATCTTTTTCCATCCCTTCACTCTCATACTGTGGGTGTCTTTTGTGCTGAGGTGAGTCTCTTGTAGACAGCATATAGTTGGGTCATGTTTTTGTATCCATTCTGGTATCCTATGTCTTTTAATTGGAACATTTATTCCATTTACATTTAAGGTTATTATTGATAGATACTTATTTATTGCCGTTTTAATTCTGTATGCCTAGGTTTCTTCTTCTCATTACAGCAGTCTCTTTAGCATTTCTTGTCAGGCTGGCCTGGTGGTGTTGTATTCCTTTAGCCTTCCCCACCCCACCCTCCTCTGGGAAGCTCTTTATTTCACCATCTATTTGAATAATAGCCTTTCTGGATATAATAATCTTGGTTTCAGATCCTTGTTTTCCATTACCTTGAGTACTTCATTCCATTCCCTTATGGACTGCAGAGTTTCTGATGAGAAATCAGGTGTCAACCTGATGGGAACTCCTTTGTAGGTAACAGGTTTCTTTTCTCTTGCTACCTTTAAGATTCTCTCTTTGTCTTTAATTTTTGGCATTTCATTTATCTCTTCTTCTGGAGAATTCTCTTGTTCTTTCCTCTGGGGGTTGTTTTTTTGTCTCCTCATTTTGGGTGCCTGTTTGGGTTTGTGACTATATATTAGGTATATCTGCTACACCTCTCAATCTCTAGTTCAGGACAACGTGAAATGCTCTTTCTGACTAATTAGATCAGGCAAGGACTCAAATCATCAAGAGACTGCCTCCACATACAGACTGATAGGATTCTGTCTTGAATAGCCCTCAGACAATCGTCCACAGGTGTGGTATTTTTTTTTTCAACAGGATGAGGCAATTTTTTCTGCCTAGAGGCAAATTGTTATTCCCATTCTCTTAATGAGCCTCAGAAACTCTGCACTGTGGGACAAGGTGTTTACCACTAGTGTGGATCAACTGTCTTCCTCCCAGGCTAAGCTGCCTGTTTAGCAAATGTCTGCATGTGAAACATGACCTCCTCAGCATGAGGGAATAACTCCATACAGAAAACTGGGTGTCTTCCTCCTGAGCTCTAACACCAGAGGACCCAAATCCTGGCTTCTGCTCACACAGCTCCAGTCTACTCTGCCCTCCCTCTGCTGGAGCACAAGGTGAGTGGCTCCAGAGGGAATTTTGTTAATTGGCCCTTTAAGAGGGTGCCTGCATTTCCATCCATCTTTCCCTGACAGTCAAAAACCCCACTGCTTTTCACAGCCATATGTTATGTGGGTACCCTTCTCACTTCTGTTGCTCTCTGCTGGGGGTCCAGCTTGGGGTGTAGACCCCAGAGTTCTTAATGGCAACGCCTGACAGCTGAGATATCCCTCTGGAACTTTAGCTGCTGTCTGTGGGTTCCAAATCAGCCCTTTTGCACCTCTGCCTCTCCTACCAGTCTCTATGCAGTCTCCACTTTCTGACCTCAGTTATCAGGGTTCTCTCCAGCAAGTCTTCTGTTGATTATTCAGGGAGTTTTTCCTGTATTTCAGTTACAATTCCAGTTTGGTCCTGGGAGATTGTCTGTGCAACATCCCTTATCCCACCACCATTTTTAATCTCTCTGGGTTACAATAATCTTGCTTGATTTTTTTCTCCTCTTTGAATATACCATGTCATTCCCTGTGACCTGAAACATTTCTGGAAAAAAATTAGTTGATAATCTATGGGGGTTCACTTGTATGTAACTAGCTGCTCTTTCTTGCTGTAAGTGTGTGTGTGTGTGTGTGTGTGTGTGTGTGTGTGTGTGTGTGCGTGTGTGTTTAAAGAGTCTCTCTTTAACTTTTAGCATTATAATTATGATTTGTCCTGCTGTGGGCTCTTTGGGTTCATCTTCTTTGGAACACTGTGTGATTTCTAGACTAGATTCTGTTTCATTCACCAGGTTTGGGAAGTTTTCAACCATTAACTCTTCAACAAGGTTTTCTTTTCCTTTTTTTTTATCTTCTCTCCCTCTGGGATCCCTATGATTCTAATGTTTGTATGTTTCATGCATGTTGTCACAGTGGTGTCTTGAACTGTCCTCATTTTTTAAATTCTATTTTTCATTTTTACTGTTTCAACTGAGTGATTTCAACTATCTTGTCTTCCAGATTACTGACTTGTTCTTCTGCCTCATCTAATCTACTTGAGTCCCTGTAGTGTATTTTTTATTTCAGTTATTGTATTCTTCATTTTTTATTAATTATATTTTATATTTTCTATCTCTCTCTTAAAGTTCTCACTGAGTTAATCCATTCTTCTCCTGAGTTCATTGAGCATATTTATAACCAATCTTTTGAACTCTTTATCTGGTAGAGTGTTTGTATCAGTTTTATTTATATCTTTTTCTGTGTGTGGTTTTTCCCCCCCTATTTATTTGCTTGGGTCATATTTTTTTTATCTCCTAATTTTGGCTAACTCTTCCTGTTTGTTTCTATGAATTAGGTGAAACTGCAAACTCTTCCAGTTTTGAAGGAGTGACCTTGTATAGGAACTTCTTTTTAGGCTCTGTATACTAGGTGTCTTTCGAAGAGCAGCTGTAGTTATAGTTGGAGTGGCAGTGGGTTTCAGGAAGACTCAAGGGTAAGTTGCATGCATGATACATTGGCAGGCCACTTGTAGCTGGAGCTTGAATGGGCAAGAGCTATGAAAAATTCCAGGGACAAGCAATGCTGGGACCACCTTTGCTGACTGACTGAATATGTAGCTATATCTGTCACTGGCCAGGTAAAGACTCAGGGACATGCTGAGCTGGGATAGTTTTGGCAGGCTGGTAAGAACCCTAGTTGGAGTGGGCACAGGCCACAGGGAATACTGAGAGCAAGCCAATCTGGGGCCCAGATCTATAGTTATAGCAAGTTCAAGCCACAGGGAGGCTCAGGAGCAAGTCATGCTGGGACACCTTAGGAGGGCTTTTGGAGCTGTAGTTGAGGTGAGCTCAGGATTAAGAGTGTCCCAGGGGAAAGCTGTGTCAGAGTCTAGACCTGTAGCTCAAATGGGTGTGGTATATGATAAATCAAGGGGATAAGGGTAAGCTGAATCAGGGCCATCTAGACAGGCTGGTTGAAGCTATAGTTGAATGGGTCTCAGATTCAGGGGATCCTGGGATCAAGCTATGCTGGAATCTGGAGCTATATGTGGAGGGGGTACAAGCTGCAGGGTCCAGTGGCAAGCTGCACTGGGGCCATCTTAGCAGGCCTATTGTAACTTTAGGCCCTCAGAGTCCCAGGGACAAGCCATAGAGTTGGTGTTGGCCCTGGGTTCTGGGTTCTGTCCCTGGAAGTGCCTTGAATGGCTAGCAGAGCACCTGGATCATGTTCCTGTCCATGTAATGTAAGTGGAGGAAACACAACAAATGGCACTCTTTAGTGCCTCCATCATCGAAACTTCTCAGAGATCCCTTCATTTTTTGGAAGATGCTCTAGGACTAGTAAATTTACTTCTTACGCATATATTCTAGGTACCCTTTTAAACCACTCCCCGCCCCTATATTTCCAGGGCAGGAGTGTCTGCACACAGACTTTTCAGTGATTCCTTCCTAATGCCTGGTAATGTGTTGGGTGTGCTATCCCCACAATACTGTGTCTCCATCTCTCCTACCCATTGTACTCTCTCTCTTTTGTTTGTTGTACAGAACCTATCCATTCATTTCTCAGCTCCTCTTTGGTGGGAATTGCTCTGTCTGTATGTGTAGATTCAATGTGTTTGTGGAAGGAGGTGAATTTAGGGTTTTCCTACGCTGCCATCTTGGATAGATTAAAACTTCATTTTCATAATCAAAAGACATACAATATAGGATCTAAGGTTATCCTATATAACAAAGAGGGAGTATGCAAATTGACCATCACTCCGCCATAAATATGGTGGCGCCCAAAGCGGAGGCAGGGGGGGGTTTCCTTAACACAAGATGGCTGCACCCACAGTGGAGGCTGAGTTCCCGTAATGAGCCTTAATGAGCAATCAGCAGGGATCTGAGGCTGTGCCCCCCCCTCGCCCCCAAGGGGCTTGACAGGGTTAGGACCTCAGGCTGTGCCCCCCACCCTGACGCCAGACCAGGGGACCTCAGGCTTCACTCCCAACCCAGCAGGGCTTGAAGGGGGACCTCAGGCCACGCCCCCCACCCTGGCACCAGGCCAGGAGACCTGAGGCCATGACCCCTGCCTGGCAGGGCTTGAAAGGGGACCTCAAGGTGCGCCCCCTACCCCGGCACCAGGCTGGGGGACCTCATGCTGTGCCCCCTGCCCTGGCGACAGACCCAGGGACCTAAGGCCATGCTCCCTGCCTGGCAGGGCTTGACAGGGCACCTCAGGCTGTGCCTCCTGCCCACTGGGGCTTGACGTGGGACCTGAGGTTGTGCCCCCCTTCTGGTGGGTCTTGATAAGGGACCTGAGTCTATGCCCCCTGCCAGGTGGGGCTTGACGGGATCTCAGGCCATGCCCCCTGCCCAGCAGGGCTTGACAGGGAATCTCAGGCCGCATCTCCCACCTTGCAGGGCTTGATGGGGGACCTCAAGGCATGCCCCCTGCCCTGGCACCAGGCCAGGGGACCTGAGGCTGCGCCCCCCACCCAGCAGGGCTTGACAAGGGTGGGACTGGCCGGGTCTGGATCTAGCCCAATAGGGGGGGGGGTGGCGGCCAGGTCTGGGTCTCGTCCAATTTTGAGGTGCACATGGGTTGGCAGGGACTTGACTCTGGATCCTGTGGTGTGCCCCAGACTCTGACAGGAGGAAGATTTTCATATACATTTTACTAACTTACTTTCATCTCTGACACTTTTATTATAGAGAAAGGGCAAATAGCAATATTAAAATATTGCCTCGAATTAATCCCCTTTTAATGTGCATGAATTTCGTGCACTGGGCCACTAGTATGATATATTTATGATAGTCAGAAGACTTAATTTTTTAAATTCAGTTCCTTTTTCTCCTTAAAAGATGAAGCAAAATATTTTAATAGTAGCTTATATTAAAATATTATTCTAAAGATAGTTTATGAGCAACAATTATGTAATATATTTTAAAAGTTTCAAATATAAAAATTATTGTCACTCAACAAAACTTAGTTTCAAGTCTATCCTTTTAAATAATGTTTTAAAATAGTAGATATTAAGTAATTTATTTTTATCAAATATATTTTATTTAATGCCACTATTTGATAGGAATGTGACTGTATCACTAGAAGTCTTACATGTTAAGTTTCCCATGAATAAAAGAGAGTAAACTTAGTAACCAAACCTGAAGAGTTTTGATGCATAGCCTTTCCACAATTAAATTAACTTCCTTGAGATGTTTTCCAAAAGCAGAATCTATGCAACTATATTAAAACTGCCCATTTATCTTTTACTATTTCAAAAATTGATAATGAAAATATTTTAAAGTAAAAATGGACATTTTATCTCATATATTAAAAATATCCCAACAATATTATCTGTCAAAAGGTGACAAATTCAAGTTTGTTTATTTTTTTTTAATCAGATGATGTTCCAGCAACTGGAATTACCACAAATATGTGGAAAGCTGACCAACTGAGAATTAAGAACCAGAATGAAATCTATCCAGTGGCATTACTTCTTTTCAAAGCATGATTTAAAAAAAATAAAAAATAAAAAAATAATGGAGTTAAAATCATATGCTATGACCTTCTTTTATAATTTCATCTCTTGGCTGAAAGTATCAAATGCACAAGTACAAACTAGATCTACTGTATTGTGGTAAATTGAATATTCTGTCAAGCTTTCAATAATTGTTGAATGCACATTCTGTACTATGTTCTGGCCTATATATTGGGAAAAACAAAGTGAGTAGAAAATGGCCTTTCCTTCAGGGAACCCAAAGTTTGATCATAGAATTAGAGACATATTAAGAAATAAATAATCACAATATATTTAATCTCTTCTTTTAATCCTTTATTTTTATTGTTGACACTATTACAGATGCCCCCATTTCTTACCTTTTCCCTCTGGCCATCACCACACTGTTGCCTGTGTCTATGGGTTATTCATATATATTCTTGGCGAGTCCTTTCACATCCTTTTTTCCAGCAACCACCCCACCCCCAATCTAGTTAATTTCTTTT
Source organism: Cnephaeus nilssonii (assembly GCF_951640355.1). Taxonomy (NCBI): domain Eukaryota; kingdom Metazoa; phylum Chordata; class Mammalia; order Chiroptera; family Vespertilionidae; genus Cnephaeus; species Cnephaeus nilssonii. Next base: position 30,689,637 of record NC_137071.1, read on the forward strand.
TTATTCCAAATCTCTTCTTTAGAGTTCTCAGAATGGTAATAAAGCAGAATCAACTGTGGGAAGAATAAGCCAACTAGAGTACAATTTTTCTTTTGTAGAGTTCTATAACTTATTGTATTTGGTGTTTCTCAGTAGCTGTGATTATCAAACCAGGAAAAACACAAGCAGTTTTGTGTATTTTTTAAAAATAACCTTCTTCTCGCTTCTTGTCCCATAGCTAGCAAATACTGTATTTTAAAATTTCATCCTGAATCTAAATTATGGGCACTTTAGGGCTGCTGAAAGGAATTCTCTATATGTACTCAAGAAAAATTAGGACAGAGGACATGTTTGGGCTTGATTGTATCAATAGTGCTTAGCACAATGCCTAGCTCATAATAGGCACTTACTGAATGATTGTTGAATGAATGAATGTTTGATTAAGATACAATATGTGATAAGGTCAGGATTTTTTTAATTAAAAATATTTTAAAGTTTGTTTATACAATTAATTTATAATTGTATGGAAGAAATTGTGAAGCTATTTAAATGCAGGTATCTTCTTCAAGTTCTTTGCCTATACCATATGTCCCTATAATGGATATATATATACAGAGGTCAGCAATTAGGCACCCCACTTCTGAAATATTACTGACCTCTGCTTTAGAGCATTGAAATATTTAAAATGACCAGATTACCATTTCATATATATATTTATAATACATTTTACTTCATAATATTTTAATGTAGACTTGAAATCCACCTGAAGAATGATTTATACATAAGAATTTAGAATATTTACAATGGGAGAGATTAGAAAAATATTAGCAGCAAGCCTTCAAAAACATTAATATCTAAGAAAATTTATCAGAGTTGCCCTTATTCTCCTTTCCTAGAGCCCTTTCATAAACATGTTTTGTGTTTCACTTTATTGTGCAAGTTTATTATTTATTTATTTATTTTAATTAAAGTATTTTTAATGCTGACATTATTGCAAGAGTTCCCCTTCTCCCACCCCTTTGCCCATCTCCCCCTCCCCCTCCTCCCTGTACCTTGGGCTTTACCAAATTATTGTCCGTGTCCATGGGGTATGCATATATGTTCATTGGCTATTTCCTTCACTTTTTTTATCCAGTCATTCAGACCCCCATCCCCTTGGGCACTAGCCAGTCTGTTCCATGTAATCATGCTTCTGGTTCCATTTTGTTTGTCAGTATATTTTGTTCATTAGATTCCACATATTAGTGAGATCATATGGTATTTGACTTTCTCTGACTGGCTTGTTTCACTTAACATAATGCTCTCCAGGTCCATCCATGCTGTCACAAATTGTAAGACTTCCTTCTTTTTTACAGCCATGTAGTATTTCGTTGTGCAACTTTAAATCCTCATGACAGATCATTTATAATTTATATCCCAACTTAATTTCCTCTCTCTTGTCATCCCTTCCATTTCTGTCTTTTCTTTAGAATTTATTTAATTTTCAAATGTTTACTTATCTCATTGTTGACTTTGTCCTTTAATGTTTACGTACATGACCAGGGACAAGTGATATGTTAAACTTTTTTCTTTCTAATAAAAATTATCCCTTTAGCCCTTCTCATTTAGCAATCAATAACATTAGAATACTAAGCTTAGTGTTTTGTTGCCCAGAACTAACTTGCAGCTTCACTCTGTCAGCCATAAGATATAGGACAGTGATGGGCAACCTTTTGAGCTTGGTGTGTCAAACTTCGCCAAAAAACTGAGCATAACTCGGGTAGTGTGTCACTTTGAGGAAAAAACATTATTTCGCAAATGTTTCATCCTCAGGAGCAGCAAATGTTTCATCCTCGGCATGCGGCCGCCTCAACAGCCGCATGTCATCAGAAATGGCTACGAGTGTCAGTGCTGACACGCATGTCATAGGTTCGCCATCACTGATATAGGAGATACTATTGCCTTAATTATTCATATTTCTCAGTTCAAAATTCTGCTTCTCCCACAAAAGTTTCAACTTCAGAGAGCTTCATTTCTCCATTATTTTTCTATTGATTTTTTCAAGTTTCTCTGATGTAGAAATGATCTTTATTTAAAAATGTGGCTTATGACTAAGACTAGGAGGAAGCTAGTTTATAAAATATTGTAAGAATGACTAGTAAATGTTTTGGGAGTTGAACTTTTATATAAAAAGAGACTATATTTCAATTACAGAGTAGAAGAACGTCTAATGCATGTAATACATTCAAATCGCTAATGATTTTCCTAAGTAGACATCTAAAAAGTGAATGTCTTGAATTTTAGTTTTATTATTATTTTTTAATTTCTTTATTGATTAAGGTGATACATATTTGTCCTCATCCCCCCATTCCCATCCCACACCCCTCCCCATGGATGCCCCAACCCCCTGTTGAACTTAACCATTGGTTAGGCTCCTATGCATGCACACAAGACCTTTGGTTGATCTCTCCCCCCTCCCCCCACCCTCCCCTATCCTCCCTCTGAGGCCCGATAGTCCGATCGATGCCTCCTTGTTTCTGGTTCTGTTCTTTTTTTTTTCAATTTTTTTATTAAGGTATTATATGTGTACATATCTTACCATTGCCCCCCCACACCCCACTCCCATATATGCCCCCACCCCCCAGAGTTTTGCATCCATTGGTTATGCTTATATGCATGCATACAAGTCCTTTGATTGATCTCTTATCTCCCCCACCTCTCCCTAAACTTCCCCTTGTAATTTGACAGTCTGTTTGATGCATTACTGTCTCTGTATCTATCTTTTTGTTCAAGTTTATAATGTTCTTTATTATCCATAAATGAGGGAGATCATGCGGTATTTTTCTTTCATTGACTAGCTTATTTCACTTAACATAATGTTCTCCAATTCCTCCCAGGTTGCTGCAAATGATGAGAATTCCTTCTTTTTTATGGCAGCATAGTATTCCATTGTGTAGATGTACCACAGTTTTCTGATCCAGTCATCTGCTGACGGGCACCTAGGCTGTTTCCAAATCTTAGCTATGGTGAATTGTGCTACTATGAAAATAGGGGTGCATATATCCTTTCTAATTGGTGTTTCTAGTTTCTTCGGATATATTCCCAGGAGTGGGATTACTGGGTCAAATGGGAGTTCCATTTTCAGTTTTTTGAGGAAACTCCATACTGTTCTCCACAGTGGCTGCACCAGTCTGCATTCCCACCAGCAGTGCAGGAGGGTTCCTTTTTCTCCGCATCCTGGCCAACACTTGTCGTTTGTTGATTTGTTGATGATAACCATTCTGACAGGTGTGAGATGGTACCGCATTGTTGTTTTGATTTGCATCTCTCGGATAATTAGTGACGTTGAGCATGTTTTCATGTGTCTCTTGGCCTTCCTTCTGTCTTCTTTTGAAAAGATTCTATTTAGGTCTGTTGCCCATTTTTTTATTGGATCATTTATATTCCTTTTATTAAGTTGTATAAGCTGCCTGTAGATGTTGGAGATTAAACCTTTATCAGTGATGCCATTTGCAAATATGTTCTCCCATGCAGTGTGCCTTCTTGTTGTTTTGTTGATGGTTTCTTTTGCTGTGAAAAAGCTTTTTATTTTTATGTAGTCCCATTTGTTAATTTTCTCTTTAGCTTCCATTGCCCTAGGGGCAGTGTAAGTGAAGAATTTCTTTTGGCATATGTCTGAGATTTTGCTGCCTGTGGATTGCTCTAGTATTTTTATGGTTTCCCGTCTTATGTTTAAGTCCTGTATCCATTTTGACTTTATTTTTGTGTATGGCGTAAGTTGGTGATCAAGCTTCATTTTTTTGCATGTATCTGCCCAATTTTCCCAACACCATTTATTGAAGAGACTGTCTTTATTCCATTGTATGTTCATGCCTCCTCTGTCAAATATTAATTGAACATAGTGGTTTGGGTCAATATCTGGATTCTCTATTCTGTTCCATTGATCTATATGTCTGTTCTTGTGCCAGTGCCAGGCTGTTTTGAGAACAGTGGCTTTGTAATACAGCTTGAAATCTGGTATTGAGATCCCTCCTACTTTATTCTTCTTTATCAGGATTGCTGTGGCTATTCGGGGTCTTTTTTTATTCCAGATGAATTTTTGGAGAGTTCTTTCAAGGTCTGTGAAATATGCCATTGGTATTTTAATGGAGAGTGCATTGAATCTATAGATTGCTTTGGGTAGTATGGACATTTTAATGATGTTGATTCTACCAATCCATGAACATGGTATGTTCTTCCATCTGTTTACGTCTTCCTCTATCTCTTTTTTCAGTGTCCTGTAGTTTTCCACATATAGGTCTTTTACCTCCTTAGTTAAGTTTATTCCTAGGTATCTTAATTTTTTTGGTGCGATGGTAAATGGGATTGCCTTTTTAGTCTCTCTGTCTGTAAGTTCACTATTGGTGTATAGAAAGGCCATAGATTTCTTGGTGTAAATTTTGTATCCTGCTACATTGCCGAATTCATTTATTAAGTCTATTAGTTTTTTGACGGAGTCTTTCGGATTTTTTATGTACAATATCATGTCGTCTGCAAATAAAGACAGCTTTACTTGTTCTTTTCCAATTTGGATGCCTTATATTTCTTCTTCTTGTCTAATTGCAATGGCTAATACTTCCAGTACTATGTCAAACAGGAGTGGTGAGAGTGGGCATCCCTGTATTGTTCCTGTTCTTAGGGGAAATGTTTTTAGTTTTTGTCCATTGAGTATGATGTTTGCTGTGGGTTTATCAGATATAGCTTTTATTAAGTTGAGGTATGAGCCATCTATTCACACCTTGTTGAGAGTTTTTATCAAGAAAGGGTGTTGGATTTTGTCAAATGCTTGTTCTGCATCAATTGATATGACTATGTGATTTTTATCTTTCAATTTGTTTATGTGATGTATCACGTTTATTGATTTGCGGATATTGTACCATCCTTGCATTCCTGGGATAAATCCTACTTGTTCATGGTGTATGATCTTTCTGATGTACTGCTGGAGCCGATTTGCTAGAATTTTGTTGAGGATTTGGGCATCTATGTTCATGAGGGATATTGGTCTGTAATTCTCTTTCATTGTGTTGTCTTTATCTGGTTTTGGTATTAGGGTGATGCTGGCTTCATAGAAGGAGCTTGGAAGTGTTCCTTCCCCTTGAATTTTTTGGAATAGTCTGAGGAGGATAGGTTTTAGTTCTTTCTTGAATGTTTGGTAAAATTCTCCTGTGAAGCCATCAGGCCCCGGGCTTTTGTTTGCCGGAAGCTTTTTGATGACTGTTTCAATTTCGTCCATAGTTATTGGCCTATTGAGCTGTTTAGATTCTTCTTGATTGATTTTTGAAAGGTTATATTTTTCTAGGAATATGTCCATTTCCTCCAGGTTGTCCAGTTTGTTGGAATAGAGTTGTTCGTAGTATTTTGTAACAATCCTTTATATCTCAGCGAGGTCTGTTGTTATTTCACCTCTTTCATTTCTGATTTTGTTTATTTGGGTCCTCTGTCTTTGCTTCTTGGTGAGCCTGGCTAGAGGTCCATCATTCTTGTTTATCCTTTCAAAGAACCAGCTCTTGGTTTTGTTGATCTTATGTATTGTTTCTTTGGTCTCTATGTCATTTATCTCCGCTCTGATCTTTGTTATTTCCTTCCTCTGGTTACACTGGGCTTTTCTTGCTGCTCTTTTTCTAGCTCTTTGAGTTGTAGGGTTAAGTAATTTATTACCATTGTTTCTTGTTTTTTGCAATAGGCTTGTAGAGCTATGAACTTCCCTCTCAAGACTGCTTTCGCTGTGTCCCATAGATTTTGGATTGTTGTGTTTTCATTGTCATTTGTTGCCATGATGTTTTTTATTTCTTCCTTGATCTCTCTGGTGACCCAGTCCTTGTTTAATAGCATGCTGTTTAGTCTCCATGTGTTTGATTTCTTTGGATTGTATTTATTGTAGTTGATTTCCAGTTTTATGCTACTGTGATCTGAGAAGATGCTTGATATAATTTCTATATTCTTGAATTTGAAGAGACTTTGCCTGTGACCCAGCATATGGTCTATCTTAGAAAATGACCCATGTGCACTTGAGAAGAATGTATATTCTGTGGCTTTGGGGTGAAATGTTCTGAAGATGTCAATTAATTCCATCTGGTCTAGTGAGTCATTTAGGATTGCTGTTTCTTTGCTGATTTTTTGTTTAGAGGATTTGTCCAGTGGTGATAGTGGGGTATTAAAGTCTCCTACTATGATTGTATTGCTATTAATCTCTCCCTTGATATCCTCCAGGAGTTTTTTTATGTATTTGGGTGCTCCTATATTGGGAGCGTATATGTTTACCAGAATTATTTCTTCCTGTTGGATTTCTCCCTTTAGTATTATGAAGTGGCCTTCCTTATCTCTTGTTATGGCATTTACTTTGAGGTCTATTTTGTCAGATATTGCTACCCCAGCTTTTTTTCATTTACATTTGCCTGAAAGATATTTTTCCATCCCTTCACTTTCAATCTGTGTGAGTCTCTTGTTCTGAGGTGGGTCTCTTGTAGACAGCATATATATGGGTCGTGTTTTTTTATCCATTCAGCTACTCGATATCTTTTGATTGGATCATTTAGTTCGTTTACATTTAAAGTTATTACTGAAAGGTATTTGTTTGTAGTCATATCTATTTTTGTGTCTGTATTCCTTCTTACCTGTTTATTTCTTCTTTTTACAGTATTCCCTTTAGCAATTCTTGCATTGCTGGTTTGGTGGTGATAAACTCCCTGAGCCTTTTTTTTGTCTGCAAAGCTCCTGATTTCCCCTTCAATTTTGATTGATAGTCTTGCTGGACATAGTATTCTTGGATTCAGTCCTTTGCTTTGCAACACTTTGTATACCTCCTTCCATTCACTTCTAGCTTGTTGTGTTTCTGTTGAGTAATCATTTGACAATCTGATGGGTGTTCCTTTGTAGGTAACTCTCTGTCTCTCTCTTGCCGCCTTTAGGATTCTCTCTTTATCATTTATATTTGCCATTGAAATTATGACATGTCTTGGTGTGGGTCTTTTGGGGTTGATCCTGTTTGGGACTCTCTGTACTTGCGTAACTTTTATCTTTCCCATATCCGGGAAGTTTTCTGTCATTATTTCTTCAAATAGATTTTCTAATCCCTGCTGCTCTTCTTGTCCTTCTGGGAGCCCTATTATACGCATGTTACTTCGTTTCAGGTTGTCCCGAAGCTCCCTTAGGCTTTCCTCCTGGTTTTTAATTTTTTTCTCCAATTGCTGTTCAGATTGAGCTTGTTTCTGTACCTGATCTTCTAACTCACTAATTCGGTCCTCTGCTTCTTGTAGTCTACTGTTGAAACTTTCCATGGTGTTTTTGATTGTAGCTATATCACTTTTCATTTCTTCCTCATTCTTGCATAAGTTGTTGATTTTCTCATCTATCCGATGTATAAATTCCATGACCATTACTCTGAACTCCTTTTCGGTCATGTTGCAAGCTTCAGTTTCACTAATTTCCTTTCTTGGCGACTCCACATTTTCTTTCCTCTGTGAGTTATTTCGTTTCCCCATTCTGGCTATCACCAGAAAGCTCAAGCTTCCGTTTGCGTGGACCTGGGCCGTGTGCTCTGGGGACTTCGCTCCACCCTAGTTTCACTGAAGTGCTCTGACACTTGGACGTCTGGCTGCCTTTGGTTGGTGGGAACCAGACTTGCCCAGGATCAGTGTCCCCAGTGTTCCGTGTGGTCTCATGTGCACATTTAGAAACAGGGGCCCTGTCTGCACCACACTGTTGGTATGTGCCGAAAATGAGATCCTTAGCATGTGCCAGGAGTCAGAGTTTCCCTGTGTCTGCACCAAGACTCGAGTGTCAAAGTCTCTGTTGCCTTGTGCGGTTTCTCGTTGAGAATCAGGGTCCCTGTGTGTGCACGCACCAACAATTGGGGTCGCTGGCTCTTAGTGTGAATTGGCTGTGAGTCAGGGATCCCAGGCAGCTGTGTCCGGTGTGCCAAATTCCCTGAAGTGGAGCTGCGTCCTGTGTGTGCTCTCTCTACTGAGCCAAACCGGCTAGAGCGCACATTCTTAAAATCCTGAAGGTGAGCTGACTCCGTGCACTCTCCCGGAGTCCCGGAAGGGTGGCGGAGTCTGTCCTGCACACCAAATTCCCTAAAGGGAAGCCCCTCTGTGCACGCTCTAAGAATCCCCGAAGGGGGAGGTGTGACCCACGAGCCAAATTCCCCCAAATTCCCCGAAGGGGAGCCCTCTGTGCGCACTGACAGATTTCTCTGACGGGGAGCTGCTTGCGTGCGCATGCCAAATTCCCTCAGGGGGAGCGCGTCCCTGCACAAAGCTTGGCAGCTTGGGCGAGGGGCGGGTCTATCAGTTACTATGGCGCTTTCTGCGCGCCTGTGGGTGCTCAGCAGCTTGGGGGAGGGGCGGGTCTATCAGTTACTATGGCGCTATCCGCGCTCCTGCGAGGAGGGGGATAGGCTCTTTGACTCACGGAAATCTGTGGGGAAGTCTGGATTCTTGTTGTTTGATGGTCTGAAGCTGTGATAGCAGTTCTCTGTCCCCAGTGGCTGCAGGGTCCTGGTTTGTGTCAGAAGCCAGGATCCAAGTCTCAGGCAGCTCTGTTTCTCAAGATGGCGTGGTCTCCGCGTCCGCACCAGCCGCCGAGAAGTGTCCGCTTTGTGCGCGGGGCTCCGCCATCTAGGGCTGCCCTGTTAGGGAGCCCCTTGGAAGACCTGCAGAATCTAACTGACCCTATCTCATACACTCACACACACCATACACATCTACACTCTCCTCTATGTGTTCCTCACTCACACTCTCTCTCTCCCTACCTTCCTGCCGGTCGCCATCTTTCAGGCCTCAGACAAATCTCTGGTTCTGTTCTTGTTCATCAGTCTATGTTGTTCATCATTTCCCCTAGATGAGCGAAATCATGTGTCACTAGAGATATACTTATAAGAATTGAATGTGAGACGAGCAATAATAGTTATGCTGACAGGCAAATGAATCAGTCTGTAGTGAGTTTCTTTCTGGACCAACAGTTCTTTTGAGACCCAATATCAATGTCCACCAGTTCCTTATGAGTACATGTCGGCACTGACCCCTCAGCTCTGGATGGTGGACAAATGGTGGTGATGCAGGTCCGACTCCCTCTGGTTTGGTCTCGGCTGGACCCAAGGGCAAGGCTTCACCTGGATCCAGGGGCCCACGGCCTCACCCTGACCCGGGACGCAGCCTCACCCGGATCCAGGGGCACACGGCCTCGCCCAGACCCAGGATTCAGCTTCACCCGGACCCAGGGGCGCATGGCCTCACCGGGACCCAGGGGCGTGTGGCCTCTCCCGGGCCCGGGACCCAGCCTCACCCGGATCCAGGGGCACATTGCCTCGCCCGGACCCAGGATCTAGCTTCCCCTGTACCCAGGGGCATGTGGCCTCACCCGGACCCAGGGACACGTGGCCTCTCCCAGACCCAGGGTCGCGTGGCCTCACCCGGATCCAGGGGCCCATGGCCTCACCCAGACCCGGGACCCAGCCTCACCCGGATCCAGGGGAACACGGTCTCACCCAGACCCGGGATCCAGCTTCACCCGGACCCAGGGGCGCGTAGCCTCACCTGGGCACGGGACCCAGCCTCACCCAGATCCAGGGGCACACGGCCTCACCCAGACCCGGGATCTAGCTTCACCCGGACCCAGGGGCACATGGCCTCACCCGGACCCAGGGTCGCGTGGCCTCACCCAGATCCAGGGGCCCACAGCCTCGCCCGGACCCTTGAATTTTAGTTTTAAACTGTTAATAGCAACCACATAATTTACCTCTATTTTTTACTTGCAAGTTACATATTGTAATATTTTCTCATTCCATTTAGACATTTTAATTTGATTAAAATACACGTTGAAATTTTATCTCACTTTAGATAAAGTCCTACATGGTTTCTCAGTAGTATAGAAGTAGTTTTTGTGGCTTTAGGTTTTCTATTTACTAATATATAACATTATTATTGTTATTGGACTTAATTACAAAATGAGTCATTTTGCTGATGCAACTTGAGGAACCTACAGCAAACTGACTGCTTAATGTCTCAGGTATAAGCACTGGAGTTTAAATAGTTTTTAAAAAAATATATTTTAATAATTTTTTTACAGAAGGGAAGGGAGATGGATAGAGAGTTAGAAACGTTGCTGAGCGAGAAACATCGATCAGCTGCCTCCTGCACACCCCCTACTGGGGATATGCCTGCAAACAAGGTACATGCCCTTGACCAGAATTGAACCTGGGACCCTTCAGTCCACAGACCGATGCTCTATTCACTGAGCCAAATGGGTTAGGGCTTAAATATTTTTTTTTAAGAAAAATCTGCTTCATTCATTTTTAAAAAATATATTTTATTGATTTTTTACAGAGAGGAAGAGAGAGGGATAGAGAGTCAGAAACATCGATGAGAGAGAAACATTGATCAGCTGCCTCTTGCTCACCCCCTACTGGGGATGTGCCCGCAAGCAAGGTACATGCCTTTGACCGGAATTGAACCTGGGACCATTCAGTCCGCAGGCTTACGCTCTATCCACTGAGCCAAACCGGTTTCGGCTGCTTCATTAATATTTAATTACTTTTTATTAACTGACTTAGTTTATAAGAAAGATAGTATTCAGAAGTGGGATAAGCATTTTGTTTTCTTTTTTTTAATTCCTTTATTGATTATCATATCACATAATTGTCCTCCTCCCCCCATTCCTTTCCCAAACCCCTCCCCACGTATGGCCCAACCCTCCTGTTGTCTGTGAACACTGGTTAGGCTTATATGCATGCATACAAGTCCTTTGGTTGATCTCTACCCCTTTCCCCCACACTCCCCTACTTTCCCTCTGAGGTTTGACATTCTGATCGATGCTTCCCTCTCTCTGGGTCTGTGTTTGTTCATCAGTTTATGTTGTTCATTATTTCCCCTAGATGCGTGAGATCATGTGATACAAGAAATACACTTATAAGAACCGAAAATGAGACAAGCCATAATGGTTATGCTGAGAGGCAAATGAATCAGTCTGTAGTAAGTTTCTTTCTGGGCCAACAGTTCTTTTGAGTCCCAATTTCAATGTCAAACAGTTCCTTATGTGTACATGTCAGCAATGATATTTCAGTTCTGGATGGTGGACAAATGGTGGTGTTGCAGGTCCGACCGTCTCTGGTTTGGTCCTGGGCAACCTTCAGTGATGCACAGCTGCTGTCTGCTAGTATGGCAAGGCATGGTCAGCGTCTTCCATCTCTGGACTGTTTCTCTTCTGTCTTCATGGGTGGAGCAGTCCTGTCGATTCCTCTCTGTTGTAGGAATCCACATGGTCTCGGAGTTGTTTTTTGAAAATATACAAACATATTCTCGACCAAAAGTTAATAAAGGAATATTTCCTATAAATTTGACTTGGGATCCTTTTTCATTTTTTGCCCAAATGATTTTCCTCTGGCTTGTTTTGACACCATGTGTGTTTTAAATGGGTGTCTTGCTGATAGCATTACAAATGAAAGTTAATTTTCTAAAGTACAAATTTTCTAGATGTAATTTACTTACAGGATATATTTCCTTACATTTTATACTTCTACTATGCCCCCTTTTTTTATTTAAATATTAGGAGGCTTTTGAAAAATTTATAATGTAGTCTTGATAGCTTTTACATTTTAACTTTTTGCTCTAAAATATAACTGCTTTCAGTTCATTACATGTTACACAATTTTACCATGAGATGAACTGCCAATAAAAATTTTTGTTAACACTTTAGGAACAGCTTTTTGTACAGTACAATTAATTTTTCTAGAATATTCGCTTATTTCAATTAGCCAATTTAAATTACTCTGAAAACTTGGCTACTATTCTACTGTCAAACTCAACACTCTAACAACAATCTTATTTTACCGTGTGTATATTAGTGGAAAGGATTATTTGCCTTCTTGAGTAGGTCCTGAGCATTCCTGGTACTAGGCTGGATTTAGATATCAAAAACCCACTTCCCCACACCATGGGTACAAGACATCTCAAACAAGTCTTGTTGCAGTGAGAGGGCAGTTGCTGTTGGCCAAGACTCTGTCTGTTACTTGGGTCCCGATTTGAGCTGTGCATGGGAAGTGAAGCAGCCATGGGGGCAGGAGACATCCCTCAGAAGGGGTGAAGATTCAAGCCCCTGCAAAGTTGGGGGGGTGGGGGTAAGGGTCTGTGTCCCACCTCTGTTGACCCCAAAATTCTCTCCTGATGGCCCCTCTGTGACTGTGCCTGTCTTAGGTTGTTCCTTCCCTGAGGAATCTTACCTGTCTCTGGCTAACCAGCCATCCTCCGGGGCCAAGCAGGGTGATGTGAGGTTCAGTTCTGTCTCCTTGGTAGCATATGTCCCCGTGGCCTCCATGCCCAGCACCTGCTTTGGGATCCCCCTGCCTACTGGTGAGGCCACGGCACTGATCACATATCTTGGGGAACCTAGGTTTCTTCTCCAGGGAGGGCCCAGCTCACCCCACTGGGCAAGAGACAGATCCATGGTACCAGCCACCATGAGGCTTCAACCTCGGCATGAACTGAAAGCTCAGCCAACAGCTGTGGGCAACTGGACCATGAGAAGAGGGTCCTTCTTGGCCAAAAGGGCAAGAGGGGCCAATATAGAATATTCAGGTGCCTTCCCAGGGGGCCCTCTACACAATGGAAGGGATTAAATCCTTTCATGTCCTTTTTAAATTGCTGCCAGACATTCAAAGAATTGGTTTGTAAGTTTGTTTTTGATAATTGTACATTATGCTGTTGTAATTCTAAAATATCAAGAGATGTGTTACCTTTGTCTCCAAGCACCAAAAATATGATTTTTTTATTGATTCCCAATGGAGCAAGGTACCATTATAGGTAATGGGGGGTAACACAAATCTGGGGAAAATTATGACATTGTAGAATAATATCATGTAAGGATATTCTTTGCTCTAGGCCATGGCAATTCCATTTCAAACTGGCTGTCAATTTCTTTTTGTATAGACAAGGTCTTAGTTACATTTTCTGCACCTCTCCCAGGAGCAAGTAGTGATAGTCCCTTCCTTTGGTGTCCATGCCAGCCAGAAACCTCTCTTTAATTTTATACACAAAGGAGCAGTGGTTTGCTTTTGTGTCATACAGAAGAGAAGCTGGGTGGCGACCCCTGTGTAATTATACTTCCTTGCCCCACCCATGGTCCTCCTGGATGACCAAAGTGTTTGGTATTATTGGGGACTACATTAGGCTGGGGATCAGCCCACATAAGGGCTCCCACCCATGAAGGGTCAGGAACATAAGTCCAAAATACATCCCCATTTGCCCCAGGTGATATTACCGTATAGCTGATGACTGCTAGCATGGCAGGAAAGATATTCTCAGGCATTCTTGGGGTTCTGGTTACCTCACACTTGCTTTTTATTGTTTATTTTATTATATTATTATTATTATTATTTTACATATGTGTCCTTATCCCCCTATTACACCCTAGCCCCCGCTCATGCCCTACCCCCCTGTTATCTGTGTCCATTGATTAGGCTCATATGCATGCACACAAGTACCTTGGTTGATTTCTCCCCCTTACTCCCACCAACCCCCTCCTTCCCTGAGGTTTGAGGTTCTGATCGACGTTACTCAGTCTCTGGATCTGTTCTTGTTCATCAGTCTATGCCATTCATTATATTCCACAAATGAGTGAGATCATGTGGTATTTATCTTTCTCTGACTGGCTTATTTCACTTAGCATAATGCTCTCCATCTCCATCCATGTTGTTGCAAATGGTAGGAACTCCTTTTTTACTGCAGCGTAGTGTTCCATTGTGTAGATGTACCACAGTTTTTTAATTCACTCATCTGCTGATAGGCATTTAGGCTGTTTCCAAATCTTAGCTATGTTGAATTGTGCTGCTATGAACATAGGGGTGCATATATCCTTTCTGATTCGTGTTTCTAGTTTTTTGGGATATATTCCTAGAAGTGGGATCACTGGGTCAAATGGAAGTTCCATTTTTAGTTTTTTGAGGAAACTTCATACTGTTCTCCACAGTGGCTGCACCAGTCTGCATTCCCACCAGCAGTGTAAAAGAGTTCCTTTTTCTCCACATCCTCGCCAACACTTGTCCTTTGTTGATTTGTTGATGATAGCCATTCGGACAGGTGTAAGATGATACCGCATTGTTGTTTTGATTTGCATCTCTCTGATTAGTGACTTTGAGCAGGTTTTCATATGTCTCTTGGCCTTCCTTCTGTCTTCTTAAGAAAAGTGTCTATATAGATCACTTGCCCATTTTTTGATTGGGTTGTTTATCTTCTTTTTGTTAAGTTCTATGAGTTCTCTGTAAATGTTGGAGATTAAACGCTTATCGTTGATATCATTGGCAAATATGTTTTCCCATGCAGTGGGCTTTCTTGTTGTTTTATTGATGGTTTCCTTTGCTGTGCAAAAGCTTTTTATTTTGATGTAGTCCCATTTGTTAATTTTATCTTTAGCTTCCATTGCCCTAGGAGCAGTATCAGTGAAGAAGTTCTTTCAGCATATGTCTGAGATTTTGCTGCCTGTGGATTCCTCTAGTATTTTTATCGTTTCCCATCTTATGTTTAAGTCCTGTATCCATTTTGAGTTTATTTTTGTGTATGGTGTAAGTTGGTGATCTAGTTTCATTTTTTTTTGCATGTATCTGTCCAATTTTCCCAACACCATTTGTTGAAGAGACTGTCTTGACTCCATTGTATGTTCATGCCTCCTTTGTCAAATATTAATTGAGCATAGTGGTTTGGGTAGATATCTGGATTCTTTATTCTATTCCATTGGTCTATATGTCTGTTCTGGTGCTAATACCAGGCTATTTTGAGAACAGTGGCTTTGTAATACAGCTTGAAATCTGGTATTGAGATCCCACCTACTTTTTTCTTCTTTCTCAGGATTGCTATGGTTATTCGCGGTCTTTTTTTATTCCAGATAAGTTTTTGGAGAGTTCTTTCTAGGTCTGTGAAATAAGCCATTGGTATTTTAATGGGGAGTGCATTGAATCTATAGATTGCTTTGGGTAGTATGGACATTTTAATGATGTTGATTCTACCAATCCATGAACATGGTATATTCTTCCATCTGTTTACGTCTTCCTCTATCTCTTTTTTCAGTGTCCTGTAGTTTTCCACATATAGGTCTTTTACCTCCTTGGTTAAGTTTATTCCTAGGTATCTTAATTTTTTTGGTGTGATGGTAAATGGGATTGCGTTTTTAGTCTCTCTTTCTGTAAGTTCACTATTGGTGTATAGAAATGCCATAGATTTCTTGGTGTTAATTTTGTATGCTGCTACCTTGCCGAATTCATTTATTAAGTCTAATAATTTTTTGATGGAGTCTTTAGCGTTTTCTATGTACAGTATCATGTCATCAGTGAATAAATACAGTTTTACTTTTTCTTTTCCAAATTGGATGCCTTTTATTTCTTCTTCTTGTCTGATCGCTATGACTAGTACTTCCAGCACTATGTCAAACAGGAGTGGTGAGAGTGGGCATCCTTGTCTTTTTCCTGTTCTTAGAAGAAATGGTTTTAGTTTTTGCCCATTGAGTATGATGTTGGCTGTGGGTTTGTCATATATGGCTTTTATTATGTTGAGGTATCATCCTTCTATTCCCACCTTGCTCAGAGTTTTTATCAAGAAAGGTGTTGGATTTTGTCAAATGCTTTTTCTGCATCAATTGATATGACTACATGATTTTTATCTCTCAATTTGTTTATCTGATGTATCACGTTTATTGATTTGTGAATATTGTACCATCCTTGCATCCCCCGGATAAATCTTACTTGGTCATGGTGTATGATCTTTCTGATGTACTGTTGGATTCGATTTGCTAGAATTTTGTTGAGGATTTTGGCATCTATGTTCATGAGGGATATTGGCCTGTAATTCTCTTTCATTGTGTTATCTTTATCTGGTTTTGGTATTAGGGTGATGCTGGCTTCATAGAAGGAGCTTGGAAGTTTCCTTCTTGAATTTTCTGGAATAGTCTGAGGAGGATAGGTTTTAGTTCTTCCTTGAATGTTTGGTAAAACTCCCCTGTGAAGCCGTCTGGCCCAGGGCTTTTGTTTGCTGGAAGCTTTTTGATGACTGCTTCAATTTAATCCATAGTTATCAGCCTATTGAGATTTTTAGACTCTCCCTGAGTAACTTTTGGAATGTTGTGTTTTTCTAGGAATGTGTCCATTTCCTCCGGGTTTTCTAGTTTGTTAGAATAGAGTTGTTCAGAGTATTTTTTAACAATCCTTTGTATGTCTGGGGAGTCTGTTGTTATTTCACCTCTTTCATTTCTGATTTTGTTTATTTCGTCCTCTCCTTTTGCTTCTTGGTTAACCTGACTAGAGTTTCATCAATCTTGTTTATCCTTTCGAAGAACCATCTCTTGGTTTCATTGATCTTTTGTATTGTTTTTTGGTCTCTATGTCACTCATTTCTGCTCTTATCTTTATTATCTCCTTCCTTCTGCTCACTGTCGGCTTTTCTTGTTGCTCTCTTTCTAATTCTTTGAATTGTTGAGTTAGTTGATTTATTACCATTTTTTCTTGTTTTTGAGGTAGGCCTGTAGAACAATAAACTTCCCTCTCAGAACTGCTTTCATTGTGACCCATAGGATTTGCAATGTTGTGTTTTTATTGTCATTAGTCTCCAGGATGTTTTTAATTTCTTCTTTGATCTCATTGATAACCCCATCATTGTTTAGTAGCATGCTATTCAGCTTCCAAGTGTTTGAATTTTTTGGAATGTTTTTATTATAGTTTATTTCTAATATTATGCCATTGTGATCTGAGAAAATGCTTGATATGATTTCAATCTTTTTGAATTTAGGGATACTTTGCTTATGACCCAATATGTGGTCTATTTTTGAAAATGTCCCATGTGCAATTGAGAAGTACGTATATTCCGTGGCTTTCGGGTGAAATGCTCTGAAGATGTCAATTTGGTCCATCTGATCTAGTGTGTCATTTAGAATTGCTGTTTCTTTGCTGATTTTTTGTCTAAAGGATTTATCCAGTGATTTCAGTGGTGTATTAAAGTCCCCTACTATGATTGTCTTGATGTCGATCTCTCCCTTGATATCTTCTAGGAGATTTTTTATGTATTTGGGTGCTCCTGCATTGGGTGCATATATGTTTACCAGAGTTATATCTTCTTGTTGAATTGCTCCTTTTCGTATTATGTAGTGGCCTTCCTTATCTCCTTTATGGCCTTTACTTTGAGGTCTATTTTATCTGATATAAGTATCACAACCCCAGCTTTTTTCTCATTTCCATTTGCCTGAAAAGTGTTTTTCCATCCCTTCACTCTCAGTCTGTGTGAATCCTTTGCTCTAAGGTGGGTCTCTTGTAGATAGCAAATATATGGGTCATGTTTTCTTATCCATTCAGCTACCCTATGTCTTTTGATTGGTGCATTTAATCCATTTATGATTAATGTTATTATTGACAAGTACCTGTTTGTTGTCATATTTTTCCTTAGTGTTTGTGTTGCTTCTTGCTTTTCTCTTTCTTCTTTTTACAGCAGTCCCTTTAGCATTTCTTGCATTGCTGGCTTGGTAGTGATAACCTCTCTTAGCCTTTTTTTGTCTGTGAAGCTTCCTATTCCACCTTCAATTTTGAATGATAGCCTTGCTGGGTATAGTATTCTTGGATTCAGTCCCTTGTTTTGCATCACTTTGTATATTTAATTCCATTCCCTTCTAGCCTGGTGTGTTTCTGTTGAGAAATCAGTTGATATTCTAATAGGAGATCCTTTGTAAGTAACTTTCTGTCTCTCTGGCAGCCTTTAAGATTCTTACTTTCTCATTGGTGTTCCCCAATTTAATTATGATGTGTCTTGGTGTTGGTCTTTTGGGGTTCAACTTGTTTGGGACTCTATGTACCTCTTGGACTTGGGTAGTTTTTTTCTTGCCAATATCAGGGAAGTTTTCTGTCATTATTTCTTCAAACAGGTTTTCTATTCCTTGCTTCTCTTCCTCTCCTTCTGGTATCCCTATTACATGAATGTTATTTCGTTTTGTGTTGTCTCAAAGCTCCCTTAGGCTCTCCTCTTGCTTTTAAGTCTTCTTTCCAGTTGCTGCTGTGTTTGTGTGTTTTTTCTACCTTGTATTCTAATTTGCTGATGCGGTCCTCAGCCTCTCCTAGTCTACTGTTTAAGCCTTCCATTGTGTTCTTTATTGCAGCTATATCGTTCTTTATTTCCTCTTCATTTCTTTTCATGTTGGTGACATTCTCATTCAGCTCCTTATAGTTCTCATTGAGTTGTGTGTATTTGTCATTGAGTTGTGTGTATTTGTCATCCAGCCGTTTAAACATCCTTATAACCATTACTCTGAATTCTATCTCTGATAAGCTGCTAGCCTCGAATTCATTTAACTCCCTTTCTGGTGATTTTTCTTTTTCTTTCCTTTGGGGGTTGCTTTTTTTGTCTTCCCATGTTTTCCTGTAATGTTTTAATTGTAGATCCAATTGCTTTGCTGCCCAGGTTCTTTTGGGGATGGTGCTACTGGTGTAATATCCTCAGTTCTCTCAGGGCTCGTTAATCTAGTGTAACTCCCTATTCCAGCTATTTGGGTTCTCTTGATGTAGGCCTGCGAGCTTGAGAGGCACAACTGCAGTGTCTAGAAGTCAGCCGCTGTAGAGGAAAGTGTCCCAATTTTTGCTGTCTTGCACCCTTAATTGTAATCACGCATGCCCAGTAG
This sequence comes from Cnephaeus nilssonii, assembly GCF_951640355.1. Classification (NCBI taxonomy): domain Eukaryota; kingdom Metazoa; phylum Chordata; class Mammalia; order Chiroptera; family Vespertilionidae; genus Cnephaeus; species Cnephaeus nilssonii. The sequence continues at coordinate 30,708,273 of NC_137071.1, forward strand.
GGACTCACTGTGGCCCCAGGAACTGTCTGTTGGGGTGATGGGGCTCAGAGTACCTGCTCTTTGGAAAGGCGTGACTGTGGTGCCCAGAGTTCTGCAGTTGTGGGGTGGGCAGACCCAGCTTTTGCTGTTGCACATGTGGTGGATAGGCGCTTACTCCCAGCGGTGGCTCACAAGAGCACCCTTGGTACGTTTGCCAGTGAGACACACTGAAGGACTCTGAAGGGCCCTGGCAGTGTAGCTACACAATTGAGGTGCCTGTGGGCCCGTATCCAGGCTAAGTGAATTCAAAGCTTCTACTGCTGGAGGGGAATGCGCCCCCTGCTTGTTCAAGATCGCACCCAAGGAGAGCTCACAGTGGCTCCCACTAACACCCTGTGGGTAGTTGGGCTCAGTGTGTCCGACTGCCGGAACCTCGCACCTGCGAATGTGAGCTCTCCGGGCGCAGAGCTCCAATGCACTCCAAGGGATCCCGGCACCACAGTTGAGCAGCTGTGGTGAATGCGGGCAACCCTCCAGGAAGAGGGAATTCAGAATTTCCACTGTGGGGCCACGTGCCTCCATCTGCACAGAATAACACCCTCGGGGGCTCTCAGTGGCTCCCAAGTACTGCCCAAGGAGCGCAGTGTCCTGGCTGCTTGCACAGCCAGAGATGCACGCAAATCCAGAGTAAAGTGTCCTGGCTGCCTATGGGTCTGGAAACACATGTGAATCCAGACTAGAGTGCCCTGGCTGCCTATGGGGCTGGAAATGTGCGCACGAATCCCAAGTTCTGCTGTTGGGGAGGGGAATTGCACTTACTGCTGTTGAGCGGTGTTCCTTTGGAGGTGGAGGTCCCAGGGTCCACGGGTCTGCAGCTGGGGTAGCAGGATATTGGCTGGAGTGGGTGCTGGGTCACGGGGCAGTTCCAAGACCTGTCTTGTTGGTCGTGTTGATGAGTTTCTAAAAAAGGCCATTCTCCCCTTCAAGATGGCGTGGGCTCCATGCTGGAGTCCCGTCGTCCGGGGAGTGCACGCAGTGGTGGTAGTCTCTCCTTGTCAAGGAGAGCCTGTCTGCCAGCCCCTGCTGCTCCTGCGAGATTTAACTGTCCCTCACTCACTCACACACACCCCACACACATACACACACACACACACACTCCTTTCATACCCTCACTCACTCACTTCCTCTCCCTCAGCTCTGTCCTGCCAGCCACCATCTTTTTTCTTCCTATAAATTTTCCAGCATTTTGTTTTCAATGCAGTCATTTAAATTTTATTTATGGCTATACTTTTTATTTTTTCTTTAGTCCCTTTGTTTCCATAGTCATCATATAGTTAGGAAAAGTAGTCAGAAATAAAGTAATCCTTTTAACTGTACACAAGGGACAAAGAACTACATTAATGTACAAAGGACTAGGAATAGCTTTTGGTTAAGCAAAGTATATCATTCCAAGATAAATCTGATTATTTGTGAGCAGGCAAGGTGTGCACCATTTTGCCATCATCAGTTACCCTATTAAAGTACCAATTCTCTACAGTGGACAACAGTTTTTGCTTTTTATCATAGTCACCAAATCTTTTAGCTTATCCACTATTTTGATCACAGGTTAATTTCACTGTAAAAGATAAGGGAAAGAACCAAGATGGTGGCATAGGTAAAAGCCTGTACTTGCTGCCTCCCACAACCACATCAAAATTACAACTAAAATACAGAACAACTATCATCCAGAACTGCCGGAATGCTGACTGAGTGGAAGTACTACAACTAGAGAGGTAAAGAAGAAAGCACATTGAGACTGGTAGGGCGTGCGGAGGTGAGGAATGGGCTGGTCCAGCACCCGGGTGTGTCGCTTTTTTAATCGGGAGGGAGATCACCTCTGTGGAGACCGCCTGGAGTAGTGAGGAGTCCTAGCCCCACAACAGACCCCCAGCCCAAAGTTCCAGAGCTGGGGAAAGAAGTCCCTATGGGCAGTAAGAACTACGAACTGTAAAAAACAGTGCGGATTGGGGCTGAGTGACACACAGGCTGCTAGAGACCCAGCAGCTCCTCTTAAAAGGTTGGCACCATAATTGAATTTACAAGCTCCCACTTCCCCTGAGCTCCAGTGCCAGGTGAGGCTCTGATGGACCCAGACACATATGGGGAGAAACTAGACTGTATGGCATTAAGGCAGGAACTTGGGGGTGGCTTTCTTCCAGACAGAGGTACTCACAGCGGTCATTGTTCCCATGCTGGGACCTCCCCAGTGCAGGGCTGACTGGCAGCCATTTCTTTTTGCTCTGCTCTGGTGGTGCCCTGAGACCCCACCCCACCCAATTACAACCCCACCTAAGTTGTGTGCAACAGCTTTTGCATACGAGTGGTGTGTCCTTCCTCAGGCTAAAACTCTGTCCAACAAACTGAATCTGGGTCAGGGAGCCCCAACCCTATCAATAAAAGGCCCAAGACCCGGCACCAGCACCAGCCTGCCTTACTTCACAGCTGGGCCTTGTCTGGGCACTTCCAAACCTGATACAAAGTGGAGGAATCTGCAGATCTCTCTGTAGCTCCTAGTGGATGACCCCAGGCAGTGGCTGACTTTACGCCTCCCTGGAGACCCAGGAGCCAGTGTACCCAGTGGTCAGTGTTAGACCATACCAGATTACAATTCTTCACATCCATAAGCAACACACTCAAGGGGAAGACTCAGTGAGAACCTCTGAAGTACTGATACATAGGGGTGTCTCCTGAACAGCAACTCTCCCACTGTAGTTGAAGCTGGTTCCCACAGCCAATTGGCCTGGATGTCAATTCCTCCCAGTGATAACAACAGCAATCAAGGCTCAGCTACAACACAACTGTGCACACAGCCCACAAAGGGGTACACCAAGAGTGTCCACCTCTGGTGATTGGGGTGGCTGAGCCACTGGGCCCTACAGGACACTTACTACACAAGGCCACTCTATCAACTCCAGAAGACATAGCAGCTACCCAAAACATAGAAACAAACACAGGGAAGCAGCCAAAATGTGGAGACAAAGAAACATGTCACAAATAAAAGAAATGGAAGAAAGCTAACTACTAGACATAAAGTTCAAAACCACAGTTATAAGGTTACTCAAAAATCTTCTAGAAACCTCCAAGGAACTTAGTGAGAATGCCAAAAAAAAATGGAAAAGGACCAGTCAGAAATTAAGCATTCATTGACTGAACAAAAGAATAATATACAGAGATTCAACAGTTGACTAGAGAATCCCAAGAATCAAGTCAAAGATTTGAAATACGAGGAAGCAAAAAACACCCAACCAGAAGAGCAAAAATAAAAATTAATCCAAAAATATGAAAATAGTGTAAGGAGCCTCTGGGACAACTTCAAGTGTACCAACATCCGAATTATGGGGGTTCCAGAAGAAGAGAGAGAGCAAGATACTGAAAACCTATTTGAAGAAATAATGACAGAAAACTTCCCCTACCTGGTGAAAGAAATAGACTTACAAGTCCAGAAAGCACAGAGAACCCCAAACAAGAGGAATCCAAAGAGGACCACACCAAGACACATCATAATTAAAATGCTAAGGGCAAAAGACAAAGAGAGAATCTTAAAAACACCAAGTGAAAAACAGGTAGTTACCTACAAGGGAGTGCCCATATGACTGTCAGCTGATTTCTCAACAGAAACTATGCAGGCCAGAAAGGAGTGGCAAGAAATATTCAAAGTAATGAATATCAAGAATCTACAACCAAGATTACTCTACCCAGCAAAGATATCATTTAGAATTGAAGGTCAGATAAAGAGCTTCACAGACAAGAAAAAGCTAAAGGAGTTCATCACCACCAAACCAGTATTATATGAAATGCTGAAGGGTATTCTTTAAGAAGAGGAAGAAGAAGAAAAAGGTAAAGATAAAAATTACGAACAACAAAGTGACAAATACATATTTATCAACAAGTGAATAAAAATCAAATGAATAAAAAATCTGATGAACAGAATAAACTGGTGAATGGAATAGAATCAGGGGCATGGAAAGGGAACAGACTGACGATTCTCAGAGGGAAGGGGGTGTAGGGGAGTGTGGGAAGAGGTTAGAGAAAGATCTTATATGCATGTATGCATTGCCTATGGACACAGACAATAGGGTAGTGAGGGCCTGGGGTGGGGTGGGGACTGGGTGGAGGTGAGCTATGGGGGGAAAAAGAGGGACATCTGTAATAATCTCAACAATAAAGATTAATTAAAAAATAAAAGGTAAGAGACTTTGAGTAGGATAGGTGTAACTCAACAGTTTATACTCTGTAAAAGAAGCAAACAGATGAAGCTGATAGCCAGTTAGGTACTGGCAAGCAGGTTGTGAGTAAGTCATCTACGGTGACCCCTTTTTATCTAATAGTTTTTACAAGAACAACATGTATCCTGTGACTGTCCTAAGGAAATCAGGACTATGGTTACCTGGAGATAGAAGAGTGTGAAAATAAAAAAAGCAGGTATGAAGTAAATCTCCAAAAGAAGTTTACATTATAAGTAAAAAGAAAAGTAAGATATAGACCTAGAGAACAGATGATGGTGGATCTGACAAAAATATCACAATTGCAAATGTCTAGTTCAAAAGGCACCCTGGGTTACTAAAAACACATTTCATAATCTCTGAAAAACAATAGATGGGCCAAGCCAAAAAATTAAAAAGTTCTAACATTTATTTAAATGTATTAAATGTACAATCAATAATTTTATATTTCACACAACATGGGTATAATGACCAAGAATAATAAAATTATTTACCCATACCCAATGTTTTCTCTTGTTGTATGGCCAGCAATCCAGCAGAGGGAGCACATGTTAGTAAATGATGACATACTGTGCTAGGTCCGTTGTCTGCACACGAGGCTCTTTGGCCCCTTGAGTGTGGCTCTTACACAAAATACCACTGCTTGGGCGAGTCTATTTTGAAGAAGTGGCATTAGAAGAAGTTTAAGTTTAAAAAATTTGGCTCTCAAAAGAAATTTCAATCATTGTACTATTGATATTTGGTTCTGTTGACTAATGAGTTTGCCGACCACTGTACTAGGTGAACCAGATCCCCATGAATATCGATAATAATGTAGGTATACAAATAATACAATTAACCTGTGACTTAATGTTAGCTTATACTTCATGAAGAAATTACTATGAATATCTGCTGCCTTTGAAAACAAATTGTGTCTTCTCTCTCTTGCAGTAAATTCTTCATATATGTGCACACTGTTTCAGAGAAAGGGCAGTTTCCAATTTCTCCATTATTTTCTCTCAGAAGTTGCAGGTAGGAGGAAAAGATAGTTTTGTGCACATTAATAATGGCAGTATTTTCTTCTGACATGGTTTCCATTTATACTTATTCAGAAATAATATTTTTATGAAATATTTTATCCTCTGAGCCTTTCTTTATTGTGGACAACTAATATACTAATTACTTAATGCTAATCTTGTTAATCTTGAGGAAGAATGGGAAATAACACAAATATCCTTTTTATTTTGGAGGGATCATATTTGTTTCTATGGATTTGTGGTACATATTTATACTGCAAAATGTGGTCTCAATTTATGAAGATCAGGCCATATCAACAGTAGAAAAGTTTGGTATGGTTTTTCTAGCTTCACAAAACTAAATGAACACAGTAGAAACCTATTTTATAAGTGTAAAACATCTTTGATCTTTAGTTCATTAATGCAAACATATACTGCTTGAAAACAAAAAATGTCACCAAAGTCCTAAAGATCTTTAGTTACTGATTTTTTCCAAAATATAAATAGCTTTAACTTTTAAAATAACTTGTATAAAGTTACAAATTTAGGCAAATTATAAAGAATAAAAATTTGTAAATATTCAAAGAAAAGTATTAATATTATTTTGATATACATCTTTTTTACATTCATTCTAGTCACTAATTTATATTTATGTATATACTAGGGGCCCAGTGCACAAATTCGTGCACCTTGAAAGGAACTGTGAGCTGCAAGGCTGCCGTGGGCACAGGGGCAGGTCTCAGCTCTGGTGCTGACAGCAGGTGCAAGTAGGGCCAGAGCCAGCAGCAGGTACGAGCACCCATCAGGACCACGGTGTGTGGGAGCAAAGAATTTTCAGTAACCACCAGAGGCTCACCCCAATGACAGCAACCGCCTTGGTCTGGCACCCCCGCTCACCTGCTCCACCATCCCACTGTGGCTGATGCCCACCATGTTGCATGCTCTGCTGCCTGCTGCCGATGCCCGCCATGTTCCACGTGTGCCCTCTGATAGTCAGCGCACATCATAGCGACTGGTTGTTTGTTTGGTTGTTCCGCCATTCAGTCTACTTGCATATTAGGGTTTTATATATATAGAAGATACCTTCTTTTTTATTCTTCTTCTAAAATTTATTTTATTGTTGTGAGTATTATAGATGTGCTCTGTTTTTCCCCTATTCCCCCCTCCACCCAGCTCCCACCCACCCCAGTTCTTCCCTGTCTATTGTGTGTGTCCACAGGCTATGCATATAATATTTGATTAATACTTTCCCTCTGATATCTGTCAGTTTGTACCATGCTTCCATGTATATGGTTTTATTTTGTTCATCTGTTTATTTTGTTCATTAGATTCCACATAAGAGTGAGATCATGTGATATTTGTCTTTCTCTGAGTGACTTATTTTGCTTAGCATAACAATCTCTAGATCCATCATGTTGTCTCAAAGGGTAAGAGATCCTTCATTTTTATAGCTGCATAGTAAGTATTCCATTGTGTAAATGTGCCACAGTTTTTTTTTGTTTTTTTTATCCATTCATCTACTGATGGGCACTTAGGCTGTTTTCAGATTTTCGCTATTGTAAATAATGCTGCTATCAACATAGGGGTGCATATATTCTTTATAATTGTTGTAGAGTCATATGTAAAAAGTTATTGCAAACCCAATGTCATCTAGATTTTTTCATATGTTATTCTGTAGGAAATTTATAGTTTGATTTTCCCTTTATGTCTGTGATTCATTTTGAGTTAATTTTGTGAAGAATGTAAGGTCTGTATCTAGACAAATCTTTTTACATGTGGATGTTCAGTTGTTCTAATACCATTGGTTGAAATGACTATCTTTGTTCCATTGTATTGCCATTGCTCTTTTGTTAAAGTTAATTATATCTATGTGTGCTTATTTCTAGGCTCTCTATTCTGTTCTGTTGATCTGCCTGTCTATTCTTTCACAAATTACAGTCTAATTATAATAAATCATGAGGTTAGAAAGTGTCATTTCTCCAACCTTCTGGTCTTCTTTTTCAATATTATGTTGACTATTCTGGGTTGTTTTTGTCAATATAAACTTTAGAAGTACTTTTTTTTAATATTCACCAAATTATTTTCTGATATTTTTTTCATACACTAGTATATTTTTTAAAATATTTATATTTTCAATGACAGTTTACTTTCAATATTATTTATATTGATTTCAGGTGTGCCACATAGTGGTTAGACAATTATATATTGTACAAAGTGTTCCCGTCGATATTTCCAGTACCCACTGGACAACATATATAGTTATTGCAATATTATAAACTATATTCCATATGCTGTACTTTATATCCCTGTGGATATTTTGTAACTACAAGTTGTACTTCCTAATCCCTTCACCTCTTTCCCCCAGTCCCTAAATTCTTCTGTCTGGCAACCACCAGTCCATTCTTTGTGTCTATGAGTCTGTTTCAATTTTGTTTGTTTAATTATTAGATTCCAAATATAAGTTCAATCATATGGTATTTGTTTTCTTATGTGACTTATTTTACTGAGCATAATATCCTCTTGATCCATCCATACTGTCACAAATGGTAGGATTCTATTCTTTTTTATGGCTGTGTATTATTCCTTTGCATATATCAGTATGTACCACAACTTCTTTATCCACTCAACTACTGATTGGCACTTCCTATCTTGGCTATTGTAAATAGCAGTGCAATGAACATAGGGGTGCATATATTCTTCCAAATTAGTGTTTTGGGTTTCTTCAGATAAATCCCCACAAGTGGAATCATTGGGTCATAAGGCAGTAGCATTTTAAAAATTTTGAGGATCCACCATACTGTTTTCCATAGTGGTTGTACCAATCTACATTCCCACCAACAGTGCACAAGTGTTTCCTTTTCTCCACATCCTCACCAGCACTTTTGTTTGTGGATTTACTGATGATAGCCATTCTGACAGGTGTGAGGTGACATCTAATTGTGGTTCTATGTTGAATTTAAAATTGGATTAGTAATGTTGAACATCTTTATATGTCTATTGGCCATCTATATATCATCCTTGGAGAAGTGTATATTCAGGTCCTTTCCACATTTTTAATTGGATTGTTTGTATTTTTGGTGTTGATTAGTATGAGTTCTTTATAAAATTTGGATATTAACCACCTATCAGATGTGTCATTGGAAAATATCTCCTTCCATTTAGTACTTTATTTTTTTAATTTTGTTTATTGTTTCCTTGTGGTACAAAATGTTTTTTAGTTTGATGTAGTTCCATTTGTTTATTACTTTATTTATTTTTTTAAATCTTTATTGTTGAAAGTATTACATAGGTCATCCATTTTCCCCTATTAATCTCTTCCAGCTCGTTCCCGTCCCCTCCCCCCAAAACCCTCACCACCCCATTGTCTGTATCCATGGGTTATGCATTGATAAGTTCATTGATTGATCTCTTCCTACCCACCCTCTCCTGCCTTCCCTCTGAGGTTCAACAGTCTATTCACACTTCTATGTCTCTGAGTCTATTTTTGATCATCAGGTTATTTAGTTCATTAGAATCCACATATGAGTGCAATCATGTGATACTTGTCTTTATCTGACTGTCTTATTTCACTCAGCATAATACTCGCCAGGTCCATCCATGCTGTTGCAAATGGTAAGAGTTCTTTCTTTTTTTATTGCCAATTGGTATTCCAATGTGTAAATGTAATATGGTTTTTTAATCTACTCATCTGCTGTAGTTATTGGTCTATTCAGGTTTTCTGATTCTTCCAGATTGAGTTTTGGAAGATAGTATTTTTCTAGGGATTATGTCTATTTCATCAAGGTTGTCCAGCTTGTAATATAGTTGTTCATTTTTTTTTTACAATCCTTTGTATTTCTGTGGGGTCAGTGGTTACTTCACCTCTTTTGTTTCTGATTTTGTTTCTTGATGAGTCTGGCTAAAGGTTCATCAATCTTGTTTATCTTTTCAAAGAAGTACCTCTTGCTTTCATTGACATTTTGTATTTTTTTATTCTCTATGTCATTTATTTTTGCTCTGATATTTATTATTTCCTACCTTGTAGGGTTAGATAGTTTATTACAAGTTTTTCTTGTTTTCTTGATAGAAGGAAAGAAAATAACAAAATATGAAGAGAAAAATAACAAAATAACCAACAAAAGGAAAAATAAACCCACACAAATAAACAAACAAAAAAGACCAAAAAATGCAGGTAGGATTAAAAGCAATATGTAGATGCAGATCTGAAATAAAGAAAGTAAGAATAAAGAATTATGGAAATAGGAGAATATAAAATGATTTAAAATAAATGAGGAAGAAAAGAAAAGCAAAAAGAATTGAAAAGAAAATAGAAGAGAAAGAAGATAGACCCTATAAGAAAAGGAAAAAAGATATGATAGCATGTGAAAATAAAAAGAAGGAGAGAGAGAATAGGAAAAGAGAAGAGGAAATTTTTATATATATTAACGACTAATAATAACAAATCAGGGAAACATTTTTTAAAAAGGAAAAGAAAAGAAAAAAGAAAAAAAAGGGTGGGGAAGATTATGAAGGTGCAGATCTGATAAAAGAAAGTGAGAATAAATAATTAGAGGCATAGGGAAAGAAAAAAATGGTTTAAAATAAAGGAGGAAGAAAGGAAAGGAAAAAAAAAAAAGTTGAAAAGAAAAATAGAGAAGAAATCAGATAGACCTAAAGTAAGAAAAGGAAAAAAGATGAGAGAGCAGGAGGAAAGGAAAAGAGAGAAAGAAAAAAAGAAATAAAGAAATAAAGAAAGATTGAGTAGGAAAAGGGAAGAGGTAAATTAGATATATGAATGAAACCATAGAGACTAGAATAATAACAAATCAATAAAGCAGATCTACACTAATAAAAGAAAAACATGCAAATTGACCATCCCTTCGCTACAACCACCAGTCAATCAGGAGTGAGTATGCAAATTAACCTAACAAAGATGGCGGTGGCCACGGAGCTGGAGCTAGCAGGAGGCTTCCAGCCCTCCCTGGCCTCCGCTCAAGGAGTGGCAAAAAAAAAGGGGGGCTGGGAGCCCTGGCCTCTGCTCAAGGAGTGGCCAGGGGCCTGGGTCGCTGGGGGCGTTGTCAGCCTGAAAATAGCCCTCAGCCCCTTACCCAGGCTGGCCACGCCCCCATGGAGTAAGAGTCCCCACTGGGGGGCGTGGCCAGACTGCAAACAGCCATCATCCCCTCACTCACCCTGGCCAGGCACTCCAGCAGAGACCCTCACCCTGAAGGGGGTGTGGCTAGCCTGAATTGCCCTCAGCCTTTCACCCAGGCTGGCCACGCCCCCCCAGCGGGGACCCTCTCCCAATGGGGGCATGGCCAGCCTGAAAACCACCACAGGCCCCTCGCCCAGGCCGCCCCATGCCCCAAGGGAACCCCCACCCTGATCTGGGACACCCTTCAGGGCAAACCAGCTGGTCCCCACCCATGCACCAGGCCTCTATCTATACAAATAAAAGGGTAATATGCTAATTAGACTGGGAGACCTTCCAGGAGACCTTGCAGATGTTCTTCTGAACAAAGCCATGGTGGTGGGGCCAAGATAGAGGCAGTTAGTGGCCAAGAGGGGAAGGCAGTTGTGGGTGATCAGGCCAGTGGGGGGGCAGTTGGGGGCAAGCAGGCCCTCAGTGGGGGTCAGTTGGGGGTGATCAGGACACTGGGAAGGGCAGTTTGGAGTGAGCAGGCCATCAGGGGGGCAGTTGGGGGCAAGCAGGCCAGTGCGGAGGCCAGGAGGGGGTGAGCAGGCCAGCAGTGGGGAAGTTGGGGGTGAGCAGGCTGGCATGGGCGGCAGTTGGGGGTGATCAGGCTGGTGGGGGGGCACTTGGGGGCGAGCAGGGTGGAGGCAAGGGGCAGTTGGGGGCGAGCATGTTGGCAGGCAAAGTGGTTAGGGGCAATCAGGTAGGCAGGCAGGCAAGTGGTTAGGAGCCAGCAGTCCCAGATTGTGAGAGGGATGTCTGACTGTCCGACTGCCGGTTTAGGCCAGATCCCTGTAAACCAGCAGTAGGACATCCTTTTAGGGGTCCCAGATTGGAGAGGGTGCAGGCCAGGCTGAGGGACAACCCTCCCTCCTTCCCCCCCGTGCATGAATTTCATGCACTGGGCCACTAGCATATAAATAAAAAAGGGAAAAAAAGAAAGAAAAGAGAACAAAAATTTGAAAAAAGAAAAGAAAAGGAAAAAGTGAAGTGGAGTTCCTTTCAGCTGAATTTAGTGTCCCATGGGACCTCACTTTGGATACTACTCTTCTGATGACTGTGGCTTACTGTTCTGTTTGCCAATTCTGGGCTTCCCATGTGATATTTAGGTGCTAACTCCTTTGGCTTTCAGCAACCTACTTGAAGTTTCAAGCAATCCACAGTTTGTGTCTGTCTCCCCAGAACTTGGCTGCAAGCAGGAGGGGCCTATCTATCCTCTAAAGCAGGCTTGTTAGCAGCACGGGGCCCAGGACTGGGTCAACAAACTTCGCCTGGTTCCTGGGGCTCCACTTCTGCTCGCCTTTTCCTGGTAGCCATCTGTCAATCTTAATCCCTCAATGTTTCTGAAAGGGCTTTAGGTGAGGGAGGTGCTGTTCAGATTTCAGGGAATGTGGTGGGTGTGTTTCCCTGTCCCAGAGCTATTCCTCTGTGAGTGGCTCAAAATATACTCAGCCCTCAGCTGGGCAGAGATCCTTGTATGATCAGTGAGATAAGCTAGAAACCTGGAGTTTTTATTAGCTTTCTCGCGTGGGGAAAGTACCACTCTGTTTCTCGGGATATTGGTATAGACATCCCCTCCCCAATCCAGTCATTGAAGCTCCCTGAGACTGTTCAAACCCATTGGCTTGGCCTCTGAAAAGTCAAAATGCAGGGTGTGGAAGGCAGAGCTCCTGAGGGTGGGGCACGCCATATCACCCAAGATGGGTTTTTTTCTTTACCTGCCCTGTGGCTACTGTGAGCAGCTAGCTCCTCTCAGGAAAAATGGCCATTTTGGTTTGGGTGTTACAAGCGAACAATCGAATGCAGGACTCCTGGCTACTGCTTTTCCATGTCTCCCGCCAATGCTTCCACTCCCTAACCTTTCTTTAGGCACCGCAAGTCCAAGTCTGTGCCTCCCTCCCTGACACAAATCCTCAGGTTAGTAGCTGCATTTGAAAAATCATGCCTGGATTTATAATTAAAAAGAATCCTGCTGGTGTGGTTCAGTGGTTGAGTGTGGACCTATGAACCAGAAGGTCATGGTTTGATTCCCTGTCAAGGGCACATGCCCAGGTTGCAGGCTCAATCCCCAGTGTGAGGTGTGCAGGAGGCAGCGATCAATGATTCTCTATCTCTCCTTCTCCCTTCCTCTCTGAAATCAGTAAAAGTATTTTTTTTTTAAAGAAAAGAAAACCGAAATGAAACTGCGGCTTTCTCTCTGACTGCCTCTGGTCTACTTCCCCATTTATAAATGCATCAAAAATACCTAGGATTAAAGTAACCCAGGATGTAAAATACCTGTTATTTAACAACTGTAAGGCATCGATGAAAGAAATTGAAGAAGGTACAAATAAATGAAAGGATATACCATGCTCATTAAATGATATTTTAAGTGTTTATATTACCTCAAACAATCTATAGATCCAATGCAATACCACCAAATTACCAGTGGTATTTTTTAACAGAACTAGTACAAGTACTCCTAAAATGTATATAGATCCAAAGAAAAATGCAAATAACCAAAGCAAACTTACAAAAAAAAAAAAGAGCAAAGTTATATGTATCATGCTACCTGCTTCAAATTACACTATAAACAATAGTAATGAAAAGAGTATGGTACTGACACAAAAATAAACACATAAGTCAATGGAACATAATGGAGAGCTCAGAAATTAACCCACATTTCCATGACCAGTTCATCTAATGACAAAGGAGGCAAAAAAAATACTATGGGATAAAGACAGTTTCTTTAAAAATGGTGTTGGATTGCCCTAACTGGTTTGGCTCAGTGGATAGAGCATCGGTCTGCAGACTGAAGGGTCCCAGGTTTGATTCTGATCAAGGGCATGTACCTTGGTTGTGGGTACATCCCCAGTAGGGGGTGTGCAGAAGGCAGCTAATCGATGTTTCTCTCTATCCTTCTCCCTTCCTCTCTGTAAAAAATAAATAAAATATTTTTTAAAATGGTGTTGGACACACTTTATTATTTGTTCTGTTTTAAAACTGAATCTAATAAAATATTGAATGTCAACTATAATGACTATATGTATATTTGTAATATTTACATATATTAATTTTTTAAATTAAATTTATTGGGAGTGACATTGGGAAATAAAATTATATAGGTTTCAAGTGTGCAATTCTATGATACATCATCTGTATATTGCATTGTGTGCCCACAACCCAAAGTCAAATCTTCTACCATCACCATATATTTGATCCCCATTACTCTTTACTACCTACCACTCACCTTCCCTCTGATAACCACCATACTGTTATTATTGTCTAAACTTTTTTGTTTTTCTTGTTCATATGTTGCTGATAACCCACGTATAAATGAAATCATATTGTTTTTAACTTTTTCTGTCTGACTTATTTTGATAAGCTTGATATTCTCAAGTTTCATCTATGTTGTCACAAATGGCAGTGCTTCAACTTTTCTTATTTTTTTTAAATTTATTTATTGATTAAGGTATCACATATTTGTCCTCATCCCCCCCATTCCCATCCCACACCCCTCCCCATGCATGTCCCCCACCCCCCTGTTGTCCTTAACCACTGGTTAGGCTCATATGCATGCACACAAGTCCTTTGGTTGATCTCTCCCCTATATCCCCACCCTCCCCTACCCTGCCTCTGAGGCCCGACAGTCTGATCAATTCCTCCTTGTTTCTGGGTCTGTTATTGTTCATCAGTCTATGTTGTTCATAATTTCCCCTAGATGAGTAAGATCATGTGCTACTAGAAATACACTTATAAGAACCAAAAATGAGACAAGCAATAATGGTTATGCTGAAAGGCAAATGAATCAGTCTGTAGTGAGTTTCTTTCTGGGCCAACAGTTCTTTTGCGACCCAATTTCAATGTCAAACAGTTCCTTATGTGCACATGTCAGCAATGATATTTCAGTTCTTGATGGTGGAGAAATGGTGGTAATGCAGGTCCGGACCTCTCTGGTTTGGTCCTGGGCAACCTGCAGTGACGCACAGCTGCTGACTGCTAGTATGGCAAGGCGACGTCAGCATCTTCCATCACTGGACTGTTTCTCTTCTGTCTTCATGGGTGGAGCAGTCCTGTCGATTCCTCTCTGTTGCCAGAATCCACATGGTCTCAGAGTTGTTTTCTGAAAATATACAAACATATTCTCGACCAAAAGTTAATAAAGGAATATTTCCTATAAATTTGACTTGGGATCCTATTTCATTTTTTGCCCAAATGATTTTCCTCTGGCTTGTTTTGAAACTATGTGTGTTTTACATGGGTGTCTTGCTGTTAGCATTACAATTATTTTTCTAAAGTACAAATTTTCTAGATGTAATTTACTTACAGGATATTTTTCCTTACATGATATTCTTCTACTATCCCCCCTTTTTTTGATTTAAATATTAGGAGGCTTTTGAAAAAATTTTAATGTAGTCTTGATAGCTTTTACATTTTATTTTTTGCACTATAATATGACTGCTTTAGGTTCATTACCTGTTATGCAATTTTATCATGAGATGAACTACCAATAAAAATTTTTGTTAACACTTTAGGAACTGTTTTTTTCCAGTACTATTAATTTTTCTAGAATATTTGCTTGCTTCAATTAGCCAATTTAAATTAGCCTGAAAACTTGACTAATATTTCACTGTCAAATTTATTACTCTAAGAACAATCTTATTTTACCCTGTAAATATTAGTGGAAAGGATTATTTGCCTTCTTGAGTAGGCCCTGAGCATTCCTGGTGGTAGGCTGGATTTAGATATCAAAAACCCACTTCCCCTCACCATGGGTTCAAGACAACTCAAACAATTCTTCTTGCAGTGAGAGGGCATCTGCTGTTGGCCAAGTCTCTGTTACCCGAGTCCCAATTTGAGCTGGGCATGGGACGTTAAGCAGCCATTGGGGCAGGAGACTTCCTTCAGAAGGGGTGAGGGTTCAGGCCCCTGCTAAGTTGGGGGGGTGAGGGTCTGTGCCCCACCTCTGTTGACCCCCAAGTTCTCTCCTGATGGCCCCTTTGCGACTGTGCCTGTCTTAGGTTGTTCCTTCCCTGAGGAATTTTACCCATCTCTGGCTAACCAGCCATCCTCCGGGGCCAAACAGGGTGATGTGAGGTTCAGTTCTGTCTCCTTGGTACCCTATGTCCCCATGGCCTCCACACCCAGCACCTGCCTTGGGATCCCCTCGCCTGCTGGTGGGGCCCCAGCACTGATCACATATCTTGGGGAACTCGGGTTTCTTCTTTAGGGAGGGCACAGCTTGCCCCACTGGGCGAGAGGCAGATCCATGGTACCAGTCATCATGAGGCTTCTACCTCAACATGAACAGAAAACTCAGGCAACAGCTGTGTGCAATTCGATTGTGAGAAGAGGGTACCTCTTGCCCAAAATGGCAAGAGGGACCAATATAGAATGCTCAGGTGCCTTCCCAGGGGGGCCTGTACACAATGGAAGGGGTTAAATCCTTACATGTACTTTTTAAATTGCTGCCAGACATTCAAAGAATTGGTTTGTAAGTTTGCTTGGGACAATTATGTATTATGCTGTTGTAATTCTAAAATATCAAGAGATGTGATATCTTTGTCTCCAAGCACCATAAAGATGATTTTTTTTTATTGATCCCCAAGGATGTGAGGTACTATTATAGGTAATGGGGGTAATCCAAATCTGGGAAGAGTTTTACTGACATTGTAGAATGATATCATGTAAAGTTATTCTTTGCTCTAGGCCATGGAAATTCCATTTCAAACTGGCTGTCCATTTCTTTTTGTATTGACAAGGTCTTAGTTATATTTTCTGCACCTCTCCAGGGGGCAAGTAGTGATAGTAGTAACCCCCTTTCTTTGGTGTCCACACAAGCCAGAAACCTCTCTTTAATTTACACACAAAGGGGCATTGTTTTGATTTTGTGTCATACAAAAGGGAAGCTGGGTGGAAACCCCTGTGTAATTATACTTTCTTGCCCCACCCATGATCCTCCTGGATATTATTGGTGATTACATTAGTCAGGGGATCAGCCCACGTAAGGGTCTTACCCATGAAGGGTAAGGAGCATAAGTCCAAAATACTTCCCCATTTTTCCCAGGTAATCTTACCGTACATCTGATGATTGCTAACATGGCTAAAAAGGCGTTCTCAGGCATTCTTGGGTTTCTGGTTACCTCATAATTTCTTCCCTGAGGTTTGACGTTCTGATTGATGTTTCTCTGTCTCTGGATCTATTTTTTTCTATCAGTTTATGTTGTTCACTATATTCCACAAATGAGTGATATCATGTGATATTTATCTTTCTCTGCCTGGCTTATTTCATTAAGCATAATGTTCTCCATCTCCATCCATGTTGTTGCAAATGGTAAGAGCTCCTTCTTTTTTACTGCAGCATAGTATTCCATTGTGTAGATGTACCACAGTTTTTTAATCCACTCATCTGCTGATGGGTAGCTAGGCTGTTTCCAAATCTTAGCTATGGTGAATTGTGCTGCCATGAACATAGGAGTGCATATATCCTTTCTGATTGATGTTTCTAGTTTCTTGGGATATATTCCCAAATTGGGATCACTGGGTGAAATTGGAGTTCCATTTTTAGTTTTTTAAGGAAACTCCATACTGTTCTCCACAGTGGCTGCACCAGTCTGCATTCCCACCAGCAGTGCACCAGGGTTCCTTTTTCTCTGCATCCTGGCCAGCACTTGTCATTTGTTGACTTGTTGATAATAGCCATCCTGACAGGTGTGATATGGTACCGCATTGTTGTTTTGATTTGCATCTCTCGGATGGTTAGTGATTTTGAGCAGGTTTTCATATGTCTCTTGGGCTTCCTTCTGTCTTTATTTGAAAAGTGTCTATTTAGATCAGTAGCCCATTTTTTGATAGGGTTGTTTATGTTCTTTTTGTAAAGCTGCATAAGTTCCCTGTAAATGTTGGAGATTAAACCCTTATCGTTGATATCATTGGCAAATATGTTCTCTCATGTAGTGGGCTTTCTTGTTGTTTTATTGATGGTTTTCTTTGCTGAAAAAAAAAGCTTTTTATTTTGATGTAGTCCCATTTGTTTACTTTCTCTTTAGCTTCCATTGCCCTCGGGGCAGTATCAGTGAAGAAGTTCTTTTGACATATGTCAGAGATTTTTCTGTCTATAGATTACTCTAGTATTTTTATGGTTTCCCGTCTTATGTTTAAGTCCTTGATCCATTTTGAGTTTATTTTTGTGTATGGTATAAGTTGGTGGTCTAGTTTCATTTTTTTTCCATGTATCTGTGCAATTTTCCCAACACCATTTATTGAAGAGCCTGTCTTGACTCCATTGTATGTTCATGCCTCCTTTGTCAAATATTAATTGAGCATAGCGATTTGGATCAATTTCTGGGTTCTCTATTCTATTCCATTGATCTATATGTCTGTTCTTGTGCCAATACCAGGCAGTTTTGAGAACAGTGGCTTTGTAATATAGCTTGATATCTTGTATTCAGATCCCTCCTACTTTGTTCTTCTTTCTCAGGATTGCTGTAGATATTTGGGGTCTTTTTTTATTCCAGTGAATTTTTGGAAAGTGTGTTCTAAGTCTGTAAAATATGCCATTGGTATTATAATGGGAAGTGCATTGAATTTATAGATTACTTTGGGTAGTATGGACATTTTGATGATGTTGATTCTACCAATCCATGAACATGGTATGTTCTTCCATCTGTTTACCTCTTCCTCTATCTCTTTTTTCAGTGTTGTGTAGTTTTCCGTGTATGGGTCTTTTACCTCCTTAGTTAAGTTTATTCCTAGGTATCTTAATGTTTTTGTTGTGATGGTAAATGGGATTACTTTTATAATCTCTCTTTCTGTAAGTTCATTATTGGTGTATAGAAATGCCATAAATTTCTTGGCGTTAATTTTGTATCCTGCTCCTCTGCCAAATTCATTTATTAAGTGTAATAATTTTTTGATAGAGTCTTTTGGGTTTTTTATGTACAGTATCATGTCATCTGCAAATAAGGACAGTTTTACTTCTTCTTTTCCAATTTGGATGCCTTTTATTTCTTCTTCTTGTCTGATTGCAATGGCTAGTATTTCTAGCACTATGTTGAACAGGAGTGGTGAGAGTGGGCATCCCTGTCTTGTTCCTGTTCTTAGGGAAAATAGTTTTAGTTTTTGCCCATTGAGTATGATGTTGGCTGTGGGTTTGTCGTATATGGCTTTTATTATGTTGAGGTATGATTCTTCTATTCCCACCTTGCTCAAAGTTTTTATCAAGAAAGGGTGTTGGATTTTGTCAAATGCTTTTTCTGCATCTATTGATATGACTATGTGATTTTTATCTCTCAATTTGTTTATGTGATGTATCACGTTTATTGATTTCCGAATATTGTACCATCCTTGCATCCCCGGGATAAATCCTACTTGGTCATGGTGTATGATCTTTCTGATGTATTGCTGTATCCTATTTGCTAAATTTTGTTGAGGATTTTTGCATCTATGTTCATGAGGGATATTGGCCTGTAATTCTCCTTCATTGTGTTATCTTCATCTGGTTTTGGTATTAAGGTGATGCTGGCTTCATAGAAGGAGCTTGGAAGTGTTCCTTCCTCTTGAATTATTGGAATAGTGTTAGGAGTAAAGGCTTTAGTTCTTCCTTGCAGTTTTGGTAAAACTCCCCTGTGAAGCTATTTGGCCCCAGGCTTTTGTTTGCTGGAAGCTTTGTGATGACTGCTTCAATTTCTTCCATAGTTTTCAGCCTATTGAGATTTTTAGTATCTTCCTGAGTAAGTTTTGGAAGGTTGTATTTTTCTAGGAATCTGTCTATTTCCTCCAGGTATTCTAGTTTGTTAGAATAGAGTTGTTCATACCATTTTTTAATAATCCTTTGTATTTCGGTGGGGTCTGTTGTTAATTCTCCTCTTACATTTCTGATTTTGTTTATTTGGGTCCTCTCTGTTTTTTGGTGAGCCTGGCTAGAGGTTCATCAATCTTGTTTATCCTTTCAAAGAACCAGCTCTTGGTTTTATTGATCTTTTGTATTGTTTTTTTTTTTTTTTTTTTTTTTTTTTTTTTTTTTTTTTTTTTTGGTCTCTATGTCATTCATTTCTGCTCTGACCTTTATTATTTCCTTCCTTCTGCTCACTGTGGGCTTTTCTTGTTGCTCTCTTTCTAATTCGTTGATTTGTTGAGTTGGATGATTTATTACCATTTTTTCTAGTTTTTTGAGGTAGGCCTGTAGAGCTATAAATTTTCCTCTCAGGACTGCTTTCATTGTGTCCCACAGTATTTGTATTGTTGTGTTTTTATTGTCATTAGTCTCCAGGATGTTTTTAATTTCTTCTTTGATCTCATTGTTAACCCAATCATTGTTTAATAGCATGCTATTCAGTTTCCAAGTGTTTGAGTTTTTTGGAATGTTTTTATTGTAGTTTATTTCTAATATTATGCCATTGTGGTCTGAGAAAATGCTAGATATGATTTCAATCTTTTTGAATGTGGGGAGACTTTGTGACCCAATATGTGGTCTATTTTTGAAAATGTCCCATGTGCACTTGAGAAGAATGTATATTCCATGGCTTTGGGGTGAAATGCTCTGAAGATGTCAATTAGGTCCAGCTGATCTAATGAGTCATTTAGAATTGCTGTTTCTTTGCTGATTTTTTGTCTAGAGGATTTATCCAGTGATGTCAGTGGTTTATTAAAGTCTCCTACTATAATTGTATTGTTGGCGATCTCTCCCTTGATATCTTCCAGGAGTTTTTTTATGTATTTGGGTGCTCCTGCATTGGGTGCATATATGTTTATCAGGGTTATATCCTGTTGTTGTATCGATCCCTTTATTATTATGAAGTGACCTTCTTTATCTTTTGTTATGGCCTTTACTTTGAGGTCTATTTTGTCAGAAATAAGTACTGCTACACCAGCTTTTTTTTCATTTTCATTTGCCTGAAAGATGTTTTTCCATCCCTTAACTTTCAATCTGTATGATTCCTTTTTTCTGAGGTGGGTCTCTTGGAGACAGCAAGTATATGTGTCATGTTTTTTTATCCAATCAACCACTCGATGTCTTTTGTTTGGAGCATTTAGTCCATTTACGTTTAAAGTTATTATTGAAAGGTACTTGTTTGTAGCCATTTTTATTTTTTGAGACTATGTTCCTTCTTACCTTTTTTCTCTCTTCTTTTTATACCAGTCCGTTTAGCATTTCTTGCATTGCTGGCTTGGTAGTGATAAACTCCCTTAGCATTTTTTTGTCTGTGAAGCTTCTTATTTTCCCTTCAATTTTGAATGATAACCTTGCTGGATAGAGTATTCTTGGATTCAGTCCCTTGGTTTGCATCACTTTGTAGATTTCTGTCCATTCTTGTCTGGCTTGATGTGTTTCTGTTGAGAAATCATTTGATAATTTAATGGGAGTTCCCTTGTATGTAACTTTCTGTCTCACTCTTGCAGCCTTTAAGATTCCCTCTTTGTTCTGAATATTTGCCATTGTAATTATGATGTGTCTTGGTGTGGGTATTTTCGGGTTCATCCTGTTTGGGACTCTCTGAGCTTGTGTGAATTTTTTCTTTGCGACATCATGGAAGTTTTCTGATATTATTTCTTCAAATAGTTCTTCTAACCCTTGTTCTTCTTCCTGTTGTTCTGTCACCCCTATTATTCGTATGTTGTTTCGTTTCATGTTATCCCATAGCTCCCTTAGGCTCTCCTCCTGTCTTTTAATTTTTTTCTCCAATTACAATTCAGTTTGGCTGTGGTTTGCTTCCCTGTCTTCTAGTTCACTAATTCGGTCCTCTGCTTCTCCTAGTCTACTGTTGAAACTTTCCATGGTGTTTTTTATTGCAGCTATATCACTCTTCATTTTTTCTTGATTCTTACATAAGTTGTTGATTTTTTCATCCATTTCTTCTTGACTCTTGCATAAGGTGTTAATTTTTTCTTCCATCCGATTTATGAACTCTATGACCCTTATTCTGAATTCTTTTTCTGACATATTGCATCCTCTGTTTCACTTAGCTGCTTTTCTGGTGTTTCCTCCTTTTCTT
This sequence comes from Cnephaeus nilssonii, assembly GCF_951640355.1. NCBI lineage: Eukaryota > Metazoa > Chordata > Mammalia > Chiroptera > Vespertilionidae > Cnephaeus > Cnephaeus nilssonii. Next base: position 30,729,655 of record NC_137071.1, read on the forward strand.
TCCTTTGGGGGTATCTTTATTTACCCATTTTTGGTCTCACTGACTGATCTAGATGTCGAGCTGTGCAGGGGCTACTCCTTGGGTGGTAGTAGCTTCTCTGGCTGCAGTTGCTCCCTAGGCGGTTACGATAGCAGCTGCTTCTCAGTTGGCAGTGGTTCCTCTGGTGGGTGCTGTTTGAAGCAGTGGTGCCTCCTCTGGCTGGTGGGGAAGGCTGCACATATAGCTGTTGTTCCTTGGGCGGGGGTGGGCTGATTATGAGGTTGCTGCAGAACTGGCTGCTCCCACAGCTGCTGCTCTTTGGACAGGTGCAGGCAATGTGAAGCTGCTGCTCTTATACCTGTGGCAGGTTTTTTGCGGGTCTGCTGCTCCTTGGACAGGAGCAGACTGCTCGTGTGTCTTCTGTTCATGTGGTTGCAGTGCCCTGAGCTAAAGCATTGGGCCGGTCAGAGGGTAACCTGCTTCCGAACTCACAGGAGCCTGCACCCTGGGAAGCTGGAGCCTCATTGACTGTGGGTTCACAGCCTAGGTAGCGTGACCCTGGCAGGGGTGGCTGTAGAGTCCCAGGTGTTATCTGAGGGCACTCTGGTTGGAGTTGAGGTTGGGAACCCAGTTACAGCATCTCTCCCCTTCAAAAAGGCTAGGCCCCTTAGGATAAGCTGGCCTTCCGGTACTGATTGCAATGGTAGCAGAAGCTGCCTTAGTTAGGCGAGCCTGATTAGCCTGCCTCTTAAGGTCCCGTGGGATCTAACTGTGCCTCACTCACTCACTTACACACAGATACCCCACCTGGCCACACGCTCCTCTTTTACTCCCTCACTCACTCATGCTCTTTCCCTTACTGCTGCATTCTTCCTGCTTCTGTAGTTAGGTCTGGGGTGTTGTTGACCCTTTCGTGGATGGAGTTTCCTGTCCAGGTGTCTCATTATGTGGCTTGCTCTCAAGCCCCTTGGCCTGACTGGATAAAATTCACCTCAACAAGACACAACACTGAGGGAACTAAGCACAAACGTACTCACAACACCAATAACCCCAATATAAGTGACCACCTGAGAAAAGAGAGATAGGGCAGAGAAAAGAGAGCACAAATGTTATGGAGGAGAGTGAAAAAGATATGGGATAAAAGACAAAGGAATAAGAGGATTAGGGCAGAATCTGTAGAGGCTGAGCTTGTATAGTGAAAATAAGCTTAAGAATTGGATGAATATGGGGAGGACCTCAATTTAGTATTGAGGAAGTAGAAAGGGAATAAGTGGATGAGACAAAATCAAATGAGAAGAAAAAAGAATAAATTAAAAAAAAATTTCAAAAATGGTATAAAAATTAAAAATAGCAAATAAAAAATAGTGATGCAAAATAATGTGAACAGAAATAAAATAAAAAAAGCAACAAACCAAAACAGGAGAAGAAAGAAGAAAAGAAGTAAGAAATAAAGAAGAAGAAAAAGAAAAGAAAGAAAAAAGGGATAATAAAAGTAAAAGTGAAGGAAAGTGGGGTGTCTTCCTTTGGCTGGCTTATGATTCCATTTGTCTGTACTGTTCTGTTTGGCAGTTTCTGGTTGCTGGGGCTAAAGATTACTCTTTAGGCCTGCCCTATGTCCTCAGGGAGTATTCAGATTCCTTGTATTACTCAAGGTGTGATCTGGGTGTGGCTATATTGGTTGCCTGGAGACTTTTTCAGAGACTTCTGCCCTTCCCGGGTGCAAACTATCTCACCAGCTGCATCTCCTCACCAAATTCGGGCTGAATTCCACTCGTTTCAGCTGCTCCCTCCACCCGCTCCAGGACAAGTCGCAGGACACGTCCGTCTATTCCACCATCCTTCCCAGAAGTCGCATCTTTTCTTATTGCTGAATGGTATTCCATTGTACATATGTACTACATCCTTATTTTATCATCTATTGAAGGACACTTTGGTTGCTTCCATGTCTTATTGGCCAAAATTAAGAATACTACAATGAACATATGGGTGCATGTATCTTTGCAACTAAATGATTTCAGATTTTTTTAGTAGATACCCTGAAGAGGGGTGGCTTTGTCATAAGGTAACTATTCTTATTTTTTGAGGAACCAAGATACTGTTTTCCATAGTGGCAGTACCAGTTTATATTCCTACCAGCAGTGAATGAGTGTTTCTTTTTTCTACACCTTCTCAAACACTTGTCTTGTTGATAATAGCCATTCTATCAGTTGTGAGGTGGCATCTAATTATAGCTTTGATTTACATTTGCCTATTAACTATTGGAGTTTATCATCTTTCCATGTATCTGTTGGCCATGTGTATGTCTTCTTGAGAGATGTCTATTCAGATCCTATGCCCATTTTTAAATTGGATTGTTTGTTTGACGTTGAGTTTTATGAGCTCTCCACATATTTTGAACATTAACTCCTTGTCAGAGCTGCTGTTTGCAAATAGCTTCTCTCATTCGGTTGCCTGCCTTTTTGTTTTGTTGGTGGTTCCCTTTGCTTTCCAGAAGCTCACAAGTTTGATACAGTTCCATTCACTTACCTTTGTCCTTACTTCCCTTGCCTTTGGGAACAAATTCATAACATACTCTCTAAGATAAAGATCCGTATATTTAGTACCTATATTTCTTTCTTTGTAAATTATTGTTTTAGGTCTTATATTTAGTTCTTTGATCCATTTTGAGTTAACTTTTGTATATGGGGACATTCAGTGGTCTAGCTTTATTCTTTGGAATGTGGCTTTCCAATTATTATGTATTCATGTATTGAAAGAATCAACATAGTTAAAATGACTATGTTACCCAAAGCAAAATATAAATTTAATGCAATCTCCATAAAAATCCCAATGACATTATTTAAAGAAATAGAACAAATAATCATAAGATTTATATAGATCTACGAAGACCCCAAATATCCAATGCAACTGAGAAAAAAGAATGAAGCTGGAGGTATCACACTCCCTGGCTTCAAATTATACAATAGAGCAGTAATAATAGAAACAGCAAAGCATTGGCAGAAAAAAAAGACACAGACCAATGGAACAAAATGAGTGCCCAGAAATAAACCCATATGTATATGGATAAATAATTTTCAGCAAAGGAGTAAAAATCATACAATGGAGAAAAGAAAGCTTTTTCAATAAATGGTGCTGAGAAAATGGGAAAGCCACATGCAAATTATATTTTAAAAGATTAGTTTTCCTGAGAATGGAACACTATACTGGTTCAAGATATGTAAAGCTTCTTTGGGGATAAAATTGGTCAAAACTATTCACAAAGTTTATTGACCTTAAGTGCCACTGTCCTAACTCTGCCTATGAGTAGGTCTACTGTTTGTTGTAAATGATTTTGCAGGATGGGCTCTACAGATTTCCAGGTGTTCTAGTTAGGTTTCCTGTTCAGCTCTGTTTGGAGCCTGTATTCAGCATTGAGAGGGGGCATAAATTTGCTTGCTCCTTAAGGCCTGTAAGATATTTGGGAATAACCTCAGATTGAAGGTATCACACTCCCTGAAAAGTTTATTCTTGAAGATTGGAATATGAGGTTTATTAGGAATGGGAGTTTAATATTGATAATCCACAGGTAGTCAGAAAAGTTTAAATACCTTGTGGGGATTTTCTCCTGGGAAGCCACCAACAAATTTTAAATAGAGAGTATTGACATGATATAATCAGTAGTGATTTAAAATTCGTATCTCAAAGCATTTGGCATGTTTTCAATTTTAATTTGCAGCCATTGCTACTTTAATTTCAACATCCATTTATTTATTTATTTTGTTCTATGAATGTGTGAAACTAAATACAGCTAATATCTGTCAAGTTTGCCAGCAAACCACTGAAGTATGTGATTAAGTTCAATATTAGATAAATACAACTTTTAAAAAATATGTTTTTATTGATTTTTAGAGAGAGAAGAGGGGAGGAGGAATAGAGAGACAGAAACATTGACTAATAGAGAAACATCATTGATTGGCTGCTTCCTGCATGTCCCCCTCTGGAGATCAAGCCCACAACCTGGGCATGTGCCCTGACCAGGAATTGAACTGAGACCTCCTGGTTCCTGGGTCGATGCTTAACCACTGAGCCACACCAACCAAGGGCAGATAAATACAACTTTTGATTTTACAAACAATTTTATTGTTTTCTTGCTGTGTGTTTCTAACTTGTACATGAACACTTAGGCTGCAATGAACATAGAAGTGCATATATCTACTTAAACCAGTGTTTTCATTTTCTTCAGATAAATACCTAGAAGAGGAAATGCTGGATCATAAAATAGTTCTATTTTAATTTTTTTAGGAACCACTATGCTGTTTTACTATAGTAGCTATAGTAATTTACAATCCTACTTATTTGTTCACATTTTTAAAAATTTAGTTTTATTGTTGAAGGTATTACTGTGTCCCCCTCCTCCCTCCATTGACCCCTTCCACCCTATTCTTGCCCCCTCCCCAGACCTCACACTATTGTCTGTGTCCATGCATTCTACACATATGCATATACATTCTTTGGTTAATCTCTTCCCACCCAACCCTAAAAAAAACCCACAAACATGTGGAGGTTAAACATCATGCTACTAAACATAAAGTATGTTATCAATGACATCAAATACGTGTTAGGTCTATGCCAAAAGGGCCAGGCCAAGAGACGCTGAGTGAAAGGTGAACAATTTTATGGTACATCATCTGTGCCCATTCTGACTGGTGTGAGGTTACATCTTCTTGTGGTTTTGACTTGTTTGTCCCTGACAGTTAGTGATTTTTTTACTTAAATTTTTTATTTTTTAAAGTATTACATATGTCTCCTTTTTCCCTCATTGATCTCTCCCCAGCCAATCCCACCCCCCAGCACATGCCCTCACCCCCCTACTGTCTGTGTCCATTGGTTATGCTTATATGCATGCATACAGGTCCTTTGGTTGATCTCTTATCTCCCTCCGCCGCTGCCTCCACCCCTCCCCTACCTTTCCTCCGAAGTATGACGGTCTGTTTGATGCTTCTATGTCTCTGGATCTAATTTTGTTCATCAGTTTATGTTGTTCATTATATTCCACAAATGAGTGAGCTGACAGTGATTTTAGCATCTTTTCATATGTTTGCTGCCCATCTGTATATTTTCTTTAGATAAATGTGTATTAGGTCATTTGCCCATTTTAAAATCAAATTTTTTTTGATGTATCATTTTATGTGTTCTTTATATATTTTGGATATTAACCCCGTATCAGCTATATAATTTACAAATATTTTCTTGCATTCAGTATGTTGTCTTTTCATTTTGTTGATGGTTTCCTTCACTATAAAAATGGATTTGGGTTTGTCGTAGTTCTATGTGTTAATTATTGCTTTTGTTGCCCTAGCCTGAAAAGACATATAAAAAATGGTTATCAAACCAATGTCAAAGACTTAACTGCCTAGATTTTCTACTAGGAGTTTTATGGTTTCAGTTCTTACATTAAGTCTTTGATCCATTTTGAGTTTATTTAATATATATTACTAGAGGCCCAGTGCACAAAATTCGTGCATGGAGGGGAGGAGTGTCCCTCAGCCCAGCCTGCACCCTCTCCAATCTGAGACCCCTCAAGGGATGTCCAACTGCCTGTTTAGGCCCGATCTAAATGAGCAGTCGGACATCCCTCTCACAATCCAGGACTGCTGGCTCCCAACTGCTCGCCTACCTGCCTTCCTGATTGCCCCTAACCGCTTCTGCCTGCCAGACTGATCACCCCCTAACCACTCCCCTGCCAGCCTGATTGATGCCTAACTTCTTCCCTGCCAGCCTGATTGCCCCTAACTGCCCTCCCCTGCAGGCCTGGTCACCCCCAATGGATCTCCACTGCAGGTCTGGGTCCCCCCCAACTGCCCTTCCTTGCAGGCCCAGTCACCCCCAACTTCCCTCCTCTGCAGCCTGGTCACCCCCAACTGCCCTCCCTTGCAGGCCTGGTCCTTCCCAACTCCCCTCTCCTGCTGGCCATCTTGTGGTGGCCATCTTGTGTCCACATGGGGGCAGGATCTTTGACCACATGGGGGCAGCCATCTTGTGTGTTGGAATGATGGTCAATCTGCATATTACTCTTTTATTAGATAGGATAGAAGCCTGGTGCATGGGTGGGGGCTGGCTGGTTTGCCCTGAAGGTTGTCCTAGATCAGGGTGGGGGTTCCCTTGTGGTGTGGGGCGGCCTGGACAAGGGGCCTGTGGTGGTTTTCAGGCCAGCCACTCCCCCCGGCGACCCAAGCGGAGGCCCTGCTATCTGGGATTTATTTGTCTTCTACAATTGAAACTTTGTAGCCTGGAGTGGAGTCAAGCCTCCTGCTTGCTCTGTGGCTGCAGCCATTTCTGTTGGGATTTATGTATCTTCTATAATTGAAACTTTGTAGCCTGGATTGGAGGCCAAGGAAGGCCAGGGCTTCAGAAGCTTGGCGTCCTCCATTGCCAGGGGCAACCCTAGCCTCCTGCTCTCTCCGAGAGCATGGCTGCCGCCATTTCTGTTTGGATTTATCTTCTATAATTGAAACTTTGTAGCCTGGAGTGGAGGCCTAGGCCGGCAAGGGCAGGCGAAAAGCTTGGCTTCCTCCATCGCCGGCGAAACCGAAGCCTCCCTCCTGCTCTCTGTGACTGCAGCCATCTTGGTTGGGTTTATTTGCATATTTGCTCCTGATTGGCTGGTGGGCATGGCTGGTGGGCGTGGCTTGTGGGTGTAGTGGAGGTATGGTCAATTTGCATATTACTCTTTTATTAGATAGGATAAGAAAGTGGTCCAGATTCATTTTTATGTATGTATTTGTCCAGTTTCCCCAAAATCAATTATTGACCTGTCTTTTCACCATTATATATTCTTATCTGCTTTGTTTTAAATTGATTGACGATATAAATGTGTGTTAATTTCTGGGGATTTTATTCTGTTCCATTGATATATGTGTCTATTTTTATGCCAGTACTACATTGTTTTTATCTTTATTAATCTTTTAAAATTAAATTTATTGGGGTGAATTGGTTAATAAGATTTTATATGTTTCACGTCTACAATTCTATGATACAGTACCATATTGTTTTGATTACTATAGCTTTCTATTGTACTTTGAAATCAGGGAGTTTGATATCTCCACTTTTGTTCTTTTTTAAGATTTCTTTTTCTAATTAGAGTCCTGTGGTTCCATATAAATTTTAGAATTATTTATTCTAGTTCTGTGTAGAATTTCATTGTTATTATGGTAGGGATTGCACTGAATCTGTATATTGCTTTGGCTAGTATCAACATTTAAATAACATTAATTATTCTAACCATTAACATGTTATTTATACCCTTTCAATTTTTTTGTCATCTTCAATTTTTCCATCATTCTCTTTTCCCTTCTTGGTGATATTTATTGCTAGATTATATGTTTATTTTTTAAGAAACTAATTTGTAGTTTCATTGATTTTTTTCTATTGGTATTTTGTCTCTAGTTTATTTAATTTTCATTCTGATATTTATTATGTTCTTCCTTCTACTCACTTTGTGCTTTGTTTGCTCTTTATTTGATAGTCCCTTTACATGTAAGATTTATTTCAGATTTTCTTTATTTTTTGAGGTAGGCTTGTATTGCGATGACCCTTCCTCTTCGATTTGCTTTTGCTGTATACCATAGACACTAGAGTGCTGTGTTTCAATTTTCATTTATTTTAAGAGATGTTTATTTAATTTCCTATTGTTAGGACTTATAGGGAAATGCAATTGTTAATGGTCATTTGTAAGCTTCCCACCACAGGAGAACAAAAGACCAAGAAAATCTTGCTGTACACCTTGAGTCAGACCATATAAGGAATCAAAACTGACCTGAAGGCACCTGATAGCACACATGCATTCCATCTGCAGTACAAGCTCACTAGCTCAGCCCCCAGACCCACTGATGACAAGAACTTCCCACCAGTGACTGCATATAAGGATGAAACTCCAGCTCCTGGGTACTACCATCTTCGACCCAATCTCCCCTTGGCTCAGTGCTGTACAGCCCTTCTCTTTGAATATCCCATCCCCCAACCCCTTTCCCTAAATAAATTTAGTTTTTTTAAATCACCATAGGAGATGGCTATTTAGCCTACCCACATGCACCATCCACTATGTTCACCTTTCACTTCTTAAACTCTCACAACATCTCTTGGCCTGGCTCCTTTAGGTGTAGACCTAACACCTATTTGATATCTTTGAAAACACACTTGTTTAGTAGCATGATGTTTAACATCTACATGTTTGTGAGTTTTTTTAGTTATCTTTTTATAATTCATTTCTGTTTTTATACTGTTGTGGTTGAAAAGATGCTTGATATTATTTCAATAATCTTTAATTTATATAGATTTATTTTCTGACCTAATGTCATTAATACAGGAAAATGTACCTTTTGTTTTTGGATAGAATGTTTTGAAAATATCTATTATGTCTATCTGTTGTAATTGGTTGGGTAAGGCCAATGTTTTCATGTAGATTTTCTTTCTGGATGGTCTATCAGTTTATATTAAATAAATAAATAAGATATTAAAGTCCTCTGTTATTAATGTAATAGTTTCAATTTCTCCTTTTATTTCTGTTAAAACTTGAATTATATACTTAGGTGCTTCCATGTTGGATGTATAGATAGTATCAAGTGTTATATCCTCTTGTTTGATCTTTTTATCATTATGTAATGCCTTCATTTACCTCTTGTTTCATCTTTGTTTTAAAGTCCATTTTGACTGATATAAGTATTGGTACCCCAGCTTTTTTTTCTTCTTTTCATTTGCATAAGATACCTTTTATTTTATCCCTTCACTTTTAGTTTGTGTCTTTAGATCTGATGTAAGTCTCTTGTAGGCAGCATATGTATGCATTTTGTTTTTTTATCCATTTAGTCTCACAATGCCCTTTAATTGGAATATTTAGTTCGTTTACATTTAAAATATTTATCAACAGTTATGTACGCAATACATTAGTTATTTTCTGTGTTGTTTTTCTTTTTTAGTTCTTTTCTGATTTTATTTTGTTGTCTTGCTCTTTTGCGCATTAATGACTTTCTTTAGTGCTGTGTTTAGATTACTTTCTTTTTTTGGTTTGCATATCTATTATAGTCTATTATAGGTTGCTGGTTTGTGGATATTACAAAATTATTATATGACAACCTATGTTTCTAGCTGTCTAAGGAATATGTTTTCTACTTCTCCCCATGTTTCATGTTTTTGATATATCTTACTGTTACATCTTTTGTGAGTATGAGTATATACCAATTAATTAATTATTTTAAATACACATAATTTTACTATTTTTGTCTTTTAACCTTCAAATTTAAGTTTTGGCATCTTCTTTTCCAGTTAAAGAAGTCTTTTAAACATTTCTTGTAGTGTAGGTTAGTACTGATGAAGTCCTTTAGCTTTAGCTTTGGCTCATCTTAAAAACTCTTTTTCTTCAATTCTGAATGATAACCTTTCCTGTTAAAGTAATCTCAATTATAGGATTATTTTATTTCATTACATTGAATATATTGTGCCATTCTCTTGTGATCTACTAAGTTTCTGTTGAAAAATTAGCCGTCAGTCGGAGGAAGGTTTCTTAGCTTCTTTTCCCTTGATGTTTTTAAGATTGTCTTTTTAACATTTGGCATTTTAATTGTGAAATATATTGGTGTCAATCTCTTTGGAATCATCTTGTTTGGGACTCTCTGTGATTCCTGGACTTGGGTCTGTTTCCTTCACCATGTTAGAGAAGTTATCAAATAAGTTTCAAAACATTTTCTGTCTTTTTTGGTGTCTTTTCTACTTCTGGGACCTTTATTATGTGAATACTAGAAGCCCGGTGCATGGATTCATGCACCAGTGGGGTCCCTCAGCCTGGCCTGTGGAGATTGAGCCAAAACTGGCTCTCTGAAATCCTCTGAGGGGTCCCAGATTGTGAGAGAGCACAGGTCAGGCCGAGGGACCCCACTAGTGCACAAATCTGTGCACTGGGCCTCTAGTATGCATATAAGATCCTTGGTCAATCTGTTCCCACCCTTTCCCCTTCCCCCGTCCCACTGAGATTTATCAGTCTGTTCCATGTTTCCATATGTGTTGTTTCTGGTCCTGTGTTGGGCATCTTCCCCCTGGTGGTCAGTGCGTGTCATAGCTACCAGTCAGCTGTTTGAACGGTCAGCCAGTCGGCTGGTCACTTAGGCTTTTATATCATTATTTATTTTTTTAATTTATTTTTAATTTCTTTATTGATTAAAGTATCACATATTTGTCCTCATCCCCCCATTCCCATCCCACACCCCTCCCCACACATGCCCCCACCCCCCTGTTGTACTTAACCGCTGGTTAGGCTCATATGCTTGCACACAGTCCTTTGCTTGATCTCTCCCCTTTACCCCCACCCTCCCCTGCCCTCCCTCTGAGGCCCGACAGTCTGACCCATGACTCCTTGTTTCTGGGTCTGTTCTTGTTCATCAGTCTATGTCAGTGATGGCGAACCTATGACACGCATGTCAGCACTGACACGCGTAGCCATTTCTGATGACACGCGGCCGCTGAGACGGCCGCATGCCGAGGATGAAACATTTGCTGCTCCTGAGGATGAAACATTTGCTAAATAATGTTTTTTCCTCAAAGTGACACACTACCCGGGTTATGCTCAGTTTTTTGGCAAAGTTTGACACACCAAGCTCAAAAGGTTGCCCATCACTGGTCTATGTTGTTCATTATTTCCCCTAGATGAGTGAGATCATGTGCTATTAGAAATACACTTATAAGAACCGAAAATGAGACAAGCAATAATGGTTATGGTGACAGGCAAATGAATCAGTCTGTAGTGAGTTTCTTTCTGGGCCAACAGTTCTTTTGAGACCCAATTTCAATGTCCAACAGTTCCTTATGTGTACATGTCAGCACTGACATTACAGTTCTGGATGGTGGACAAATGGTGGTAATGCAGATCCGACTCTCTCAGATTATTACGGTTCCTCTTTTTTCTCCCCATAGCTCCCCTCCACCTGGTTCCCACCCCACCCCCTTCCCTTATGCCCTCCACTGTCCTAGTCCATAGGTGTAAGATTTTTGTCCAATCTCTTCCTACACCCCCACACCCCCTTTCCCCCAAGAATTGTCAGTCCACTCCTTTTCTATGCCCATGATTCTATTATATTCACCAGTTTATTCTGTTCATCAGATTTTTTATTCACTTGATTTTTAGATTCACTTGTTGATAGATATGTATTTGTTGTCACTTTGTTGTTCATAATTTTTATCTTTACCTTTTTCTTCTTCCTCTTCTTAAAGTATACCCTTCAGCATTTCATGTAGTCCTGGTTTGGTGGTGAACTCCTTTAGCTTTTTCTTGTCTGTGAAGCCCTTTATCTGACCTTCAATTCTGAATGATAGCTTTGCTGGGTAGAGTAATCTTGGTTGTAGGTTCTTGATATTCATCACTTTGAATATTTCTTGCCACTCCCTTCTGGCCTGCATAATTTCTGTTGAGAAATCAGCTGACAGTCATATGGATACTCCCTTGTAGGTAACTGTTTTTCTCTTGCTGCTTTTAATATTATCTCTTTGTCTTTTGCCCTTGGCATTTTAATTATGATGTGTCTTGGTGGGGTCCTCTTTGGATTCCTCTTGTTTGGGGATCACTGCATTTCCTGGAATTGTAAGTCTATTTCTTTCACCAAGTAGGGGAAGTTTTCTGTCATTATTTCTTCAAATAGGTTTTCAATATCTTCCTCTCTCTCATCTTCTGGCACCCCCATAATTCGGATGTTGGTATGCTTGAAGTTGTCCCAGAGGCTCCTTACACTATTTTTATATTTTTGGATTATTTTTTTTTCTTTTCTGGTTGGGTGTTTTTTGCTTCTTCATATTTCAAATCTTTGACTTGATTCTTGGGATCCTCTAGTCCAGGCATCCTCAAACTATGGCCCGCAGGCCACATGCGGGTTTTTTTGTCATTTTGTTTTTTTACTTCAAAATAAGATATGTGCAGTGTGCATAGGAATTTCTTCATAGTTTTTTTTAAACTATAGTCCAGCCCTCCAACAGTCTGAGGGACAGTGAACTGGCCCTCTGTTTAAAAATTTGAGGACCCCTGCTCTAGTCTACTGTTGGATTTCTGTATATTATTCTTTATTTCAGTTAGTGTATGCTTAATTTCTAGTTGGTCCTTTTCCCTATCCTTGATGATCTCACTAAATTTCTCAGAGGTTTCTAGAAGATTTTTGAGTAACCTTATAACTGTGGTTTTGAACTCTATATCCAGTAGTTTGCTTTCCTCCATTTCTTTCATTTGTGACCTCTTTCTTTGTCTCCACATTTTGGCTGCTTCCCTGTGTTGATAGAGTGGCTTTGTGTGGTAGGTGTCCTATAGGGCCCAGTGGCTCAGCCTCCCTAATTACCTGAGGTGAACACTTGGTGCACCCCTTTGTGGGCTGTGTGCACAGTCTTGTTGTAGTTAAACCTTGATTGCTGTTGGTATCACTGGGAGGAATTACCTCCAGGCCAATTGGCTGTGAGGTTTGGTTGTGTCTACAATGGGAGAACTTCTGTGCTGGAGTCACCCTTATGGGGCAAGGCTTGCTTCAGTGGGGCTTTGTCGCTCACTGAGTCTGCCCCCTGAGTGTGTCTCTTATGGATGTGAAGAGTTGTAATCTGGATGGTCTCACTCTGACCACTGGGTACACTGGCTCTTGGATCTCCAAGGAGGTGCAAAGTCAGCCACAGCCTGAGGCCACTCAGCAGGAGCTACAGAGGGATCTGCAGATTCCTCCTCTTTGTTTGGGGTTTGGAGGTGCCCACATGAGGCCCAGCTGTGAAGCAATGCAAGCTGCTGTCCAGCTTTGGGCCTTCTTTTGGAGGCTCTGGTGCTCTCTGACCCAGCTGCAGTATGTTAGGTTGTAAAAGGCCAGTCCATTCACATGCAAAAGCCTCTGAGCACAGCTTGGGTGGGGTTATAAATTGGGTGGAGTGGGGTCTCAGAGAATCACCAAGGACCAAGGACACACCTGGTCTCTGTGTCCCATGGCACTGTGCTGGAACAATGATTGCTGGGAAAAAGCCGTCCTTGTATTCTGGCCCGATGCCAGACAATCCAATTTCTCCCTGTATGAGTTGGGATCCCCAGAGTCTTGCCCGGAACTGGAGGTCAGAGCAGTCTGGAGCTTGAATCTCCCTCCCGAATGAAAAAGACAACAGTGTACTCAGTTGCCAGCCCTTTTCCGCATGCAACTCCGTACCTCTGCACTTCACTTCTGCAATTCCGCACCTCCTCCCAGTCTCAGTGTGCTTTTCTCTTTCCTTCTAGTTGTATAAGTTCCACTCAGGCAGCCTTCCCATGGTTCTGAATGATACCATTGTCTTTTAGTTGTAGTTTTGAAGTGGCTGTGTGAGGCAGCAAGTTCAGGTGTTTACCTATGCCGCCATCTTGGTTCCTCTCTAGGCTTTTATATATATACTAGAGGCCTGGTGCATGAAATTCGTGCACGGAGGGTGAGGTGTCCCTCAGCCCAGCCTGCACCCTCTCCAATCTGAGACCTCTCGAGGGATGTCCGACTGCCGTTTAGGCCCGATTTAAACGGGCAGTCAGACATCTCTCTCACAATCCAGGACTGCTGGCTCCCAACTGCTCGCCTTCCTTCCTTCCTGATTGGCCCTAACCGCTTCTGCCTGCCAGCCTGATCACTCCCTAACCACTCCCCTGCCAGACTGATTGATGCCTAACAGCTCCTCTGCCAGCCTGATTGCCCCTAACTGCCCTCCCCTGCAGGCCTGGTCACACTTAACTGCCCTCCCCTGCAGGCCTGGTCACCCCTAACTGCCCTCCCCTGCAGGCCTGATCCCCTCAACTGCTCTCCCCTGCAGGCCTGGGTTCCCACCAACTGCCCTTCCTTGCAGGCCTGGTCACCCCCAACTTCCCTCCTCTGCCGGCCTGGTCACCCCTAACTCCCCTCCCCTGCAGGCTTGATCGCCCCCAACTGCCCTCTCTTGCAGGCCTGGTCCCTCCCAACTGCCCTCCCCTGCTGGCCATCTTGTGGTGGCCATCTTGTGTCCATATGGGGGCAGGATCTTTGACCACATGGGGGCAGCCATCTTGTGTGTTGGAGTGATGGTCAATCTGCATTTACTCTTTTATTAGATAGAATAGCAGCCTGGTGTATGGGTGGGGGCCAGCTGGTTTACCCTGAAGTGTGTCCCGGATCAGGTTGGGGGTTCCCTTGGGGCATGGGGTGGCCTGGGCGAGGTGCTTGTGGTGGTTTGCAGGCTGGCCCTGGCCCCTGATGACCCAAGTGGAGGCCCTGGTATCTGGGATTTATTTATCTTCTACAATTGAAACTTTGCAGCGTGGAGCAGAGCCAAGCCTCCTGCTCACTCCATGGTGGCAGCCATTTCTGTTGGGATTTATTTATCTTCTATAATTAGAACTTTGTAACCCGGAGACCAGGGCAGCAGAAGCTTGGCTTCCTCCATCGCCGGGGGCAAGCTTAGCTTCCTGTTCTCTCCAGCTCCATGGCTGCCACCATTTTTGTTAGGATTTATTTATCTTCTATCATTGAAACTTTGTAGCATTGAGTGGAGGCTTAGGCCGGCCAAGCCAGGGGGAAAGCTTGGCTTCCTCCATTGCCAGGGAAACCCAGCCTCCCTCCTGCTCTCTGTGGCTGCAGCCATCTTGGTAGGGTTTATTTGCATATTTGCTCCTGATTGGCTTGTGGGCATGGCTTGTGGGCATGGCTTGTGGGTGTATTGGAGGTATGGTCAATTTGCATATTACTCTTTTATTAGATAGGATAGATTAGTACACTTGATGCTGTGTCAAAAGTCCCTTAAGCTTTATTCATAATTTGTATTCTTTTTCTTTTTCTTGTTATTATCATACTAGAGGCCCAGTGCACAAAATTCTTGCTTGGGTAGGGTCCCTAGCAGCTGTCATCTGCAGGCCAGGGCCTCCCTTAATTCCATGCTTCCCCCTGGTAGTCAGCACATGTCATAGTGAGCAATCGATCTCCCGGTCAGTCGAACTCCTGAGGGCACACTTTGCATATTAGGCTTTTATGTATATAGATAATTTTCACTACCTTGTCTCCCAGAACTTTGATTCATTCTTGATCATCTTATCTCATTTTTATTTCCTGTTGTGTATATTAATTTTAGTTATTGTATAATTTAGATTTGATTAGCTCTTTTTTACATCTTTGTTGAATTTTCACTGAGTTAATTGATCTTTCTCCCTAGTTCACTGAGCATCTTTACAACCATTCCTTTAAATTCTTTATCTGATTTATTGCTTGTCTTAGTTTTGTTGGTTCTTTTTCAGGGATTTTGTTCTATTATTTCATTAGAAAGATATTTATCTGACTCAGCTGTGTCTCCCAGTCTTGACAGAATGGTCGTATATAGAATGTGTCCTGTGGGGCACAGTGAAGCAATTCTCCTGCCTCTTCTAACCAGAGCCATGATCTCCAAGGGTGTCCCTGTATTGGTTGTGTGTGTCCTCTTGTTGTAGTGGGCCATACTTGTTATGGGCATGCTGTTGAGTGGAGATGATTCACAGGCCAACTTTCTGTGAGGACTGTTTACATCTGCTGCAGGTAATTTGGATTGTGAACCTGGCTGTAATGAGAAGGAGCTATTTTGGAAAAGCTCCAGTGCAGACTGAGATGTTCAGCCAAGTATGCCAATTGTGAGGCTACATGGGTAGGGCCCCCATATGAGTTGACACCAGCAGCCATTTGTGCTGGGTCTGGGGCCACTTTGGAGAGATTCTGGTATAAGTCCAGGCCAGCTACCTTGTTTGCCAGCTCTAGGGCCTCTTTGGAAGGGCTTTTCTGCAGTCTGAGGACAGCCAACATGTGTGTTGAGATTCTAGCCTCATAGGTATCCAATGCTAGCCAAGGCCAACCATCACAAGTGTGTGGTCTATAGTCTCTTGAGAGGGGTTCTCATGTGGGCCTAGTCTGTTTCCCAGGTGTGCCACATCTGGCACTGCTTGAGAAGGGCTATGATGGAAGAAAAAGTTAGCCTTCACATTTGCCAGGGTTGGAGCTGCTTAGAAGGAGCAATGACCAATGTGAGCAAGTTGGACAGTTTTGAACCTCAGAGGTATTCCATAAAGGGAAGAAAAATATTATAATGTCAAAATTGGTGCCCAGCTGTGTCAGTCCAACCAAGTGGAAGGAGAGCACAACAGAGAAACAAAGAAAGGCTCCTACCAGTGCTTTCTGTCCCCTTGGCCCTCATTATAAAATTAGTTAAAGTAATCTTTCACCTATGTCACAAACACTTTTCAAACTGCTGTCTCTACATTGAAGCTCAAAGTAAGGAAGTTTGGATATGGTTCCTTTCAAGGTTGAGGCTAATTTATTTACAGTGTTATTGCTCTCTTTTATATAAGGCTGACTTGTTCTAAAACCCAGAGTTATGGCAGCTCCTCTTCCTTGTGCAAGTCTTGTAGATGGAGAACCTGGTGTGGCAATCCAACCCTTTGTTTCTTAGGTGGGACTACTGCTGTTGTGACAACCCTCCCACTTATGAATTGTTGACCAGACCATGTCTCACTTTCTGTTATCTGTCTTGATGTTTTCTTCTTTATATCCTTAGTTATAGAAATTCTGTTCAGTTATTCCTCAGTTCACTCTCGGCCAATGTTGCTCTATATTTAGTTACTACAGGCCCAGTGCATGAAAATTCATCCACTCAAGGAGGTCCCTCAACCCAGCCTGCACCCTCTCACAATCCAGGACCCCTGGGGTAGGGTCCCTAGGCCTGGCCTGAGATCAGGGCCTATCTGGGCTTTCCTTCCCCCGGCTGCAAGCAGCTGGCCCCACCCCCACCACTGCCACTGCTTGCCTTCTGTGCAGCGCTGCTCCCCTCCCCTGCCACTGGTGGCCTCCCTCTGCAGGCAACAGGTGTGGGGTGTGATGGCTTGGCTGGCCTGGGCCTCCCTCTGTGGGGTGATTGCTGGCTTGCCACACACCTGCCACAGAGTTACTGCCAGTGGCCTGGGCCTCCCTCTTTCTTAGCTGGAGGGCGGAGCCAGCCCTGCAAGGGGCTGTCTGCCTACCTGATCGCCCCTAACCACTTGCCTGCCTACCTGATCACCCTTAACCATTGGTCTGCCTGCCTGATCACCCCTAACCACTCTGCCTGGCTGCCTGATCGCCCTTAACCACTTGCTTGGGTGTGGGACCAACCCGGTGAGGAGTGTCTGACTACCTGATCACCCCTAACCACTTGCTTGGGAGCAGGGCCAGCCTAGGGAGGGGCCGTGGTGGTTCTCATCTCTGGTTGTTCTGGTCGTTCCACTTATGGTGGCTGGCCTTTTATTATATAGGATAGTTTAGTGTGTCAATGGAAGTGAGTTCATGTTATATCCACTCCACCATATTGACCATACTTCTGAGAAATATTTGTATGTTTAACGTATTCAACCTTTGTCACATATAGTGCAAATATTTTTTCTTTATTATTTTAACTTTATTTTTCTGATTTTACAACTTATTATCATATTAAATACCTTGGATTAACATTTAGACAGCTTTCTCTTGGTCATACTGGGACTTCTTTTTCTCTTTAGCATCTATACACTTTTTTTTCAATTACAATTTACTTTCACTATTATTTTGTATTGGTTTTAGGTGTAAAACATAAGCAGTTTTTTATTTGTCTTTTAACTTTGATCATAGTATGATTTTTCTCAATAAAATAGACCTCTTTTTTTTAACCACAGCATAGTATTCCATTGTGTAGATGTACCACAGTTTTTAATCCACCCATCTGCTGATGGGCACTTAGGCTGTTTCCAAATCTTAGCTATGGTGAATTGTGCTGCTATGAACATAAAGGTGCATATATCCTTGCTGCAATAAAAAAGAAGGAGTTCTTACCATTTGCAACAACATGGATGGAGATGGAGAGCATTATGCTAAGTGAAATAAGCCAGGCAAAGAAAGATAAATATCACATGATCTCACTCATTTGTGGAATATAATGAACAACATAAACTGATGAACAAAAACAGATCCAGAGACAGAGAAACATCAATCAGAATGTCAATCCTCAGAGGGAAGGTAGGGGACGGTAGGGGTAAGGGGGAGAGATCAATCAAAGGACTTACATGCATGCATATAAGCCTAATAAGTGCACACAGACAACAGGGGTGTGGGGGCATGAATGGGTGGTGAGGGGTAATGGGGGAATAAGGACACATATGTAATACCTTAATCAATAAAGAAATTTAAAAAAATAAAAATAAATAAAATAGACCTTGAGATTATTATGCTAAGTGAAATAAGCCAGTCTATGAAAGACAAATACCATATAATCTCATTTATATGTGGAATTTAATGAACATAATAAACTGACAAAAAATAGAAACAGAGGCATGGATACATGGAACAGACTAATAGCTGTCAGAGGGGAGGGGAGTGGGGAGAGGGGAGTGGATGAAAGAAGGAGAAGGGATTAGCCAAAGAATATACACTGAGTGGCCAGATTATTATGACCACCTGACGTTTGTAGGCAAATTAGCCGTATACTGCATCGTATAGGATATGGAAGCCGAAGGAATCACGTTTCCAGTTGCATTATGCAGATGGAAGAGTGAGAATTTCATGGAAACAGCATGAAAGCATGCACCCCACATGCATGAGTACAACCCTTAAAGCTGGTGGGGACAGTGTTATGGTTTAGGGCATGTTTTCCTGGCATGATTTGGGCCCTTTAATTCATGTGGAACAATGTCTGAATAGCACAACATACCTAAGTATCGTTGCTAATCAAGTTCATCCTATCATGTTGATGGTGTATCCTAATGGAGATGGCTTATTCCAACAAGACAATGTGCCATGCCACGGTGCTCATATTGTGCAGGAGTGGTTTCAAGAACATGAGGGAGACTTTACCTTGCTTAGTTGGCCCCCACAATCACAAGATCTCAATCCAATTGAGCATTTGTGGGACAAAGTTAAAAGAGCCATCAGGCAGCTGGTTCCACAACCATCAAATCTCACAGAACTAGACAGTGCTATTTATCAGGCATGGTGTCAGATTCCTTGCACCACCTTTCAACATTATGTGGAGTCAATGCCAAGAAGAATCACTGCAATATTAAAGGCAAAAGGTGGCCCAACTAAGTACTGATGCGGTGGTCATAATAATCTGGCCACTCAGTATATATAACACACACACACACACACACACACACACACACACACACACACACTAGTGGCCCAGTTCACGAAATTCATACATGGAGGGTGTGGTTCCCTCAGCCCAGCCTGCACCCTCTCCAATCAGGGACCCCTTGGGGGATGTCCGACTGCCGGTTTAGGCCTGATCGGGATCGGGCCTAAACCGGCAGTCGGACATCCCTCTCGCAATCTGGGACCGCTGGCTCCTAACCGCTCACCTGCCTGCCTGCCTGATCTCCCCTAACTGCCTCTGCCTGCCTGATCACCCCTAACTGCCCTCCCTTGCTGGCCTGATCTCACCCCCAATTGCCTTCCTCTGCTGGCCAATTTGGTTCTAATTGGTCAGTTTCTATGCCAGTCAGCGTCAAAGGCTCTGTCTCCTAGGGAGCCACTGCCTCCTCACAGTTGACCCAGATTTGGTTCTGATTGGCCAGTTTCTATGCCAGTCAGTGTCTCTGGGCCTATCAACAGGGCCTGATCAGAAAGGCAGGGATGATCAGCAGCCCCAGTGAAGGCTCGAAGAGCAATGGAGGCAGGGCTGCTGGCCAAGCTTAGAGGGAAAGAGAGAGGCAAGTGCTGGTCAAAAGCTGCCTCAGATACTACAGATCAGCCCCTGCTTCTCCCTTCAGGTCTCTTTCCAGGCATGATTCAAAGCCCCCTCAGCAGTCACTGCTGGGTTACCAAGCCAGCAGCCTCAGTAGTCAGCACTGGGTCCCCATGGCAACCCAGCGCTGACTTCCAGATGGTCAGCCTTTGGTCTGATCAGTCGTTAAACCCTGGCTCTTTATTATAGAGATGTGTGTGTGTGTGTGTGTGTGTGTGCGCGCGCATACATATATTCATGAATATTCTGGTTTTCTTTTTTAATTAATTTTTTAGTTTTATACCATTGTAGTTAGAAAAGATGCTTTATATGATCTCAAGTTTCTTAACTTTCTTCACTTATTTTGTTGCCAAAGATTTGAAGTATCCCAGAGAATGTTCCAACTGTCCTTGAATAGAATGTGTTTTCTACTGCTGGTGGATGTAATGTCTGTTAGTTCCTTTTATTTTAATGTGTAGTATATGTGCACTGTCTCGTTATTTACTTTATGACAGAATTATCTATCCATTGTTGAAAGTTGGGTGAGCATCGAAGACCCCTGCTATTATTGCATCGCTGCCTATTTCTCCCTTCAGGTCTACTAATATTTTATGTATATAAGTGCTCCAATATTGGGTACATAAATATTTCCAATTGTTATATCCTCTTAATGAATTGATACCATTTTATTATATAATAAACTTTTTTCTCTTTTAAATAAATTTAATTTAAATATTTATATAAAACATTAATTAAACATAAAATAATAAAACCGATATATATTAACATAAATTAATTTTGAAAAATAAAATTACATTTTTCCAAACCAAATTAAAATTACTGTGAACTGTGGCTTTGTTTTACAGCATTTGCAACTTTTTAAATAAAGTGACTCTATTCTTAAGGTTTGACTCTTGAAAACTTTCAAGTCCCTCTTTTCCCTCCTTCCCTCTTATCCTACATCTGGGCCAGATGATAAGAAAGCATACACATTAAGCCCTTGACACCAGTGGGAAGTTCAAAGCATGCAAGTCTTGGTACAGCCATCCCCTAAACAAAATCAAATCCAAGCCCATTCTTTTTATTTTTAAAGCCATTTTAGGATGTTAGAGAACCTTCCTCACTGTCCTCAGGAAGCCTTATTATGTGAGTAATAAATCTTGGCATAGTATTTTGTTGTATGTGTGGCAATATTCTAACCAAATTGTGGGTGGAGAGTCTATCCCAGCACTTTTGTTTGACCATAACACAGTTGAATTCTGCATTTAGTCTTTTGTGATCTCTTATATCAGTTGAAATAGTGGAAGTAAATCCATCATTTCACAGACATGTAATTTGAAAAAAGAATATTTTAATAAATTTTCATATAATTATGGATATACCTCTTTGATATTATACCAAAACTTCATAAGTGTTAGCTGCAATAAGATAGTAGCAATGTGCCCTGGCTGGTTTGGCTCAGTGGATAGAGCGTCAGCCTGGGGACTGAAGCTTCCCAGGTTCAATTCCAGTCAAGGGCACATGCCCGGGTTGTGGGCTTGGTCCCCGGTGGGGGGTATGCAGGAGGTAGCCAATCAATAAGTCCCTCTTATCATTGATGTTTCTTACTCTCTCCCTCTCCCTTTCTCTCTGAAATAAATAAAAATATTTTCAAAAAGATAGTAGCAATGTGGAATATAAAGCCATGTTAATGTATTTGACATTTAGAAAATGTTTATTCACTGAATCACACAAATCACTAAATATTGATACATTTTATTATATAATATCCAAAAACCATAATCCTTAACTTCAATATCCTTGTCATAACAACACTTTTAATTACTGGGACCTTGCCAAGTTCACAGTGCCAGATGGAAAAATTTTAAACTACTAATTTTTGCTTGAAAGATCAAATTTTATTATTGGGAAAAAAATAATGTCAGTTTTTTTTACATTGAAGTAGCTGTCTTGCTTTCTTAATTTAAAAGACAATATCTGCTAAATACTCAAAACTAAATAGCTATATTTTGTCTTTTAGTCATTATTTAAAATAAAAAACATGTTTTATTAAAAAAATAAGTAGCAGATTGTACCTCAACAACCAGAAAACCATCACACTTCAGTATATAGCAAACATGCTTTATGTGTACATGACATTTTATCACAGAATCACTACAAATTTGTGTAAAGAATTAAAATTTAATAAAATATTTTATTTATTATTTTATCAAGAATATTTTTATGTGAAACTGGCTTTAATTTTTTTACTTGCATGTGTGTGAAAATGAAGAATACAATGATGAGTAGCAATTTGGTGACACTGCTTTGATTTTTGCTAAGATGCCAGAACATTTAATCCTCAGTGCCTTTGCTCCACCTGTGAAAAGGTGCACACAGTTAAAAACAGTCAGATTAAGACTGGTATCTTTATAGAACTAATTTTAATGTAACAAACTACATGAAAGGGTATTAGAAACCCCAAACTTTGTTGAACCACTCTTTGAGAATCACATTTGAGGGCTTAGAAAAGGGAACAATCTGTGTGAGTTGGTGTAGTTTTGGAGGACTTCATGCAGACATATGATTTGAGTTGGAGCCATAAAGATTGAGATTTGGACAGGTGGCATGAGCCACGATGACCGGGTATATGGGAGAAACAAGTCATCTGGTATAAGATTTCAGAGTAAAAGAAAAGTGGATATAAATAACCCAAATAGAATGGGATATGGGTATAGAGTCAGGCAGTTTGGTAATCTATATATATAAAAGCCTAATATGTAAATAGACCGAACAGCAGAACAACCCAACAACTGGACAACTGAACAACTGGTCGCTATGACGTGTGCTGACCACCAAGGGGCACACACGGAACACGGTGGGCATCGGCCGCAGTGGGATGGTGGAGCAGGTAAGCAGGGGCGCCAACCAAGGTGGGGTGCCAGTTGCTGTCATTGGGGTGAGCCTCTGGTGGTTACTGAGAATTATTTGCTCCCGCACATGTCACAGTCCCACCAGGTGCTCGCAACTGTTTCTGGCACCTGGCGCCGGTCTTGATCGCTTGGTGCTGTCAGCATGTGCAAACTGCGGCTGCTGGACCCAGTCACCCCTGAGGACTTCTCCACCTCCCTGTGCTTCTGAGCAGTGATTGGGGCAGCAGCCGCCACTTGTACCCACTGATGGTGCCGGCCCCACTCGCACCCGCTGCTGGCACTGGCCCCAATCACTCTGCACCATCAGCAGGTGTGAGTGGGGCACGTAGGAGTGGTGGTGGCAGGAGTGGGGCTGCTGGCAAACAGGGGACTGGGGACCGCAGTGGGAGGGGCTGGACAGGGGCATGGAGGGTGGGCCGAGACCCACCCCTGTGCCCACTGCAGCCTTGCGGCCCACAGTTCCTTTCAAGGTGCATGAATTCGTGCGCTGGGCCCCTAGTGGTCCATATAAAAGAAGACAAGTATCTTTGAATGTAAAATGAAATATCAGCAATTAGTGGAAGTCAAATATTCAATAAAATGAAGACCCTTCATGTTTATAAAGACAATTAACACTTTTCAAAGATCTTATTATAAATTAAGTGGAAACACAAATATGATTTTGTTAAATAAGAAACATATTTACCGATAGGCAGCAAATCAGCTATACATCCTCACAAACATTACTTTAGCAGTTTCATTTAGTGGCTTTGCTCTTATTTGACTGAATCACTCCTTCAATTTTCTAAGAGTCATGTTTATAAAGAAAAATTTCTGAAACAATTGCTGATTTCTTTTTTCTTCTTCACTTGGGAGTGTTTGTTTGTGTTGATGGCTTCCACATTCTGTATAGGTCAATAAAAGAATCAATGCTTACTTTCAGCATGGCTAACAGATGGAATGCAGTCAGGACAACCATACATATCAGCTTTGCCTAGACTGAGTCCTGATTTGGGACAAAAGAAAATTTCAGAAGGTACTAGAAAGCACTAGGAGATACCAATAATATTTGGATACAAGGCACAGTTTTGATAATTTTCTTGGACCAAGTAAAGAAGTTCATATGTGTTTTTCTTAGTTAGCTTTGTTTTTGCCAATAAAGTTTTAGAGGCAAGCAAGTTTTGTAAGCACAGTTCATGGAAAAGAGCAATTGCTTTATCTTATTATGGCTGTGTCAAATTAGACTCTTTCCACCCTCATGCAAATTGACAAGTTGATTGAATGAATGAATTGTCTGGTTGTTTTGGTTTCTTAGTGATTATAATTGGTCTCCTTCCCTTTCCATTTTCCATTCCACAATTAAACACACTTAAATATTTCACAGTAGAAAAAATTGCCCCCAAGAAGTTAACATTTTATTTAAGATTTTAAGATTTTTTTCCATTGATTTGGTTTAAACCCCCAGTAAGTTTGAGTTCTTGGAGTGATCTCTAAATTTTTTTAAAAGAAAAAGCTCTTTTTGTGTGTGTGTGTGTGTGTGTGTGTGTGTGTGCACGTGCATGTGTGGTTATAATGTATGCATGTCTTCTCCAAATTCTTTCAGTAATAAAACATTTTAATAAAACATCATTAAATGTATTTCTTAAATAAATGTAAATGAACCAAATGCATAAGATTTTTGGATAGAGATAATATAATGAACTTATTTTGAGTTATGAAAAAGGTCTGTGATACTTCAATGCTGAGAGAAATAAACTTTATTACAAAAACAAATAAAACAATAAAACCATTGTATTTATCCAGAAGTACTTAGCCAAATATTTTAAAGTGAAAATACATTAATTTTGAAATTAAATTTCTTATTACAAAAGCAGTACTTATTCATTATGAAAATCATGAATCAGACTCTACTTAGAATTTCTAACCTATTTTTTGGAAGAAGTCGTGCTTTTCAGTAATATTGCGTATTTAAAAGTTTTTCTCCATTGTAATGGATACAGTGTTTTACATATGTCTGTCAGTGTTTATTAAAACCTCAATTCACTATGTCCCAACTAGAATATCATAGTAATCTAGGATTGCCAGATTAAGTAAATAAATATACAGGATTCCCAGCTAAACTAGCGATTTTTTTTTTTAGTTACGCATGCCTCAAATAGTGTATTGCATTTTAACTTTCAACTCTATAGCTTGAACTTTAATGATATTACCTCCATTTCAGAAAATAATGGTGACAATTAAAAATAACGAAAATCTCAAAACAAATGCTTATTAGGGAATCAGTAACACACAAAACAAACACAACAAATACATTCCAGACGTTAGCACACATTTAGCCTACTCTCCCATATTTATTAGTGTCTCCATTGTCAACTGGTGAAAGGCAGATCCTTATTAAAATGGAGATGTCCAGAACCCAGAGTGTTTTGTAGTCAGACAGACTTGCCACCAGTTCTCAACTTTTAATTTCTTGTTTGTAATATTGTGTAACATCTTCTTAAAATGATTGCTGGGAAAATTAAATTAAATAACATGGAAAATGTAGGGTATGTATTTATCTGGCTGTTTCTTCAGTGAAGTAAAAGTAGATTAAATATATTTACCAAACTCTACTGGAGCAAAATCTCGGAACAAGTATATTTTAGACTTTGCTTTTACATTTATTATGAAAAATCTCAAATGTGTCTAAATGTAGAAAGAATAGTAACAAATAAATTTCATTTATTAATACATAGCTTTAATAATTATTACTATTTTGCCATTCTCATCCTCCTTTTTAACCCCGAAGAATTCCAAATTATATCCCCCACAAAATAAACTTTTATCCATACCAGGTTCAATATTTATTAGAAACATATTTAAAAATAAGGATCCAACTCCTTTTCCAAATATTATCTGGAAATTAGAATCACATCTTTGATTATTTGAACCTTGATATTAATTGGTGTATCTTGTAAATTCAATTTCTAAAGGAAGTCAGTATTAAGATATCTAGATTTATAGCAGTCCAGACTAGAAATGCAAATATTGTTGCAATATTTTGTTTTATATAATAAAAGCACAAATCTTAAGCACAAAAAATTAAAAGCAGTATAACAGAAACATAAAACAAATCTCTCAAATGAGAGAATTTTACTTGCCATAGCAATTGTATTTTTGCAACAATGGAATGAAATACGTACTTGGAACTAACTGAAGGCTACTATTAGGTATATTTTACACTGAAATCCTTCAGTTCTTAAGATGACTTGAAATCTATATAGTAATAAATGAGCTAAAGTCAACTGAAAAAATTATGTGGGAATATTCTAACAACCTAATTATTTCATCCTCCTTATCTATGTAAACATTAAAGCTAAATACACAATTGCTGACTTACATAATTATTAAATTAATAATTTCCACATTAAAAGTGAAAAGCCCAAATGAAGAATAGATTATATATGCATATAAGTCTACTGTATTATGTAAGGACAATTTTAACCAATATTAACACACTGAAAATCTTACACAATCCAGTGGGAATAGAGTGGAAAATGGGAAGAGATGCAGCACTGAAAGACCTGGAATACATTCCACCCTTAACTAGCTAGATGGCATGAACAGGATGCTATACAGTGAATGCTTTCCACTGTAAAGGAGTTATTTACAACATACCATTTTTACTGCTATTTGCATCTATTTATTTTCCTATGAGCTAAAATTTAGTGACTTTATTGCAATAGCAAAGCTGCCAGGTGATTTGGAGTTGCTGTAGTAACTGTTTCCCACCTAACAGTGGAATACACAGATGTAAATATGTATACAAGTTGAAGGTATCAATGCCTGAGGGCAGCATAAAAACACACTGTCAATTTCAGCATCTATTCTCAGATTGTATGCAGTTTTACTCAAATAAGCTTGCACTCAAATATTTCCTCTTTCCTCCCTTCTTTCATCTAACCCCATGTGGGGTTGTGCACCCTTCTGACCTCCAGAGGTGAGGTGATAATGGAGAAGGGCAGGGCGAGAAAAAGATTGATGAATATTCTGTAAGACCTAATGGAAAAACAAAGCTTGCTACATTTTATCCTTCCTTGTAAACAATCCTTGAACACAGTGGAGTTAGAGATTTTTCTTTTTAAAAATCAATGAATGCTTTGTACTTTAACTGGAATCTGTTAGCCTCTACATTCAATAGGTTTGCATCACTAACGTGAGCCAAACCATTCCAGTCTGTTAAAATACTGGCATCTGAGCAGAACTTTGCTGGGGTATTCTGTACATGCAGGTATTATTTAACTGGAAACTGGAAACCGGTCAAAATGGGAACAGACATCTTCTCCACTACTAGTTTCCAGTTTCAAGTTCAATATCTGCAAGTACTAACTACAATCAGCGTTTTATTTAAATATGTAAATTTATTAATTTTACACCAGTAAATTTTAGGAATGGATCCTTTATGGGACTTCTTTTCCTACTTGCCTTTCTACTCTGTTACAAAATTCTCTTCTGAAGTTCCCCCACCCTTTCATCACGGTACTTAGATTTTACTAAGTAATTCATGAATGCAGCTAAAAAAGAGAAGCCTTTAATAGCTAATCTGCATTTTTGTTTCAGCATAAAATGACAGTAACAATTTTGATAAGGTGCACATTTTGCAGCATGGAACAAAGAACAATATGTTAGTTTTGAACTTTTGTGATCTTGTATTATAGTCTACAATAGATGCTGTATTCAAATAAACTGTCAAAGTGAAGAAGGATTAATAACTGTTGTAGTATATAACCTTTTACATAACTGTAGCCCAAGGAAGTGTACACTTTAAGATCTACTGCCATATTTCATTATTGTAATTATAAATAAAAGACCCTTTCAATTATAGAAAAAAGTTACTAAAAGGAGCAAAAAGAAGTAACTACTTATTTTGTAGATTTGTTTTATAGAATTTATTTTAATGTAAGATCTCCATTTTTTCCTGACATGATCAGTAGATGAAGTTAAAAGCAGGCCCAGAGAAGAAAACTATTAAGAATAATTTTGAATTATGAGATGCTGCTTTTCAGAAGACATAATGTTAGATTGTACTGTCTTTTCATTGGGTTATCACTGATGGGCTGCCTTTTATCTGAAAATCTTTAAAATTCCTACATATATAGTTCTTTTCATGGGCCACAGGGACATATGTAGGTGACCACAGAACCAATATTGGTATTTTCCAGACAAAGAAACTGAGTCACAGAGTGGTTTAGGGACAGCCCCAAGATGACTACTTAGCATATTGTTCTATTCTGTATTTTCATAGAGGAATTAAAGAAGAATCCCATTTTGTTTTTGTTCAACAAAATAGATCCAGAGACATACTAGTAGAAGCATGTAACAGACTGTCAAATCTCAGAGGGAAGGCTGGTGGGAAGAAATCAACCAAAGAACTTGTATGCATATATGCACAATCCTTGGACACAGACAATAGGGTGGTGGAGGCCTGGGGCTGGGGGCAGGGGTGGACTATAAGGGAGAAAAAAGGGGATATATGTAATATTTCCAACAATAAAGATTTAAAAAAGAAGAAACTCAGACCTTCAAACTCCTGTTTTAAACATTATTTCTTTTACCTTGGTAACTACAGCCCTATCAGAGGAATTATAAAATAAATTCCACCTCAATGCTGCTAAGAATTTTGCACAATAAAATCAAGAGAGATCTCTTTTGATATCAGAGACCAGTAGTTTTATAATTAAGTTTAGCAAAGGTAAAGAGGCTGCCTATTCATTTCAAACTGTTCAAACGTTCAGCAGCATGGCTGTTAGACATTATAAGTATCTTAAACCATGTGGGAGTCAGAAAGCTGCCTTAAGATACTTAGGCCTAAAGAAATTCAGTGATAGGAGAATAGCCTAAGATGGACTTTAGGACCACCTTATGGAAAGGTTAGAGAATTTAGAGATAGGATACTTAAACTCCAGACCCTACCCAACTATGCGCCTTTGTGCAATTTCTTTACTTTTCATTCAGGCCTCTGTTTTCCAATCTTTAATAGGAGGTAGTTAGACTAGAATTAGTGACTCTGTGAAAGTGAAGCAGGGGTGGTCACAAAAATAAGTTTCAAATACTGATGAAAACACAGGACCCTCTCACTAGAAAATGGCAAATAGCCATAGAGCCACATGCACCCCCATGTGTATTTACACAACATTATACCAAAATTTTGAGATTTGTGACCCCTTAAAATCTCATACATAGACTCCAGTTCAAGAGCCTTGCAGTAAACACTCTTGGCACTAACAAAATTTGATTCTTTTTTTTCTAATTTAATTATATATGATTCATTTATGCACACTACATACTAATAAAGATATCTACCCAGTTAAAATATGTGGAACCTGGGACAGGCAGGACTATTTTTTAGGATTAGCTGCCCTATTTTCTGGTCTCACATTTTCATGTTCAGGCTAGGGACTTCAAGCCTTTCAAGAACCTATAAACATTCTCATAACCTGAAATATATGCAGTGGCTTTAAAATATGCAAAGAAAATGTTAATATAAAAATTTAACCACATGTTTAAATTTCTAGATATTATAACTCATCAACTAGTTAACTGTTACTCAATTTTAAATAATTATGCATAAATACAATAAAGGTTAAATCACAACATATTTTTCTCACCAAACATGTTTTTCTTGTATAGCTTACTCAATTCAGTAATAATAAAATTATTTAGACTTTTAAATCAAAATTATGTTTAATAAACAATTGATATTTTTTTAATATTTTGTCGTATGATGTGGGATAGGGCTTCCAAATCTAAGAGTATCTAAGGCCTAAAAAGGTCTCAGAACATTTCTGGTTCAAGACCTTCCCTTCAGCTTTCTGTAAGGAAGTAGCTTTTTATATCAGGGCCCTAATATTCACATATACCAGGACCCTAAACCTGATAACTTTATTTTCAGTGAGAAAGTAGAAAGCAGTTGCAGGAGCAGGGAAACCTTGAAAGTAAGGCTCCTACCCTGAAATTGGGACAGGAGAGAGCGAATTGAATGTAAGTGGAGAGAGGAGAGAAAACAGGAAACGTTTTGTTTTAGAATTTCAATGTTGGCTGAAGTAGTCTCTCTCTCTGTGTGTTTTTTCAAAGGACTTGGGTGTGTGCATGTATTTTTAACTCTTTGCTATAAAATCTTCTAAGTATGCAGAAAGAATTATATAATGAACTTCATGTACTCACTTGGTAAGATTTAATGAGCCTTAATATTTTCCCATATTTGTTTTATCTATTTTTATGAATTATTTTACAGATAATTTTAGATATCATGATATTTTACCCATACCTTTACTCATATGATTCCCTGGATTTTAAGGGTAAGTTTGTATATCATAAGAAGTATCATTTTTATACTTATTAATGAATAATAATTCCTTGATGTAATTTAATTTTTAGTCTATATTCAAATCCCCCTACTGTCCACAAAATGTCTTGTATAACTTACTCAAATTAGTATCTGACCAAACATCATAAATAATTTTTCTAGCCTTACATATCCCCTATTTTTTTTCTTTACGAACTTGAGCTGTTAAAGAGATGGGGACTGTAGTTAATACAGAATGTTTGATCTTCTTACTTTAGTTACTTCCTTTCTTGTGGTATTTAATTCATTTCTCACATCCTTTTATTTCCTGTAAAATTAAAGTTAGGTATAAAAACTGAATAACATATTTTGGCAAATATGTTGCATGGGTGTTGTTGCATATTTCATATTGCCTTTTTTCAAAAGGTATATACTGTCTGGTTGTTCAACTGTTAGTGATGGTAAGTGTTGGTTACTGGTAACAACTTGGTCCCTCCATTTTAAAGTTTTATTTTCTCTCTTGCAACTAGCAAGTGGAATGAAACTTTTGGCTGTGTAGTTTTTGAAGGATGAGGAAGGGGTAAGGATAAGAAGTGCATGAGAAGAACCCTGAAATGTGGTTTATTACCTTATTAATTCTTTTCAAATGGTATTTTTCACTTTTGGTGCTTAAGATTGTCCTCGCTCCTTTCTTATATCCTTGCTTTCTATATGAAATATTGACAAGTTGCCACTGATTGTATTATTTTAGAAATAAACTTATAAAAAAATTTAAATAGTTGCTTTTAACTATTACAATAAACAATAGAAAATTACCTAAAAATCCATTCATTCTGGCAACTGTTTTAATAGAATAGAGCAGTTTTCAAGACCATGATCTAGGTCTTATAAAACTTATTTCTTTTTCCAGTAACCTAGAAATATTTTGGGGAAAAAATTTAAAATAGTTTTTGTTTTTATTTATCTCTTTATTTCACAGTATACTATTAACCTCTATGAATGCTTATACATGTTTTTCCCAGCTCATTTGTAGCAAAGCACTTTGTATGATTGCAATAATATCCTATCTCTCCTTATATTTATATTATTTGTGCTGATTTTACTGACCTATTAAGAATTGCTAAAACTGTAGACCTGACTAGTTTGGGTCTGTCTTCAGTGAATTGAGGTGCCCTACTAATTGAGTAATCACAACCAGTTGCTATATTTAGTAGGAAATAAATTTATTTTTATAACAATCATCTGTAAAATTTTCACAAAAATTGCTTTTGAGGAAATATTTTTAATGACTGATTTTTATAAACTCTCCTGCTTGACTGAAGAATTTGAATGCAGAAACAAAATAATCTGAAATTGCCTCAGGGAGTGAGGTCAGGTGAAGGTTAATCAAAGGAAGTGACAGTGAAATGACATTCATGGCTTTTGGTAAATTTTTAATCATTACAAACACACCCTGGAGCTTGTGCATGTGGGCATGTGTGTTCATACACATGGTATTAAAACTCCTTAGATATAATTTTATAAAATTAGATGACTTTTTAATTTTATTCCTATGATTTGGCTTTTTGCCTGTGTTTGTGATTCAAACTAGAAGTTTTTAATTTGAATAATAGGATACATTAAAGTAGCTATGATGTGTAGAGGTATTCAAATTATTATTTTTTGGCTTGGAATAAAATTAATTTTAAGACGCCATTGAAATAGATTATTTCACATAGAATTTGTAGGGGGCATTAAAGGAAAAACATGAGGAATTATTAGAATCAAATATTTTGGTCCAAAAAATCTGCAAATAGACAGTGACTGTTTCTATACATACTAAACTGGAAATTGAGGTTATGAGCAGAAATGTCCTTTATTATGAGGCAGCTTATACATATGAATGTTTAGGTTTTTTTTTTTCAATTTCAATTTATCTTTCTTTTTCTATGGAATTTATTGGGTGACATTGGAAGAATCTTTAATTAAAAACACAATTTCTTGTTAGGAAATTCTTCAAGTAGAGTGTTATGTATGTTCTCAAATAATAGTGTAGTGTTCAAAAATACCTCACTAAATATTAATTCATCCCTTTTGCTGTTTTCACTCTACTTTTTTAGATAAAAGTAAAAATTAAGTGCATAAAAAATGTTTTAAGATTGATAGGCATGTTGAATCTATTCAGTTTCTGAAACAATCACTTTGGTACTATCTTGATTTAACAGGACAGAATTCACTGTTGGTGACTTTATTACTGCCTGAGACAACTGCCTCAAACTAAAACATATTTTTTTCTTTTCCCTTTCTTTTCATTATATATTATTAATGTTACTTAGAGATTTTGTGGTTGTGGGGCAGAGATTTCTTTCTTTTCTGATTTCCTCCAAGTATATTGCCCCAAAAGAAGAAAATAAAGAAACTAAAGTTTCACTTTATTCATAATTACTAATATGAAATTTGGGAGAAAACAAATATTTTCCTACTCTCTTAAAGTATTAGATTGCCCCCGTTATCATATTAATTTTCTAATAAGATACTCTAGAGATTTATTTCTTTTATTAACATGGATAATTGTAGTGCTGAGCACACATTGGAGGACTTTTACAAACTTAAATCAGAATGGATAAGCAGGAACTTGTACTGAACAGGAAGCCTTTCATGTGAAGCAAAACTGATGAAGTTTGCACTTTGTTGGGTCTGTAAAATTATGGAAATAAAAACAAGTTGCCTGTGCTGCTATAACTTTGCCTAGATTCTTTCTCTCAAAAATCTGTGTGTGTGTGTGTGTGTGTGTGTGTGTGTGTGTGTGTGTGTGTGTGTGTTTCTTTTTAATTTTCCTCCTTGTGGCAGAAAATGAAGCTGGTAAAATGTACAGAATAGAAATGACTAGTATATTTTAACATTTCTAGACTCTGTATTTTCCCCACATAAAACCTTTGTGTATGTCGCTAGGAAGACGCTGCTAAAAGTGGAGTGTTTTGACAAAAGGGATTTTTAAAAATGGGAGGGGGGGCGGCGCCAAAAGAATTGGGAATTTATTTGTTAACTTAATTAAAAAGTCTATCAATTTAGTAACAAAAATTCAAACATACAACCTTGGAAAAACTGTTCAGCTGCCAGTTCTGCTCCCAGCATGGCTTTGTAACTGATTTTTCTTTTAGTTTAGGGTGAGAAGGGAAACACTCTATTACTTTTAGACAAAGAGAAAAGGCATTAGTTTAAATATCTGGACAGTCACAACTACAGCATTTATATAAGGCGAGGTCAATAAAAAAGGGGGTTAAATAATCTCAGAGTACCTACCTTCTGGTTATATATTGTAATTACTTATAATTTAGACTTGCTCTATGGAATTATAAGTGACTCAAAATGGAACTAAAAGCCAGGCAGGCAGGTCTTATTTTATGGTCAATAATTTAATGTTGTTCAAGGACTGGCTTAGTTATTTATGGATCTTTAATTGTGTAACTCCTAAATGCAGATGAATATTGTACTTAAAGAAAATGGATGTCACATAATCTCTGAGTTTGTTTCCTACCTATGACAATAAAGCAAATAATATTTACTTCAGAGGATTATTGTGAGTATTAGAATGGGAAGAAAGAATTTTAAGCCTTGTCTGATTGGGGGCCTTTGTATATGTATAAAATAAAATGGTAAATTGAAGAATTGTCCAGAGTATCTGGATGGACAACTCACTTTAGTCTTAGATTATTTTTAATGATTTTAAAGGAAATGCATATTGTGTAACTTCAGCCAGCTTTATATTTAACTTTCTTCTTTATGCAAACTCTATAAAAATAAATTTTTACTCCCATATCAAAAGTTTCAAAGCTATAAAATGCTTTTTAAAAAAATTCTTGTTAGTATTTAAAGTTGTGAAATTCTTTTCTCCTGGTAGAACTTAATAGGGCTTATCATACTAGTAGTCTGATAAAACAAGATAGCAAATATTTTCTTCTTTGTAAAATGAAGGTAATTCATTGAACTGTTGTGAAAATCAAGCACCATAATGTTTGTAAATATACTTTACAGACAAAATATGTTATACAAATGTTAATTGTTTTCACTTATTTTTCATGCTGGCTTTAGTACATGTACTACAGTTTGTTTGAGAACTTACCCTTCGAAAGAATTTTTCTGACTGTAGGCCTGGTTTCACACTGTCTTTTCCCCACATAAAACCTTTGTGTATGTCAAACTCACCTTATTTTCCTTGCAGCAAAATTAGGTGTTTACTTTTGGCTCACTAAGGTGATAGTTGAAATTTATGTTATTGAAAAGAAGTGATGCGAATTGGCCATTGTGTAGATAAAACGTGTTGGCATATCTTATTAATGTTATGATTTAGCTGACAGAGCTAGCAGGCCACAAAATAAATTACAGAATTACTAACTTCTCATTATATGATTTTCCCATACTCTGTGTTTTCATATTTATGTTGTTACTACATTAGCAAATAGAAATATATTTATGCTCTTAAACATTTTTTAGGTTATAAAAAGACTGACAGTAAACATTTATTGTACAGAAAGTGGTTTGGAAATGTGTTTGAAACTTAACAAAAATGTATAGTTTAAGACTTGGCAGTGTTTTAATATATGCACCTCCCAAGTTTTACCCAGCTGGAAAGAGGAAGCCCTGATGAATTTTCATGCCTTCTGGAGAGCTAATGACGATATTTGTTGGTGTGGAGATTTTCTTGGGAACTCTCCAGAAGAAACTCTTCTCCTTGAGCTGGTGAAATTTGAAGAACAACTTCAAACAGCAAGTCTGTTGTCAAAAGAAACAGATGGGGCAATTTCAGATCACTTCTTACAGTATCTAAAATTAATTTACAGTAAAATACTTACCTAACTAGGGGCTAATTTCTTTTAAGAATTTCTGAACTGGAAAATGAGCTCACCAGCTTCCTGCTTCAAATTTCTCTTTGTAGAACTGATCAAGTGGAAGGATGGGTATTATCTGAAATGTAGATCTGGAAAAAGAACATTAACAATAATGGTATTTATTCACAGTGCTCATTTGGGAATATGAGTGTAGCTAGACTATAGAGAGGAGATGACTTCACTTACAATCCATCTGTTCTCAATGGGGTCATCAGAAGGTCAAATGTTGTGCCACCTTTGGCTATTTAGCAAAAACTAAGGCCTTTTCTCTAACCCTCTGCTTTCTTTTATTTTCTTGTCGATTGGTTTTTCTTTGGCAACAGTCCAAAGTGTTAATTCCATGGGTTGAAGACCTTTAAAATGGAAAATGAAAATCCCTCTTGACTTCCAGTAACTGATTAGTTTACTACTAGAGTTAGGTGAGGGACAAGAAAAGCTGCCATTTTTTCCTAAAGAAGAAAGAATAATTGGGACACCAAGGCTGCAGACTGATTACAATTAAAATATGTTTTAAAGAACATGAAAGAGACTTAGAGAGAACAATATGTGTAGAATATGCTATTTTATAATTAATTTCTCTAATATAAAGTAATAGAATTTGTTATCATCATGCTATTCTTTGACTCATTTTATAAACACTGAAAAATATATTTATAAAATTTTATTTTTCTTTCTGGACTTCTGCAGAGGTGTGTTGTGACCTAGAGGAAGTTACTTTCCATGGAATAATGGTACATGTTATCTCATTAATGCAAATCAAAGTTTTGACAAATATGTGTGTCTAGAAGTTTTGGTAGCACCATTCACTATTAAAACTCTTTCTTGAAATACTGTTTGAAATAAATGGCTTCAGTACTAGTGAAGTATGTAGCGTAGACAAAATGCTATCTTACAGTTTTACTTATCAATTATACCTCAGTAAAGCTTAATAAAAAATTTAAAAAACAAAAGAATCTGGAACAATCTAACATTATACATCAAGGAACCATAAATACATTTATTTATATAATTATTTTAAATTTTTCTGAATTTGAATTTCCAATAGAATAAATATTAATGGAAAAAACCTGAGCTACCCGGCCTAGGCTAAACAGGCAATTTTGTGTGACTATGATAATATGAAAGAATAGTGACCAGTTTTGAACATTTTTATAGTTTTGTTTGGCTATCAATAATGCATAATTAAGTGATGCTCAAAGAAGTAAACAATAAGGTGGTATGAAAGATGAAAGGGCTCTTAAAGACCATCTAGTCCAACCCATTTATTTAATGGATAGAAAACTGGGACCCAATATAAATAGAGCATCTTATTAAATAAACAGAAGTAATTAACATGTAGTTTTCCTGGACCTGCATTCCTTTTACTATACTTTGAAAATGTGTATAGGACAACCCTTTGTGTTAATTTTAGCCATTTGCCATCATTACCACAAATAGGTCAGTTTGGTTGTTTGCTTTGTGGATAAACAATATGCACTTTGAAAAATCTATAATTCAAAATGGTAGTTTATTTGTCTCACATAAATATGATCTCTGTCCTATAGAATCAGAGAATGTTAGAGTAAGAAAAGACCTATCCCTACCAGTATAAGATTCTACTTTTCAACATCTTTAATGACAAGTCACTTAGTTTTTGCTTGAATACAGTCCAAATGAGGATATTTTCATTTATTTTTTTATAAGGCCGCCAAATTTATTATCTGATAACATTGTCAGAAAATATTTTATAATATTAATTTGATATTTAACTGCCGGAAACAAATCAGTTTCACTAAAAGAGAGATGTTGACAGGAAGCCAGGAAGGCTGGTCAACAACCTTAATTGCTCTAACCACTCACCCTTTAGTTGAGACATTGTTAGCTGAAGCAGCCTCCACCTTTGTTTTTCCCATGTAAACTTCTGTTTATCCTGGCTAAGATGTTTTCCCCAAAGCCTCAATAAAAGGGATGGCAGGGCCAGAGCAGGGAGTAGTTCTCCCACTAGAGTTGGACTACCTCCTGGCCCCTCATTTCGCCAAATTGAATTTCTTCAAGTCTCCTTTCATTTGTGTGCGGCCCTTCTCCAGAACTCGAACTCTGAACTGGAACCCTGAACCACACGGGATGTGGAAAGGGATTCCTACATTTAACCCTTTTGTAACTTGCATCTATAGTTTTTTTTTCCTCATATGGGACCATACAGGAGAAACCTAATTTATTATTTTATATGATGGAATTTCAACACTTAAGAAAATACAATCATGCCCCTCCTGTCTTCCAATCTCTCTCAATTCCTTATATAAGAGCATTTCCATATACTTTAAGATCCCATAGGCTATTGCTTCGTGGTCTTCATTTCCAGTGAGCCAGCAGCATTCCTTTAAAAATGGTACAGAAACCAAGATGATATTACGGATTTATTCTGCGTAGTTCAGATGCAGAAGAGAACTTTTGTTCAGAAATTCTTATTTGCCATAGGCTATCATTATTTTGATATGTGATAGTGTGCCACATATTTTGATAGTATGTCAGAAACTCTTGTGCTATTTGCATGAATTATCTAATTTAATCTTCACCATAACCCTATGGGATAGATGCTTCTATTATTCCTATTTAATAGCTGAAGACTCTGAGAACCAGAGATGTTGAATAAGATGTCCAAGGATTCAAAGCTAATAGATGGCAGGTTTGAACTCAAGCTTGCTTAACTCCAAGCAAGGTGCTGACTCCCATAATGCATGAGTGTATTATTTTATTTCCATTCTATTGCTAGCACATTTTTATCTTACCCATAGTCTTGAGGTCTTCTATTTTACAGCAAAAGTTAAATTTAGTCTGTATTGCACAATTGACTTTAAATCAATTTTTAGTAGAGAGTTATAATTTTCTTGTCCATTTTCTTATTAGTTTTGGTCTAACTTTCTATCTTTTTAAATTCTGCTTTATATCTTAGATTTTTGTCATCCATTGAGTTGCACAATAAGCCATTAATATCTTTATTTATTTAACTTATCTCTAAATGTTGAACATGACAGGGAATGTCTTCCAAGTTGATATGGGTTCATTAACTCATATTCTTGGTATGATTTTAAAACCTTGTGCAACCTCACCTAATAGTACTGTCATGTAGCTTCTATTTTCCCATCTAGTTTACAAAGATATTATGAAAAACAGTCAATGACTTTGCTAAAATAAAGCTATGTTGTAGCTGTAGCATCCTTCCATTGATTGAACAATTATTTTTTGAGCATTTGCTAGACAACAATAGGATGCAAAGATGACTATTGATCTCAAAGCACCCACAGTTTAGTAAAAAAAAAAGTCTATAATGTAATTAACTATATTGCACAGTAAACAGTGCATATACAAAGGTGTTCAGATAATATACTTTGATGGGTCAAGGGCAAGAGGGATTTTTTCTTGTTTGTGAAGAGAAAGAGGATGCTTAATCTATGGACCTTCAAAAAGGGAGACTTGCTTAATTTGGCAGGATTGCATATTAGTGAACCTATGCAAAATCTTAGTGATAACTTCAACATGAGCTAGAAAGCATAAATCTTTAGAGGCATTTTTCTGTCATAACCAATTGTTGGATATTTGAGAATTTAAGGTAGGGTAAATCAATTTTGGAAGTTTTATGCTTTAGAATTTAGGACACATATTTTGTGGTCTGCTCAAAAATATGAGCTATCTCCTTAAACTAGGAAGAGTTAGCTATTTTAAGACTTTTCTTTTTCCAGTAACCTAAAGAAGCATTTTCTCCTCTTTATGGTCATTTACATCATACGGGATCACTTTAGCTAAACTCTACATTTTCCAATCTGGCTTCCTCTCAGAACCCAACTGCTCCTCACAGGGGGTTCTGTCCTTTTGTTGTTCTGAATATTTTAAATACTTTAAAACAAACAGAACCAAACAATTTTAAGCACAGCTACACAATGCTTTTCTGAAACATGCATAAAATCTTCACAAATTAAATATATGCCTGCATGGTACTAAATCATCAGCTCAATTTAGTTCTACTTGCATTTTGTTATATAGATATAGTGACCATATGCTCTGCATTTCCCAGGATATTTCTAATTTCAAATATTTTGTCCCATTGTGCTTTAATTACACTAATATCTGTAGAAGCATGTGTCCTAGTTCAAGGGTAAGAAATTATATTAGCTGACTTCATAAAATACTTTGAAAATTGATTGGATTACTTACATGAGTCACAGGTTTTGGTGTTCTATAAAATAAACATAGATGTCTTTATAATTTGATATGTTGCTTTTTCTATTCATGTCCCTCTCCTTAACCTAACACATGGTATAAAAACTCATGAAGAAATTAAAATCTAAAAATATTAATCTTGGTAACATTAAATATAATTCCATTCATTATAAGCATCAGAATGTAGGTAAGGTTATAAAACTTATTGAAATAAGACAATGGCAGACATATAGTCATTCTTTAGTATTTCTTAAGGTTCCACAAAGGCAATTTACTATATTGCATCACATAAAAATTAATTATTAAACATATTGTCTTCACTAAAGTTATGGTCACTTATCATCTCTGATCCTCAATTTCTGTTTTTATAAAATGAGTATGACAATAACAACTTTACTATGCAGGTATTATAAAGAATAAATAAGATAATTATAAATTGCTTAGCAATGATCCTGCTACATAGTAAGTGTTCCATAAATATTAATTACTAGTATCATCATGATAGGAAAATATATCTTTGTCTGATGAGGTACAATGGTACATTGAAGTGGGAAGACAGTTCTAAAGTTGTGTTGATAGATAATAGGCAAAGCTAGTGAGAGGAAATACCCCTGGAGTAGATAAGTCTTGAACAGTGAATTAGGAAAGAAAAATACAAATTGAGTGGATGGTTAGGAGGATTGGGGAAGACACTTACAAAACAAAATGAACTGTTATTTGAAATTGAAGTCTGGTTATAATAAGCAAATAATTCTATGTAGTAACTTGGCACATATTGACAATTAAATGTTACAATGTAGGCTTCTTATTGTTTTTCCATGGAGAATATTTTAGTCATATATGGTAGTTGGATTCATAGGTTAAAATATTCAGCAATATGAATCCACTATTGCTAGAGTCACTCATATGGGAGCCTCATATTTTCCCCTTTTACTTTTTTTAACCCAATTTCTGTAGTGTATCAAAGTCTTAGTCAAGATTGTGGCCTTTGTCATATTTTGGACTGTAGTTCCAGTCTTTACATGGTTTGTTGGTGATTCACTTTGATGAAAAATAATTATTCTAAAAAATACATTTTAGAATTTTTATACAGTTCTTAGATCAAGTGCTTTACTTCAATTACCTAATTTAATCCTTATAACTCCCCATAAATAGGTAATATTTCCATCCTCATTTTGCACAGGAGTAAACAGAGGCACAGAGAGGATAAGTAAATTATTGAAGGCCACACAGTTCTATTAATTAATACAACTGAATTTTTAATAATATCTTAGTTTGTAGATTACACTCTTAAAAACATTCTAGCAACAAAATGTTCCTTTTACTAAATTTGTTTTTGCATTAATAAATATTCTTTGAATGTTTGACATTTTAAAATAATAACCTTTTGAGAGACTTCCATGCTGTAATATTAGTATTTCTATTCTTTTATGTATTTGCAACTTTATGCATAGTGTATGTAAGTTCAGTGGCTTCAGATCTGAAACTTGATTTTTCTCAGTATAGCTGCATTAGCATTCAGCTGTGAGTATCTAAGATAATAGTATTAAAAGCAACCTTCCATTCTGTTGTCATGGATGCAGCACAACCCAATACTAGTGGCACTATACCACTAGTCATTGT
Organism: Cnephaeus nilssonii; assembly: GCF_951640355.1. Lineage (NCBI taxonomy): Eukaryota > Metazoa > Chordata > Mammalia > Chiroptera > Vespertilionidae > Cnephaeus > Cnephaeus nilssonii. Next base: position 30,770,253 of record NC_137071.1, read on the forward strand.
ACAAACTCATTTTTATCTACCAATTTTAATTTAATTACATGTGAAATTTAATCACCATTATTAAAAATCCTTTCTATTTATTTGATATGTGAACCATTAAATATTATAATTCATTGACTATCTTAGAATGTAAGAATCTTTTGTATAAAGCTCTTTTAAGCAAAGTATTTCTGTCACTGTTACTTATAAGAATCAGAAATAAAAACCATGAAACATTGCTTCTTATTATCAAGAAGATTATTTTTTCTTGATTGGGTTAGTGAGTCAGTGCATACTCTCTTCAAAGTATGTTGTGTGGGGAGAAGTAGTATTATTCTATACATATTTGATATAAACAGCATGTATATTTTCTGAATTTGTAGATAATTTTACAGTTTTCATATGCTTTTTAATATTCTCTCTGTCATCAATTCTAAAGAACTTATTTAGTCATAATAACTATGTATTTTCTTTTTAAAATATTTTTATTGATTTCAGAGAGGAAATGAGAGGGGGAGAGAGACAGAAACATCAATGATGAGAGAGAATCATTAATCAGCTACCTCCTGCACGCCCCTAACTGGGGATCGAGCCTACAACCTGGGTATGTGCCCTTGACCGGAATTGAACCTGGAACCCTTCAGTCCGTAGTCTGATGCTCTATCCACTGAGCCAAACCGGCCAGGGCTACATTTTCTTGATGTAACTAATGTTGGTAGTGAAAAAAATTGAACATAGGAATTCTTGTCCCAAACCTGACGGCCATATCTGGACCTTTAAAAATAATACACAACTCTTTAGAAGGCAGGAACTTTATGATTTATCAAGAACTCAATTTATCTTATACAATAACACTAACTATCTCTAATGGCAGATTAAAGTAATCTAAAAATAGCCAAATCTGTAGTTGGTTGCCTAGAAAGTACCAAGTACAAATATCTTCCTTTTCTTTATGAGTATATATTTGCTTTATCTTATTTTGAGTAAAACACCTTTTTGTGATATTTGTTTCATAAAAGAGCTCTATGTCTCTTTTTTCCGCCCAAAAAAGACAACTGGTGTTAAAACTTAAAATAGTAAATAAAGAGATCTCTATGTGTTAAAAATATTTTCCTCCTCTGTTAATTTATTTTGATTGAATTTTGATAAGCTGCTCTGATTCCTCCATAATATTATAATCCTTTTTTTCAGTTTGACAGTTGTTTTTCTGCATAACTTGAACGTGTAAAATTGAGAATTTTAAAGTAGCTTCTGATATTTACTTTTTATATATTAATAACAAAATAATTTTGATTTATGTAATTAAATATACCTTCTGTGTGTTTTTTTTATTAATTTGAACCATGCAGGTTGACTTTTATGTTTGCTTACACTAAACATGTATTACACTATATACATAAAGATACCATAGATTATATATGGTTTTAGCTGAGGGTGATTAGAAATAGGGGTTTATGAGGTGGGAAGAATCTGTGCCCACTCATAATTAAACAACCACAAAAATACATGCATCAGTCAGCAAAAGCAGGCATTAACATTATAGAGTGAAAATTAAAGAGTCAAACACCAAGCATCTGCCTGCTGCTTGACACTGAAGCATGGAGAACAGGATACACCTCTATGGATGGATAGCTTTCCTTATTAAAAAAACACAGTGGGAAGCACAGTAGGGGAACCTACTAAAACAAGGTTTTGTAATAATTTCCTTGAAAGAAATTTCCCAAGATAGCAACTCAAAAACCTTTTAATCTTATGACTAGCTATAAGAATGTGCTTTGTATTAGGTGGTATTTAAAAACTCCATTTGTTTACAACAGATCTGGTCGAGTTTCCCAAACTCTTCTCTCTGGATTTTTATTTGTTCCTTATAAAATATTTTTGTTATCCACACTCATTAAAATGCATATATACTTGAGAGTCTGAATTTCTTTAATAAATTTTCTCAATGACATATTAACTATTTTCATTTTGGATGAAAAATTTGACTTGGAAACTGACATAATTGAGTCACTGGATAAAATGATAAACTTTTATGGCTGCATTTTCTGCTTCATTCATTGAATGTCTCACATGTTTCAGTAAGTGAATCCTGAAGGCAATGTGGCATTCTTTTTCTTTTTATAAACTGAATGGAAGATAGACTTGAGTGCTGTAAATTTATCTCACTCCAGAATATTCATTCCTAATGGCTGAAAATAAATATTTCAAATGCCAATTTTGAATGTTTGTTCATGACTTCAAATAGTAGTTTCTAATTTATTGTGGATTTTTTGTTTTACCTAAGAAGACTCTACTTGTATTTGAAAAATAATTCTTTTATTTTGAACTTGAAAGTATCTGTTTACATGTTCCATTAAATATGTTGGAACAATCAAGACCTTGAAATAAAACTATCAAAAGAAGGTTTTGTGATTTGTAACCCATTGATAGAGCATGGCTGAGCAACTTTTGGGTAGTTAATATTCCTTAAGCGGATCTCTAGTAATGAGAGCAAGGATTTTTAATATCATGAATCTATTTACATAACTATGTACCTTTAGATAAATGTTAAGGTTTTGATTAGAATAGACAGATAGTGGAAAAATATATTTTGGAGTGAGTAAACCACAGTCTTGGAGACTTTGAATCCAAAAAGACACATAAAATTTTGTATTAAAATAGTTATTCTAGTCTTTTAAAATTTTATTAAATTTTTAACTTGAATTTATTGGGATAAACTGAAACTTGTATAATTTTATTAATCTACTAGAGGGCTGGTGCACAAAATGTATGTACAAGTAGGGCCCCTACACCTGGCTGGCGATCAGGGCTGATTGGGGCCTTCTGGCTGGCTGCCTGCCGGGGCCTTCCTTCCCCGGCTGCCTTCCTTCATTCTTCACTGCCCCCTGGTGATCAGTGCATGTCATAACGAGCGATCAAACTCCTGGTCTCCTGGTCGAACTCCTGAGGGGACAATTTGCATATTAGGTATATATATATATATATATATATATATATATATATATATATATATATATAACTTATTAATTGTGGATTTACTTAAATGAACAAACACCAAAGATACACCCTGAAATTTACATGATATTTTCAGAAACTTATAAAGATAGAACTTTAATAAATATAACGACTAGGAAGCAGTAGATAGTATGATGCTTTCTTCCTATTTCGACTTGTAAATATTTTATTTTTATGTAGCCATTAGTAGCAACACATTTAATTTGATCCCCATTTGGGTACTCATATAAAAAATACACACAGAAAAACTTTATTGCTTAAGACAGTGGTTTTTACCTTCTTGCTTAGTGATATAATTATAATCAGGAGGTTTTTTGTGTGTTTTCCTCATAAAGAGGTGCCACAACAATGTTTCATAAATATAAACCCGAAAGGAAAAACAGTGAAAAAAATTGCTTACATGCTGTCATGATTTTAACATATATTTTTAATGTTAGTACTAATTCTGTAATTGGTATATACCAGAAATTTTTAATTAAATTTCTTTCTTTTAGAATAACTTTGTAAAATCCAGTTGTCCTGTTTTGGTTTTTCTTTTAGTGTATTGATCATCTTCCTAGTGAATTGAATCTGAAAGTAAATTTATTTACTTCAAGAAAAATTGTCTAAATCAATAGGATTACATTTTTGTGTCTGAACTCTAAATTTTACCTATTTAATTTTTTTTAGTGTTCTGGAATTGTATTAGAAAAATATTTCTTTTTTTACTCTGAGTATGTTCTTTAATGTCAGGAATAAATACAATTTCTACATTAATGTATAAGGTTTCAGATTTGCCATTTCAAAACAATATTTAATTGCACTTAAAATTAAATTGTCAATGTTATTGAAAAATATAATTATTTCAAGTCATTTTGGCATAATGTTGAATAATTCTGAACTCTAAAATAAAATAGTAAAATTAGCTAATGAGATGATTATTTGATGAGATAATTTATTATTATAAAACTCATACAACTTACCATTTTATTAGTTTTATTTATTGTAACCTCAAAATCTATTTATGCTTCTATAGTTACAGATTTCAGACTAAAATATATCCATTGTTTCTTTAAAAATACAAACATTTTTATTGAGTATTACGTTAAAAATCTTATGCTCATAAAGTAATGTAAAACAGCTTTCACCTCATCACTATTGCACTGTTGTAACTATAACAAATGCATTTTGTATCTCTTATAATATCATGCAAAGATAGAGTATTATAAATATGGAATATTGTCACAGGTATAGAGCACATATACATTTCTACATTTCTAAAACATCAATATGGCTGTGAAGGGAAAAGTACATTTCAACTTACATTAATGCATATGCTACAAAAAACAATTAGATCTAATATTATTTGTTTTACATATTTTTGGGGGTATTAAAGAATCCCTGCAGAGAAACGATTAATATATTTTTAACTAAAGTTTTACTTTTGTAATCTATCCAGTGCTTTGAGTTCTGTCATTGATCTATGATTTATGTGATTTAAACCACCTCTTGGCTGTAACACTGGTTTCTGTCCAAGATGCTGAGTTGAATACTAATTATAAGATTAAATTTATGCTGTTGGGCTAAGCAGCTGAATGAGTTCTCCATGAAGGACTGCCTCTTTTCTCCAACCCTGCCACAGTTAAACCTTAGGGAAATATTTGTCAGAAAAAAGGATAAGTGAAGAAAAAAATGAATCAAATAAGAATGTCTTATTCCATATGTTTTAGCGTATTAAATAATTATTTTTAAATCACACAAATGCAGTCATGAATGAATATATGGTTGGTTCAGATACAAGACATCAATATATATTTATTGATTCTGTGTGTGTGTGTGTGTGTGTGTGTGTGTGTGTGTGTGTGTGTGTTTCCATGTCTAGGAACATAGAGTAAACAGTCAAATTAATACCAATTGTTTTATTTGAAACCCAGGTTAAATTAATAGCTTATATCCAATCTGGATAGTGACAAAACTTCCATTCTTTAACTGTACTCCAAAATTCTAAAATGAAACCAGAATTGGGCCATAGATAACTAATTATTTCACTAGAGAGGAGAGTGAATTTGTTAAGGAGAGTAATTTGCAACAAGTAGTCAACTGACTAAATGTTTGTCCAGAGCAGCGGTACTCAACTAGGAGTGATATTGTCCTCCAGGGGACATTTGCCAATGTCTAGATATGTTTTTGGTTAAAACAACTGGGAGGGCAAGTTGTTATTTGACATCAAGTGGGTCAAGGCCACTGATGATGCTTAACATTTACAATGTACAACACAACTCCCCACAACAAATAATTATCTCACCCATATGACAATAGTGATATTGTTGAAAAACCTTTGTTTAGAAGTACAATGCACTTGCCAGCTACAGGTATTAATATATATTGCTGAAAATAATAATAATTGTCATTGTTCACTTCCAAATAAAAATCACTCTAGATAACTGGGCCAAATAAATGGCAGGATTGGCATGGTAGGATGTAGCTGTGACAATCATATAAGAATGCAAAACTAAAAACACTACTATCTGACTTTTTCAAATTCAGTGAGACCTGTGAATTCAGTTTTGTTTTGTTTTAAGGAGATAGTTTATTTTCATATATATATCTATAATAATAAAAATGTAATATGCTAATTAGACCAGACGTCCTTCTGGACGACCTTCCCGACGAAGCCAGGGCTGCAAGGGAAGTCCAGGTCCCTGGTGCCTGCAGCTGGCTGGAGGGAAGCCTGGGTCCCTGTTGCTGGAGGGAAGCCGGTGCCAGCAGCCAAGGGAGGGAAGGCTTACTCTTGCACAAATTTTGTGCATCGGGCCTCTAGTATATATACATATCAATTATTTTCTTTGAGTCCACCCAAATACACATTTATGTATTGTTGATATACGCATCACTTTTAATTTGAAGGCTTGTGTTCTTATCTGTGTGTAGATCAGATCATTTTAGGCATATTTATAATTCCTGCTAATTTATAGAGTTGGATCTCTCTTACAGTCACAGACACTTAATTCTGAGATAGTTGTGTTATTTACCCATTACTTGTATTGTTTCTCCAGGAATTGAGTATATATTAGATTGAACTCACTCAATAAATGTCAGTTTTGATATTATCAAACCCAACAAATCAGCAGCTATTGTAATGCTGATTCTTCATTAATATACAAGGTCCCCCAAACCTGATAGATTTCCAGGTTGCTTGTCTTAGCCATCATGGGTTACCAAAACAAAATACTATAGACTGGGTGCCCTTTGTTGTTTATACAACAAAAATTTATTTCTTAAAGTTCTGGAAGCTGGCAGTCCAATATCATGATGCAAAAATGGTCATATTTTGACGAAGACCTTCCTTTTGGTTTGTATAAGGTAACTTCTTACTGTTGTCTCACATAGTGAAAATGGTGAGGGATCTCTGTGGGGGCTCTTTTGTAAAAAGAACTAATTCCATTCATGAGGGCTCCATCCTAAAGATTTCAATATATTAATTTGGTTAGGGGACACAAACATTCAAACCATAGCAGTGGCCTATGCATGTATGTGAGGATGAGGAGGAGATTATTGACAAAAATAGTTCTGTAAACTGTATGTGGAAGTCTTGCATTTGTTCCTTTCCTAGCTATCCTTGTTTCCATTCATTGCTTATTGGCTGGCTCTAATCTAATGCCTCCCTCCACTCTGATAGCCCAATATCAATAATTTCCCTTACTGCCTCTTCCTTTGAGGGCCTCCAATTAGTCTAATGAGAGAGTAGGCTGGGGCTATTGCGCAAATAGTGTGACATTGATCAGGTATGAGAACACATGATAGGTTTCAGCTCCAAATGTGGAATAGCCAAAATGCAGAGCCACCTGAAGAAAAGTGGCAAAAACAGAATTCAGGTAGATATAGCAATATGATTGTTTCAATGAACCAATTAACTCTTCAAAGTTCCATTGTGGAAGCAAAAAATGAATTCTCTACAACTCATTTCAATCTTTATATTTCATCAAATAGACACAGTTTAGTTGCTAAAACACTTTTGCTTTTTAATTTTTGTGTTCTCTCTTTCCATATTTAAGAGTGACCTGCTTTATAGGATACTTAGCAGTGTTTTTTATAAATTATGTTCATAAATTATGTTGATAAATGTTATTTATAGTAGTCACTCCTTTCCAACCATTTATAAGTAGAGATTTTTTACATCAAAATATTTATATTTCAGAGAAAAACTGAAAATTCTTACTTCAAATTGAATTGGAACATTTGTTGACTTTATGTATATTGTTTTCTAAAGTGAAATGAAAATGAATTATGGAAGAAAAAACTCACTAGCCCTGTTTACTAAAAATGACTTATAAAATAGGATTTCATCCATGATTGCTGAAATTTTCTGCCTCAAAATATTTCCAGCCCTGGCTGGTGTTCATAAGTGTTGAGAGCAGTGACCCGAGCACCAAAGTGTCTTGGGTTCCATTCCTGGTAAAGGGCATGTACCTGGGTTGCAGTTTTGATCTCCTGTCCCCATTAGAGCATGTGTGGGAGGCAGCCAATCAATGTGTCTCTTTCACATTGATGTTTCTCTCTCTCCCCCTTCCACCCTTCCACCCTTCCACCCTCCCTCCCTCCTTTCCACTCTCTCTAAAAATCAATGGATAAAAAATATCCTCAGTAAGAATTAACAAAAAAAAAGTGTTTCCATATCAATGCTTCTACACAGTGTTGTATATTAAGTGAACATCAAATGAAAATACTCTTTGGTTTTCTTCTTTTGTTTTAATTTGTCCTAACTAAACATTGATCTTCCCTTTACAAATTTTTTCTCATATTTATGGCTCAGTTGATACAATTTACATTACCTATTAATAACTTTGGAAATGATAATTAAATATAAGCATATTGAATTTGACCCACTGTAGAGTGAGTAGTAAATGGAGGAAGACTTTTTATCACTATTCAAAAACCAAGATAGGTAGTAAAAGTTTTTATACAATGCCTGGCCATTAGGGATTGGCAACTTGCAAAGTAATACCCATCTACAGAACAAAAATTTTGAACGTTTCCAAAATTTCTGCCAAATGAAAATATGAATTTGTGCAAATTCACACCAATTATATTGTTTTTCTCCATTGGCATGTAATTGAGATACAATATCTTGTTAGTTTTAGGTTTGCATTATAGTGATTTCACACTGATATACAATCCTATATAATAAAAGGCTAATATGCAAATTGTCCCCTCGACCAGCAGGCAGGCCGGCCAACCGCCCAAGTCTCCTCCCCCTGGCCAGGCTGGCTGGACCCCACCCATGCACGAATTCATACACCAGGCTTCTAATCCTATCTAATAAAAGAGAGATATGCAAATTAACTATCACTCTGCTATACCCACAAGCCACGCCCACCAGCCAACCAGGAGAGAGTATGCAAATTAACCCCAACCAAGACAGCTGTGGCCATGGAGCGAGCAGGAGGCTCGGGTTTCCCCGGAAATGGAGGAAGCCAAGCTTTTCGCACACCCTGGTGGGCCCAGGCCTCCACTCAAGGCTACAAAGTTTCAATTATAGAAGATAAATAAATCTCAGATCCCAGAGCCTCCTCTTGGGTTGCCGGAGGCGTGGCCAGCCTGCAAACCACCACAGGCCCCTCACCCAGGCCACCCCATGCCCCAAGGGAACCCCCACCCTGATCCGGGACACCCTTCAGGGCAAACCAGCCAGCCCCCACCCGTGCACCAGACCTCTATCCTATCTAATGAAAGAGTAATATGCAAATTGACCATCACTCTAACACACAAGATGGCTGCCCCTATGTGGTCAAAGATCCTTCCCCCATGTGGAAACAAGATGGCCACCACAAGATGGCTGGCAGAGGAGGGAAGTTGGGGGCGACTGGGCCTGCAGGGAAGGTCAGTTTGGGGGGACCCAGGCCTGCAGGGGAGAGCAGTTGCGGGGGGACCAGGCCTGCGGGGGAGGGCAGTTAGGGGCAATCAGGCTGGCAGGGAAGCAGTTAGGCATCAATCAGGCTGGCAGGGGAATGGTTAGGGGGTGATCAGGCTGGCCGGCAGAAGCGGTTAGGGGCAATCGGGAAGGCAGGCAGGCGAGCAGTTGGGAGCCAGCAGTCCTGGATTGTGAGAGGGATGTCCGACTGCCTGTTTAGGCCCGATCCTACCATGATCGGGCCTAAATGGGCAGTTGGACATCCCTGGAGGGGTCCAATATTGGAGAGGGTGCAGGTTGGGCTGAGGGACACACACCCCCGTGCACAAATTTTGTGCACCAGGCCTCTAGTCCTATATAATAAAAGCCTAATATGCTAAGTGTCCGGTCATCTGGTCAGCTGTTCAACCAATCAAAACATAATATGCTAATTATATGCTAAGACTGATCAACCGCTTGGTATGATGTGCACTGACCACCAGGGGGCAGATGCTCCAACCAGTAGGTTAGCTTCCTGCTGGGGTCCGGCCAATCGGGACTGAGCGAGATGGGCCAGACAACCCTGGAACCCTCCCGCTGTCCATCCCCGGCTGGCCAACCTCACGCATCCCTCCCTGGCCCTGATCATGCACCAGTGGGGTCCTTCGACCTGGCCTGTGCCCTCTCGCAATTCGGGACCCATTGGGGGATGTCGGAGAGCCAGTTTCAGCCCAATCCCTCAGGCCAGTCCGAGGGACCCCAGTGGTGCACGAATTTGTGCACCAGGCCTCTAATATTTGATATGAATATTACATATGAACCCACATGATAAGTGTAGTTACCACCTGTCACCGTATAATGTTATTGCAGTGTTATTGACTGTATACAATATACTGTACATTGCATTCTCTTGACTCATCATTTTATTTTATATATATATAAAACCCTAATATGCAAATAGACCGAACGGCGGAACAACTGAACAATTGGTCGCTATGACATGTGCTGACCACCAGGGTGCACGCACAGAACATGGCATGCATCGGCCGTGGCAGTATAGTGGAGCAGGTGAGCGGGAGCACCAGACCATGGCAGGGCAATGGTCACTATCATCGGGGAAAGCCTCTGGTGGTTACTGAAAATACTTTGCTCCCATGCACCACAGTTCCGCCTGGTGCTTGCACATTTGCCAGCATCGGCCCCACTCGCACTCGCTGCTGGTGCCTGGCACCAGTCCTGATTGCTTTGCACCATTAGCGGGTGCGAGCCCCGATCACCCCTGAGGGCTTCTCCACCTCCCCCTGCTCCTGAGGGGCGATGGGGTAGCAGCCACCATTCACACCTGCTGATGGTGCTGGTCCTGCTCACACTCACTGCTGGTGCCGGCCCCAATTGCTCCATGCCATCAACAGGTGTGAGCAAGGTCAGTGCCATCAACACATGGGAGTGGTGGCAGTGAGAGTGGGGCTGCTAGCAGACAGGGAATGGGGGGGCCGTGGTGGGAGGGGCCAGGTGGTGGAGCAGAGGATGGGCAAAGACCCGTTCCTGTGGCCACTGCAGCCTTGCACCCCACAGTTCCTTTCTAGTTCACAAATTTATGTACTGGGCCCCTAGTCTATACATATAAAAGCCTAATATGCAAATTGTCCCCTCAGGAGTTCGACTGGGAGACCAGGAGTTTGATCGCTCACTATGATGTGCACTGACCACCAGGGGACGGTGTGGAATGAAGAAAGGCCTTGGCCGGCAGCCAGAAGTCAGGGAAGGAAGGCCCCGGCCAGCAGCTGGCAGCTAGGGAAGGAAGGCCCCGGCCAGCAGCCAGAAGGCCCCAATCGGCCCTGATCGCCTGCCAGGCCTAGGAACACTACCCATGCAAGAATTTTGTGCACCAGGCCTCTAGTTTATTTTATAACTGGAAGTGTGTGCCTCTTAATCCCTCCACTTATTTCACCCAACTCCAATTTGTTTTGCCCTCTGGTATCCACCAATTATTGTTTTGTATCTGTGGGTCTTTTTTTTATTTTGTTTTGTTTCCTTTGTATTTTTTATTCCACATATAAATAAAATTATATCATATTTCTATGTCTGAATTATTTCACTTAGCATAATACCTTCTCAGTTTATACATGTTATCCCAAATGGCAAAATATTGGAATATATATATATATATATATATATATATATATATATATATTCACATTATCTTTATCCATTCATCTATCAATGGACACTTAGATTGCTTTTATATCTTGTCTATTGTAGATAATGCTATAATGAATATAATGGTGCATATATCTCTTCAAATTAGAGTTTTTGTTTTATTTGAGTAAATACCTAGATATAGAATTGCTGAATCATATGGTAATTCTATTTTTAAATATTAGAGAAAATTTCATGCTGTTTTCTATAGTGAGAGCACCATTTTATATTTATATCAACAATGTACTAGGGGTCTTTCTCCATATCCTTATCAACATGTTATTTTTTGTCTTTTTGATAATAGCCTTTCTGACAGGTATGAGGTTTTATCTCATTTGGGGTTTTGATTTGCATTTATCTGATGATTTGTGATATTGAGCATCTTTTCATGTGCCCATTTGTCATCTGTATGTTTTCTTTGCAAAATATACTAAGTCATGTACCTTCTTTATATATTTTGGATATTAACCCTTTATCAAATGCCCAAGTTGCCAATACATTCTCCTATTCAATAGATTGCCACTTTTTGTGTGTGTGGTTTTCTTCACTGTGCCAAAGCTCTTTAGCACAAATAATTTCCATTAATTTAATGTTGCTTTTTTTGTTCTTACTTAAGGAGACAAATCAAAAATATATATATACTTCTAAAATCAACACCAAAAAGCTTACAGCCTATGTTTTCTTCTAGGAGTTTTGTGGTTTTAGGTTTTATATTGGAGTCTTTAATTTAGTTTCAATATATTTTTATAAATTGTGTAAGATAGTGGTCTATTTTCATTCTGCCCATTTAGTTGTTTTCAGTTTTGACACCTGTTACTGAAAGAATATGCATATATTTTAAAGAGGATCACCCTCAGGTCCTTACTTCCAGTTACAACTAGACATAGACCTATGGCAAAATATTAAGATATGATCTCCTAATTGGAATATTTCATTAAATATCTCTATCTAGACAGTCTGTAAAACAGTGATAACTGGTGCTTACAATGATATCTCTGGGGCACTCTTAGTTCTTAAAGTGCATCCTAAATCCTGCAAAATAAAATGTAGATAAGCTAAGGACAGTTTTAGTGTTGCAAGTTTTCTGTTTTATTTATCTAATTGGATATCTTAAAAAGTTGGGAATTAATGTGTGGTAAATGTGTAAATTCACTGTTAAACAAGAATATATTAAAACAGAGTTTTATGTCTTCTTTCAAAAAGTGTTTATTTAGGTCCATTGCCCATTTTTTTATTTGATTGTTTATATTCCTTTTCTTAAGTTGTATGAGTTCCCTATAAATTTTGGAGATTAAATCCTTATCAGAGATAACATTGGCAAATATGTTCTCCCATGCAGTGGGCTCCCTTTTTATTTTATTGATGATTTCTTTTGCTGTGCAGAAGCTCTTTATTTTTATGTAGTCCCTTTGTTTATTTTCTTCTTATTTTCCATTGTTCTAGGATATGTATCAGTAAACATATTGCTAGGAGATATGTCTGCTATTTTGCTGCCTATGGCTTCTTCTAAGATTTTTATGGTTTCTCATCTTAAATTTAAGACCTTTATCCATTTTGAGTGTATTTTTGTGTATGGTGTAAGTTGGTGGTCTAGTTTCATTTTTTTTGCATGTATCTGTCCAATTTTCCCAACACCATTTATCGAAGTGGCTGTTTTGACTCCATTGTATGCTCTTGCCTCCTTTGTCAAATATTGATTGAGCATAGTGGCTTGGGTCTATTCCTGGGTTCTCTGTTCTGTTCCATTGATCTATATGTGTGTTTTCGTGCCAGTACCAGGCAATTTTGAGAACAGTGGCTTTGTAATATAGCTTGATATCTGGTATTGTGATGCCTCCAACATTCTTCTTCTTTCTCAATATTGCTGCAACTATTTGGGGTCTTTTTTATTCCAGATGATTTTTTGGAGAGTTTGTTCTAGGACGAGTTTTCTGCTTTGCAATTTTTAAGTTTAAATATTCAAATTTTGTTTCTGGTTGAAAAGGAAATATGAAAATTTTGAACATTTTTTCTTTTAGTTTAGTGCAGGGTCCAATATAAAGCCATGATCCCAAACGTATTGATTACACTCTTATTAGATTTTCACCAATGTGCTAGATAATGCACAGAATTATAAAAATAAAGATTAAACAATTGATTAATTTACTTATTGAATAAATATTTATCGAGCACTTACTATATGCAAGGACTGTGATTACAAAAATAGTTACTATAGTTCATTCATAAAACATAAATGTTATTGGCTATGAAACATACATTAATCAAAGAATCACACAAGTCACTGTAAAATTCCAGTGGCATAAGGTTTATCCTATATAATAAAAGCCCAGCGACCAAATGGCAGAATGATCAGAACAACTTTTTGACCAGTCGCTATGACACACACTGACCACCAGGGGGCAGACGCTCAATGCAGGAGCTGCCCCCTGGTGGTCAGGCCGATCGCCGCAGTCCGTGCCCCCACCAGTGCATGAATCCCATGCACCAGGCCTCTAGTATTGTAATAAAAGTATATAAGAGTGGGTTTTAACCTGGATTGGAATATAAAGGATGTCTTGTTTGAGATGGGATCTGAGGGATGGGTAGGTGCTAAAGCATTGAAGAGAAAAGGTTAATAATGTTAAAAAGATAAGGTTAATAATATATATGGAGAGTAAGGGTTTGTAGGAGGAGGAAATATGACAATTTTTAGGAATTAATATCTTGTGTGAAGGGAGTGAAGAGATTGCAAAGAAGACATGGGAGATGAGGTAATAGAGGGAAACATGGATCAGTTCACACAGATATAAAATGAGCCCTTAAATTGGTTTTAAGCAAGAATTAGTGAAGTGACAATATATTTTATTTTGGACATATTACTATAGCTTATGTGTAGAGAATTGAGGGGATGATGACAGAACAGAAGCAGAAAGACAAATTAAGACACTACTGTGGTGGCCCGTGTAAGAGATGATGGCATATTTTTCTTTTTAAATTATATCTGATGAATAATATTGCATTAGTTTCAGGTGTAAAACATAGTGATTCAACACTTAACTTACAAAGTAATCACCACATTGATTCTAGTAACCATCTGTCATTGTACATACTGACAATAATATTGATTGTATTCCCTATGATGTATAATACATCCCTATTACTAATCTTATACCTGGAAGATTGTACTTCCTAATCCCCTTACCCCTTTCTATTTCCCTACCCTCTGCCCTCTGACAATCATCAGTTTGGTCTTTATGAGTTTGTGCCTTGATGGAGTTCCTGCGTGTGCAATCAAGATGGAGGGGGATCACAACAAATGGTACTCTTTGGTGCCTCATACGCCAGAGAGGTTTCCTGCAGTTCTCCTCCCACTTGATAGATGATCTAGGGTTAGTAAATGTATTTCCTTCCCATATTGTTTTTTTTTTTTTGTGGGTTATTTTGTGTGTGTTTTTTCTGTGACCCAGATCAAGAGTGACCCCTCAGTACTGCTCTTATTGCAAGTCAGTGCACTGAGGGTGGATTTTTCCTCTCTCTCTCTCTCTCTCTCTCTCTCTCTCTCTCTCTCTACCTCTCTCTCCTCTCATACTTGTTTCAGTGTGATCTCTCTCTCATTTGCTGTGCAGAATGTGTTCAGAAGAAGTTTCTCTGTCTATTGGTGTTACTTTGATGTGTTTGTGGAAGGAAGTGAATTCAGGATCTTTTCTATACTGCCACCCTGGATCCCTAATGATGATGGCAGTTCTAATCATAGTTCTGGAAGTGGTGGAGGGAAGCTCACACTTCAGAGCTATATATAGGAGGTAAAGTTTCAAATTTTGAAAGTAAAAATGCAGTTCCTAAACTGGAGGATACTAGAAGACTTGGAAAGTTTCTTTTAATGAGTGGGGTGGGCAGGGAGTAAGTTAGATTTCAGATATATTTGCCTTGGAGTTATTTAGTGCTTTTGAGAACCCTTGAGGAAGGTGAGATATACAACACACTCATTAACATGTAATCCCAAACAATTCATAATAGCGATATACTAGCAGATAGTTCAGCCATTAGGTGTTATGAGAGTTTCAGTAGAAGAATGGCAAGTTCTATTACCCCTTCCATGAGTACATGGATTTGGGCTTCATAGTGATGGTGGTGGAATAATGATATTTTATTTTATTTATTTAATTTCTTTATTGGTTATGGTATCACATAATTGTCCTCATCCCCCTATTCCCATCCTGAACCCCTCCCCACATATGCCCCCACCCCCTGTTGTCCATGACCACTGGTTAGGCTTATATGCATGCATACAAGTCCTTTGGTTGATCTCTCCCCCTTTCCCCCACCCTCCCCTGCCTTCCCTCTGAGGTTTGACAGTCTGGTCGATGCTTCCCTGTTGCCGGGTCTGTTTTTGTTCTTCAGCTTATGTTGTTCATTATTTCCCTTAGATGCGTGAGATCATGTGATACAATAAATACACTTATAAGAACCGAAAATGAGACAAGCCATAATGGTTATTTGCTGGGAGGCAAATGAATCAGTCTGTAGTGAGTTTCTTTCTGGGCCAACAGTTCTATTGAGTCCCAATTTCAATGTTGAACATTTCCTTATGTGTACATGTCAGCAATGATATTTCAGTTCTGGGTGGTGGACAGATGGTAGTGATGCAGGTCCGACCGTCACTGGTTTGGTCCTGGGCATCCTTCAGCGGAGCACAGCTGTTGTCTGCTAGTACGACAAGGTGTTGTCAGCGTCTTCCATCACTGGACTGTTTCTCTTCTGTCTTCATGGCTGGAGCAGTCCTGTCAATTCCTCTCTATTGCAGGAATCCACATGGTCTTGGAGTTATTTTCTGAAAATATACAAACATATTCTCCACAAAAAGTTAGTAAAGGAATATTTTCTATAAATTTGACTTGGGGTCCTTTCCCCCCCCCCCCCAAATGCTTTTCCTCTGGCTTGTTTTGACACCATGTGTACTTTTCATGGGTTTCTTGCTGTTAGCATTACAGATTAAACTTAATTTTCTAAAGTAAAAATTTTCTAGATGTAAAGGGCCTACTCAAGAAGGCAGATAATCCTTTCCACTAATATACACAGGGTAAAATAAGACTGTTGTTAGAGTGTTGAGTTTGACAGTAGAATAGTAGTCAAGTTTTCAGAGTAATTTAAATTGACTAATTGAAACAAGCGAATATTTTAGAAAAACTGAATGTACTGTACCAAAAGCTGTTCTTAAAGTGTTAACAAAAATTTTGATTGGCAGTTCATCTCATGGTAAAATAGTGTAACACGTATTGAACCTAAAGCAGTCATATTTTAGTGCAAAAAATTAAAATGTAAGCTATCAAGACTACATTAGAAAATTCCCAAAAGCCTCCTAATATTTAAATTTAAAAAAGAGGGGGTGATAGTAGAAGAATATCATGTAAGGAGTAATGCTATTTTAGATGTTGCTCATTTATATGGAAATAATTCAAAAAGAGATAAGAACCCACCTATACCTAAAGTTAAGTCAGTTCCCCCAGGCTATCTATTGATGTCTATAATATAGAAAGAAAGAATGGGAATTACATATTTGGATGATTTAAGGCCAGTTACACTGACTGAACTCTTGACACTGATCACTTATAAACTCATATTTGTTTTCTACTAGCAAGTTGTAAGATGACTGGAGGAATTAGAATCCTATCTAATAGTAGAGTAATATGCAAATTAACCGTACCTCCGCGACAAAATGGTGGCCCCCCATAGCCACAAGATGGCGGTGCCCAGTCCGCTCATCCCCGCCAGAGTCCCCCAGTCCCAGGGAGGGCTGCCGCTGAGAGCCGGGCAGCCCGGGTGTCTGGCTGGGAGGTGTCTGTCCCCCACACCGCCATCCACTCCCAGAGGCAGCCCAGGGTGTCCGGCTGGGAGGTGTCCGCGACCCCATGCCGCCAACCCCTCCAAGAGGCAGCCCGGGGTGTCCGGCTGGGAGGCGTTAGTGCCCCCATGCCACCATCCCCTCCCAGAGGCAGCCCGGGGTGTCCGGCTGGGAGGTGTCTATGACCCCACACCTCCAACCCCTCCCAGAGGCAGCCCGGGGTGTCCAGCTGGGAGGCATCCGCGACCCCACGCCGCCATCCCCTCCCAGAGGCAGCATGAGGTGTCTGGATGGGAGGCGCCCACAACCCCACACTGCCATCCCCTCCCAGAGGCAGCCCCGGGCATCCAGCTGGGAGGTGCCCCCATGCTGCCAAACCCTCCCAGTGGCAGCCCTCGGTGTCTGGCTGGGAGGCACCCGCGCCCCCAGGGAGCGATTCAAGTACTGATGATTCTACCAAAGGAAAAGTTTAGAGAAAGAGAGGACAGAAAAGGAATACAAGGATAAAAGAAAGAAAGGACAAAAGATGAAACATCAAGAAAAAGAAAGAGAAGAAAAAAAGGAAGAAACAACCACATGATATCACCTTTCCAAGTCTCATGAAATTCCTGTTTAAGGAGTTTATTTTATGACACTTTTAGTTTGGGTTTACATTTTTACTGTTTTGTCAAGACCATGGCAGGTACACTGTCCAATATGTTTTTTTAAAATACATTTTATTGATTTTTTACAGAGAGGAAGGGAAAGAGATAGAGAGCTAGAAACATCTATGAGAGAGAAACATCGATCAGCTGCCTCCTGCAGTATGTGCCCCCAACCAAGATACATGCCCTTGACCTGAATCGAACCTGGGACCCTTGAGTCTGCAGGCCGACACTCCATCCACTGAGCCAAACCAGTTAGAGCTGTCCAATATGTTAAAGAAAAAAACCCTATCAAATAAAGAGGGAATATGCAGGGGAGGGCATTTGGGGGTGACCGGGCTGTCAGGGGAGAACAGTTGGAGATGATCTGGCTGGCAGGCAGAAGTGGTTAGGGGCAATCAGGCAGGCAGGTGAGCAGTTGGGAGCCAGCAGTCCCTGTGGGATCGGGCCTAAAGAGGCAGTCAGACATCCCCTGAGGGGTCCCAGATTGGAGAGGGTGCAGGTTGGGCTGAGGGACACCCTCCCCCAGTGCACGAATTTCGTGCACCGGGCCTCTAGTAAACATATAATATCCCAGGTAGCAGGGTGTCAGCAAACATTCAACCAGAAGTCAATCTTGATTGCCCTCTGTGGGAACCACAGTCAGATAAGTACATTCCAAATCTAACAATAAACATCCACGGGCAGCTTTAACTCAATTTCTCCCATTTGGAGATTATCTTTAAAAAAATGTAACATTGTTAATGAAACTAAACCCAGAAAAGATGATGGTAGAAATAAAAAAAGAATGAATCATTGTTTTCTTTAATATTCTTTGAGATGAAATTATTTGATTATATATTCTGGATTTTTATTGATTTAAAAAATGTTTAAATAATTTTCAATTTCAGTTTACATTCAATATTATATTGTGCTAGTTTCAGGTGTACAGCATAGTATTGTAAATCTTTCCAAAGCTTCTTATAAAATTTTAATCTTCTATATTAAAATAGTAGAGAGTTTATCCTTATTATACTTAATTGAAATGAATAATATTCTTAAAATAGTTGGTTAAAAAAACAGTTAACCATTTGGAATTGTTTTGAAATTAATTAGACTTAAAAAAGGCTTTGATAGAAATAAAACCTGTTTTCCCCCAACCCATAATAAAGCAGCACAACATCAACAAACTTTTCTGAATTTCTCCTTAGTGACAGAAATGCTTAGATGTGTAAATTTTTACAAGGGTCAGTACTATGGTTTTCAAGGGTAGAATTTTGTTTCTGACAAGGACATTTGTCTTAGTGTCATAGAAAAGTCTGGGTGCTTTTTCTAAACTTGAGCTGATCCAACATTTATTTTTTATTATTTTTTAATTTAATTTTATTGTTTAAGGTATTATAAATATTAGTACATATGTCTCCTTTTTTTTTCTGCATTGACCTCTCCCCCTCAGGGAATGTCCGGCTGCCAGTTTAGGCACAATCCCGCTGTGACTGGCAGTCGGACATCCCTCTCGCAATCTGGGACCGCTGGCCAGTAACAGCTCACCTGCCTGCATGAATTTCCATCAGTCCAGCCTACACCCTCTTAAAATCCAGGGCCCCTCAGGAAATGTCCGACTGCCAGTTTAGGCCTGATCCTGCTGCAACTGGCAGTCAGACATCCCTCTCGCAACCTGGGACCACTGGCTCCTAACTGCTCACCTGCCTGCCCAATCGCCCCTAACCACTCACCTGCCTTTCTGATCGCCTCTAAGCACTCACCTGCCCACCGGATCGCCCCTAACTGCCTCTGCCTGCCTCCCTGATTGCCCCTAATTGCTCGCCTGCCTGTCTGATCACCCCTATCCACTCTCTTAGGGGTGGCTGGCCAGGGTGAGGGGCCGTGGTTGTCTGGACTCTAGTTGTTCTGGTTCTTCCGCCATTTTGGTAGCTGGGCTTTTTCTTATATTTTTTACACACACACACACACACACACACACACACACACACACACACACACTAGAGGCCTGGTGCACGGGATTCGTGCACTGATGGGGAGCGTGGCCTGTGGAGATTGGCCTGCGGAGATTGCCCCACTGTGGGAGCAGCTTCTTATCCCAGTCAGCTGAGGAGCGCTCCTATTGTGGAAACGCACAAACCACCAGGGGGCAGCTCCAGCATTGAGCATCTGCCCCGTGATGGTCAGTGTACTTCATAGCAACTGGTTGACCGATTGTTCTGCTGTTTGGTGGCTGGGCTTTTATTACATAGGAGATATATATCTATATATATATATCTATATCTATCTATCTATCTATCTATATCTATATATATATATATATATATATAGATAGATATAGATAGATATAGATATATATATATAGATATATATAGATATATATATATGGCTGAGGAGTAAGTATATAAATTATTTTGTTATGGTTCTTTAACTTTGAATAATATTCTTTATTTTTTAAATAAATCTTTATTTTTTAGATTATTATAGTTGTTCCTCTTTTTCCCCCCCATAGCTCCCCTCCACCCAGTTCCCACCCCACCCCATGCCCTTATCCCCCCTCCCATGGTCCTCATCCATAGGTGTATGATTTTTGTCCAGTCTCTTCCCGCACTCCCCACACCCCTTTCCCCCGAGGATTGTCAGTCCACTCCCTTTCTATGCCCATGATTCTATTATATTCACCAGTTTATTCTGTTCATCAGATTTTTTATTCACTTGATTTTTAGATTCACTTGTTGGTAGATAGGTATTTGTTGTTCATAATTTTTATCTTTACCTTTTTCTTCTTCTTCCTCTTCTTAAAGAATACCTTTCAGTATTTCATATAATACTGGTTTGGCAGTGATGAACTCCTTTAGCTTTTACTTATCTGTGAAGCTCTTTATCTGACCTTCAATTCTGAATGATAGCTTTGCTGCGTAATCTTGGTTGTAGGTTCTTGCTATTCATCACTTTGAATATTTCTAGCCACTTCCATCTGGCCAGCATAGTTTCTTTTGAGAAATCAGCTGACAATCATATGGGTACTCCCTTGTAGGTAACTTACTGTTTTTCTCTTGCTGCTTTTATATTCTCTCTTTGTCTTTTGCTCTTGGCATTTTAATTATGATGTGTCTTAGTGTGGTCCTCTTTGGATTCCTTTTGTTTGGGGTTCTCTCCACTTCCTGGGCTTGTAAGTGTATTTCTTTCACCAAGTGGGGGAAATTTTCTGTCATTATTTCTTCAAATAGGTTTTCAATATCTTTCTCTCTCTCTTCTTTTGGCACCCCCATAATTCAGATGTTGGTACGCTTGAAGTTGTCCCAGAGGCTCCTTAGACTATCTTCATATTTTTACATTCTTTTTTCTTTTTTCTTTTCCGGTTGGATGTTTTTTGCTTCTTTGTGTTTCAAATCTTTGACTTGATTCTTGTGATCCTCTAGTCTGCTGTTGGATCTCTGTATATTATTCTTTATTTCAGTTAGTGTATGCTTAATTTCTAGTTGGTCCTTTTTCATATCCTCAAGGGTCTCACTAAATTTATTGGCAGTTTCTAGAAAATTCTTTAGAAACCTTATAACTGTGGTTTTGAACTCTATATCCTCCATTTCTTTCATTTGTGACCTGTTTCTTTGCCTTTGCATTTTGGCTGCTTCCCTGAGTTGATAGAGTGGCTTTGTGTGCTAGGTGTCCTATAGGGCCCAGTGGCTCAGGCTCCCCAGTTACCTGAGGTGGACACTTTTGGTGAACCCCTTTGTGGGCTGTGTGCACAGTCTTATAGTTAAGCCTTGATTGTTGTTGGTATCACTGGGAGGAATTGACCTCCAGGCCAATTGGCTGTGAGGATCAGCTGTATCTACGATGGGAGAACTTCTGTGCTGGAGACACCCTTATGAGGGAAGACTTGCTTCAGTGGGGCTCTGGTGCTCACTGAGTCTGCCCCCTGAGTATGTCCCTTATGGATCTGAGGAGTTGTAATCTGGATGATCCCACTCTGACCACTGGGTACACTATCTCTTGGATCTCCAAGGAGGTGCTAATTTAGCCTCTGCCTGAGGCAACCCAGCCAGAGCTACGGAGATATCTGCATATTCCTCTTCTTGTTTGGGTTTTGGAGGTGCCCAGATGAGGCCAAGCTGTGAAGCAATGCAAGCTGCTGTGGGGCCTTGGGCCTTCTTTTGGATATTCTGGGTCTCTTTGACTCAGCTGCAGTTTGTTAGGTAAGTTTAGAATTCCAAGGACCAAGCCATTCATATGCAAAAGCCTCTGCACACAGCTTGGGTGGGGCGGGGTCTCAGGGTGGAGCAAACAGCAATGGCTTCCTGTCAGCCCTGCCCTACGAGGCCCCCAGGTCTCAGTGTCCCTTGGTAATCATTGCAAGCACCTCTGAGAAAAAGCCGCCCTTGAGGTCTTCCCAATGCCAGACAGTCCAGTTTCTCCCCATATGAGTCTGGGTCCCCAGAGTCTTGCCCGGAACTGGAGTTCAGAGCAGTCGGGAGCTTGTGTCTCCCTCCTGATTGAAAAAGACAGCCGCGTGCTCAGTTGCAGCCCTTTCCACGCGTGTGTACCTTTGCACTTTACTTCTGCAGCTCCTCTGAGTCTCAGTGTGCTTTTCTCCTTCCTTCTCGTCGTAGAATTTCCACTCAGCCATCCTTCCTGTGGTTCTGAATGATGTCCGTTTTGTTTTTTAGTATTTTTGAAGTGGTTGTGAGAGGCAGCAAGTTCAGGTGTTTACCTATGCTGCCATCTTGGTTTCTCCAATAATATTCCTTATTAATGCAATAAATAACAAGATCTAAGGGCAGGTCCAATAACTACCACAATTTCAAAATTTTAATAAGTATGAATCACATTTTAATATATCTGAAATAACTATAATATGACATAAAACTGTCTTTGGAAAAAGGGAGAAAAAATGGTGGCCGAATGGCAGACCTGTCATGCATCTCTGACCAGGACCAGACTGGAAATACAACTAAATTAGAGAACATTCACCTGGAGAACTCACATTTCCGATCTATATTTAGGAGGTAAAGTTTCAAATTTTGAAAGTAAAAATGTAGTTCCTAAAATAGGAAATACTGGAAGACTTGGGAACTTCATTTCACTGAGTGAGGTGGGAAAGTAATAAGTTAGATTTCAGATATATTTGCTTTGGAGTTATTTAGTGCTTTT
The DNA here is from genome assembly GCF_951640355.1 of Cnephaeus nilssonii. Taxonomy (NCBI): domain Eukaryota; kingdom Metazoa; phylum Chordata; class Mammalia; order Chiroptera; family Vespertilionidae; genus Cnephaeus; species Cnephaeus nilssonii. The sequence continues at coordinate 30,792,916 of NC_137071.1, forward strand.
GAGAACCCTTGAGAAAGGTGAGATATACAGCACACTTATTAAAATTCAAACACAAACAACCCATGATAGTGACATGCTAGTAGATAGTTCAGCATGCTGTTTCTTTAATATTCTTTGAAATAAAATTATTTGATTATATATTCTGGATTTCTATTAATTTTTAATATATATATATATATATATATATATATATATATATATATATATATATTGATTTTTTACAGAGAGGAATAGAGTCAGAAACATGGATGAGAGAGAAACATCAATCAGCTGCCTCCTGCACACTCCCCACTAGGTATGCGCCTGCATCCAAGGTCATGCCCTTGACGAACCAAACCCGCGACCCCTGAGTCCGAAGGCCGATGCTCTATCCACTGAGCCAAACCGGTCAGGGTGATTTTTATTAATTTTTAAAAAATGTTCAAGTGCTTTTCATTTACAGTTTACATTCGATATTATATTATACTAGTTTCAGGTGTATAACATAGTATTCTAAATCTAATAGGTCCAGCCGAGGAGGAGACTTATATCAAGGAAGGACAGAAAACACCTGAACACCTGTAGGAAGGGCTAGGTCACTAGAGGAGCTGACCCAGCTTACAGTGGTGGCATGTTTGTAGGCCAAGAGTGAGGAGGGAGTCCCCAGCTATAGGAGGGTCTGTTTCCTCAGAAGATAGAGGCCTGGAACCCAGGCTGAGCTTCATAGCCTTGAGCACCAGAGCCAAGACCCATTGCCCACATAATATCCAGCCATTAAAGGTGGCAAGGCTTCTGGCCCAGAAGGAGTCTGGAGCCAGTAGACCAGAGCCAATCAGAGACAAAGCAACAGCTTCAGTTTTCTTTTTGTTTGTTTGTTTGTTTAAAACCCAGAGCACATGCCCTAACCAGTTTGGCTCAGTGGATAAAGCATCAGCCTTCGGACTGAAGGGTCACAGGTTCGATTCTGGTCAAGGGTATGTACCTTGGTTGTGGGCACATCCCCAGTAGGGGGTGTGCAGGGAGCAGCTGATTGATGTTTCTAACTCTCTATCCCTCACCCTTCCTCTCTGTAAAAAATCAATAAAATATATTTAAAAAACAAACCCAGAGCACAGCAATTTTTATTTGCAACTACTCATCCAAGGATTTAATGCAGGGATGGAGGCATGGACTCAACTTGAAGTGCCTAAGGAGAGGCAGGGTGGGAAGCATTGGGGGAAGACATGGAAGAGCAGCAGCTAGAAGTATTTGGTCGTAGGCCTCCCAAACTGAAACTGCCATTTTTCCAGAGAGGAGCTAACTTCTCCCAGTAGCCACAGGGCAAGAAAAGGAAAAAAAAAAAACTCCCCCTAGGTGATACAGCCAGCTCCACCCTCAGGAGACCTAAATGCCACACCTTAAATTTTGAGCTTTTCAGAGGAAACAAAAGCAGAAGCCAAGCCTACAGGTTTGAAAAGTCTTAGCAGTCTCAGTGACTGGATTGGGGAAGGGACTGTCTACCTGACTATCCTAGGAATCATACTGGTAGTTTCCCCACAAAGGAGAGCTGATAGAAACTCCATATTTCAAGCAGACCGCACTGATCTCCATAAAAGGATCTCCGTGAGCTGAGGGCAGAGTAATATATTGGGCCACTTATGGAGGAGTAGCTCTGGGAAAGGGAAACACACCCACTACATTCCCTCAAAGGTAAACAACACCTATACCACCTAAAGCCTTTCAGAAATAGACTTTTGAGTGATTGAGATTGACAGCTGCCTAGCAGACAAAGGCAGACAGAGGAAGAGCCTGGGGAACCAGAGAAAGTTTGCTGACCAAGCCCTGGGCCTCATGCTGCTAACAAACCTGCTTTAGAGGGGAGATTGGCTGCTCCTGCTTGAAGCAATGTCCTGTGGAAACAAACACAAATGCTGTATCAATTTGAGCTTCAAGAATGTTGCTGAAAGCCAAAGAACAGTTCTTGACAGTGGTTAGAACCTAAGTACTTAAATGGAAGCCCTGAATTGGCAGACATAACTGAAGAATGGAATCCAAAGCCAGATCCCTCAGAGCACAAAACTCAGCTGAGGAGATTAAAAATGGCGGTGGAATAAGTGGATGCTGCATGGACATGATCCCAGGACCAAACTGGAATTACAACAAAAATACAGAAAAACTTCCTGAATGATCAAAGGAAGACTCACTGGAGAGAACCCTGATAAGCAAGGATAAAAAGTGGAGACCACATAGATTGGTAGGAGGGGTGAAGGTGTGAAAGGGTTGGCCAGGCTCCCACAGACAGCAACTGAAGTTCCAGAGAGATATCTCAGCTGTGAGGGATTTCCACTGAGAACTCTGGGGCCTAATCGCTAAGCTGTGCCCCCCCACACACACACAGCAGAGAGCACCAGAATTGAGAAGGAAACCCACAAAACATCTGGCAGTGAAAAGCAATGGGGTTGCTATCTGCCAGGGAGAGATGGATGGAAATCCAGGCACCCTCTTAAAGGGCCAATGCACAAAATTTCCTGAGGAGCCACTCAACTCATGCTCAGGCAGAGGGAGGGCAGAATGGATTGGAGCTGTGTGAGCAGAAGCCAGGAGTGGGGGCTTTGGGGTTAGAACTCAGAAGGCAGATACCCTGGTTTCCTGTACTGAGTCATTCCCTCACCCTTCAGAGGTCATCTTTCTCATGCAGGCATTAGCTATACAGGCAACCTTGCCTGGGGGGAATACAGTTGACCCACCCTATTGGAAAACACATTGCCCCACAGTGCAGGGTTCTGAGGCCCAATAAGAGACTGAGAATAACAATTAGCCTCCAGGCAGAAGCAATTGCCCCACCATGTTAAAAAAAAAACTCGCCACACCTGTGGATGATTGCCTGAGGGCAATTCAAGATGGAATCCTATCGGTCTGTAGGCAGAGGCAGTCTCTGAAGGTTTGCATCTTTGCCTGATCTAATTAGACAGAAACAGTGTTTGACACTGTCCTACACTAGAGATTGAAAGTGTAGCAGATATACCTAATACATAGTCACAAACCCAAACAGGAACCCAAAATGAAGAGACAAAGAAACAACACCCAAATGAAAGAAAAAATATAATTCTACAGAAGAAGAGAGAAATGAAATGGAGATAAGAAATGTATCTGAAACAGAGTTTAGAGTAATGATGCTACAGATGCTTCAACAGTATCAGAAAAGATATAGTAACTATGATAACAGAAATAAAGAATGACATAGCACAAATAAAGAACATATTGGAAGGAATTCACAGCAGTTTAGGGGAAGCTGAGGATCAAATCAGTGAATTAGAAGACAGGCTTAAAAAATCACTCAGAGAACCAAAAAGAGAAAACAATTAAAAAACAGGACAGCATAAGAGAGATGTTGGACAACGTGAAACTTAACAATATTCAAATAGCAGGTGTGCCAGAAGAGGCAGAAAGGGAGAAGGGGCTAGAGAATGTGTTTGAAGAAATAATGGAAGAAGACTTCCCTACCCTGGTGAAGGAAAAAGTCACACAAGTTCAGAAGGCATACAGAACCACAAGCAAGAAGAACACAAACAGGCCCACACCCAGACATATCATAATTAAAATGCCAAAAATTAAAGACAAAGAAAGAATCTTAAAGGCAGCAAGAGAAAAGCAAATTGTTACCTACAAAGGAGCTCCCATAATGCTGACACCTGATTACTCATCAGAAACTCTACAGGCCAGAAGGGAATTACATGAATGTAATGGAAAACAAGGATCTGAAACCAAGAGTACTATATCTAGCAATGCTATCATTCAAAATACAGTCAAATAAAGAGCTTCCCAGACAAAACCAAACAAACAAGCAAACAAAAAAAGAACTACACACACACACACACACACACACACACACACACACACACACACAAAAGCTCAAGGGGTAGAGCACCACCAAACCATCATTATAAAAAATGCTAAAGGGACTGCTGTAATGTGAAGGAGAAATAGAGCGAGAAACTCAACATACATAATTAAAACGGCAATATATAAGTACCTATGAATAATTACTTTATATGTAAATGGATTAAATGTTACAATCAAAAGATATAGCATAGCTGAATTGATAAAAAAAATATGATCCAACTATATGCTGTTTACAAGAGACCCAGCTCAGAAAAAAAGACACACATATGATGAGAGTCAAGGGATGGGACAATTTTTTTTTCCATGCATGTGGAAAAGAAAAAAAAAGCTGGAGTAGCAATACTCATATCTGACAAAACAGACTTCAAAATGAAGGCCATCACAAGAAACAAGAAAGGTGACTACATAATACTAAAAGGATCCATCCAACAAGAGAGTATAACCCTGGTAAACATATGTGTACCCAATATAGGAGCAACTAAATATATATACCGTCTAGAGGACTTTAAGGGAGAGATCAACTATAATACAGTCATAGTAGGGGACTTTAACACCCCACTGACTTCACTGGATAGATCTTCCAGACAAAATTTTAACAAGAAAATAGTGACTCTAAAGGATACACTGGATAAGATGGATTTCATTGAAATTTATGGAACATATGTGATATGGAGGCTATCCAAACACATGGAGGCTAAATAGCATGTTACTAAACAATGAATGAGTTCCTAACTATATCAAGAAATAAATAAAAAACTTCCTAGAAACAAATCAAAATGAACACACAACAACCCAAAAGCTCTGGGACACTGCAAAAACAATCCTGAGAGGGAAGTTCATAGCACCACAGGCATACATAAAAAACAAGAAAAATCAACAATAAACTATTTAACCCTACAACTTAAAGAACTAGAAAGAGAATGACAAAAAAACTCAGATTAAGTAGAAGGAAGGAAATAATAAAAATTATAGCAGAAATAAATAACATAGAGATTTTAAAAAAAATACTAAAACAGAGATAGGAAGATGGCTGCCTATGGGAAGGCAGGCTGCAAAATAGTGTGTGAGTGAGAGAACGAAAGGAGTGTGTGAGGACATACAGGGAGTGTATATTTGTGGGTGAGGGACAGCTATACTCCAAGGGACTATTGGGGATTGCTGGACCAGGCTCCCCTGACTGGGCAGCCTCCACTGTTGCTGAAATCTCTCCCGGTGCAACTGGCTCTGCCTTGGAGACTGCACCATCTTGAAGGGGAAAGTGGCTGTTATCAGAAGCCTATGCATCCTGGGACTTTACAACCACAACACCCAGGGGACAGCTGAGATCCCAGGAATAGTGGTTCTCAAAAAGCATGAATACACGGACTTGGATGAGCTCTGCACCTTCTCACAGAAAGGTCAGATTCACCTAGGAAAAGGTGAGGTCTGTGATCCAGGCTGGAGAGAGAAATGCACACAACGGGATCGGTTTGGGGGAAGTCTGTGCTCCCAAAAATCTGCGGCCTTTGGGGCTGGCGTGATCCGAGAATGTGGAAGGGGATGTGCAGGGCTGCTAGCAGAAGGGAACTCTAAAAATCAACCCATAGCTGGACTGGGCACAAAAGGGCAGCCTGAAATTTTACCTGTGTGCAGGCTGCTTAGTGCCAGGGGAAAAAAGACACACACGGAGACATTCACAAAGTTACACGCAGTGCCGAAGGGTAAAAGTCGTGAGTTCATGCACTTACTTTGGTTCTTTTTTTCTCTTTAAAATCCTTGCTTTTGATTACTAAGCCCAGTACATAGGATCACACAATTGGGGACACTCTCAGAGACTGCAGGGGAAAGTTGTTTTTGTGGAACCAGGGGATCAGAGCAGGGAATAATGATCAGAGAACCAGCTCTGGGGCAGTCGATTATCCCAAACCAGTATTAAGTATGACAGGGAAACAAAATGTAAATACTGGCTAGAGAGGACTCATAGCCCCAGAGGTCAATCCAGAAACACTGCCACCCAGGGGTTGAATCACAAATTGACTCTTATGTAAACAAATAAAGGAGTCTAAGAAATAAAGAAATACTGCCTGCTTGAAAATCAGAACTGTGGCTTACAACACAGAGGAGCAGTGGAACGCAGGGAACTTCAATACTGTCCTGACTACAGGACAGGAAACAGGTGTGCCAAACAAAACAGTAGAGGAAGTGAATGACCTTCACTACTGCACATTTTTATTTTTCCATCTTTTACTTAAGAAACTATTTTTTTTCTTTTTTCCTCACATACTTTTACCTTTTTAATTATTATATTTTTATTTTTAATCAGTATTATTACTACTAGTATTTTACCTTTTTAAAAAGTGTAATTTTATTTTCTCTTTATTTTATTTTATTTTGGGAGTAGTGTTCTACATTCTATTGGCATTTTTCTTTGAGCATCATTTTACTCTATCTCAACTTTACCTTTATGCCAACACTCTCTTCCTCATTTTTCTCATTTTGTTGTCCTATTTCTCTAGCCCTATTCCAGCTTTAGATTTTCCCTATTCCTTCTTCTTACCCCCTGTTAGAAATTCACCCTACATATATCCAGTTTGCGATCCCCTACTCTAAGTCCATACACACCCCTCTCTTCTCATTTTTCACTATCCAAATTTTTTTCTCTCTGCCCTTACTTATGTATGTTTGTTTTTTTGTTATTTTGTTTTCGTTTTTTTTCCTAGGTTTTTTGTTTTATTTTGCCTTGTTTTTTCTCTCTCCTATTGTTGTTTGCTTGATTGTTGATTATATTGTGTGTGTTTTTGTGGTTTGTGAGATTGTTTATCTATTTTGTTTTTTGTTTGTTTGTTTTTTTCTTCTGTTTTTCCTCTCCCCACTTGATATTAGTTGTTGTTTGTAGTTTGCATTCATCTCTGTGTGTTTGTTGTTTGCAATTTTGGGATTAGTGGTTGTTCTATTGGAGTTTTCTCCCCATATAAATAGTTTTCTCCCTTCTTTTTTATTCTCTATCTTTTCTCTCTGACTTATTTCCTTTTCTCAATATCATTTTTGCACTCCTTTTTTTTCCATATTCCCTAATTCTTTTTTCTCTGGTGGTCACCTTTATTTGGGTTTATTAGTATTGTAAATACATTTGTATTCAGTGCATTGTGTTTTGTGCCTTGTGGTGTTGTATTTTGTGCCTTTAAATCAATGCAGGAGAGAGCAAGCTACATAATCAGATACCCAAAGAAGAGAGATCATGGGGAGATAAAGAAACAGCCCACACATTAAAGAAAAGGAGGCATCACCAGAAAAGGAAGTAAACGAAATGGAGGCAAGAAATATGTCAGAGAAAGAATAAAGAGAAATGGTCATAAGTTCGCTGACAAGAATGGAAGACAAATTGAGCAATATGTGTAAGAACCAAGAGGAAATGAAGAAGAACCAAGAAGAAATGAAAAATGACATCACTGCTATAAAGAACTCAATAGAAAGGATCAAAAATAGACCAGAAGAAGCAGAGGACCACATCAGTGATCTAGAAGACAAGGTAGAAAAAAATATCCAAGCAGAGAAACATCTAGGAAAAACACATAAAAAACAGGAGGAGAGTGTAAGGGAACTTTGGGAAAACACTAAACAAAACAACATCCACATATTAGGGGTGGCAGAAGGAGAGGAAACTGAGCAAGGAATAGAAAACCTGGTTGAAGAAATAATGACAGAAAACTTCCCTGATATAGGAAGAAAAAAATCAAGTCAAAGAAGCTCACAGAGGCCCAAATAAAATGAACCCCAAAAGACTAACACCAAGGCACATTATAATTAAGTTGGCAAACACCAATGGCAAAGTAAGAATATTAAGTGCGGCCAGAGAGATACAGAAAGTTACCTACAAAGGATTCCCCATCAGACTACCAAATTATTTCTCAACAGAAACACATCAGCCCGAAAGGAAATGGAATGAAATATACAAAGTCATGCAAAACAAGGGACTGAATCCAAGAATACTATACCCAGCAAGGCTATCATTCAAAATTGAAGGTGGAATCAGGAGCTTCACAGACAAAAAAGGACTAAGGGAGTTTATTACCACCAAACCAGCAACGCAAGAAATGCTGAAGGTTCTGCTGTAAAAAGAAGAAATAGGAAGCTAAAAAGGAACACGGGGGTAAAGAATAAAAATGGTGACAAACAAGTACCTATCAATAACAACTTTAAATGTAAATGGATTAAATGCCCCAATCAAAAGACATAGGGTAACTGAGTGGATAAGAAAACATGACCCATATATCTGCTGTCTATGGGAAACCCACCTCAGAAAAAAAGATGCACACAGACTGATGGTGAAGGGATGGAAAAAGGTTTTCAGGTGAATGGAAATGAAAAAAAAAGCTGTGGTAGCAATACTTATATCTGACAAATTAGATCTCAAAGTGAAGGACATAACAAGAGATAAGGAAGGCCAATTCTTAACACTAAAGGGAGAAATCAACAAGAAGAAATAACTCTGGTAAACATATATGGACCCAATATAGGAGCACCCAAATACATTAAAAACAAACAAACAAACAAACAAAAAAAAAACTTCTAGAGACTATCAAGGGAGAGACTGACAGCAAGAGGGGACTTTAATACCCCACTATCACCATTGGAAAAATCCTCTAAAGAGAAAATCAGCAAAGAAACATCAATCCTAAATGACTCACTAGATCAGATGGAATTAATTGACATCTTCAGAACATTTCACCCCAAAGCCTCAGAATATATATTCTTCTCAAGTGCACATGGGTCATTTTCAAAGATAGACCATATATTGGGTTACAGGCAAAGTCTCTTCAAATTCAAGAAGATAAAAATCATATCAAGCATCTTCTCAGATCACAATGGCATAAAACTGGAAATCAACTACAATAAAAACAATTCAAAGAAATCAAACACTTGGGAACTAAATAGCATGCTATTAAACAATGACTGGGGAAAGCATCAGAAAAGATGGCGACCGGCAGGAAGGGAGAGAGAGAGAGAGAGTGTGAGTGAGGAACCCATAGAGGAGAGTGTACACATGTGTAGTGTGTGTGTGTGTGTGTGTATGAGCTAGGGTCAGTTAGATTCTGCAGGTCTTCCAAGGGGCTGCCTAACCCCTAACTGGGCAATCCTAGACAGCGGAGCCCCGTGCACAAAGCGGACACTTCTCGGCGGTGGCTGGTGCGGACATGGAGAGGAAGCCATATTGAGAAACAGAGCTGCCTGAGACTAGGATCCTGGCTTCAGACACAAACCAGGACCCTGTAGCCACTGGGGACAGAGAACTGCTATCACAGCTTCAGACCAACAGACAATAAGAATCCAGACTTCCCGGCAGCAGATTTCCATGAGTCAAAGAGCCTATCCCCCTCCCCGCAGGCTCGCGGATAGCGCCATAGTAACTGATAGGCCCAACCCTCGCCCAAGCTGCAGAGCACCCACTCCCGGAGGCGCTCCAATTTAGGGAATTTGGGGTGCGGAAAAGACACAGCTCCCCTTCGGGGAAATCTGACAGAGCGCACAGAGGACAACCTTCGGGGAATTTGGGGGAATTTGGCTTGCGGGACACAGCTCCCCTTTGGGGAATCTTAGAGCATGCACAGAGGCGCTCCCCTTTGGGGAATTTGGCGCACAGGACAGACTCCGCTCCCCTTCGGAGAATCTGGGAGAGTGCATGGAGGCAGCTCCCCTTCAGGAATTTGAGAGTGTGCGAAGCCCTAGCAGTTTGGCTCAGTAGACAGAGCACACACAGGACACAGCTCCACTTCAGGGAATTTGGCATGCTGGACACAGCTGCCTCGGATCCTTGACTCACAGCGCATTCATACTAAGAGCCAGTGACTCCAATTGTTGGTGCATGCACAAACAAGGACCCTGATTCTCAATGAGAAACTGCACGAGGCAACAGAGACTCTGACACTCGATTCTTGGTGCAGATACAGGGAAACTATGACTCCTGGCACATGCTAAGGATCTCATTTTCGGCACATACCAACAGTGTGGTGCAGACAGGGCCCCTGATTCTAAGTGTGCACACGAGACCACACGGAGCACCGGGGACGCGGACCCTGGGCAAGCCTGGTTCCCACCAACCAACGGCAGCCACACGACCTAGTGTCAGAGCACTTCAGTGAAACTTGGGTGGAGCGACGTCCCCACAGCACAAGGCCCAGGTCCACGCAAACTGAAGCTTGAGATTTCTGGTGATAGTCAGAATGGGGATAGGAAACAATTCACAGAGGAAAGAAAATGAGGAGTCACCAAGAAAGGATATTAGTGAAACTGAAGATTGCAACATGACCAAAAAAGAGTTCAGAGTAATGGTCATGGAATTTATACATCGGATGATGAGAAAATCAACAACTTATGCAAGAATCAGGAAGAAATGAAAAGTGATATAGCTACAATCAAAAACACCATGGAAAGTTTCAACCATAGACTAGAAGAAGCAGAGGACCGAATTAATGATTTAGAAGATCAGGTACAGAAACAAGCTCAAGCTGAACAGCAATTGGAGAAAAAAATTAAAAAGCAGGAGGAAAGCCTAAGGGAGCTTCGGGACAACATGAAACGAAGTAACATGCATATAATAGGGCTGCCAGAAAGACAAGAAGAGCAGCAGGGATTAGAAAATCTATTTGAAGAAATAATGACAGAAAACTTCCCGGATATGGGAAAGATAAAAGTTACGCAAGTACAGAGAGTCCCAAGCAGGATCAACCCCAAAAGAACCAAACCAAGACATGTCATAATTTCAATGGCAAATATAAATGAAAAAGAGAGAATCTTAAAGGCGGCAAGAGAGAGACAGAGAGTTACCTAGAAAGGAACACCCATCATATTGTCAAATGATTACTTAACAGAAATACAACAAGCTAGAAGAGAATGGAAGGAGGTATACAAAGTGTTGCAAAGCAAAGGACTGAATCCAAGAATACTATATCCAGCAAGGCTATCAATCAAAATTGAAGGGGAAATCAGGTGCTTCGAAGACAAAGAAAGGCTCAGGTAGTTAATAACCACCAAACCAGCAATGCAAGAAATGCTAAAGGGAATACTGCAAAAAGAAGAAATAAACAGGTAAGAAGAACACAGACACAAAAATAGATATGACTACAAACAAATACCTTTCAGTAATAATTTTAAATGTAAATGGACTAAATGCTCCAATCAAAAGACATTGAGTGGCTGAATAGATCAAAAAACACGACCCATATATATGCTGTCTATAAGAGACCCACCTCAGAACAAGAGACTCACACAGATTGAAAGTGAAGGGATGGAAAAATATCTTTCAGGCAAATGGAAATGAAAAAAAAGCTGGGGTAGCAATACTTATATCTGACAAAATAAACCTCAAAGTAAATGCCATAACAAGAGATAAGGAAGGCCACTTCATAATACTAAAGGGAGAAATCCAACAAGAAGAAATAATTCTGGTAAACATATACGCACCCAATATAGGAGCACCCAAATACATAAAAAAAAACTCCAGGAGGATATTAAGGGAGAGATTAAAAGCAATACAATCATAGTAAGAGACTTTAATACCCCACTATCACCATTGGACAAATCCTCGAAACAAAAAATCAGCAAAGAAACATCAATCCTAAATGACTCACTAGACCACATGGAATTAATTGACATCTTCAGAACATTTCACCCCAAAGCCACAGAATATACATTCTTCCCAAGTGCACATGGGTCATTTTCAAAGATAGACCATATGTTAGGACATAGGCAAAGTCTCTCCAAATTCAAGAAGATAGAGATCATATAAAGCATCTTCTCAGATCACTGTGGCATAAAACTGGAAATCAACTACAATAAATACAATCCAAAGAAATCAAACACATGGAGACTAAACAGCATGCTATTAAACGCGGACTGGGTATTCAGAGAGATCAAGGAAGAAATAAAAAACATCATGGCAACAAATGACAATGAAAACACAACAAACCAAAATCTATGGGACACAGTGAAAGCAGTCTTGAGAGGGAAGTTCATAGCTCTACAAGCCTATTGCAAAAAACAAGAAACAATGGTAATAAATTACCTAACCCTACAACTCAAAGAGTTAGAAAAAGATCAGTAAGAAAAGCCCAGTGTAACCCGAAGGAAAGAAATAACAAAGATCAGAGCGGATATAAACGACATAGAGACCAAAAAAAAACAATACAAAGATCAACAAAACGAAGTGCTGGTTGTTTGAAAGGATAAACAAGATTGATGGTCCTCTAGCCAGGCTCACCAAGAAGCAAAGAGAGAGGACCCAAATAAACAAAATCAGAAATGAAAGAGGTGAAATAACAACAGACACTGCTGAGATACAAAAGATTGTTACAAAATACTACGAACAAGTCTATTCCAAGAAACTGGACAACCTGGAGGAAATGGACATATTCCTAGAAAAAGATAACTTTCCAAAAATCAATCAGGAAGAATATAACAGCTCAATAGGCCAGTAACTATGGACGAAATTGAAGCAGTCATCAAAAAGCTTCTGGCAAACAAAAGCCCGGGGCCAGAAAGCTTCACAGGAGAGTTTTACCAAACATTCAAGGACAAACTAAAACCTATCCTCCTCAGACTATTCCAAAAAATTAAAGAGGAAGGAACACTTCCAAGCTCCTTCTATGAAGCCAGCATCACCCTAATACCAAAACCTGATAAAGACAACACAATGAAAGAGAATTACAGACCAATATCCCTCATGAACATAGATGCCAAAATCCTCAACAAAATTCTAGCAAATCGGCTCTAGCAGTACATCAGAAAGATCATACACCATGAACAAGTAGGATTTATCCCAGGAATGCAACGATGGTACAATATCTGCAAATCAATAAACGTGATTCATCACATAAAAAAATTGAGAGATAAAAATCACATAGTCATATCAATTGATGCAGAAAAAGCATTTGACAAAATCCAACACACTTTTTTGATAAAAACTCTCATCAAGGTGGGAATAGAAGGCTCATACCTCAACATAATAAAAGCGATATATGATAAACACACAGCAAACATCATACTCAATGAACAAAAACTAAAACCATTTCCCCTAAGAACAGGAACAAGACAGGGATGCCCACTCTCACCACTCTTGTTTGACATAGTACTGGAAGTATTACCCATTGCAATTAGACAAGAAGAAGAAATAAATGGCATCCAAATTGGAAAAGAACAAGTAAAGCTGTTTTTATTTGCAGATGACATGATATTGTGCATAAAAAATCCGAAAGACTCAGTCAAAAAACTAATAGACTTAATAAATGATTTCGGCAATGTATCAGGATACAAAATTAATGCCAAGAAATCTATGGCCTTTCTATACACCAATAGTGAATGTACAGAAAGAGAGACTAAAAAGGCAATCCCATTTACCATCACACCAAAAAATTAAGATACTTAGGAATAAACTTAACTAAGGAGGTAATATACCTATACGCGGAAAACTACAGGACACTGAAAAAATAGATAGCGGAAGACGTAAACAGATGGAAGAACATACCATGTTCATGGATTGGTAGAATCAACATCATTAAAATGTCCATACTACCCAAAGCAATCTATAGATTCAACGCACTCCCCATTAAAATACCAATTGCGTATTTCGCAGACCTTGAAAGAACTCTCCAAAAATTCATCTGGAATAAAAAAAGACCCTGAATAGCCACAGCAATCCTGATAAAGAAGAATAAAGTAGGAGGTATCTCAATACCAGATTTCAAGCTGTATTACAAAGCCACTATTCTCAAAACAGCCTGGTACTGGCACAAGAACAGACACATAGATCAATGGAATAGAATAGAGAATCCAGATATTGACCCAAACCACTATGCTCAATTAATATTTGACAAAGAAGGCATGAACATACAATGGAGTCAAGACAGTCTCTTCAATAAATGGTGTTGGGAAAAATTGGACAGATACATGCAAAAAAATGAAGCTAGATCACCAACTTACACCATACACAAAAATAAACTCAAAATGGATACAGGACTTAAACATAAGACGGGAAACCATAAAAATACTAGAGGAATCCACAGGCAGCAAAATCTCAGACATATGCCAAAAGAACTTCTTCACCGATACTGCCCCTAGGGCAATGGAAGCAAAAGAGAAAATAAACAAATGGGACTACATCAAAATAAAAAGCTTTTTTACAGCAAAAAAAACTATCAACAAAATAATAAGAAAGCCCCTGTATGGGAGAACATATTTGCAAATGGTATCACTGATAAAGGTTTAATCTCCAACATCTACAGGCAGCTTATACAACTTAATAAAAGGAAGATAAATGATTCAATAAAAAAATGGGCAACGGACCTAAATAGAATCTTTTCAAAAGAAGACAGAAGGAAGGCCAAGAGACAAATGAAAACATGCTCAACGTCACTAATTATCCGATTGATGCAAATCAAAACAACAATGCGGTACCATCTCACACCTGTCAGAATGGCTATCATCAACAATTCAACAAATGACAAGTGTTGGCGAGGATGCGAAGAAAAAGGAACCCTCGTGCACTGCTGGTGGGAATGCAGACTGGTGCAGCCACTGTGGAGAACAGTATGGAGTTTCCTCAAAAAACTGAAAATGGAACTCCCATTTGACCCAGTAATCCCACTCCTGGGAATATATCCTAAGAAACTGGGAACACCAATAAGAAAGGATATATGCACCCCTATGTTCGTAGCAGCACAATTTACAATACCTAAGATCTGGAAACAGCCTAGGTGCCCATCAGAAGATGACTGGATCAGAAAACAATGGTACATCTACACAATGGAATACTATGCTGCCACAAAAAAGAAGGAATTCTTACCATTTGCTTCAACCTGGATGTAATTGGAGAATATTATGCTGAGTGAAATAAGCCAGTCAATGAAAGAAAAATAGCACATGATCTCACTCATTTATGGATAACAAAGGACATTATAAACTGTTGAACAAAAAGATAGATACAGAGGCAGTAAAGTATCAAACAGTCTGTCAAATTACAGCAGGAAGTTTAGGGAGAGATGGGGAAGATAAGAGATCAACTGAAGGACTTGTATGCATGCATATAAGCATAACCAATGGATGCAAAACTCTGGGAGGTGAGGGCATATATGGGAGTGGGGTGGGGGTGCAAGGGTAAGATATGCCCACATATAATACCTTAATAAAAAAATGATTTGTAAAAAAATAAAAATAAAAAAATAAATAGAGAAACACTTTCTTTACCTTAATATCATTTCTCTGGAAAAAAAAAGCAATGACTGGGTTACCAGAGAGATGAAAGAAGAAATAAAAAGCATCATGGCAACAAACAGCAAGGAAAACACAACAATCCAAAAACTATGTGACAAAAAGAAAACAGTCTTGAGAGGGAAGTTCATAGCTCTACAAGCCTACTGCAAAAAACAAGAAACAATGGTAATAAATTACCTAATCCTACAACTCAAAGAGTTAGAAAAAGAGCAACAGGAAAAGCCCAGGGTAAGCAGAAGGAAGGAAATAATAAAGATCAGAGCCAAGATTAAAGAAATAGAGACCAAAAATCAATACAAAAGATCAACAAAACCAAGAGCTGCTTCTTTGAAAGGATAAACAAGATTTTTTTTAAATTTCTTTATTGATCAAGGTATTATATATCTGTCCTAGTACCCCCATTCCCATCCCACACCCCTCCCCACACATGCCCCCACCCCACCCGCTGTCCTCAACCACCGGTCAGGCTCATATGCCTGCACACAAGTCCTTTGGTTGATCTCCCCCTTTACCCCCACCCTTCTCTACCCTCCCCCCGAGGCCCGACAGTCTGATCCATGCCTCCTTGTTTCTGGGTCTGTTCTTGTTCATCAGTCTATGTTGTTCATTATTTCCACTAGATGAGTGAGATCATGTGCTATTAGAAATACACTTATAAGAACCAAAAATGAGACAAGCAATAATGGTTATGGTGACAGGCAAATGAATCAGTGTGTAGTGAGTTTCTTTCTGGGCCAACAGTTCTTTTGAGACCCAATTTCAATGTCCAACAGTTCCTTATGTGTACATGTCAGCACTGACATTTCAGTTCTGGATGGTGGACAAATGGTGGTAATGCAGGTCCGACTCTGTCCGGTTTGGTCCTGGGCAATCTGCAGTGATGCACAGCTGCTAACTGCTAGTATGGGAAGGCCACATCAGTGTCTTCCGTCTCTGGACTGCTTCTCTTCTGTCTTCATGGCTGGAGTAGTCCTGTCGATTCCTCTCTTGCTGGAATCCACATGGTCTCGGAGTTGTTTTCTGAAAATATACAACCATATTCTCAACCAAAAGTTAATAAAGGAATATTTTCTATAAATTTGACTGGGGATCCTTTTTCAATTTTTGCCCAAATGATTTTCCTCTGGCTTGTTTTGTCACCTTCTGTGTTTTTCATGGGTGCCTTGCTTTTAGCCTTACAATTAATTTTCTAAAGTATTAATTTTCTAGATGTAATTTACTTACAGGATATTTTTCCTTACATGATATTCTTCTACTATACCCTCCTTTTTTTATTTAAATGTTAAGGGGGCTTTTGAAAATTTTATAATGTAGTCTTGATGGCTTTTAAATTTTAATTTTTTGCACTATAATATTACTGTTTTAGGTTCATTTTATGGTGCACAATTTTATCATGAGATGAAGTACCAATAAAAATTTTAGTTGACACTTTAGGAACACCTTTTTTCCAGTACAATTAATTTTTCTAGAATATTCGCTTGTTTCAACTAGCCAATTTAAATTTGCCTGAAAACTTGACTACTATTTTACTGTCAAATTTATTACTCTAACAATAATCTTGTTTTACCCTGTAAATATTGGTGGAAGGGATTATTTGCCTTCTTGAGTAGGTTCTGAGCATTCCTGGTGATAGGCTGGATTTAGATATCGTAAACTCACTTCCCCACACCATGGGTACAAGACAACTCAAACAATTCTTGTTGGAGTGAGAGGGCAGCTGCTGTCGGCCAAGTCTCTGTTTGTCACCTGGGTCCTGATCTGAGCTGGGCATGGGAAGCATGAAGCAGCCATGGGGGTAGGAGACCTCCCTCAGAAGGGGCTAGGTTTCAGGCCCCTGCAATGTTGGGGGGGTGAGGGTCTGTGCCCCACCTCTGTTGATCCCCAAATTCTCTCCTGATGGCCCCTCTGCGACTGTGCCTGTCTTAGGTTGTTCCTTCCTTGAGGAATCTTACCCGTCTCTGGCTAACCAGCCATCCTCTGGGGCCAAGCAGGGTGACGTGAGGTTCAGTTTTGTCTCCTTGGTAGCCTATGCCCCCGTGGCCTCCATGCCCAGCACCTGCCTTGGGATCCCCTCGCCTGCTGACAGGGCCCCAGCACTGATCACATATCTTTTGGAACCCAGGTTTCTTCTCCAGGGAGGGCTCAGTTCGCCCCACTGGGTGAGAGACAGATCCATGGCACCAGTCATCATGAGACTTCAACCTCGACATGAACAGAGAGCTCATACAACAGCTGTGAGCAATTGAATTGTGAGAAGAGGGTCTCTCTTGGCCTAAAGGGTAAGAGGGACCAATATAGAATGCTCAGGTGCCCGCCCAGGAGGCCCTCTACACAATGAAAAGGGTTAAATTCTTACATGTCCTTTTTAAATTGCTGCCAGACATTCAAAGAATTAGTTTGTATGTGTTCTTGGGATAATTGTATATTATGCTGTAGTAATTCTAAAGTATCAAGAGATGTGTTAAGTTTGTCTCCAAGCACCAAACAGATGACTTTTTTTTTAAGGGATAAACAAGATTGATGAACCTATAGCCAGGCTCACCAAGAAGCAAAGAGAGAGGACCCAAATAAACAAAATCAGATATGAAAGAGTTAAAATAACAACTGATCCCACAGAAATACAAACGATTATGAAAAACTCCTATGAACAATTCTGTTCCAACAAAATGGACAACAGAGATGAAATGGACATATTCTTAGAAAAATACAAGCTCCCAAAACTCAACCAAGAAGAACCAACAAACCTGTATAGGCTGAAAACTACTGAAGAAATTGAAACAGCGATCAAAAATCTACCAGGAAATAAAAGCCCTGATTCGGGCTACTTCACAGGGGAGTTCTACCAAGCATTCAAAGAAGAACTAAAACTTATCCTCCTCAGACTATTCCAAAAAATTCAAGAGGAAGGCACACTTCCAAGCTCTTTCTATGAAGCCAGCATTACCCTAATCCCAAAACCAGATAAAATTACCACAAAAACGAGAACTACAAGCCCATATCCTTGATGAATAGAGATGTTAAAATACTGATCAAAATTCTAGCAAATCCGATTCAGCAATACATTAGAAAGATCATACAGCATGACCAAGTGGGATTTATTCCAGGGAAGCAAGGCTGGTACAATATCCACAAATCAATAAATGTGATACATCACATAAACAAACTGAGAGACAAAAATCACATAATCATATCAATTGATGCAGAAAAAACATTTTACAAAATCCAACACACTTTCTTGATAAAAATTCTCAGCAAAGTGAGAATAGAGGGATCATACCTCAACATAATATAAGCCCTATATGACAAATCTACAGCCAACATCATACTCAATGGGCAAAAAATAAACCCATTTTCCCTAAAACAGGAACAAGAGAAGGATGCCCACTTTCACCACTCCTGTTCAACATAGTACTAGAAGTACTAGCCATAGCGATTAGACAAGAAGAAGGAATAAAAAGCATCCAAATTGGAAAATAAGAAGTAAAATGTCCTTATTTGCAGATGACATGATATTATACGAAGAAAATCTCAAAGACGCCATCAAAAACCTACTAGACCTAATAAGTGAATTTGGCAATGTAGCAGGATACAAAATTAATAGCCAGAAATCTATGGCCTTTTTATACACCAATAATGAACTCACAGAAAGAGAAATGAAAAAAAAATCCCATTTACCATTGCACCAAAAAAATTAAGATACCTAGGAATAAAGTTAATGAAGTACTTAAAAGACCTATACTCGGAAAATTACAGGACATTGAAAAAAAGAGATAGAGGAAGACATTATCAAATGGAAGAATGTACCTTGCTCATGGATTGGTAGAATCAATATCATTACAATGTCCATACTACCTTAAGCAATCAATAGATTCAATGCAATACCTATTAAAATATCAAAGGCATATTTTAAAGACCTAGAACAAATTCTCCAAAAATTCATCTGGAATAAAAAAAAGACCCCAAATAGCCACAGCTGTCCTGAGAAAGAAGAACAATGTTGGAGGGATCACATTACCAGACATCAAACTATATTACCAAGCCACAGTTCTCAAAACAGCCTGGTACTGGCACAAGAACAGACATATAGACCAATGGAACAGAATAGAGGACCCAGAAATTGACCCAAGCCATTATACTCAATTAATATTTGACAAAGGAGGCAAGAGCATACAATGGAGTCAAAACAGCCTCTTTAATAAATGGTGCTGGGAAATTTGGTCAGATACATGCAAAAAAAAATGAAATTAGATCAACACCTTACACCATACACACACACACACACACACAAAAAAAAAAAAACCCAAAACCAAAACAAAACAAAAAAAAACTAAAAATGGCTAAAGGACTTGAATATAAGACGGGAAACCATAAAAATCCTACAAGACTCCATAGGCAGCAAAGTTGCAGACATATGTTGTATCAATATCTTTACAGACTCAGATCCCAGGGCAAGAGAGACTAAGGAGAAAATAAAAAAATAGGACTACATCAAAATTAAAAGCTTCTGCACAGCAAAAGAAACGAGCAACAAAACAATAAGAAAGCCCACTGCATAGGAGAACATATTTGCCAATGTTGTCTCTGATAAGGGTTTAATCTCCAAAATTTACAGGGAACTCATACAACTTAACAAAAGGAAGATAAACTACCCAATCAAACAATGGGCAAAGGACCTAAATAGACACTTTTTGAAAGAGGACATTCAGAAAGCCAAGACACACATAAAAACATGCTCAAAGTCACTAATCATCTGAGAGATGCAAATCAAAACAACAATGAGGTACCACCACACACCTGTCAGAATGGCTATCATCAACAAATCAACAAATGACAAGTGCTGGAGAGGATTCAAAGAAAAAGGAACCCTCATGCACTGCTGGTGGGAATGCAGACTGCTGTAGCCATTGTGGACAATAGTATGGTATTTCCTCAAAAATTTAAAAATGGAACTCCCATTTTACCCAGTGATCCCTCTTCTAGGAATATATCCCAAGAAAACAGAAAAACCAATCAGAAAGGATATATGCACCCCTATTTTCATAGCAGCAGAATTTACTATAGCTAAAATTTGGAAACAGCCTAAATGCCCATCAGCAGATGAGTGGATTAGAAAACTATGGTTCATCACAATGGAATACTACGCTGCTATAAAAAAGAAGGAATTCTTACCATTTGCAGTAGCCTGAATGGAACTGGAGAGCATTATGCTAAGTGAAATAAGCCAGGCAGTGAAAGCAAAATACCACATGATCTCACTAATTTATGGATAATAGAGAACATTATAACCGGATGAACAGAAAGATAGATACAGAGGCAGAGAAGCATTGAACAGACTGTCAAGTTACAGCAGGAAGGCTGGGGAGTGTTGGCTGGGGTAGAAGATCAGCCGAAGGACTTGTATGCATGCATGTAAGCATAACCAATGGACACAAGACACTGGGGCGGGGGCGGGGGGTGAAGGCATGTGCTCGGGGTAGGGGAGGCCAGGGGAAGGTCAATGGGGAAAAAAAGGAGACATATGTTCTAATATTTGTAATACTTTAAACAATAAAATAAAATTTTAAAAAACATAAGAAAGCATATTCAATTGCATTGTTCTCACCAAAAATATTAACAATGTGTAAAAGTTTTTAGTAGGAATAAAATGTTATCATTAAAAAATAAAAAATATATATATATATAAAACTAAAAAATACAAAAACAGCAATGAAACCAAGAGCTGGATCTTTGGAATGATAAACATGATTGATGAACCATTAGCCAGACTCATCAAGAAACAAAGAAAAAGGACCCAAATAAACAAAATCAGAAATGAAAGCAGACAAGTAACCACTGACACCACAGAAATACAAAGTGTTATAAGAAAATACTATGAACAACTATATGCCAAGATAGAAAATGAGGATTAAATGGACAAAAATTAGAAAAATACAATTTCCCAAAACTGAATCAGGAGGAATAAGAAAACCTGAATAGGCCAATAAAATCTGATCAAATAGAAGAAAAAACAAACAAACAACAACAACAACAAAAACCTCCCAGTAAACAAAAGCCCGGGTCCAAAGGCTTCACAGGGTAGTTTTACCAAACATACAAAGAAGAACTAATACTTATAGTCCTCAAAATATTCCAAAAAATCCAAGAGGAAGGAACACTTCCAAGCTCTGATTATCGGGCCAGTATTACCCTAATTCTAAAACCAGAGTAAGACACTAAAATGCAAGAGAATTACAGGCCAATATCCCTGATGAACATAAATGCTAAAATTCTCAACAAAATATTAGCACAACAGACCCAGCAATATATTAAAAAGATCATACGCCATGACCAAGTGGGATTTATTCCAGTGATGCAAGGCAGGTATAATATTGGCAAATCAATAAACGTGATACATCACATAAACAAATTGAAAGACAAAAATCACATGATCATATCAAAAGATGCAGAAAAATCATTCAACAAAACCCAACACCCATTTTTGATTAAAAACTCTCAGCAAAGTGGGAATAGAGGGAGCATATCTCAACATGATAAAGGCCCTATATGACAAACCTACAGCAAACATCATACTCAATTGGCACAAACTGATAATTTCCTCTAAGAACAAGAATAAGACAGGGATGTACCCACTCAATATCCAAAATATGTAAGGAACTCATACAACTTAACATTAGGAAGACTAACAATCCAATTAAAATATGGGCAAAGGACCTAAATAGACACTTCTCCAAAGAGGACATACAGATGGCCAAGAGACATATGAAAAAATACTCAAAGTCAATGATCACCAGAGAGATGCAAATTAAAAGGACAATGAGATATCACCTCACACCTGTCAAAATGGCTATCATCAACAAATCAACAAAGAACAAGTGTTGGGGAAGTTGTGGAGAAAAGGGAACCCTAGTACACTGCTGATGGGAATGCAGAGTGGTGCAACCATTATGGATAATAGTATGGAGTTTCCTAAAAAAAATTAATATGGAACTGCCATTTGACCCAGTGATCCCACTTCTAGGAATATATCTTAATAACCCTGAAACATCCATCAGAAAGAAAGTATGCACCCCTATGTTCATAGCAGCACAATTTACAATAGCTATGATCTGGAAACATCCCAAGTGCCCATCTGTAGGTGAGTGGATAAAAAAGCTGTGGCTTTTAAGATGTATGAGTTCCTTCTATATTTTGGATATTAGCCCTTTATCAGATGTATCCTTACCAAGTATGTTTTCCCATACAGTGGGCTTCTTTTTCATTTTGTTGTGGCTTATTTATATCATGGAATACTATGCAGCAATAAAAAAGGAGACTCTCTTACCCTTTGAGACTGCATGGAGGGACTTGGAGAGTATCATACTAAGTGAAATAAGTCAGATGAAGAAAGACAAGTATCACAAAGGTAATCTCACTCATATGTGGAATCTATGTAAAAAAATAAACTGATTAACAAAGTAGATCCAGAGATTTGGAAGCATGGAACAGAGTACAGAATCTCAGAGGGAAGGCAGGGGAGGGTAAGTGGCAGGTAATCAAACAAAGACCTTGTATGCATATATGAATAACCCATGGATACAGACAGTAGGGTGCTGAAAGACTAGGGTGGGCTGTGATGGTGGGCTAGTGGGGGTCAATGGGTGAAAAATGAGGACATATGTAATATTTTCAACAATAAAGAATTATGAAGAAAAAAAAAACCTCAGCTGAAATGAACACACTTCACTTTTTTTAAAAAAAACTTTTCTCCCTTTTATCTTCTCTTTTTGTTAAATTTCTTCTCTTTCCTTTCTTATTTTTCTTTTTAAATTTATCTTCTTTTTCTATCTGCTATATTGATTTGTTATTATTCTCATCTCTGTTGTTTCATTCATATACCCATTTATACTTCTCTTTTCTTACTAACTTTTTTTTTCTTCTGCTTTCTTATCTATTTTTCTTTTTCTTATTTTAGGTCTATCTGCTTCCTCATCTATTTTCCAATTCAATTTTTTCTTGTCTTTTCATTCTTTTCTTCCTCTTTATTTTACTTGTAAACCATCTTACTTCCCCTATTCTTCTAATTCTTTATTCTTATTTCTTTATTTCCACTCTGCATCTACACATTCCATCCCCCCTTTTTGTCGGGTTTTTTTTTGTACTTTTTTGTTTGTTTGTTTTCTCCTAGTATTTTTTAAATTTGTTTTTTTTCCTATAATTCTTGCTCTCTTTTCTATTTCCTAATCCTCTCTTCTCAGATGGTTGCTTTTGTTGGTGCTGCAGGGTTCTTGTGTATGTTTTGGTTTTGTTTCTTCTGTTTTGTGTTTTGTTGTGTTGTTTTTGTTCTATCTGGTCAGCACCTCCACAACAGCTTTCACAACATGGTCTGGGGTGAGCAACATTGTCATCCAGCCTTA
Organism: Cnephaeus nilssonii; assembly: GCF_951640355.1. NCBI lineage: Eukaryota > Metazoa > Chordata > Mammalia > Chiroptera > Vespertilionidae > Cnephaeus > Cnephaeus nilssonii. The sequence continues at coordinate 30,816,414 of NC_137071.1, forward strand.
GAGGAGACTTCATCCACTAATAGAACAATAACATAACATTCAAGACCCAACTACAACAGGAGAACACAATTAACTCAAGTAAGGGGCTTTTAGAACACCCAGCTCAGGAGATCTAAGAGAATGCACCACTGGGTCACACAAAAGGCCTAACTATATATGACCACCCCACAAATTGTGGGAGGCTTATAAGCTTGATCTAATACATAGAAACAAACACAAAGAGACACCAAAAATGGGGAGACAAATAAAAAACCTACAAATGAAAGAAAAGGAGGAATTGTCATAAAATGAACTAAATGAAATGGAGGTAAACAATTTATCAAATAAAAAATTCAGAGTAATGGCAACAAGGATGCTCAACCAATCAGTGAGAACTACCAGCAACTTAATGATAATTATAAGGGTCTTAATGAGAGCTACACCAACATGAAAAGAGTCCATGAAACAATAAATAAGCATCAATTGGAAATCAGGGATTACATAGCTGAAAGAAAGAACACCCAGGAGGGGTTCAATAGTAGACTAGAAGAAGCTGAGGAATGTATCAGTAAATTAGAAGATGAGGTAGAAAAAAACAACAACACTCATTCATAACAGCAATGGAAAAAAAAAACACGCAAGAGGAGAGTCTAAGGGAGGTTTGGGACAACATGAAAAGTAACAACAGTCACATTATAGTGGTACCAGAAGTAGAAGATTCTGAGAAAGGAATAGATAACCTGTTTGAATAAATAATTGTAGAAAAATTCCCTAATCTGCTGAAGAAAAAGTCAGTTAAGTTCAGGAAACAGAGATTCCCAACAAAGATGAACCAAAAGAGGCCCACACCTAGTCACATATTAATAAAAATAGCAAAAATAAAGACAGATATTTTTAAAGGCAGCAAGCTAGAAACAAAAAGTTACCTACAAGGGAGCTCCCACTAGACTGTCAGCTGACTTTTCAATAGAAACACTTCAGGCCAGAAGGGAATGGCATGAAGTATACAAGGGACTGCACCCAAGACTATTCTATCAGTAAGGCTATCATCCTATATAATAAAAGCCCAGTGACCGAATGGTGGAATGACCACAACAACCAGTTGCTATGAAGCACACTGACCACCAGGGGGCAGACGCTCAATGCAGGAGCTGCCCCCTGGTGGTCAGTGTGCTCCCACAATGGGAGTGCCGCTCAGCTGACTGGGATGAGCAGTGCTCCCACAGTGGGCTGATGCCTGCAGGCCATGTCCCCCAACAGTGCACGAATCCCATGCACCTGGGTTCTAGTTCAAAATAAAAGGTGAAATAAAGAGCTTCACAGAAAAAGAAAAAGGCTAAAAGAGTTTATTGCCATCAAACCAGCACTGCAAGAAATGTTAAAGAGATTGCTTTAAGAATAAGAAGAAAAAGAGAGAGGATCATAGGCATAAAAAAATAAATAAGTGACCCTACCTGATTTGGCTCAGTGAATAGAACGTTGGCCTGTGGATTGGAGGGTCCTGGGTTTGGTTCAAGTCAAGGCCACATGCCAAGGTTGCAGGCTTGAACCCCAGTAGGGGGCATGCAGGAGGCAGCCAATAAATCATTCTGTCTCATCACTGATGTTTCTTTCTCTCTCCCTATCCCTTCCTCTTTGAAAATGATAAAAATACACTTTTAAAAAATAAAATAAAAGGGGTACTAAATAAGTACCTATCAATAATATACCTAAATGTAAATGGCTTAAATGCTCCAAGCAAAAGGTATAGAGTAGCTGAATGGATAAGAAAACATGACCCAAATATATACTGTCTACAAGAGACCCACCTCAGAACAAAGGACTAACACGGAATGAAAGTGAAGGGATGGCAAAAATATTTTCTAGACAAATGTAAATGAAAAACAAAAACAAAAAACTTGGGTAGCAATACTCATATCTGACAAAATAGACTTCAAAGTGAAGGCCATAACAAAACATAATGAAGACCACTTCATAATACTACCAGGATCACCCTAGCTGGTTTGGCTCAGTGGATAGAGCATCAGCCTGTGGACTGAGGGATCCCGGGTTCAATTCTGGTCAGGGGGACATGCCTGGGTTGTGGGCTTGATCCTCAGTAGGGGACGTGCAGGAGACAGCCAATCAATGGTTCTCTCATCATTTATGTTTCTATCTCTCTTTCACTCTCACTTCCTCTCTGAAATCAATAAAGATATATTTAATATATATATATATATATATATTACAAGGATCGATCTAACAAGAGGATATAACATATAACCCTGGTAAATCCAGTACAGGAGTATATATTGACTGGAGTACAATCAATGTAGGGGATGTTAACACCCCACTGACATCACTGGGTATATTTTCTAGACAAAGAAACAACAAGGAATCAGTGATCCTAAATGTTACTTTAGATAAGATGGAATTAATTGACATTTTCAGAAAATTTCAACCCTAAGCTATAGAATATCTTCTCAAGTGAACATGGGACATTTTCCAAGATTGAATGACCATTTGTTAAGACATAAACTAAGTTTCTACAGTTTCAAGAAGATTGAAATCATATCAAGCATCTTCTCTGATTATAATGCCATGAAATTAGAAGTCAACTTCAATAAAAACACTCAAAACATTCAAACATATGGCAGCTTAATAGCATGCTATTAAACAATGAGTGGGTTAGCAAAGAGATCAAAGAGGAAATAGAAAACATGCTGGAAACAAATAAAAATGAACACACAACAACCAAAAATCTATGGGTCACAGTGAATGCAGTTCTGAGAGGGTAGTTCATAGCATTGCAGGCCTACCTCAAAACACAATAAAATATTTTAATAAGTTATCTAAGCCTACAACTTAAAGAATTAGAAAGAAAAGAACAAAAAAATCTCAAAGTAAAAGGAAGGAAATAAATATCAGAGTGAAAATAAATGACATAGAGACTAAAGTAACAATACAAAAGGACAGTAAAACCAAGAGCTGGTTCTTTGAAAAGGTAAACAAAATTGATGAACCCCTAGCCAATCACATCAAGAAACAAAGAGAGGACCCAAATCAGAAATGAAAGAGATGAAATAACAACTAACCCCACTGAAATACAAAGGATCATAAAAAATACTATGAATGACTATCTATACTAATAATAGCCTAGGGACATCATGACCAGATGGACGACCGAACACCTGGGTCCCGGTGGCGGCAGTGGAGGCAGCAGAAGTCAAGCCTGGGTCCCAGCAGTGGCAGTGGTGGCGGTGGTGGCGGCAGCGGAAGTCAGGCCTGGGTCCATCACCAGTTAGAAGGCATCTCAGGGTGAAGACCATCACCTCAGCCAGAACTCAAGATGGTCACCTGGCCTGGCCTGGCCTCTCCTCAGAGGCAGCCCTTTCCTGCAGTACACTGCAGAGGACAGACAAGGATGCCTAAGAGGCTGGGGCCATGGTGCCCCATCCCTACCCTACTCCCCTGGCCTCCTTCACCTGTGGCCCCCACAGAAGGGTATGTCTGAGAGCCCTTCCCCTGATACCTCTCACCACTGTCTCCAGCCATCCCTCAGCACACAGACATATCGGCTTTCAAACTTGCCCTACTCACTTCCTCTCACCCCTTCCAGGGCCTCTGCTCTGGATGAGGCCTTTGGGATCCAGAGCTCTGAGTTTTTACAACAGAGCTGGGATGGGAAAAGGTAAACAGCACCAAAGATAGCTGATATGGCCACCCACCTCAGCTTGACCAATTAGTTCAGCCTCAGAATGTGGCACTCAGAGGGGATCCCTACTTTCCCAGCAACCGCTCTAGGGCCTCAGCCCCAGTACCAACCCCTTCTCGCCCTTGACCCTCCCCACAGCTGGTGCTTGCTGCAGCTCCGTGTGCCTTACTTAACCACCCCTTCCTTCCCTGTTCCCACAAAGGAGGCTGCATCTTTGTATGTTATATTCATATAAACTTTGTAATGTTTTGGAAAAAAAACAAACAAAAAACCACAATACGATGACCAAGAGAATGCTGCAGTCAACGTCCGGTGTCCAGCTCAAGAGAACAGGGAGAAAGGAGAATTCCATAAATTGGCTGATTCGAAGATATTTCTGAGTGACTGCCTTGCGTGTGACCACAGAGGAAGGAGTCCAAGTTTCTCAGCAGAACACCAAGGACTTCTTCCGTGTTCTGAACCTTTGCTTTGGTTTTCAGAATTCCCTGCTCCCCATCTGTTGGCTCCCTCCCTCTGAGGGGCACTGTCATCCTCACATGAGTGCAACTGGAATATTGTATCTCGAGAGGATTGCCCCAATGTATGTATCCTTTTATCCGATGATGAAAAAATCCCAAAGAATAAGAATGGAGACAGACTACTGTCCTTTAGGCTTAAAAAAGCCCCAGAAGTATTCTGCGAAAAGCTGAGACTTGGTTCTATCCACGTGCCTCAGAGAGATTGGATGAGGAAATGGCCCAATTTGGCCCTGACTTTACCCATTTATGTTACTCTTGAAGGTGTCTTTGCCACAATGTGAATAAACTGCCACCTTTTGGAATAGGGGCTCATACGAAAGTCTGCATTCCCAACTTTTCTTGAAACAGATCTATGTTCTGCAGCTGTGGCCACTGTCCTGAGACGAGGTCCTGTCGCCTAGGTCCTGTCACTGGGAATCAGGGGGCACTGGAGTGGAGCCCCCCCCATGCCCTTTTACATTCATGGATTTAGTTGAACTCACTTTGGGGGAGGCCTGGCAAGGGTGACAGGTGTCACAGATGGAAAGATGGAGAATGGAGAGGCAGACACCCTGCTCGGTCCCTCCCTGGGTGTGGTCAGGCAGATGAAAGCCAGCCAGCCCTCCCCACAATTGGGTGAGATAGTGTCCTCTGTGTCCACCTCTCACCATGTGGGCCTGGCCACTCCCCTCAGCTCAGGGCATCCCTCTGTGTTCCACAACAGTGCACTCTTCCCTCACATGCTGCTCACCCTAAATAAGAAGGAAGAGAGCAGTTGGCCCACAGACTACTACACAGAAAGATAGGGCTCAGAGCTGGTGAGCACAGTGGTGGTGGCGGAAGCCTCTCCTGCCTCTATGGCAGCACTAATGAGCAGCAAGCTGAGTGATAAGGAGCAGTGAGCAGGCAGGCGGACATCCCCTGAGGAGTCAAGGACTGCGAGAGGGTACAGGCTGGGCTGAGGGACCCCCCCACACACACACCCAGTGCACAAATTTCGTGCACCGGGCCTCTAGAATTACAATAAACTGGACAACTTGAACGAAATGGACATATTACTAAAAAAGTACTATCTTCCAAAACAATCAGGAAGAATCAGAAAATCTGAATAGGCCAATAACTACTGATGTTATTGAAGTAGTAATAAAAATAACTCCCAGCAAACAAAAGCCCTGGTCCAGATGGCTTCACAGGATAGATTTATCAACCATTCTAGAAGAACTAACACCTATCTTCCTCAAATTATTCCAAAAAATCCAAGAAAAAGAAACACATCCAAGCTCTGTTTATGAGGTCATCATTACTCTAATTCCAAAACCAGATAAAGACATACAAAGAAAGAGCATTACAGGCCAATATCCCTGATGAACATGGATGCTAATATCCTCAACAAAATATTAGCAAATCGAATCCAGTAATATATTTAAGAGATCATCAATCATAAGCAAGTGGGATTTATTCCAGGGATGTAAGGCTGGTACAATGTTCACAAATAAATAAATGTGATACATCACACAAACAAATAGGAAGACAAAAATCACATGATCATATCAATTAATGTAGAAAAAGCATTTGACAAAATCCAGCACTTTTTGATAAAAACTCTCAGCAAAGTGGTAATAGAGTGATCATATCTCAACATAATAAAGGCCATATATGACAAACCTACAGCCAACATCAAACTCAATGGGCAAAAAATAAACCATCCCCCCCCTCCTAAAAAAAAGGAACAACACAGGGATGTCTTCTTTCAACATTCTTATTCAACATAGTACTGGAAGTCCTAGCCATAGCAATCAGACTTGAGGAAAAAAATAAAAGGCATCCAAATTGGAAAGGAGGAAGTAAATCTTTCATTATTTGCAAAAGACATGATATTGTACATAGGAACCCTAAAGACACTATCAAAAGACTACTAGATTTAATAAATGTATTAGGCAACATAGCAGGATGCAAAATTAACATCCAAAAATCAATAACATTTTTAAGGACCAATAATGAACTCTCAGAAAGAGAAATAACAACAAAAAAAATCCCTTTTATTATTGCAACAAAAATTCAGATACTTAGAAATAAACTTATCCAAGGAGGTAAAAGACTTGTACTCAGAAATCTACAAGGCATTGGAAAAAGAAATAGAGGAAGATATACACAAGTGAAAGAATATACAGTAGTCATGGATTGATTGAATCAGCTTCATTATAATGTCCATACTACCCAAGGCAATCTACAGATTCAATGCAATCCCTATTAAAATACCAACAGCATGTTTCACAGATCTAGAACAAACACTACAAAAATTTATATGGAACAAAAAAAGACCCCGAATAGCCACAGCAATCTTGAGAAAGAAGAACAAAGTTTGAGGGCTCACAATACCAGATATCAAGTTATACTACAAAGCCACTGTACTCAAAATATCCTAGTACTGATATAAGAACAGGCATTTAATCCAATGGAACAGAATAGATAACTTGGAAATCGACCCAAGCCATTATGTTCAATTAATATTTGAGGCTAGAATATACAATGGAGTAAAGGCAGTCTCTTCAATAAATGTTGTTGGGAAAATTGTACAGGTACATGCAAAAAATATGAAACAAGTCACCATTTTATACCATACACAAAAATAAATTCAAAGTGGATAAAAGATTTAAATATAATTCGTGAAACCATAAACATCTTAGAAGTAAATATAAGCAGCATAATATCAGACATCTCATGGATACACCTCCTAGGGCAAGAAAAACAAAAGATAAAGTTAAACAAATGGGCTACATCAAGATAAAAAGCTTCTACACAACAAAAGTAACCAACAAAATGGTTATATAACCAACAAAATGAAAACAGAACTCAACTTATGGGAGAACATATTTTCCAATGTTACACCCTATAAAGGGTTAATTTCCAAAAATATATAAGCAACTCATACAACTTAACAAAAGGAAGACAACCAACTCAATTATAAAATTGGCAAAGGACCTAAATAGTCACTTCTCCAAAGTGGACATACAGAAGGCCAAGAGACATATGAAAAAATGCTCAAAGTCACTAATCATCAGAGAGATGCAAATTAAAATGACAATGAGTTATCATCCCACATCTGTCAGAATGGCTACCATCAACAAATCAATAAACAGCATGTGTTGATAAGGATAAGGAGAAAAGGGAACCCTAGTGCACTTCTGGTGGGAATGCGGACTGTTGCAGCCACTGTGGAAAACAGTATGGTGTTTCCTCAAAAAATAAAAAATGGAACTCCCTTTTGACCCATTGATTCCACTTCTGGGAATATATCCTAAAAAACCCTAAACCCCAATCAGAAAGAATATATGCTATATTCATAGCAGGGCAATTTACAATAGCTAATATTTGGAAACAGCCCATTGCCCATCAGCAAATTAGTGAATAAAGAAGCTGTGGTATATTTACCCCATGGAATACTATGCAGCTGTAAAAAATAAGGATCTATCACCCTTAGAGACAGCATGGAATGACCTGGAGAGTATTATGCTAAGCAAAATAATCCAGTCAGAGATAAGTATCACATAATCTCACTCATATGTGGAATCTGATGAACAAAATAAACTGATGAACAATATAGATCCAGAGACATAGAAGCATGGAACAGGCTGATGAATTCCAGAGGGACGGTGATGGGGGTGGTGAGTGGGGAATTATGAACCTGGGAACTCATATGCATAGTCCATGGACACAGATAATAGACTGGTGAAGGCCTGGGAGGGGATGGTATGGGGTGGTAGGGATCAATGGGAAAAACAAACAAACAAAGGGGATATCTGTAATACTTTTAACAATACAAACAAATTTATAAAACTGTCTTTGTTTTCTATTTGTGACAAAATTACAGGTAATATTAATAGTAATGTGGTTTGTTTCTACATTCATAATGGAAGGAAATGGCAAATTTTAGTTAGGCATTAATAAAAATAAAGATATACTTTTTCCCAGCTAGGTTTACAGACCTGAATTCTACCCAAAGACTTTCAAGGTCAAGAACCCCTGAACTTGTGTCCTTGCATCTCACACAGATTAAAGCACTTATAAAGTCCTAATGATGAAGTCTCTTCTATATTCTTTTTAATTCTTCTTCAATCACTGCAATCTTGTCATAGTAGCCTCCTTCAACAAGCTAGGCATGCCTCCTTAGTGTTTGCACTGGCTATTTCAGGTTGTCTTATTATTATGGAGTCATAATGGATCTTTATATATTCTGCATACAAGACCATTATATGGTATATATTTAAAAAATATTTATCCTGTCTGTAGCTTGTCTTTTCATATTCTTATCAGCCTCCTTTCAAAAATCAAACATATTCAGATGTGGAAAACTCAGAAAATGTACAATAAAATGGTTTTATTGTCATACACAACTCACATAGGGAAATTATTAGAGAAGAGGTTGAAAAGGTATTACTCCACCCTGCTTCTCAATTCCATTATATCTCTCTTAATTCTCTAATCCCAGTGTTGGGATCAACCAATCAATCTGCACATTAGATAAATGGAACCCATACTGTGAATGTCAGATATTCCAATCTATAATGTTTATTATATATTAACTAGAAGCCAGGTGCATGAAATTTGTGCACTTGGGGGGTGGTGGTCCCTCAGCCTGGCCTGTGCCCTCTCGTAGTCCGGGAGCCCTGGGGGGATGTCCAACTGACGGTTTGGTGGGACAAAGCCATCAGTTGGACAGCCTTAGCATTGCCATGGAGGTGGGAGAAGCTCCCACCACTGCCGCTGTGCTCTCCAGCCATGAGCCAGGCTTCTGGCTGAGCTGCACTCCCCCTGTGGGCACACACTGACCACCAGGGGGCAGCTCCTGCATTGAGTATCTACCCCTGGTGGTCAGCATGCATCATAGTGACTGGTCATTCAACCATTCGGTCATTTGCATATTAGCCTTTTATTATGCAGAATATGCTGTAGATGAGGCCCCCTATAACCATAAGAAATGCAAAAATTTCACTGTTACCTCATTCTAGAATTACCCCCACTTAAAATCTAATTGCCTCCCGCCCCATGGGGCATGTGCTGCACCTTGGGAACCACTGGGCTTGACACTTTTCCTCTCTGAGCTTCATTTCTGAATACATATGCATATACCATGGGAACTGTAATCTCTTTTCCGCCTACCTCACTGGGTTGTCATGAGGAGGTTCTGAGCTAATAAACCTAGAAATGTTCCATCAAGTAAGTGATGTCTAAACAGGAATGGATTGTTATTTTTAAGCCCATGGGTACCCTCGCAGGTAGCAGGTGCTGATTAGGGGAGGAGGGCATGATTGTTTCCTGGGACTGTAGCTATGGAAGCTTTGCAGAGAGTTCCACAGGCCTCGGAGGGGCGGGCTCTGGCCAGAAGCCCTGTAGTGGTGGTCATCCCTGGAGGCACTGGCATTAGGGGGCACAAGGGGGGCGGTAAGGCCAAAGAGGGAGTAACTGCCAAACCTTCCCGCTTGGCGCCATTCTTTAAATTGTACATGGCTGTTTCACAGCTGTACCTGCTCAGGGTTGGGCTCCAATCTCCTGAAGCTGGGTGGGGGCCTGGCCAGGTCAGAGCCAGGCAGGCTAGGAGGGCAGATTTAGCCACGCCCAGTGAGGTTCAGCTCAACATGCTTCAGCTGCAGAGACAGCACTGCTGCTGTCAGTGCGTGGGGGCGGGGGAAGGGTCTGACCCTGGGGGACCACTCAGGCCTGCCTCCACCTGGGTCTGGAGTTGTAGGGAGGAGAGGCATGCCCGGCCCCATTGGAGGACCCCCCCCCCCAGCAGTGGTGGGCCATGGGCCCTGGGTGCCTCAGGGTCTCTGACCGGTGGTCGCTGGTGTGCTATTGTTCTGGGCACCCCTGGCAGGATGGCAGGGGAAGAGATCAGGAGTCGGAGGTGCGGGCTGCAGCTACCCCCAAGGCTGGTCTTCTCCTTGTCCAGTCAGACTCCCCTTCCCCCCCTGGGGGTGTGGGGGGCTGGGATAGGGTGTTTGTCAGTCCCCCTGGGGGTGCAGAGGAATTGGAAGAGCTCCCTGTGGCCGCTTCCTTTTCCTTCTTTGCAGTCCGGGCTCCTGTCAGGAACTCTCCTCAGACTACTGGGAACTTGGCTCTGGCCGCCTTCTCCCTGCTGTTGGAGCATCCTCCTGCTGTTCTGTCAATATGCAAATTGGTCATTACTGGGACACCATAAAGGCAATTAGCATATTACCTCTTTATATGTATAGATGTTCAAGATACTATTAGCTGATGGAAATAATGCCCCCCCCCAAACATCTATGACTGATTTTGGGAGAGGGCTATGGTGGTTATTTAGATTAATTTTGGCATTAATAAGGTATTTATTTACTCAGTTTCATTTGAAGTATTCTCTGAGAATTTTGAGACGGACTTTTACTTTCAATGATACCTTGCATCCATCTAAGAGTTGAGCAGCCTGTTTCTAATTTGAATAGTTTTAGAGCAAAAAAAAAAAAAAAACTGGAAGAAATTTAGAATAAAGGAATTTGAAAACTTACCAGGTTTCCTGGAGATGGGTCCTGTGTGACACCATTTTTTACTAAAATAAATTGCCATAATTTGAAACCTATTGATGTGAAAATGTAAATCTGAATCCAGGTAGAAATTAATTTTTAGTTTTATGAAACAAAGAAACCATTATTTCCAGCAGTGCTCTAATTAAGCTTTTTTTTGAAGTATGATTTCAGAACCACCTTCATTAAAATAATTGGGAGCACCTGTTAAAAAAGTAAATTCTGAATCAAAATTTTACATGGCAATACTAAGAAATCTGCATTGTTTGTATTTTCCTGGTATATGAATTTCCATCACTTTATTTTTTGGTATCCAATGTAGTGTAGTATTGTTTTCATTTGACTCCTTATAAATAGTATAAAGCTTGGTTAAAAATCACAACCTGAGAATTAATGTGCACATTCAATGCATTCACAGTTTTATGATTGATGATGTATTGAAATTATATCTTTCATCTTATATTCTCTTTTCTTTTTTGTTATCCTCACCTGAGGATATTTTCCCATTGATTTTTAAGGAGAGAGGAAGAGAGAGGGAAAGATAGAGAGTAATATCGATGTGAGAGAAACACATCGATTGGTTGCCTCCTGCAAGAGCCCTGACCAAGGCCCAGGCCAGGGAGGAGCCTGCAACCGAGGTACATGCCCTTGACCGGAATCAAACCCAGGATCCTTTGGTCTGCAGGCTGACACTCTCCCCACTGAGCCAGACCAGCTAGGGCTCATCTTATATTTTCCACATAACTTTGTTTTCCTTTTTCTCCTTTCTTATATTTTGTTAGTTTGATTAAATCTCCCTGTATCCTCACTTTTGCTCTTTTGAAATTTGTATTTTATGTCGCTATTCTATTAACAACCAGACACATTTCTGATAAGATTTTTCCAAGTTAGTTCATTAAAATTTAACAACATTGTCTTAAATTAAAAAGTTAAGAAATGTAAAATTCAAAATCTGCTTTAAATTGTCTTTCATACCACCCACAAACCAAATATGTGATTTATTTTAGAATATTTATTTTCAAAATGTGGTTAATAAACTACTCACATTAGAATCACCTGAAGTGATTATTAAAGTTGTAAATACCTAGGCCAATTCCAGTTTTACTAAGTTAGAATCTCTGTGGGGAGAGTGGCAAGGAATCTACATTTTAAAATAAGTTCCTAGGTGTTTTCCTATGTGTACTAAAGTTTAAGAATACCTACATTAATGCCTAGTTCAGCACTTAGCACCTAATTTCTTAACAAATACTTGCTGGTAATCCTTTTTATTGAATTTCATATTTTACGTAGATGACATGATTTCTTTCAAAAGTGCAGATAATACAAAATGAATATTTATAATTTCTTTCAGAACTTCTGTGCTTATATCCAGAAAAAAAAATAAATGTGTATATATATATATATATATATATATATATATATATATATATATAAAACTAGAGGCCTGGTGAATGAAATTCATGCATGGGGGGGTGTGTCCCTCAGCCCAGCCTGCACCCTCTCCAATCAGGGACCCCTTGAGGGATGTCTGACTGCCAGTTTAGGACATCCCTCTCACAATCCGGGACCGTTGGCTCCTAACTGCTCACCTGCCTGCCTGCCTGATTGCCCCTAACTGCCTCTGCCTGCCTGCCTGATTGCCCCTAATCACCTCTGTATGCTGGCCCAATTGCCCCCAACTGCCCTCCCCTGCCTGCCCAATCGCCCCCAATTGCTCTCCCCTGCCAGCCTGATTGCCTCCTAACTGCTTACTACCCCTTGCCAGCCTGATCTCACCCCTAACTGCTTGCTCCCCTGCCAGCCTGATCACCCCTAACTGCTTGCTCCCCTGCCGGCCTGATCGCCCCTAACTGCCTCTGCCTCAGCCCCCACCACCGGAAAGAAGTCAGACATCTGGAAGATGTCCCGTTGACCCGGTCTAATTAGCATATTACCCTTTTATTAGTATAGCTAGAGGCCTGGTGCACGCATTTGTGCACCAGTGGGGTCCCTCGGCCTGGCCTGCAGGATCGGGCTGAAACTGGCTCTCCGACATCCCCCGAGGGGTCCTGGATTGTGAGAGGGTGCAGACCAGGCTGAGGGACCCCACCAGTGCAGGAACGGGGCCAGGGAGGGACTTGGGAGGGCTCCAGGGCGTGTCTGGCATGTCTTGCTCAGTTCTGATTGGCTGGACCCCAGCAGCAAGCTAACCTACCAGTTGGAGCGTCTGCCCCCTGGTGGTCAGTGCACATCATAGCGACAGGTCAACCAGTTGGCTGTCTGCCCCCTGATGGCCAGTGCATGTCATAGGAGGCAGTTGAGCAGCCTTAGCATATCATTAGCATATTATGTTTTGATTGGTTGAATGGACAACTGAACACTTAGCATATTAGGCTTTTTATTATATAGGTTATGTACAAATAAGCAACTATATGTGTACTATTATTGATTAAATAATAGGCATATTACATATTTCTTACCTGCTGCCTTTGCTATTGGTCATTGCTTGATTCACTGAAGTAGAAGGAAAGATGTATAGGAGATAACCATGTAGAACTGTATGAAAAGAATTGATGAGAGCTTTGTTTAAGAGAATGAAGAATGCTGCTCCATATATGGGAGTAGGAAAGTTTGATCTAAAGTTCACCTATCCTGCATGAAGGCCAAAATAGATCCACATAACCCTGCCCTCTGACTTTTTAGAAGCAAAATGAGTATGGGCTTTGGAGAATTCAAATCTAGGCTCTGCCATATATGAACTGTTTGACCTTGAAAAAGTTACTTTACCTATATGGGCCAATAGTTTATTCATAGCTAATCCTGGGAGTAGTGATAATACCTATGCTATTGGGTTGGTCTGAGTATAAATGAGATTGTATATATGAGACCACATAGCAAACTTAAGGGATATAAGGTGTTCTCAACCTATGCTAATTTCCTTTCCTTTTCTTTTACCAACTTGCAAGCATGCTTTGATCAGTAACAAAACTTTAATACAGCAATGTTATTGGTAAGCTACTTGCTACTTTATGCCCCCCCCCCCAACATTTTGCAGTTTCTCAGCCCAAGTCTTGTACTCTGACTTATAAAGAGATCACAAAAAACCCCCAATGTTTCTGAAGAATGTTGGTTGTCTCTCAGAAAACAATGCTCTGGTTTGCTTATACAGATATTCAGCCTTTTCTCTGGGGCCAGAGAATGCAAGAATAAAAATGTATTTAGGGTCTACTTTATCTTGGTTAGTTGGGGGAGGAGAAATAGTTGGACTAAGAACTTATAGAAATCCTTTATTCGGAAAATCTGTATCTGCTGATCTCTTTTGTGAATAGAAAGACTTGAACTATACTAGAACCAGATATTGTAGCCAAAGTGAACTGGCTGGGCCCACCGCTTAAGGCAACAAAGTTTCAATTATAACCCCAACACAAATGGCTGCTGGCCTCGGAGGGAGCCCCAGGCTTGGCTCTGCTCCAGGCTACAAAGTTTCAATTGTAGAAGGAAAATAAATTCCAGATACCAGGGCCTCCGCTTGGGTTGCCAGGGGGCGTGGCCGGCCTGCAAACCACCACAGGCCCCTCGCTCAGGCCGCCCCACACCCCAAGGGAACCCCCACCTGATCCGGGACACCCTTCAGGGCAAACCAGCTGGCCCCACGCATGCACCAGGCCTCTATCCTATCTAATAAAAGAGTAATTTGCAGATTGATCATCACTGCAACACACAATATCACTGCTCCCATGTGGTCAAAGATCCTGCCCCCATGTGGACACAAGATGGCCACCACAAGATGGCCAGCAGGAGAGGGCAGTTGGGAGGCACCCGGCCTGCAAGGGAGAGCAGTTGAGAAGGACCAGGCCTGCAAGGGAGGGCAGTTGGAGGTGATCAACCCTGCAGGAGAGGGCAGTTAGGGGTGACCAGGCTGGCAGAGGAGGGAAGTTGGGGGCAAACAGGCTGGCAGCAGAGTGGTTAGGGGGTGATCAGGCTGGCAGGCAGAAGCGGTTAGGGGCAATCAGGAAGGCAGGCAGGCAAGCAGTTGGGAGCCAGCAGTCCTGGATTGTGAGAGGGATGTCCGACTGCCCGTTTAGGCCTGATCCCACTGGGCCTAAACGGGCAGTCAGACATCCCTCAAGGGGTCCCAGATTGGAGAGGGTACAGGCTGGGCTGAGGGACAACCCCCCTCCGTGCATGAATTTCGTGCACCGGGCCTCTAGTTCTTAATAAATAACTAAAAAATAAACCCAGTAAACAGTTGTTATTTAACTAGATCATTTATTAACTATTTTTTGTTTTTGTGAAGAAAAGTTTATTCCCTCATTCCCTCATTTATTTATTTATTCAATCACTAATTTATTATGCTTTTACAAAAAATTTTTTCTTCAATAAAAAATACTGGAAATGCAGATATATAAAAAAGTAAGCCATCTGACTACAGTAATAAGTGCTATTTAAAATCCTGATGAAAAGGGTTTTTTTTTATACATTGAATTTTCAGTGTTACAGATTGTCCCATTCTGTCTGCAAAACAGATATTTTACTTTTGATAAAATATCAATGAAGACTGAAATTTAATGAGAAGCTGAATTTCAAGGAATTTCTGGAAACAAGGGATAAGACAATTTGACTGACTATGCCTTTGTTTATTTGCATCTGTGTTTGGTTGGGATAACTTGGAAATATTTTATTCAGTAGGTCAATTGTTGGAAGGGCAATGTAGGCTGTTTTGATCCAGGCTGGTGATCTGGCAAAAGGGTACATTATTTACAAGACTAGATGTTACAATGAAAATATTTTCTGGAAATTCATTGCTGCTACTGATGGAAAACAATTGAAAGCACATGTTTTTCTTTGGGTGGGCTAAGCGTGTCATCTTTGTATGCAATGTCAGTATGTCATGAATCTAAACTATAAAATGTGCCTGGGAAGATCATTGCTTGTTCAAAACATACTACATGGGAAATGTGGATTTCAGATTTATTTATAAGAAGTAATAACTCAATTTTACAAAACACTTTCTGTGTGCCTGGCTTTATATAATTACAATCTGGATAATCCCTGTAAAGCAGATGCTCCTATGTCCTTCTTTTATAGATGAGGATACTGAGCCTATGAGAGATTAATTTGTGTAAGATTCTAGCTTTTTAAGGGATGAGGGTAAATTTTGAATCAAGTAATCTGACTTTAGAACTCAGATGCTTAACCATTATGCCAAGCCAATGAGGAGCGTTTCAATTTTAGTACATGTAAAAATTTACAATTTATTATTATCATTGATATGTGGCTTTAATACAGGATTTTCTCAATCAATTTTTCTAAACTTTCAGATCCAACTTCCTAAACTAATTAACATTTCTGTACCTCAGTGTTCTCACCTAAAACTGGAAGTATAAATATTTACCTCATAGGGTTGTTTTAATTGAGAAATGGTCAAAGATCCTGCCCCCATGTGGACACAAGATGGCCACCACAAGATGGCCAGCAGGAGAGGGCAGTTGGGAGGCACCCGGCCTGCAAGGGAGGGCAGTTGAGAAGGACCAGGCCTGCAAGGGAGGGTAGTTGGAGGTGATCAACCCTGCAGGAGAGGGCAGTTAGGGGTAACCAGGCTGGCAGAGGAGGGAAGTTGGGGGCAAACAGGCTGGCAGCAGAGTGGTTAGGGGGTGATCAGGCTGGCAGGCAGAAGCGGTTAGGGGCAATCAGGAAGGCAGGCAGGCAAGCAGTTGGGAGCCAGCAGTCCTGGATTGTGAGAGGGATGTCCGACTCCCCGGGGAGTCGGACATCCCTCAAGGGGTCCCAGATTGGAGAGGGTACAGGCTGGGCTGAGGGACAACCCCCCTCCGAGCACGAATTTCTTGCACCGGGCCTCTAGTTTTAAGTAATAATAATTATAATGATAATAATAAAAGTTCTTGGCATTTGTTGATGAATTACTAATGAACTAGTCATTGAATTAAAAGCACATTTTGTTGATTATGTCTTGTATCCTCACAAAAATATGATGAGGCAAACACTTATTATATACATTTAACTGATGAGGCCATTGAGGCAGAGTAAAATTAATTAAAATTATGAACATCACACAGCTAGCAAATTGAAGAGCCACAAATAGAAACCCAGACAGTCTGGTACATTTTTGAGTGAAGAAAGGTCTTGCCTTTCTGTTTTGTTTTATGGCATCTTCTATTCAGTAATGGGGCCAAGTTGGCCAGCAACTATGTTCTTACTAATCTCTTTGCAAATACTTCTGTTATTTGTAACAGCAAAATGTTATCTATTCCTTTCTGGAAGGATGGTGAAGGACATTTGCTTGCTAAAGGAGAGCCAGATAGTAGTATGGATGAAGCACAATAAGCAAGGGAGGGGGTGGTTGGAAGAGAGAGGAAGAAGGGATGAAAGAGGAACAGGATGGTAAAAGGGAGAGTAGTTGGACAGCTGTTGCAGTAATTACTTCCCTTTTTCCTTACTTGACAATGCTTTTTATTCCACTTAGAATTTCTTTATGTAAAATTTAAAATAATTGATTAATTTATCCAACTATTCTGTAAAACCAATGACTTTGTTTTAGGAGCCCTTTCCAATATGTTGTGGGAGATATTTGTATTCAAATGAATAGTTGAGCTAATTGATATTTTATTCAGAATCACATGCACTACTTTAGTATTAATTATTTTTAGGATACCATCACGTGAACCAGTTAAATTCCACTTTGGGCAAATGGTTATTAGATTTACTCCTCTGAAGCCTCCACATAACTTTAAAGGGTACACAAAGCCCCCCAAAAGGTTATGTGACAAATAATTGGCCCAGTTCAATCTGTAAAAGGATTGCCATAAAATTACATTTTTAAAAATAAAATGAACCATTGCTGTATTCATTGTCAAAGCCTGCAATTTACATCTTTATCCATTACTTAGTGTGGGGATTTGGGGCAAGATATTTGACCACTCTGTTTCAGTGCTATCAAATGTAAATCATCTATCTCCAGTTATCTTTTTGTCTTCTAAAGTGACTAAATGAGTTACTGCATGCAAAGTATTTACAACAGTGCCTGGTAGGCAGTATGCATTCAACAAGTAATTTTTCCCCTTTATTCAGTATTCTGGTGTTTAGCCTTTGCTTGACATTTTTTTAAATTTATGAATGAAAATTTTGTTTACTCTTAGGAACTAATAATTGAGCACTTCCTATGTAGTAGACATTTGGTATAATTTGGAGCTAAAGAAGCAATACAACACTTATTCATTTTCTTTAAAAAAAGCTCACTGATAAACCAAATAACTTATATACTTACTAGTGACCCAACGCACGAAATCTCACGAGACCTAGACCCGTGGGAAATCATGCGAGATCCGGGACCCCAGACCTCGCTGCTCTGAGGAACTCCCCCAAGTCCTGCCATGCTGCAAGACCCAGAGTCAAGTCCTGCCTTGCCACAGGACCCAGAGTCAAGTCCCCACCCACCCGCGCGCCTTGCTGCACACACAGCCTCCTGGTGACCAATCTTTGGTCGTTAAGGCATTAGGGCCACTGGGTTTTTATAATATAGATATGCACTAGAGGCCTGGTGCACACAATTCATGCACAGAGGGGTGTGTCCCTCAGCCCAGCCTGCATCCTCTTCAATCTGGAACCCTTCTAACAATCCAGGAATGCTGGCTCCCAACCACTCGCCTGCCTGCCTGCCTGATTGCACCTAACTGCTTCTGCCTGCCAACCTGATCACCCCCTAACCACTCCCATGCCAGCCTGATGAATGCCTAACTGCTCACCTGCTGGCCTGATTGCCCCTAACTGCCCTCCCCTGCAGGCCTGGTCACCCCCAACTGCCCTACCCTGCCAGCCATCTTGTGGCAGCCATCTTGTGTTCACATGGGTGTGGCCATCTTTGAACACATGGGGATAGCCACCTTGTGTGTTGGAGTGATGGTAAACTTGCATATTACCTCTTTATTATATAGGATAGCCCATGGGAATGAGCAATAGGGTGGTGAAGACCAGGGAGGGTGGATGGGGGCTGGGAGAAGGAGAGAAGGGGAAAATGGGATATATCTGCAATACTATCAACAATAAAAATATATTTTTAATAAAGCTCATTGATAATAGTAGATATATACATATAAACAAAAAATTCTAAAAGTGGTGAATAGGAAGAATGTATAAGTAAGTGATTGAGTGTAAAAATAAACCTGAACTATAAATTCAACTTTGGGCTGATATACTCTAGATGAGTAAATCCTCTCAGAGTTTGATTTGTATAATCCCTCAACTTTTCAAAGAAAGGCCATGCTTTGTCAAAAGTTGGTTGAGGCATCCTGTGACAAAATAGCAGATTCATTTCCTCTTAATGGTAAAATATGCAAGATAAGAATTCAATCCCATCATCTTCTTCAGTAAATACAATATTCTTGTAGAGTTTTGCACATTTAAATGGATATTTTGGCTTCCTCCATGGCTAAAGGAAGCCCATCATTTGTTGAGAAAAACAGCTCAGCAGCATGTACTCAATAACTTCAAGTTCTAACATATTTTGAAAATGTTCAACATGCCCTTGGGGGTCTTTTCTATGAAAAAAACATAAATCTTAAATAATATCCCCCACTAATGAAGATAAAATAGTAAATGAAAGACTGCATATCTTATTAGGTAACTTTTAGTCCAAAGGTACAAGAACTTTAGTATTTATGGCAATAAGAATAACCCAAAATAAAATATATAAGCACATGATGCAAAAACTGGTGGCTATATAACTTTTTATTTCTTTGTTTATATATAGTTCTCACTATTGATTGAGAAATAAGTGGATTTGCTGTCACATTCTCATCAATTAAGCCATACAATGCCACAGTATAATTCTGTAGAATCTAATGTAACTAGAGGCCCAGTGCATGAAATTCATGCACAGGGAGGGTATGTGTCCCTCAGCCCAGCCTACACCCTATCCATTCTGGGATCCCTCGAGGGATTCAGGACTGCTAGCTCCCAACCACTCGCCTGCCTGCCTGCCTGATTGGACCTAACCGCTTCAGAATGCCAGCTTGATCACCCCATAACCATTCCCCAGCCAGCCTGATCGACGTCTAACTGCTCCCCTGCTGGTCTGATTGTCCCCAACCACCCTCCCCTGCTGGCCCAGTCACCTCTAAATGCCCTCCCCTGCAGGCCTGGTCACCCCCAACTGCCCTCCCCTGCAGGCCTGGTCATCCCCAACTGCCCTCCCCTGCAGGCCTGGTCACCCCCAACTGCCCTCTCCTGCTGGCCTGGTCTCCCCAACTGTCCTTCCCTGCCAGCCTGGTTGCCCCCAACTGCATGCCCTGCTGGCCTGGTCCCCCCCCATCTGACCTGCCCTGCAGGCCTGGGTCCCCCCAACTGTCCTCCCCTGCAGGCCTGGTCCCTCCCAACTACCCTCCCCTGCTGTCCTGATCACCCACAACTGCCTTCCCCTGCCAGCCATCTTGTGGCAGCCATCTTGTGTCCACATGTGGGTGGCCATCTTTGACCACATGGGGGCGGCCATCTTGTGTGTTGGAGTGATGGTAAATTTGCATATCACCTCTTTATTATATAGGATGGGACCTTGTGATTATGAGTGCTATGATTTACAATGAATTTTCTCCTAGGCTCAAAGTATTATGTGTACATTTTTGTGGTCAATCTATAGTGATTTATAATAGAATATAGGTCTAATGTAGTAAATATGCATGGCATCTTACCTAATTATAGAGAAACATGTACATTGACCATACCTCCGCTATGCCCACAGCCAATCAGAGTGAGTATGAAAATTAACCCAACAAAGATGGCGGTTAATTTGCATACATATCTGGGTCCTGGGAACCTCCTCAGCACCCAAGTCACTCCCAGCCAGCCATCGGGCAGAGGCTTTAGGCTTGGGAAGGGGCCGAGCCTGTGATCGGAGGTGCCAGGGAATCCCCCTTCCCAAGCTTAAAGCCTGGGGCGGAGGCTTTAGGATTGTGTTGGGGCAGAGCCTGTGATCGGAGGTGCTGGGGGGGGGAACCCCTTCCCAAGCCTAAAGCCTGGGGCAGAGGCTTTAGGCTTGGGCAGGGGCTGATCCTGGGATTGGAGGGAAGGGGGAAAAATCAATGGAAACATATCCTCAGGTGAGGATAAAAAGAAAAATAAAGAAAGAAATGTCATATCCTATGAAAGACACATCTTGAAAATGCTTAAAGAAAGTTGTCATTTTTTCATGGTGAAGGAACTGGATTCCATGTTGATGAAAATACCTTGGCGGCTGCAGTGACTGGCAGTGGCTGCAGCAGTGGGGTGATGCGGCTGGCACCTTCCCCTGATCAGCCCATTCACCTCCCGCAAAGGGAGGCCAGACTGTGGCTTAGGTCCACTCCCAATGGGGAGCGGGCCTAAGCCATCAGAAGGACATCCCCTGAGGTCTCCCAGTATGTGAGAGGGGGCAGGCTGGGCTGAGGGACCCCTCCCAAGTCCACGAATTTTGTGCACCGGGCCCCTAGTTTTATATATTTATCTTTGGGGGAAAAGTAATTCTTATGTGTTAGAATTTTAATACAAGAGAGTGGAACTTCTGGAATGGTGAAATGAGGACCTTTGTAAATACACTCCACACACAAAAAAAAAACTAACAAAATTTATCAAATATCAAAATCAATTTTTACAGAACTCTTGTCAATAAGCTAAAGTTTGCAAAAATCTGAGGGGTATTTGTTCGGGAAAAATCTGTTAAAACTAGGTAAGAACAGTAAGGTTTGTGATGGTTGAAATTGGCCTACCCTCATCCTACTCTTCTCAGTTACTCAATAGCATCAAAAAAACACCAAGCTTGCTTGGCTGGCATGGCTCATTGTTAAGTGTTGACCTATGAACCAGGAGGTTGTGGTTTGAATCCTGGTCAGGGAACATGCCAAAGTTGTGGGCTCAATCTCCAGTCCGGGGTGTGCAGGAGGCAGCCATTCAATCAATCAATGATTCTCTCTCATCATTGATGTTTCTATCTCTCCTTTCAGCTCTGAAATCAATAAAAAATATGCAACTATGATAATTATAAAAATCATTGGTCTTGTCACTGGAGAAAGGGAACCAGGTTTGGCGATGCATAAAACTCCATTCACAGAATGTTATCATTATTCAAAATGCCTCCCAGATCCCTGGAAAAGCCCCCTGATATCGAAGTGTTTTTGTTTTCACTTAATTCAGAGCGAGTTCTCCAAATAAGAATCTGTATCCTCAGGGTATTTGTCAAAAGCAATAAGCAGCAATAATTTAACATTACAGCTGCCTAAAGCTATGATATATGTTGGGTTTAACAAGTACCTGGCCAAAAATTAAAAGAAAGGTCTGGGAAACAAAACGTCTATAGAGGGCTTTGGAAAACTCTGACATGTTCCTGGGAAGATAGACAACCATACATTGGTGCAGGGATATGTGCATTCCCAGGAAAGAATTGCGCGAACCCAGACTTTTTACCTCTTGCTGACACTGAGCACCTGTGCATACAAGCGAATCAAATGCAAATCATTTTCAGTGAAGTTTATGGAAGAGTTGTAAACTACACGAGTGCTGAAGTCATGCCACAACACATGCACACAAAGCCCCTTGGCAAAATATGGGAGGGCATTGGATTAAAGCTCTTCAGAAAATATCTCTTCAATCATTATCTGAACACTGATCTAATCAATCAGAGATGCCAGTGGTCACTCACAACAAACAATATCAACTTTATATAAGATGTCAATGAAAATCACTAAACAAATAGCAACAATAACAACAATGAACAACATTAATTATATAAAATCTTGGGACATTTGTGATTTACATAAGTACCATGTTATATTGCCACATAATATTCAAAATATTCAGTTTTCAAGAAAAAAATAAAGGAGATATGGATAAAAACAGGAGATTATGGTCCCTAGACAGAAGAAGAAGAAGAAAAAAAGAGAAAATAAATTGTCTCTTAGGAAGGCCAGATTTCAGACTTACTAGACAAAGACTTTAAAACAACTATTACAATTTAGTAAAAGAACTAAAGGAAAACACACACACACGCACGCACACACACACACACACACACACACACATACTAGAGGCCCGGTGCACAAAATTCATGCATGGGGAGGATGTGTCCCTCAGCCCAGTCTGTGCCCTATCTAATCTGGGACACCTTGAGGGATGTCCAACTGCCCTTTTAGGCCCAATCCTGGTACGATCGGGCCTAAACGGGCAGTCGGACATCCCTCTCACAATCCAGGACTGCTGGCTCCCAACTGCTCGCCTGCCTGCCTTCCTGATTGCCCCAAACCTCTTCTTCCTGCCAGCCTGATCACCCCCTAACCACTCCCCTGCCAGCCTGATTGATGCCTAACTGCTCCCCTGCCAGCCTGATTGCCCCTAACTGCCCTCCCCTGCAGGCCTGGTCACCCCTAACTGCCCTCCCCTGCAGGCCTGGTCACCCCTAACTGCCCTCCCCTGCAGGCCTGGGTCCTCCCCAACCGCCCTTCCCTGCAGGCCCGGTTGCCCCCAACTTCCCTCCTCACCTGCAGGCTTGATCGCCAACAATGCCCTCCCTTGCAGACCTGGTTCCTCCCAACTGCCCTCCCCTGCTGGCCATCTTGTGGCGGCCATATTGTGTCCACATGGGGGCAGCCATATTGTGTGTTGGAGTGACGGTCAATTTGCATATCAGTCTTTTATTAGATAGAATAGAGGCCTGCTGCACAGGTGGGGGCCATCTGGTTTGCCCTGAAGGATGTCCTGGATCAGGGTGGGGGTTCCCTTGGGGCGTGGGGTGGCCTGGGTGAGGGGCCTGTGGTGGTTTTCAGGCCTACCATGCCCCCCCAGCAACCCAAGGGGAGGCCCTGGTATCTGGGATTTATTTAACTTCTATAATTGAAACTTTGTAGCCTTGAGCGGAGGCGTGGGCCAGCCAGGGTGTGCAGAAAGCTTGGCTTCCTCCATTGTCAGGGAAACCCAAGCCTGCTGTTCACTCCGTGGCCACAGCCATTTTTGTTGGGATTTATTTATCTTCTATAATTGAAACTTTGTATCCCTGAGCGGAGGCCTGGGCTGGTCCGGAAGTTTGGCTTTCTCCATTTCCAGGGAAACCCAAGCCTCCTGTTTGCTCCGTGGCCGCAGCCATTTTTGTTGGGATTTCTTTATCTCCTCTATCTTGCCCCTCCTGCTAACTCCATGGCCCCAGCCATCTTGGTTGGGTTAGTTTGCATACTCACTCCTGATTGGCTGTGGGCGTGGCTGGTGGGTGTAGCAGAGGTATGGTCAATTTGCATATTACTCTTTTATTAGATAGGGTATATATATCCCAATATATAAAAACCCTGGGTCTGTCACAACTGGAGGCTCGACCAACCGGAAGTCAGTCCTGAAGTCAGCGCTGGGTTGCCACAGCAACCCAGTGCTGACTGCTGTGGCTGCAGGTGTGGTGACCCAGCACTGACTGCTGAGGGGGCTGTGAATCAGGCCTGGAGAGAGGCTTAAAGAGAGAAGCAGGGTCTTATCTGTCGCCTGTGTGTCAGCTGTTGATCAGCACTTGCCTCTCTCTTTCTCTCCAGGCTGGGCCAGCAGCTGTGCCTCCATTTCTCTCCAGGCCTCCACTGGGGCTGCTGATCAGCCCTATCGTTCTGATCAGGCCCTGTTGATAGGTTCAGAGATGCTGACTGGCATAGAACCAACCAATCAGAACCAAATCTGGGTGAAGTGTGAGGAGCCAATGGCTGCCTAAGAGGCGGAGCTTTTGATGCTGACTGGCATAGAAACCGACCAATCAGATCCAAATTGGCCAGCATACGAGGGCATTTGGGGGCAAGACCAGGCCGGCAGGGGAGAGCAATTGGGGGCGAGATCAAGACGGCATGGGAAGGCAGTTAGGGGTGATCAGGCAGGCAGGCAGAGGCAGGTAGGGGCAATCAGGCAGGCAGAGAGCTTAGTGGTGATCAGGAAGGCAGGCAGACGGGTTAGGGGCAACCAGGCAGTCAGGCAGAGGCAGTTAGGGGCAATCAGGCACACAGGCAGGTGAGCGGTTAGGAGCCAGCAGTCTCAGATTGTGAGAGGGATGTCCAACTGCCGGTTTAGGCCAAATCCCTAAACCGGCAGTTAGACATCCCTCAAGGGGTCCCCGATTGGAAAGGGTTCAGGCTGGGCTGAGGGAACCCCCCTCCATGCACAAAGTTTGTGCACAGGGCCACTAGTATACATATAAAAAGCCTAATCAACCATTCAACTGTTCAACCAGTAGCTATGACATACACTGACCTCCAGGGGGCAGACACTCAATGAATAGGCATGGAAACATAGAATAGACTGATGAATCTCAGAGGGAAGGGGGGGGAGGGTGGGAAGAGATTAACCAAAGATCTTATATGCATACTAGAGGCCTGGTGCACATATTCATGCATCGGTGGGGTCCCTTGGCCTGGTCTGCGGGGATTGGGTCAAAACTGGCAGTCCAGCCAAAGCCGGTTTGGCTCAGTGGATAGAGCATCAGCCTGCGGACTGAAGGGTCCCAGGTTCGATTCCGGTCAAGGGCATGTACATTGGTTGCGGGCACATCCCCAGTGGGGGGTGTGCAGGAGACAGCTGGTCGATGTTTCTCTCATCGATGTTTCTAGCTCTCTGTCCCTCTCCCTTCCTCTCTGTAAAAAATCAATAAGATATATTAAAAAACAAACAAACAAAAAAACACAAAACTGGCAGTCCAACATCCCCTGAGGGGTCCTGGATTGCTAGAGAGTGCAGGGGACTCCACCAGTGTATGAATCCATGCACCAGGCCTCTAGTCTACACTAATAAAAGAGAAAGATGCAAATTGACTGTACCTTCACGACGCTCACCAGCCAATCAGGAGTGAGTATGCAAATTAACCAACAAAGATTGTGGGTTAACTTGCATACACAGGCGCCCAGTGGCCAGGGGCAGGATGCAGGTGTTTCACACCACCCCAGCCGCTCTGGTCCTCTGGGCAGCATGGGAAGGCGGAACGAAGGCTTTGGCCAGAACAAAGACAGAAAGGCAGCTCCGGGCTAGAGCAAAGGCTGTACCAGCAGCCAGGGCAAGGAAGGCCCATTCTGTATGAATCTTCATGCATCGGGCATCTAGTATTGTAATAAAGGAATATGTGAGGATGACATCACATCAAATAGAAAAGATCGTTAAAGAGACCAATTTTACCTCCGTTCAAAAGTAAATTAACTATAAGAAAAATTTCACTACATAGCATGGCAAACAGAAAAATCACCAGTCTTAAATATAAGTCAACTGATATTATCCAGTTTGAGGAACAAAAAGAAAAACAAATGAATAAAACTTAACAAAGCTTCACAAACTATGGAACGGGAAGAATGTTTATAAAACATATATCAGATAAGGGGTTAACATTCAAAATATACAAATAACACAAAATCCAATGACATTAAAAGAAACAATCTGACTAAGAAATGGGCAGAAGTCCCTGGCCAGGTAGCTCAGTAGGTTAGAGCATTGTCCAGATTCATGAAGGCTGTGGTTTGATCCCCAGTTAGGGCATATAAGGGAATCAACCAATGAATACATGGATGAATGGAACAACTAATTAATCTCTCTCTCTCTCTCTCTCTCTCTCTCTCTCTTTCTTCTTCTTCTCCTTCTTCTCCTTCTTCTTCTTCTTCTTCTTCTTCTTCTTCTTCTTCTTCTTCTTCTTCTTCTTCTTCTTCTTCTTCTTCTTTCTCTTTCAAATAAATAAATAAAAAATTACAAATATATTTTATAAATTGGGCACAGAAACTAAATAGATATTTTCCCAAATATGACATCTAAATAAACAAAGAGTACATGAAAATATAGTCATTATCATTATTCACCAGGGAAATGAAAATCAAAAGCACAATGGTATATAATGTTACACCAGTTAGAATGACTATTATCTGGAGGTTCAGAGATAAGTGTTGGTGAGGATGTGGAGAAAAGGAAATATATATACTGTTGGTTCAACTGCTATGAAAAAGAGTATACAGTTTCCTCAAAAATCATAGAAATAGAACTCCCATTATGATCCAGCCTTCCCACTTAGGGGTATAGATCCAAAAAATATAAATAGGATATTGAAAAGATATCTGCATGGGCATATTCATTGTGACACTATTCAAAATAGCTAAGATAGAAAAATAACCTAAAAGTCCCTCAATATTCCACTTAATGAAATATTTTCCAGCCATAAAAAAATCCTGCATTTTGGACCATGAGGAGATTATCCTATGTGAGATAAGTCAGGAAGAGAAAGACAAATATTGTATGTAATCACTTACTTGTGAAATATTAAAAAAGCCAAATTCATAGAAACAGAGAATAGAATAGTGCTTACTAGGGATGGAAAAATTAGGGTGATGCTGTTTAAGGGTTCAAATTTGCAACTAATCCTATCTAATAAAGAGGGAATATGCTAATTGACCCTCATGCCATTGCAAAGATGGCAGCGTCCATGGCCAATAAGGAGGGAATATTCTAATTGACTGCCCTGCTCTCAAAGATGGTGGTGCCCAGAGCCACAAGATGGCAGTGCCCAGTCCCCTCAGCCCCGCCAGGGTGGCAGGCACACGGCAAGGCTGGGCCTGCCCCCAGGTGGGCCCGGCTGCTCCATGTGCCTGCCTCCAGAGTTCCCCAGTCCCCTCAGACCCCCAGCTGCCCAGGGTGGACCCAAAGCTCAGGCAAGCCTTGGATGGTGGCTTCCCAGCCGTCCAGGGCTGGCCCGAGGCACAGGCAAGCCTTGGGTGGTGGCTGCCCAGCCTCTCAGGGCCACCCGAGGCTCAGGTAACTGCGCTGCTGGCAGTGGCAACAGCAGAGGTGTGATGGGGTGTCGCCTTCCCCTGATCGCTGGGTCACCTCCTGCCCTTGAGGGCTTCCGGACTCTGAGAGGGGGCAAGCTGGGCTGAGGGACCCTCCCTCCAGTGCATGAATTTTCATGCACCGGGCCTCTAGTATATAAATAAGTCCTGGAGAACTAAAACATAGCATAGAAGTGATAGTTAAGAATAATGTGTTATAAACTTCAGATTTATGCCCTGGCTGGTTTGACTCAGTGGATAAAGCGTCAGCCTGCAGACTGAAGGGTCTCGGGTTCGATTCTGGTCAAGGGCACATGCCCAGCTTGCAGGCTCAATACACAATAAGGGGCATGCAGGAGGCAGCCGATCAATGATTCTATCCCATCATTGATGTTTCTATCTCTCCCTCTCCCTTCCTCTCTGAAACCAATAAAAATATATTTAAAAAATTAAAAAAAATAAATTTTAGATTGCTTAAATACTAGATCTTATTTGTTCCCACCACCAAAAAGAAGTAATAATTATGTGATGTGATGCAGGCATTAGCTAGTGCTATGGTGGTAATCATATTGCAATATATAAAAGCATAAAATCAATATATTGTACACCTTAAACACATATAATATTATATGTCAGTTACATTTCAATAAAATAAAAGAACAAAGTTTCAGATACCTGTTGAATACCATAAAGTTTACCAACATATGCATAATGGTTGTACCAGAGGGACAAGGAGACATTTTATAATAAAAAAGTCATTTCAGTAAGAACATATTTATTAATTCTAAATTAGAAGAAGTATACTAATTAGGATAAGTATAGAAATTATTATTCTGGCTTTTATCTTTTTTTTCTTAGAATTGATTTTGTTTCCAGTGGAAATGGTGTCCTTTCTTAGAGTCAAGAGAAAAACATTCCAGAAGACTCATGAATGGGAAGATGAGTTTTAGTGGTAAGATTCATTGTAGAAGCAAAATCAAGGGACTGCCCCTGGGTTCCTTTTGTCCCATCTCCTTCTGTCCCACCATGGTAAAAGTCCAATCTTTTCTTCATCAAGCTCACTTCAAAGGCCAGAAACTCTATGCCATTGGTTTAGTCCAGTGGTCGGCAAACTCATTAGTCAACAGAGCCAAATATCAACAGCACAACGATTGAAACTTCTTTTAAGAGCCAAATTTTTAAACTTAAACTGCTCTACAGTAGCGGTTCTCAACCTGTGGGTTGTGACCCACAGGTTGAGAACCGCTAGCAAGGTCACCTAAGACCATCAGAAAACACATTATGATTCATAACAGTAGCAAAATTACAGTTATGAAGTAGCAACGAAAATAATTTTATGGCTGAGGGTCACCACAACATGAGGAACTGTATTAAAGGGTCACGGCATTAGAAAGGTTGAGACCAATCCATTTCCTAGATCTTCCAGTGTTCTGTGTTCCTTATCCAATCCTTTTTCCAGTCTAGGCTCTGCCCCTTTATGGTCACCATATTATTTTCTACTGTGCATGCCTCAAAGTGGAAGCAACTCCCCCTGCACCATCTTCGCTTCTACTGGGCATCTACACAACAGGGAAATTTCCCCTTTATTCTTCTATTCCTCCCATTAGTAATCTGCAGAAGTGGGACCAGTTGTTTCCCAGCAAGTGTGTTAAGCTGTAGCTTCCTGGTGAAACAGGAAAAATATTGGATTCAGCTTTCCAGTTTATTAGGCTTCTTAATGTCTGATTCACTTTGCTCCCTTCTCTTATTAACATCAAGCTACCTACGCTAACACTTTGACTGCTCATGATGTTTTGTGGACCAAGCCTGAGGTATATAACACTAGCTGAACTCAAATTATACTACAAGGTGACAGTAATCAAAACAGCATGATATTGGCAGAAAAACAGACACACAGCCCAGTGAAACACAATTATAAGTAAATCTATTCATATGATCATACAATTTGTATCCTTTATTCTGTTAATGTGGTGTATTACATTGATCCATTTCCATATGTTGAATCATCCTATGCCCTGGAATGGAACCAATTTGATCATGATGTGTTATTTTTTAATGTATTGTTGTAGTTGATAAATGCAGAAAAATCATTTGATAAGATGCAATGTTAATTTATAATGAAACGCTCAATAAAATGGGTATAGTAACTCAACATAATAGAGGCCAGATATAACAAATCATTAGCTAATATACTCAATGGTGAAAAACAGAAAGCTTTTCCTCTAATATCAGGAACAAGAAATGGATGTCTATTCTCACCACTCTTATTCAACAGAGTACTGCATGTCCTAGCCAGAATAGTCAGGCAAGAGAAGGAAATAAAAGGCAAGCAAATTTGGAAATGAAAAATTAAAGCTGGGTTGCTGCTTAGGTGCTCATTCATTGTGGACCTTGTAGCTCTTTTGTGAAGTGGCAGCTGAGAACACTTCAGTGCTCACAATGGCTGATGAAAAGCCCAAGGAAGAAGTCAAGATGTAGAACAACAATAATATTAATTTAAAGGTGGCAAGGCAGGAGGTTCGGGGAATCAGTTTAAGATTAAGAAGCACCCTGCTGGTGTGGCTCAGTGGTTGAGCATAGACTTATGAACCGGGAGGTCATAGTTTGATTCCTGGTCAGGGCACATGCCCAGGTTGCAGGCTCCATCCTCTGTAGGGAGCATGCAGGAGGCAGCCAATCAATGATTCTCTCTCATTATTGATGTTTCTATCTCTCTCTCTCCCTTCCTCTCTGAAATCAATAAAAATATATTTTAAAAAAGAATTTTAAAGACCTAAATAAAAGGAAAATATAGATGGGGGGATGCATGTGAATCAACTAATAAAAAAACAAATTTTAAATAAGAAGCATATGTTACTGCCTGGGCCAGTGTAGCTCAGTTGGTTGGGCATCGTCCCCTGAACCAAGGGGATGCTGGTTCAATTCCTGGTCAGGGCATGTGTCTGGTTGCAGGCTCTGTCCCCAGTGGGGGGCTTGCAGGAGACAGCCAACTGATGTTCCACTCTCACATTGATGGTTTTCTTTCTGTCTTCCTCTCTTTCTTCTCTCTCTAAAAATCAATAAAAATATTTTTAAAAAAGAAGTATTCATTACTTAGTAAACTAATGAAAGCCTATTATAAAAAACAGGGTATGTTAATGAGGCAGATCAGGTTCTGATTTGACTGGCAGTCAATCAATGAAACAGACACACCTGCACAGTTGGAAATGGAGGCTAAAGGTACAATTGATATGTTCCTGTAGAAGACAGGAGGTGTCCACTAAAAGGAACTGCTACTTCACTCTAGAACTCTGTTCCTCCAAACAAAGAAGATATTCTTAGTTAGAAAACTTCAATTTGGTTTGTTGTAGTCCCATTTATTTTTTTAATGTTTATTATTGAAAGTATTACACAGGTCCTCCTTTCCCCCCCCCATTAACCTCTTCCAGCCAGCTCCAGTCCCTCACCTCTAGGCCCTCACCACCCCACTGTCTGTGTCCACAGGTTATGCATATATGCATACAAATTCATTGGTTGATCTCTTCCCACCCACCCTCCCTTTCCTTCCCTCTAAGTTACAACATTCCGTTCATGCTTCTATGACTCTGGGTCTATTTTTGATCACCAGTTTATTTAGTTTATTAGATTCCAGTGAGATCTTGTGATATTTATCTTTCTCTGATTGGCTTATTTCACTCAGCATAATACTCTCCTGGTCCATCCATGCTGTTGCAAATGGTAAGATTTCTGTCTTTTTTATTGGCACTTAGTATTACATTGATGTTTCCATCTCTCATTGTATAAATGTACCATAGTTTTTTTATTCACTCATCTGCTGATGGGCACTTAGGCTGTTTTCCAAATCTTAGCTATTGTAAATTGTGATGCTATGAAAATAGATGTGCATATATTCTTTCTGATGAGTGTTTTGAATTTCTTAGGATATACTCTTAGAAGTGGGATGACTGGGTCAAATGGGAGTTCTATTTTTAATTTTTTGAGGATACTGTTTTCACAGTGGCTGCACCAGTCTGCATTCCCACCAGCAGGATACTAGGGTTTTCCTTGCCCTAGGAGGTATATCAGAAAAAAAAAATATTGCTAAGATAAATGTCCAAGATCTTGCTGCCTATGTTTTCTCCTAGGATTTTTATGGTTTTGGGTCTAACATTTAAGTCTTTAATCCATTTTGAGTTTATTCTTGTGTGCAGTAAGAAGTGGTCTAGTTTCATTTTTTTTGCACCCACTTGTCCAATTTCTCCAACACCATTTATTGAATAAACTTTCTTTACCCCATTATATGTTTTTGCCTGCTACATCAAAGATTATTTGATTACAAAGACATGGGCTTATTTCTGGGATCTATATGTTATTCCATTGATCTATATGTTTATATTTATGACAGTACCATGCTGTTTTTATTACTATGGCCTGGTAGTATAGTTGATATCAAGTAGTGTGATTCTTCCAACTTTGTTCTTCTTTCTCAAGATTGCTATTGCTATTTGGGGACTTTTGTGGTTCTATATAAATTTTAGGAATATTTGTTCTAGTGTTATTAAGTAAACCATTGGTATCTTGATAGGAATTGTCTTGCATCAGTAGATTGCGTTGGGTAGGATGGGCATTTTAATGATGTTAATTTTACCTATCCATGAACACTGTGTATGCTTACATTTATTTGTATCTTCTTCAGTGTCTTATAATTTTTTGAGAACAGGTCTTTTATGTCCTTGGTTAAATTTATTCCTGGGAATTTTATTCTTTTTAAAGCAATTGTGAATAGGATTTTTTTTTTAGTTTCCCTTTCTGATGGTTCATTATTGATGTATAAAAATGCAACTGACTTCTGGATATTTATTTTCTATCCTTCTAATTAATTCATTTATCAGTTCTAGTCAGTTTTGATGTTGTTTGGTGGAATCTTTAGGGTTCTTTATAGACATTATTATGTCATCTGCAAATAATGAAAGTTTTACTTCGTCCTTTCCAATTCAGATGTCTTTTCTTTCCTATTCTTATCTGTTTGCTGTGGCTAAGACTTCTAGTACTATGTTGAATAAGAGTCATGAAAGCAGGCATCCCTAATCTTGTTCCCAATTTTTTAAAAAAATATTTTTATTAATTTCAGATAAGCAGGGAGAGTGAGAGATGGAAACATCAATGATGAGAGAGAATCATTGATTGGCTGACTCCTGGACAGCCCCCATTGGGAATCGAGCCCACAGCCCAGGCATGTGCCCTGACCCAGAATCAAACCATGACCTCCTGGTTCATAGGTTGATGCTCAACCACTGAGCCAAGCTGACTGGGCTTGTTCTTAATTTTAAAGGGAATGCTTTTAGTTTTTGCCCAGTGAGTATGATGTTGACTATGGGTTTTAAATATATGGACTTTATTTCTTTGAAGTATGTTCCCTTTATTTCCACTTTGCTGAGAGTTTTTGACATATATGGGTGCTGGGTCTTATCAAATGCTTATATGTTTACACTCATATGTGGAATTTAATGGACAAATTGAACTAGTAAGCATAATACAGACATACTCATAGATAGAGAGCAGGTAGACTGCTCTGTTGGGGTATTCGGGAGCAGTTTAGATGGGTTGAACGAAAAAAAAAAAGAGAAAGAACTCATGGATATGGACATCAGTGTGGTGATTGCAGGCTGCAGGGGGGAGAGAGGTGAGTGGAAGTGAAAGGGGGTAAATTATGATAGAAAATAAATTTAAAAAAGAAAGGAAGGAAGGAAGGAAAGAAGGAAGGAAGAAAGGAAGGAAGGACGGAAGGAAGGAAGGGAAAACTGCAATTTGGTTCCACCACATCCTGACTACTGCAGTATAGTTTTCTCTATTCTTTCATTTTTCCCATCAACCATTTCTTTATTGGACATAAAGTAATTGATGAATGTGCACAAGTATTTGCATTATTAAGTAAATGGCTAATGGTATGTTTTGATCAACATCAAATGGAGATGGGATGGGTACAAATACAGGTTCTATGAAAATACATCTGTTTTCCATTAGTGGCATGCTCATTCAGATCTTATCCTTATATTCCTGTAAATTATTTTGTTATCACTATTGAACAAAAAATGTATAACATAAAAATACTTGCACATGTTGTTTGATTGGAGAATTTTAATGTTTTTTATTTATCATTGCAAACCCAAGGAAAATATTATAACTTTTTAGTACATAGCTGTTACATGTAGGGCAATCTGCCTTTAAGAAGGGATAAATTACTTTGGAAGAAATGAATCTTAGTCTTCCCTTCAGGACAAGCATCTTAATGTTTAAACTAACTTTTATTAAAAAAGAAGTAAAACTAACGTTTTTCAGATGACACAATACTTTATCTAGAAAACCCTAAGGATTCCGAGAAAAAATATTATAAACAACAAACAAATATAGTACAGTTACAGGATACAAAATAAATGTACAATAATACACTGATTTCCTATATACCAACAATAAAATTTTAGAAATAAAATGGAAACAAATTCATTTTGCAATTGCAACAAAATGAATACAATACCTAGGAATAAGCTTAACAAAGAGCCCTGGCCTGGTAGCTCATTTCTCTCTCTCTCTCTCTCTCTCTCTCTCTCTCTCTCTCTCTCTCTCTTTCTCTCTCAAATAAATAAAATAAAAAATTTTAAAGGCTTAACAAAGGATGTGAAGGTCCTGTGCACCAAAAAATACAAAGCATTATGAAAAAAGGATGGAGGGCTAGGGGTTAATGGGGGGATGAGGACACATATGTAATACCTTAATCAATAAAGAAATTAAAGATTAAAAAAATAAAAAAGGATGAAAAAGACAAAAAGAAATTAAAGATATTCTGTGTTAATGCACTTGTAGAATCAACATAATTGAAATGGCCATATTATGCAAAGCAATATACAGATTTAATGCAAGCCCATCAAAATCCCAATGAATTGTTTAAAGAAGTAGAACAACAACAACAATAAAACACATCAGATTTGTATGGAACCACAAAAGTCCCCAAATAGCCAAAGCAATTTGCAAAAAAAGAACAAAGCCAAATATATCAAACTCCCTGATAATCAAACAGCATGTTATTGGCAGAAAAACAGACACAAAATCAATGGAATAGAATCGAAAGCCCAGAAATAAATGCACATTATAAGGGCAAATAAGTTACAACAAAGAAGTAAAAAAACATACAATGGAGAAAGAAAAGCCTGTTCAACAAATGGTGCTGTGAAAATTGAAAAGTCTCATGCAAAAGAATGAAACTAGACTACTTTTGTCCCCATATATAAAAAATAAGTTAAAGTGGATCAAAGACCTATAATATGTCTTGAAACAATAAATCACATAGAAGGAAACATAGCTACTAAAATTATGCATCTTAGTATTGGGGAGCATTTTATGAATTTGATCCCAAAGGCAAAGGAAGTAAAGGAAAAATTAAATGACTAGGATTATATTAAACTAAAAAGATTCTGTATAGCAAAAGAAACCACCAATAAAACAAAAAGGAAACCAATCTAATGAGGGAAGATATTTGCAGACAACAGCTCCAAAAGGGGTTAATATTTCAAATATATAAAGAACTCATATAACTCAACAAAAACCAAACAATCCAATTTAAAAATGGGCAGAAGACCTGAACAAATACCTCTTTCAAGAAGACATGCAAAAGCAGATATATGAAAAGATGCACAACTGCACTAGCTATTAGGGAAATGCAAATAAAAACTACAATTAGCACCTCACAGAGGTTAGAATAGCTATTATCAACAAGACAAGTAATAACAAAGTGTTGGAGAGGTTGTGGGAAAAAAAGGAAACATCATTCACTTTTGGGAGGAATATAAACGGATACAGACACTATGGAAAACATTATGGAGGTTCCTCAAAAAATTAAGAATGGAGATACCATGTGACATAGCAAACCCTCTTCTGGGTATCTACCTAAAATTTTTGAGAACATCCATTTGTAATTATATGTACACCCTTATGTTCATTGCAGCATAATTCATGGTAGCCAAGACATGGAAACAACCAAAATGTATTTTGATAGATACTTGGATAAAGTATACAATGAAATATTACTCAGGCATAAGAAAAGATGAAATACTGCCATTTGTGTCAACATGGATGGACCTTGATAATATCATGCTAAGCAAAATAAGTCAGGCAGAAAAAGTTAAGAAACATATTATTTCACACATATGTGGGATATAAAACTGAAAGCAACAAATGTATAAACAAGAAAGCAAACAAAAACTCATAGACACCAATGATATTTTGATGGTTATCAAATGAAGATGAGTGGTGGGTAGTAAAATGTAAAGAGCTCAAATATCTGGTGATGGCAGAAGATTTGACTTTGGATTGTGGGCACACAATGCAATATATAGACGATGTAGTATAGAATCGCACACTTGAAACCTATATAATTTTATCAACCAATATCACCTCGATAAATTTAATAGAAGAAAGAAAAAAGTTGGCTCTTTGAAAAGATAGCAAGATTTACAAAAATTTACATAGACTATTAAAGATAAAAGGAATATACAGACAGTGGTAATTAGGAATGATAGAGGAGACATTACCACTAACTGCAGCAATTAAAATGATTATAAGAAACCACTATGAAACACGTTATGCCTACAAATTTGACAACCTTGATGGACTGGACATGTGCCTATAAAGTCACAAGATTACCAAAACTCCTTCAACAAGAAATAGAAAATATGAATAAAAGTATTAAAATGAAGCAATTAAATTAGTAATTAAGAATCTTTTAACAAACATAAGCTTAAACCCAGATGTCTTCATTGGTCAAAGATTTAAATAGGAAATTTAAATAGGAAATAATCACACTACTTAATTAACTTTTCCAAAAATTTAGTAAGATAGAATCTTTCCCAGCTCATTCTGTGAGACCAATATCACATCACCCACATTTCAAACCAAATATATCAAGAGAAGAAAACT
The DNA here is from genome assembly GCF_951640355.1 of Cnephaeus nilssonii. Lineage (NCBI taxonomy): Eukaryota > Metazoa > Chordata > Mammalia > Chiroptera > Vespertilionidae > Cnephaeus > Cnephaeus nilssonii. The sequence continues at coordinate 30,852,847 of NC_137071.1, forward strand.
ACAGACTAAATACTTGTCACAAATATAGATTAAAAATAAAAAATAGCTATCCAAGTCAACAATGTGTATGAAAGATTATATACCATGACCAAATGTGATTTGTCCTGGGAATACTAGGTGGGTTTACCATTTAAAAATAAATATATATATATATAGCACCATATTAATAGAATAAAGTACACAAATGACAATAATTTCAATAGATTTTAAAGAAGCAGTTGACAAAATTCAATATCCATTCTTGGTAAAGAGTCTTTATGAACTGGAATAGAAGGAAACCCTCAACTTTATAAATATCATGACTTATTTTCTTCAAATCTATTCAACTATCCCTAACCAGAGAGCAGCAAGTATTCTTATTACTGATGTCTTATTGTTAGTAGGACTTGTCATTTAAGAAGTTGAAATAAAATAATATTAAAATAACAAAATTTTTCATAAAAAAATTAAAGCAGGTTAGACTGTTATGGTGATAAAGAAACTAAAACCCATTTTCATTAGAGTTAAAAAAGGATTTGTTTTTAATTATGAGTAAGCTACCAAGTTTGTTCAGTAATCAGCACATTTCATCTTCTAAAATTGGAATAATCCAAATGTGAGAGTAAGAGAAATATTCCCAAAGCTCTCACCTTTACCTCACATTATAGGTTTGCACCTTCAGGCCTTACACATTTCTCAGGTACTGTAGACAAAAGGCAAGGAGGACATGACTCTGTTAGGGCATAGCCAGGATGGAATTATTTGCTTGCTCCTGATTTCTTTTTTTTTTAAGGTATTATATGTGTACATATCTTACCATTGTCCCCCCCACCCCACTGCTCCTGATTTCTTTACTCCATTTCTGTTGTCCTTCATGAGTGTATTTAGGCTCTATCTAATTAATGTTTGATTGACTTTTAAAAAATCCTCACCTGAAGATATGTTTATTGATTTTAGAGAGAGAAAGGGAGAAAGAAACATTGATCAGTTGTCTCCATCTGCACCCTGACAAGGAATCCTGGGGATTAAACCTACTACCTAGGCATGTGCCCTGTCCTGGAATCAAACCCACAACATTTTGGTGTATGGGATGACACTGGAACCAACTGAGCCACACAGGCAAGGGATTGTTTTTTGTTGTTGTTGTTGTTGGTTTTTGTCACAAATTGCATTCTCTTCATATTGCTGATTAGTGGAAAGGATACGTTACAGAATAAATCCACCTTCTTTAAATGTACTGTATGATGTTAACCTATGACAGTTTGAGAAGCCTGATTTCTTGTGAGTCCGTTAACATGTGATTTAAGCCTCAGAAGGTAAAAAACACCACTTCTGATTTGCTAACACAGTGGGGCCCCTTTAGTGAATGCAAACGAATGACCAAACTATTCCATCTAATTATGAAAACTCTAAGAAGATGATGAATATCCTGATGAATATCCTGAAGCATAGACAATCATTTTTACACTTATTATAGGTTGAGAACTGCTAGCAGGGTCACCTAAGACCATCAGAAAACACAGATATTTACATTATGATTCATAACAGTAGCAAAATTATAGTTATGAAGTAGCAACGAAAATAATTTTATGGTTGGGGGTCACCACAACATGAGGAATTGTATTAAAGGGTCGCAGCATTAGAAAGGTTGAGAGCCACTGATTTAGAATCTCATAGATAACCTTTCAACTTTGAAAGTAAATCATGTGATAATAGTTTCATAGTGTAGTTTATGCATCTACATAATGTCCTTTCCCTTTCATCTGGGACTAAATTTATTCATGTCAGTGGCTGCAACCTTGTCTGTAATTCCCACCCTTAGTTATTCTTTGGATTAAAGGTTTGAAAGCTTTGTATGCACATAGGAGAAGGTTAACATATATATTTTTATTTGCTGTAACATCTTTTATTAGATTAGTTTATCACATTAGTTCTACATGCCCAGGAGGGAAAAGAGGTAATAACATGGATACAGAGAATATTAATAAGGGGGGAAAACACCTTAGTTTTGCCAGATAGAGACTTCCTTGTTGCCAGAATGAAGACTGAAACCTCTCAGCTTGTGGAATTATTAAGGAAATATTAAAGACATTGCTATGGGGTCACAAAATCAATGGGAGAGAGATTCTGAGAACCAACATGCTTGAGTCTACTGGAGAGTGGTCGGGGTGAGCCTCATAGTAATTGGATCTCCTGAGGCCCCCACTATAATGGCTCTCCCACCACTCAAGGATAGCCTTGGCCCAATTTCAGTTTATCAATATCTAAGCCACTGCTCTGTACATGTTCTAGGGTGGGAATTGGAACTTTAGTTAAAGCAGTCATTGTCCTTGCCTTTCTGAAGCCCATTGACTAGTGAGAAAAATACCTCACTTCCAAGTTCTGCCATTTTACTAAGTACTCAAAACTGAAAAAAAAAAAGTACTCAAAACTGAAAAAAAAATAACTTTTCTGAGCTACGATTTTCTCATCTGGAAAATTATATGCCACCTTCATAAGATTTTTGAGATCATTCAATGGGATAAAGCTGATAAAAGATGAACCGAGATCTATAAATGATGCCCTTTTTAGTTGGATTAATGGCAATGATGAAGAATTTAGTGAAATGCCTGACAGATGATAAGTACTCAATAATTTGTATCTGTTATAAGCAATTATTACTGACAGGATTGTGGTTTTCTTGAGTCCTAAGGGAACTACCTTGCCATAATGAATACAAGAATTAGCTATCCCAGAGGTTTTCCCAATGCTCTTTCTTCCTCATTTCATTGTGAGCCATTGTGAGTCTGACAGCAATTGTCATAATTTAGTATGTGTCAGAATCATCTGAGGGACTTGTAAAAAATATATCTCTTAGCACCATTTTCAAAAATTTTGCCTCAATTGTTATAGAAGTGGCTTCCAATATCTGAATTTTAAACAAATGTATTAGGTGGTGCTAATGCATGTACTAGTATTTCTTGTAATGTTTTGAGATAGTCTCGCCTAGAAACTCTCCAAATGCTTTTTGGGAACACAGTGTTTTTGAAGTGTTTTACTATGTCTATCCTAGTTCTTCCCCAAACAACTGTCATGCCCAAGGGAAGAAAAGACCGTGAGAGATTACCATTAAGTCAGCTAGGATGGAGAGGAAGGATTAATATATATCCAGGGAGGAAAATATTTATGGAGGGCAGGAAAGATACTTTCCAATTAGGCCCATGGGGCTGCCCCTGACACTGTGGGCACTCAGGAAGCAACAGTGCTCCTCACATTCACTGAGTTGGAGAAGAGGCTAGGGTGCAGCTGGAGACTGTTATTCCGTGGCAAGAACCTTGGCAGACCTTAATGAACAAAAATGTGGTAACGCAAAACCTTGCTAACTTAGTCTAACTGGGACCTGAATAATTTTTTAAATTAAATGTTTTGAATTAAAAAATGATAGAATATTGAAAGGCAGTTTTATTACAGTCAAGGATCTACAGCAACCTGAATGAAGCTAACAAAGTATTGCCAAGTACAGGGCCTCTTGGAGCTAATGTAGTGAATTGAGAATTATTTCTCATCAGGAATTTGTATGTAAATGGATTTGTATGTAGATGGATGCTTCAAAAATGCTTAAAAACAGTTTGTTCTTTTAAGGGATATAAATATGCTCTTGGTAATCATGTTTGCATTGTTTTACGTAACATCTACTCCCCCATTCCTCCATCAGACAGACAGTCCAGCTTTAACTTCTGGTAGAACTTCTTCAAGTTTATCTGCAAAGCACTTGAAATCACAATTTTCATGTGAAGTGTGAAAATGTAAATTTTTGTGAGTAAAATTAAAGTCTGAAGTGGAAAGGAGCTTAGAGATCATTAAGCCCAAAGTTCTAGTTTTACAGCTGGAGAAACCGAGGTTAATAGCAAGGATATGACTTGCTCAAGGACATAACAGGGTTGTGGTACAGCCAGGATTAGATCTCAGATCTCCCACTTTCTACAGCTGTCTGCTTCCTTCTCCATGGACCATGATACTACATAATGAATGCCATTTACTAAAAAGTATCCTGGCAAGTAATGCATGTTTTCATTATGATTCCTTTGTTAAGTAATTTCCTTTGTTACTGTCTCATGTGAATTAAAGTGATTCTATAGGAAGATGATAAGACCCACAAGTCTTATCATTCAAGAAGCAGAATTACAAATTGTTATTCAAATGTATAACATAGAAGAATTTGTTAATAGGAGAAAATTGTTACTTGAAAGTGCAGGCAAAACATACAGAGAAGCAGAAACAGATGAGGTAGGTAAATGACAAGAGATTCAATTGGAGCTCTAGACTTGTCAACAAGGTGTAGGGCTATGATAGGCTGTGTATATTTTATTATAAATATAATAACTCCCTCTCCCACCATTTGCTCTTATTCCTTCTTCTGAGTTAAGAAAAATTTTCTTAAAGGATAAAAGAGATAAGTTGATTTCAAAGTGTTTTGTTCATGCCATTCTTTTTTTTATTGTTGATACTATTATAGATGCCCCCCCTCATTTGTCCACCTCTACCCAGCACCCACTCCACCTCCCCTGACCTTCCCAACACAATTGTCTGTGTCCATGACCTATGTATATATGTTCTTTGTCTAATCTCTTCACCTTCTTTAATCCAGGTCCCATCCCCCTCCCTCTGGCATCTGTCAGTCTGTTCCATGGATATATGCCTCTGGTTCTATTTTGTTAGTTTATTTTGTTCATTAGATTCCACATTAGTGAGATCAGGAGGATGCCCAAATGGGAAAAGTATTTTAATTTCCACTGACCACTCTTGTTGCTATAGGTCAAAGCTAGATGGCAATGTAATTTATCATCCACCTGAACATTTTTGAGCTTGATAGGGGATGGTATTAATGGGAGGTAGAAGGCCGAAACTTGGGACTATTCAGTAGCAATGTGGTAATCTTTAAAAACAGATGGAACACAATGTTAAAGAAAACAGAGAACAGCACCACCTGATTTAGATATCCACAATGATGGGGAGGACACATATTAAATTGGTTCCATAGATGTTACTATCATTTAACATTGGCTATTATAAAAACTCAGTCCTTTCTTATCTTAAACATGCTGTCTGCTTAGATACAGTAATAATTAAGGTCATGGATTTCTATGGCAAACATGAATTGGAGTGTCAGCTCTGTCACTTATTAGCTGTAAACTTGGGCTTAAGTCACTTATTATTTCTAAATTTCAATCTGTCATTTATAAAATGTGGATAATAGTAATAGCTATTACTCTATAGAAAGTGCATACCACATAGTAAGTGCTTAGTAAATGTAATAGCTATTAATATTACCATCATTATTATACTGATGTTAAAATGGTAGGTAGTTCATTATAGGAGGGTTACTGCTTGAAAATTAAGTCACGTAAGCTGATTTGTTTGGATTTTCTTTTCAGTAGATGTTGTGAAGATACATTATGTAAGAGAGAGTCAGCGTTTTTATTCAATAGCAATAGTGTCTATATCCCAAAATAGCTAAAAATATAATTACACTAAAATAATACTATGAGTGAAACCAATATCATCTATTAGGGTTTGCTTTATGTTGTTATGTATAAAGATTCACAAGATAACATTAATATACAGTTTGGTACTAAGAGGTAAAATGTATACCTCCTGATAAATAGTATTCTGCATGATAAATTAGCCCTTGCTAATAGGAAGTTTGAAACAAAATGTGTGTGTTAAACTATAGCAAACTATGTTTTACCCCGTTTTTCCTTTGTCTGTATTTTTATTTTATTTTAAGGTATCTCAATTGATACTTTTTTTAATAAGAAGGATAAAAAATTAATTTTACTTAACTTACATTAAATAAACATTTAGATGTAATTTGGATTGGGATTTTCACTTAAAACCATTCTATTGCACTGCCAGTAAACAGATTTACATAATTTTGGTTTATGTTAGTCTGCTCTAATTTTAAAATTTCTCATCATCTCTATGACTGCCACTATCTTTTCCAGGATAACTACAGGAGCCTTCTAACTGGTATTCTACTTTATTTTGTTCCCAAGGAGTTTCTTCTTCCCAAACGATTTAATCCTATCTTTTAAAATTGTAAATAAGATATTTCCCTTCTTTGCTTAAAACTCTGTAGGTTAAGTCCATTACATTTATAATAAAATATACACAGCCTATCATAGCCCTACATGATCTGACTTTTACCTACCTCTTCATTCTCATTTCATCCTACCTTCTTCCTCACTCTCAATACTCTTAGTATACAGACGTCTTATCTTTCCTCAAAAACATCAAGCTCTTTCTTGCCTTATGGTATTTGAGCTTTCTGTTCACTGTCTGGCCTGCTATTCATCAAGATCTTTGCTTGGACATCACTTTTGTTATTGTTAAAATATCATTTATTTCAAGTAGCCTCCCTTAATTATTTAAAGTAGCTCTCAAATATCTATCCCATTACCTTATTATTATTATTTTTTGCCATTTGTCATGATATGAAAAGTATCTTTTTTGTTTATGTATTATCTGTCTTACCATTTTAAAAAGAAAGTTTCTTATAAGCAGGTACCTTGTCCATCTCATTTTCTGCTGTATCTAATTCACTGCTATAAAACAGTGCTTAGCACATTGTGGGAACTCAATAAATACTGTTGAATTAATGATTATAGATAAGCAATTAATTTTTAAATATTTTGAGGAAACACAAGCTCATTGCCTTATATTGGGTAGGGTAAAACATTTAATATCCCAAACAAAGAAAGATCTTTGATTATGCTAAATTATATGATCTATAACATTGACAATGACTTAATAGAAGTATTAAGTCAATGACTTAATAGAAGTATTAATTCAAATATTTAATATCTACTGTATTATCTGGCGTATAAGAAGACTGGGCGTATAAGATTTTCCTGGGTTAAAAAGTCATCTTATACACCGGAAAATATGGTACATAGATTTTTTGTATAACACTGGATAACATAGAATGGGTTAAGCCAATTACCGTATTTTCCGGCGTATAAGACGACTTTTTAACCCAGGAAAATCTTATACACCCAGTCGTCTTATTCGCAGGAAAATAAGGTAAGTGTTTTTTTATTTCCAAAATAATCTCAACTTAGAAATCCTTATTTATTTCATTTTTGTTGTTCTGAAATTTGTCTGATGTCCTGTTTATAGTTTTTTTTTTTTAAATAATCTGTCTAGGAAGCTATAGTATCAAATATCTTATATAATAAAAGCTTAATATGCTAAGTGTCCAGTCGGCTGTTCAACCAATCAAAGTGTAATATGGTAATGATATGCTAAGGCTGCTCAACTGCTCTTTATGACGTGCACTGACCAGCAGGAGGCAGACACTCTGACCAGTAGGTTAGCTTGCTGCTGGGGTCCTGCTGATCAGGTCTGAGCAAGATGGGCTGGACACACCCTGGATCCCTCCCACGGTCCCTCCCCAGCTGGCCAACACCTTGCATCCTTCCCCAGCCCCGATCATGCACTGGTGGGTCCCTTGGCCTGGCCTCTGCCCTCTCACAATCCGGGACCCTTCAGGGGATATCAGAGAGCCAGTTTCAGCCCTATCCCACAGGCCAGCCTGAGGGACCCCACTGGTGCACGAATTTGTGCACCAGGCCTCTAGTATTTTGTATAATTGGAGTAAATTAAAATGTATAATTGCCTAATGCTTCCTTATTAAGAATTAGGTATCTCTGTTCTAGTCTGTTTAAGTGAAACAAAAATCTTTTGGCATAAAAGACTAATATAAAGTGGTATTCTTTGTGTTGACATTAGTTTGTTGTACTGTATCCTGTCTGGAACTCTGCAGAATTTTCCACAACTTGTTGCATTCTTTGACAGAGGGTAAATGTTTAAGTTGGATCCGTTTATTCTATTAGATATTGCCAAAGATGTGTTCAAATGGCAACCTAGACTTGACATTTATTTGACATAGCCAAAAGGTTAGTTATTTTAGACAGCAAATGGAAAATTGTGTTCATATATCCAGATAAGACCTTCTAGCAGCTGTCAGAAAGAAAATAGAAGGCTGATAGTTATATCCAATTTTCTTTACTTTTATAACCCAAGAACCTCCTGGAGTCACCTCCCCTACATTATGTTAGAACATGTGATGACTAGGGCTTATTGATATAACTGACTATGCCAACAGTTTTTGCTTGTAATGGCTTAGAGCATCTGAAGGACTGATTTAATCTTAGAGGTTTCTAGAGGAGGTAGGCCACTTTATTATTTATGTATTTATTTATTATTGACTCTATATACCTAAAAAAGGCTTAAGTCTCTTTGTCTCATTCTTTCTTCTTTTCCCCCTGTCCTCCTTTTTATATTTTAACTTGATATTGTTTGCTCCTTTTTATTTGTCTTTTTTTATCTTTGTACCTTAATCTTTTTTTTAAGAACAAAGTTTTCTTCTTGCTCTTTATTAAAACTTTTCCATAGGACAGTAACAGTCTAAATATAGTTAGTATTTTTTGACCTCCTACTATGTACCCAGTAATGTGGAGCAGCAGTGTATTATTTTTCAATTGTGCTTCTCAGAGTCTGATGTTATTACTAGGTACCATTTCAGAACCAACTTGAGAGTGAGTTGTAGGAACTAAGTGGGTGGGGGAAAAGTGTGGATAAATGGATGGACCCTGAGTCACCAATTCATTTGAATTAGGGCAGCCTATTTTACGCATTGGTCTTCCATGTTAGTTATTTTCTGGGAAAAATGGGGTTCCATTATTAAGGAAACAGGTGAAAATTACTAATATTGTGGAAAGAGCAGGCATGGACATTGGAGCCAGACAAACCTTAGATCAAATTTTAGTTTGAACTCTCTGTGTCCTAGAGTCTATCCATATATCCTTTGGTGATCTTTTTTTTTATTTCTTTATTGATTAAGGTATTACATATGTATCCTTACCCCCTATTACCCCCCATGATCTTATTTAAGCTCTCTAAACCACAGAAGCCTCATTTCATATTTAGAGACAATAATATTTATTGCACAAAAATTCTCATGGATAAAATAAAATAAAATAAAATAGAGATAAACACACCTATAACAGCATCTGGCACACAGGGGGCGATCAAAGGTTTACTTGTCTAAGTGCTATGATGGAGGGAAAAATGTAAATGAATATTCTCATTCATAGAAAGCTTATATTCTAGCTAGGATGAACAGATCAATATATCTAAGACATTTAAATTATAGTTCACTGTTTTATGATGGTGTCTATAAGGAAATATTATTTCTGAGGAGATTGAGCTACATGAACCGGAATAACTGGTGATGACTTAATAGAGAAGGTGTGCCTTAATTTAGTTCAGTAGTTCTCAGTTATCAATATGAAGCTGAATTGACTAGGGAGTTTTAAAATAACTAAGACACACCCCAGATCAAATAAAACAGGATTTATAACATTCCTAGAACATAGTAAACTTGAAATAAATGGCAACTGTTATTATTTGCTTACCTTATCTATGAATATGTCCAAAAGCAAAATCCAAGAACGTTTTATTGGGACAGGAGCAAAACTACCTAGAAAAAAGTATTTTTTAAGGGTTATCTGGGCCTTTTCAAATATAGATTTGTTTAATTAGTAAGTAACTATACTATTTGAGAATTAAACATTCATGTGAATAATAATAATGCATATGGTGTACGAAGAAAATATGCTATTCAGATGTATATAAACTATCTTCAATGGGGCAATGGGCAATGGGTTTTTCTATAAAATTTTGTTTATTAGATCATTATTTTAATTCTGGAATGCATTTTTTCATTGAATCCAAATTTAGGTCCTAATGAGTTTTCCTAATCAATTCCCAGCGGTCAATATAACTCATTATTTTGTGAATTATTGTACAAATACAAATGGCTACTCAGTTGAAGAAATGCATTTTGAGAAACTGCATTTTGATCTTTAGCTTGGACAAGAAAAATAGCATAATCAGGAATTTTTGCCCAGTCCTCCTTTTAATTTTATTCTGTGATTTTTGAAGAATATCTTTGGTAGTGAGGATAGAAGGAAAATAGTGGTCCTGGGCATTAAACTTGGTATTTTACACTGACTAAAAGCAATTATCTTTCTAGGTTAGATGCTGTAGTTGAGGAACTAAAGAGAGTGACCCTTTTGTGAGGGAAGGCACAGAGTTAAGGGATCTGACACATTTTCTCATATTCTGTTCCAGTGTGATAAGCTTGTCATCCAAATACCACACAATGTGGCTTTAAACAATTAACCTTATTTCTCTGATCTTTTGCTTTATTATCTATAAAACCTAGATAATAATACCATATTTTTGTAATAGTACCAACAATAAAAATAAAGTAAAATAAGCTAGTGTGTTTAATTTTTGAGAGAGCAAGGTAGAGTTCCTTTTATTATTTAAAGTCTTCTTCCCTCTCCCTTATTTAAATAATTTACTCACAAATGCAATTCTTCATAGAAAATTTAGAATATAAGGCTTATTTATACAAGAAAAGAAAATTCCTTATTATTTTCTGGCATAGAGGTGAATTTTATCATTTTGGTGTATTTCCTTACTTTTTTTCTAAGCCTATTTTTAAGCTTTACATATATATATACTGTATAGTGTATATTTACAGCAGCATGCCTGTGCATAAAGCATGACAGTCTACTTACAATTTTGTAAAAAATTTTAAATTAAAAATTTATACCAAGTTTATCTCTTTACGTTTCAATAAATTTAATCCTATCCTAAAAAAAACCACTTTGGGAGATATATATTTTATTTGTATTTATATATAAATTTCTCTATATTTCATATAAATTTATATGTATATTTATAAAACTAGAAAGTATAAACAATTTGCTATATGTATTACTGTTTTAAATACACATATTTACATATGTATATATTAAAGTTTTACATATATCACGGGTGACATTAACTTAAATAAAATATCCATGACTAGTGGGCCAATAAGTAATAATTCAGTGATGATGAGAAGTTCAGACAGTTCAGTCCCGGTGGAAGAGAATTTTTGAGCACAAAGAATCTTAACCTCCATGTATTCAAAACATATAGTCAAGGCTCAATGCATACACATCTTCAAATGCCTAGAACTGGCATTATTGGTGAGCAGCAATCAACAATTCCATAAGAATTTGAAGTAGTTGCTTTTCTGCAGGACTTTACAGAAGTTAGAGAATTGCTCAGGCACAATTAGTGTATTTTGGGATGATTTAATAGCTGATGCTTCTAGTTTGATTTATGAGAAAGAAATACTGTACAGGATCACTAGCAAACCATATATGTGAACATCCTTCATTGCCCACAGCTATGTGTCCTTCAGAAATAACTTAAGGACATGTAACATTTAATTTCAATGCTAGAAGACAGCTATAAAGATGACACTTGGCATATAAAATGCCATAAATCAGCCTATTTTGTCACAGCATAATGTTGTTAGGAGATATTTTTATATCTTTCATCAGAAAGAAAGTGAAAGAATAATACTGCTATTTGCGACAACATGGATAAAATTTGAGAATATCATGCTAAGCAAACTAAGTAAAAAAAAGCAGAGAACCATAGATTTCACTCATATGTGGGATATAACACTGAAAGTAACAAATAAGAAAAACAAACAAAACCAACCAAACAAAAAACCTCACAGACATAGCAGTATGGTGGTTACCAGAGGGAAGAGGGGTGGGAGAGTTGTTAAGGGTAAAAGGGGTCAAATATATGGTGACAGAAGATGTTGTGACTTTGGGTGGTGGGCACCTAATGCAATATACAGATGATGTATCATGGAATTGTACACTTGAAACCAATGTCAACCCAATAAATCTAATGAAAATAAATATTTCTAGTCCTTTGTATTTGTACAGATGTTTAGAGTTTTTGAATGACTTGAATAGGCTTTCTTTGAATTTTGTAAAATCTTCTTGCATTACTTTTGAAATGATTGTATTTAAGGGGGAAAACTTATTCTGACTTTCAAAGAATGAAGCTTGAAGTTTTTATGCAAATATTTTTAGTATTATAATATAACACATTTTAAATACTTGAGAAAAATTCCATTGATGTGAGAAAACTTATTTTGTGGTTTTTTTTTTTTAATGTAGCCCATATTTTTACAAAGTGTATGATATAAATAATGTTAGGCTTATAAAGAGTTGCTGCATATCTTTAAATCAGCTTTCCTTGATTACTACATACATAACATTGGTATAATAATCAAATCTAAGAAATTAATATTAATACAATACTATTAATTAAATTATAGAATTTATTAGGATTTCCCAATTTTTCTATTTATATTATTTATATTTATACTAGAGGCCTGGTGCATGAAATTTGTGCACGGGTAGGGTCCCTAGGCCTGGGGGGCAATCAGGGCTGATCAGGGCTTTCCGGCTGCCAGCCGAGACCTTCATTCTGGCTGCCACCCAGGGCCTACCTTTGTTTTGCACTGCCTCCTGGTGGTCAGCACACATCATAGCGAGTGATCGAACTCCCAAGCGGACACTTTGCATATTAGCCTTTTATATATAGAGATTATTTTTTGTATTCTGGGATCCTTTCCATAATTCATTTTGTTTTCATGTTGTCTTAGTCTCCTCTGATCTGTCATGGTTTCTCACTCTTTCCTTATTGCCATAATTTCAATGATCATGTAGAGTACTAATCAGGTATTTTGTCTAATATCTCTCAGTTTGGGATTATATAATGTTTTCTCATTAATAGATTGAGGTTATGCAGTATTGGCAAGAATGTCTCAGAATGATGATGTACCTTTTTCAGTGAATTGTATCAGTAGGTATATGATGTAAATGTGTCTTATTAATGGTTATGTTAACTTTAATCATGAATAATATGATATCTACCCATTTTCTCCAAGGTACAGTGACTATATCAACCTTTGTAATTAATATTTATTTTTGTTAATCCTCACATGAGGATACCTTTTCCATTGATTTTTAGAGATAGTGGAAGGGACAGGGGAGGGGGAGAGAGGGAAAGAGAGAGAGAGAAAGAGAGAGAGAGAGAGAGAGAGAGAGAGAGAGAAACATCTGTGTGAGAGAGACACATTGGTTGGGTGCCTCCCACATGCACCCCGGCCAGGGCCAGGGATCAAGCTTGCAACCCAGGTATGTGCCCTTGACCAGGAATCAAACCCATGATTCTTCAGTGCTTGGGCTGACAGTCTAACCACTGAGCAATGCCAGTCAAGGTTAATCAATATTTTTGAAGATATATTTAAGATATGCAAATATATTTTTCTCTTAAACTTTTGTTGACTAATTTTAACATCCATTGATGATATTTCCTACTCAAATGCTGTAATGGTGATGTTCTGTTTCCCTCACTCTTTCTACAGTTATAAATTAGAGTAATTTTGTAAAACCTTGTGTTTCTCCACCAGTTCTTTTTTTAAAAATTCTTTATTTTTTAAAATATTAAATTAGTCTAATTTCCCCCCCATTGACTCTCCCAAGCTACCCCACTCCCTAGCACATGCCCTCACCCCCATACTGTATGTGTGCATTGGTTATTCTCATATGCATGCATACAAGTCCTTTGGTTGATCTCTTACTCCACACCCCGGACCTTTTCTCATAGGTTGGACAGTCTGTTCCATGCTCCTATGTCTCTGGTTCAATTTTTTTAAAATATATTTTTATTGATTTCAGAGAGGAAGGGAGAAGGAAGAGGGATAGAAACATCAATGATGAGAGAGGATCATTGATTGGCTGCCTCCTGCACGCCCCTACTGGGATCGAGCCCACAACCTAGGCATGTTCCCTTGACTGGAATTGAACCTGGGACCCTTCAGTCTACAGGCTGACACTCTATCCACTGAGCCAAACCAGCTAGGGATCTGGTTCCATTTTTGTTCATCAGTTTATGTTGTTCATTATATTGCACAAATGAGTAAGATAATGTGATATTTGTCTTTCACTGACTGGCTTATTTTGCTTAGCATAATGCTCTCCAGATCCATCCATGCTGTTGCAAATGGTAAGAGTTCCTTCTTTTTTATAGCAGTGTAGTATTGCATTGTGTAGATGTACCACAGTTTTTAATCCATTTATCTGCTGTTGGGCATTTAGGTTGTTTCCAAATATTAGCTATTGTAAATTGTGCTACTATGAACATAGGGGTGCATATATCCTTTCTGATTATTGTTTCTGATTTCTTGGGATATAGTCCTAGAAGTGGGGTCACTGGGTCAAATGGGAGTTCCATTTTTAACTTTTTGAGGAAATTCCATACTGTATTCCACAGTGGCTGTGCCAGTCTGCATTCCCACCAGGAGTGCAGGAGGGTTCTTATTTCTCCACATCGGCACAAGCACTTGTTGTTTGTTAATTTGTTGATGATAGCCATTCTGATATGTGTGAGATTATTTCTCATTATTGTTTTGATTTGCATCTCTCCAATGATTAGTGACTGAGCATGTTTTCATATTTCTCTGGGCCTTCTGTATGTCCTCTTTGGAAAAGTGTCTATTTAGATTCTTTGCCCATTTTTTATTGGATTGTTTATCTTCCTTTTGTTAAGTTGTATGAGTTCTCTGTAAATTTTGGAGATTAAACCCTTATCAGAAATATCATTGGCAAAAATGTTCTCCCATGCAGTGGGCTTTCTTATTGTTTTGTTGATGCTTTATTTTGCTGTGCAGAAGTTTTTTATTTTGATGTAGTCTCATTTGTTTATTTTCGCCTTAGTCTCCATTGCCTCAGGAGCTGTGTTGGTAAAGATATTGCTATGACATATGTCTGCTATTTTGCTGCCTATGGACTCTTGTAGGATTTTTATGGTTTTCCATCTTACATTTAAGTCCTTTAGCCATTTTGAGTTTATTTTTGTGTATGGTGTAAGTTGGTGATCTAGTTTCTTTCTTTTTTTTTTTTTTTGCATGTATCTGAACAAATTTCCCAGCACCATTTATTGAAGAGACTGTCTTGACTCCATCATATGCTCTTGCCTCCTTTGTCAAATATTAATTGAACATAATGGCTTGGGTCGATTTCTGGGTTCTCTGTTCCATTCCATTGGTCTATATGTCAGTTTTTGTGCCAGTACCAGACAGTTTTGAGAACCATGGCTTGGTAATATAGCTAGATATCTGGTATTGTGATTCCCTCCAACTTTTGTCTTCTTTCTCTGGATTGCTGTCGTCATTTGGGGTCTTTTTTTAATTTCTGATGAATTTTTGTAGAGTTTGTTCTATATCTTTGAAATATGCCATTGGTATTTTAATGAGAATTGCATTGAATCTATAGATTGCTTTGGGTAGTATGGACATTTTAATGATGTTGATTCTACCAATGCATGGACATGCTATGTTCTTCCATTTCTTTATGTCTTCGTCTATCTCTTTTTTCAACATCCTGTAGGTTTCTGAGTACAGGTCTTCTATGTCCTTAGTTAAGTTTGTTCCTAGGTATCTTAATTTATTTGGTGCAATGGTAAATGAGATTGTTTTGTGTATTTTTTTTTTCCATTTCTCTTTCTCTGAGTTCATTATTGGTGTATAAAAAGGCCATAGATATCTTGGTGCTAATTTTATATCCTGCTACATTGCCAAATTCATTTATATGAGCTAGTAGATTTTTGATGTAGTCTTTGGCATTTTCTATGTATAGTGTCATGTCATCTGTGAATAAGGACAGTTTTACTTCTTCTTTTACAATTTGGATGCCTTTTATTTCTTCTTCTTGCCTGATCGCTAATGGCTAGTACTTCCAGTACTATATTGAACAGGAGTGGTGAAAGTGGGCATCCTTGTCTTGTTTCTGTTCTTAGGGGATATGAGTTTATTTTTTGCCCATTGAGTATGATGTTGGCTGTAGGTTTGTCATATAAGGCTATTATTATGTTGAGGTATGATTCCTCTATTCCCACATTGCTGAGAGTTTTTATCAAGAAAGAGTGTTGGATTTTGTCAAATGCTTTTTCTGCATTGATTGATATGATTATGTGATTTTTGTCTCTCAATTTGTTCATGTGATATATCACATTTATTGATTTGCAGATATTGTACCATCCTTACATCCCCGGAATAAATCCCACTTGGTCATGGTGATCTTTCAAATGAATTTGATTTGTTAGAATTTTGTTGAGGATTTTCGTATCTATGTTCATGAGGGATATTGGTCTGCAATTCTCTATTTTTGTGGTGTCTTTATCTGGTTTTGGGATGAGGGTAAATTAGAGCTTGGAAGTGTGCCTTCCTCTTTATTTTTTTTTTTGAATAGTCTGAGGAGAATAGGTTTTAGTTCTTTGAATGCTTGGTAGAACTACCCTGTAAAGCCATCTGGAATAGGGCTTTTGTTTGCTGGAAGATATTTGATCACTGCTTCAATTTCTTCAATAGTTATCAGCCTATTCAAGTTTTTGGATTCTACTTTTTTCATTTCTTTATTGATTAAGGTGTGACATATGTGTGCTTATTCCCCCATTACCCTCCCATCCCCCTCACTCATGCCCTCATCCCCCTGTTGTCTGTGTCCATTGGTTAGGCTTATATGCATGCATGAAAGTCCTTTGGTTGATCTCTCCCCCTTAACCTCACCTTCCCCTACCTTCCTTCTGAGGTTTGATGGTCTGATCAATGTTTCTCTGTCTCTGGATCTGTTTTTGTTCATCAGTTTATGCTGTTCATTATATTCCATAAAAGAGTGAGATCATGTGATATTTATCTTTCTCTGACTGGCTTATTTCACTTAGCATAGTGCTCTCCAGTTCCATCCAAGCTGTTGCAAATGGCAAGAATTCTTTCTTTTTTATACCAGCGTAGTATTTCATTGTGTAGATGTACCATAGTTTTCTATTCCAATCATCTGCTGATGGGCATTTAGGCTGTTTCCAAATGTTAGCTATGGTGAATTGTGCTGCTATGAACATAGGGGTGCATATATCCTTTCTAATTGGTATTTCCAGTTTCTTTGGATATATTCCTAGAAGCGGGATTACTGGGTCAAATGGGAGCTCCATTTTTAGTTTTTTGAGGAAACTTCATACTGTTCTCCACAGTGGCTGCACCAGTCTGCATTCCCACCAGCAGTGCAGGAGGGCTCCTTTTCCTCCGCATACTCGCCAGCACTTGCCCTTTGTTGATTTGTTGATGATAGCCATTCTGACAGGTGTCAGGTGGTACCACATTGTCATTTTGATTTGCATCTATCTGATTATTAGTGACTTTGAGCATGTTTTCATATGTCTCTTGGCCTTCCTTCTGTCTTCTTTTGAAAACTATCTATTTAGGTCCAGTGCCCATTTTTTGATTGGGTTGTTTATCTTCCTTTAGTTAAGTTGTATGAGTTCCCTGTAAATGTTGGAGATTAAACCCTATCATCAAAAAATTATTAGACTTAATAAATGAATTCAGCAATGTAGCAGGAAACAAAATTAATGCCAAGAAATCTATGGCATTTCTATATACCAATAATGAACTTACAGAAAGAGAGACTAAAAAAGCAATCCCATTTACCATTGCACCAAAAACATTAAGATACCTAGGAATAAACTTAACTAAGGAGGTAAAAGACATATACGCGGAAAACTTCAGGACACTGAAAAAAGATATAGAGGAAGACATAAACAGATGGAAGAACATACCGTTCATGGATTGGTAGAATCAACATCATTAAAATGTCCATACTACCCAAAGCAATCTATAGATTTAATGCACTCCCATTAAAATACCAATGGCATATTTCACAGACCTAGAAAGAACTTTCCAAAAATTTATCTGGAATAATAAAAGATCCCGGATAGCTGCAGCAATCCTGAGAAAGAAGAACAAAGTAGGTGGGATCTCAATACCAGGCATCAAGCTGTATTACAAAGCCACTGTTCTCAAAACTGCCTGGTACTGCCACAAGAACAGACATATAGATCAATGGAATAGAATAGAGAACCCAGAAATTGACCCAAGCCACTATGCTCAATTAATACTCGACAAAGGAGGCATGAACACACAATGGAGTTGAGACAGTCTCTTCAATAAATGGTGTTTGGAAAATTAGACAGATACATGCAAAAAATGAAATTAGACCACCAACTTACACCATACACAAAAATAAACTCAAAATGGATAAAGTACTTAAAGATAAGACGGGAAACCATAAAAATACTAGAGGAATCCAGAGGCCGCAAAATCTCAGACATATGCCGAAGCAATTTCTTCACTGATACTGCTCCTAGGGCAATAGAAACTAAAGAGAAAATAAACAAATGAGACTACATCAAAATAAAAAGCTTTTTCACAGCAAAAGAAATCATCAACAAAACAACAAGAAAGCCCACTGCATGGGAAAACATATTTGCAAATGTTATCACCGATAAGGGTTTAATCTCCAACATTTTTTATTCTTCTTGATTGAGTTTTAGGAGCTTGTATTTTTCTAAGCATATGTACATTTTGTCTAGGTCGTCCATTTTGTTGGAATAGAGTTGTTCATAGTATTTTTTCATAGTCGTTTGTATTTATGTGGGATTGGTTGTCATTTTGCCTCTTTCATTTCTGATTTTGTTTATTTGGGTCCTCTCTTTTTGCTTCTTGGTGAGCTTGGCTGCAGGTTCATCAATCTTGTTTATCTTTTCAAAGAACCAACTCTTGTGTGTGTTTTTTTGTTTGTTTGTTTGTTTTGGTCTCTGTGTCATTTATCTCCGCTCTGATCTTTATTATTTCCTTTCTTCTGCTTACCCTGGGCTTTTCTTGTTGCTCTCTTTCTAACTCTTTGAGTTGTAGGGTTAGATAATTTATTACCATTTTTTTTCTTGTTTTTTGAAGTAGGCCTGTAGAGCTATGAACTTCCCTCTCAAGACTGCTTTCACTGTGTCCCATAGATTTTGAATTGTTTTGTTTTCATTGTCATTTGTTACCATGATGCTTTTTATTTCTTCTTTGATCTCTTTGGTAACTCAATCATTGTTTAATAGCATGCTATTTAGCCTCCTGGTGTTTGATTTTTTTATTGTTTTTAATGTAGTTGATTTCTAGTTTTATGCCTTTGTGATCTGAGAAGATGTTTGATATGATTTCTATCTTCTTGAATTTGAAGAGACTTGGCTTGTGTCCCAATATGTGGTCTATCTTTGAAAATGACCCAGGTGCACTTAAGAAGAATGTATATTCTGTGGCTTTGGGGTGAAATGTTTTGAAGATGTCAATTAATTCCATCTGATATAGTGAGTCATTTAGGATTGATATTTCTTTGCTGATTTTTTTAGAGGATTTGTCCAGTGATGTTAGTGTGGTGTTGGAGTCCCTTACAATGACTATATTGCTGTCAATCTCTCCCTTGATGTCCTCTAGAAGTTTTTTATGTATTTGGGTGCTCCTGTATTGGGTGCATATATGTTTACCAGAGTGATATCTTCTTGTTGAATTGCTCTCTTTAGTATTATTAAGTGACCTTCCTTATCTCTTGTTATGCCCTTCACTTTGAGGTCTAATTTGTCAGATATAAGTATTGCTACCCCATCTTTCTTTTCATTTCCATTTGCCTGAAAAACCTTTTTCCATCCCTTCACCATCAGTCTGTGTGAGTCCTTTGTTCTGAGGAGGGTTTCCTGTAGACAGCAGATATATGGGTCATGTTTTCTTATCCTTTCAGCTACCCTATGTCTTTTGATTGGGGCATTTAATCATTTACATTTAAAGTTATTATTGATAGGTAATTGTTTGTCGCCATTTTTATACTTTCTTTCACTTTAAATAATATCCTGTAAAATAGTGATTGATCATGTATTATTATCCTTATTTTACAGCAGTGACACAAGTTAAGTGATTTGCACAAAAACCACAGCATTATAGCAAAAATTATATTAGAACTTTGCACTCTTGATTCCGTTTCTCTTTATTTCTTTCAAATCACATTGCTTGTCTCCTCAAAGCAAAAAGGACTGATTCTATCTTCATAGAATTATAAAACCTCTCATTGCTCTTTGAAAAAAAATTAATCTGTCAGATACAAGCTTTTCACTTTTATAATAACATCTGCTCTGCCCAGATCTTCATGGAGTAAAACTAACTTTCTGATTTCAATCCTTGTTTGTTCAATAAAATGTGTTGCTTATCTGTGAATATGTTGTTGTTGTTGTTTTTTTGGATTTTTTTTTGCTTACTTGGCAATATTGAGCTCCATTTGACATATCTGACTTTAGCAATTCCATGCCCAAATGATTGCTTCCCAGATATGTGTTCATATACTCTAGTCTCTAATTGTTCTAGTCACTTAAGATTCTTCAACCTTGGCTTGCATTCTGGGGTCCTACTTGGATTGTTTTTCTTTTTTTTTTTTCTTCATCCTGACTTTCCAACACTTATTACATTTGGCTAGTTTTCTGGTCTATTGCTTGGACTGCTATGTCAGGCTATTTCACACTGAACTTCGTAACAATAGTAATAGTGTTCACTTTGTAATCTTAAGTGATAATAATAATTATCTCAACTCAACCTCTAGTATGTGGCAGTTTTACCTTTTCAGTTTAAATTATGGTAGATCACAAGGATTTGTTGTGCTGAAAAACCAGACTGGGAGAAAATTCTTTAAGATATGCTGCTGGGCTAATTTCTAGCCCTTACATTTCCATGTTCTTTATATCAGGATTTCCTTGGCCCAGGGAATCATCCCTTTCCCCAACCCATAATTGTCATCAGGAACTGAGATAAGTTGGACTAAAGCTTCAGCATGGATCATATCTTCCTTGCTATTTATCTGGTGTCAGTCTTGGGCAAGTGTTTTATTAACTGGACTCTTGCCTGGATACTTGTCTTCATATCTTATGTGTGAACCCTTGTTTTTGTGCCTCTGTCCTATTAGAATTGGAAAAAATCGTCATTGATTCACTTCTCTGAGAGTCCAGAGTTCTTTCTTATGAACTCCAGGTTAATAGTTGGGATGTTACTAGCTATTGGCAGAATTCCTGTGAGCTAATTATATGGAATGCAGACTTTCACAGCAAATTAGATTTCTTTCTCTGCTCCACTAGCTTTATTAGATGGGTTTAAATCATACTAATGAATAATAATGAATAACATTAATTTAATGCTAACTATGTGCTAAGATCTAATATATGCACTTTCAAAGTATTTAAATCACGCATACCTCACAGCAAGCCTGAAATAAGTAATGCTATTTTGCCTGAACTACCTTCTGTCTGTAACCATATCCTATGGATATACATTTTGTTTCTAGACTAGATTTTCTTAACATTTGTAACAGTCTGTCTCCTTTCTCCCAATCCCTAAACCACCATGTGTCCCATTAGTGAATGATCTATTTTCATGCGTTTGTTTTTCTCACCCTGTAAAAGACCATTCATTCCATCAGGCATAGAGAGTCATGCTGTAACATATAACCATGATAAATCTGTGGTGTTTTTATGATGATAATGTAGCTAAGGGTTTGGAATCCCTGGTTAGAGAGACTGGGTTTCAAGTGCTAACTCTTTTTAATTGTATGACCTTGGGACCAGTTTTTTAATCTATAAAATAGAATTACTAGCAGTAATTATTTTCATAGGAATATTGTAAAATGAAAATGATTTTATGTGTAAAGTATTTAGCACAGACAATAATGGCACACAATGAGCATTCTAAAATGGTAGCTAATACAAATATTCATGTTCGATGTTTTTATTAAACACTGAATATCATTGGATTGTGTTCTGTCTTTAATATCCTTAGTCAGACAAGTGAAATTTTATAAAATATATATTTATTTAAACACTGAAAACAATTTTTTTTATGTTCAGTATTTCCTCTATCTAAATATTAAGAATTCCCTGAATAATAACCCATTTCCTCACATCAGTAATAATGCATTTAGAAAAAAAGTTTCATTTGTTAGAAAAAGTAAATATTTAAAACATTGATATGATTTATGGAAAAGAAAAGAATCAAATGATTAAAATAAAGTTTAAAATAAATTAATAGAATGTTCAACTTGCCTCAGGGACATTGCCAATGGCAACTTACTTTTAAACTAAAATTGGATGTGGTAATAATTAACACTAGAAGGTAGAAATAAGGATACATTTAAAGAAGAAATCTATTAGAGACCCCAAATACCATATATTTATGTCATGTGCTTTTATTTTCATTTATTTATTTTTATTTTTTATTTCAGACAAAGTTATTAAGCTTTTTAGGGCTTAGCTTGCCCCATGTGTAAAATGGAAATAAAGCCTGATCAACCCGATCTTATGGAGTATTAAGAATGTCAAAAGCCAAATGTAAAGTGTACATTGAAGAGCTTGTTAACATTAAGAGTCCCTTTCCACAATAAAGTTTTATCACCCCTCTTCTAATCCTAATAACTTACTACGTAATGATCGCTGGCTCTGCTGTGCAGCAAGGTAAGCATGGCCTATACAGTAACTTAGAATCATGGCAACACTCATTTGTGGCTAGTACCAGTGTTACAGCAACTCTAGTTTACAGAGAAGAAAACGGAAGTTTTCAGAGGTCTCATAGATGTGTCCGAGTCACCCAGCTAACATGAGGTAAGTGGAGACAGAATTCAGTGCTGTCTGACACTGGGCCCATGATCCTATTCATCCCTCCATCTTGCTTCTCTCAGAGTTGTTGTTTTATTTAGAGGCAAATTTTCCAGTTGGATTATAATATATACATACAGAGAATCATATTGCACATATATGTCCATAATATGTATACACTAGAGGCCTGGTGCAAGAAATTCTTGCACTAGGGGTGGTTGTCCCTCAGCCCAGCCTGCACCCTCTCCAATCTGGAACATCCTTCTCACAATCTGGGATTTCTGGCTCCCAACTACTCGTCTGCCTGCCTGATTGGCCCTAACTGCTTCTGCCTGCCAGCCAGACTCCCCTGCCAACCTGATCGATGCCTAACTGCTCCCTGGCAGCCCAATTGTCCTTAACTGCCCTCCCCTGCCAGGCTGGTAACCCCTAACTGTCCTCCCCTGCCGGCCTGGTCACCCCCAACTGCCCTCCACTGCCAGCCTGATCGCCCCCAACTGCCCTCCCCTGCTGACCTAGTAACGCCCAACTTCCCTCCCCTGCTAGCCCGGTCACTCCCAACTGCCCTCCCCTACAGGCCTGGTTGCCCCTAACTGCCCACACTTGCCGGCCTGGTCACCCTCAACTGCCTTCCCTTGCAGGCCTAGTACCCCCAAGTGCCCTCCCCTGCAGGCCTGGTCCCCTCCAAAACTGCCTTCCCCTGCAGGCCTGATCACCCCCAACTACCCTCCCATGCCAGCCTGGTCGCCTCTAACTGCCCCCCCCCTGTAGGCATGGTTCCCCTCACTGCCCTCCCCTGCAGGCCTGGTTCCCCCCAACTGCCCTCCCCTGCTGGCCATCTTGTGGCAGCCATCTTTGACCACATGGGGGTGGCCATCTTGAGTGAAGTCAGGAGGGTCAATTTGCATACTACCTCTTTATTATATAGGATAATGCATATGAGAAAGCCAAATATCTACTAATCCATTGAAGTTTTTGATCAATGCAGTTGTAAAAAAAGACAAAGAGGGTAGCATGAATGAAATCAGCATTTGTATTACTTCCATTATATAAATTTTAGTCAAGACAAATAGGTGTTTGTTTTTTTACCCAATAATGCCCATCTATTTTTTAGTGTTGTAAAACATGCCTAATAACTTTTTATATAAAGAAAGAGGAGGCAGATGAGTCTCAGAGGAGATGAGGGAACTACTCAGAGGGAACAGACTCAAGATTGTAACACTGGGCTCTTGATCTTTTAGGAGGAAAACAGTAAATAGATTTTTTTAATTAACAGAAATTTAAATTTTTAATTGCTTCTTCAAATCATAAACATATTGGGGGGAGAAAAAATGGTGGTGGAATAGACAGAGCCATGTCCCAGAACAGAAAGAAAGAACAGCTGAGGGTCGCACAGGGAGATTTTGTTGGTGAGTTAAGGAACAGCTATACTCCAGGTGAAGGTGGGAGACTGCTGGACAGGGTTCCCCTAACCAGGCAGCCCCCACTGCCACTGGGTTCCCTCCCAGAGCCACTGGCTCAGACACGGAGACTGCGCCATCTTGAAGGGGAAAGTGGATATTATCAGAAGCTTGAAAATCTACAACTGCAGCACCCACAGAACAGCTGCGAACCCCAGAACACTGGTCAACAATTGGCACAAACACGCGGATTCAGAGGAGCTCTATACTCCACTACAGAAAGAGAATTCAGATTTCGCCTGGAATAAGGTGAGGTCTCTGGTCCCTGCAGGAAAGAGAAACACACACATTGTGGGAGCTGAGGACCGAGGGAAGTCTGCGCCTAGAAAAATCCGTGGCTGTTGGGGCTGGCGTGATCTGTGAATGTGGAAGGGGGTCTTCAGAGCTGCTAACAGAAGGGATCTCTAAAAATCAACCCATTTTGATCTGATGCAAAAGGACAGCCTAAAAATTTTAAAAGTGTGCCAGCTGCTTAGACCCAAGGAGGAAAGGGGGACTGCGCAGACTTGCGTGCAGCCCTGTTGTTCGCACACTTGGGCTTTTTCCTCTTGCAATCCTTGCTTCTGATTACTAAGCCCAATACATAAGATCACCCAGTTGGGGACACCCTGGGAGACTGCAGGGGAAAGTTGTATTTCTGGAACATGGGGATTGGAGCGGGGGTGACTGTCGGAGAGCCAGCTCTGGGGCAGCTCACTCCCACAAACCGGTATTGAATGCCACAGGGAAAGCAGGATCTAAGTACAGGTTAGAGAGTACCTATAGACCCGAAGGTCAATCCTGAAACACTGTCACCCAGGGGCTGAATCACAAATTGACTCTTGTGTAATCACAAATAAAGGAATACAAGAAATTAAGACACTGCCTGCTTAAAAATCAGGACTGGCTTACAACACTGAGGAGCAGTGGAATGCAGAGAACTGCAATACTGTCCTGACTGGGAAACAGGCATGCCAAACAGAACAATAGAGGAAGTGAATGACCTTCACTACTGCACATTTTATTTATTTTATTTTTTATTTTTATTTTTTTCATCTTTTACTTAAGAAACTAATTTTTTTTCTTTTTTCATCACTTGATTTTACCTTTTTAATTATTACATTTTTATCTTCAATCAGTATTATTACTACTACTATTTTACTTTTTTTTTTAAAAAAAGTCATTTTATTTTCTCTTTATTCTACTTTGAGATTAGTATTCTACATTCTATTTTCATCTTTCCTTTAGCATCGTTTTACTCTATCTCAACTCTACCTTTATGCCATCACTCTCTTCCTAACTTTTCCCCTTTTGCTGTCCTGTTTCTCTTACCCTTTCCTGCTTTAGATTTTCCTATTCTTTCTTTTTACCTCCTGTTAAAATTTCACCCTACTTACATATCTAATTTCCAATCCCCTGCTCCAAGTCCATACACACCTCTCTCTTCTCTATCTTAACTATCCAAAAAATAGTTTTTCTGTCTGTCCTTTGTTGTCGTTTGCTTGAATGTTGATTATATCAATTTTTTATGCTTTTTGTGAGATTGTTTTGCTTATTCTTTTTTTGTTTTTGTTTTTTTGTTTGTTTGCTTTGTTTTTTGCTTCTGTTTTCCCTTGCCTCACTTGATATTAGTTGTTGTTGTTAGTTTGTATTAATCTCCAAGTACTTGTTGCAGGCAATTGCTGGGATTAGTGGCTGTTGTATTGGAATTTTCTCCCCATATATATATTGTTTGTTCCCCTTTTCTTTCTTAGTCTCTTTCTCTTCTCTTTTACTTTTTTTTTCCTTTTCCCAATTTCATTTTGGCACTTCTTTTTTTTTTTTCCTCTTCTTCTTTCTCTCCTATCCCCTAATTTGCCTTTCTCTTGTGGTCACATTTATTTGGGATTATTAATATCATTAATACATTTCTGTTCAGTGCCTTGTGTGTTGTACCTGGTTGTGTTGTATTTTGTGCCTTTAAATCTACACAGGAGAGAGAGAACTACATAACCAGACATCCGCTGAAGAGATACCATGGGGAGACAAAGAAACAGCCTGCATATGAAAGAAAAGCAGGCATCACCAGACAAGGAAGTAAACGAAATGGAGTCAAGCAACTTGTCAGAGAAAGAATTCAGAGAAATGGTCATAAGGTGGCTGAAAAGAATGGAAGACAATTTCGGCAATACGAGTAAGAACCAAGAGGAAATGAAGAAGAACCAAGAAGAAATGAAAAATGACATCGCTGCTGTAAAGAATTCAATAGAAAGCATCAAGAGTAGACTAGAAAAAGCAGAGGAATGCATTGGTGAGCTAGAAGACAAGTTGGGAAAAAATACCCAAGTAGAAAAGCTTCTAAGAAAAAAAATTATAAAGCAGGAGGCAAGCCTAAGGGAACTTTGGGACAACACAAAACAAAACAACATCTGCATAAAAGAGGTTCCAGAAGTAGAGGAAACTGAGCTAGGAATAGAAAACCTGTTTGAAGAAATAATGACCGAAAACTTCCCTGATATAGGGAGGAAATAACCGACACAAATCCAAGAAGCTCACAGAGTCCCAAGCAAAATGAACCCCAAAAGACCAATGCCAAGGCACATTAAAATTAAATTGGCAAACACCAACGACAAAGTAAGAATCTGAAAAGTGGCCAGAGAGAGACAGAAAGTTACATACAAAGGATCCCCCATCAGACTAGCAACTGATTTCTCAACAGAAACTCATCAGGCCAGAAGGGAATGGAATGATATATACAAAGTCATGCAAAGGAAGGGTCTGGTTCCAAGAATACTGTACCAGCAAGGCTATCAATCAAAATTGAAGGTGAAATCAGGAGCTTCACAGACAAAAAGGGACTAAGGGAATTTATTACCACCAAACCAGCAATGAAAGAAATGCTAAAGGGTCTACTGTAAAAAAAAAGAAAAAAATAGGAAGCAAAGACGGAACACAGGGGTAAAGAATAAAAATGGCAACAAATAAGTACCTATCAATAATAACTTTAAATGTAAATGGATTAAATGCCCCAATCAAAAGAAATAGGGAAACGGATTGGATAAGAAAACAAAACCCATATATCTGCTGTCTACAAGAAACCCACCTCAGAAAAAAAGACGCACTCAGACTGAGGGTGAAGGGATGGAAAAAGGTTTTTCAGGCGAATGGAAATGAAAAAAAAAGCTGGGGTAGCAATACTTATATCGGACAAATTAGATTTCAAAGTGAAGGACATAACAAGAGATAAGGAAGGCCACTTCATAATTCTAAAGGGAGCATCAATTCAACAAGAAGAAATAACTCTGATAAACATACACGCACCCAATATAGGAGCACCCAAATACATAAAAAAAACTCCTGAAGGATATCAAGGGAGAGATTGAAAGCAATACAAGTATACTAGGAGACTTTAATACCCCACTATCACCATTGGACAAATCCTCTAAAAAATCAGCAAAGAAACATCAATCCTAAATGACTCACTAGACCAGATAGAATTAATTGACATTTTCAGAACATTTCACCCCAAAGCCACAGAATATACATTCTTCCCAAGTGCACATGGGTAATTTTCAAAGATAGACCATATGTTGGGTCATATGCAAAGTCTCTTCATATTCAAGAAAATAGACATCATATCAAGCATCTTCTCAGATCACAGTGGTATAAAACTGGAAATCAACTACAATAAAAACAATCCAAAGAAATCAGACACTTGGAGACTAAACAGCATGCTATTAAACAATGACTGGGTTACCAGAGAGCTCAAAGAAGAAATAAAAAACATCATGGCAACAAATGACAATGAAAACACAACAATTCAAAATCTATGGGACACAGCGAAAGCACTCTTGAGAGGGAAGTTCATACATCTACAAGCCTACTGCAAAAAAAACAAGAAATAATGGTAATAAATTACTTAACCCTACAACTCAAAGAGTTAGAAAAAAAGCAACAAGAAAAGCCCAGTGTAAGCAGAAGGAAGGAAATAATAAAGATCAGAGCGGAGATAAACGACATAGAGACCAAAGAAACAATACAAAAGATCAACCAAACCAAGAGCTGTTTCTTTGAAAGGATAAACAAGATTGATGAACCTCTAGCCAGGCTCACCAAGAAGCAAAGAGAGAGGACCCAAATAAACAAAATCAGAAATGAAAGAGGTGAAATAACAACAGACCCCTCCGAAATTCAAAGGATTGATAAAAAATACTACGAACAACTCTATTCCAACAAACTGGACAGCCTGGAGGAAATGAACATATTCCTAGAAAAATATAACTTTCCAAAACTCAATCAGGAAGAATCTAAACAGCTCAATAGGCCAGTAACTATGGAAGAAATTGAAGCAGTCATCAAAAAGCTTCCAGCAAACAAAAGCCCTGAGCCAGACGGCTTCACAGGAAAGTTTTACCAAACAATCAAGGAAGAACTAAAACCTATCCTCCTCAGACTATTCCAAAAATTTCAAGAGGAAGGAACACTTCCAAGTTCCTTCTATGACCCAGGATCACCCTAATACCAAAACCAGATAAACACAACACAATGAAAGAGAATTACAGACCAATATCTCTCATGAACATAGATGCCAAAATTCTCAACAAAATTCTAGCAAATCGGCTCCAGCAGTACATCAGAAAGATCATACACCATGACCAAGTAGGATTTATCCCAGGAATGCAACGATGGTACAATATCCGCAAATCAATAAACGTGATACATCACATACACAAATTGAGAGATAAAAATCACATAGTCATATCAATAGATGCAGAAAAAGCATTTGAGAAAATCCAACAACCTTTCTTGATAAAAACTCTCAACAAGGTGGGGATAGAAGGATCATACCTCAACATAATAAAAGCTATATATGATAAACCCACAGCAAACATCATACTCAATGGGCAAAAACTAAAACCATTTCCCCTAAGAACAGGAACAAGACAGAGATGCCCACTCTCATCACTCCTGTTCAACATAGTACTGGAAGTATTAGCCATTGCAATTAGACAAGAAGAAGAAATAAAAGGCATCCATATTGGAAAAGAAGAAGTAAAGCTGTCCTTTTTTGCAGATGACATGATATTGTATATAAAAAACCCAAAAGACTCCATCAAAAAACTAATAAACTTAATAAATGAATTTGTCAATGTAGCTGGATACAAAATTAACACCAAGAAATCTATGGCATTTCTATACACCGATAGTGAACTTACAGAAAGAGATACTAAAAAAGCAATCCCATTTACCATCGCACCATAAAAATTAAGATAGCTTGGAATAAACTTAACTAAGGAAGTAAAAGACCTATATGAAAAAAGAGATAGAGGAAGACATAAACATATTGAAGAACATACCATGTTCATGGATTGGTAGAATCAACATCATTAAAATGTCCACACTACCCAAAGCAATCTATACATTCAATGCACTCCCCATTAAATACCAATGGCATATTTCACAGACTGAGATAGAACTCTCAAAAAATTCATCTAGAATAAAAAAAAGACCCGAATAGCCACAGCAATCCTGAGAAAGAAGAATAAAGTAGGTGGGATCTCAATACCAGATTTCAAGCTGTATTACAAAGCCACTGTTCTCAAAACAGCCTGGTACTGGCACAAGAACAGACATATAGACCAATGGAATAGAATAGAGAATCCAGATGTCGACCCAAACCACTA
The DNA here is from genome assembly GCF_951640355.1 of Cnephaeus nilssonii. Classification (NCBI taxonomy): domain Eukaryota; kingdom Metazoa; phylum Chordata; class Mammalia; order Chiroptera; family Vespertilionidae; genus Cnephaeus; species Cnephaeus nilssonii. The sequence goes on from NC_137071.1 coordinate 30,882,404, forward strand.
TGCTCAATTAATATTTGACAAAGGAGGCTTGAACATACAATGGAGTCAAGACAGTCTCTTCAATAAGTGGTTTTGGGAAAATTGGTCAGATACATGCAAAAAAATGAAATTAGACCACCAACTTACACCATACACAAAAATAAACTCAAAATGCATACAGTACTTAAACATAAGACGGGAAACCATAAAAATACTAGAGGAATCCACAGGCAGAGAAATCTCAGACATACGTCGAAGCAATTTCTTCACTGATACCGCTCCTAGGGCAATGGAAGCTAAAGGGAAAATAAACAAATCGGACTACATCAAAATAAAAAGCTTCTGCACAGCAAAAGAAACCATCAACAAAACAACAAGAAAGTCCACTGCATTGGAGACCATATTTGCAAATGTTATCACTGATAAAGGCTTAATCTCTAAGATCTACAGGCAGCTTATACAACTTAATAAAAGGAAGATAAATGATCCAATTAAAAAATGGGTAACAGACCTAAATAGAATCATTTAGTAAGGAGACAGAAGGAATGCCAAGAGGCACATGAAAACATGCTTCAACTCACTAATTATCTGAGAGATGCAAATCAAAACGACAATGCGGTACCATCTCACACCTGTCAGAATGGCTATCATCAACAAATCAACAAAGGACTAGTGTTGACGAGGATGCAGAGAAAAAGGAACCCTCATGCACTGCTGGTGGGAATGCACACTGGTGCAGCCACTGTGGAGAACAGTATTGAAATGGAACTCCCATTTGACCCAGTGATCCCACTTCTAGGAATATATCCCAAGAAATCAGAAACACCAATCAGAAAAGGTGTATGCACCCCTATGTTTATAGCAGCACAATTTACAATAGCTAAGATTTGAGAGCAGCCTAAGTGCCCATCAGCAGATGAGTGGGTTAAAAAACTGTGGTACATCTGCACAATGGAATACTATGCTGCACTAAACTAGAAGGAATTCTTACCATTTGCAACAGCACGGATGGAACTGGCTAAGCGAAATAAGCCAGTCAGAGAAAGATAAATATCACATGATCTCACTCATTTGTGGAATATAATGAACAACATAAACTTATGAACAAAAACAGATCTAGAGACAGAGAAGCATTGATCAGACCATCAAACCTGAGAGGGAAGGTAGGGGAGGGTGGGGGTAAGGGGCAGAGATCACCCAAAGTACTTGTATGCATGCATATAAGCCTAACCAATGGACACAGACACCAGTGTGGTGAGGGCATGAGGGGGGGAATGGGCGGCAATGGGGGGGATAAGGACACATATGTAATACCTTAATTAATAAAGAGAGAGAAAAAAAGAAATACCAGGAAACTATTCCAGATTAAAGGAGACTAAAAAGATATAACAATTAGTGCATTATGATTTTTAGTATCATATTCTAAAGTAGATAAAGAAAATCAGCAGGACACTTGAAAATGTGAATTCGGTCTGTGATTAGTATATCATATCAATGTTAATTTACTGATTTTGATAAATGTAATATGGTTATGTAATGTGTTAATTCTGGGGAATCTGGGACAAGGGTATACAGTTTTTTTTGTACTACTTTTGAAACTTTTGTGTAAGTATGAAATTATTTCAGAATCCTAATTTCATAGAAACAAAGACAAAAGGCATGGTTGTCAAAAGGGTAGGAATGAGAGAATGAGTGAAAATGTGAAGAGGAATATAATCAGTAATTTTGTGATAAGTTTGCACAGTGACAAAAATGTCGAATCCCTATATTATACACCTGAAACTAGTATAACTAATAAATGATTGAATTCCAACTACACTTAATAAAAATAAATAAAAGAAACCTGTTTCATTAAGTGTTCTTTTGTTAGGATCAGTGAATGAATACAAATTGCTAACTTTTATTTTTAGGCTTTCCAAAGATTTAAAATTCCAAGCCTCCTTTTGTACTTCATTATTCTGTATTTCACTTTTTTCCCCCAAATTTTGGCTAATGTTTATACAAACCCTTCACCTCTGCCTTCCTGCCATGTAAAGGCTTTCTTTTCCTTAAGGGAAAACTTAAAACTCCCATTTCCCAAGATTGGTTGGACCAAATATTGTCCTAAACTTAACATTTCAGGAAGCAAGGTCAAAAAGCAACTTACCATGCATAGACCAAGTTTATTAGACATTACTGTCCAGATCACATTGCCTCTTTTCACCTCAAATATGTTTTCCCATATTTTTTAGTTCAAAAGGAATTAAATAACAGTTTGAAGATAAAGCATGGTAGGGCTAGTGATCAAACAGGAGGCTTCTCACCGAAAGCCTCCTTTCAAACAAATATTAAAATAAAAGTTGAAAGAAATTGAAAAAAAATAATTACATTGCAAATGCTCTAATAAAAATGGAAAAGGCAAGAATTGATTCATTTGTTAATAGATATTGCTATTTGTAGATTTAAAACTCAGTAGTGGCTGTAATAATAATAGCTATTATTTATTGATCATGTTTTTGTTTCAGTCACTGTGATAGGTGCTTTATATACATTTTTTTCTGTTTTAGTCTCAGAATCCTATGAAGCAAATACTATTACTATTCCTATTTTGTAGAGAAGGTTATAAAAATTAAGAGATTTTTAATATTTTATACAAAGTATATATCTAGTAAAGTCTTAATGTTATGAACTAAGTTCTATATGCATTTATAGTCCACAAATTTTGCACTATCCCACACAGACCAAGCTCTGTCCAAAACATCTAGGTAATGACCAAAAAACTAAATACTTCTTATATTTTATTTTTTATAATATGCAACATTGGGATATTTGAATCATCTAATATTTATATGCCATTAAAACACAGTATCTAAATATTTGACTTTATTTTCTAGTTTTTGTCAAGAGATTGGTCTTTTTCTAGAATCTAGACCCAAAGATGATTACATATATTTTGAATAGTGCAGTGAATTAAACAAAATAATATAATCCCATTCTTTCATACTTATTCCATCAGATTACAGTAGTGAGTTCTCCAGTGATTTCCCTTTCATTTGCATTTAAGTTAGGTTTTCAGGTTAGTTCACTTTGGGCTCTCTATCATCAAGCAATTAAAATGTATGTAAAAAAGTGTTTGGGGGCAGGCAGATTTGGTAAATGATTCCTACAAACACTGGCTTGCTCCTTTCTGACTGAGAAGAATGGCAAATTTTCTTAGTCCCTCCTAATATATTTTTCTTTCATTTTTGGAAATCAGTAAGGGAATAAAGGAGTAAAAAGTCAAAACAATTGTGTGGGTAAAAACAAATTTCTTTTGTGGAGTTCCTTTACTGTTTTTGTAGTTTGGCATCTCTCATCATCTCAAAATATCATCTCACCGAAACTGTGGAAAGACACCATTTGATTTCCCCCTGGAGACTATGAGAATGAAAATGGTAACTGTAGTTTTAGTTCCACTTCAGACAGTATTACCCTGTATAACATAGTTGAATGAAACATGTAATTCCTAAATATATAATTACATATGTTTTATCATTTTAACTTGGTTTCCAAAGAGAAAAAAAAATGTAGACTAATTCTCCAACATGCTTTCCTCTTTTATTGCCAATCTTAGAGAACTAAACATCACATTACTTGCATCATTAACAATGCAAATTAGTTTTTGTTGTTATCTCACATAAGGCTATAATTAGAAGCAAACATTTAATGCCCAGATCAGAAATTCAAATCTTATACCCCAGAAATTATGTTCACTGGCTACATGAAGTTAAGGTAAGAAAGATTGCATGTACTGCTATTTTTGTTTAACATTTCTTGGTTTTTCTTCACTATCAATGGATTACTTTGTAACCATTCGTTAAAGAGTAATATAGTCCTATACTCTTTATTCCCTAATCTTTAGATCTGCCAATAGCATAAAATGTTCTATATTTAACATTATTTAACATGAGTGAATATTTAGTAATTACAACATCTGAACTTTTAATTTTATATAATTTTAACACTCTGAAATCTTCATAATGCATTCAGGAATTTATTTATTAACATTTTTTGATACTTCAGTTTAAAATATTTGTGAATCTACTGAACATGCAAATGGTACTTTGAGCATTAACAGCACTCTGCAAATAAGGTATTTTCATTTTATCAATTGGGTAAAAACTATCTACAGGATGTGGGTAATCTTTTGTTTGAGATGGTCATTAAGGCAGACTCATTCTTTGTGGACTGAATTTCCCAGATTTTTTTTCCAACTCTACTTTTCACTAGGAATAATATAGGAACAGAGAAAGTAACTCAATTAATCCATCACTATGAAATATAGTCTCTATTAATTAGAATGATAGAAACAAAGTTTGTTAACCAAACACAATAATTTTTTTAAATTCTCATTATGGCAGTTTCAAACTAAATGCGTAAAAAAAAAAGTATTCTGTTTTACAGTGTTTGTAAACTGGTGATAAAAATAATAATAAAAGCTAAGTTCAAGAATATATTTTTTATATGGACCAATATTTAAATAATCCACAGATCAACATGATAGCGACACAGTTTATTTAAATTTGTATTAAACATTTAAATCAAAAAAGGAGGGTATAGTAGAAGAATATCATGTAAGGAAAAATATCCTGTAAGTAAATTACATCTAGAAAATTAATACTTTAGAAAATTAATTGTAAGGCTAAAAGCAAGACACCCATGAAAAACACACAAGGTGTCAAAATAAGCCAGAGGAAAATCATTTGGGCAAAAAATGAAATAGGATCCCAAGTCAAATTTATAGAAAATATTCCTTTATTAACTTTTGGTCGAGAATATGTTTGTATATTTTCAGAAAACAACTCTGAGACCTTGTGGATTCCAGCAACAGAGAGGAATCTACAGGACTACTCCAGCCATGAAGACAGAAGAGAAGCAGTCCAGAGATGGAAGACGCTGACGTGATCTTCCCATACTAGCAGTTAGCAGCTGTGCATCACTGCAGGTTGCCCAGGACCAAACCACAGAGAGTCGGACCTGCATTACCACCATTTGTCCACCATCCAGAACTGTAATGTCAGTGCTGACATGTACACATAAGGAACTGTTGGACATTGTAATTGGGTCTCAAAAGACCTGTTGGCCCAGAAAGAAACTCACTACAGACTGATTCATTTCCTGTCACCATAACCATTATTGCTTGTCTCATTTTCGGTTCTTATAAGTGTATTTCTAATAGCACATGATCTCACTCATCTAGTGGAAATAATGAACAACATAGACTGATGAACAAGAACAGACCCAGAAACAAGGAGGCACGGATCAGAGTGTCGGGCCTCAGACGGAGGGTAGGGGAGGGTGGGGGTAAAGGGGAGAGATCAACCAAAGGACTTGTGCAAGCATATGCGCCTAACCAGCGGTTGGGGACAACAGGGGGGTGGGGCATGTGTGGGGAGGGGTGTGGGATGGGAATGGGGGCATGAGGACAAATATGTGATACCTTAATCAATAAAGAAATTTAAATAAATAAATAAATAAATAAATAAATAAATAAATATAAATAAATAAAGTTGTTAAAATTTGAGTTTTAATAAAGGATATTAAGAACACACTTGGGACTTGTTTTAGTCTTCTGGGTTGCTTCTAATTATATTAGCTTAATCTAAAAATTTCTACTAATGTCAAACATTTGCAAATTTTAAAATAAAAGCAAGTCCCTACATGAAAAAGAATAATAGAAGAAAACCAGAGGAACATAATGATTTATTTTTTAATTTAAGCAACACCAATTATAAGTGATTATATTTTGATTGAATTTCTTTAGAAAACAATATGAAAGGTGCCCTGTAATCAAGGAAAATGGGATTACTTATGGCCAAATTCTAGGATTTGAAATAGTTTTATCCAGGGGTCACTTATTTACATTTTAATGATGGCCATGCTCTTTCACCTCTCAACTTCCACTCAGCAGGATATAGTTTTGAACATTTAGAAATCATTTATTGACCAAGTAGGATTTAATCCAGGGACTCAGAGCTGGTACAATATCCCCAAATCAATAAATATGATACATCACATAAACAATTTGAAAGATGAAAATCACATAGTCATATCAATTGATGCAGAAAAGGCATTTGACAAAATCCAACACCCTTTTCTGATAAAAACTCTCGGCAAAGTGGGAATGAGAAGGCAAACCCCTATTTTGTAAAACTACTGTTTGGAATTCTCTGCTGTTGTTTTAGACAGACTCTTATTCTAAAAAAATAACTTTGCTTTCTAGCCAGCTTTAGCCTGCTTGAATAATGAGGAAGATAAACTTAGCTGTCTGACCTTGTAGGGCAGAGACTAGATATGCCCATAATTTCAATGCCATGCCAGGTTCATTTTTTTAATTGGATAGAACTGTGTTGTTTTCAAGGCCAGCAGCGAGATAACCACTAAGCACACATAGGGCTGGCTCTTTAATAAAAAGGGAAGTTCTGCTTGAATTTGAATTCATTTTCTCTAAGCCCACTGCGGTGAATAAAGTGCATCTCTCCAAACTCTCCTGCATTGTTTGATTGATCCGAATCTCTGTAACATAATTTGATGCATTGCTTTGGGAAAACCAAACCATGCTTGGCTCTTTAGCCTCTGGTGAGTGGACAGGGTTAGGGACCCGGGGGTGTTGGACAGGCCTCCGGGAAGCGCCGCTCTGCTGAATTAGCAGAGTTAAACCAGGGGACTCTGGGCGCTCCCGGACCTCAGCCCAGGACCCGGCCAGCATCTGGAGAGACCGGACAGACACTTCTGGACCTGTCAACAGAATCTGTAAGGTAGGGGCCCCGTCAGTTCAGCCCACTCCAAGTGAGTGAAAGGGGGAGCTTGATCACCTCCCTGGAAGCCATTCTGCTTCCTCAGGCAAATTAATCAGGAATTGGGTGGATTGTTGTTTAAACTCTGAGTGAATGTCCGGTGAAAGTGTGTGAGTGTGGAGGGAGAGGGCCTGCCCTCTCCTCTCCTTTGTGTGGCTCCACGACTTTGGTTACAGAGTCCGAGTGGGCCCCAACCTGCGGTTCCACGATTCATCATATGGCATAACGGTGACTCACCCCCATGTGGAGTTGACCAGGCCCGGGGTTTATATGGGTGCACCTTAGTTAAGATGAATCTAAGCTCCCAAGGGACGCTCAAACCTTGCCGCCTTGGGTCCGGTTCTGCATGTATAAGAAGGGACAGAGTAAGGTTTTAGTAGTAGGAGTGAAGAGGCAGGCAGGGCAGGAGCAGGTCCCTCAGAAGGAAGTTTAACCCCCTATTCTACAGGACCTCCCCCCCCCAGGAAGTTCCACCAGTGTTACCACCTCCATATGAACCACAGGCAGCACCAAGTGCCCTCCCTGCTAGCCTGGAAGGTCCGGAAAGTCTGGATACACCGCCTCCCTCCATCTCCCCTCCACCAGGCTCTCCAGAGCCGGTTGGGCGGCGCTTGCGTTCAGCCGATCAAGGGCACAAACAACAGCCAGCACGTCAGATGCTTCTCAGGGAGATTCGGGGTGCCCAAGTGCTTGGTGAAGATGGGACCCTACAGGAAGGAAGGCCAGTCTATTATTATCAGCCCTTTACCACAAGTGACATTCTGAATTGGAAGCAGCACACACCAGCTTGTTCTGAAAAACCTCAGGCCATGGTAGATCTCCTAGAAATGATCTTCCAGACCCAGAAGCCCACCTGGGTGGACTGCAAGCAGCTCCTTTTTGCATTCATTAACACTGAGGAGCGCATGAGAGTAATGACAGAGGCTCAGAAGTGGCTCCAGACCCAGGCCCTGGCAGGGACATTAGACACAGACCGATGGGCAAGGGAGGCCCTCCCCGATGAAGAACCTAATTGATCCCCGAACACAGAAGACGGAAAGACCAGGCTAGAAAGGTATCGGCTCTACCTTAAATTAAATGCAATCCCCATTAAAATACCAAAGGCGTATTTCAAAGACCTAGAACAAATTCTCCAAAACTTCACTTGGAATAAAAAAAGACCCCAAATAGCTACAGCAATCTTGAAAAAGAAGAAAAATGTTGGAAGGATCACAATACCAGATATCAAGGTATATTACAAAGCCACTGTTCTCAAAACTGCCTGGTACTGGCAAAAGAACAGAAACAAACCAGTGGAACAGAACAGAGAACCCAGAAATCAACACAAGCCATGATGCTCAATTAATATTTGAAAAAGGAGGCAAGAGCATACAATGGAGTCAAGACAGTCTCTTCAATAAATGGTGTTGGGAAAATTGGACAGATACTTGAGAAAAATGAAACTAGACCACTAACTTACACCATGCACAAAAATAAACTAAAAATGGATAAAGCACTTAAATGTAAGATGGGAAACCATAAAAAAAGTTTAGAAGAAGACATAGGCAGCAAAATATCAGACATATGTCCTAGCAACATAGTTACCATACAGATCCTAAGGCAATGGAAACTAAGGAGAAAATAAACAAATGGGACTACATCAAAATAAAAAGCTTCTGCACAACAAAAGAAACCATCAACAAAACAACAAGAAAACCCCTGCATGGGAGAACATATTTGCCAATGTTATCTCCCATAAGGGTTTAATCTCCAAAATTTACAGAGAACTCATACAACTTAACAAAAGGAAGATAAAAAATCAAATTCAAAAATGGACAAAATAAGGAGGAAACTGACCCTAACCCTAACCCTAACCCTAACCCATTGAACAACACCATGCAGCTGTACAACTCACTGAGTATTTCTAATGTGTCAGACCATATCAACGGACCTCTCTTTTTGAAGACTAAATTCCATGAAGTAGCTGAAAATACCATTTTTCCAAGCTACCAGGAGAACTTCTAGGGCAGGGGTCCTCAAACTTTTTAAACAGGGGGCCAGTTCACTGTCCCTCAGACCATTGGAGGGCCGGAGTATAGTTTAAAAAAAAAAAAAAACTATGAACAAATTCCTATGCACACTGCACATATTTTATTTTGAAGTAAAAAAAAAACAAAATGGCAAAAAACACCTGCATGTGGCCCGCGGGCTGTAGTTTGAGGATGCCTGCAGGGGCTTACTAGTATATAGACACTAGAGGTCCAGTGATCGAATTTGTGCACCTTGAAAGGAACTGTGGGCCACGAGGTGCAGTGGGCACAGGGGTCTTGGCCCATCCTCCATGCCCCAGCCCAGCCCCTCCTGCCCTCCCTCCTGGTCCCCTGTCTGCCAGCAGCCCCATTCCTGCCACCCCAAGGAACAATTGGGGCCAGTGCTAGCAGTGGGTGTGAGCAACAGCTGTTGCCCTGATTGCCCCTCAGGAACAGGGGTAGGTGGAGAAGCACTCAGGGACAATTGGGGCTGGCAGTGGGTATGAGCAGTGGTTCCAGCACTAGCAGCGGGTGTGAGTGGGGCCATCGCCGGCAGTGGTGCAAGCGGTAGCTGCCGGCCCTGATCACCCCTCAGGAGCAGAGGGAAGTGGAGAAGCCCTGAGGGGTGATCAAGGCCAGTGCCAGCTGCAGGTGTGAGCCCCAGGCGGGACTGTGGCATGTGGTAGCAAAGACTTTTCAGTAACCACCAGAGGCTTGCCCCTATGACAGTGACTGGCGCTCCACCTTGGTCTGGTGCCCCCGCTCACATGCTCCACCATCCCACCATGGCTGATGCCCACCATGTTCCATGCATGCCCCCTGGTGGTCAGCACATGTCATAGAGACCAGTTGTTCTGTTGTTCGGTTGTTCCACTATTCGGCCTATTTGCATATTATGGTTTTATATAGTATATAGATTGTTGCTTGTTTCTTCACCCTTAAAGTAACACATTGAATTATTCAACAAATATTTATTAAGAACCTACTATGCACCAATCACTCTTCTAGGCACTGGAAATACACCACTGGAGGAAAAATACTCAAAAATCACTGTCCTCATAAGACTTACATTATAAACATACCTTTTTGTTTAAAGGCATGGACTCTGGGGCCATATTATTTGAATTTTAATTCCAACTCCACCAATTACTGGTAATATTTGTATTACTTTGTTCGAATTTATCTTTTATTGGTCATGTTCCTCATTTGCAAAATAAATATTGAATAGTGTCTACATCCCACAATGATTATGAGATTTAAAGAGTTCATGTTTGTAAAATTTAATACATAATAAACAATATATATTTTTGTTAAATTAAAAGCATTTGGGAGGGAGTAAAATGGCAGCTGGATAGGCAGACATGTCCTGTGCCATGTCCCGGACCAGATAGAAGAAGCAACTGAGTTGGAGAATATCCAACTGGAATTGGCAAATTAGACAGCTGGTGAGACAATTCACAGCTGGGAAATGCAGAGGATGCCTGGAGAACAGAAGGATCTGGGATCTGGGCTGGAGAGTGACACCTGACCACTGAGCAGAGAGGGTCAGGAAGAAGCTGCACTACACCAAGTCCGTGTCCCTTGGTGTCAGGCATAATATCTGACTGTGGAAAGGAAGTCAACAGGGCTGCTCTCCGCTGGAGAATCTAGATGTAAGTCCACAGCCAATAGAGGCTGTGCCCAGAAAGGTGGCCTAAAAAGCTGCCTGAGCAGTGTGGTGCCAGGGCACAGGGGGAAGGGAGAAAAACTCGCACTTGTGTGGTTGTTTGGCCTCTGTTTGTCTGCATTTATTATTTTTTATTACTGTTTAAAGTATTACAAATAGTAGTAAATATGTCTCATTTTTTTCCCTATTGACCTTCCCCGGCCTCCTCTACCCCATGGCACATGCCCTCACCCCCCGCCCCCCAGTATCTTGTGTCCACTGGTTATGCTTATACGCATGCATACAAGTCCTTCCGTTTATCTCTTACCTCCCTCCCAACCCTCCCCAGGCTTCCCGCTGTGATTTGATAGTCAGTTCAATGCTTCTCTGCCTCTGTATCTATCTTTTTATTCATCAGGATATAATGTTCTTTATTATACATGAGTGAGATCATGTGGTTATTTTCTTTCACTGCCTGGCTTATTTCACTTAGCATAATGCTCTCCAGTTCCATCCATGCTGCTGCAAATGGTAAGAATTCCTTCTTTTTTATAGCAGTATATTATTTCATTCTGTAGATGTACCACAGTTTTCTTTATTTTATTTTATTTTATTGCTGAAAGTATTACAAAGAGTAGTACATATGCCTCCATTTTTTCCCCATTGACCTTCCCCCAGTCTCCCCTACCCCCCAGTATCTTGAGTCCATTGGTTATGCTACATGAATGCATACAAGTCCTTCAGTTGTTCTCTTACCTCCCACCCCAACCCGCCCCAGCCTTCCTGCTGTAGTTTGACAGTCTTCTCAAAGCTCCTCTGCCTCTGTATCTAGTTTTTATCATCAGTTTATAATGTTCTTAATTATCCATAAATGAGTGAGATCATGTGGTATTTTTCTTTCACTGACTGGCTTATTTCACTTAGCATAATGCTTTCCAGTTCCATCCATGCAGTTGCAAATGGTAAGAATTCCTTCTTTTTTACAGCAGCGCAGTATTCCATTATGTAGATGTACCAGAGTTTCCTAATCCATCCATCTTCTGATGGACATTTAGGTTGTTTCCAAAACTTAGCTATGGTAAATTGTGCTGCTATGAACATAGGGATGTATATATCCTTTCTGATTGGTGTTTCTGTTTCGTGGGATATAGTCCTAGAAGTGGGAATACTGGATCAAATGGGAGTTCCATTTTTAACATATTGAGGAAATGCCATACTGTTTTCCAAAATGGCTGCACCAGTCTGCATTCCCACCAGCTGTGGAGGGTTTCTTTTGCTTCGCATCCTCGCCAGCAATTGTCGTTTGGTGATTTGTTGACGATAGCCATTCTGACAGGTATGAGGTGGTACCTCATTGTTGTTTTGATTTGCATATCTCAGATGATTAGTGACTTTGAACATGTTTTCATGTCTCTTGGCTTTCTGAATGTCCTCTTTCAAAAAGTGTCTATTTAGGTCCTTTGTCCAGTTTTTTTTATTGGATTTTATATCTTCCTTTTGTTAAGTTGTATGAGTTCTCTGCAAATGTTGGATATTAAACCCTTATTGGAGACAACATTGTCAAATATGTTCTCCCATGTAGTGGGCTTTCTTGTTGTTTGTTTCTTTTGCTGTGCAGAAGCTTTTTATTTTTATGTAGTCCCATTTGTTTATTTTCTCCTTAGTCCCTCTTGCCCTAGGATCTGTAAAGATATTGCTACGATATAAGCCTGCAATTTTTTACCTATGTAGTCTTGTAGGATTTGTATGGTTTCCCGTCTTACATTCAAGTCCTTTAGCCATTTTGAGTTTGTTTTTGTGTATGGTGTATGTTGGTGATCTAGTTTCATTTTCTTGCATGTATCTGACCAAATTATCCAGCACCATTTATTAAAGATACTGTTTTGACTCCATTGTATGCTCTTGCCTCCTTTATCAAATATTAATTGAGTATAATGGCTTGGGTCAATTTCTGGGTTCACTGTTCTGTTCCATTGGTCTATATGTCTGTTCCTGTGCCAGTACCAGACAGTTTTGAGAACCCTGGCTTTGTAATATAGCTTGATGTCTAGTATTGTGATCCCTCCAACTTTGTTCTTCTTTCTCAGAATAGCTGTGGCTATTCGGGGTCTTCTTTTATTCCAGGTGAAGTTTTGGAGGGTTTGTTCTAGGTCTTTGAAATATGCCTTTGGTATTTTAATAGGTATTACATTGAATCTATATATTGCTTTACAATGTATGGACATTTTAATGATGTTGATTCTACCAATCCATGAACATGGTATGTTCTTCCATTTGTTTATGTCTTCCTCTATCTCTTTTTTCAATGTCCTGTAGTTTTCTGAGTACAGGTCTTTTACATCCTTATTAAGGTTATTCCTAGATATCTTAATTTTTTGGTGCAATGGTAATTGGGATTGTTGTGGGTTTTTTTTTTCCATTTCTTTTTCTGTGAGTTCACTGTTGGTGTATTCAAGGACATAGATTTCTGGGTGTTAATTTTGTATCCTGCTACATTGCCAAATTCATTTATTAGGTCTTGTAGTTTTTTTGATGGAGTCTTTTGGGGTTTTCTATATATACTATCATGTCATCTGCAAATAAGTACAGTTTTACTTCTTTTCCAGTTTGGATGCCTTTTATTTCTTCTTCTTGTCTTATCGCTATGGCTAGTAATTCTTGTACTATGTAGAACAGGAGTGGTGAAAGTGGGAATCCTTATTTTGTTCCTATTCTTAAGGGAAAGGAGTTTAGTTTTTGCCCATTGAGTATGATGTTGACTGCAGGTTTGTCATATAGGGATTTTATTATGTTGAGGTATGATCCCTTTATTCCCACTTTGCTGAGAGTTTTTATCAAGAAAGGGTGTTGGATTTTGTCAAATGTTTTTTTCTGCATCAATTGATGTGATTATGTGATTTTTGTCTCTCAGTTTATGTGATGTGTCACATTTATTGATTTGAAGATATTGTACCATCCTTCCATCCACAGAATAAATTCCACTTGGTCATGGTGTATGATCTTTCTAATGTATTGCTGAATTTGATTTGCTAGAATTTTGTTGAGAATTTTTAGCATCAATGTTCATCAAGGATATGGGCCTGTAGTTCTCCTTTTTTGTGGTGTTTTTTAAAAATAAATCTTTATTGTTCAGATTATTACAATTGTTTCTCCTTTTTCCCCCCCATATCTCCCCATCACCCGGTTCCCTCCCCACCATTGTCCTTATCCATAGGTGTATGATTTTTGTCCAGTCTCTTCCCATACCCCCCACACAGACACCCTTTCCCCCTGAGAATTATCAATCCTCTCTCATTCTATGCCTCTGATTCTATTATGTTCACCAGTTTATTCTGTTCCACAGATTTTTAATTCACTTGATTTTTAGAATCACTTGTTGATAGATATGTATTTGTTGTTCATAATTTTTATCTTTACTTTTTTCTTCTTTTTCCTTTTTTTAAAGAATACCTTTCAGCATTTCATATAATACTGGTTTGGTGGTGATGAACTCCTTTAGCTTTTTCTTATCTGTGAAGCTCTTTATCTGCCCTTCAATTCTGAATGATAGCTTTGCTGGGTAGAGTAGTCTTGGTTGTAGGTTCTTGCTATTCATCACTTTGAATATTTCTTGCCATTCCCGTCTGGCCTGCATAGTTTCTGTTGAGAAATCATCTGACAGTCGTATGGGTGCACCCTTGTAGGAAACTAACTGTTTTTCTCTTGCTACTTTCAAGATTCTCTCTTTGTCTTTTGCCCTTGGCATTTTAATTATGATGTGTCTTGGTGTGGTCCTCTTTGGATTCCTCTTGTTTGGGGTTCTGTGTGATTCCTGAACTTGTAAGTCTATTTTTTTCACCAGGTGGGGGAAGTTTTCTGTCATTATTTCTTCAAATAGGTTTTCAGTATCTTGCTCTCTCTCTTCTGGCACCCCAAAAATTCGGATATTGGTACGCTTAAAGCCATCCCGGAGGCTCCTTATGCTATCCTCACACTTTTGGATTCTTCTTTCTTTCTGCCTCTCTGTGTTTTTTTCTTCCTCTTATTCCAGATCTTTGGTTTGACTCTCCGGGTGCGGTGGTCTACTCTGTATATTCTTTATTTCAGACAGTGTATGCATAATTTCTGACTGGTCCTTTTCCATTTTTTTGCTATTCTCATTTAGGTCCTTGAAGGTCTCTTCAAGTTTCTCAGTGGTGTTTAGAAGATTCTTGAGTAACCTTATAAATATGGTTCTGAACACTGTGTCGTCCATTAGTTTGCTTTCATCTATCTCTCCTACTTGTGACATACTTCGATGTCTCCACATTTTGGCTGCCTCCCTGTGTTGATGGAGTGGCTTTGTGTGGTCAGTGACCTATAGGGGCTGGTAGCTCAGCTTCCCCAATCACCCTAGGTGGTCGCTCTTGGTACTCCCCTTTGAGGGCTGAGTGGAAAGTCTTGGTGTAGTTAAAAGCCCTGATTGATGTTGGTATACTGGGAGGAATTGACCTCTGGTCCTATTGGTTGTGGGGACCTGCTGTGTCTGTAACGGAAGAATTGCTGTGCTGGAGACACAGTAGGGCTTTGGTGCTCACTGAGTCTGCCTCTTGAATGTGTCCCTTATGAGAGTGGTTGAAATCTGGTGTCGTCCACACCGACAGAAAAGTCACTCTCACTCTCCGACCGATGGCCGAGAGTCCTGCAGGCGTCTGGGTCCCCCGCGTGTCCCCAGAAACTGGAGTTCAGAGTGGTTGGGATTGTTGGTATCACTGGCGGGAGTTGATCTCCAAGCCAGTTGGCTGTGAGGATCATCAGTGTCTCTGCTGGGAGAGCTTCTGTGCTCAGCTTGGATGGGGCGGAGTCTCAGGGTGGCGCAGACAAGCTTTGGTTTTCCGTCTGCTCCGCCCTAAGAGGGGCGGTTTCTCTGTGCCTGAATTAATGGCTGCGCGCCTCTGAGAGAAGGCAGCTTTTGAGCCTCTCCTGCTGCCTAACAGACCAGTTTCTCCCCAGCTGGGGCTGGATTTCAGTGCAGACCGGAGGTTTTGTTTTTCTCCTGAACGAGAAATCCAGTCACTGGGAGGGCTGTGCTCAGCTTGGATGGGGCGGAGTCTCAGAATGGCGCAGACAGACTTGGTTTCCGTCCGCACCGCCCTAAGAGGGCCAGTTTCTCCATGCCCTAATCAATGGCTGCACACCTCTGAGAGAAGGCAGCTTTTAGCTTTCGAGCCTCGTCTGCTGCCAAACAGACCAGTTTCTCCCTGACCGCCACTGGATTTCAGTGCAGTCTGGAGGTTTTGTTTTTCTCCCAAACGAGAAAGCTAGCCACGCAGCGTCTGCTGCCCTCCCTCTCCGCGCTGCGAGCAAGCCTGCCGCGTATTCAGCCGCCCCCCCTTTCCGCACTCACGGATCTCCACACCTCCACCGCTCCTGAGACTCAGCGTCCCCCTCTCTGTTTTTCTCTAGTTGTAGGTTTTCCACTCTCCCAGCTTTCGGGTGGTTCTGGACGGTGTGTGCTCTGTTTTCCAGTTGTAGTTTCAAAATTGTTGTGGTAGGCAACAATTAGGTGTTTACCTTATGCCGCCATCTTGGTTTCCTTTGTGGTGTTTTTATCTGGTTTTGGGATTAGGGTAATGCTGGATTCATAGAAAGAGATTTGAACTGTGCTTTCCTCTTGAATTTTTTGGAATAATCTGTGGAGGATTGCTTTTAGTTCTTCTTGGAATGCCTGGTAGAACTCCCTTGTAAAGACATCCGGACAAAGGCTTTTGTTTGCTGGAAGATTTTTGATTGCTGTTTCAATTTCTTTGGTTGTTATCGGCCTATTCAGGTTTTTTTATTATTCTTGGTTGAGTTTTGGGAGCTTGTATTTTTCTAAGAATATGTTCATTTCATCTAGGTTGTCCTTTTTGTTGGAATAGAGTTGTTCATAGTATTTTTTCATAATTTTTTTGTATTTCTGTGGGATTGGTTGTTACTTCACCTCTTTCATTTCTTATTTTGTTTATTTAGGTCCTCTCTCTTTGTTTCTTGGTGAGCCTGGCTAGAGTTTCATCAATCTTGTTTATCCTTTCAAAGAACCAGCTATTGGTTTTGTTGGTCTTTTGTATTTTTTTTTTATTTGTTTGTTTTTGGTCTCTATGTCATTTATCTCTGCTCTGATCTTTATTATCTCCTTCCTTTTGCTTACACTAGGCTTTTCTTGGTGCTCTCTTTCTAACTCTTTGAGTGGTATGGTTACAAAATTTATTACCATTGTTTCTTGTTTTTTGAGGTAGGCCTGTAGATCTATGAACTTCCCTCTCAGGAACACTTTCACTGTGTCGCATAGTTTTTGTATTGTTGTGTTTTTATTGCCGTTTGTTGCCATGATGTTTTTATTTCTTCTTTGATCTCTCTGGTAACCCAGTCATTGTTTTATAGCATGCTATGTAGTCTCCATGTGTTTGATTTTTTTGGATTGTTTTTATTGTAGTTGATTTCTAGTTTTATGCCATTGTGATCTAAAAAGATGCTTAAAATGATTTCTATTTTCTTGAATTTGAAGAGACTTTGCCTGTGTCCCAATATGGGGTCTATCTTTGGAAATGACACATGTGCACTTGAGATGAATGTATATTCTGTGTATCTGGGGTTATATGTTCTGAAGATGTCAATTAAGTCCATCTGATCTAGTGTGTCATTTATGATTGATGTTTCTTTGCTGATTTTTTGTTTAGAGGATTTGTCCAGTGGTGTTAGTGGGGTAGTAAAGTCCCCTACTATGACTGTATTGCAGTCAATCTCTCCCTTTATATCCTTTTGAAGTGTTTTGTTTTCTTTTGTTTTGTTTTTATGTGTTTGGGTGATCCTGTATTGGTGTTTATATGTTTACCAGAGTTATTTCTTCTTCTTGGATTGCTCCCTTTAGTATTATGACATGGCCTTCCTTATCTCTTGTTATGTCCTTCACTTTGAGATCTAATTTGTCAGATATAAGTATTGCTATCCCAGCTTTTTTCTCACTTCCATTTGCCTGAAAAACCTTTTTATATCCCTTCACCATCAGTCTGTGTGAGTCCTTTTTCTGAGGTAGGTTTCCTGTAGACAGCAAATATGGGTCATGTTTTCTTATCCACTCAGCTACCCTATATCTTTTGACTGGGGCATTTAATCTATTTACATTAAAGTTATTATTGATAGGTACTTGTTTGTTGCCATTTTTATTCTTCATGCCTGTGTTCCTTCTTTGCTTCCTATATCTTCTTTTTACAGCAGACCTTTTATAATTTCTTGCATTGCTGATTTGGTGGTAATAAACACCCTCAGTCCGTTTTTTTTGTCTTGGAAGCTCCTGATTTCACTCTCAATTTTCATTGATAGCCTTGCTGGGTATAGTATTCTTCGATTCAGAGCCTTCCTTTGCATTACTTTATATATTTCATTCCATTCCCTTCTGACCTGATATGTTTCTATTGAGACATCAGTCACTAGTCTGATGGGGGATCCTTTGTAGGTAACTTTCTGTCTCTCTCTGCCTCTTTTAAGATTCTTACTTTTTCCTTGGTGTTTGTCAGTTTAATTATAATGTGCCTTGGTGTCAGTCTTTTGGGGTTCATCTTGTTTGGGCCTCTGTGAGCTTCTTGGACTTGTGGGAGGTTTTTTTCTCTATATCAGGGAAGTTTTCTGACATTATTTCTTCTAACAGGTTTTCTATTCCTTGCTCAGTTTCCTCTCCTGCTGGCATGCCTATTGTGAAAATATTGTTTCCTTTCATGTTGTCCCAATGTTCCCTTAGACTCTCCTCCTGTTTTTTTTAACCCTTTGCACTCGCTTGCTTTTTTCTTGATTCCTTTATTCTAATGCTAACCGTGTCGAGTCACACTCGACATCCGAGTGCAAAAGGTTAATATTTTTTTTTCTAGATGCTTCTCTGCTTGGGTATTTTTTCTTACCTTGTCTTCTAGCTCACTGATGTGGTCCTCTGCTTCTTCTCATTTATTGTTGATGCTTTCTGTTGAGTTCTTTAATGCAGTGATGTCATTTTTTTCATTTCTTCTTGTTTCTTCATTTCCTCTTGATTCTTACACATATTGTTGAATTTGTCTTCCAACCTTTTCAGCGATCTTATGACCATTTCTCTGAATTCTTTGACATATTGCTTGCCTCCTTTTCATTTACTTCCTTTTCTGGTGATGCCTCCTTTTCTTTCATATGTGGGCTATTACTTTGTCTCCCCATGATCTCTCCTCTCCAGTTATGTAGCTCTCTCTCTCTGCTTCATTGACTTAAAGGCACAAATTCAACACAACAAGGCACAATGCACAAGGCACTGGGAACAAATGTATTCATGATACTAATAACCTCAAAATAAAGGTGACCACCAGAGAAAAGAGAATTACGGGATAAAAAAAGTGCAAAAATGATATTGATAAAATGAAAAGAAGTAAGAGAGAAAAGAAAGAGAATATAAAAAGGGGGGAAAAACTATTTACATGGGGAGAAAACTCCAGTAGAACAACAACTAATCCAAAAAATGCAAACAACAAACACCCAGAGATGTATGCAAACTGCAAAGAATAACTAATAACAAGTGAGGAGAATAAAAAAAGAAGCAAAAAAGAGAGAAACAATCACACAAACAAACAAACAAAAACAATCTAATCAGCAAACAACAACAATAGCACAGAGAGAAAGGACAAACCAAACAAAATAAAACAAAAAACATTAAAAAATATCAAAAAACCAACAACAACAAAAAAAAGGGAAGAGAGAAAAATATTGGATAGTGAAGAAAGAGAAGAGAGAAGTGTGTATGGACTTGGGGCAGGGGGTCAGAAATTAGATATGTAGGTAGGATGAATTTTTAATGGGTAAAAAGAAGGAATATGGAAAATCTAAAGCAGGAATAGGGTAAGAGAAACAGGACAACAAAAGGGGAAAATTGAGGAACAAAAGGGGAAAAGTGAGGAAGAGAGTGTTGACATAAAGGTAACGTTGAGATAGAGTAAAATGATGCTAAAAGAAAAATGAAAATAGAATGTAGAACACTAATCCTAAAATAAAATAAAGAGAAAATAAAATGAAACTTTAAAAAATGATAAAATAATAGTTTCAATAATATTGATTAAAAATAATAATATAATAATTAAAAAGGTAAAATCAAGTAAGAAAAAAAAATTGATTTCTTTAGTAAATGATAAAAAATAAAAATGTGCAGTAGTGAAGGTCATTCACTTCCTCTACTGTTCTGTTTGGCATGCCTGTTTCCTCTCAGGTAGTCAGGACAGTATTGAAATTCACTGTGTTCCACCGCTCCGCTTTGTTGTAAACCATAATCCTGGTTTCAAGTAGGCAGTATTTCTTTGTTTCTCAGTCTGCCTTTAGTTGTATTTACACAAGATTCAATTTGTGATTCAACCCCTGGATGGCAATGCTTCTGTATTGACATCTGGGGCTATAAGTCCTCTCTACCGAGTATTCAGATTTTGTTTTCCCCACTGCACTTAATACTGGGTTAGGGGAATGGACTGCCCCAGAGCTGGTTTTCTGATCTTTCTCCCCGTTCTGATCCCCAGGTTCCACAAAAACAACTTTCTCCTGCAGTCTCTGAGAGTGTTTTTAATTGGGTGATCTTATGTACTGGGCTTAGTAATCAAAAGCAAGGATTTAAAGAAAAAAAAAAAAGAGCCAGAGTAAGCATGCAAATGCTCAACATTTTTGCCCTGGCACTGTGCGCGACTCTGCTCACGTCTCTGTGCATGTCTTTTTCCCCTGGCACAGCACAGCCGATATACTGGTAAAACTTCAGGCTGTCTTTTTGTGCTCAGCTCAGCTATGGGTTGATTTCTAGAGTTCCCTTCTGTCAGCAGTCCTGTGGATGCCCTTCTACATTCACAGACTATGTTGGCCCCAATGTCTGCGGATTTGGTGGGGCACAGACTTCCTCTGTACCTCTAGATTCTCTGCGCGTGTTTCTCCCTCCAGCGTGGATCACAGACCTCACTTTTCTCTGGAAAAAATCTGACCTTTCCGTTGAGAAGGTGCAGAGCTTGTCTGAGTCTGTGTATTCGTGCTGCTTGAGACCTGGTGTTCACAGGTAGCAGCTGGTCCCTGGGTGTTGTGGTTGTAGGGTCCCGGCAGATATCTGATTCTTCCCAGTTGAAGGTAAGTTTAGGCTTCTGATCACAGTCACTCTCCAATTCAAGATGGTGCGGTCTCTGCGGCAGAGCCAGCTGCTCCATGAGAGATTTCTGCAGCATCAGGGGCTGCCTGGTCAGGGGAGCCCAGTCTGGCAGTCCCTAACAGTCCCTTGGAATATAGCTGTCACTCACTCACAAAGAGACACTCCCCATACATCCACACACTCTCCTTTCATTCTCTCACTCACACATTATCTTTCAGCCTGCTTTCCCATTGGCAGCCATCTTCAATCTATTTGTCTTTGCTTTTATTTGCTAAAACCAGATCATATTACAAACACTCGCCCAAGGTTGCAGTAGAGATAGAGGTGCAGATTTATGGAGTCTGGGGAGGGGCTGTGGAGGAAAACAGAGCAGGGAGAGGTGACCAGGAATCCGGCACTGAGACATTCTTGACCCTCCAAACCTAAGCAGCCATCTTTCTCCTGAAGTGTCAGCCCCTCCCAGCAACCACAAGACAGCTAATACAGGGACACCCAGCCTACACCTTGAGCTGTACAAAGGAAGCAAAGACTCTAAAGAGCCCCAAAGAGCCCACAGGGACTGGATTAAAGGGGAGCATTACAGTCTTGGAAAGTGATACAGCCTAACCCCCACCTAAAGCACTGTCAGAAACAGATGCTTGAGTGATCAAGATTGACACCAGGAAGACAGGCAAAGTGGGCAGATTGGTCCCACCTGCTTGCAGCTAAGGCTGTGGAGAAAGACACAAACAGAGGAGCAGTGGATCAGTTGGAACTTCAACACTGTGCTGAATACTGAACAGGAAACTGAGATGTGACTGACAGAACAGAAGATTGGGGTCTTAAACCAACATGGGGCATTAAAACTCAGCTGGAGTGAACAACACTTCACTTTTTTATTTTTTACCTTTAATTTAAAATTTTTTTCTTACGTTTTTATTTTTTTTTATTATTTTAGTATTAATTTTTCTTTATTCTATTTTTATTATTTTACTTTATCTTATTTAAAAATTTTTTTCCAGACTTTACTTCATCACTTCTCCATTTTTCATCCTGTTCTCTCTTCTCCTGCCCCGGCTTTAGTTTTTCTCTTTCCTTTCTTTTTACCCCTTATTAAAAATTGATCTTCTTTATTGAGGTGTTATTATTATAGTTGTCTCTGTGGGCTTACTCATATATCTAATTTCCTCTCCCCTATTTCAAGTGGATGTATACCTCTTTTTTCTCTTTCTTGGCTAGTCAAATTTTTTATACTTTTTTTTTCCTCTTCTCTCTTGCTCTCTTCTTCTCGTATCTGCTCTCCCTTCTATTCTCCTTTTCAAAAAATAAATGAATAAATAAATAGATAAATAAAAAATTGTTTTATTATATTTTTATTATTTATTTATTTATCTATTTTCTTCTTTTCCACTCATTCTCTTTCTTCCTCCTCTATACTGAACTATGGTCCTTCTCCTATTCATACAATTCCTTAATCTTCCTTTCTGTATATAAACTCTGCCTCTACAGATTTTGTACCCCCATTTTTCAGCTTGTTTGTTGTATGCATTTTTGATTTATTTGTTTGTTTTTTGGTGTTTTCTCTCCATATTTTTTTTTATATTACTTTTTTTTCTTTTCTAGATATCATTTTTGCTCTCTATTCTCTCTCCTAATTCTTTCTATGGTGGTCACTTTTACTGGGGTTATCAGTGTCGTGTGTACATTCGTGTTTTGTTCCCTTTGTGTTGGGTCTTGTTGACTTGTATTTCGTGCTGTCCAGTCAACATGGTAGAGAATGAGCCACATAACCAGACACCCTGAGAAGAGACTTCATCCACAAATAGGACAATAACACTCAAGACCCAACTACACCAAGAGAACCCAAATATCTCAAGTAGGGGGCATCCATGGAGTACCCAGCCCAGAAGAATTGAGAGATTGCACCACTTTGTCTCACAAAACATCTACTATATAAGACAAACTCAAATAATCTGGGTGGTATAGCAGCTTGATTTAATACATAGAAACAATCACAAAAGAACAGCAAAAATGGGGAGAAACAACAACAACAACCCCCATACAAAAGAAAAGGAAGAATCACCAGAAAAAGGATATAAATAAAATGGAGGCAAGCAATTTGTCAAAGTAAGAATTCAGAGCAATGGTTATAAGGATGCTGAAAAGGCTGAAAGACAAATTCACCAACATGTGTAAGAATCAAGAGGAAATGAAGAATGACGTAGTTGCAATACAGAACACAATAGAAGGTTTCAACAGTAGACTAGAAGAAGCTGAGGACTACATCCATGAGTTAAAAGACAAGGTGGAAAAACACCCAAGCAGAGCAGCATTTGGTGTGTGGGGGGGGAAGCAGGAGGAGAGCCCAAGGGAACTTTGGGACAACAAGAAATGAAACAACATCCACATAATAAGTGGCCTGTTTAAATAAATAATGACAGAAAACGTCCTGATTTAGGGAAGAAAAAAGTCACACAGGTTCAAGAAGCATCTAGAAAAAAAAAACAACACAACTTAAAAAACAGGAGGAAAGCCTAAGGGAACTTTGGGACAACACGAAACAAAACAATACATCTGCATGATAAGGGTGCCAGAAGGAGACGAAACTGAGCAAGGAATAGAAAACCTGTCTGAAGAAATAATGACAGGAAACTTCCATGATATTGGCAAGAGAAAAACTATGCAAGTCCAAGAAGCACACAGAGTCCCAAAAAAGATGAACCCCAAAAGACCAACACCCCTACACATTGTGAACACCAATGACAAAGTAAGAATCTTAAAAGCTGCCAGAGAGAGACAGAAAGTTAACTACAAGGGATCTCACATTAGACTATCAACTGATTTCACAACAGAAACACATAAGCTAGAAGGGAATAGAATGAAATATATAAAGTGATGCAAAGCAAGGGACTGAATCCAGAATACTATACCCAGCATGGCTATTATTCAAAATTGAAGGTGAAATCAGATGCTATGCAGATAAAATAAAATAAAATAAAAAAGGCTAAGGGAATTTATTACCACCAAGCCAGAAATCTAAGAAATGCTAAAGAGACTGCTATAAAAAGAAGAAATAGAAAAGGGAGAAGGAACACAGCCATAAAGAAAAAAATGGCAACAAATAAGTATCTATCAATAATAACCTTACATGTAAATGCTCCAATCAAAATACATAGGATAGCTGAATGGATAAGAAAACATGACCCATACATATGCTATCTATGAGAGACGAACGTCAGAACAAAGGACTCACACAGAATGATAGTGAAGGGATGGAAATTTTTTTTCAGGCAAATGGAAATGAAAAAAAACACAGCTGGGTTAGCAATAGTTATATATGACAAAATACACCTCAAAGTGAAGGCCATAACAAGAGATAAGGAGGGCCATTTCATAGTACTAAAGGGAGCAATTCTATAAGAGGTATAACTCTGGTAAACATATATGCACCCAATACAGAAGCACCCAAATACATAAAGAAACTTCTAGAAGATATCAAAGAAGATAACAACAGCAATACAAACATGGTAGGGGACTTTAATACCCCATTGATACCACTAGAAAAAAACTATAGACAAAATATCAACAAAAAAAACAATAATCCTAAATGACTCACTAGATCTGTTGGAACAAACTGACATCTTCAGAACATTTCACCCCAATGCTACAGAATGTACATTATTTTCAAGTGAACATGGGACTTGTTCAAAGATAGTCTACATATTGGGACACAGGCAAAGTCTATTCCAATTCAAGATGATTGAGATCATATCAAACATCTCAGATCACAATGACATAAAAGTAGAAATCAAATGAAATAAAAACAATTTTTTAAAAATCATGTACTTAGAATCTAAATAGCATGCTATTAAACAATGGCTGGGTTACTAAAGAGATCAAAGAAGAAATAAAAAGCATCCTGGAAACAAATGACAATGAAAACACAACAATCCAAAATCTATGGGACACAGTGAAAGCAGTCCTGAGAGAAAAGTTCATAGCACGACAAGCCTACCTAAAAAAAAAAAAAAAGGAAAAATGCTAATAAATTATATAACCCTACACCATAAAGAATTAAAAAGAGAGAAACAAGAAAATCCCAGAGTAAGCAGAAGAAAGGAAAGATCAAAGTGGAAATAAAAAACATACAGACAAAAAAAATGCAAAAGATCAATAAAATCAAGAGCTGGTTCTTTGAAAGGATAAACAAGATTGATGAACCTCTAGCCAGGCTCATCAGGAAACAAAGAGAGAGGACCTAAATAAACAAAATCAGAAATTAAAGAGGTGAAGTAACAATCAACCCCACAGACATAAAATGGATTGTAAAAAATACTACGAACAACTCTATTCCAATAAACTGGACAACCTAGACGAAAAGAAGATATTTCTAGAAAAATACAACCTTCCAAAACTCAATCAGAAAGAATAAAAAAAACTGAATAGGCCAATAACTACTGATGAAATTGAAGCAATAATAAAAAAACTTACTGCAAACAAAAGTCTTGGTCCAGAGAGCCACATAGGGGAATTTTACCAAACATTCAAAGAACTAAAACCCATCCTCCTCAGACTATTCCAAAAAATTCAAGAGGAAGGCACACTTCCAAACTCTTTCTATGAAGCCAGCATTACTCTAACCCCCAAACCAGATGAATACAGTACAAAGAAAGAGAACTCCAAGCCATTATCCCTGATGAACATAGATGCTAAAATCCTCACAAAACCCTAGAAAATAGGATCCAGAATTACATTAGCAAGATCATACACCATGACTAAGTGGGATTTGTACCAGAGATGCAAGGCTGGTACAATATCAACAAATCTATAAACATTATACATCACATAAACAAATTGAGAGACAAAAATCATGTAACGATATCAACTGATGCAGAAAAAGAATTTGACAAAATCCAACACTCTTCCCTTGATAAAAACTCTCAGCAAAGTGGGAATAGAGAAATCATACCTCAACAAAATAAAAGCCTTATGACACACCTACAGCCAACATCTAACATAATTGGTAAAAATGAAAACCATTTTCCCTAAGAACAGGAACAAGACAGAGATGCCCACTTTCACCACTCTTATTCGACATAGTACTGGAAGTGTTAGCCATAGCAATCAGATAAAAAGAAGAAATAAAAAGTATTCAAATTGGAAAAGAAGAAGTAAAACTGTCCTTATTTACACATGACATGATATTGTAGATAGAAAACCCTAAATACTCCATCAAAAAACTACTAGACTTAATAAATGAATTTGGAAATATAGCAGGATACAAAATCAACACCCAGAAATCTATGGCTTTTTACACTTCAATAATGAACTCACAGAAAGATAAACTAAAAAAAAATCCCATTTACCATTGCAAAAAATAATTAAGATACTTAGGAATAAATTTAACTAAGGAGGTAACAGACCTGTACTTGGAAAACAATAGGCCATTGACAAAAGACATAGAGGAAGACAAACAAATGGAAGAACATACCGTGTTCATGGATTGGTAGAATCAACATCATTAAAATATCCATACTACCCAAAGCAATCTACAGATGCAATGCAATCCCCATTAAAACACCAATATCATATTTCACAAAAGCTCCATAAATTCATATAGAATAAAAAAAGATCCTGAATAGCTGCTGCAATCCTGAGAAAGAACAACAAAGTTGGAGGGATCACATACCAGATATCAAGCTATATTACAAAACAACTGTTCTCAAAACTGCCTGGTACTGGCACAAGAACAGACATATGGACCAATGGAATAGAATAGAGAACCCAGACATCAACCCAAGTCATTATGCTCAATTAATATTTGACAAAGGAAGCAAGAGTGTACAATGGAGTCAAGATAGTAACTTTAATAAATTGTGCTGGGAAAATTGGACAGATATATACAAAAAAATGAAATTAGATCACCACTTTACACCATACACAAAAATAAACACAAAATGGATAAAGGTCTTAAATGTAAGACAGGAAACCATAGAAATCACAGAAGATTCCATAACCAGCAAAATATCAGACATATTTCCAAGCAATATGTTTACTGATATATCTCCTAGGACAATGGAAACAAAGGAGAAAATAAACAAATGGGACTACATCAAAATAAAAACAAAAAAAAAACAAAAAAAACAAACAGACATCAACAAAATAACAAGAGAGCCCACTGCTTGGGAGAATATATTTGCCAATGTTACTTCTGATAAGTGTTTAATCTCCAAAATTTATAGGGAACTCATACAACTTAACAAAATGAAGATAAACAATCCAATAAAAAATAGGCAAAGGTTCTAAATAGACGCTTTTTGAAAGTGGACATAAAGAAGGCCAAGAGACATATGAAAACATGCTCAAAGTCATTAATCATCTGAGAGATGCAAATCAAAACGACAATGAGGTACCATCTCAAGCCTGTCAGAATGGCTATCATCAACAAATCAACAAATGACAAGTGCTGGAGAGGATTTGGAGAAAAAGGAACCCTCATGTACTGCTGGTGGGAATGTAGCCCCTATGGAAAACAGTATGGAGATTTCTTAAAAAACTAAAAATGGAACTACCATTTGACCCAGTAATCCCATTTCTAGGAATATATCCCCAGAACTCAGAACACTTATCAGAAAGTATATATGCACCCCTATTTTCATAGCAGCACAATTTATAATACCGTAGCTAAGATTTGGAAACATTCTAAGTGCCCATCAGCAGATGAGTGGATTAAAAAACAGTGGCACATCTACACAATGGAATACTATGCAGCTGTATAAAGGAAAGAACTCTTACCATTTGCAACAGCTTTGATGGACCTGGAGAGAATTTTGCTAAATTAAATAAGCCATTTGGAAAAAGATAAATATCACATGATCTCACTTATTGGTGGAATATAATGAAAAACATAAACTGATTGATGAATAAAAATAGATCCAGAGGCATATAAGCATCATACAGACTGTCAAACCTCAGAGAGAAGACAGGGGATGGTGGGAGGGGATAATAGATCAATCGAAGGACTTGTATGCATGTATATAAGCATAACCACTGGACACAGAGTGTAGGGGAGTGAAGGCATGTGCTGGGTGTAGGAGTGGCTGGGGAGAGGTCAATGGGGGAAAAGGAGACATGTGTATTACTTTAAACAGTAAAGAATTTAAATTTAAAATTGCATTGGGCACATGCTGACAATAAATGAATAAATAAATCCTAAAAAAAGACAGATTTTGATAAGTATTAAGAAGAAAAATAACAGTACTTTGATGTCATTTTTTATTTCTGTTCAAAGTAGGTTGTTCTATGGCAATAGACATACTATTTCAGAAAGCAATATGCATCAATGGCAAAAAATAGAAGTTATAGGCTTCCAAGATATTGCTAACCATTATTATATAGCTATAAATAGAGATTGCCTTGAGGAGGAAGAACACTGTGTTCTTCTTTAAGTGAAAAACAGTTACTTTCAGCCTGGCTGGCATGGCTCAGTGGTTGATAGGCGAATTATGAACCAGGACATCATGGTTCAATTTCCGGCTAGGCACATGCCCAGGTTGTAGGCTTGATATCCGGTGTAGGGTGTGCAGCAGGCAGCTGATCAATGATTTTCTCTCATCATTGATGTTTCTGTCTCTCTCTTCCTCTCTGAAATCAATAATATATTTTTTAAAAGTGACTTTATGATTAGCCTTAGGGGTAGGGATGGAAGTAATGGACGTTAAGGGTACTTTTGTGTGTCCTTAGTTTTCCCTTTGTCATATGAAGGTCTACTTCAATTTGATGCTTTGATACAGAGAGTTCAAAACATAATGTGTTCTTTTTAAGTAAATTTACACTGTTGATAATAGAGTGCTTTTATTCCCAAAGAGACTTGAGTTAAGTTTTAAACCTGTGTATCACCAAAGATAAGAAATATTTGACTCTAATATAAGCTTCAGAATGAGTTGGAAAAATATATTGTAATGTAATTTGTGGCTAAACCAGAGTTAGATTAATTTGTGAATACTCATTGTATAGGGGAAAAGCAGAGCAGACATTTTGGAAACCTTTTGATGATCCACTATGGAATCACTGTCAGCCATAACAGTTATGTAAAGGGGCAATATGCTGAATGCTGAGGTAATGCAGTGTAACAAGACTGCCCTTGGGTGGTTCCCTGAACCCCCAAAACCACAAGGTTGCAGGTTTGATTCCCGGTCAGGGCACATACAAGAATCAACCAATGAATGCATAAATAAGTGGGACAACAAATTTATGTTTCTCACTCGAGCTCCCTTCCACTATCTAAAATCCTATCTAATAAAAGAGTAATATGCAAATTAACCATCACTCGCCCCACCCACAAGCCACGCCCACAAACCACACCCACCAGCCAATCAGGAGTGAGTATGCAAATTAACCCAACCAAGATGGCTGCAGCCAGGGAGAGAGCAGGAAGGAGGCATGGGTTTCCCCGGCGATGGAGGAAGCCAAGCTTCCCACACACCCTGGCAGGCCCAGGCTTCCACTCAAGGCTACAAAGTCTCAATTATAGAAGATAAATAAATCCCAACAGAAATGGCTGCAGCCACAAAGCAAGCAGAAGGCTTGGCTCCGCTCCAGGCAACAAAGTTTCAATTGTAGAAGATAAATAAAACCCAGATACCAGGGCCTCCACTTGGGTCACCAGGGGGCATGGCCAGCCTGAAAAGCACCACAGCCCCCTTGCCCAGGCTGCCCCATGCCCAAGGGAACCCCCACCCTGATCTGGGACACCCTTCAGGGCAAACCATCTGGCCCCACCCATGTACCAGGCCTCTATCCTATCTAATAAAAGAGTAATATGCAGATTGACCATCACTCCAACACACAAGATGGCTGCCCCCATGTGATCAAAGATCCTGCCCCCATGTGGACACAAGATGGCCAGCAGAGGAGGGCAGTTGGGAGGGACCAGGCCTGCAAGGTAGGGCAGTTGGGGGCAATCAAGCCTGCAGGGGAGGGCAGTTAGGGGTGACCAGGCCAGCAGAGGAGGGAAGTTGAGGGCAAACAGGCTGGCAGGGGAGCAGTTAGACATCAATCAGGCTGGCAGGGGAGTGGTTAAGGGGTGATCAGGCTGGCAGGAAGAAGCTGTTAGGGGCAATCAAGAAGGCAGGCAGGAGAGCAGTTGGGAGCCAGCAGTCCTGGATTGTGAGAGGGATGTCTGACTGCCCGTTTAGGCCCGATCCCACCTAAATGGGCAGAGGGATCCCAGATTGGAGAGGGTGCAAGCTGGGATGAGGGACACACACCCCCGTGCACAAATTTCATGCACCGGGCCTCTAGTAAATTATAAAACAAACAAAAAACAACTCAGGGCACAGTCCATTCCATGCTGGAGTTTGGCTGTATCATGTGTCAAGCTCAGAGCCCAATGGGACTTCAGCTCCACTGGATGCTTGGAGCCACTGTAGCCACCTGACTTGAGACCTATACTCACCTCTACATCCTCTGAGCCACCAATGATGGGGACTTTGTACTAGATGCTTGCCCTGCTCCCTCCATTGGGTAAACTTTCCCTTTCTGTGAAGCATGTAACCCTATAGGCTTTTAGTTAGGTCTTCCTTAATAAACCTTTCAGTGTGAAAAGATGTGTGTGAGTGATTCTCTTTGGTAATATTCCCTTGCTCACAATACATATAAAGGGTTAATAAGAAAGGTTAGCTAATGGATGAGAGCATATTTAAATGCATGAATTGACTAACTTCTCTTTAATTTTTTAAATGTTGCTTAAGTTCAGCAGTATTAAAAACCAGGATAGTTGATTTTATGTTTAGATATAGATATCAATTAATCATGTCTATGCTTTTATGTGTAATGCTTGAAACAATAATTGAACAATTATTCAACATACTAGAGGCACAGTGCATGAATTCATGCATGGGTGGGGTCTGGCTGGCCCTGCCCCAATCAGCGGATTGGGGCTAAGCCTGTTGGGAGGAGTTGGTGGGATATTGGCTGGCAGGCCTGCCCCAATTAGGGTCAGGCCAGCTGTGGGGAGGGGCCACGGGTGATTGTCCAGTGGGACCTGCTCCTGATTGGGGTAGAAGGGCGAATTGGGGGTGGGGCCAGCTGTGGGGAGGGGCTGTGGGTGGTGGGCCAGCCAGCCCTGCCCTCAAATGGTGTGTGTGGGGGGGAAATGTGGGGGGAGCTGACTGAGGGGAGGGGCTGCAGGCTGATCAGGGTGGTAGGGACTGATCGGGGTGGGACCAGCTATTGGGAGTAGTTGTGGGTGGTGGGCCAGCTATTGGGAGTAGTTGTGGGTGGTGGGCCAGCTATTGGGAGTAGTTGTGGGTGGTGGGCCATTCTGGTGTGGGGGGACCTATCAGGGTCCAGTGGCCTGAGGGAGGGGCCATGGGTCGTTGGCTGGCAGGCCCTTCCCCTGATTGCAGTGTGGGGGCCCATTGGGGGTGGGGCAGGCCATGGGGAGGGACTGCAGAAGGTTGGTCAACGAGCCCCACCCCCTATTGGGGTAGGGGGGCAATCAGGGGAAGGGCCGGCCAGGGGGAGGAGCTGCAGTCTGATGGGTTGATGGGAGCCCATTGGGGGCGGGTCTGGCTGGGGTGAGGGGCTGCAGGAGGTTGGCCAGCCAGCCCGACCTCTGGATCGGGTTGGTTTGCTGGCCGCAGTGGTGGTCATAGGGACCAGTCATTCTGGTCTTATGGTGTTATGGTCACTGGCTTTATATATATATATATATATATATATATATATATATATATATATATATATTTATTTATTAAAAATCCTCTATGAGCCAGACACTGTTTTAGATGCTAAAATTTCAGCAGTAACCAAACAGGCAAGATCCCTTCCCCATGGAGCTTACATGTAGTGAGGGAGGCAGAGTTAAATTAATCTGAAAAGACATACTACACACATTATGATAATTTCTATGAATATCTTACTATCTATACCTAACATTCTTTAAAGTAGTCCACATTTACCAAAATCAATGTGATAAGGGAAAGAATTAGACTAGATTCTTGAGTGATGAATTTACATGCATAAATTGTAAAATAATAACATAAATTTCACAAATATCAAAAGTCCTATTGTTGGATTCAGACACCAATTGGCACCCCCCTGACTGTCTTGTAAGTGAATCTAAAGCTGTTTTGTTGTTGTTGTTGTTGATGATGATGATGATGACATTAAGGATCTTCTAGGGCTGTTCTAGGTTTCTGTGTATATCTTGGTAAGCAAATATGGAAAAGCTCCAAAGGAAAATAAAATATAGAGGAGTCCCATAACATCAAGAACATATGGGGGCTTTTTAAGATACACCTCCAGCAAGTATTTAAGCATCAAACATTGCCATTTAAATCACTGATGGGTTCTTACATGACTAGTTAAATACAATGTGTTTTATTCAGTGCTTCTTCCACTTCATTTTGAAAGTCATCTGCTGTAATTCTAAGAACAGGTTCATTTGTGTGGCACACTTCAAATCAGATTTTGAAATAATTATTTGAAGCTGGAGAACATTCATAAGTCATTTTGCAAGTTTTTTCCAAGATTTTTTGCTAAAACCAACGTCACAATTTGCCAAAAGAAAGTAGATTAAAACAGAGAAACACTTGATGACAGTGACATGAGTCAGAAGATTGGTAAAATGCCCTGCTTTAAAGATAATGTATTATTGAAATTATTAAGACAATACTCAGTTTTCATGGATCTATGCTTCCTAGTTACTCAGAACCTACCATACTCATCCAATTTTGCATGCATAACCAGTTTCACAAGTTAAACCAGTCAAGGTAGTCAGCTCAATGAAAGGAGAAAAAAATTGAAAAAATCCAGCAGTATCTACTCAGAGTGGTAGTTGCATTAACAGTTTAATGAAAACAGTGGGTCCTTTATCGGTTTGAGAAACACCATCCTTCATCACTGTAGTAGAAACAGTGTTGCAGTAGACCTTGTAGATTCAAGAAATATTCTCCTTTATACAGCTCCATGAATTTAGAATAAGTGACAGAATCAAAATACATGAAATCTGACATTGCTGCAACATCCAAACATGTGTTGAATTTTGTATATCTTTTAATTTTAATTTCACTTTTCTAGTAATTTATTTTAAATGTATTTTACAAAACTATACCTTTGCATTAAATTGAATATTTTTAAAAAGATAATATTGAACCCTGTCTGCTCAAAGTTATGAAATTATTTTAAATAAAAAGTGTCCACGGATCCATGTAAGTGGAAAGGCCATCAAGTGGATCATTCCTTACAAACAAAACTTTCCTTTTGCACCAAATTTGATGAGCACAAGAATTATAGAATTTAATATACATGATGTTTTCTCACAGGAAGCATATAGTCTAGTGCATTATGGCTGAATGCCTGAAGCTGTGGTTTACAGACTAGTGATATTGTAGACTTAACCTTCTCTAGAAATGCCAAATCTCAAACCCAATTTTAGAACTATTAGAACCTGCATGTAAACAAGATTCCCAGGTGATTCATATACATGAAAATTTGAGAAGTACTGATCAAATAAATTTCATCAAGGATATTGGCCTGTAGTTATCTTTCTTTGTAGTGTCTTTATCTTGTTTTGAAAATAGCCTAATGCTAGCCTTGTAGAAAGAGTTCAAAAGTGTTCCTTCTTATTGAATTTTTTGGAATAGTTTGAGGAGGATAGGTGTTAACTCTTCTTTGAATGTTTGGTAAACTTCCCCTGTGAAGCCATCCAGAAAAGGGATTTTGTTTGCTGGAAGATTTTTTTTCCTTTATTGATTAAGGTATTATATATGTGTCCTTATCCACCCACTGCCCCCCCCAACAACCACTCATGCCCTCATCCCCATGGTGTCTGTATCCATTGGTTAGGCTTATATGCATGCATACAAGTCCTTTGGTTGATCTCTCCCTCTTACCCCCATTGTCCCCGCCCTTCCATCTGAGGTTTGATGGTCTGATTGATGCTTCTCTGTCTCTGGATCTGTATTTGCTCATCAGTTTATGTTGTTCATTATATTCCACAAATGAGTGAGATCATATGATATTTATCTTTCTCTGACAGGCTTATTTTGCTTAGCATAATTCTCTCCAGTTCTATCCATGCTATTGCAAATGGTAAGAATTCCTTCTATTTTAGTGAAGCATAGTATTCCATTGTGCAGTTGTACCACAGTTTTTAATCCACTCATCTGAGTGGTTGTGGCCCAAAGAGCCACTGCCGCCCGAGGAGCAGCCCCTGCACAACTCGACACCTAGATCCTTTGGTGAGAGCAAAAATGGGGAGACAAAGAAACCCCCAAAGGAAAGGAGGAATCGCCAGAAAAGCAGCTAAGTGAAGTGGAGGCATGAAATATGTCAGAAAAAGAATTCAGAATAAAGGTCATGCAGTTCATAAACCATACGGATGAAAAAAATCAACAACTTATGTAAGAATCAAGAAGAAATAAAGAGTGATATAGCTGCAATAAAAAACACCATGGAAAGTTTCAATAGTACACTAGGAGTGGTGGAGGACCGAATTAGCAAATTAGAAGACAGGGAAACAAAACACACCCAAACTGAACTGCAATTGGAGAAAAAAATTAAAAGACAGGAGGAGAGGCTAAGGGAACTTTGGGACAACATAAAATGAAGCAACATACGAATAATAGGGGTGCCAGAACGACAGGAAGAGGAACAAGGGTTAGAAAACCTATTTGAAGAAATAATGTTAGAAAACTTCCCTGATGTGGGGAAGAAAAATGTCACACAAGCACAGAGTCCCAAACAAGATGAACCTGAAAAGACCCACACAAAGACACTTTGTAATAACGATGGCAAATGTTCAGGACAAAGAGAGAAACTTAAAGTCTGCAAGAGAGAGACAGAAAGTTACGTACAAGGGATCTCCCATCAGATTATCAAATGATTTCTCAACAGAAACACATCAGGTGAGAGAGGAATGGAAGGAAATTAACAAAGTGTTGCTGGAAGATTTTTTAATATGGCATCTATTTTATCAGTAGTTATTGGCTAGTCAGGTTTTCTGATTACTTCTGATAGAGTTGGCAGATTTTATTTTTCTAGGAATATGTCCATTTCCTCCAGTTGGCCAGTTTGTTGTAATATAGTCATTCAGGAAGTGAGGGCGATCTGGCTGCGACATCTGTCACCCCATTGATCGCCAGGGTTGATTCGGCTGATCTGGCTGGCTAGGCGGGTGTCCCCCTCATCCCTCACCGATCCATGTGCGTCCCTCCCGAAGCTGCTCGCTCGGTCGAAGAGGACGACCTTCCCCCCAGAGGAGAGGACCGGTCTTCGGTCAAGGGTATACGAGTAGCTGCGCTCCCCTGCTAGAACCTCCAAACAAGCTCTCAAGGTAATATAGTCATTCATAAGAACCTTTGCATTTCTTTTGGGTCAGTTGTTTCTTCTCTTTTGTATCTGATTTTTCTTATTTGGTTCCACTCTCTATGCTTTTTGATGAGTCTAGTTAGAGTTTCATCAATCTTGCTTATCTTTTAAAATAACCAGCTCATTATTTTTGTTTCATTGATCATTTGTATTGTTTTTTTTTTTTTTTTAGTTTCTATGTCAATATTTCTGCTCTGACCTTTATTATTTCCTTCCTTCTACTTATTCTGGGTTATTTTATTTCTTACTAGAGGCCTGGTGCATAAAAATTCATGCACTGGAGGGGGTCCCTAAATCCGGCCTGCCCCCTCTCACAGTCTGGAAGCCCTCAGGGGTGGGAGGTAACCCAGCGATCAGGGGAAGGTGACACCCCCATCACTCCTCTGCTGCTGCCCCTGCTGGCTGTGCAAGCTTCAGCCGGCCCTGGTTACCTGAGCCTCAGACGGTCCTGGGTGGCTGGGCAGCCACCATATGAGGCTTGCCTGCACCTCAGGCCAGCCCTGGGTGGCTGGGCAGCTGCCATCAGAGGCTTGTCTGTGCCTTGGGCCGGCCCTGGGCAGTAGGGGGTGTGAGAGGACTGAGGGACTCTGGAGGCAGGCATGGAGTGGCTGGACCTGCCTGGGGTCAGGCCCAGCCCTGCTGCGCACCTGTTACCCCGGCAGGGCTGAGGGAACTGGGCACCGGCATCTTTGGCTGTGGGCACTGCTGTCTTTGAGGGTGTGGCATTCGGTTAGCATATTTCCTCCTTATTGGCTCTGGGTGCCGGCATTTTGTGAGGTTGTGACAGTCAATTAGCATATCCCCTCTTTATTTGATAGGTTACTTTAAATTGTAAGGTTAGATAGCTTATTAAATTTTTTCTTCTTTTTTGAGCTAGGCTTGTAATGCTATGAACTTCCCTCTCATGACTGCTTTCACTGTATCACATAGATTTGGGATTATTGTGTATTCATTTTAATTTGTTTACAGGATTTTTTAAAAATTTCTTCCTTGATATAATTGGCAACCCATTCATGCTATTTAGCCTTCATGTGTTTAAATATTTTGGGTTTTTTTTTTATTGTACTTGGTTTCTGAATCATGCAATTGGACAACAGAAGATCTTCTTGAACTTGTAAACAATTATTTTTTGTCCTAACATGTGCTCTATCTTTGAAAATGTCCCATGTTCACTTGAGAAAAAAGTATATTCTGTATCTTTGGGGTGTTATGTTCTGAGAATGTCAGTCAATTCCTTGTGATCTGGTGTATCATTTAGGATCTTGTTTCCTTGCTGATTTTTGTTTAGAAGATCTATCCTGTGATGTCATTGGAGTGTTACTACACCCTACTATCTTTGTATTACTGTCTATCTTTCCCTTAAAATCTCTCCAGAAAGTTTTTCTTTGTATATGTGGTTGCTCTGATTTTGTTTGCTTCTTTAAAGTATTACATATGTCTCCTTTTTTTCCCAATTGACCCCCCCCACCTTTCCCTCTCCCAAGGAAAAGCCCCTTTGCCCCAGTTTCCATGTGCTTTGGTTATGCTAATATGCAGGCATAGAAGTCCTTTGGTTGATCTCTTACCCCCCCCTCCCCTCCCTTCTCTCTGAGGTTGGACTGTCTATACAGTGTTTCTTAGTCTCTGAATATATATTTGTTCATCAGTTTATATTGTTCATTATATCCCACATATGAGTGAGATCATGTGATATTTATCTTTCTCTGACTGGCTTATTTCACTTAGCATAATGCTCTTCAGGTCCATCCATGCTGTTGCAAATGGAAAAATTACCTTCTTTTATATAGTAGCATAGTATTCCATTATGTAGACGTACCACAGTCTTTTAATCCACTCATCTGCTAATGAGCATTTAGGCTGTTTCCAAATCTTAGCTATTATACACTGTGCTGCTATGAACATAGGGGTGCATATGTTCTTTGTGATTTGTGTTTCTGATTTCTTGGGATATATATACCTAGAAGTGGGATTACTGGATCAAATGGGAGTTGAATCTTTAATTTTTGAGGACTCCATACTGTTTTCCACAGTGGTTGCACCAGTCTGCATTCCCACCAGCAGAGCACAAATGTTCTTTTTTCTCCAAATCCTTGCCAACATTGTAATTTGTTGATTTGTTGATGACAGCTATTCTGACAGTTGTGAGATGATACCTCATTGTTGTTTTGATTTGCATCTCTCTGATGATTAGTGACTTTGAGCATGTTTTCATATGTATCTTGGCCTTCTGTATGTCCTCTTTTGAAAAGTGTCTATTTAGGTCCTTTTCCCATTTTTTGATTGGATAGTTTATCTTTCTTTTGTTAAATTTTATGAGTTCTCTGTAAATTGTGGAGATTAAACCCTTATCTGAGATAGCATTGGCAAATATGTTATCCCACGCAGTGGGCTTTCTAGTTGTTTTGTTGATGGTTTCTTTTGCTGTGTAAAAGTTTTTTATTTTGATATAGTCACATTTGTTTATTTTCTCCTTAGTTTCCATTGCCCTAGGAGCTCTATCAGTAAAGATATTGTTAGGATATATGTCTGATATTTTGCTGCCTATGGAGTCTTCTAAGATTTTTATGGTTTCCCGTCTTACATTTAAGGCCTTTAGCCATTTTGAGTTAATTTTTGTGTACGGTGTAAGTTGCTGATCGAGTTTCATTGTTTTGTATGTGATTGACCAATTTTCCCAACACCATTTATTGAAGAGACTGTCTTGACTCCATTGTATGCTCGTGCATCCTTTGTCAAATATTAATTGAGCATAATGACTTGGGACTATTTTCAGGTTCTCTGTTCTGTTCCATTGGTCTATATATCTGTTCTTGTGGCAGTACCAGGTAATCTTGAGAGTTGTTGCTTGTTAATATAGCTTGATATCTGGTATTGTGATCCCTCCAACTTTGTTCTTCTTTCTCAGTATTTCTGTGGGTATTCAGCATCTTTTTTTATTCCAGATGAATTTTTAGAGAGGTTGTTCTAGATCTGTGAAATGTGCTGTTGGTATTTTAATGGGGATTACACTGAATCTATAAATTACTTCGGGTAGTATGGGCATTTTAATGATGTTGATTCTACCGTTCCATGAACAGTGTATGTTCTTCCATTTGTTTATTTCTTCCTCTATCTCTTTTTTCAATGTCCTGTAGATTTCTGAGTACAGGTCTTTTACCTCTTTAGTTAAGTTTATTTCTAGTTATCTTATTATTATTATTTTTTGGTGCTATTGTAAATGAGATTGTTTTTTGTTTGTTTGTTTCTCTTTCTGTGAGTTCATTATTGGTATACAAAACAGCCATAGATTTCAGGGTGTTAATTTTGTATCCTGCTACATTGCATAGTTCATTTATTAAGTCTATTATTTTTTTAATTAAGTCTAGTTTTTTCTGTATACAGTATCATGTCATCTGTGAATAAGGACAGTTTTACTTCTTCTTTTCCAATTTGCATGCCTTTTACTTCTTCTTCTTGTCTGATCACTATGGCTAGCACTTCCACTACTATGTCTAGCAGGTGTGGTGAAAGTGGGCATTCCTGTCTTTTTCCTGTTCTGAAGGGAAATTGTATTATGCCCCAAACTTTTCCAGTAAGGATTCAGGATCTGGAAAAGGGGTTGATGGTAAAGGGGAGAGATCAACCAAAGGACTTATATGCATGCATATAAGCCTGATCAATGGACACAGACAACAGGGGGGTGGGGACATGAATGAGGGTGGGGGGTAATAAGGACACATATGTAATACCTTAATAAATAATTTTTTTAAAAAAGAATATACTAGACAAGAAACATAAATTTAGAAGGCATGTGGGAGCCATGCAGATAACTTACCTCTAGCAGAGAAGCTCTCTGAATCCCTGGAGCCACCAGCTTTTATTTACTAGAATACACATTTGCTGTTTTGCAAAGAAAACAGGCATATCAATGGTAAAATTTGGTAAACAATAAAGGGATTATCAGGTTAGGATATTGCATTCAGCCATTTGGCCAGCAGCAAGGTGATATACTGATGATTTTCATCCCTGCTGAATACCAAGGTCCATTAGCCTTACAGCGGACTTCTCGCACTTATATATTAACTACTGTTGGTCTTTGCCTCCAGCAGTATTAATTTTTGCCCATTGAGTATGATGTTGGCTATAGGTTTGTCATATAAAGCTTTTATTATGTTGATGTATGATCCCTCTATTTGCACTTTGCTGAGAATTTTTATCACAAAAGGGTGTTGGATTTTGTCAAATGCTTTTTCTGCATCTATTGATATGA
Organism: Cnephaeus nilssonii; assembly: GCF_951640355.1. Taxonomy (NCBI): domain Eukaryota; kingdom Metazoa; phylum Chordata; class Mammalia; order Chiroptera; family Vespertilionidae; genus Cnephaeus; species Cnephaeus nilssonii. The sequence goes on from NC_137071.1 coordinate 30,921,579, forward strand.
TTATGTGATTTTTGTCTCCAATTTGTTTATGTGATGTATCACATTTTTTTTTTATTTGTGGATATTGTACCATCCTTGCATCCCTGGAATAAATCCCAATAGGTCATGGTGTATGATCTTTCGAATGCAATGCTGGATCCAATTTGCTAGAATTTTGTTGAGGATTTTAGCATCTATATTCATCAAGGATATTGGCCTGTAGTTTTCTTTTTTTGTGTGTATTTATCTGGTTTTGGGATTAGGGTAATGATGGCTTCATAGAAACAGCTTGAAAGTGTGCCCTCCTCTTTAATTTTTTGGAATAATCTGAGGAAGATAGGTTTTAGTTCTTTGAATGTTTGGTAAAACTGCCATGTAAAGCCATCCAAACCAGGGCTTTTGTTTGCTGAAAGATTTTTGATTACCGCTTCAATTTCATTGGTAGTTATTGGTCTATTCAAGTTTTTTCATTCCTCCTTATTGAGTTTTGTAAGGTTATATATTTCTAAGAATATGTCCTTTTCATCTAGGTTGTCCAGTTTGTTGGAGTAAAGTTGTTCATAGCACTTATTTTTTACAATCCTTTTTATTTCTGTGGGGTCTGTTCTTAATTCACCTCTTTTATTTCTGATGTTGTTTATTTGGATTCTCTCTCTTTGCTTCTTGGTGAGCCTGGCTAAAGGTTCATCAATCTTGTTTATCCTTTCAAGGAACCAGCTTTTGCTTTTATTGATCTTTTGTATTTTTTGTCTCTATGTTGTTTATTTCCATTCTGATCTTTATTATTTCCTTCCTTCTGCTTACTCTGGGCTTTTCTTGTTGCTCTCTTTCTAATTCTTTAAGTTTTAGGGTTAGATAATTTATATATATATATATATATTATTGATTTTTTACAGAGAGGAAGGGAGAGTGATAGAGAGGTAGAAACATCAATGAGAGAGAAACATCAATCAGCTTCCTCCTTCACACTCCCTACTGAGTATGTGCCCGCAACCAAAGTACATGCCCTTGACCAGAATCGAACCTGGGACCCTTGAGTCCACAGGCCAACATTCTATCCACTGAGCCAAACCAGTTAGGGCTAGGGTTAGATAATTTTTATTATCATTTTTTGAGGTAGGCTTGTTGAGCTATCAACTTACCTCTCAGGACTGCTTTCACTGTGTCCCATAGATTTTGGATAGTTGTGTTTTCATTGTCATTTGTCACAAGAAACCTTTTTATTTCTTCTTTGTTCATTTTGGTAACTCAATCACTGTTTAATTGCATGCTATTTAACCTCCTTGAGTTTGATTTATTTTTATTTTTTATTGTAATAGATTTTTAATTTTATGCCATTGTGATCTGAGAAGATGCTTGATATTTTTCTATCTTCTTAAATTTGATGAGACTTTGCCTGTGTCCCAATATGTGATCTGAATTTGATAATATCCTGTGTGCACTTGAGAAGAATGCATATTCTGTAGCACTGGGGTGAACTTTTCTCAAGATGTCAATTAAGTCCATCTGATCTAGTGAGTCATTTAGGATTGATGTTTCTTGGCTGATTTTTGTTTAGAGGATTTATCCAGTGGTGTCCATGGGGTATTAAAGTCCCCTACTATAACTGTATTATTGTCGATCTCTCCCTTGATATCATTCACAATTTTTTAAATTTATTTCAGTGCTCCTATATTGGGTGCATATTTGTTTATCAGTGTTATATCCTCTTGTTGAATTGCTCACTTTAGTATTATGAAGTGGCCTTCCTTATCACTTGTTATGGCCTTCATTTTGAGGTTTATTTTGTCAGATATAAGTATTGCTAACATAGTTTTTTTTTTTTTAATTTCCATTCACGTGAAAAAAAATTTTTTCCAATCCTCCACTCTCAGTGTGTGTGAGTCCTTTGTTCTGAGGTGGGTCTCTTGTAGACAGCAGATATATGGGTCATGTTTTCTAATGCACTCAGACACGCTATGTCTTTTGATTGGAGCATTTAATCAATTTACATATAAGTTTATTATTGATAGGTACTTGTTTGTTGCCATTTTTATTCTTTATGCCTGAGTTCCTTCTTCCCTTCCTATTTCTTTTTTTTACTGCAGTCCCTTTGGCATTTCTTGCATTGGTGGCTTGGTGGTAATAAACTCCCTTAGCCCTATTTTGTCTATGAAACTTCTTATTTCACCTTCAGTTTTGAATGATAGCCTTGCTGGGTACAGTTTTCTTGGATTCAGTCTCTTGCTTTGCATGACTTCGTATATTTCATTCCATTCCCTTCTGGCTGATGTGTTTTTGTTGATAAATCCACTGATAGTCTAATGGGAGATCGATCACTTATAGGTAACTTTCTGTCTCTCTCTGGCAGCCTTTAAGATTCTTACTTTGTCGTTGGTGTTTGCCAATTTAATTATGATGTATCTTGGTGTTGGTCTTTTTGGGTTCATCTTGTATGGGACTCTGTGTGCGTCTTGAACTTGTGTGAGTTTTTACTTCCCAATATCAGGGAAATTTTTAAAATTATTTCTTCAAACAGGTTTTCTATTCCTTATTCGATTTCCTCTCCTTTTGGCACCCCTATTATGCAGATATTTTTTTTCATTTTGTGTTGTCCCAAAGCTCTCTTAGGCTCTCCCCTTTTTTTAAGTTTTTCTTTCCAGTTGCTTCTCTGCTTGGGTGTTTTATCCTACCTTTTCTTCTAGCTCACTGTTGGGGTCCTCAGCTTCTTCTAGTCTACTGTTGATGCTTTCTATTGTGTTCTTTATTGCAGCAATGTCATTCTTCATTTCTTCTTGGTTCTTTTTCATTTCCTTTTGATTTTTACACATGTTGTTGAATTTGTCTTCCATCCTTTTCAGTGTCTTTATGACCATTGCTCTGAATTCTTTCTCTGACAAATTGCTTGCTTCCATTTTTTTCACTTCCTTTATTGGGGATTCCTCTTTTTCTTTTGTATAGGGGCTGTTACTTTGTCTCCCCATTTTTGCTCCTCTCAGGGTGTATGGTTATGTGGCTCACTCTCTACCACGTTGACAGAAAGGCACAAAATACAACTCTGTAAGACATGACACAGAGGGAACAAAACATGAATGTATTCAAGACACCTATATCCCCAATAAAGGTGATCACCAGAGGAAAGAGAATTGGGGGAGAGAAAAGAACACAGAAATGATATTGAGAAAAGGAAAAAAAAAAGGTAAGAGAAGAGAGAAAGAAAAAAAAAAGAAAAAAAGGGGGGAAATATACGTATATGGGGAGAAAAGTCCACAAAACAAACAAATAAACCAAAAAATTGCAAACAACAAACACCCAGATAAAAATGGGGGAACCGAATCTGAAAAGGCAGAGCTTATTTCCAGAAATTAAGGTAAAGGAATTGAATGAATGGGGGAATGGATACGATTCAGTATAGAGGAGGTGGAAAGAGAGTGAGTGGATAAGAAGAAAAGTAAAAAACAAATTAGTCAATAAATTAAAAAGAATTCACCATTTCTTTTATCTATCTATCCTTCTATTTTTGGAAAAGGAGAATAGAGTACAGAGCAAATAGGCTTGAGTTTGGTGAGTGAAACTAATTAAGTAATTAGGATAAGAAGAGAGCAAGCAAAGAGAGGAAAAATGAAAGCATTAAAAAAAAGAAAAAATGATTAGCAAAGAAAGAGAAAAGAGAAAGGTGTATGGACTTAGAGCAGGGGAGAAGAAATTAGATATATGAGTAAGCCAACAGAGACTACTATATTAGTAACGTGTTAATAAAGCAGATAAAAAATATCATTTTTTAACAAGAAGTAAAAAGAAAGGAGAGAGAAAAACTAAAGCAGGAACAGGAGAAGAGAAACAGGATGAAAAAGGGAGAAGTGAGGAAGAAAAGTTTGGCAAAAAAGAAAAAAGTGAGATAAAGTAAAATAATGATGAAAAATAAAAATAGAATGTAGAACAGTAATCAAAAAAATAAAAGGTTAAAAAATAATAACAACTAAAACTAAATTAAAGAAAAAATTATTTCCCTTTGTTTCCTAAGTAAAAGATAAAAAAATAAAAAGATGAAGTAAGTGTCATTTGCTTCAGATGAGTTTTGATGTCACATGGGGGCTGGATTAAGACCCCTCTCTACTGTACTGTCTGTAACTTTTCAGTTTCCTCTTAGGTAGTCAGGACTAGAACCGTGTTGAAGTTCTCAGTGATCTATCCCTCCTCTGTGTCTGTCTCCACAGTCTTGGATTTAGGCATGGGGGACCAATCTGCCAGCTTTGTTTGTCTGCCTGCTTTCAGTCATATTTACACAAGTGTCTATTTCTGACACAGGTTCAAGGTGGCGGTGTTGCTGTATCAGTTTCTGGGGCCACTAGGAGGGGCTAGATCTTCTGGAGAAAAATGGCTATTTAGGGTTGCAGGGACTGGGGTGTCCCAGAGCTGGATTCCTGGTCATCGGCTCTCCCTGCTTTGCTCCCCAGCCTCCACCAAACCATGTCCACCTGCACCACAGCCTTGGTGAGTGTTTGTAATGGAAAGATCCTATCTACTGGGTTTAGCAAGTAAAAGCATGGAAAATATAGACAGAGCAACTGTGCCACTGTGTGATTCTCTTTCCCCTCCTCCCCAGCACTGTGCGGCCAGTGCAGAACTTCAGGCTGTCTTTCTGGGTGCAGCCACCCACAGTTGTGTTGTTAGATCTAGAGTCCGCTGCTGCCAGCATCCCTATGCACCGCCCCCCTCCACAGTTGAGTGTTATGTGTGTCCCCACAGGATGCAGACTTGGTGTAGTGCAGTTTCCTTCTGACCCTCTAGTCCTGGTGGTCATGCATCTCTCTCTCTAGCCCAGATCCCTGATCCTACCATTCTCCAGGCATCTTCTATCCTTTCAGGCTGCTGATTATCTCAACAACTGTGTTTAATTTTCCAATTGCGGGTGGATGTTATTTGATTTAGTTGTTTCTTTGATCTGCTCCATGAGAAGGTACAGAACATGTACACCTATTTGGCCACCATTTTGTCTCCCCCCAGACAAACTTTTTAGGAGCCCACGTCTGAGGAGGCTGGAGTATCGGTGTTTGTGGGTTCACAGCCAAGGCAGCAGGTCCCTGGCTGGTGTGGCTGTAGGGTCCCAGGTGGTGTCCATGGGCTTCCCCGATGAAGGTTAGTCTGGGCTCCCAGTCACAGCAGCTCTCCCCTTCAAATGGTATGGCCTCTGCAGCAGCGTCGGCCGCCCCAGGAGAGATTGCAGTGGTAGGACAGGCTGCTCAGCTAGGAAAGCCTGATCTGCCAGCCCCCAAAGGTCCTGTGGAATATAACTGGTCCTCACTCACACACACAGACATGCCCCACGAGTCCATGCACTCCCCTTTTGCTCCCTCACTCACACACTCTCTCCTTCACTGCCGTCCTGTTGGCTGCCACCTTGGATTCTCCCTTGGTTGCTCCTGTATTGGTTATATATATGTTTACTACAGTTATATCCTCTTGTTATATTGATCACTTTAGAATTATGAAGTGGCCTTCATAATCTCTTGTTATGGTCTTCATTTTGAAGTCTATTTTGTCAGCTATGAGTATTTCTTCCACAACTTTTTTTTTAATTTCCATTTGCAAAAAAATGTTTCCATCCCTTCACTTTCATTCTCTGTGAGGTTTATTTTTTTATTGTTTTCTGAGATGGGTCTCTTGAAGACAGCATATATATGGGTCATATTTTCTTATCTATTCAGCCACCGAATGTCTTTTGATTGGAGCATTTAAGCCATTTACATTTACCGTTATTACTGATAGGTACTTATATATTTTACTAGTGGCCTGGTGCATGAAATTTGTGCACGGGGGGGTTGTCCCTCAGCCCATCTTGCACCCTCAACAATCTGGGACCCCTTGAAGGATATCCTACTGCCAGTTTACAGGAATCAGGCCTAAACCGGCAGTTGGACATCCCTCTTGCAATCCTGGACTGCTGGCTCCTAACTGCTCACCTGCCTGCCTGCCTGCCTGCCTCATTGCCCCTAACCACTCTGCCTGATGGCCTGCTTGCCCCCAAATGCCCCCTCTGCCAGCCTGATCACCCCCAACTGTCCCCTGGACCAGTGTGCTCACCCCCAACTGCCCCCCCTGCTGGCCTACTCACCCCCAACTGCCCCCTGCTGGCCTGCTCACTCCAAACTGCCCCCCCTGCTATCCTGATCACCTCCAATTGACCCCCACTGATGGCCTGCTCGTGCCCAACTGGCCCCCCTGCTGGTCTGCTTACCCCCAATGGCCCCGCCCCCACCAGCCTGATCACCCACAACTGCCCTCCCCTCTTGGCCTCTAACTGCCTCTACCTTGGCCCTGCCACTATGGCTTTGTCCAGAAGAATGTCCGGAAGGTCTCTTGGAAGGTCTCCCAGTCTAATTAGCATATTACCCTTTTATTAGTATAGATAGAGGCCTGGTGCAATGGTGGGGGCTGGCTGGTTTGCCCTGAAGGGTGTTCCGGATCAGGGTAGGGGTTCCTTTGCAGCAGTGATGGGCAACCTTTTGAGCTTGGTGTGTCAAACTTTGCCAAAAAACTGAGCATAACTCGGGTAGTGTGTCACTTTGAGGAAAAAACATTATTTCGCAAATGTTTCATCCTCAGGAGCAGCAAATGTTTCATCCTCGGCATGCAGCCGCCTCAGCAGCCGCGTGTCATCAGAAATAGCTACGCGTGTCAGTGCTGACACGCGTGTCATAAGTTCGCCATCACTGCTTTGGGGTATGGGGCGGACAGGACGAGGGGCCTGTGGTGGTTTGCAGGCAGGCCACGCCCCCATGGGGTGAGTGTCTCTGCTGGGGGGGCATGGCCAGCCTGGGTGAGGGGATGAGGGTTGTTTTCATGCTGGCCACACCCCCTTCAGGGTGGGGGTCCCTGCTGGGATGCCTGGCCAGCCTGGGTGAGGGGCTGATGGCTGTTTGCAAGCTGGTCAAGCCCCCTAGTGGGACCCCTCACCCAATGGGGGTGTGGCCAGCCTGGGTTTTGGGCTGAGGGCTGTTTTCAGGCTGGCTACACCCCAAGGCAACCCAGGCTCCCAGCCCCTCCTTTTTTTCTTTCTTTTGTCAACACCTCCTTGAGCGGAGGTCAGGGCCGGCTGGAAGCAGGTATCTGGGATTTATTTTTCTTCTATAATTGAAACTTTGTAGCCTTGAGCGGAGGCCAGGGCAGGCCAGGGCGGGCAGGAAGCTTAGCTTCCTCCCTCGCTGGGGGCAACCCAAGCCTCCTGCTCACTCCAGCTCTGTGGCCGCCACCATCTTTGTTGGGTTAATTTGCATACCTGTTCCTCATTGGCTGGTGGGTGTGGCAGAGTGATGGTTAATTTGCATCTTTCTCTTTTATTAGTGTAGATTATTATTCTTTATGCCTGTGTTCTTCTCTTTCTCAGTATTTCTTCTACTTACAACAGTTCCTTTATTATTTCTTACAGTGCTTGTTTGGTGTTAATAAACTCTTTTAGCCCTTTTTTCTGTGATGCTCTTTATTTCACCTTCAATTTTGAATGATAGCCTTGCTGGATAGAGTAGTCTTAGGTTCAGTCCCTTAGTTTTCATTTTTCTGTTTACTTCTTGCCATACCCTTCTGACTTGAAGTGTTTCTACTGAGAAGTTAGTGGATAGTCTAATGGGAGCTCCCTTTGGGTAACTATCTGTTTCAAACTTGCTACCATTAAAATTCTCTGTTTGTCTTTATTTTTTTGCCACTTTAATTAATATGTGCCTAGGTGTGTATCTTTTGGAATTCAACTTTGTTGGGACTCTGTGTTTTCTGATCTTCAGTGACTTTTTCCTTCACCATACTAGGGAAATATTCTGCAATTATTTCTTCAAACAGGTTCTCTATTCCTTTCTAAGTTTCTGCTTCTTCTGGTCCCCTATAATGCAAATGCTGTTAGCTTTCATGTTGTCCCAAAGCTCCCTTAGACTCTCCTGCTTTTTAATTTTTTTTTCTATTTGCTGCTCTGAATCTTCTAATTCACTGATTCATTTCTCAGGTTCTTCTAGTTTACTGTTGAATCCTTTCAGGCGTTCTTTTTTTCAACTATGTCATTCCTCATTTATCATTGATTCTTACTGATTGTTTCAACCTATGTTTTCTTGTGTGTATGTTTTTTTGTAGCTCTCACTAAGTTCCTTATAATAGTCATTAAGTTGCTTGTAGTTTGCACTGAATTGAGAACCCTTATTACCATTTCTCTGAATTATTTATCTTTCCAATTGTTTACCTCCATTTCATTTAGTTCGTTTTCTGGCTTTTCCTACTTTTCTCTCCTTTGGGAGTTGTTTATTTGTTTCCACATTTTGCTGTCCCTTTGTTATTGTTTGTATATATTAGATCAAACTTCTACATCTCCCAGACTTTGTGGGGTGGTCTCATGTGTTAGGTGTTTTGTGGAACAAACTAAAAACAACAAAAATGAGGGGAGGAATATGTAGATGCAGAGCTAAAATAAAGAAAATAAGAATAAAGAATTAGGGAAATTGGTTAAAGAAAATAGTTTAAAATAAAGGAGGGAGAAGTAGAAAGAAAAGAAACAAATATTTTTCAAGGAAAGTAAAGGAGAATGCAGATATACCTAAAATAAGAAAATGAAAAAATATGAGAAAGCAGGAAAAAAGAGGAAAAAATGTTGAATAGTGAAGAAAAGAAAAAAGAACAAAAATGGGTAGGAAAACGGAAGAGGAAAATTAGATATATGAACAAAACAACAGACACTAGAAAAATTACAAATCATTAAAGCAGATTGACAAAGAATATGAATTAAAAAAGGAAAAAAGGAAAGAGAAAAATAATAATAAAATAAAAAGAAAAAATGGAAGAAAAAAGAGAAATGAAAAGTGAAGTGGCATTCATTTCAGCAGTTTAGTTCCCCATGGAAGCGCCCTTTGCATCCTACTCTCCTAATTGCTGTGGCTGACTGTTCTTTCTGTCCATTCTGAGCTTTCCGTGTTATACTTAGGTGCTAACAAGTGTCAGAAACTGACTTCCTTTGGCTTTAGCAACCTTCTTCAAGCTTCAAGTGATCCATTGTATGTGTCTGTCTCCACAGGACTTGGCTGTAAGTAAGAGAGGCCAATCTGCTCTCTAAAGTAGGTTTGTTAGCAACATGGGGCCTAGGGCTGGGTCAGCAAACCTCTCCTGAATCCTTGTGTTCCACCTCTGGTCAGCTTTGCCTGTCAGCCAGCTGTCAATCTTAATCACTAAAATGTCTGATTCTGAAAGGGCTTTAGGCAGGGGAGGTGCTGTTTAGCTTTTAGGGAATGTGGTGGGTGTGTTTCCCTGTCCCAGAGCTACTCCTCTGTGAGTGGCCCAAAATATTACTCTGCCCTCAGCTGGACAGAGATCCTTGCGTGAACAGTGAGATTGCTTGTAAACCTGAAGTTTCTATCAGCTTTCCATCATGAAAGTACCAGATGGCCCCTCCTCCAGACAAATCACTGTGGCTCCTGAGACTGTTCAAACCAGTTGGCTTGGCCTCTGCTTTTATTTCCTCTGAAAAGGTCAAAATGCAGGGTGTGCTGGCAGGGCTCCTGAGGGTGAGACAGACTGTAACACCTAGGGCAGGTTTGTTTTTCTTTAACTGCTCTGCAGCTACTGGAAAAAATGACCATATATGTTTGGGGCCTACGACCAAATGCAGGACTCCTGGCTGCTGCTTTTCCAGGTTTCCCCACAATGTTTCCCAACCCATCCTCTCCTTGGTGAGGTCTGCGCCTCCCTCCCTTGGGTGAGTAGCTGCAAATTAAAACTCCTGTGCTCTGGGTTTAAAACAAAACAAAACAAAACAAAACAAAACACCATGAAACTATGGTGCAGCTTTGTCTTGGACTAGCTCTGGTCTGCAGCTCCAGACTCCACCACGGCCAGCAGCCCTGCTGCCTTTCGTAGCTGGATGTTATGTGGGCCGTGGGTCACAGCTCCTGTGCTCTGGGCAGTGCAGCCCAGCCTTGCTTCCAGGCCTCTATCTTTTGAGGGAACAGACCCTCCCATAGCTGGGAGCTCCCTCCTCACTCTTGCCCTGCTGGCCTGCCATCCCTGGAAGCTGGGTCAGCTTCTCTTGCCACCTTGCCCTTCCTAATGGTCTCCAGGTGTTTTCTGTCCTTCCTTGATATGTCTCCTCCTCAGCTGGACCTCAGTTGGTAATTCCAGGTGAATATTCTCTAATTTAGTTGCAGTTTCAGTCTGGCCCTGGGATGAGGTGCACAATAGGTCTATTCAGCTGCCATTTTTTCACCCTGTATATATGTGCTTTTAAATTTCTCATCTGATAATCTATTTTATTTTACAGAAAAAGTGTATTTTTTGTAAGAGATTGGATAGTTTGAGAAACAACAGGAAAGGTGATTTGATTATCTAGATGCTTGGGCTGGTGAAAGTCTTAATTGTCAGAAATATAGTATTATGGTCATGAAACTAGCTGTAACTGTTCACAAATGTTCAAATTTGTGTGTGTGTGTGTGTGTGTGTGTGTGTGTGTGTGTGTGTGTGTAAGTAAAACAGGCTTTTCTGAAAACAGTTTGTGTAAAGCTCTTTTGCTGCAGAAGTTTTGAAAATTGCAGATTTTCAAATCCAAGCTAAGGCTCTGATAAGAACCACTATTTTGTGCAAATACTTTTATAAAACAAAGTAAAATATATATTATTTTCTTTTTGAGTGAATAGAATCTAATAACCAAGGTGAATTGAGATTATGCTGTCAGTGTAGCTTTCTGCTCTGGCTGAGTGATGAGTTGTTAAGATAATTCTAACAAATGGAATCTAAAAGTTACCATGAATCATTTTATTAGTATGTTATGAAAGGGAGTAATCACAGATAAGGTGATGTGCAAGAAATTGAAAAATCAAGTCCATCTGAACTCACTTATGAGCAAAGCAGAGTCTATAACATTAAGGAGTTTATAGTTTGGCGGAGGAAATACACATTAAAATTATTTAAATAATGATTTAGTTGCATTTGATGAAGGAAAATTATATTCATGTGAAAACATGTAATGATATATATATAATTCAGATTGACGTAATGCAGGAAAGCTTCTCTGACAAAGTGACATTTGAGCTGAGACCTAATCAATAAGTTAACATTAATCAGTTAAATGGAGGAGGAGGACATTGTTACAGGCAAGGAAATATTGTTTTTGATCACCCTGGGTGAGGAATGAGTTTGAATGCATAAAAGTGAAGTGCCTAGAACACGTAAAAGGAAGTGATAGTAGATAAGACTGCCTAGTTACTGAGATGATGCATCTCTTGAAAGGCTATGGTCAGTCACTATTTTGAGCTTTATCCAAAGAGCAATGACAGGACATTAATGGGTTACTAGCAGGACAGTGACATGATTAGAAATCTGGAAGATTACTTCAATTTTTTTGAAGAGAATGCATTTGAGGAGTCTTACACACCTGAAGATAGGATTCAGAGGAATGTTACACTTTTTAATAAATTTATTTTTTCCAATAATCACTTTTACCATCCAAAAATACCATTCCTAACATTTTAGTTATTCAGCATTTTTTCTGTGTATTAAAAACACAATCTGGATTATAACATACAAGCTGTTGTATGATCTGTTTACTTCACTCATCCTATGAGCATTTTCATGTGATTAACCACTCAGTATCATAATTTTCATGTGTTATTTTTCCCAAATACTTACTTTGGTTCCAATTTTTCACTATCATATGTAGCACCACGAGCATAATTTTTGTAAATAAATCTTTATTCAATTCTCTAACTATAAAGAATACTAGATAAATTCTGAGAAGTGACATTTCTTTTTTCCCCTTTTTGTGGAATTTATTGGTGTAACACTGGTTAACAAAATTATACAAGTTTCAGGTGCATAATTCTACAACACATCATTCTACAATACAGGCACTGTATTGTGTGATCAGCACCCCAAAGAATGTCTCTGTACATCACCATTTATCCCCCCCATACCCTCGTCTATCTTGCCCCTCAACACCCCCCCCCCCCCACACACACACACAGCTGTCACCCTACTCTCTCTATATGTCTATCTGTATTTTGTAGGAGCAGGGATGATTTTAATATTAATCAAATTTGGGTAAAAACTCCACGTGGAAAAAGTTGGGGATTATAAGAGTTAAGAGACAGATCTTTTTATATTTTTTTCTTAAAGTCAGTATTTAGTAGTTGGCTTTAGAAGAACTAGTTATTTTAATAATGAATTATAAGGTCACCTGATTTAATATAGATTGAAATACAGAGTTAATTTAAAGTTAGATGAGATAGATGATAATATAGGTTATTCGGAACAATAAGAACCTTCCCAAATGGCAATCTAAAGTACTTAGATAAAATACATTAAAAAAAAATTAAAGTATTGAAAAAAAGACAAAACAGTAAGGAATTAAAAGGCCAAAATCTAATTCACAGTGAAAACCCAAAAGAAGAAAGGAGAACACTGAAGCTGTATTTTTTTCCCTTGGGGGATTTGCCTTTCCTAGTGAACTGGAGCTTCTAGAGAGAGGTAAAACTATGATACCTCCTACTTTAGGGGGTATAGAAAGAGACCCTTTTTCCAATAAGACATGAATTCTAAAAATATACACTCTGTGGGTGTAAGTTCTTTAAAAATAAGCCCATTAATCACTTCCCAGGGTAACACAATTTTTTTTCTTGGTACCCTGGTGAGCAAATTAACAGGGATTGGGATAGGGCATCCTTAAGAAGTTCTAACTACACGTTGCCTTCAGATTTATAGCCCAAATTCACATAACCTAAGTAGGCCAAAAAGTCTCAGGATATTATTATAATATAACTAGAGGCCTGATGCACGAAGATTCGTGCAAGAATGGGCCTTCCTTCCCCTGGCTACTGGCACCGCCTTTGCTCTGACTGGAGCCGCCTTTCCGCCTTCCCGTGCTGCTCAGAGGCCCAGAGCAGCTGGGGTGGTGCGGAACACCTGGCGCCTGTGTATGCAAATTAACCTGCCATCTTTGTTGGGTTAATTTGCATGCTCACTCCTGATTGGCTGGTGGGTGTTGTGAAGGTATGGTCAATTAGCATGTTACTCTTTTATTAGGTAGATGTGCTACTGAACTAGTAGTATCCTTAAGCATATGATAAAGGTAATCATTAATTCTCTCTGGAGGATAGCATTTCATCCTAGACCTCAAATCACCTAAAGCCATTTTTCAAGGACAAAAAGCATCACCCATTCAAAAATAAATGCACATAAGACAATGAGTTACCATGAGTTAGAGCTAAGAAAAACACTAGGCAGCAAAAAATTCATAAACTCTTAAAATATTTAAGTTATCAGACTATAAAACAAATATAAAAACTCATGTTTAACAAAAATGCTACAAATAATAGATTTTTTAAAATGACCTGGAGATTTGAAAATATGAAAACTAGAATGCTGCTAGGAATAAAAATATGCAATAACAGAAATTTTAGAAATCACTGGATTCATTTCATGCAAATTAGATGTAACTGAAGATGTACTTGGTAAACTTGAAGGTAGGTCAAAATAAATTTTTCGGAATGCAGCATGGAGAGATAAAGAAAAGAAAAATATGAATGTAATAATTAGTAAAAGACAAACATTCAAAGGCATTGTTTCTGAACTTATGTAAGACAAACATTCTCTCACTTCAGGGCTCTCATACATGTCACTCTCAGTACCTGGAATGTTTTTTCCCCGGATCTTAAAATTGCTAGTGACTGGTCCCTTCTCATTATTGAAATTGCAACTTACATATCATATTCCTGGAGAAGCCTTCTACAGTCTACCCTTTGTTTCCTTTAAGGCAGTGTCTGAAAAGCAAAAAGAAAACAAAATGTTCAAAATGTTACATAGCTCAGATTTCTTTTTACTTAGTCCTTAAGAGAATGAGGTTCCAGCAATTATATGCAGTCCAGTGAGTATAGAAAAGCAGAAAGGAGTCAGAAGTTTCTTCTTGTTACTATATATGTTGACCAACAAAATCATGGATGTGTAAAGATTGAAAAGCAATTCCATTGGTTGGCTTCAGAGTATTAGTAGCTAATTATTGATTTCATGGGTATCAAGAGGCATCTTTGGCAGCAGTAGCAGTGGTTGTGGTGAGAGTGGCTTTGTGATGGTTCTCCGGATCATGGCTTTGGTGGCATTATCTCTTTTTGGCATTATTTAAACAACACATTTATTTAGATTTGGTTCATGTGCCATAAAATTTACACTTCTAAAGTGCACATTACGTTGGGTTTTAATGGATTTCAAATTGTGCCACTATCATCATTACCTATTTCAGAATGTTTTTATTATCCTTCAAAGAAAACCTGTATCTATTAGCAACTACTTTTCATTTCCTCCTACTCTCAGCCCCAGACAACTACTAATTTAATTTCTGTCTATGGATTTTCTTATTATGAATATTTCATGTAAATGACATCACAATACTGTCTTTGGGTCTGACTTCTTTCACTTAGCATAATATTTTCAAGGTTTATCCATGTTGTAGCATGTATCAGAGTTTCATTCTTTTTATGGCATAATAATGTTCCATTGTATAAATATATCACTTTGACTTTATCCCTTAATCAGTTGATGGACATTGGATTATTTTGAAGTTGTTTCTATTAAAGTGATGTTCTTATGAACACTCACATGCAAGTTTTCTGTGCACATATGTTTTCAATTTCTTTTATTATATATCTTGGATTATAATCGATGGGGAAATATGGTAACTATATGTTTAAATTTTGAGGTACTACCAGAATGTTTTCCAAAATTATTACAACATTTCTCATTTCTATAAGAAATTTATAAGGGTTCAAATTCTCCACATTTTACCCAAAATTTGTTATTGCCTGCCTTTTTTTATATTAGTCTTTCCAGTGCATGTACCATGGTTTCTTATTGTGGTTTATAGTTGCATTTTCCTAATGACTCATGATGTTTAGCATCTTTTCTGGTCTCACTGACTATTTGAAACCTTCTTTGAAAAAATGTCTGCTTAAATTATTTCTCCATTTTTAATTGGTTCATTTAATTAATTTTATTACCCTATCTAATAAAAGAGTAATATGCAAATTGACCGTCACTCTAAGACACAAGATGACTGCCCTCATGTGGACACAAGATGGCCACCACAAGATGGCCTGCAGGGGAGGGCAGTTGTGGGCAGTTAGGGCTAACCAGACTGGCAGAAGAGGGAAGCTGGGGGAGACCAGGCCAGCAAGGGAGGGCAGTTGGGTTGACCCAGGCCTGCAGGGGAGGGCAGTTAGGGGTGACCAGGCCAGCAGGGAAGGGCAGTTGGGGGCAATCGGGCTGGCCAGGGAGCAGTTAGGTGTTGATCAGGCTGGCAGGGGAGTGGTTAGGGGTGATCAGGCAGAGGCAGGTGAGTGGTTGGGAGCCAGCAGTCCTGGATTGTTAGAGGGATGTCCAACCGCCCATTTTGGCCCGATCCCGGTGAGATCGGGTCGAAATGGGCGGTTGAACATCCCTCAAGGGGTCCCAGATTGGAGAGGGTGCAGGCTGGGCTGAGGGACACCCCCCCTGCACGAATTTCATGCACCGGGCCTCTAGTCTATGTATATAAAGAACCAGGGTCCGTAATGTCCAAAATGACTGAAGGCTTGACCGAACATTGGAAGTCAGTCCTGCAGGAGCTGACTGCCGCACTTTGGGCACCTTAGTGACCCAGCACTGACTGCTGAGGGGGCTGTGATCAGGCAGGGACAGAACCCCAGAGAGAAAAGCAGGCTCTGATTGCAGCCCCCTCAGCAGTCAGTGCTGGGTTGGCGTGATGGAAGTCAGTCCTGAGGTCAGTGCTGCGGGCGCCTCAGCAACCCAGCACTCACTGCCAAGGGGACTGCGAACAAGCCTGGACAGAAGCCCGGAGAGAAAAGCCCCCATGGCAGTCAGTGCTGGGTTGGCATGGTGGAAGTCAGTTCTGGTGACCCATCACTGACTGCCATTCTGCGAGCGCCTCAGCAAACCAGCACTGACTGCCGAGGGGGCTGCAATCTGGCCCAGACAGAAGCCTGGAGAGAAAAGCAGGCTCTGATTGCAGCCCCCGTGGCAGTCATTGCTGGGTTGGCATGATGGAAGTCAGTCCTGAGGTCAGTGCTGCGGGCGCCTCAGTGACCCAGCACTCACTGCCGAGGGGGCTGCGATCAGGCCCAGACAGAGGCCGGGACAGAAAAACAGGGTCTGATCACACCCCCCATGGCAGTCAGTGCTGGGATGGCATAGCGGAAGTCAATTTTGCAGTCAGTGAACATACGGTAAATTAATATTAAGTGAACATTGGGTCAATTAATATCTCTTTGAGAGGAGTTGAGAATATAAAGTACAGTGTAGAGTAATTACTTATATTATTTCACATAAAACTCTTTTCAACTAAAATATTTTCCTTTATTTAAAATGTATCTTTATTGTTGAAAGTATTACAGATGTCCCTTTGTTTTAGTTTTTTCCCCCCCATTGATCTCCTGGACACTGCACCTACCCCTTCCAGGCCTTCACCAGACGATTGTCTGTGTCCATGGGCTATTCTTATCTAATACATAAAAATCTAGAAAGATTTAGAGAAAAAAAATAAAAGATATGGCAGATAAATATTGAACAGAAGAGCTGAAGTTGCTGCATGAATACTGGATACAGGCTTGAAGCCAAAACACAACTCATGAGATAAAGTTAGTCATTGTAGTATGGGTACTCCCTTGTAGGTAACTAACTGGTTTTCTCTTGCTGCTTTTAAGATTCTCTCTTTGTCTTTTGCCCTTGGCATTTTAATTATGATGTGTCTTGGTGTGATCCTCTTTAGATTTCTCTTGTTTGGGGTTCTCTGCACTTCCTGGACTTGTAAGTCTATTTCTTTCACCAGGTAGGGGAAGTTTTCTGTCATTATTTCTTTAAATAGGTTTTCAATATCTTGCTCTCTTCTTCTGGCACCCCATAATTTGGATGTTAGTACACTTGAAGTTGTCCCAGAGGCTCTTTACACTATCTTCATACTTTTGGATTCTTTTTGCTTTTTACTTTTCCGGTTGGGTGTTTTTTGCTTCTTCATATTTCAAATCTTTCACTTGATTCTTGGGATCCTCTAGTCTGCTGTTGGATCTCTGTATATTATTATTTATTTCAGTCAGTGTATGCTTAATTTCTGATTGGTCCTTTTTCATATCCTTGAGGGTCTCACTAAATTTCTCAGAGGTTTCTAGAAGATTCTTGATTAACATTATAACCATGGTTTTGAACTCTATATCCAGTATTTTGCTTTCATCCATTTCTTTCATTTGTGACTTGTTTCTTTGTCTCCACATTTTGGCTGCTTCCCTGTGTTTGTTTCTATGTACTGGGTAGCTGCTAAGTCTCCTTGAGTTGATGGAGTGGCTTTGTGTGCTAGGTGTCCTATAGGTCCCAGTGGCTTAGCCTCCCTAATTACCTGAGGTGGACACTCTTTGTGCACACCTTTGTGGGCTGTGTGCACAGTCTTGTTGTAGTTGCACCTTGATTGCTGTTGGTATAACTGGGAGGAATTTACCTCCAGGCCAATTGGCTGTGAGGACCAGTGGTGTCTGCAATGGGAGAACTTCTGTGCTGGAGATACCCTTATGGGGCAGGACTTGCTTCAGTGGAGCTCTGGCGCTCACTGAGTCTGCCCCTTGAGTGTGTCCCTTATGGATGTGATGAGTTGTAATCCAATATAGTGTCACTCTGACCCTGGGTATACTGGCTCTTGGATCTCCAAGGAGGTGCAAGATCAGGCACTGTCTGGGGCCACCCAGCAGGAGCTACAGAGACATCTGCAGATTCCTCCTCTTTGTATGGGGTTTGGAAGTGCCCAGACAAGGCCCAGCTGTGAAGCAATGCAGCTGCTGCTGCCAGGTAGTGGTCCTTCTTTTGGAATCTCTGGAGTTCTCTGACCTACATGCAGTTTGTTTTAGGTGAAAGAACAGGCTATTCATATGCAAAAGCCGCTGCTCACAGCTTGTGTGTGGTTGTAAATTGCATGGGGCGGGGTCTCTGGGAGTCACCAGGGCGGAGCAAACAGCAATGCCTGCCTGAACTGGAGAAGTCTCTGGTTCTCCATGTCCTGTGCCCCCGTGCAGGAACAATGATCACTGTGAGCACCTCTATTACTAAGCTGCCCTCGTGTTCCTCTCCCAATGCCAGACAGTCCAGTTTCTCCCCACATGTGTTTGGGTCCCCCAGAGTCTCTCCCAGAACTGGAGTTCAGAGCAAGCAAGAGCTTGTATCTCCCTCCTGGTTTAAAAAGCAGCACATCCAGGTGCAGCACTTTCCTCACCTCCACACCTCTTAGGAGTCTCAGTGAGCTTTCTTCACCTCTCTAGTTGTGGAATTTCCACTCAGCCATCTTTCCCATGGTTCTGGGTGGTAGTTGTTCTACCGTTTAGTTGTGGTTTTGATGTGGTTGTGAGAGGCAGCAAGTATGGGTGATTACCTATGCCACCATCTTGGTTTCTCTAAGTTCTCATTTTTTAAAGTTTTATAATTTATATGTTATTGGCTCTGTTGGCAAGGGCATATATATTTATAATTGTTATAATTTCCTGATCCATTAGTTTTTATTGTTATACCATATCTTTCCTTATCTATAGTATAAATTTTTGTCTTAAAGACTATCTTGTCTCTTATCTGTGTAGATATTTCACATCCTCTTTGGTCATGGTTTGTATGATGTATTTTTTTTAAATGCTTTTAATTTTGTGGGGAAGCATGGTACTTGGTTGGAAAGTTTGTAAGGAGGAATCTCTGAAAGCTTGGAGGCCTTTTCCAAACAAGTCTGACTCCCTCCTACCCCCCTGGGTGTTTTACTAGAATCTTTATGTTTAGACTTCAAAATGTCCTTTTTTGAAAGACACTACAGATACAGGTGCTTTTTCAAGGATACTTACCCTGCTGATTGTATGTAGAGGTTAATTTTAGTTCAAGCTATTGTGACAATAAAAGCCTGAGGAGGCAGGTCAACAGGTCTATTTGCTCCTAAAGCAAACTAGCCCCTTAGCCTCTCTTTCACAGAAACATGTGTCAGAGCAATCATTCATCCATTGCTCAGGGTCTGCTGGTCAGCCCCGGCATAGTTTCAATCATTTTTCAACTAGAAGTATGTGTCATTTAATTCTATCTGATGTAGTGAGTCATTTAGGATTGCTGTTTCCTTGCTGATTTTTTGGCTAGAAGACTTATCCAGTGATGTCATTTGTGTATTAAAGTCCCCTACTATGATTGTATTGCTGTCGATCTCTCCTTTGATATAGGCCAGAAGTTTTTTTTATTGTTGTTGTTGTTTTTTAATGTATTTGGATGCTCCTGCATTGGGTGCATATATGTTGAACAGAATTATATCCTATTGTTGTATTGATCCCTTTAGTATATGTAGTGGAATTTATTATCTCTTGTTATGGCCTTCACTTTGAGGTCTATTTTTTAAGTATTGATACCCCAGCTTTTTTTTTTTTTTCATTTCTGTTTGCCTGAAAAAAATTTTTTCCTATTCCTTCACTTTCAGTCTGTGTGAGTCCTTTATTCTGAGGTGGGACTCTTGTAGATAGCATATATATGGGTCATGTTTCCTTATCCATTTGGCTACCCTATGTCTTTTGATTGGAGTATGTAATCCATTTACATATAAGTTTATTATTGACGTGAGGCCGGGTGCATGAAAATTCATGCACTGGAGGGGGGGTCCCAGAGCACGGCCTGCCCCCTCTCACAGTCCAGGAGCCCTCAGGAATGCGAGGCAACTTGGCAATCAGGGGAAGGCTATGCACCCATCACACCTCTGCTGCTGCCAGTACAAGCCTCGGACGGCCCTCGTTACATGGGCCTTGGATGGCCCTGGGCGGCTGGGCAGCACCCATCTGAGGCTTGCCTGCAGCTAGGGATGGCCCTTGGCGGCTGGGCAGCTGACATCCAAGGCTTGCCCGTGCCTCGGGCTGGCCCTGGGCAGCTGGGGGGCTGAGGATAGTGGGGAACTCCGGAGGCAGGCGCATGCGCCTGCTGCCCCAGCGGGGCTGAAGGGACTGGGCGCCACCATCTTGTGGCTGTGGGTGCTGCCATCTTTGAAGGCATGACAATTAGCATATTCCCTCCTTATTGGCTGTGGGCACTGCCTTCTTTAAGGGCTGGACAGTCAATTAGCATATTCTCTCCTTATTGGCTGTGGGTGCCACTATCTTTGAGGGCGTGACAGTAAATTAGCATATCCCCTCCTTATTGGCTGTTGGCACTGCCATCTTTGTGACAGAGTGAGGGTTAATTAGCATATTCCATCTTTTTTATTTTATTTTTAAAATTTCTTTATTGATTAAGGTATCACATATTTGTCCTCATCCCCCCATTCCCATCTCAAACCCCTCCCCACGCATGTCCCCACCCCCCTGTTGTCCTTGACCACTGGTTAGGCTTATATGCATGCACACAAGTCCTTTGCTTGATCTCTCCCCCTTCTCCCCACCCTCCCATACCTTCCATCTGAGGTCTGACAGTCTGATCTATGCTTCCTTCACTCCGGGTCTGTTCTTGTTCATCAGTCTATGTTGTTCATCATTTCCCCTAGATGAGTGAGATCATGTGCTACTAGAAATATACTTACAAGAACCTAAAATGAGACAAGCAATAATGGTTATGCTGAGAGGCAAATGAGTCAGTCTGTAGTGAGTTTCATTCTGGGCCAACAGTTCTTTGAGTCCAAATTTCAATGTCAAACATTTCCTTATGTGTACATGTCAGCAATGATATTTCAGTTCTGGATGGTGGACAGATTGTGCTATTGCAGGTCCGACCCTCTCTGATTTGGTCCTGGGCAACCTGCAGTGATGCACAGCTGCTGACTTCTAGTATGGCAAGGCGTCATCAGCGTCTTCCATATCTGGACTGTTTCTCTTCTGTCTTCATGGCTGGAGTAGTTAGTCCTGTCAATTCCTCTCTGTTGCAGGAATCCACATGGTCTCGGAGTTGTTTTCTGAAAATATACAAACATATTCTCAACTGAAAGTTAATAATCTTTTCTATAAATTTGACTTGCGATCCTTTTTCATTTTTTGCCCAAATGATTTTCCTTTGGTTTGTTTTACACCATGTATGTTTTACATGGGTGTCTTGCTGTTAGCATTACAAATGAAAGTTAATTTTGTAAAGTAAAAATTTTCTAGATGTAATTTAATTACAGGATATGTTTCCTTACATGATATTCTTCTACTATCTCCCCTTTTTTGATTTAAATATTAGGAGGCTTTTGGAAATTTTATGATACAGTCTTGATAGCTTTTAAATTTTAATTTTTTGCACTAAAATATGACTGCTTTAGGTTCATTACATGTTACACAATTTTAAAATGAGATGAACTACCAATAAAAATTATAGTTAACACTTTAGGAACAGCTTTTTGTCCAGTACAAATAATTTTTCTAGAATATTCGCTTACTTTAATTAGCCAATTTAAATAGGCCGAAAACATGACTACAATTTTACTGTCAAATTTAATACTTTAGGAGACGGAGAAAATGGCAACAGAATAGAGACGTGTTCTGAGCCTGGTCCTGGGGCAGAGAGTAAGAACAGCTGAGGTTCGCACGTGGAGTGTCTGTTGGCAACTTAAGAGGCAGCTAAACTCCAGGAGAAGGCGGGGGAGTGCTAGGCAGGGTTCCTCTGACCGTGCAGCACCTACAGTGGCTGGGTCCCCTCCCAGAGCTGCGGGTTCAGAGGGGGAAACCTCGCCATCTTGCAAGGGAAAGAGGATTGTATTGGAAGCCAGACTTTCTGTGACAACAGCAAACACTGAACAGCTGCGAGCACCAGAGTACCGGTCCCCAATAGGTGCAAACACGAGGACTCCAAGGAACTCTTCACTGCACCAAGGAAAGGTCAGATTTCGCCTGGGGTAAGGTGAGGTTTCTTGTCCTGGTGCTGGGAGAGAGAAATGCATGAGCAGCGGGAACTGCAGGACCCGGGAAGTCTGTGCCTAGAAAAATCAATGGCTGTTGGGGCTGCCGTGATCCATGAATGTGGAAGGGGGGCTTCTGAGCTGCTAACAGAAGAGATCTCTAAAAAGCAGCCCATTTTGATCTGACGAGGAGGGTCAGACTAAGAATTTCAAAGGAGTGCAGGCTGCTTAGTCTTGCACGCAGACCCACTGTCCGCACACTTGGGCTTTTTCCGATTCTGATTACTAAGCCCAATACATAGGAAAACCCAGTTGGGGAATACCCTGAGAGACTGCAGGGGGAAGTTGTTTCTCCGGAACCTGGGGAGCAGAGCTGGGGGTGACCATCGGACAGGCAGCTCTGAGGCACACACCTCCACAAACCGGTAGTGAGTGCCATAGAGGGGAAAAAAAAGCTAGAGAGGCCCAGAAGTCAATCCAGAAACACTGCCACCCAGGGGCTGAAACACATATTGTCTCTGGTGTAATAAAAAATAAATACGAGAAATTAAGACACCACCTGATTAAAAATCAGGACTGGCTTACAACACTGAGGAGCAGTGGAATGAAGGGAACTGCAATACAGCCCGGACTGGGAAACAGGCTTACCAAGCAGAACAATAGAGGAAGTGAATGACCGCCACTACTGCATATTTTATTCTTCTTATTTTTTATTTTTCATTTTCATTTTTTGCATCTTTTACTTAAGAAACTAAATTTTTTTTCTTTTTCCTCACGTGATTTTCACCTTTTTAATTATTGCATTTTTATTTTCAATCAGCATTATTATTACTATTATTTTACCTTTTTAGTTTTTGTTTTTGATTTTTTAAGTGTCATTTAATTTTCTCTTTGTTTTATTTTGGGATTCGTGTCCTACATTCTATTTGCATCTTTCCTTTAGCATCGTTTTACCCTATCTCAACTTTATGCCATCACTCTCTTCCTAACCTTTCCCCTTTTGGTCTCCTGTTTATCTTAACTCTTTCTGGCTTTAGATTTTCCCTACTCTTTTGGTTTACCCTCTGCTAAAACTTCACCCTACTTATATATCTAATTTCCAACCCCCTGCTCCAAGTCCATACACACCTCTCTCTACGCTACCTTAACTAAAAAAAAAAAAAATTGTTTTTCTCTCTGGCCTTTTGTTGTTGTTTGCTTGAATGTTGATTAGATTGAATTTTTATACTTTTTTATGAGATTGTTTTGCTTATTCTTTTTTTTCTTTATTTGGTTCTTTGGTTGGCTTTGTTTTTGTTTGTTTTTTACTTCTGTTTTCCCTTGCTTCACTTGATATTATGTGGTGTTGTAGTATGTATTAATCTCCAGGTTTGTGTTCCTGGCATTTGCTGGAATTAGTGGTTGTTCAATTGGAGTTTACTCCACATATATATAATTTGTCCCCCTTTTCTCTCTTAGTATCGTTCTTGTCTCTCTTACTTTTTTTCCTTTTTTTTCTTCTCTTTTCTCAAGTTCATTTTCACACTCCTTTTTTAGTTCTTTCATTTTACTCTTTCTCTTACTCTCCTATCCCCTAATTAGTCTTTCTCTGGTGGTCACCTTTATTGGAGGTTATTTATATCGTGAATACAATTCTGTTCAGTGCCTTGTGTGTTGTACCTGGTTGTGTTGTATTTTGTACCTTTAAATCAACGCAGGAGAGAGAGAACTACATAACCAGACATCCGGAGAAGAAAGACCATGGGGAGACAAAGAAACAGCCCCCATAGGAAAGAAAAGCAGGCATCACCAGAAAAGGAAGTAAACGAATACGAGGCAAGCAACCTATCAGAGAAAGAATTCAGAGAAATGGTCATAAGGTGGCTGAAAGAATGGAAGACAAATTCGACAATATGAGTAAGAACTAAGAGGAAATGAAGAAGAACCAAGAAGAAATGAAAAATGACATTGCTGCTGTAAAGAACTCAATAGAAAGCATTAAGAGTAGACTAGAAGAAGCAGAGGACCGCATCAGTGAGCGACAAGACAAGATGGAAAAAAATACCCAAGTAGAACAGCTTCTAGAAAAAAAATTAGAAAGCATGAGGAGAGCCTAAGGGAACTTCGGGACAACAGGAAACAAAACAACATCTGAATAATAAGGATCCAGAAGGAAAGGAAACAGAGCAAAGAATAGAAAACCTGTTTGAAGAAATAATAACAGAAAACTTCCCTGATATAGGGAAGAAGAAACCCACACTGATCCAAGAAGCTCACAGAGTCCCAAGCAAAATGAACCCCAAAAGACTGATGCCAAGGCACATTAAAATTAAATTGGCAAACACAAACAAAAAAGTAAGAATCTTAAAAGCGGCCAGAGAGAGACAGAAAGTTACATACAAAGGAATCCCCATCAGAATAGCAACTGATTTCTCAACAGAAACTCATCAGGCCAGAAGGGAATGGAATGAAATATACAAAGTCATGCAAAGGAGGGGTCTGAATCCAAGAATACTGTACCCAGCAAGGCTATCAATCAAAATTGAAGGTGAAATCAGGAGCATCACAGACAGAAAAGGACTAAGGGAGTTTATCACCACCAAACCAGCAATGCAAGAAATGCTAAAGAGTCTGCTGTAAAAAAAAAAAAAGAAAGAAATAGGAACACAAGGGTATAGAATAAAAATGACAACAAATATGTACCCATTAATAATATCTTTAAATGTAAATGGATTGAATGCCCCAATCAAAAGACATAGGGTAACGGATTGGATAAGAAAACAAAACCCATATATCTGCTGTCTACAGGAAACACAACTCAGAAAAGAAGATGCATACAGACTGAGAGTGAAGGGATGGAAAAAGGTTTTTCAGGCGAATGGAAATGAAAAAAAAAGTTGAGGTAGCAATACTTATATCTGACAAATTAGATCTCAAAGTGAAAGACATAACAAGAGATAACGAATGCCACTTCATAATAGTAAAGGGAGCAATCCAACAAGAAGAAATAACTCTGGTAAACATATATGCACCCAATACAGGAGCACAAAAATACATTAAAAAACTCCTTGAAGATATCAAAGGAGAGATTGAGAGCAATACAATCATAGTAGGAGACTTTAATACCCCACTATCACCACTGAACAAAACCTCTAAACCAAAAATCAGCAAAGAAACATCAATCGTAAATGACTAACTAGACCAGATGGAATTAATCGACATCTTCAGAACATTTCACCCCAAAGCCACAGAATATACACTATTCTCAAGGGCACATGGGTCATTTTCAAAGATAGATCATGTTAGGACATAAGCAAAGTCTCTCCAAATTCAAGAAGAGAGAAATCATATCAAGTATCTTCTCAGATCACAGTGGCATAAAACTGGAAATCAACTACAATAAAAACAATCCAAAGAAATCAAACACATGGAGACTAAACAGCATGATATTAAACAATGACTGGGTTACCAGAGACATCAAGGAAGAAATAAAAAACATCATGGCAACAAATGACAATGAAAACACAACAATCCAAAATCTATGGGACAGAGTGAGAGCAGTCCTGAGAGGGAAGTTCATAGCTCTATAAGCCTACTGCAAAAAACAAGAAACAATGGTAATAAATTACCTAACCCAACAACTCAAAGAGTTAGAGAGAGAGCAACAAGAAAAGCCCAGTGTAAGCAGAAGGAAGGAAATAATAAATATCAGAGCAGAGATAAATGACATAGAGACGAAAGAAATAATACAAAATATCAACAAAACCAAGAGCTGTTTCTTTGAAAAGATAAACAAGATTGATGAACCTCTAGAAAGGCTCACCAAGAAGCAAAGATTGAGGACCCAAATAAACAAAATCAGAAATGAAAGAGGTGAAATAACAACAGATTCCTCTGAAATACAAAGGATTGTTACAAAATACTACGAACAACTCTATTCCAACAAACTGGACAACCTGGAGGAAATGGACATATTCCTAGAAAAATGTAACCTTCCAAAACTCAATCAGGAAGAATCTAAACAGCTCAATAGGCCAGTAACTATGGAAGAAATTGAAGCAGTCATCAAAAAGCTTCCTGCAAACAAAAGCCCGTGGCCAGATGGCTTCACAGGAGAGTTTTACCAAACATTCAAGGAAGAACTAAAACATATCCTCCTCAGACTATTCCAAAAAATTCAAGAGGAAGGAACACTTCCAGGCTCCTTCTATGAAGCCAGCATCAACCTTATACCAAAACCAAATAAAGACAACACAATGTAAGAGAATTACAGACCAATATCCCTCATGAACATAGATGCCAAAATCC
Source organism: Cnephaeus nilssonii (assembly GCF_951640355.1). Taxonomy (NCBI): domain Eukaryota; kingdom Metazoa; phylum Chordata; class Mammalia; order Chiroptera; family Vespertilionidae; genus Cnephaeus; species Cnephaeus nilssonii. The sequence continues at coordinate 30,947,686 of NC_137071.1, forward strand.
TCAACAAAATTCTAGCAAATTAGCTCCAGCAGTGCATCGGAAAGATCATAACCATGACCAAGTAGGATTTATCCCAGGAATGCAAGGATGGTACAATATCCGCAAATCAATAAATGTGATACATCACATAAACAAATTGAGAGGTAAAAATCACATAGTCATATCAATTGATGCAAAAAAAGTATTTGACAAAATCTAACACCCTTTCTTGATAAAAACTCTCAACATGGTGGGAATAGAAGGATCATACCGCAACATAATAAAAGCTATATATGATAAACCCACAGCAAACATCATACTCAATGGGCAAATACTAAAACCATTTCCCCTAAGAACAGGAACAAAACAGGGATGCCCACTCTCACCACTCCTGTTTGATATAGTCCTGGAAGTATTAGCTATTGCAATTAGAAAAGAAGAAGAAATGAGGCATCCAAATTGGAAAAGAAGAAGTAAAGATGTCCTTATTTTCAGATGACATGATATTGTACATAAAAAACCCAAAAGACTCCATCAAAAAACTAATAGACTTAATAAATGAATTCAGATATGTAGCAGGATACAAAATTAACGCCAAGAAATCTATGGCATTTCTATACACCAATAGTGAACTTACAGAAAGAGAGACCAAAAAAGCAATCCCATTTACCATCACACCAAAAAAACTAAGATACCTAGGAATAAACTTCACTAAGGAGGTAATAGACCTACACACAGAAAACTACGGGGCACTGAAAAAAAGAGATAGAGGAAGAAATAAACAGATGGAAGAACATACCATGTTCATGGATTGGAAGAGTCAACATCATTAAAATGTCCATACTACCCAAAGGTATCTACAGATTCAATGCACTCCCCATCAAAATACCAACAGCATATTTCACAGACCAAGAACATACTGTCCAAAAATTCATCTGGAATAAAAAAAGACTCCGAATAGTCCCAGCAATACTGAGAAAGAAGAATAAAGTAGGAGGGATCTCAATACCAGACCTCAGGCTATATTACAAAGCCACTGTTCTCAAAACAGCATGGTACTGGCACAAGAACAGACATATAGATCAATGGAACCTAATACAGAATACAGATATCAACCCAAACCACTATGCTCAATTAATATATGACAAAGGAGGCATGAACATACAGTGAAGTCAAGACAGTCTTTTCAATAAATGGTGTTGGGAAAATTGGACAGATACATGCAAAAAAATGAAACTAGATCACCAACTACACCATACACAAAAATAAACTCAAAATGGATACAGGACTTAAACATAAGATGGGAAACCATAAAAATACTAGAGGAATCCACAAGCAACAAAATCTCAGACATATGACAAAAGAACTTCTTCACTGATTCTGCCCCTTGGGCAATGGAAGCTAAAGAGAAAATTAACAAGTGGGACTACATCAAAATAAAAATATCTTTTACAGCAAAATAATCCATCAACAAAACAACAAGAAAATATGGGAGAACATATTTTCAAATGCTATCACTGATAAAGGTTTAATCTCCAACATCTACAGGCAGCTTACACAACTTAATAAAAGGAAAATAAATGATCCAATAAAAAAAAATGGGCAACGGACCTAAATAGAATTTTTTCAAAAGAAGACAGAAGGAAGGCCAAGAGACAGACACATGAAAACATGCTCAAAGTCACTAATTACCAGAGAGATGCAAATCAAAAGGACAATGTGATACCATCTCACACCTGTCAGAATGGCTATCATCAACAAATCAACAAATGACAAGTGTTGGCGAGGATGCGGAGAAAAAGGAACCCTCGTGCACTGCTGGTGGGAATGAATACTGATGCAGCCACTATGGAGAACAGTATGGACTTTCCTCAAAAAACTAAAAATGGAACTCCCATTCGACTCAGTAATCCCACTTCTGGGAATATATCTGAAGAAACTAGAAATACCAATTAGAAAGGGTATATGCACCCCTATGTTCATAGCAGCACAATTTACAATAGCTAAGATTTGGAAACAGCCTAGGTGCCTGTCAGCAGATAACTGGAGCAGAAAACTGTGGTACATCTACACAATGGAATACTATGCTGCATAAAAAAGAAGGAATTCTCATCATTTGCAGCAACCTGGATGGAATTGGAGAACATTATGCTAAGTGAAATAAGCCAGTCAATGAATGAAAAATACCACGTGATGTCACTCATTTATGGATAATAAAGAACATTATAAACTGATGAACAAAAAGATAGATACAGAGACAGTAAAGTATCAAACAGACCGTCAAATTTCAGGGGTAAGTTTAAGGAGAGGTTGGGGAGATAAGAGATCAACCGAAGGACTTTTATGCATGCATATAAGCATAACCAATGGATGCAAAACTCTGGGGGATGAGGGCATGTATGGGTGTGGTGGGGGGGGGGCAATGGTAAGATATGTACACATATAATACCTTAATAAAAAATTAATACTCTAACAACAATCTTATTTTACCACTGTAAATATTAGTGGAAAGGATTATTTGGCTTCTTGAGTAGGCCCTGAGCATTCCTGGTGCTAGGCTGGGTTTAGATATCAAAAACCCACTTCCCCACACCATGGGTGCAAGACAACTCAAACAAGTCTTATTTAAGTGAGAGGGCATCTGCTGTTGGCCAAGTCTCTGTCTGTTACCTGGGTCCCAATTTGAGCTGGGCATGGGAAGCGAAGCAGCCATGGGGGCAGGAGAAGGGGTGAGGGTTCAGGCCCCTGCAAAATTGGGGGTGGTGGGGGTCTGTGTCCCACCTCTGTTAACCCCCAAGTTCTCTCCTGATGACCCCTCTGCGACTGTGCCTGTCTTAGGTTGTTCCTTCCCTTAGTACTCTTACCCATCTCTGGATAACCAGCCATCCTCCTGGACCAAACAGCGTGATGTGAGGTTCAGTTCTGTCTCCTTGGTAGCCTATGCCCCCGTGGCCTCCATGCCCAGCACCTGCCTTGGGATCCCCTCGTCTGCTGGCGGGGCCCCAGCACTGATCACATATCCTGGGGAACCCGGGTTTCTTCTCCAGTGAGGGCCCAGCTTGTACTACTGGGCGAGAGACAGATCCATGCTACCAGCCATCATGAGGCTTCAACCTCAGCATGAACAGAAAGCTCAGGCAACAGCTGTGGGCAATTGGATTGTGAAAAGAGGGTCCCTCTTGGCCAAAAGGGCAAGAGGGGCCAATATAGAATGCTCAGGTGCCTTCCCAGGGGGCCCTCTACACAATGGAAGGGTTCAAATCTTTTCATGTCCTTTTTAAATTGTTGCCAGACATTCAAAGAATTAGTTTGCAAGTTTGTTTGGGATAATTGTATATTATGCTGTTGTAAATCTAAAATATCAAGAGATGTGTTACCTTTGTCTCCAAGCACCAAAAAGATGATTTTTTATTGATTCCCAAGCGTGCGAGGTACTATTATAGGTAATGGGGTAACACCAATCTGGGAAAAATTATAATGACATTGTAGAATAATATCATGTAAGGATATTCTTTGCTGTAGGCCATGGCAATTCCATTTCAAACTGGCTGTCAATTTGTTTTTGTACTGCCATCTTTGTGACAGCGTGAGGGTTGATTAGCATATTCCCTCTTTATTAGATATACTAGGTACTTGTTTGTTTCCATCTTTGTTCTTTATGCGTGTTTTCCTTTCTCCCTTCCTATTTCTTCTTTACAGCAGTCCCTTTAGCATTTCTTGCATTGCTGGCTTGGTGATAATAAACTCTTAGCCTATTTTTGTCTGGGAAGCTCCAGATTTCACCTTCAATTTTGAATGATAGCCTTGCTGTATAGAGTATTCTTGGGTTCAGTCCCTTGCTTTACATCACTTTGTATACTTCATTACATTCTTTTCTATCCTGATGTGTTTCTGTTGATAAATCAGTTGATAGTCTAATGGGAGATCCTTGTAGATAACTTTCTCCCTCTCTCTTGCAGCCTTTATGTTTCTTTCTTTTTCTTTTACATTTGCCAATTTAATTACCATGTGCATTGGTGTGGGTCTTTTTGGGTTCATCTTGCTTGGGAAACTCTATGCTTCTTGGATTTGTGTGACTTTCTTCCTCAAGCTGGGAAGTTTTTGTCATTATTTATTCAAACAGATTTTCTATTTCTTGCTCAGCTTCCTTTAATTCTGGCAACCCTATTATGAGGATATTGTTTTGTTTCACGTTGTCCCATAGCTCCCTTATACTCTCTTACTTTTAAAAAAAATATTTTTTCCAGTTCCTGCTCAGCTTGGGTATGTTTCTACTTTGTCTTTTAACTTGCTGATTCAGTCCTCAGCTTCTTCTAATCTACTGTTGAAGCCTTCCATTGTGTTCTTTATTGCAGCTATGTCATTCTTCATTTCTTCTTGATTCTAATTCATGTTGGTGAAATTCTCATTCATCTCCTTCTAATTCTCTTTGAGTTGTGTGTATTTGTTATCCAGATGTCTGAGCATCCTTATAACCATTTCTCTAAATTCTCTCTCTGACAAATTACTTTTTTAAAGTAATAAATTTTAATGAATTATGCACTACACTGATCAGATTACAATTGAAGAACTTTGGCCCATCTCAGGCATCACATTTCTTAAAACATATTTTTATTTATTTTAGTGAGGAAGGAAGAGGGACAGAGAGATAGAAACATCAATGATGAGAATCATTGATTGGCTGCCTCCTGCATGCTCCCTACTGGGAATAGAGCCCACAACCCAGGCATGTGCCCTTAGCCAGAATAAAACCCAGGACTCTTCGGTCTGAAGGACAATGCTCTAGCCACTGAGCCAAACTAGCTAGAGTGACAAATTACTTTTAATTCCTTTTCTGGCGATTCCCCTTTTTCTTTCTTTTGGGGATCATTTCTTTGTATCTCCATTTTTACTGTCCCATTGAAATTGTTTCTATGTCTTAGATCCAACTGCTATGCCACTGAGGTTCTTTTGGGAGTGGTCTTATGTAGTTGGTGATTTGTGGGACCCAGTGGTGCAGTCTCTCAGGTCTCCTAAGTTCGGTGCTCTAGTGGAGACCCCTGCTTGCGTTATTTGGGTTCTCCTGAAGTGGTTGGGTCTTGAATGTTAGTTTCTCATTCATGGATGAAGTCTCCTCACAGGTTGTCTGACGATGTGACTCACACCCAGCCTCGTCCTGAAAGCTGTTGTGGATATCCTCTTGGTTCCACCTCTTGTGGCAGGAGTTGCCTGAGTTCTCACTGGCCTCAGCTCATTGTGGGGTCCTGAAGTCCACGGCCTGGGTGGTGAGGGTCCTGGTGCCCATAGCTGGGGTAGTGCAACTCTGGCTTGTGACATGACTCTTGCCAAGGTGGCATCACTCTGTGAATCACTGTGAGGGTTCAGAAGCCCATGACGGGGAGGCGGGCGTCCTGGAGTCTGCAGGTGAGGCAACAGAACTCTGGCTGGGGTAGCTTCACTTTCCAAATCACTAGGTGGTACAGGAGCCAGCTGTCAGGGATGCAGGTGTCACAAGGTCGTGCAGCTTTAGCTTGACCCAAGAGGTGCACACTCAGCAACTCATCGAGGTGCCCAGGATCCAGTGGCCCAGGAAGCAATAGTTGCAGGGTCTACTGCTGTAGCAGCACAACTGAGGGGTCCAGGAGCCAGTATCTGGGGAGGCAGGAGTCCCTGGGTCTGCAGATATGTGGATATGCAGGGGAGGCAGCATGATTTTGGCCATAGTGGCTTCAGGGTCCCAGGTAGAGTCCAAGGCCAGTCTGGGTGGTGGTGTTCCTGGGTGCCTAGTCACGGCTGGTTTCCCCTTCAAGATGGTGTGATTTCTGTGTCTGAAAGTTTAATTATTGGTTCATTTTATTTAATAGGTATAGGTCATTTATTGCATTTATCATTTTATTCATTGTATTCTTCATATCCAAAACTTTTCTTTGGTTCTTTTTTATAGCTTTATCTTTTTGTCAAAATTCTCATTTGTTCATATATCTTTTTTTCTGAATTCACTGAGTTATTTATGTTCTCTTATATATCATAACCTTTTTAAAGGCAATTATTTGATTTCTATATCAAACAGTGTATAGATTTCCAATTCTTTCATGTTGGTTACTGGAAAATTAGTGTATTACTTTTGTGGTTTAATGTTTTCTTAATTTTTGTATTTCTCCCCGTAGTCTTGCATTGCTGCCTTTACATTTGTAGATACAGTCACCTGTTCCACACTTTACTGACTGGTTTTGATAGAAAATGCCTTCATACATCTCCTCAGCTAGGTATTATGAGGTCTTTTCAACCTTCCTATGGACGTGCCCACTTAACATCTCCTTTTCCCTCCAGGGAAGTATGCTAATTCTTAAATTTTTATTTCTTTTCTGAATCCTGCAATGTCAGGCTAGGTTATAAGAGCCTTTAATTTGTTTTCTCTAATGCAGTGCCATAAAATTCTCAAGTTTGGATGCCTTCTCCAAATCATGCAAAGATGGTTCAGCATTCTGCCTACTTTTGTTAATACTATGTAAAGGCTTGGACTTAGTGTCAGTGGTTGTGCTGTAGGGAGCTGAGCAAAATATATAAATGAGGCACACAGAGGATTGGGGATGCCCATACATCAATTAAAGGAGTAATCAGTTAAGGCATCCCAAAAAGCTTATGGGTAGATTTCCTCATAGGGTCCACAAAGCACTTAGTAAGATCAATGTCCCTTTCATGAGTTCTGAGCCCCTGTTGTTTATCTTGCAGCCTCTCTGCTACTAACCCATCAACTTTGCCAATAACCTCAGTATTCTAGGTGGAGCATGAAAGAGTTTAGCCTCTTGGACAGTACCTTACTTGACTGTATAAGCCAAACATTCACTGACTATACTCATTTTTCCCTGTGCAGGAAATAACAGATTAAGTTGGTTTCTCTTGGCACTGATATGTGCAGTCTTGTGGGAGGAATGCTGTGGATAAAGTGAAGTTGTTTTTACTCTCTTCAATGTATCTATTCTTGGGTTTTTTGGCATCAGTGGTGTTCTTGAATTTCTTAACTGGACTTACAGACTTCCACAAAGTTGACCATGGGTGGTTGTCAAAATAGACGTGCTGTGGAGGGAGGCCAGTAGAAAATTTATATTCTGTCATTGTGCTATGACATTCTTCCTCACTTTTCTTTGTCACTAATTTTATAACTATGTTCACTCCAAGTCACTGGCTATCTAGCTAAACCATTGGAAATAGTCTATTAATTGCTATATAATTATATGTATGGCAATATATCCTTCAAGCAAAATGAACAACAAAGTTTACTGCCCAAAATTCTTCTCACTGGTGGGAATTTTTCTTTATCATTGTCCTTCAGTGATGTCCCAGGAAGGGAATGTCCTAGAGAGTCGGTGTAGCAAGAGTAGAGATCATGGGCATTTGGGGCACATATTTATGTAACTTATTTGTGTCATCAGTTCCTGTTCTCACTCAATCATGTATATACCACTTCTTTTGATGGTGGAGTTTTGATGTTCACATCCATATTTATAACTTCTTGAGTTAGATAATACTTTTTTTTTATTATGGGAAGCTTAGTTTACATGGTAACTTGGTAACCCTTCATTAAATATTTAGTCTCTACTAAGCTCAGTAGCAGGCTAAGTCCTGTTTCTCAGTAAGAGAAACAGATTATGGAAGGGATTTGCTCTAAAATTATAAAGGTCTGCTCTGTGATTCACCAATGGGAGACTGACATTCAAATAAGTAGAGAGCAGTTGCTATTTCTCTTTTACCAGGTATGCCCAGTAAGCATGTATAACCACACTCACATTGCCTTTGATTGTTGAATGATGTCACTTGTTTCCTGACATACCAGGATGCAATTATTTCCATTGACTTTAAGTTTTCCAGTTGAGTAAATGTGGTTCCCATTGTAAGATCTAATCTATTTAGAAGAGTCATCATGTAGTTCTTCAAAGATGCTGGAGCACCCCTCACAAATTTATTTCTCAGACTATTGGTGAAATGCATGCATTATGGACCCTCTTAATGTGGTGAGTAGATTTTCAAATGGCAAATTCACTCTAACATTTCAATTTACCCAAAGTTTTGAATCCTTTTCTCTATATAAACTGAAGAAGATCCAACATTTCCAATTCACTCACAGTAGACCATACTTTTGATTCACATTTCAGCCAATCAACCAAAGTGCTTTTAACTACCAAAACTGAAACATTAATTTATTTTATTCCTTAGTGTGTCCATAACAATAAATGCAACTTGATCAAAATTTATATTTCTTCTGTCATCAGCCAACACCCCCCCTTAGTATTATTATCCATTCTCATACACATTCCCCACATTCCTGCTTGTATAAATTAGAGATATCAAGTTTTTTTAGAGTGTACCTCACCTTCTCAAGATTATACTTTATAACTTACTTTTAAGGGCCCACTGTGACTTTAGTCTAGTTATAGGTCTAGAAGCAAAAAGGGATGGTGGGGTCAGCACTGAGGAAAATGATCATTGTCTTTCAAGATAACTGCCTCAGGTGAGGGAATTACCATATCCTCAAGTAACATTGAGTTAATCCCTCTAATGTGGATATGGAGAGAACAATAATACTGGGTGGGGTGACACTGGGCATTAGGAGGTTACTTATGCTGGCTTTGGGGAAGTCACTTTTACTGGTTGTTGGAAGATTGGTTCCACTGGGGTAGTCAGAACTCTTCCAATAACAAATAAAACTCATAAGAAATTAGGATCCCATTGTCCCAAGCTTCATCAGAGTCTTCCTATATGCCCTATCCAAATTTACATAATCCCATTATTTTCTTATTGATACCCTTACTTTGAAAACAGATAACCTGTGAGTCTAAAAGTTCAAATGAGTGAGATCATGAGGTATTTTTCTTTCACTGACTGGCTTATTTCACTTAGGATAATGCTCTCCAGTTCCATTCATGCTACTGCAAATGGTAAGAATTCCTTCTTTTTTATAATATTCAATTGTGTAGATGTACCATAGTTTTCTAATCCACTCATCTGCTGCTGGGCATTTAGGCTGTTTCCAAATCTTAGCTATTGTAAATTGTGATGCTATGAACATAGGAGTGCATATATACTTTCTGATTAGTGTTTCTGTTTTCTTGGGATATATTCTTAGAAGTGGTATTACTGGGTTAAATGGCAGTTCCATTTTTAAATTTTTGAGGAAACACCATACTGTTTTCCACAATGGCTGCACCAGTCTGCATTCCCACCAGCAGTGAAGGGGAGTTCCTTTTCCTGGTATCCTCTCCAGCACTTTTCATTTGTGGATTTGTTGACAATAGCCATTCTGACAGGTGTGAGGTGTTACCTCATTGTTGTTTTGATTTGCATATCTCAGATGATTAGTGACTTTGAGCATGTTTTCATATGTCTCTTGGCTTTCTGAATGTCCTCTTTCGAAAAGTGGCTATTTAGGTCCTTTGCCCATTTATTGATTGGGTTGTTTTTCTTCCTTTTGTTAAGTTGTATGAGTTCCCTGTAAATTTTGGAGATTAAACCCTTATCAGAGATAACATTGGCAAATATGTTCTCCCATGCAGTGGGCTTTCTTTTTCTTTTGTTGATGTTTTCTTTTGCTGTACAGAAGCTTTTAATTTTGATGTAGTCCCATTTGTTTATTTTCTCCTTAGTCTCTCTTGCCCTAGGTTCTGTATTTGTAAAGATATAGCTACAACATATGTCTGCAATTTTTCTGCCTATGGAGTCTTGTAGGATTTTTATGGTTTCCTGTCTTATATTCAAGTCCTTTAGCCATTTTGAGTTTGTTTTTGTGTATGGTGTAAGTTGGTGATCTAATTTCATTTTTTTGTGTGTGTATCTGACCAAATTTCCCAGCACCATTTATTAAAGAGACTGTTTTGACTCCATTGTATGCTCTTGCGTCATTTGTCAAATATTAATTGAGTATAATGGCTTGGGTCAATTTCTGGGTTCTCTCTTCTGTTCCATTGGTCTATATGTCTGTTCTTGTGCCAGTACCAGGCTGTTTTGAGAAACGTGGCTTGGTAATATAGCTTGATATCTGGTATTGTGATCCTTCCAACTTTGTTCTTCTTTCTCAGGATTGCTGTGGGTATTCAGCATCTTTTTTTTTTTATTCCAGATTAATTTTTGGAGAGTTTGTTCTAGATCTTTGAAATATGCCATTGGTATTTTAATAGGTATTGCATTGAATCTATAGATTGCTTTAGGTAGTATGGACATTTTAATGATGTTGATTCTACCAATCCATGAACATGGTATGTTCTTCCATTTGTTTATGTCTTCCTCTATCTCTTCTTTCAATGTCCTGTAGTTTACCGAGTACAGGTCTTTTACGTCCTTAGTTAAGTTTATTCCTAGGTATCTTAATTTTTTTAGTGCAATGGTAAATGGGATTTTTTTTCATTTCTCTTTCTGTGATTTCATTATGGGCATATAAAAAGGTCATAGATTTCTGGGTGTTAATTTTGTATCCTGCTACATTGCCAAATTCATTTGTTAGATCTAGCATTTTTTTGATGGAATCTTTGGGATTTTCTAAGTATACTATCATGTCATCTGTGAATAAGGACAGTTTTACTTCTTCTTTTACAATTTGGATACTGTTTATTTATTCTTCTTGTCTTATCACTATGGCTAGTACTTCTAGTACTATGTCGAACAGGAGTGGTGAAAGTGGGCATCCTTGTTTATTTCCTGTTCTTAGGGGAAATGTGTTTAGTTTTTGCCCATTGAGTATGATGTTCGCTGTAGGTTTATCATATACGGCTTTTATGATGTTGAGGTATGATCTCTTTATTCCCACTTTGCTGAGAGTTTTCATCAAGAAAGGGTGTTGGATTTTGTCAAATGTTTTTTGTGCATCAATTGTTATGATTGTGTGATTTTTGTCTCTCAGTTTGTTTATGTGATGTATTACATTTATTGATTTGTGGATATTGTACCATCCTTGCATCCCTGGAATAAATCCCAGTTGGTCATTGTGTATGATATTTCTATTGTATTGCTGAATCAGAATTGCTAGAATTTTGTTGAGGATTTTAGCATCTATGTTCATCAAGGATATGGGCCTGTAATTTTCTTTCTTTGTGGTGTCTTTATCTGTTTTTTGGATTAGGGTAATACTGGCTTCATAGAAAGAGCTTGGAAGTGTGCCTTCCTCTTGAATTTCTGGGAATATTCTGAGGAAGATATGTTTTAATTCTTCTTTGAATGCTTGGTAGAGCTCCCCTGTAAAACCGTCCAGACATGGGCTTTTGTTTGCTGGAAGATTTTTGATCACTGTTTCAATTTCTTTGGTAGTTTTTGACCTATTCATGTTTTTTTATTCTTATTGGTTGAGTTTTAGGAGCTTGTATTTTTCTAAAAATATGTCCATTTCATCTAGGTTATCCATTTTGTTGGAATAGAGTTGTTCTTAGTATTTTTTCATAATTTGTTTTTCTATTTCTGTGGGATTGGTTGTTACTTCACCTCTTTCATTTCTTATTTTGTTTATTTGGGTCGTCTCTCTTTGCATCTTGTTGAGCCTGGCTAGAGGTTGATCAATCTTGTTTATCCTTTCAAAGAACCAGCTCTTGGCTTCATTGATCTTTTGTATCATTTTTTTTTTTTGGTCTCTATGTCATTTATCTCTCCTCTGATATTTATTATTTCCTTCCTTCTGCTTATGTTGGGCTTTCCTTGTTGCTCTCTTTCTTACTCTTTGAGTTGTAGGGTTAGATAATTTTTAGCATTGTTTCTTGTTTTTTTTTGAGGTAGGCATGTAGAGCTATTAACTTCCCTCTCAAGATTGCTTTCACTGTGTCTAATAGATTTTGGATTGTTGTGTTTTCATTGTTGTTTGTTGCCATGATGCTTTTTATTTATTCTTTGACCTCTTTGGTAACTTAGTCATTGTTTAATGGCATGCTATTTAGCCTCCAGGTGTTTAAATTTTTTATTATTTTTATTGTATTTGATTTCTAGTTTAATGCCATTGTAATCTGAGAAGATGCTTGATATGATTTCTATCTTCTTGAATTTGAAGAGACTTTGCCTGTGTCCCAATATATGATCTATCTTTGAAAATGACCCATGTGCACTTGAGAAGAATGTATATTCTGTGGCTTTGGGGTTATATATTCTGAAGATATCTATAAATTCTATCTGATCTAGTGAGTCTTTTAGGATTTATATTTCTTTGCTAAATTTTTTGTTTAGATAATTTGTCCAGTGGTATTAGTGGGGTATTAAAGTCCCCTATTATGACTGTATTGCTGTCAATCTCTCCCATGATATCCTCCAGAAGTTTTTTTTAAAATATATTTTGGTGCTCCTGTATTGGGTGAATATATGTTTACCAGAGTTACATCTTCTTATTGGATTGCTCCCTTTAATATTATGAAGTGGCCTTCCTTATCTCTTTTTATATCCTTCACTTTGAGGACTATTTTGTCAGATATAAGTATTGCTACCCCAGCTGTTTTTTGAATTTTCACTCATTTGAAATACCTTTTTCCATCTCTTCACCATCAGTCTGTGTGAATCCTTTGTTCTGAGGTGGGTTTCCTGTAGACAGCAGATATATGGGTCATGATTTCTTATCCACTCAGTTACCCTAAGTCTTTTGATTGGTCAATTTAATCCATTTACATTTAAAGTTATCATTGATAGGTACTGGTTTGTCGCCATTTTTATTATTTATAACTGTATTCCTTCTTCCCTACCTATTTCTTCTTTTTACAGCAGACTCTTTAGTATTTCTTGCATTTCTGGTTTGGTGATAATATACACCCTTAGTGCTTTTTTGTCTGTAAAGCTCCTGATTGCACCCTTAATTTTGATTGATAGCCTTGCTGGGTACAGTATTCCTTGATTCAGACCCTTCCTTTTCATGAATTTATATGTTTCATTCCATTCCCTTCAGGACTGATGTGTTTCTGTTGATATATCAGTCACGATTCTGATGGGGGTTCCTTTGTAGGTAACTTTTTGTCTCTCTCTGGCCGCTTTTAAGATTCTTAGTTTGTCATTGGTGTTTTCCAATTCAATTATAATGTGCCTTGGAGTTGGTCTTTTAGGGTTCATTTTGTTTGGGCCTCTGTGAGCTTCTTGGACTTGTGTGAGTTTTTTCTTCCCTATATCAGGGAAGTTTTCTGTCATTATTTCTCCTAACATGTTTTCTATTCTTTGCTCAGTTTCCTCTCCTTCTGGCACCCCTATTAAGCAGATGTTGTTTTGTTTCATGTTGTCTCAAAGTTTCCTTAGGCTCTCTTCCTGTTTTTTTTTAAGAATTTTTTCTAGATGCTACTGGGCTTTGGTATTTTTTCCTACCTTTTCTTCTAGCTCACTCATGCGTTCCTCTGCTTCTTCTAGTCTACTGTTGACGCTTTCTATTGAGTTCTTTATTGCGGCAATGTCATTTTTCATTTCTTCTTGGTTCTTCTTCATTTCCTCTTGGTTCTTACACATATTGTTGAATTTGTCTTCCAACCTTTTCAGCGACCTTATGACCATTTCTCTGAATTCTTTCTCTGACATATTGCTTGCCTCCATTTCGTTCACTTCCTTTTCTGGTGATGCCTCCTTTTCTTTCTTATGCAGGCTGTTTCTTTGTCTCCCCATGATATCTCCTCTCTGGGTGTCTGGTCATGTAGCTCTCTCTTACCTGCATTGACTTAAAGGCACAAAAGACAACACAACATGGCACAATGCACAAGGCAGAGAACACAAATAGTTTTTTAAGTAAAATAAATAAAAATGTGCAGTAGTGAATGTCATTCACTTCCTCTACTGTTCTGTTTGGCATGCCTGTTTTCTCTCAGGTTGTCAGGACAGTATTGAAGTTCTCTGCGTTCCACTGCTCCTCAGTGGGTTGTAAGCCACATCCTGTTTCAAGCAGGTGGTATTTCTTTGTGTCTCAGCCTGCCTTTAGATGTATTTACACAACAGTCAATTTGTGATTCAACCCCTGGGTGGCAGTGTTTCTGTCTTGAAATTTGGGGCTATAAGTCCTCTCTAGCCAGTATTTGGGTTTTGTTTTCCCTGATGTACTTAATACTGGGTTAGGGGAATGGACTGCCCCTGAGGTGGTTTTCTGATCATTTCTCCCTGCTCTGATCCCCAGGTTCCATATAAACAACTTTCCCCTACAGTCTCTGAGAGTGTTTTTAGTTGGGAGATCCTATGTAATGGGCTTAGTAATCAAAAGCAAGGTTTTAAAGAGAAAAAAAAAATCCAGAGTAAGCGCGGGGACTTGCAACTTTTCCCCCCAGCACTGCGCGTGTCTCTGTGCATGTCTCTGCCCAAGTCTTTTTCCTTTGGCACTGCACAGCCAGTATACTGGTAGAACTTCCAGCTGCCTTTCTGTGCCTAGCCCAGCTATGGGTTTATTTCTAGAGTTCCCTTCGGCCAGCAGCCCTGTGGACTCCCTTCTACATCCGCGGGCTACGCTGACCCCAATGGCCATGGATTTTGTGGGGCACACACTTCCTTTGAAACTCTAGATCAGTGATGGGCAACCTTTTGAGCTTGGTGTGTCAAAGTTCACCAAAAAACTGAGCATAACTCGGGTAGTGTGTCACTTTGAGGAAAACACATTATTTCGCAAATGTTTCATCCTCAGGAGCAGCAAATGTTTCATCCTCGGCATGCGGCCGCCTCAGCGGCCGCGTGTCATCAGAAATGGCTACGCGTGTCAGTGCTGACACGCGTGTCATAAGTTCGCCATCACTGCTCTAGATCCTGCTGCGTGCATTTCTCCCTCCAGCCTGGATCGCAGACCTCACCTTTCTCTAGGCAATATTTAACCTTTCCGTGAGAAGGTGCAGGGCTCCTCTGTGTCCGCATATTCACACTGCTTGAGTCCTAGTGTTCGTGGGTTCGCAGATGGTCCCTGGGTATTGTGGTTGTAAGGTCCTGGGAGGTATTTGAGTTCTTCCCGGTTGAAGGTAAGGCTAGGCTTCTGATCACATCCACTCTCCCTTTCAAGATGGTGCAGTCTCTGAAGCAGAGCCAGCTGCTCCAAGAGAGATTTCAGCAGTAGTAGGGGATGCCCAGTCAGGGGAGCCCCGTCTGGCAGTCCCCAACAGTCCCTTGGAATATAGCTGTCCCTCACTCACAAATAGACACTCCCTGCACGTCCACACTCTCTCCTTTCATTCTCTCACCCACACTCTATCTTGCAGCCTGCCTTCCTTTCAGCATCCATATTCCTGTCCCTCTGGGTCTATATTTATTTATCTAAAAAGGTAGAATACCCATAGTGATTAGTTGTCAAACTTCCTTAGCTTCAGCTCCTGGAATCTATATTGAGTCTTAATTTAGGTAAAGTATGTTGATGCCTGATGTTGAACTGAATTTAAATTGCAGGCACTTAGGGAAATGCAGAGCCCCACAGTGAAATGAGGTCTGACCCTTTATAATATAATCACATATCACTTTTGTTTTCTTCTTCCTGTTAGATAAAGCTTATGAAGGTGGTAAAAGTAAAAATTTATTAAAGTAGGTTTTAGTCAGCAAAGAGCCTCATATATTAATTCTCAATTGTGTCATTTTACTGCAATAAAGTCACAATAGGCATTAACTCTGGGGCAGAAAAGTGAGACAATTAAGGTGCTTTTCACAAATGTTATTGGAAGAGGTGAACAGTAATATCTGAGAAAGTGTTCCTTCCGTGAACTTTAAAAAAATTAAAATAGCATTTTCTTTCACCACAGAAGCTGAATTTGCAATAACTCATCACTTATCAAAAGGTCACCCAAGGCAGAACCCACACCATCTTGAAGGGGAGAGTAGCCTCGACTAGGAGCCCAGCCTCACCACCACCCAGACTCGCCTTGGACACCACCTGGGACCCTGCAGCGACTCCAGCCAAAGTCATGCTGCCTCACCCACAGACCTCGAGACTCCTGCCTTTCTAGCCACAGGCTCCTGGGCCCTTCCATGAGCCACTGGGTGTGCACTTCTCTTACCAAGGGCAGAGGGTTCCAGCATCAGAACCCGCAACTCCCCCCTCACCCACTGCTGGCTTCTGGACACCTCGGTGGCACTGGTCCAGCATCAGACCCCACAACTACCACTTTCCTGGCTGCTGGATCTTGGGCCCCTCGGTGAGTTGCTGAGTACATGCCTCTCATGTGAAGGGTGCACAGCTCTAGCAGCAGAATCCATGACTCTTCCCTCCCTGATTGCCAACTACTGAACACCTGGGAGATTTGCTGAATGCCTGCTTCTCTGCCTAAGGGCACACAATCCCTGACTACGGCCTCCTTGGCCGATAGATCTTGGGCCCTTTGGTGAGTTGCTGAGTGTGTGCTTCTCCTGCCAAGGGTGCACTCCGTCAGCTGCAGACCCCCCGCATCTCTCCCCAGTCTTGCTGCTGGTTCCTGGACACCATGGTTGTGCTGCTGCAGCAGCAGACTCCGAGACTACCACCTCCCCAGCTGCCAGCTCCTGGGCCCCTCGGTAAACCTCTGGGTGCTATCATCTTTGGCTAAGATCATACTGCTTTAAATGCAAATCCTGAGACTACTTACATCCCCAACTGCCAGGTCCTGGGCTCCTTGGTTAGCTACAGAGTGGGCACCTCTCCAGCGAAGGTTGCACTATTTCAGCTGCCAACTCCTGCATCCCTGTCCCCTGGCATCTGACCCCCTAATGATTCGCAGAGTGAAGCCACCCTGGCCAGAGTCCCACTGACTCACCTGCAGACTCTGGGAAACCTGCCCCCCACCACTCAGTCATAGGCACCAGGACCCTTGCAGTGATTTGAAAAGTGACACTACCCTGTCAAGAGTCACACCACACTGGCCAGAGATCCACTACCTCAACCTCAGGCCCTGGGACCCCAGACACCCAGGCCATGGAATCTGGGACGTCACAGTGAGCTGCATGCTAGCAGACCTCAGGTAACCCCTGCCACAAGAGCTGGAACAACATATACATCCACAACAACTTGCAAGATGAGGCCGGGTGTGAGTCACATTGTCAGACAACATGTGAGGAGACTTCATTCTCGAACGAAAAAGTAATATGCAAGACCCAACCCCATAATGAGAACCCAAATAATGCAAGTAGGGTGCTCTATTAGAACACCCAGCTCATGAGACCTGAGAGACTGCACCACTGGGTACCACAAATCACTAACTATATAAGACCACCCCCAAAAGAATCTGAGTGGCATAGAAGTTAGATCTAAGACATAGAAACAATTACAATGGGACAACAAAAATTGGGAGACAAAGACACAATCCCCACAGGAAAAAGAGGAATCGCCAGAAAAAGGAATTAAATGAAATGGAGGCAAGTAATTTGTCAGAGAGAATTAAGAGTAATGGTTATAATGATGCTCAGACATCTGGATAACAAATATACACAACACAAAGAAAATTAGAAGGAGCTGAATGAGAATTTCACCAGCATGATTAAGAATTAAGAAGAAATGAAGAATGACATAGCTACAAAAAAGAACACAATGGATGGTTTCAACAGACTAGAAGAAGCTGATGACTGAATCGTGAGTTAGAAGACAAATTAGAAAAAAAAATCAGCCATGCTGAGCAGCAACTTGAAAAAAATTTTAAAAAATAGGAGGAGAGTCTACAGGAGCTTTGAGACTTGAATTGAAGCATCATCGTCATAATAGGGTTGCCAGAAGGAGAGGAATCTGAGCAAGAAATAGAAAACCTGTTTGAATAAATAATGACAGAAACCTTCCCAGACTTGGGAAAAAAGTCACACAAATCCAAGAAGCACAGGAAGTAAGATGAACCCAAGAAGACCCACAAGACACATTATAATTTAAGTGGCACACATACAAGACAAAGAAAGAAATGTAAAGGCTGCAAGAGAGAGACAGAAAGTTACCTACAAGGCATCTCCCATTAGACTATCAACTGATTTATCAACAGAAACACATCAGTCCAGAAGGAAATATAATAAAGTATACAAAGTTATGCAAAGCAAGGGACTGAATCCAAGAATATTCTAGCCAGCAAAGCTATCATTCAAAATTGAAGGTAAAATCAGGAGGTTCACAGACAAAAATAAGCTAAGGGAGTGTATTACCACCAAGCTAGCAATGCAAAAAATGATAAAGGGACTTCTGTAAAGAAGAAACAGAAAGGGAGAAAGGAAAACAGGCATAAGGATCAAAAATCCAACAAATAAGTACCTATCCTATATAATAAAAGCCTAATATGCAAGTTGTCCCCCGCAGCGGTCATTTGACCAGGAGACCAGGAGTTTGACTACTCGCTATGACATGTGCTGACTACCAGGGGGTGGCGCGGAACATGGTGAGCATTGGCAATGTGGCACTGGCAGCGTGCAGCAGTGGAGGCACTGCCGGCCCTGATGGGCCCCGAGGAGAGTGGGATTGTGGTGGGATGGTGGAGCAGGTGAACAGGCGGTACCAGGCCAAGGTGGATGCAAGCAGAGGCCTGATTGCCCCACTATTCACCCCATAGATGGTAACCAGTTTCTGAGGGAGCTGGGCAAGGTCCCAGCCCCAACCGATCATCCAGTAGATGGTGACCAGCAGCAGTGGCAGGGGGTTGGGATGCTGCCCAGCTCCCAGGCACTGAGGGAGCCAGGCAGGGGGCCTGGCCCCAACTGATGGCCCCACAGGAGGGATGGTAGAGCAGGTGAGTGGACTATGCCAGGCCAAGGTGGGATGCAAGGCTGGGGGCACAAGCTGGGGCTGCAAAGCTGAGGGCACAAGCTGGGAACCAATCTCCACAGGCCACCTCGAGGGACCCTACCCGTGCACGAATTCATGCCCTGGACCTCTAGTCAATAATAACTTTAAATGTAAATAGATTAAATGCTCCAATAAAAATACATGGGGTTGCAAAATGGATAAGAAAACATGACCCATATATATGCTATCTACAAGAGACCCACCTCAGAACAAAGGACTCACAGACTGAAAGTGAAGGGATAAAAAAAAAATTCTTCAGGCAAATGGAAATGAAAAAAAAAAAAAGAATCTGGGGTAGAAATACTTATACCTGACAAAATAGACCTCAAAGTGAAGGCCATAACAAGAGATAAGGAGGGCCACTTCATAATACTAAAGGGAACAATTCTATAAGAGTTATAACTCCCATAAACATATATGCACTCAATACAGGAGCAAACAAATACATAAAAGTCTTCTGGAAGATATCAAGGGAGAAATCAACAGCAACACAATCATAGTGGGAGACTTTAATACCCCATTGACATCACTGGATAAATATTCTAGACGAAAAATCAACAAAGAAACAGCAATCTTAAATGACTCACTAGATCCGATGGAATTAATTGACATCTTCAGAACATTTCACCCCAAAGATATGGAATATACGTTCTTCTCAAGTGTACAAAGGTCATTTTCAAAGAGAGACAACACATTAGGACATAGACCAAGTCTCTACAATTTCAAGGAGATTGAAATCATATCAAGAACCTTCTCAGATCACAGTGGCATAAAATTAAAAACCAAACACAATAAAAACTATCATAAACAACTAAACATATGGAGGCTAAATAGCATGCTATTAAACAACAAATGGGTTACCAAAGAGATCAAACAAAAGATAAAAATCATCCTGGAAACAAATGACAATGTAAGCACAACAACCCACAATCTATGCGACGCAGTAAAATAATCCTGAGAGGGAAGTTCATATCACTACAGTCTTAACTCAAAAAAACAAGAAAAACTTGTAATAAATTATGTAATCTTTCAACTTGAAGAATTAGAAAGAGAGCAACAAGAATAACCCAGAGTTAGTAGAAGGAAGGAAATAATAAAGCTCAGAATGGAAATAAATGACATAGGAAACAACAACAACAAACAATTAAAAAATCAATAAAACCAAGAGTTTGTTCTATGAAAGGATAAACAGGATCAATGAACCTCTTGCCATACTCACCAAAAAACAAAGAGAGAGGAACCGAATAAACAAAATCAGAAACAAAAGAGGTGAAGCAACAACTGACCCCACAGTGATACAAAGAAACATAAAAAATACTATGAAAAACTCTACTCCAATAAACTGGACAACCTTGACCAAATGGGACATATTCCTAGAGAAATACAATCTTCCAAAACTCAATCAGGAAGAATCAGAAAACCTGAATAGACCGATAACTACTGATGAAATGGAAACAATCATACCTAATAAAATGGTAATAAGCAAATTACTATCACTCTGCTACGCCCACGATTGGGCCAGCGGGAGACACAGGGGGCGGGACTCGGGGTGGCTGGGGTGGTGATTGGGCTGGCAGGACGCTGAGCCCGCTTTGACGCGAGCTCAAGCTCAGCGTCTGCGCCATGGCTGTGCTGCAGCACAGATGGGCCTCTGGGGCAGCGAGCTGGTGTTTTGGAGGTTTGGAGGCGGCGCGGGTGGGCAGGCTGCGCAGCTCCCAGGGGAAGAGTCTGGCGGCAGTTGGGCTGCAGGAGCGCGGCAGTGTCCCGGTGTCCAGGTGTCCGCAGAGGAGGCGGCGGTGGCCCCAGCATTCCTGGGTAGGAGGCGAGGGCAAGACCCGGGCCTGGGCTCCCGCCACAGGAGGACCATGCCCCCTCCCCGCCTCGCCCTAGGGGCCCAGGGACTTCGGAGCTGCCGGCCGCACTGGGTCCCAACCAGCGGACAGACAGCCTACACGTGCATGATTGAATCATGCACTGGGCCTCTAGTAAAAATAATAATTTAAAAAAAAAACTCCCAGCAAACAAAAGTCCTGGACTGGAAAACTTCAAAGGGGAGTTTTACTAAATATTCAAAGAAGAACTAACACCTATCCTCCTCAAACTATTCAAAAAAAAATTGAGAAAGAAGGAACACTTCCAAGCTCTTTCTATGAGGCCAGCATTATCCTACTAGTAATCCCAAAACCAGATAAAGACACTACAAAGAAAGATAATTACAGGCCAATATTCCTGATGAACATAGATGCTAAAATCCTTGAAAAAAAATTTAGCAAATCAGGGCCAGCAATTCATTAGAATGATCATAAACCATGACCAAGTGGGATTTATTTATTCCAGGGATGCAAGGCTGGTACAACATCTGCAAATCAATAAATGTGATACATCACATAAAAAAATTGAAAGATAAAGACCACATGGTAATATTAATGGATGCATAAAAAGCATTTGACAAAATTAAACACCCTTTCTTGATAAAAACTCTCAACAAAGTGGGAATAGATGGATCATACCTCAACATAATGAAAGCCTTATATGACAAATCTATAGCCAACATCACACTCAGTGGACAAAAGCTAAAAGTATTTCACATAAGAACAGGAACAAGACTAGGATGCCCACTTTCACCACTCCTGTTTAACATAATACTAGAAGTGCTAGCCATAGCAATCAGACAAGGAGAAGATAGAAAGGCATCCAAATAGGAAAGAAGGAAGTAAAACTGTCACTATTTGCAGATGACATGAAACTGTACATAGAAAACCCTACAGACTGGATCAGAAACCTACTAGATTTAATAAATGAAGTTGGCCATGTAGCAGGATATAAAATTAATACCCAGAAATCTATGGCATTTTTGTACACCAATAATGAGCTCTTAGAAAGGAAAACTAAATAAACAACTCCATTTAACATTGCAAAAAAAAATTAGATAATTAGGAATAAACTTAACCAGGGAAGTAAAGGACCTGTACTTGGAAAATTACAGGGCATTGAAAAAAGAGATAGAGAAATATATACTCAAGTGGAAGAATATAGCGTATTCATGGATTGGTAGAATCAACATAATTAAAATGGTCATACTACCCAAAGCAATCTATACATTCAATGCAATCCCTATCCAAATACCAATGGCTTATTTATTCCAGGGATGCAAGGCTGGTACAACATCTGCAAATCAATAAATGTGCAAATCAATACAATATTCCAAAATTTTTGTATGGAAACATGTGTCCCTGAATAGCTGCAGCAATCTTTAGAAAAAAGTAAAAAGTTGGAGGAATCACAGTGCCAGATAAAAGTTATACTATAAAACCACCTGGTACTGGCACAAAAACAGGCATATAGACCAATGGAACAGAACAGAGAACCTAGAAATTGCCCAAGCCATTATGCTCAGTTAATATTTGGCAGAGGAGGCAAGAGCACACAATGGAGTCAAGACAGTCTTCAATAAATGGTGTTGGGAAAATTTGACAGATACATGCAAAAAAATGAAATTAGACCACCAACTCACACCATACACAAAAATAAACTCAAAATGGATAAAAGCCTTAAATATAAGACATGAAACCATAAAAATCCTAGAAGAAACCATTGGCAGCAAAATCTCAGACATATCCCCAAGCAATATGTTTACTGATACATCTCCTAGAACAATGGAAAATAAGAAGAAAATAAACAAAGGGACTACATCAAAATAAAGAGCTTCTGCACAGCAAAAGAAATCATCAATAAAATAACAAGAGAGCCCACTCCATGGAAGAACATATTTGCCAATGATACATCCGATAAGGAGTTAACCTCCAAAATCTACAGGAATCTCATACAACTTAACAAAAGGAAGATAAACAACCCAATTAAAAAAATGGGAAAAGGACCTAAATAGACACTTCTCCAAAATGGACATACAGAAGCCCGAAAGGCATATAAAAAAGTGCTCAAAGTCACTGATCATCAAAGAGATGCAAATCAAAACGACAATGAGATACCACCTCACACCTGTTAGAATGGCTATCATCAACCAATCAATAAATGGCAAGTATTGGTGAGTATTTGGAGCAAAGGGAACCCTTATATACTGCTGATGTGAATTCAAACTAGAGCCGCCTCTGTGAAAACCAGTTTGGAGTTTCCTCAAAAAGTAAAAATGGAACTCCCATTTGACTCAGTAATCCCACTTCTAAGAATATATTCCAAGAACTCAGAAACACCTATCAGAAAGAATATATGCACCCCTATGTTCATAGCAGCTTATTTAGAAACAGCCTCAGTGCCCATTAGAAATTAGTGGATTAAAAATCAGTGGTGTATCTATACAATGGAATACTGTGTCAATAAAAAAGAATGAACTCTTACCAATATTTGCAACAGCATGGATGGACCTAGACAGCATTATGCCAAGTGAAATAAGCCAGTAAGAGAAATATAAGTATCACATTATCTCACTCATATGTGGAATCTAAGGTACAACATAAACTGATGAACAAAAATAGACCCAGAGACATAGAAAAATTGAACAGACTGTCAAACCTCAGAGGGAAGGCAGGGGAGAGTGGAGGCAGAGAAGAGAACATCCGATGAACTCTTATGAGCATATGCATAACCCATAGACATAGACAATAGAGTGGTGAATGCTTGGGGAATATGGGGGTTTGGGAGAGCAATGGGGGAAAAGAGCCATATGTAATACTTTCAACAATAAAGATTTATAAGAAAGAAAAAAATAGCAGTTAAAGAGAAAAATCCATTAGAACATGGGCAAAAGATATGAACAGACTTTTCACTGAAGAACATATATAGATGACAAATAAGCACATGAAAAAATGTTCAGCATCATTAATTAGTAGGTAAATGCAAAATAAGACCATAAAATGTCATTGCACAGTTATTAGGATGACTGATTTTCAGAAATAGTGATAGCATAGAGTACTGGCAAGGATGCCAAGAAATTGGGTCACTCATACATTGCTGGTAAGAATGTAAAATGATAATCACTCTGGAAAACAGTTTTACAATAAATACTAAACATGCAACTACCATATGACTTAGCAATTACACTCCTCCTGGGCATTGATTGTAGAGTAATGAGAATTTATGTTCACACAAAAACATGAACATAAAATGTACAACTTTATTTATAACTAGAGGCCTAGTGCACAGAATCCTGCACTGGTGGGGTCCCTTGGCCTGGCCTATGCCCTCTCGCAATCTGGGAACCCTCGGGGATTGCTGGACTGCTGGTTTCGGCCTGATCCTTGCGGGCCAGGCCGAGGGACCCCACTGGTGCACGAATTCATGCACTGGGCCTCTAGTATGCATGTAAGATCTTTAGTTAATCTCTTCCCACTCTTCCCCTCCCCCTTCCCTCTGAGATTCATCAGTCTGTTCCATGTTTCCATGCCTGTGCATTGAGCATCTACCTCCTGGTGGTTGGTGCACATCATAGCTACCGGTTGAATGGTCGAATGGTTGAATAGTCAATTAGGCTTTTACATATATATATATATATATATATATATATATATATATATATATATATACTAGAAGCCCGGTGCACGAAATTCGTGCATGGCGGGGGGTTGTCCCTCAGCCCAGCCTGTACCCTCTCCAATCTGGGACTCCTGGAGGGATGTCCAACTGCCCGTTTAGGCCCGATCCCACCGACTGCCCATTTAGGCCCGATCCCGGTGGGATCGAGCCTAAATGGGTAGTCGGACATCCCTCTCACAATCCAGGACGGCTGGCTCCCAACTGCTTACCTGCCTGCCTTCCTGATTGCCCCTAACCGCTTCTGCCTGCCAGCCTGATCACCCCCTAACCACTCCACTGCCAGCCTGATTGATGCCTAACTGCCCCTCTGCCAGCCTGTTTGCCCCCAACTTCCCTCCTCTGCCAGCCTGGTCACCCCTAACTGCCTTCCCCTGCAGGGTTGATCACCTCCAACTGCCCTCCCTTGCAAGCCTGGTCCCTCTCAACTGCCCTCCCTTGCAGGCCGGGTGCCTCCCAACTGCCCTCTCCTGCTGGCCATCTTGTAGTGGCAATCTTGTGTCCACATGGGGGCAGGATCTTTGACCACATGGGGGCAGCCATATTGTGTGTTGCAGTGATGACCAATCTGTATATTACTCTTTTATTAGATAGGATAGAGGCCTGGTGCACGGGTGGGGGCCAGCTGGTTTGGCCTGAAGGGTGTCCCTGATCAGGGTGGGGGTTCCCTTGGGGCGTGGAGCGGCCTGAGCGAGGGGCCTGTGGTAGTTTACAGGCTGGCCACGCCCCCTGGCAACCCAAGGGGAGGCCCTGGTATCTGAAATTTATTTTCCTTCTACAATTGAAACTTTGTAGCCTGGAGCGGAGCCAAGCCTGCTGCTCCCTCCGGGGCGGCAGCCATCTCTGTGGCAGTTAATTCACCTTCTACAATTGAAACTTTGTAGCTTTAAGCAGAGGCCTGAGCCCGGGCAGGGTGTGCGGAAAGCTTTGCTTCCCCTTTTGCCGCCGGCAACCCTGGCCTGCTCTCTCAAGCTCCATTCTGCCGCCCTTTGTTTGAATTTGTTTACCTTCTATAATTGAAACTTTGTAGCTTGAGTGGAGGCTTAGGCCTGCAACGGCTATGGAAAGCTTGGCTTGCTCTGTTACCTGGGAAACCTTGCTCACTGTGGCTGTAGCCATCTTGGATTGGGGTTAATTTGCATACTCTCCCTGATTGGCTGGTGGGCGTGGCTTGGATGGTGGGCATGGCTTATGTAGCAGAGTGATGGTTAATTTGCATATTATCATTTTATTAGAGAGGATATATATATATATATATATATATATATATATATATATCTATCCCAAACTAGAAATAACTCAGATGTCTCTCATTGGGTGAATGGTTAAATGAACTGTGGTAAATTCTTACCATGGAATAATACTAAGTAATAAAAATGAATTAACTATTGATATATACAACAACCTGTATGAATCTCTAGAGAATTATTCTGAGTGAAAAAATGTTACACACCATATGATTCCATTTATATAACATTCTTGAAATAAAATTATGAGAATAGAGATCAGATGTGTGGTTGTCCACTTTCAAGTAGTTGAACAGGAAAAGGTGGTAGGTATGGCTATAAAAGGAAAAATGGAAGAATCTTTGTAGTGATGGAAATGTGTATTTTGTGTCAATGTCAATGTCTGAGTTGTGATATTGTTCTATAATTTTTCAATATGTTACCATTGGAGAAAACCAGATAAAGGTTACATGAGATTTTTCTGTATTATTTTTACAACTGCAATTATCTCAAAATAAAAAGGTTTTGTAAAATAAAATAAAATAAAGTAAGGTCACATGACATTTCATATTGTCTATGAACTTAGGAATAAGTTAACCTGTTTAAAATCTTAATTATGATTTTTCAGAGTTATGGAATGTCAGAAATTAAAGAAAGTATAGTGTCTATTCAGTCTAACAATTTCATGGATTTTCTCCAAATAGAAATACTGAGACACAGGCAAGGTGGATGATCTAAAATCATATTGCAAATTTATAACAAAACTGGATATAATATTTAGATGTTTTGGCTCTTGATTGTGCACACTTCCCAATTTATCCTGGAAGAATTCTTTTAGTTGACTGGCAAGACCTACTCTATACAT
This sequence comes from Cnephaeus nilssonii, assembly GCF_951640355.1. Classification (NCBI taxonomy): domain Eukaryota; kingdom Metazoa; phylum Chordata; class Mammalia; order Chiroptera; family Vespertilionidae; genus Cnephaeus; species Cnephaeus nilssonii. The sequence goes on from NC_137071.1 coordinate 30,973,958, forward strand.
GGGTATGCAGTTGTTTAAGTGGTATAATGTGTAGCACCTGTCAAAGCTCCATGGCCCAAATAGGTTTCCACTACCTAGTGGATTAATGTTGATTGCACTACTAAAAAATCATTTTAGGAGGTGACATACTTCCTTTAATTTTCTTCTACCAAGCCACATAATCAGGATTGAGGAAGGGTGTTAAGCTGTTACATGTCACTAAATTCTTAAGTGCATGTTATTAGCTTATTATCTTAACTGTCCCCTTCAGAAGTAGTTAAAAGTGTTGTTTTTAATTGTGAGTGATGAAAGGGGTCTAGGTTTTTGTTTTATTCACCTACTTTTTACCCTTTAGGTTAAGGTAGGATTTCTAAGATAAGGTTATGTTGATAGACAAACACATAATCCCTTTCACTGCAAATAAGATATACAGCAATATATTAGTCACATATAGCCACAGATCAGAGGATGGGGAGACTACATGGCATCCAGGCCCACATGGGGGTTGTGCTCAAGAACAGAGTGAAAACAAGGGCATGGGAAGCAGATATAGAATTAGGAGTTTTAAGGTGATACCTGGATCCCATGAGATGATATGATTAGCTTGTTTGAATTATTTCATGGTGTGGTTGGAAACTGAAGACTTACATTCAGGGATAAGCAGGCATTTTTCCTTCCTTGTGATAATAAGGGTTATTTGGATAGGGGACCTTTTGCAGAATCACAATAGAGAGTGAAATTTTCAGTTAGGCCATTCAAGGCCTCTGCAGTTTTCCCTAGATATTAATGTACACATAATATTGGGTCCTAATTTCAAGTGCTATGCCACAGATTTTAAGCATGGAGACATGTCTAGGTTGGGCTGTTCAGTGGCTTTTCAATGTTTTTAGCACAATGACAGATTTTTAACATAGCCCAGAGGGCCTAATATATGTCTTCTGTCCATTTCTCCAGCCAATTACCCAAACCCTCCACTTCCACCTTGATGCAGCAATACTGGTCTTGTTTAGTTCCTTAAATTGACTCTATTGTCTCTTTAGTATCATATTTTTTTATTTTTAGGCTTTTATAACTCCTATTATCTCTTTCTGAAACTTTCACCCACACATTCTTATTTATGTGGCAAACGCTTACTCTTTAGATTTCAGCTTATAAATCATTCCCTTAACAAGATATTCTTGAAAATCTAGTTTAGGTCTTTCTTTTAATATTTTTCAAATAACATTCTGTATTTTTTTGTTTTATAAATTATCATATATTTTATTTTATTTTCCCCATAAATTTGTCAGAATAATGGGAATATCATTATCCCCCAAAATTATTGATATGTTTACCATTGATAGCAAAAGGGACTTTGAATATGTTAGTAAGGTTATGGACCTTGAGATTGGGAGATTATCCAGGTAGGACCTATGTAATCACATGAGTCATTTGAAGCAGAAAACTTTACTCTGCTGAAGTCGTAAAGATGTGGTAGAAGAAAAGAACACAGATAATTGAAGGGTAATAGGGAATTGAGTTTCCATTTCTGGCTTTGAATATGGAGAAAGGAGGTCATGTGGAATGCTTCACAAAACTAGAAAAAACCCTCAATTGACAGCAAAAAAAAAATTGGGAACTCAGTCCTACAACCACAAATAATTAACTTCTGCCAATAACCTGTATGATCAAAGAAACATATTCTCCACTTCAGTCACCAAAAGGGAATATAACTAAGTTTATGATAATTTGTTATGGCAGCCATAAAATGTTAATAACTTAATAGTCTGAAGATAGATGAAGGTGGAGTTTTTATCTGCCTTTATTCACCCAGTATTGCCAGTGTGCAGCTCAGTACCTGGCAGAAAATATTTTAATCAAGGTTTGTTGAACTCAAGAGAATGAAGCAGGAGAGAGATAAAGTTATTTGGTCTTACTTAGAGGCAGGTGGTTATTTATAAAAAGGAAGAAAACACATACAGTATGGCAATAAAAGTATCATAGACCAATCATGTCAATATATTCATGATTATGCCCAAGGTAAGCTCTTATAGCTATGTTTTTAAATTAAATTCATTGGGGTGATATTGGTTAAAAAGATTATATAGTTTTCAAGTGTACAGTTCTATGATACATCATCTGTATATTGCCTTGTGTGGCCATAACCTATAGGTAGCTTTATTTAGAGAAAATATTATGCAGAGTATGCAATGAAAAAATTTAACTTTTAATATCACCAATTTAATATTAGCAATTACATGAACCCTCTTGCTTGAATCCATAAAGAACTTATATGAATTTAGAAAATTCACATAAAGTACTTATTCCACTTATTTCTCAACTTCTACTATTTATTTATTTTTAAATAATCATTTGGAGGAGAGTCAAAATGGCAGCGGAATAAATAGACTTGTCCCGAGTCTTGTCCCAGAGCAGATAGAATGAGCGACTAAATTGAATAACATCCACCCCGAATTGGCAAAGTAGATAGAGCTGGTGAGCCAATTTGCTGCCAAGAAGGGCAGAGGACACCTGGAGAATTGTAAAATCAGGGATCTGGACTGGAGAGAACTGTGAGACCTCCAAGCCCTGAAGGTCAGAGGGAAACCGCACTGCACCAAGCCCACATCCATTGGGACAGGCTTAGCATCTGACTGTGGAAAGGAGGTCCGCAGGACTGCTGGTGGCAGGGGATTCTAGATCTGGGTCCACAGCCAAGAGAGACTGAGCCCAGAGGGGGCAGCCTGGACTGCTGCCCAGGCTGCGCCGTGCCAGGGGGGAGAGGGGCTCGCAGTGGCACAGCTCTTTCCCCTCTTTTTGGTCTTTGCTTTTGTTCACTGAACCGTGTTCACAGGACCTTTCAAATACAGACAGTCACCATGGCTAAGGTGCAGGTGGAGGTGCAGACTTGTGAAGTCTGGGGAGAAGCTGAGGAGAGGAGAGGGTTGGGAGGAAGTGGCCGTGAGTCTGGCACTGAGTCATACCTGATGTGCTGGACCTAGGCAGCCATTTTCTCCTGAAGAGATAACCCCTCCCTGCAGTCTTCAGGCAACCAATGCAGCAACACCCAGACTACACACTAACTGGCACAAAGGATACAAAAAAAATCTGAATAGTCCCTGAGAGCCCTCAGGGACTGGTCTAAAGAGAGTCCTTCAGTCCCAGCAAAAGGAACCTGAGAAGCGGCAGACAATACACAACAGTGGGATCTTAAACCAGCCCTTATTTTATTTTATTTTATTTTATTTATTCTATTTTATTATTTTGGTATATCTTTTTTCTTTATTTCTTTTTTTCATTTATTTCTTTATTTTCTATTTCTTTTCACATTATTTTTTCATCATTCTAATTTTTTTATTTTATCCTATTTTTAATTAAATTTTTATTTAATTTTGTATGATTTTTTTTTCTTCTCTTTCTCTTCATATACACTCATCCTCTTTCTACTTTCTCTATACTGAACTGAGGTCCTCCCAATATTCATCCAATTCTTTAACCTTACTTTCTATATATAAGTTTCTGCCCCCACCCTCTTTACTGGGTATTTTGTATTTGTATGTTTTGGTTTATCTGTTTGTTCTCCGGTGTTTTCTCCGTGTGAGTGTGTGTGTGTGTGTGTGTGTGTGTGTGTGTGTGTGTAATATATATATATATATATATATATATATATATATATATATATATTCTTTTTTCTTCTTTTCCTTTTCTCTCATACCATTTTTTCTCTCTTTGATCTCATTTGTGCTCTCTTTTCTCTCCCCTAATTCTCTTTTTTATGGTGGTCACTTATATTGGGGTTATCAGTATTGTGAGTACATTCGCGTTTTGTTCCCTTTGTGTTGTGTCTTGTCGAGGTAAATTTTATCCTGTTTGGCCAATGTGGTAGAGAGTGACCCACATAACCAGACACCCAGAGAGGAGACTCCATCCACGAACAGGTCAATAACACTCCAGACCCAACTACCGAGGCAGGAAGAAGGCAGCAATTAGTGAAGGAGCAAAAGAGGAGTGTGTGTACATGTTGGGGGTGTGTGTTTGTGTCAGTGAGGCACAGTTAGATCCTGCAGAACCTTCGGGGGCAGGCTGATTGGGCTCGCTTAACTGGGCAGACTCTGCTACCATTGCAAACAGTCCTGGAGTGGCTGACTCTTCTGCATAGGCCATGCTTTTTTGAAGGGGAGAACTGTTGTGACTGGGATCCAAGCCTCACCTCTACCCAGGGTGCCCTCAGATAACACCTGGGACTCTACAGCTACCCTGCTAGGGACCTGTTGCCTCGGATGTGATCCCAAGGTCACCGAGACTCCAGCCACCCCGGGTGTAAGTTCCTGTGAGTTCTGAAGCGTTCTCCCCTCTGGCCAGCCCAATGCTTTAACCCAGGTCACTGTGACCATGTGAGCAGCAACCACGTGAGCAGCCTGCCCCATCCAAGGAGCAACAACCTCACAAGCAGCCCACCCCAGTCCAAAGAGAGGCAGATTCATGCTGCCTGCCCCTGTTGGAGGACTGATAGCCTCACGAGCAGCCCTCCCACGTCTGAGGAGTGGCAGCCCCATGAAGCCCACCACCACCTGAGGAGCAGCAGCCCTATGAGCAACCTGTCCCTGTCCAATGAGAGGCAACCTCATGAGCAGCCTGCCCCCATCTGAAGAGCAGCAGCAGCACAAGCATTCCGCCCCTGTCAGAGGAGCAGAATCCCCATGGGAAGCCCACCCCCATTCAAGGAGCAGCAGCAGTGCACAGCCCACCCCTGTCTGAAAAGCAGTAGCCGCCCACCACCATCCAAGGAGCAACAACTGCACAAGCAGCCTGCCCATGCCAGCCAGAGGAGCCACCACTGCTGCAAGCAGTGCCCACCAGAGAGAGAAACAGCCACTGCCACAAACGCCCAAGAGCAGCCGCCACCCAAGGAGCTGCTGCTGCCCAAGGAGCATTCACTGCACAACTCGAAACCTAGATCTTTGGTGAGAGCAAAAATGGGGAGACCAAGAAACCCCCAAAGGAAAGAAAAGGAGGAATCACCAGAAAAGCCACTAAGTGAAATGGCGGCATGCAATATGTCAGAAAAATAATTCAGAATATGGGTCATACAGTTCAAAAACCAGATGAATGAAAAAAATCAACAACTTATGTAAGAATCAAGAAGAAATAAAGAGTGATATAGCTGCAATAAAAAACACGGTGGAAAGTTTCAACAGTACACTAGGAGAAGTGGAAGACCAAATTAACGAATTAGAAGACAGGGAAGCAAAACACACACAAACTCAACTGCAATTGGAGAAAAAAATATAAAAGACAGGGAGGAGAGCCTAGGGGAGCTTTGGGACAACATAAAATGAAGCAACATACGAATAATGGTTGTGCCAGAATGACAGGAAGAGGAACAAGGGTTAGAAATCCTAATTGAAGAAATAATGTCAGAAAACTTCCCTGATGTGGGGAAGAAAAAAATCACACAAACACAGAGAGTCCCAAACAAGATGAACCCGAAAAGACCCACACCAAGACATGTTGTAATTATGATGGCAAATGTTCAGGACAAAGGGAGAATCTTAAAGGCTGCAAGAGAGAGACAGAAAGTTACGTACAAAAGATTTCCCATTAGGTTACCAAATGATTTCTCAACAGAAACACATCAGGCCAGAAAGGAATGGAAGGAAATTTAAAAAGTTATGGAAAGCAAGGGACTGAATCCAAGAATATTCTATCCAGCAAGGCTATCATTCAAAATTGAAAGGGAAATCAGGAGCTTCAGAGACAAAAAAAGGCTAAGGGATTTTATCACTATCAAGCTAGCAATGCAAGAAATGCTAAAGGGACTGGTGTAAAAAGAAGAAATAAAAAGGGAAGAAAGAATACAGGCACAAAAAATAAAAATGACTCTAAACAAGTACCTATCAATAATAAGTTTAAATGTAAACAGACTAAATACTCCAATCAAAAGATATTGAGTGGATATAAAAAACATGAGGCATATATATGCTGTCTACAAGAGACCCACCTCAGACCAAGGGACACATACAGACTAAAAGTGAGCAATGAAAAAATATATTTCAGGCAAATGGAAATGAAAAAAAAAAAAGCTTGGGTAGCAATTCTTATATCTGACAAAATAGACTTCAAAGTGAAGGCCATAACAAGAGATAAGGAAGGCCACTTCATAATACTAATGGGATCAATACAAGAGGGATATAACACTGGTAAACATATATGTGTCCAATACAGGAGCACTCAAATACATAAAAAAAACCTCTTGGAAGATATAAAGGGAGAGATCAACAACAATACAATCATAGTAGGGGATTTTAGCACACCACTGACATCACTGGATAAATCCTCTAGACAATAAATCAGCAAAGAAACAGCAGTCTTAAATGACTCACTGGATCAGATGGACTTAATTAACATATTTAGAACATTTCACCAAAAAGCCACAAAATATACATTATTCTCAAGTGCACATGGGACATTTCCAAAGACAGACCACATAATGTGGGAACAGGCAAAGTCTCTCCAAATACAAGAAGATTGAAATCATATCACACATCTTCTCAGACCACAATGGCATAATATTAGAAATAAACTACAATAAAAACAATCAAATAATTCAAACACTTGGAAGCTGAATAGCATGCTATTAAACAATGATTGGGTTACCAAAGAGATCAAAGAACAAATTAAAAACATCCTGGAAATGAATGACAATGAAAACCCAAAAATCCAAAATCTATCAGATACAGTGAAAGCAGTCTTGCGAGGGAAGTTCATAGCTCTACAGGCCTACCTCAAAAAATATGAAAAAATGGTAATAAATCATCAAGTCTACCACTTAAATAATTAGAAAGAGAGCAACAAGGAAAGCCCAGAGTAAGCAGGAGGGTTTGCTATCAATCACATAGAGATCAAACAAAACAAAACAAAACAAAACAAAAAAATAAAAAAGGTCAATGAAACCAAGAGCTGGTTCTTTGAAAGGACAACCAAGATTAATGCACCTCTAGCCAGGCTCACCAAGAAGCAAATAGAGAGGACCCAAATAAACAAAATCATAAATGAAAGAGGCAAAATAACAACAAACCCCACTGAAATACAAAGGATTGTTAAAAAATAATATGAACAACTCATTCCAACAAACTAGACAACCTAGAGGAAATGGATACATTCCTAGAAAAATACAACCTTCCAAAAATCAATCAGGAAGACTCCCAAAATCTCAATAGGCCCATAACTGTGGAGGAAATTGAAGCAGTCATCAAAAAGCTTCCAGCAAACAAAAGCCCAAGGTCAGATGGCTTCATAGGGGAATTTTACCAAACATTCAAAGAATTAAAACCTACCTTCCTCACATTATTCCAAAAAATTCAAGAGGAAGAAACACTTCCAAGCTCATTCTATGAATCCAGGATCACCTTAATACCAAAACCAGATAAACACAACACAATGAAAGAGATTTATCCCTCATGAACATAGATGCCAAAATCTTCAACAAAATTATAGCAAATCAGGTCCAGCATTACAATAGAAAGATCATACACCATGACCAAGTAGAATTTATCCTGGGAATGCAAGATGGTACAATATCTGCAAATCAATAAACGAAACGTGATACATCACATAAACAAATTGAGTTATAAAAATCATATAGTCATATCAATTGATGCAGAAAAAGCATTTAACAAAATCCAACACCATCCTACCTAATAAAATCGTAATATGCAAATTGACCGAACCTTCGCTACGCCCAAGCCACGCCCATCAGCCAAAGCCATGCCCATCAGTCAATCAGGGTGAGCATGCAAATTACCCAACAAAGATGGCGGTTAATTTGCATATGCTGAGGGAGGGAGGAGTGAAGACTGAAGACAACTTAGAAGGAAGAGGGAGGAAAAGCAGAAAGCAAGGAGGCTGCCAGAGGGAAAGCCCTGGCGGGGCAGAGCGGGGCGGGCGGCAGCGGAGCGCGGGTGCAGGTGCAGTGGCCACAACGGCGGCAGCGGCAGTGCACGCAGCCACAGCGGCCGCTTGCAGGATTCTTCCTGCAAATGGGCTACTAGTTTCTTGATAAAAAATCTCAGCAAAGTCCAAATAGAGGGATCATAGCTCAACATAATAAAAGCCTGATTGAAAAATCTATAGCTAACATCATACTCAATGGGCACAAACTAAAATCATTTCACCTAAGAACAGGAACGAGACAGGGATGCCCCCTTTCACCACTCCTGTTTGACATAGTACTGGAAGTGCTAGCCACAGCAATTAGACAAGAAGTAGAAATGAAAGGTATCCAAATTGGAAAAGAAGATGTAAAACTGTCATTGTTCACAGATGACATAATACTGTATATAGAAAACCCTAAAGACTCCATAAAAATTATTAGAGTTAATAAATGAATTCAGCAATGTAGCAGAATCCAAAATTCACTCTCAGAAATCTGTGGCATTTTTATACAACAATAGTGAACTTAGAGAGAAATTAAAAAAAACAATCCCATTTACCATCACACCAAAAAAATTAAGATAGCTAGGAATAAACTTAACTAAGGAGGTAAAAGACCTGTTCTCAGAAAATTACAGGACACTGAAAAAAGAAATAGAGGAAGATATAAACAGATGGAAGCACCTACCATGTTCATAGATTGGTAGAATCAACATCATTAAAATATCCATACTACCTAAAGCAATCTATAGATTCAATGCACTCCCCTTTAAAATTCCAATGGCATATTTCACAGACCTAAAACGAACTCTCCAAAAATTATTCTGGAATAAAAAAAAGACCCTGAATCGCTGCTGTAATCCTGAGAAAGAAGAACAAAGTAGGAGGGGTCTCAATACCAAATATCAAGCTATAGTACAACGCTACTGTTTTCAAACTGCCTGATACTGTCACAAGCGCAGACATATAGATCAATGGAGTATAATAGAGAGCCCAGAAATTGACCCAAACCACTATGCTCAATTAATATTTGACAAAGGAGGCAAGAACATACAATGGAATTAAGACAGTCTTTTAATAAGTGGTGTTGAGAAAATTGGACTGATACATGCAAAATAATGAAAGTAGATCACGAACTTACACCACACACAAAAACAAACTCAAAATGGATAAAGGACTTAAACATAATTCAGGAAACCATAAAAACATTAGGGGAATCCACAGGCAGCAGAATCTCATACTTTTGCCAAAGAAATATCTTCACATATACAGCTCCTAGGAAAATGGAAACTAAAGAGAAAATAAACAAATGGGACTACATAAAAATAAAAAGCTTCTACACAGCAAAAGAAACCATCAAAGCAACAAGAAAGTCCACTGCATGGGAGAACATATTTGCCAATGTTATCACCAATAAGAGTTTAAACTCATTCAACTTAACAAAAGAAAGATAAACAACCCAATCAAATAATGGGCAACGGACCTAAATAGATACTTTTAAAAAGAGGACATAAGGAAGGCTGACAGACATAGAAAAACATGCTCAAAGTCACTAATCATCTGAGAGATTCAAATCAAAATGACATGCAGTACCATCTCACACCTGTCAGAATGGCTATCATCAACAAATCAACAAATGACAAGTGCTGGTGAGGATGCGGAGAAAAAGAAACCCTGATACACTGTTGGTGGGAATGCAGACTGGTGCAGCCACTGTGAAGAACAGTATGGAGTTTCCTCAAAAAACTAAAAATGGAATTCTCATTTGACCCAGTGATCTCACTTCTAGGAATATATCCCAAGAAACTATAAACACCAATTGAAAGGATATATGCATCCCTTTGTTCATAGCAGCACAATTTACCTAGCTAAGATTTGGAAGCAGCCTAAGTGCCCATCAGCAGATGAGTGGATTAAAAAATGGTGGTACGTCTAAGCAATGGAATACTACACTGTGGTAAAAAAGAAGGAATTCTTACCATTTGCAACAGCATGGGTGGAGCATTATGCTAAGCGACTTAACCCAGTCAGATAAAAATAAATATGCATGCATACAAGTCCTTTGGTTGATCTCTCTCCCATTCCACTGCTCTCCCTTACCTTCCCTCTGAGGTTTGATGGTCTGATAGATGCTTCTCTGTCTCTGGATCTGTTTTTGTTCATCAGTTTATGTTGTTCATTATATTCCACAAATGAGTGATTGATTTTGCTATGAATGTTAGTACTATGTTGAATAAGAATGGTGAAAGTGGATATCCCTATCTTTTTTCTGGTCTTAAAGGAAACGATTTTAATATTTTCCCATTGAATATGATGTGAGCTGTAGGTTTGTCATATATGGCATTTATTATATTGAGGTATAACTCCTGTATTCCCACTTTACGGAGAGTTTTTATCATAAGTGGGTGCTGGATTTCTTCAAATGTCCTTTCTGAATCTGTTGATATGGTCATATGATTTTTGTACTTAATTTTTAATGTGATGTATCACATTTAATTATTTGCAAATATTGTACCAAAGTTGCATCCCCAGAACAAATCCCCCTTAGTCATGTCATGGTGCATGATCTTTTTATCTATTGCTGGATCCAGTTTGATAATATTTTATCATCTATGTTTATCAGGGATATATCTACACTAATAAAAGAGAAAGATACAAATTGACCGTACCTCCACGATGCTCACCAGCCAATCAGGCGTGAGTATGCAAATTAATCCAACAAAGATTACAGGTTAATTTGCATACACAGGCACCAAGTAGGTGGGGGTGGGGTGGTGCCAAGCAGCCTGGGGCCCAGATGGGTGCCTGGCCCCACCCGCGGGGTCCCAGGTCCATTGGGGGCCCAGGGCAGTGGGGTGGGCAGTGGCAGGCCTCGCCCATGGGGTCCTGGGTCATTGGGGGCCGGGGGAGGTGGGGAAGGGCGGGAGCAGAGTGGGCGGCTTGGAGAACTTTGTAGAGTGGGAAGTCACCAGAAAGAGAGCAGAGCGAGACAGCTGGCAGCTTGGAATTAACTCACAGAAGAAAAAAATATCATGGAAAAAAATAGGTGTGACCTGTTTAGATTAAAGTAATCAGGTATACCTTCTCAGTGATGGTGATGGTGATGGTAACATGTGAGATAGAACAGAGTGTGAAACTTCCTGGGGTCAGAAGCCGCATGTGGCCTCCAAGGGTGTGAGGAGTCTAGTGAGTGAGAGCAGGCAGGGAGTGGGACATGGGCAGGGAATTAGGTGAAAGAGGGAGCAGAGGCCAGATGTCCACCATGGTTTATTCAGATAAATCTTAAAATAGTTACCTCGGCATGCCCAGCCTGCATGGCTCAGTGATTGAGCATGGACCTATATACAAGGAGATGGAGGTTCAATTCCCTGTCAGGGCACATGCATGGGTTGCAGGCTTGATCCCCGGTAGGAGGCATGTGCAGGAGGCAGCCGATCAATGATTCTCTCTCATCATTGATGTTTCCAGCTCTCCCTCTCCCTTCCTCTCTGAAATCAATAAAAAAAATTTTTTTTAAAAATTACCTCGCAGCCTGAGTTTTCCTTAAGTCATGTTTAGTTATGTTAACCATTATCACTCCAGGATTAAGCGGTGTCTGTGAATGGGTTTAACCAGCATTCCACTCAGGTGAACACTGTTGTTTGGTGATAAGAATGTAGTTACAGTAGTTTGTGGTAATCTACATGACCCTTGATGTTGGCTAAGGTATGTCAGAACATTGTACTAAGGCTAAACTGTGTACTTTGCACTTAAAAAGAAAGTGTTTTCATAATATTTTTTCAGAAAAATTATGTTTATTAATGTAAATTGTGCATTTAATAAACCTATACTTTGTTGTCTACATATACACACACATACATACATAAAATTGTTATGTGGGCATAAATGAGTTGATGGAAGATAAATGAAGATTACATATGTCATTACCTAGTCCAGTCCTGGACTTATATTTAGTAAATATTAGTTTATTTCCTTCATCTCTTACATGTCAGGCACTGGATTAGACACTTTATTTGTATCTTACATAAGACAGTAAATTTATTTTATTTTGCCTTCATCCACATAAGGATGGGGAATATAATATTATTTTCAAGTCTCACAAGTAACATTATTTTATACTATAAAGGGAAGTGTCTAAAATACCCTGGAAATGTAAGCTAAAATGAAATGCATTGCAAGAAGATTTATAACTTTCTATAGGAACGCTATGAACAAATGTATGCCAGTAATTTAGATGACTTCCACAATTGGTGTAAATTATTATACACAGTGGGGCAAAAGTAGGCTGACAGTGGTTCATATGGAAAAATACATGCAGGTTATGATTATTCCAATAGCTTTATTAACTCTGTTTTGTATATTCACAACTGTAAATCTACTTTTGCCCCACACTATACATAGGAGATTTTTACAATGCCTGGTAACACAGCCAGTTTTTCCCTACCTACAAGCTCTTGCCTATCACCTGAGGCAAGGGTGCTCAACCTTGGCTGCTTATGAGGGTCACCCGGAGAGCTCTTAAAGTCTCCGTAACCAGGCCTCTTCTGCGATAAAACAAACTCTAATCTCAGGGGCAGGGCAGTTAGGGGCCTGGCATGTCTGCCTTGACAGCTTCCTGGGTGGTTTCAGTTAGGTGGGCAAAGTTGAGAATCACTGTGTCAGGGTCCTCTGGGTAGCAATGGAGGGATATCTTCAAAAATGCATGCACTTGGCTTTTCAAAAAATGTCTGTCCCTTTTCACATCCTACTCTGCTTTCAAGTCTTCAAAGAATTGGCAGCTGCATTGTGAAGCCTTCCCATTTGACACAGCCTTTGATATTCAATCTGCTCTGTGCATATTATAGCTCACACAGAAATAGTCATTCCTAATGGGAGGAAAAATTAAATATTAAACTGAAGGTAAGTTTCTTGAGGGCAGGGAGACAGATGGATAGATGATAGGTAGATAGACAGATAAAGGTATCCTATATAATAAAATCCTAATATGCAAATCAACCAAACGACAGAACAACTGGTGGCTATGAGCAGAGCCTAAGCTGGAAGATGAACATCTCCTGAGGGGTCCTGGACTGAGAGAGGGTGCAGGCCAGGCTGAGGGACCTCCCCTCCTCCAGTGTACAAATATTGTGCACTGGGCCTCTAGTCTATATATATAAAAGCCTAAGCGACCATTGCAACTGAACAGACCACCAAACAGGCTGCATGGGGCAACTAGGCCAGAGGGGGGTTAGAGAGGGGCCACCAAACGACCAAACAGCAGGCTGTGTGGGGTGACCACACCCACAGGGAGGCAGTTGGGAGTGACCAGGCTGGCAGGGGAGTGCAGTGAGGGGCGACCAGGCCAGCGGAGGGAGCAGTTGGGGTCAACCAGGCTGGCGGAGGTGGGCAGTTAGGGGCAATCAGGCAGGCAGCCAGGTGAGTATTTAGGAGCCAGTGGTCCCAGATTGTGAACATCCCCCAAGGGGGTCCCTGATTGGAGAGGGTGCAGGCTGGGCTGAGGGGACCCCCTGTGCACCAATTTTGCACACCGGGCCTCTAAAATATATATATCTCCTATCTAATAAAGAGGTAATATGCAAATTGACCATCACTCCAACACACAATATGGCCGCCCCCATGTGGCAAAGATGGCCGCCACAAGATGGCCAGCAGGGGAGGGCAGTTTTGGGGGAACCAGGCCTCCAGGGAAGGGCAGTTGGGGGGGGAACCCAGGCCTGCAGTGGAGGGGAGTTGGGGGAGCCAAGGCCTGCAGGGGAGGGAAATTGGGGGGAACAAGGCCTGCAGGGGAGGGAAGTTGCGGGGGGGACCCAGGCCTGCAGGGGAGGGCAGTTGGGGCGGGCAAGGCCTGCAGGGGAGGGCAGCTGGGGGTGACCAGACCTGCAGGGGAGGGCAGTTGGGGGGGACCAGGCCTGCAGGGGAAGGCAGTTGGGGGAGACCAAGCCTGCAGGGGTGGGCAATTGGGGGGGGGCAAGGCTTGCAGGGGAGGGAAGTTGGGGGGGACCAGGGTGGCAGGGGAGGGCAGTTGTGGGGACAAGGCCTGCAGGGGAGGGCAGTTAGGGGCAATCAGGACAGCAGGGGAGAGTCGTTAGGGGCAATCAGGCTGGTGGGGGAGCAAGCAGTTAGGAGCACAATCAGGCCAGTGCATGGGAGCAAGCAGTTAGGGGTGATCAGTCCGGCAGGCAGAGGTGGTTACAGGCAATCAGGCTGGCAGGGTGCAAGCAGTTAGGGGCGATCAGGTCTGCAGGGGAGCAGTTTGGGGCATCAGGCTGGCAGGCAGAGACAGTTAGGGGCAATCAGGCAGGCAGGCAGAGTGGTTAGGCATGATCAGGCAGGCAGATGAGCAGTTAGGAGCCAGTGTCCCAGATTGTGAGAGGGATGTCCAACTGCTGGTTTAGGCACAATCCATGAGGGGTCCTGGATTGGAGAGGGTGCAGGCCAGGCTGAGGGACCCCATTCCCGTGAAAAAATTTTGTGCTCCAGGCCTCTAGTGTATATGTGTGTGTGTGTGTGTGTGTGTGTGTGTGTGTGTGTGTGTATGTATATACACTGAGTCACCAGATTATTATGATCTCTGAATGCATAATAATCTGGCTACTCAATGTATATCCTATATAATAAAAGGCTAATATGCAAATTGTCCCCTCAACCAGGTGTTCGACCAGCAGGCAGGCCGGCCAACTGCCCATATCCCCTCCCCCTGGCCAGGCTGTCCGGACCCCACCTATGCACAAATTCATGCACCAGGCCCCTAATATATATGTGTAATTTCCTTTTTTGTAGTTTATCTGTTTAATGAATTAGGATAATGCTGGCCTCATACAGAAGAGGTTGGAAGTCTTTTCTTCTCTTGAACTTTTGGAATAATTTGAGAGGGATAGGTATTAGTTCTTCTTTGAATGTTTGGGAAAATACACCCATGAAGCATTTCATCCAGGACTATCATTTGCTGGGGGATTTTTTATTACAGCTTAAATTTTATTAGTTGTAATTGGTCTATTCAGGTTTTCTCATTCTTTCTGACTCAGTTTTGGAAGATTGGATGTTTCCAGGAATTTATCCATTTTTCCCAGGTTGGTATATAGTTGTACATAGTACTTTTTAAATATAATCTCTTGTATTTCTGTGATGTCAGTTGTTACCTCTCTTCTTTCTTGTCTGATATTATTTATTTGTACCCTCTCTCTTTTTTTTTCTTTGTTTCTTTGTGGGTCTGGTTAAAGTTTTATCAATCTTATTTATCTTTTCAAAGAATCAGTTCTTGGTTTCATCCATCCTTTGTATTGTTTTGTTTGTTTGTTTGTTTGTTGTAGTTTCTATGTCATCTATCTATGCTCTGTTCTTTATTATTTCCTTCCTTTTTACTTTGGGCTTTGTTTGTTTTTCTCATTCCAGTTCTTTTAGGAATAATATTATATTATTTACTAGAGGCCTGGTGCATGAAATTCGTGTACTGTGGGAGGGTGTCCCTCAGCCCAGCCTGAACCCTCTCACAATCCAGGACTGTTGGCTCTCAATCGCTCACCTGCCTGCCTGCCTGATTGCCCCTAACCACTACTGCCTGCCAGTCTGATTACCCCCTAACCAATCCCCTGCCAGCCAGATCGATGCCTAACTGCTCCCCTGCAGTCCCGGTTTCCCCAAACTGCCCTCCCCTGCTGGACCTGTTGCCCCCAACTGCCCTCCCCTGCAGACCTGATCACCCACAACTACCCTTCCCTGCCGGCCATCTTGTGGTGGCCATCTTTGACCACATGGGAGAGGCCATCTTGTGAAAGGGAATGAGGTTTAATTTGCATATTACCTCTCTATTTCATAGGATTTGAAATTTTTCTTTTTTTGGGGGGTATGGCTGTAATGCTATGAAGTTGCCTCTCAGGACTGCTTTTGCAGTGTCCCATTCATTTTGGTTTTAATGTGTTTATTTTTGTTTTTTAATGTAATTTTTAATTTATTTTTTATCTCAATATTAATCCATTTATCATTTAATAACATGCTATTTAGCTTCCATGTTTTTGAATGATTTTCAGTATTTTTTGTTGTAGTTGATTTCTGGTTTTATACCATTGTGATCAGAGAAGATGCTTGATATTATTTCAATCTTCTTGAATTTGTTAAGATTAATTTTGTGTCATATACACTAGAGAAGAATGTGTATTCTGCTTCTTTAGGATGAAATGTTCTGTAAATATAAATTAAATCTATTAGATTCAGTGTATCATTTAAGGTTGCTATTGCCTTTTTGATGTTCTGTTTGAAAGATTTATCCTTTGATGACAGTGGAGTGTTAAAATCCCCTAATGTGGTCCCGGGTCCGGGCGAGGCTGTGGGCCCCTGGATCCGGGTGAGGCCACGCGACCCTGGGTCCGGGTGAAGCTAGATCCCGGGTCTGGGTGAGGCCGTGTGCCCCTGGATCTGGGTGAGGCTGGGTCCCGGGCCCGGGTGAGGCTACGCGCCCCTGGGTCCGGGTGAAGCTGGATCCCGGGTCTGGGTGAGGCCGTGTGCCCCTGGATCTGGGTGAGGCCATGGGCCCCTGGATCCGGGTGAAGCCATGCCCCTGGGTCCGGCCGAGACCAAACCAGAGGGAGTCGGACCTGCATTACCACCATTTGTCCACCATCCAGAGCTGAGGGGTCAGTGCCGACATGTACTCATAAGGAACTGGTGGACATTGATATTGGGTCTCAAAAGAACTGTTGGTCCAGAAAGAAACTCACTACAGACTGATTCATTTGCCTGTCAGCATAACTATTATTGCTCGTCTCACATTCAATTCTTATAAGTATATCTCTAGTGACACATGATTTCGCTCATCTAGGGGAAATGATGAACAACATAGACTGATGAATAAGAACAGAATCAGAAACAAGGAGGCATCGATCGGACTATTGGGCCTCAGAGGGAGGATAGGGGAGGGTGGGGGGAGGGGGGAGAGATCAACCAAAGGTCTTGTGTGCATGCATATGAGCCTAACCAATGGTTAAGTTCAACAGGGGGTTGGGGCATCCATGGGGAGGGGTGTGGGATGGGAATGGGGGGATGAGGACAAATATGTGACACCTTAATCAATAAAGAAATTTAAAAAAAAAAAGAAAAAAAAAAAGAAAGTAACGGAGGCTGTTATGGACTGAAAAAAATAATCCCCTAATATGATTATATTGCTGTAGAACTCTCTCTTAATGTCCACCAAGACATTATTTATATATTTAGGTGTAGAGAGCACCTGGGAGAGCATCTGATCAAAGGTCGTTGGCTGAGTCCAGTGGTGTCGGCAAAGCCATGTACTGGAAACATACTTTGCCAAAGGCAGAAATGTTATCAGTACTGACCTTTAGCTCAGGTGCCTGGGGGTGAGTGTCATTATCTAAGTTGAGCAAGGTGACAAGGGCAGACACAATTATCCTTGCTCCAGGCCTGACAATTATGAGAAGCCACAAGAATGAAGAATTGCAGCTTAATCTTTAAGCATGATTTCACATAATTTCCTCTGTTTTATACTCTAGTAAAACTTCCTGGTATCATGCTGTATATAATAAATGCACTGCACTAGCTCTGGGTCACTGTCTCTCCATCCAAGAACAGTGTCCAACCTAATCCCAGCTTTACCCACTGTCTCTGTGTGTGTCTCTTTCTTTTTCTCAATCCCAAGTCACCCCTACTCAGGACTTGTCTGTTCTCTAGCCATGCTGGTCATGGCTGGAGAACCCCCCATGTTTAGGTGGTGCTCCTATGTTTGGTGCATATATGATTACAAAGATTATATCCTCTTGTTGGAATGATCATTTTAAGTATTATTTAACCACCCTTTTTGTCTTTTTTATTGTTTTTGTTTTGAAGTATAATTTGTCAGATGTAAGAATTGCTACCCCTGCTTTTTTTCAATTTCCATTTGCATGGAATATTTCTTTCCATCTCTTCACTTTTATTCTGTGCATATATTTTGTTCTGAGGTGTGCCTCCTGTAGACAGCTTATATGTGGGTCATGATTTCTTATCTATTCAGGTACCCTTTCTTTTTTGATTGGCACATTTAATCTGTTTAGATTTAAAGTGATGTTGTAGAGGTAATTATTTTCTTTCATTTTAGTAATTATACCTATGTTTCTCTCTCTCCCTCTCCAGATAATTATATATATATATAATCAGTCCCTTTAACATCTCTTACAACTTGCAGTACTGGTTAGATGGTAATGAACTCCTTTAGTGTTTTATTTCTTTGTTCATTTGCTTTATATTGGAAAATCTTTATTTCACCTTTAATATTAAATGAAAACCTTGCTGGATAGATTAGTCTTGGTTACAGGTTCTTGATTCTTATACTTTGAATATTTCATTCCAATCCTTTCCAGCATCAAGTGTTTTTGTTGAGAAATCAGCTGACAGCCTTATGGGAACTCCTTTGTAGGCAACTAACTGTCTTTCTGATGCTGCCTTTAAGATTTTCTTTAACCTTTGACATTTTAATTATCTGTCTCAGTGTG
This sequence comes from Cnephaeus nilssonii, assembly GCF_951640355.1. Classification (NCBI taxonomy): domain Eukaryota; kingdom Metazoa; phylum Chordata; class Mammalia; order Chiroptera; family Vespertilionidae; genus Cnephaeus; species Cnephaeus nilssonii. The sequence goes on from NC_137071.1 coordinate 30,992,326, forward strand.
GTAATTTTAGATTCATCTTGTTTAGGACTCTCTGTGATTCCTGAACTTGGGAGACTATTACTTTCACCAGGTTAAGGAAGTTTTCAACCATTATTTCTTTAAACAAGTTCTCAATCCCTTGTTAATCTCTTCTATTTTAAGTACCCCTATGATGAGAATGTTGTTATACTTAATGTTCTCCCAGAGGTCCCTTAGACTTTCCTAATTTCATTTAAAATAAACTTTTCTCTTTGGTGCTCTTCTTGGGGGTTTACTATTATTTTCTTTTTAAACCTTTGATTCAATTCTCTACTTCATCTAACCTGCTGTTGATTCCATATAGTGTATTCTTTATATCAGATATTCTATTCTTAACTTCTGGCTGGTTCTTTTTTATGGTTTATATGTCCTTTTTAATGCATAGTTTTTCTTTGTTTGAGTTTCCTATGAGATCATCCATCCTTCCTCTAAGGTCTTTGAGCATTGTTTTAGCAGTTTTAAACTCTGCATCTGATATCTTGATTGCTTTCCTTTAATTTAATTATTTTTTTTTTTACTCAGGATTTCTTTTGTTCTTTCATTTGTGGCATATTTCTTTGTCTTCCCATTTTTCCTCTTTGTAATAGATCTGCTATGACTCCCAAACTTGTTTTGATGGCTTTATGAAGTAGGTGCCTTGTTGAGCTCAGTGGTACATTCTTCCAGATTACCTGAGCTCAGTGCTCCAGGAATGTTTCTTGTTGTTTATGTGCACACTCCTTTTGTATGTGTGTTTTGAATGCTGAAGGCCCTTTCATGGGTTCAGTTAACTCTTCAGGATATAAGGGTAAACCTTGACCTGACTATAGGGGTAAACGTTGATCATCATGTATGAGACACTGTACAGGGGTTGTCCCTGAGGTGAAGTTGTTTCCTGTAGGTCCTGGTGCTTGATGGAATCCCCCTTTTTGTGTGCTGCTTGTGTGGCTAATTGGTTCTAGCTCTTGTGTTTTCTGAAGCATACCATTGGTTGTGTTGGTTCAGGGTCCACTTGGGCATAATTTAGGTACAAGTCAATGTCAGACGTTTTTACCTGTTCTTGGGTTACCTGTCTGGAGCTACTACACTATTTATTGTTTGTGGCTGTGTCTGTTGGACCTGGGTATGCATGGGAAGAGCCAATCTGAATTTAAGAATCAAATTCCTCCATCTTAGACCTGGGGGCAGGTCTCTAAAAGGAATGTGTCTCCCTGAGGTTTGATTCCACCTGTCAGTTACTTCACCTTCACCTGAGGTTGCCTGGTCCTCTTCCAGAGACTTCTGTAGAAAGAATATAGAGTGGACCTGGGCTAGATATGGGCCATGGCCTCTTCCACACTTTGGAAGCTCAGTAGGGTGTGGGGTCAGGAAGACAGGATTAGTGGGATCCATACTTGGGGATCACATAATCAGGCATTCAATGAGCAAAAAGTGGCCCATACTCAAGATCCAAAGCACTCAGTCTCTGCCAAAGTATCAAATCTAGCTCTCCCTGGAAGGGCTAGTTTCAGTTTCAGGTTTGATTCAGCCTTCTGTACCATTTACAGGAGCAATCTCAGATACCCCAGGCTCAGTGGGACAGATTTTAAAATTCTCCCATTGATTGTGATGCTTGCACAGCCAGCAGCAGATGGCTAAGCATTTTTTCTGGGTCTCACCCTTTGAATGCCCCAGCTTTGAGCTGCTCTTTCTTGCCCCCATGGAATTGAGGATGTGCTGGTTATCCCAGACATGGAACTATAGATTCAAACAAACTCCTGCTGGGGATGGTGCCCTCAGCCTGTAAGACAGGGATGGGCAGTTCTGGGGTAGCACAGACTGAGCTTGCTGGGGAGATAGGAGTGGCCCTCCCATTTGTAATGTAGCCACACACTCCAGCCTCTACCCATCTGTTTTCCAGAAAAAAACTTCCCCCGGACACATGGTCTGAAAGTCCCAGCTCTACAGAGCACTCTAGTCTCCTGCTTGGCTGAACTCAGCAAGATATGGCTGACCAAGTATTTTAACAGATGGGAGGAAGGGTGCCAGCTGTGTCCTTGAGATGAGGGAGCCTGTCCCTTTTTCCAAATCCACACACACTTTTTTCACTTTTTGGGTCTCTGTCAAGTGTTTCATTAGGAACAGGGGACCCCAACAATCACTCTTGGCTGCAGCCAGCAGAACCTTTTGCAATACTGGAGTATGGTAGAGTTGGCTCACAAGCAGACTACCCAGGTTGATGCTGTAACAATAAAAGTGCTAGTCCTTGAAAAGATGGGATCTGGGTCTCCCACCAGAAGGATGTAATCCCCAGATACTATGTGGGATCCTCTTCCCATCTCTGCTGCTCTGTGTTGGGGATACCTGCATGGGGCGGAGACCTCATGCTTCTGGGAAGAGGGAGGTTTGCAGCCCCCAATATCCCTCCAGCCACAGCCTTACCTCGGTATGGGGCCTAGTCCTATTCACATTTCTGCCCTTTTTCCCAGTCCCTATGTGTCTTCTCCTATTAAGTCGTTGGTTCTAATATCTCAATTTAGCTAGCCTTTATTTTGTATTCAGGTTGATTACCCTACAATTTAGCTGTAAATGCGGCTTGGGGCCAGGAGCAGGAGAGCATAGCTTCCACCTACTCCTCAGCCATCTTAGAATCTCTGGTAACTCTATTGTTAATTATTTGAGGAGCTTTTATACTGTTTTCCTTAATGGCAATTCATATTTCCATTAGCAGTAAATTAGGGTTCCTTTTTCTTCACTACCTCTCCAGCACTTGTTATTAGTTTTCTTGTTAAAAAATTTCACTCTAACAGGTCTGAGGTGGTATCACATTGTAGTTTTGATTTGCATTTCAGCAATAGCTCGTGAAGTGCACATTTTTTTCATATATCTTTTGGCCATTTGTATATCTTTTTGAGAGAAGTTTCTGTTCAGGACCTCTGCCTATTTTTTAATTGGAGTATTTGTTTGTTTGTTGTTGAATTGTATGATGTTTTATGTATTTTGGATATTAACTCCTTGTCAGAGCTGCAATTTACAAAAATCTCTCATTCAGTTGGTTGCCTTTTTGTTTTGGTGGTGGTTTCTTTTGCTGTGTAGAAGCTTTTTTATTTGTTATAGTCCCATTAATTTAATTTTACATTTACTTCTTTTGCTTTTGGGATCAAATTCATAAAATTATCTCTAAGACCAAGGTCCATAAGTTTAGCACCTATGTTTTCTTCTATGCAATTTATCATTTCAGTTTTTCTTCTATGCAATTTATCATTTCATTAGGTCTTCCATTTTGAGTAAATTTTGCATATGGTGACAAATAGCAGTCTAGTTTCATTCTTTAACACATAACTCTTCAATTTTCCCAGCACCATTTATTGAAGAGGCCTTTCTTTCTCCATTGAATTTTTTGTCAAAAAATTATTCGTGCATATGCATCTTTGTTTGATATTGGGTTCTTATTCTATTTTATTGTTTTGTGTGTCTGTGTTGTCTGCCAATATTATCCTGTTTTAATTATTATAACTTTGTGGTATAACTTCACACCAGGAAACATTATACCTCCAGCTTTGTTCTTTTTTTTTTTTCTTATGATTGCTTTGGTATTCAGGGTCTTTTGTGGTTCTATACAATTCTAATGTCTTATTAAATGATTTTTATACATCTATTGATATGATCATTTGAATTTTATCTTTTATTTTGTTAATGTGGTATATTGCATTTATGGATTTGCTATGTTGGACCATTGTTTTGCCCCTGAAATGAACTACACTTAATTGTGATTTGTATTTCTTAATATATTGAAGTATTAGATTTACTAGTATTTCATTTAGAATCTTTGCATTTGTGTTTATCAGAGATAATGTTTTGCAGTTTTCTTTTTGTGTGTGTTATCCTTGCCATGTTTTGGAATCAGGATTATGTTGTCCTCAAAAAATGTGTTAGAAAGTATTATCTCTTCTTCAGTTTTTTTTAAAGAGTTTGAGAAGACTAGGTATCAAATCTTTTTTGAATGTTTGCTATAATTCCTTAGTGATGCCATCTGGTCTTGGACTTTTACTTTTGGAAGTTATTTTGATGATTTTTTCAATTTATTCACTATTGATCAGTCTATTTAGATTTTCCAGTTCTTTGTGACTTAGTCTGGGAAGGTTATATATTTCTAGAATCTTATCCATTTCTCCTAGGTTATTGATTTTGGTGGCATATAGTCTTTCTTTTTTTTCCATTTATAATAAATCTTTATTGTTCAGATTATTACAGTTGTTCCTCTTTTTCCCCCTCATAGCTCCCCTCCACCTGGTTCCCACCCCACCCTCTGCCCTTACCCCCTCCACTGTCCTCATCCATAGGTGTACGATTTTTGTCCAGTCTCTTACCGCACCCCCTACACCCCTTTCCCCCCGAGAATTGTCAGTCCACTCCCTTTCTATGCCCATGATTCTATTATATTCACCAGTTTATTCTGTTAATCAGATTTTTTTCACTTGATTTTTAGATTCACCTGTTGATAGATATATGTATTTGTTGTTCATAATGTTTATCTTTACCTTTTTCTTCTTCTTCCTCTTCTTAAAGAATACCTTTCAGCAATTCATATAATACTGATTTGGCGGTGATGAACTCCTTTAGTTTTTTATTATCTGTGAAGCTCTTTATCTGACCTTCAATTCTGAATGATAGCTTTGCTGGGTAGAGTAATCTTGGTTGTAGGTTCTTGCTATTCATCACTTTGAATATTTCTTGCCACTCCCATCTGGCCTGCATAGTTTCTGTTGAGAAATCAGCTGACAATCGCATGGGTACTCCCTTGTAGGTAACTAACTGTTTTTCTCTTGCTGCTTTTAATATTCTCTCTTTGTCTTTTGCCCTTGGCATTTTAATTATGATGTGTCTTGGTGTGGTCCTCTTTGGATTCCTTTTGTTTGGGGTTCTCTGTGCTTCCTGGACTTGTAAGTCTATTTCTTTTACCAGGTGGGGGAAGTTTTCAGTCATTATTTCTTCAAATAGGTTTTCAGTATCTTGCTCTCTCTCTTCTTCTGGTACCCCCATAATTCGGATGTTGGTATGCTTGAAATTGTCCCAGAGGCTCCTTACTGTATCTTCATATTTTTGGATTATTTTTATCTTGTTGCTTTTCTGGTTGGGTGTTTTTTGCTTCTTTGTATTTCAAATCTTTGACTTGATTCTTACGATCCTCTAGTCTGCTGCTGGATCTTTGTATATTATTTTTTATTTCAGTCATTGTATGCTTAATTTCTACTTTGTCATTTTTCATATCCTCGAGGGTCTCACTAAATTTATCAGCTTTTTCTAGAAAATTATTGAAAAACCTTATAACCGTGGTTTTGAACTCTATATCCAGTTGTTTGCTTTCCTCCATTTCTTTCATTTGTGACCTGTTTCTTTGTCTCCACATTTTGGCTGCTTCCCTATGTTGATAGAGTAGCTTTGTGTGCGAGGTGTCCTATAGGGCCCAGTGGCTCCGCCTCCCCAGTTACCTGAGGTGGACACTCTTGGTGCACCCCTTTGTGGGCTGTGTGCACAGTCTTGTTGTAGTCAAGGCTTGATTGTTGTTGGTATCACTGGGAGGAATTGACCTCCAGGCCAATCAGTTGTGAGGATCAGTTGTGTCTACATTGGGAGAACTTCTGTGCTGGAGACACCCTTATGAGACAAGACTTGCTTCAGTGGGGCTTTGGTGCTCACTGAGTCTGCCCCCTGAATGTGTCCCTTATCGATCTGAGGAGTTGTAATCTGGATGGTCCCACTCTGACCCTTGGGTACACTGGCTCTTGGATCTCCAAGGAGGTGCTAATTTAGTCTCTGCCTGAGGCCACCCAGCAGGAGCTACAGAGAGATCTGCAGATTCCTCTTCTTTGTTTGAGTTTTGGTTGTGCCCAGATGAGGCCCAGATGTGAAGCAATGCAAGCTGCTGTGGGGCCTTGGGCCTTGTTTTGGATGTTCTGGGTCTCACTGACTCAGCTGAAGTTTGTTAGGTAAGTTTAGAATTTAAAGGACCGGGTCATTCATATGCAAAAGCCTCTGCACTCAGCTTGGATGGGGTGGAGTCTCAGGGCGGAGCAAACATCTATGGCTTCGTGGGGCGGGATCTCAGGGTGGAGCATACAGCAATGGCTTCCTATCAGCCCTGCCCTAAGAGGCCCCTGGGTCTCAGTGTCCCACAGTATTTGCTGCAAACACCTCTGAGAGAAAGCCGCCCTCAAGTTTCACCCACTGCCAGACAGTCCAGTTTCTCCCCGTATGAGTCTGGGTCCTCAGAGCCTAGCTCGGAACTGGAGTTCAGAGCAGTCGAGAGCTTTTGTCTCCCTCCCGATTGAGAAAGCCAGCCGTGTACTCAGTTGCCAGCCCTCTCCTTGTGCACCTCCATACCTCTGCCTTTCGCAGCTCCTGTGAGTCTCAGTGTGCTTTTCTCTTTCCTTCTAGTTGTAGAATTTCCACTCAGCCAGCTTTCCTGTGGTTCTGGATGATGTCCGTTTTTTCCTTTAGTTGTAGTTTTGAAATTGTTGTGCGAGGCAACAATTTAGATGTTTACCTATGCTGCCATCTTGATTTTTCATTGTGGCATATAGTCTTTCATAGTATCCTAGCATTATCCTTTGTATTTCTGTGATGTTTGTGGTAGCTTCTCTTTCATTTTTGTTTTGGTTCATTTGAGTTTTACCTGTTTTTTATTTAGTGAGTCTAGTCAGAAGTTGGTCAAATTTCTCAATCTTTTCAAAGAATCAACTCTTTGTTTCATTAATACTTGTACTGTCATTTTGTTTTCAATTTCATTTAATTTTGCCATAATTTTTAATATTACTTTCATTCTGCTGACTGTTGCATTTGATCTTCTTTTTGTAGTTTTTAAGATTTAAAATTAAGTTTTTTATATTTAATTTTTCTTGCTTCTTGAGATAGGTCTGTAAAGATATAAACTTCCTGCATATTACTACTTTTGCTGCATTTCATAATTTTTAATATGTTGCATTGTCATTCTCATTTGTCTATATGCATCTTTAGGTTTCTCTTTTTATTTCTTCTTTGATCCAGTCATTTTTTTAGTATCATATTGTTTACTCTTCAGATTATTGTGTGTTTGTGGGTTTGTTTGTTTTTTTTTTTTGCATTTGATTTCCAATTTCAAAACATTGTGTTCAGAGAATCTGCTTCGTATGATTTCAATCATTTCAAATTTCTTTAGGCTTGTTTTGTGTTCCAACATGTGCGTCTATCCTTTGAAATGTTTTTTGTGCACTAGAGAAGAATGTATAATCTGGTGTTCTGGGATAAAAGTGTTGTAAATGTCAATAATGTATATTTAGTCCAATATGTCATTTAAAGTTGATATTTTATTATTGATTTTCTGTTTGGATGATCTATCCATAGCTGTCAATGTGGTATTTAGGTGTCCTAATATAATTGTGTTTTTGTTAGTGTCTCTCTTTAGTACTGTTAGTATGTGAGTTATGTATTTTTGTCCTTCCTGATTGAATGCATATATATTAAGAAGTGTTATGTCTTCTTACTGTATTACCCCTTTATCACTATAAAATGTCTATTGTTTCTTGTTACCTTTTTATATTAAAATGTATTTTGTCAGATAGAAGTCTGTTTACCCCAATTTTCTCTGGATGCCATTTGCTGGTAGGATTATTTTCCATCCTTTCATTTTGAGTCTGTATTTACATTTGTAGCTGAGACAAGTCCCTTGAAGGCAGCATATGGTTGTGTCTTTGTTTTTTGATCCAGTCTGCTAACCTGTACCCTTTTATTGGTGAATTCAGTCCATTTTCATTTAGGGTGATTATTGATGCATGAAGATTTCCTGTAGACATTTTTTTCTTTTTCTTTTCTGGTAGCTTTATTTCTCTGGTGTTTTCTTTCCCTTAGGTTTCTGTCTGTAGTTTTAGTTTGGTGGTATTTTATGATTTTTTCCCTTCTGATTCCTCATTTTTATGTTATGTGTCTTAGTTTTGGATTTTAGTGTGGTTAATATTATGTTTATTCAAAAAGAATTTTCATATATACAGTAGTTTTATTTCTATGAATGCATTTTATCTTCATTGTCCTTTGCAAATTCAGACTTTACCCATTTGTTTTACATTTTTTCAATGTCAGATATTATTCCTGTTTAGGCATTGAGTTCACTTCCGAATTGAAGTAGCTATTGTCTTTTTCTTTCCCATATTTTAAGGCTTGCAATATTTTGCTTCTATCTGTCTGTTAGTCATTTTACACATGTTTTTTACCCTTTTGTTATGTACTTCAGTTAGAATAAACTCCAGGAGAATTTTCTGGACTCGAGGTTTTCTGGTGTTAAATTTTCTCACCTTTTGCATGTCTGGAAAAGTCTTTTTTTTTTTCCACCAGATAATATTTTTTCCATTGCTCTTCAGAGAGAGTGGAAGGGAAGGAGGGAGAGGAAGAGAGAGAGGGAGAGGGAGAGAGAAAGAGAGACTGGTTGCCTCCCGTTCGTGAACCCTCAACCCTTGACAGGGAATCAAACCCTTCAGTGCTCGGAATAGTGCTGTAACCTCTTGCAACACTGGCCAGGACATGGAAAAGTCTTTATTTCTCCTTCATATCTAAAAGATAACTTTGCTGAATATATTATCCTTGGCTGGTAGTTTCTCTCTTTCAATAGTTTGAATATTTGAATCCACTCTCTCCTAGCTTGTAAGGATTCTGTTGAGAAATCCAATGATGATATAATGAGATTTCCTTTATAGTTTACCAACTTATTTTCTTGGCTGACTTGAGGATTATTTTTGGTAGTTTTAATATAATGTGACTTGGAGAAGGTCTTTTAAGATTGCGATAACTAAGTGTTTTGTTTGCTTCCTGTATATGAGGATATAGCTCTTCACACATGTTTGGGAAGGTGTTGTCAACTATTTGAATAGGCTCCCTGTTCTCTACTCCTTTTCTTCTTGTTGTATACCCATAATTCTTAAGTTGTTCTCCCTAATGGAGTCAAATAGTTCTCATGGAGTTCTTTCTTCTTTTACTCTCCAGTCTTCCTTTGCTTGCATCTGCATCATTTCGAAAGTTCTATCTTAAATATCACTAATTCTTTCTTTCAGCTGGTAAGCTCTACTTTTTGAACTTACTAGTTCCTTCTTCATCTCTTTTAATGAGTTTTTTTTTTTTTTGGTCTGCAGAATCTCTATTTGTTTCTTTTCTAAAATTTCAATGTCTTTAGTAAAGTACTCTTTTTATCCATTGATTCTATTTATGTGTTTATTAAAATGCCTATCTGTGGTTTCTATTATCTTGTTGAGTGTTTTCAGAACCACAATCCAGAATTCTCTGGCATTTAAATCACACATTTCCATGGCTTCAAGTTTATTTTCTGGAAAGATTTCATTTTCTTTATAAGCTGCCTCATTACCTTGGTTATTCATGGTATTTGATGGATTCCTCCTCTGCTTAGGAATCTAGGAACGAGGTCTCCTTTTTGTTTGTTTTGTTTTAATTTTAAGAGTGACACTTCTTTAGTAGGGTGATAATAAGGTTTTCTTTTCCTTTCCAGTAGGTGACACTACAGCACAATATATTTAGATTCTCTTACACTGCTCTGGCTTCTCAGATTTCTGTGGAGAGGTTAAAAAAATGACCTGTATTACCCTGGGTGGTGGATGTCTCCTCTGTGATCAGGTCACATTGGTCTCAGGGCACCACCTCTGTAGGAGAATGTGCTAGGCAATGGGGTTCTGAACTTTGAAATCCCAATTCTCTCCCCTAAAATCAGACACTGCCATGTGTCGTTATTAGTGGGCACATGGTGAGCTAGGAGAGATTGCTGATGCTTTTTTTTGGCTTGGTTCTCCTCCAAGTAATGGTGATTGCCAGACCTCAGTTGCCTCACCACTTTAACTCCACCCCTGTCACAGGTATGAATTGCAGAATGCAGCTGCTGCTGAGGAAAATATGCTTTGCCTCTCCAGTTCTCTGGGCTGCAGATAATATGCTCTATAGCCTGCCACTCACTTCTACAGCTTCTTCTGGGCAGGCTACTAGCTATGGGATAGTAGTGAGGGTGACCTGGCTCCATGGCTTACTTTTCTTCTTGGCAATGGTGGCCACCAGACAACCTGCTGCATCTCCACTTTCTGTCTCAGCCCAGGTCACTGGGTTCAGCCACAGTGTGTACTGATGACTTAGACAGGAAGACTCACTATGTCTCTTTGCTCCTGTGGGATGGAAGTAGTTCAGGTGGCAAATTGATACTTCCCCTCTCCTGAGACCCTCAGTGAACTTTGGGCTACATCTCTGGTACCTTTCTTCACTATTTTCTGTTGCCGCCTTGCTGTTCACTTGACTTGTCCAGCTTCATTTTTTAAAAATTTATCTTTATTCTTGAAAGTATTATAGATTTCACCTTTGTTTTATTTACCCATTGACCCCCTCCACCCCCGCATCCGCTAATCCCAGGCCTTGACCACTCTATTGTCTGTGTCCATGAGCTATGCATATATGCATATAACTTCCCTTGTTAATCTCTCCCTCCCATCGCCCCACCACCGCCTTCCCTCTGAAACTCACCAATCTTTTCCATGCTCCTATGTCTCTGGATCTATTTTGTTCATCGATTTATGTTGTTTACTAGATTCCACATATGAATGAGATCATGTGATACTTATCTTTCTCTGACTGACTGATTTGCTTAGCATAATATTCTCCAGGTTAATCCATGCAAATGGTAAGAGTTCCTTCCTTTTTACCTCCATATAGTATTCCATTGTGTAAATGTACCACAGCTTTTTAATTCACTTATCGCTAATGGGCACTTGGGCTGTTTCCAAATCTTAGCTATTGTAATTGTGCTGCTGTGAACATAGGGATGCATATATAATTTCGGGTTGGTGTTTTGGGTTTCCTAGAAGTGTGATCACTGAGTCAAATGGGAGTTCCATTTTTAATATTTTGAGTAAACTCCATACTGGTTTCCATAGTGGCTGCACCAGTTTGCATTCCAACCAGCATTATACTAAGGTTTCCTTTTCTCTACATCCATGCCAGCACTTGTTGTTTGTTGATTTGTTGATGATAACCATTCTGACAGGTGTGAGGTGATACCTCATTGTCATTTTAATTTGCATCTCTCATATGGTTAGTGACTGAGTATTTTTTCATATGTCTCTTGGCCTACCCATAAAAACACAAGTAAGCAAGCCTGTACAAAGAGGAGACAGTAAGTACATGATGAAGTTGTCTGCATTTTGTCTATTTTGATCACCTCTGTATCCCTAGCACCTAGGAGAGGCAGTGGCTGAGCCAGAGGTTTAGAGAAAGAATAAACCTACATGTTCCTTTCTGGCCGTGTGAAGAGTGAGCTGTCTTGTGGCCATAGAGGGTATGGGGTAGCCAAGCAGCTAGACATCCAGGTTTGAATTGAGACCCCACCCTATATCTATTAAGTTCCTTGACCATTTAAAAAAAAATTTTATTAAGGTATTATATGTGTACATATCTTACCATTGTCCCCTCTACCCCACTTCCATACTTGCCCTCTTCCCCCAGAGTTTTGCGTCCATTGGTTATGCTTATATGCATGCATACAAGTCCTTTGGTTGATCTCTTATCTCCCCCACCTCTCCCTAACCTTCCCCCTGTAATTTGACAGTATGTTTGATGCTTTACTGTCTCTGTATCTATCTTTTTGTTCATCAGTTTATAATGTTCTTTATTATCCATAAATGAGTGAGATCATGTGGTATTTTTCTTCCATTGACTGGCTTATTTCACTTAGCATAATGTTCTCCAATTCCATCCAGGTTGCTGCAAATGATGAGAATTCCTTCTTTTTTATGGCAGCATAGTATTCCATTGTGTAGATGTACCACAGTTTTCTGATCCAATCATCTGCTGATGGGCACCTAGGCTGTATCCAAATTTTAGCTATTGTAAATTGTGCTGCTATGAACTTAGGGGTGCACATATCCTTTCTGATTGGTGTTTCTAGTTTCTTCGGATATATTCCCAAGAGTGGGATTACTGGGTCAAATGGGAGTTCCATTTTCAGTTTTTTGAGAAAACTCCATACTGTTCTCCACAGTGGCTGCACCAGTCTGCATTCCCACCAGCAGGGCACGAGGGTTCCTTTTTCTCCACATCCTCGCCAACACTTGTCGTTTGTTGATTTGTTGATGATAGCCATTCTGACAGGTGTGAGATGGTACTGCATTGTTGTTTTGATTTGCATCTCTCGGATAATTAGTGACTTTGAGCATGTTTTCATGCGTCTCTTGGCCTTCCTTCTGTCACCTTTTGAAAAGATTCTATTTAGGTCTGTTGCCCATTTTTTAATTGGATCATTTATCTTCCTTTTATTAAGTTGCATAAGCTGCCTGTAGATGTTGGAGATTAAACCTTTATCAGTGATAGAATTTGCAAATATATTCTCCCATAGAGTGGGATTTTTTGTTGTTTTGTTGAAGGTTTCTTTTGCTGTAAAAAAGCTTTTCATTTTGATGTAGTGCCATTAGTTAATTTTCTCTTTAGCTTCCATTGCCCTAGGGCAGTGATGGCGAACCTATGACGCACGTGTCAGCACTGACAAGCTTAGCCATTTCTGATGACACGCAGCCACTGAGGCGGCCGCATGCCGAGGATGAAACCTTTGCTGCTCCTGAGGATGAAACATTTGCGAAATAATGTTTTTTTCCTCAAAGTGACACACTACCCGAGTTATGCTCAGTTTTTTGGCGAAGTTTGACACACCAAGCTCAAAAGGTTGCCCATCACTGCCCTAGGGGCAGTGTCAGTGAAGAAGTTCTTTTGGCATATGTCTGAGATTTTGTTGCCTGTGGATTCCTCTAGTATTTTTATGGTTTCCCATCTTATGTTTAAGTCCTGTATCCATTTTGAGTTTATTTTTGTGTATGGTGTAAGTTGGTGATCTAGTTTCATTTTTTTGCATGTATCTGTCCAATTTTACCAACACCATTTATTGAAGAGACTGTCTTGACTCCATTGTATGTTCAAGAATCCTTTGTCAAATATTAATTGAGCATAGTGGTTTGGGTTGATATCTGTATTCTGTATTCTGTTCCATTGATCTATATATCTGTTCTTGTGCCAGTACCATGCTGTTTTGAGAACAGTGGCTTTGTAATACAGCTTGAAGTCTGCTATTGAGATCCCTCCTACTTTATTCTTCCTTCTCAGGATTGTTGTGGCTATTCGGGGTCTTTTGTTATTCCAGATGAATTTTTGGAGAGTTCTTTCTTGGTCTGTGAAATATGATATTGGTATTTTAATGGGGAGTGCATTGAATCTGTAGATTGCTTTGGGTAGTATGAATATTTTAATGATGTTGATTCTACCAATCCATGAACATGGTATGTTCTTCCATCTGGTTACATCTTCCTCTATCTCTTTTTTTAGTGTCCTGTAGTTTTCCGCATATAGGTCTTTTACCTCCTTAGTTAAGTTTATTCCTAGATATCTTAGTTTTTTTGGTGTGATGGTAAATGGGATTGCTTTTTAAATCTCTCTTTCTGTAACTTCACTATTGGTGTATAGAAATCCCATAGATTTCTTGGCGTTAATTTTGTATCCTGCTACATTTCCAAATTTATTTATTAAGTCTATTAGTTTTTTGATGGAGTCTTTCGGGTTTTTTATGTAAAATATCATGTCATCTGCAAATAAGGACAGCTTTACTTCTTCTTTTCCAATTTAGATGCCTTTTATTTCTTCTTCTTGTCTAATTGCAATGGCTAATACTTCCAGTACTATGTCAAACAGGAGTGGTGAGAGTGGGCATCCCTGTCTTGTTCCTGTTCTTAGGGGAAATGGTTTTAGTTTTTGCCCATTGAGTATGATGTTTGCTGTGGGTTTATCATATATAGCTTTTATTATGTTGAGGTATGATCCTTCTATTCCCACCTTGTTGAGAGTTTTTATCAAGAAAGAGTGTTCTAACATTTGTCAAATGCTTTTTCTGCATCTATTGATATGACTATGTGATTTTTATCTCTCAATTTGTTTATGTGATGTATCACATTTATTGATTTGAGGATATTGTACCATCCTTGCATTCCTGGGATAAATCCTACTTGGTCATGGTGTATGATCTTTCTGATGTACTTCTGGAGCCTATTTGCTAGAATTTTGTTGAGGATTTTGGCATCTATGTTCATGAGGGATATTGGTCTGTAATTCTCTTTCATTTTGTTTTCTTTATCTGGTTTGGTATTAGGGTGATGATGGCTTCATAGAAGGAACTTGGAAGTGTTCCTTCCTCTTGAATTTTTTGGAATAGTCTGAGGAGGGTAGGTTTTAGTTTTTCCTTGAATGTTTGGTAAAACTCTCTTGTGAACCCGTCTGGCCCCGGGCTTTTGTTTGCTGGAAGCTTTTTGATGACTGCTTCAATTTCTTCCATAGTTACTGGCCTATTGAGCTGTTTTGATTCTTCCTAAATGAATTTTGGAAGGTTATATTTTTCTAGGAATATGTCCATTTCTTCCAGGTTGTCCAGTTTGTTGGAATAGAGTTGTTCATAGTATTTTGTAACAATCCTTTGTATTTCGGCGGGGTCTGTTGTTATTTCACTTCTTTCATTTCTGATTTTGTTTATTTGGGTCCTCTCTTGTTGCTTCTTGGTGAGCCTGGCAAGAGGTTCATCAATCTTGTTTATCCTTTCAAAGAACCAGCTCTTGGTTTGTTGATCTTTTGTATTGTTTCTTTGGTCTCTATGTCATTTATCTCCGCTCTCATCTTTATTATTTCCTTCCTTCTGCTTACACTGGGATTTTCTTGTTGCTCTCTCTCTAACTCTTTGAATTGCTGTGTTAGGTAATTTATTACCATTGTTTCTTGTTTTTTTTTGTTTGTTTGTTTTTTGTTTTTTGCAGTAGGCTTGTAGAGCTATGAACTTCCCTCTCAGGACTGCTTTCGCAGTGTCCCATAGATTTTGGATTGTTGTGTTTTCATTGTCATTTGTTGCCATGATGTTTTTTATTTCTTCCTTGATGTCTCTGGTAACCCAGTTATTGTTTAATAGCATGCTGTTTAGTCTCCATGTGTTTGATTTCTTTGGATTGTTTTTATTGTAGTTGATTTCCAGTTTTATGTCACTGTGATCTGAGAAGATGCTTGATATGATTTCTATCTTCTTGAATTTGGAGAGACTTTGCCTATATCCTAACATATGTTCTATCTTTAAAATGATCCATGTGCACTTGAAAAAAATGTATATTATGTGGCTTTGGGGTGAAATGTTCTGAAGATGTCGATTAATTCCATATGGTCTAGTGAGTCATTTACAATTGATGTTTCTTTGCTGATTTTTTGTTTAGAGGATTTGTCCAGTTGTATTAGTGGGGTATTAAAGTCTCCTAATATGATTGTATTGCTGTCAATCTCTCCTTTGATATCTTCCAGGAGTTTTTTTATTTATTTGGGTGCTCCTATATTGGGTGTGTATATGTTTACCAGAGTTATTTCTTCTTGTTGTATTGCTCCCTTTATTATTATGAAGTGGCCTTTGTTATCTCTTGTTATATTCTTCACTTTGAGATCTAATTTGTCAGATATAAGTATTGCTACCCCAACTTTTTTTTCATTTCCGTTCACCTGGGAAATCTTTTTCCATCCCTTCAATCTCAGTTTGTATGCGTCATTTTTTCTGAGGTGGGTTTCCTGTAGACAGCAGATATATGGGTTTTGTTTTCTTATCCAATCCGTTTCCCTATTTCTTTTGATTGGGGCATTCAATCCATGTACATTTAAAGTTATTATTGATAGGTACTCATTTGTCACCATTTTTATTCTATACCCCTGTGTTCCTTCTTTGCTTCCTATTTCTTTCTTTCTTTCTTTCTTTCTTTCTTTCTTTCTTTCTTTCTTTCTTTCTTTTTTTTTACAGCAGACTCTTTAGCATTTCTTGCATTGCTGGTTTGGTGGTGATAAATTCCCTTAGTCCTTTTTTGTCTGTGATGCTCTTGATTTCACCTTCAATTTTGATTGATAGCCTTGCTAGGTACAGTATTCTTGGATTCAGACCCTTCCTTTGCATGACTTTGTATATTTCATTCCATTCCCTTCTGGCCTGATGAGTTTCTGTTGAGAAATCAGTTGCTAGTCTGATGGGGTTCCTTTGTATGTAACTTTCTGTCTCTCTCTGGCCACTTTTATTTTTTTATTTTATTTTTATTTTTTCATTTTTTTAAATTTCTTTATTGATTAAGGTATCACATATTTGTCCGCATCCCCCCCATTCCCATCCCACACCCCTCCCCACACATGCCCCCACCCCCCTGTTGTCCTCAACCGCTGGTTAGGCTCATATGCTTGCACACAAGTCCTTTGGTTGATCTCTCCCCTTTACCCCCACCCTTCCCTACCCTCCCCCTGAAGCCCGACAGTCTGATTCATGCCTCCTTGTTTCTAGGTCTGTTCTTGTTCATCAGTCCATGTTGTTCATTATTTCCCCTAGATGAGTTAGATCATGTGCTATTAGAAATACACTTATAAGAACCGAAAATGAGACAAGCAATAATGGTTATGGTGACAGGCAAATTAGTCAGTGTGTAGTGAGTTTCTTTCTGGTCCAACAGTTCTTTTGAGACCCAATTTCAATGTCCAACATTATATGTACATGTCAGCACTGACATTTCAGTTCTGGATGGTGGACAAATGGTGGTAATGCAGGTCCGACTCTCTCTGGTTTGGTCCTGGGCAACGTGCAGTGATGCACCGCTGCTAACTGCTAGTATGGGAAGGCCACATCAGCGTCTTCTCTCTATGGACTGCTTCTCTTCTGTCTTCATGGCTGGAGTAGTCCTGTCGATTCCTCTCTGTTGCTGGAATCCACATGGTCTCGGAGTTGTTTTCTGAAAATATACAAACATATTCTTGACCAAAGTTTAATAAAGGAATATTTTCTATAAATTTGACTGGGGATCCTTTTTCATTTTTTGCCCAAATGATTTTCCTCTGGCTTGTTTTGTCACCTTGTGTGTTTTTCATGCGTGTCTTGCTTTTAGCCTTACAATTAATTTTCTAAAGTATTAATTTTCTAGATGTAATTTACTTACAGGATATTTTTCCTTACATGATATTCCTCTACTATCCCCTCCTTTTTTGATTTAAATATTAGAATCCTTTTGAAAGTTTTATAATGTAGTCTTGATGGCTTTTGAATTTTAATTTTTTGTACTATAATATTACTGTTTTAGGTTCATTACATGGTGCACAATTTTATCATGAGATGAAGTACCAATAAAAACTTTAGTTAACACTTTAGGAACACCTTTTTGTCCAGTACAATTAATGTTTCTAGAATATTCGCTTGTTTCAACTAGCCAATTTAAATTTGCCTGAAAACTTGAGTACTATTTTACTGTCAAATTTATTACTCTAACAACAATCTTATTTTACCCTGTAAATATTTGTGGAAGGGATTTTTGCCTTCTTGAGTAGGTCCTGAGCTTTCCTGGTGGTAGGCTGGATTTAGATATCGTAAACCCACTTCCCCACACCATGGGTACAAGACAACTCAAACAATTCTTGTTGGAGTGAGAGGGCAGCTGCTGCCAGCCAAGTCTCTGTCGGTCACCTGGGTCCTGATCTGAGCTGGGCATGGGAAGCACGAAGCAGCCATGGGGGCAGGAGACCTCCCTCAGAAGGGGCTAGGGTTCAGGCCCCTGCAATGTTACTATGGCCACTTTTAAGATTCTTACTTTGTCGTTGGTGTTTGCCAATTTAATTAGAATGTACCTTGGCATCGGTCTTTTGGGGTTCATTTTGCTTGGGACTCTGTGAGTTTCTTGGATTGTGTGGGCTTTTTCTTCCCTATATCAGGGAAGTTTTCTGTCATTATTTCTTCAAACAGGTTTTCTATTCCTTGCTAGTTTCCTTTCCTTCTGGAACCCCTATTATTCGGATGTTGTTTTGTTTCGTGTTGTCCCAAAGTTTCCTTAGGCTCTCCTCATGCTTTCTAATTTTTTTTTCTAGAAGCTGCTCTAATTGGGTATTTTTTCCATCTTGTCTTCTAGCTCACTTATGTAGTCCTCTTCTTCTTCTAGTCTACTCTTGATGCTTTATATTGAGTTCTTTACAGCAGTGATGTCATTTTTCATTTCTTCTTGATTCTTTTTCATTTCCTCTTGGTTCTTACTCATATTGTCGAATTTGTCGTCCATTCTTTTCAGCCACCATATGACCATTTCTCTGAATTCTTTCTCTGATAGGTTGCTTGCCTCTAATTCGTTTACTTCCTTTTCTGGTGATGCCTGCTTTTCTTTCCTATGGGGGCTGTTTCTTTGTCTCCCCATGGTCTCTCTTCTCCATATGTCTGGTTATATAGTTCTCTCTCTCCTGCGTTGATTTAAAGGTACAAAATACAACA
This sequence comes from Cnephaeus nilssonii, assembly GCF_951640355.1. Lineage (NCBI taxonomy): Eukaryota > Metazoa > Chordata > Mammalia > Chiroptera > Vespertilionidae > Cnephaeus > Cnephaeus nilssonii. Next base: position 31,010,657 of record NC_137071.1, read on the forward strand.
CAACCAGGTACAACACACAAGGCACTGAGAAGAATTGTATTCACTATATTAATAACCTCCAATAAAGGTGACCACCTGAGAAAGACAAATTAGGGGATAGGAGAGTAAGAGAAAGAGTAAAAAGAAAGAACAAAAAAAAGAGTGTGAAAATGAACTTGGGAAAAGAGAAAAAGAAAAAAAATAAAGTAAGAAACACAAGAACGATACTAAGGGAGAAAAGGGGAACAAACTATATACATGGGGAGTAAACTCCAATAGAACAACCACTAATCCCAGCAAATGCCAGGAACACGAACCTGGAGATTAATACAAACTACAACACCAACTAATATCAAGTGAGGCAAGGGAAAACAGAAGTAAAAAACAAACAGAAACAAAGCAAACAAAAGAATCAAACAAACAAAAAAAAGAATAAGCAAAACAATCTCACAAAAAAGCATAAAAATTCAATCTAATCAACATTCAAGCATACAACCACAAAAGGATAGAGAGAAAAACAATTTTTTAAGAGATAGCGTAGAGAGAGGTGTGTAAAAAATTGGAGCATGGAGTTGGAAATTAGATATATAAGTAGAGTGAAATTTTAGCAGAGGGTAAACAGAATGAGTAGGGAAAATCTAAAGCTGGAAAGAGTTAAGATAAACAGGAGACCAAAAAGGGAAAGGTTAGGAAGAGAGTGATGGCATAAGTTAGCATTGAGATAGGGTAAAACGATGCTAAAGGAAAGATGCAAATAGAATATAGGACACGAATCCCAAAATAAAACAAAGAGAAAGTCAAATGACACTTAAAAAAAAAAAAGGTAAAATAATGGTAATAATAGTAATAATAATGCTGATTGAAAATAAAAATGTAATAATTAAAAAGGTGAAAGTCGAGTGGGGAAAAAGAAAAAAATAGTTTCTTAAGTAAAAGATGCAAACAATGAAAATAAAAAATTAAAATAAATAATTTTAAAAAATTAAAATAAAAAAATAAAAAATAAGAAGAATAAAATGTGCAGTAGTGGCGGTCATTCACTTCCTCTATTGTTCTGTTTGGTATGCCTGTTTCCCTGTCTGGGCAGTATTACAGTTCCCTGTGTTCCACTGCTCCTCAGTGTTGTAAGCCAGTCCTAATTTTTAATCAGGCATTGTCTTAATTTCTCGTATTTATTTTTTATTACACCAGAGACAATTTCTGTTTCAGCCCCTGGGTGGCAGTGTTTCTGGATTGACTTCTGGGCCTCTCTAGCTTTTTTTTTTCCCCTATGGCACTCACTACCGGTTTGTGGAGGTGTGTGCCTCAGAGCTGCCTCTTCGATGGTCACTCCCAGCTCTGCTCCCCAGATTCCGGAGAAACAACTTCCCCCTGCAGTCTCTCAGGGTATTCCCCAACTGGGTTTTCCTATGTATTGGGCTTAGTAATCAGAATCGGAAAAAGCCCAAGTGTGCGGACAGTGGGTCTGCGTGCAAGACTAAGCAGCCTCCACTCCTTTGAAATTCTTAGTCTGACCCTCCTCGTCAGATCAAAATGGGTTGCTTTTTAGAGATCTCTTCTGTTAGCAGCTCAGAGGACTGCCTTCCACATTCACGGATCACGAAAGCCCCAACAGCCATTGATTTTTTTTAGGCACAGACTTCCCGGGTCCTGCAGTTCCCGCCGCTCGCGCGTTTCTCTCTCCTGCCACCGGGATGAGAAACCTCACCTTATCCCAGGTGAAATCTGACCTTTCCTTGGTGCAGTAAAGAGTTCCTTTGAATCTGCGTGTTTGCGCCTATTGGGGACCAGTGTTCTGGTGCTCACAGCTGTTCAGTGTTCGCTGTTGTTGTGGAAAATCAGGCTTCCGATAAAATCCTCTTTCCCTTGCAAGATGGCGAGGTTTCCCCCTCTGAGCCAGCAGCTCCGGGAAGGGACTCAGCCGCTGTGGGTACTGCACGATCAGGGGAACCCTGCCTAGCACTGCCCCACCTTCTCCTGGAGTATAGCTGTCCTTTAGCTTGCTAACAAACATTCCCTGTGCGAACCTCAGCTGTTCTTTCTTTCTGTTCCAGGACCAGGCTCGGAACACGTCTCTATTCTGCTGCCATTTTCACCATCTGTCCTCCTTGACCATTTTTTTAAAAAAAAATTAGCTTGTTTGTCTTCTTTTTGTTAGGTAGTATGAGTTCCTTATATATTTTAGAAATTAAACCCTTATCAGATGTATCATTGGCAAATATGTTCTCTCATGCAGTGGGTTCCATTTTCTTTTTGTTGATGTTTTCTTTCACTGTGATGAAGCTTTCTATTTTAATATATTCCCATATGTTTGATTTCACCTTAGTTTCCTTTGCCCTAAGAGATAAACATATTGCTATGAGAAATGTCTGAGATTTTGCTGCCTATGTTTTCTACTAAGATTTTTATGGTTTCACAACTTACATTTAAGTCTTTTATCCATTTTGTGTTTATTATTGTATATGGCCTAGTTTCACCTTTCAGCATATACCTTTCTAATTTTTCCAACATCATTTATTGAAGAGACTATCTTCACTCCATTGTGTATGCTCTTGCCTCATTTGTTGAATATTAATTGAGCATAATGGCTTGGGTCAATATCTGGGGTCTCTGTTCTGTTTCATTGATCTATATGCCTGTTTTTGTGCCAATAATAGGCTTTTTTGATTATAATGGCTTTGCAGTATAACTAGATATCTGGTATTGTGATACCTTCTACTTTGTTCTTTCTCAAGATTCCAGTGGCTATTTGGGGTATTTCTTGGTTCCATATATATTTTTGTAGTTAGTGTTTGTTTTAGATCAGTGAAATATGCCATTTGTATTTTAATAGGGGTTGCGTTGAACCTATAGATGACTTTGGGTAGTATGGACATTTTAATGATGTTGATTTTACCAATCCATGAATATGATATGTTCCTCCACTTGTTTAAGATCCTGTAGTTTCCTAAGTAAAAGTTTTTTACCTCCTTGGTTAAGTTTATTCCTAAGTATCATATTTTTTATTGTAATGGTAAATGTGATTTTTTTTTAGTTTCTATTTCTGATTGTTCATTATCAGTGCATAAAAATGCCATTGATTACTGGGTGTTAATTTTGTATCCTGTTATGTTCCAAAATAGGTTTATTATATATAGTAGTTTTTTGGTGGAATCTTTAGGGTTATCTATGTACAATATCATCTCATCTGTGAATAATGACAGTTTTTCTTCCTCCTTTCCAATTTGGATGCTTTTATGTTTTCTTCTTGTCTGATCGCTATGGCTAGGACTTCCAGTAATATTTTGAATAAGATTGGTGAAAGTGGACATCCCTGTGTTCTTCCTGTTCTTGGGGGAAATGGTTTTAGTTTTTGTCCATTGAGTATGATGTTGGCTGTAGGTTTGTCATGTATTGCCTTTATTATGTTGAGGTATGATCCTTCTTTTCCCATTTTGCTGAGAGTTTTTATCAAAAAAGGGTATTAGATTTTGTCAAATGCTTTTTCTGTGTGGATTCATATGATCATGAGCTTTTTTCTCCTCCAATTCATGTGATGTATTACATTTATTGATTTGCAAATATTGTACCAGCCTTGCATCCTCGGAATAAATCCCACTTGTTCATGGTGTACGATCTTTTTATTTATTGCTGGATTCAATCTGCTAATATTTTGTTGAGGATTTTAGCATCTATGTTCATCAGGAATATTAGCCTGTAATTGTCTTTCATTGTAGTGTCTTTATCTCTATTATAATTAGGCTAATGCTAGCTGTAAACAGAGCTTGGAAGTGTTACTTACTCTTGGGGTTTTTGGGATAGTTTGAAATGGATACGTGTTAGCTCTTCTTTGACTATTTGGTAAAACATCCCTGTGAGGCCATCCAGTCTGGGGTTTGTTTGCTGGGAGGTTTTTGATTACTGCTTCAATTTCATCAGTAGTTATTGGCTTATTCAGGTATTCTGATTCTTCCTCATTGAATTTGCAAGAGTTCACTTTTCTAGGAATATGTCTATTTCTTCCAGGTTGTACAGTTTGTTGGAATATAGTCATTCATACTATTTATTTTATGATCCTTTGTTTTTCTTTGGATTCAGTCGTTACTTCACATCTTTCATTTTTTATTTTCTTTGAGTCCTCTCTTTTTGTTGATGAGTCTGGCTATAGGTTAATCAGTCTTGTTTATCTTTTCAAAGAATCTGCTCTTGGACTTACAGCTCTTCTGTATATATATTTTTAATCTCTATGTCATTTATTTCCCCTCTAATATTTATTATTTCCTTCCTTCTGCTTACCCTGGGCTTTTCTAGTTGTTCTCTTTCTAATTCTTTACATTGCAGGGTTTTTCTTTCTTTCTTTTTTTTTTTTATTAGATAGGCTTGTAATGCTATGAACTTCCCTCTCATGACTACTTTCACTGTGTCCCACAGATTTTGGGTTGTTGGGTGTTCATTTTCATTTGTTTCCAGGAAGTATTTCATTTCTTCCTTTATGTCTTAGGAAAACTATTCATTGTCTAATAATATGCTATTTAGCCTCCATGTGTTTGAGTGTTTTTGAGTGTTTTTATTTTAGTTGATTTCTAATTTCATGCCCTTGTGATATGAGAAGATGCTTGATATAAATTCAAAATTCTTGAATTTCTAGGGATTTAGTTTGTGTCTTAACATGAGGTCTATCTTTGAAAATGATTCTTGTGAATTGAGAAAAATGTATATTTTATAGCTTTGGGGTGAAATGTTTTATAAATGTACCTTTGATCTAGTGTTTTGTTTAGGATCGCTGTTTCCTTGTTATTTTTTGTCTAGACTATCTATCCAGTGATGTCAGTGGGTTGTTAAAGTCCCCTACTGAGATTATATTGTTCCCCATCTTTCCAGTAGTGTCCTCCAGAAGTTTATATATATATATATATATATATATATATATATATATATATATATACACATTTTTTTATGCTCCTGTGTTGGGTTCATATATGTTTCCCAGAGCTATGTTTTCTTGATGTAATTATCCTTTTAGTGTTATGATGTGACCTTAATTGTCTCTTGTTATGGCCTTCACTTTGAAGTCTATTTTGTCAGATATGAGTATTGTTACCCCCACTTATTGTTTCATTTCCATTTTCCAGGAAATTTTTTTCCCATGCCTTCTCTCTCTCTCTCTCTCTCTCTCTCTCTCTCTCTCTCTCTCTTTTGGTTGTTCTCAGTCTTTATTTTACATAATTATCACCTGAGGATATCTTACAAATGGGGATTTCCAGCCCCACTCACAGAGATTCTGAGATGGGAAACCTAGCTTATTACTAAGGAACTGTCATTTTTTATTTTTTTTAAATTTATTTTATTTTTTAATTTTATTTTATTGTTTAAACTATTACAAATAGTAGTACATATGTCTCCTTCCCCCCCCATTGACCTTTCCCTGGCCTCCCTACACCCTGGCACATGCTCTAACCCTACTCCTCCACCCCCCCACAGTGTCATGTGTCCATTGGTTATGCTTATATTCATGCATACAAGTTATTCCGTTGATCTCTTACCTCCTCCCCTCCAACCATCCCAGTGTTCCCGCTGTAGTTTGACAGTCTGTTTGATGCTTCTCTGCCTCTGTATCAATTTTTGTTCATCAGTTTATAATGTACTTTATTATCCATAAATGAGTGATATCATGAGGTATTTTTCTTTCACTGACTGGCTTATTTCACTTAGCATAATGCTCTCCAGTTTCATCCATGATGTTGCAAATGGTAAGAATTCCTTCTTTTTTATTTCATTGTGTAGATGTACCACAGTTTTCTAATCCACTCATCTACTGATGGGCATTTAGGCTGTTTCCAAATCTTAGCTATTGTAAATTGTGCTGCTATGAACATAGGGGTGCATATATCCTTTCTGATTGATGTTTCTGTTTTCTTGGGATATAGTCCTAGAAGTTGTATTACTAGGTCAAATGGCAGTTCCATTTTTAATTTTTTGAGGAAACACCATACTGTTTTCCACAGTGACTGCACCAGTCTGCATTCCCACCAGCAGTGAAGGAGAGTTCCTTTTTTCTCTGCATCCTCACCAGCACTTGTCATTTGTTGATTTGTTGATGATAGCCATTCTGACAGGTGTAAGATGGTACCTCATTGTTGTTTTGATTTGCATCTCTCACATGATTAGTGTGACTTTGAGCATGTTTTCATATGTCTCTTGGCTTTCTGAATGTCCTCTTTCAAAAAGTGTCTATTTAGGTCCTTTGCTCATTATTTTTTTAGTCAAGTACATATTTATTCCTTTACCAACTTTTAACTTCCTAATTATGATACCATATTACATTTACACACCTCTTTATAGTTTAGAATACATTTCCACATGCATTATTCACTTTTGATTACCATAAAAACTGTATGAGTTAGACACCACCTTACTAGCTCCAATATGTAGTTTAGCAAGCTGAGGCTCAGTGAGGTTAACTGGTTTGTGCAATGTTACCAAGCTAGTTAAGATAAGCAGGACTCCACCCAGAACTTCTGATTCCACCTCAGGGATATTCCAAGTACATTAAAGAGATAGCTATTTCTTCACATGAGTGAAATCATGCTCATTGTTATTTATTTTTTAATCTCATGCTGTCCTATAGTGAATTTTGCACATGAATATGACAGGTTTTATTCTACATCTAACAATGTGTCTTTTTTTCTCTAATTACCACCTCTTAGTATTCTTTTTTTAAATTTCTTTATTGATTAAGTTATTACATATGTCTCCTTATCTCCCCATTACCCACCCCCCATCACCCCCACTCATGACCTGAACCCCTGTTGGCTGTGTCCATTGGTTAGGCTTATATGCATGCATACAAGTACTTTGGTTGATCTCTCCCCCTAACTTCCACCCTCACCTACCTTTCCTCTAAGGCTTGATGGTCTGATCCGTGTTTCTCTGTCTCTGGATCTGTTTTTGTTCACCAGTTTATGTTGTTGTTATTGATTATATTCCATAAATGAGTGAGATCATGTGATATTTATCTTTCTCTGACTGCCTTATTTCACTTAGCATAATACTCTCCAGTTCCATCCATGCTGTTGCAAATGGTAAGAACTCCTTCTTTTTTACCACAGCATAGTATTCCATTGTGTAGATGTACCACAGTTTTTTAATCCACTCATATGCTGATGACTTTGCCCATTTTTTGATTGGATTGTTTATCTTCCTTTTGTTAAGTTGTATGAGTTCCCTGTAAATGTTGGAGATTAAACCCTTATCAGAGATAACTTTGGCAAATATGTTCTCCCAGGAAGTGGGCTTTCTTGTTGTTTTGTTGATGCTTTCTTTTGCTGTGCAGAAGCTTTTTATGTTGATGTAGTCCCATTTGTTTATTTTCTCTTTAGTTTTCATTGCCTTAGGAGCTGTATCAGTAAAGATATTGCTACGACAAATGTCTGCTTTTTTGCTGTCTATGGCTTCCTCAAAGATTTTTATGGTTTCCTGTCTTATGTTTAAGTCCTTTATCCATTTTGAGTTTATTTTTGTGTATGGTGTACGTTGGTGGTCCAGTTTCATTTTTTTTGCAAGTATGTGTCCAGTTTTCCCAACACCATTTATTGAAGAAACTGTCTTGACTCCATAGTATGCTCTTGCCTACTATTAATTGAGCACACTGTCTTGTGTCGATTTCTGGGTTCTCTGTTTTGTTCCACTGGTCTATATGTCTATTCTTGTGCCAGAACCAGGCATTTTTAAGAACAACGGCCTGGTAGTATAGCTTGATATCTGGTATTGTGATCCCTCCAACATTGTTCTTTCTCAAGATTGCTGCTGCTAATCAGGGTCTTTTTTTATTCCAGATGAATTTTTGGAGAATTTGTTCTAGGTCTTTGAAGTATGCCATTGATATTTTAATGGGGATTACTTGAATTTATACATTGCTTTGGGTAGTTTAACATTTTAATAATTTTGATTCTACCAATCCATGAACATGGTATATTCTTCCATTTGTTCATGGCTTCCTCTATCTCTTTTTTTAGCGTCCAGAAATTTTCTGAGTACAGGCCCTTTGTCTCCTTGGTTAAGTTTATTCCTAGGTATCTTAATATTTTGTTGCAATGGTAAATGGTATTGCTTTTTAATTTCTCTTTCTGTGTGTTCATTATTGTTTAACAGAAAAGCCATAGACTTCTGGGTATTAATTTTGTATCCTGCTACATTGCCGAATTTATTTATTAAGTCTAGTAGTTTTTTGATATAGTCTTTGGGGTTTTCTATGTACAATATTATGTCATCTGCAAATAAGGACAGTTTTACTTCTTCTTTTCCAATTTGGATGCCTTTTATTTATTTTTCTTGTCTGATTGAAATGACTAGTACTTCCAGTATTATATCAAACAGGAGTGGTGAGAGTGGGCATCCCTGTCTTTTTCCTGTTCTTAGGGGAAACGGTTTTAGTTTTTGCCCTTTGTGTATGATGTTGGTTGTGGGTTTTTCATATATGGCTTTTGTTATGTTGAATTATGATCCTTCTATTCCCACCTTGCTGAGAGTTTTTATCAAGAATGGGTGTTGGATTTTGTTCAATGCTTTTTCTGCATCAATGGATATGATTATATGGTTTTTATCTCTCAGTTTGTTTATGTGGTGTATCACATTTATTGATTTGTGGATGTTGTACCATCCTTGCATCCCCGGAATAAATCCCACTTGGTCATGTTGTATGATTTTTCTAATGTAATGCTGGATTCGACTTGCTAGAATTTTGTTGAGGATTTAGGCGTCTATCTTCATGAGGGATATTGGCCTGTACTTCTTCCTTTGCATTGTCTATATCTCGTTTGGGATTAGGGTAATGTTGGTTTCATAGAAAGAGCTTGGGATTGATCTTTTTCTTGAGTTTTTTGGAATAGTCTGAGGAATATAGGTTTTATTTCTTCTTTGAATGTTTTATAAAACTCCCCTGTGAAGCCATCTGGTCCAGGGCTTTTGTTTGTTGGAAGTTTTTTTTTTTATTACTGCTTCAATTTCCTCCATTGTTATCAGCTTATTCAGATTTTTTGATTCGTCCTGGTTGAGTTTTGGAAGGTCGTATTTTTCTAGGAATATGTCTATTTCTTCTAGGTTGACCAGTTTGTTGGAGTAGAGTTGTTCATATTATTTTTTAACAATCCTTTGTATTTCTGTGGGGTCTCTTGTTATTTCACCTCTTTCATTTCTGATTTTGTGTATTTGGGTCCTCTTTCTTTGCTTCTTGGTGAGCCTGGCTGGAGGTTCATCAAACTTGTTTATCCTTTCATAAAACCAGCTCTTGGTTTCATTGAATTTTTGTATTGTTGGGTTTTTTCGGGGGGGTCTCTATGTCATTTATTTCTGCTCTGATCTTTATTATTTCCTTCCTTCTGCTCACACTGGGCTTTTCTTGTTATCTCTTTCTAGTTCTTCAAGTTTCAGAGTTAGATGTTTTACTACCAGTGTTTCTTGTTTTTTGAAGTAGTCCTGTAATGCTATGAACTTGCCTTTCAGGATTGTTTTCATTGTGTCCCAAAGATTTTGGATTGTTGTGTTTTCATTGTCATTTGTTTCCAGGATGTTTTTTATTTCTTTTTTGATCTCTTTGGTAACCCACTCATTGTTTAATAGCATGTTATTCAGCCTCCAAGTGGTTGAATTTTTGTGATTGTTTTTACTGTAGTTGATTTCTAATTTTATGCCATTGTGATCTGAGAAGATGCTTGATATGATTTCAATCCTCTTGTATTTGGAGAGATTTTGTCTGTGTACCAATATGTGGTCTATCTTTGAAAATGTCCCATGTGCACTTGAGAAGAATGTATATTCTGTAGTTTTGGGGTGGAATGTTCTAAAGATGTTGATTAAGTCCATCTGATCTAGTGATTCATTTAGGATTGATGTTTCTTTGCTAATTTTTTGTCGAAAGGATTTATCCAGTGATGTTAATGGGGTATGAAAGTCTCCTAGTATGATTGTGTTACTGTCAATCTCCCCTCTGATATCTTCCAGAAGTTTTTTTATGTATTTGGGTGCTCCTTCATTGGGTGCATAAATGTTTACCAGAGTTATATCCTCTTGTTGTATTGATACTTTTAGAATTATGAAGTGGTCTTTCTTGTCTCTTGTTATGGTCTTCACTTTGAGGTTTATTTTGTCAGATATAAGTATTGCTACCCAGCTTTTTTTTCATTTCTATTCACCTGAAAAACCTTTTTCCATCCCTTCAACATCAGTCTGTGTGAGTCCCTTGATCTGAGGTGGATCTCCTGTTGACAGCATATATATGGGTCATGTTTTCTTATCCATTTGGTCACTAGATGTGTTTTGATTGGAGAATTTAATCCATTTACATTTAATATTATTATTGATAGGTACTTGTTTGTAGCCATTTCTGTACTTTATGCCTGTGTTCCTTCCTGCCTTTCTATTTCTTCTTTTTACAGCATTCTCTTCAGCATTTCTTGCATTGGTGGCTTGGTAATGTTAAATTCCCTTAGCCATTTTTTTGTCTGTGAACCTCCTGATTTCCCCTTCAATTTTGATTGATAGTCTTGCTGGATAGAGTATTCTTGGACTCAGTCCTTTGCTTTGCATCTCTTTGTATATTTCGTTCCATTCCCTTCTAGTTTAATGTGTTTCTGTTGAGAAATCAATTGATAATCTGATGGGGGATCCTTTGTTGGTCACTCTCTGTCTCTCTCTTGCAGCCTTTAAGATTCTCTCTTTGTCGTTAACATTTGCCATTTTAATTATGACGTTTCCTTGTGTGGGTCTTTGGGATTCATCTTGTTTGAGACTTTCTGTACTTGTGTAACTTTTTCTTCCCCATATCAGAGAAGTTTTCTGTCATTATTTCTTCAAATAGATTTTCTAATCCTTGCTGCTCTTCTTGTCCTTCTGGAAGCCCTATTATATGTAGGTTACTTTGTTTTGCATTGTTCCAATGCTCCCTTAGGCTCTCCTCCTGCTTTTTATTTTTTTTCTCCAGCTGCTGTTCAGATTGGGCTTGTTTATCTACCTTATCTTCTAACTCACTTATTCGGTCCTCTGTTTCTTCTAGTTGATTGTTGAATCCTTCCATGGTGTTTTTGATTGTAGCTGTATCACTTTTCATTTCTTCCTGATTTTTGCATAGGTTGTTGATTTTCTTGTCCATCTGGTGTATGAACTATATGACCATTACTCGGAATTCTTTTTCTGTCATGTTGCATGCCTCCATTTCACTTACTTCCTTTCTTGGCGATTCCTCCTTTTCTTTCCTCTGGAAATTATTTAATTGTCTCCCCATTCTAACTATCACCAGAAGGTTCAAATGCCGAGTTGTGGGGGGTTGGGCCATGTGCAGTGGGAGCTTTGTGCCACCTGAGTGTCACTGAAGAGCTCCAACACCAAGACGTGTGGCTGCCGTGGGTTTGTGGGAGCCATGCTCACGCAGGATCAGAATCACTGGTGCTCAGTGCAACCTTGTGCATGCACCTAGAATCAGGAACCCCTCCTCCTCCACACTGATAAAAAGACCCCACTGGCATGTGCTGAAATTCAGAGTCCTCTAGTGCATGCCAGGATTCAGAGTCCCCCTGTGCTTACGCCAAGAATCAAGTATCAGTGTCTCTGTTGCTTGCTGTGGCCTCTCACTGAGAATCAGGGTCCCTGTGTGTGCATGCGCTGAGAGTTGCAGTCACTGGCTCTTAGTGTAAGTGCACTGGGAATCAAGGACCCCAGGTGCACGTGATGAGAAACAGTCAAGTTATTGGTGCTCAGTGCTGCCTCTCATGCAGAGAATCAGGGTCCCTGGTCTGCTTGGGAGACCGAGTTGCACAGCCACCTTGTGTCGGCAGGAGGTCCACTCCTGCGCTATGAAAAACATACTTCTGTGTGTGCTTGCCCAGAATCAAAGTCAGGTGGCACTGCTGCCCTGTGTGAATGTGGGGTCTGGTTGCAAGAGTGCACTCTGTGGGAAGCAGATTCCCAGTGTCTGCCCAGGCTCAAATTCGGGCAGTGGAGCCAGAGCCGCCCTGTGTAGGCATGGGATCTGGCCGCGTGCTTGCGCTCTGTGGGAAGCAGATTCCCAGTGTCTGCGTGCCCAGGCTCAAATTTTGGCAGCAGAGCTGGAGCCACCCTGTGTGGGCAGGAGGCTTGCTTGCATGGGGCAGGACCAGCAGTTTCTATGGCACTGCAGCAAGCCTGTGAGGAGGGGGATGGGCTCTGTGACTCACAGAAATCTACCGCCCGGATATCTGGATTCTTGGTGTCTGTGGATCTGCAGCTATGGTAACAGGTTTTTGTCCCCAGTGGCTTTAGGGTCCTAGTTTGCGTCTGAGTCTAGATTGGGTAGTGGTGAGGCTAGGATCCTAGTCTCAAACAGTTCTGTTTTTCAAGATGGTGTTGTCTCTGTGCCTGCACTGGACACCCCCAGACTGTCTGCCGTGGCAGTGAAGGTTTTGCCGTCTATGACTGCCTGTTTTGGCAGTTCCTTGGAATACCTGCAGGATCTGTTCCTAGCTCACACAGACACACATACCACCCACATCCACACACTCCTCTATTGCTCCCTCACTCTCTCACACACTCTTCCTCCCTACCTTCTTGACGGTTGCCATCTTTTCTCCCCAGGCCTTCACTTTTATCCTGTGTGAGTCTTTTGTTACGAGGTGGGTTTCTGATAGAAAGCATATACATGGGTTATATTTCCTTATTTATTTAGCTACCTTATGTCTTTTTATTTAAGCTATTTCATTTAAGGTTATTACTGATAGATACCTATTTTTTTAACATTCTTATTCTTTATGCCTGTTCTTTTCTCTTTCTCTCCACTTCTTCTTTTTACAATTTTCTTCAGTGCTGGTTTGGTGCTATTAAATTCTTTATTCTTTTTTCTTATCTGTGAAACTCTTTATTTTACCTTCAATTTTGAATGATAGCCTTGCTGGATAGAGTAGTCTTGGGTTCAATCCCTTTGTTTTCTTTACTTTATATATTTCATGCCACTCTCTACTGGCCTGAAGTGTTTTTGTTGAGAAATTAGCTTACTATCTAAAATGAGAGGTTCATTGTAGGACACTTTCTGTCTTTCTCTTGCAACATTTAAGATTCTTGTCTTTAACATTTTCCATTTGAAATATTATGTGCCTAGATGTGGTTGTCTTTTGGTTCATCTTGATTGGGACTCTGTTTCCTAAATTTGAGTGACTTTTTACCTTCACCTGGTTAGGTAAATGTTCTGCCATTATTTCTTCAATCAGGTTTTCTAATCCTTTCTCATATTCTACTCCTTCTGGTACCCCTATAATGCAAATGTGGTTTCATTTTATGTTGTCTCAAAGTGCTCCTAAACTCTTCTCATGATTTATTTATTTATTTTGCTATTCGAATGGGTATGTTTTTCTACCTTCTGTTCTCATTCACAGTTTTGGTCCTCATCTACTTCCAGTCTGCTGTTGAATCCTTCCATGGTGTTCTTTATTTCATCTATGCCATTCTTCATTTCCAATTGACTCTTGTTTATTGTTTCAACCCCCTTTTCATGTAGGTGTAACTCTCATTAAGCCCCTTATAATTCTGATTAAGTTGCTTGTATTTCTCACTGAATTGTTTAAGCACTCTTATTACTGTTTCTCTGAATTCTTTGTTTGACAAATTACTTGCTTTCATTTCATTTAGTTACTTTTCTGGTGATTCCTCCTTTTCTTTCATTTAGGGGTTGTGTCTTTTTCTCCCCACTTTTGCTATCCCTTTGTTTTTCTTTCTATGTATTAGATCAAACTGTTATGCATCCCAGATTTTGTAGGGTGGTGTTATGTAGTAGGTATTTTGTTGGACCTAGTCATGTAGTCTCTTAGATCTCCTAAGCAGGTTACTCTAGAAAAGCCCCTTGCTTGAGTTATTTGGCTTCTCCTGTTGTTGTTGGATCTTGAATGATATTTCCCCTTTCATACATGTGTTCTCTTCACAGGCTGGCTGAAAATGTGACTCATCCCTGAGCACATCCTGCGAGTTATTTTGGAAGTGTTGATAGAACAGAACAAAATACAGCACAACAAAGCATGAAACAAAAGAAACAAAACAAAAATATACACAAGACCCCAACAGCACCAACAAAAATAACCACCATAGAAGAGATAATTAGGAAAGACAAAAGAGAGCAAAAATGATAGAAGAAAAGGAAGAAAGAGAAAATATGAGGAGAAAAATAACAACAAATAAACAACCCCCCCACATACACACACAAAAAGACAAAGGGGGGGGCAGAGGAGGAAAGAATATGTAGGCACAAAGCTGCAATAATTGAATACAAATAAAGAATTTATGAAAATAAAAATAGAGGAGAAAGCAGATAGACCCAAAATAAGAAAAGGAAAAAAGATGAGATTTTAAGGGAAACAGAAAAGAGAGAAGAAAAAAATTGGTTAGGAAAACGGAAGAGGAAAATTAGATATATGAACAAAACAATAGAGACTACAATAATAACAAATAATAATAAAACAAATAAAGATGATAAATAAGAAATAAAAAAGAAAGAAAAGAGAAAATATAAAAAGGAAAGAAAAAAGGAAAAAATGTGAAGTGGCATTAGTTTCAGCAGAGTTTATTTTCCCATGGGAGCTCACTTTGGATCCTACTCCTCTGATAACTGTGTCTGACTGTTCTGTTTGCCACTTCTGGGCTTCCTGTGAGGTATTGAGGTGTTAACTACTGTCAGAAACTGTCCTCCTTTGGCTTTCAGCAACCTGCTTGAAGCTCCAAGTGATCCACAGTTTGTGTCTGTCTCCACAGGAGTTGGCTACAAGCAGGAGGGGCAATCTGCTCTCTAAAGCAGGTTTGTTAGCAGCAGGAGGCCCAGGGTTCCTGAGGCTCCACCTCTGCCTGACTTTGCCTGCTAGCCAGATGTCAATCTTAATCATTCAAAAGTCTGTTTCTCAAAGGGATTTAGGTGGTGGAGGTGCTGTTTAGCTTTCAGGGAATGTGGTTGGTGTGTTTCCCTGTCCCAGAGATACTCCTCTGGGAGTAGCCCAAATATTACTCTACTCTTAGTTGGGCAGAGATCCACTTATGTAATCCAATGGGATGGGATGTAAACCTAGAGTTTCTATCTGCTCTCCCTAGCAGGAAATGTACCAGTCAGGTTCCAGGGGCAGGAGGCTCCTCCTCCAATCCAGTCACTGAGGCTCCTGAGACTGTTTAAACACATAGGCTTGGCCTCTGCTTTTGTTTCCTCTGAAAAGGTCAAAATTCAGGGTTTGGCAGGCAGTGCTACTGAGGGTGGGATGGGTTGTATCACTTAGTGAGGCTTTTTTGTTTTGTTTTGTTTTTACCTACCCCGTGGCTACTAGGAGCAGCTAGGTCCTCTCAGGAAAAATGGCCATTTCAATTTGGAGCATATGATAAATTCAGGACTTCTTGCTGCTGCTTTTCCCTGTCTCCCTGCAACGCTTCCCACCTCAGCTTCTCTTTAGGCACCTCAAATCCTAGCCTACCCCCATGCACCAAAGCCTGTGAGTACCTGCAAATGGAAACTTCTGTGCTCTGGGTTTAGAAAAAATGCAATGAAACCGTGGCTTCCTACACAACTGGCTCCAGCCTCCACCTGGACCAGCAGCCCTTCATCCTTTCATGGCTGGATGTTATGTGGGCCACAGTCTTGGCTCTGGTGCTCAGGACTGTGGAGCCCAGTATGAGTTCCAGGCCTCTATCTTCTGAGGGAACAGACCCTCCTGTAGCTGGGAGTTCCCTCTTCACTCTTGGCCTGCTGGCCTGTCCCCCCTGGAAGCTGGGTCAGCTCCTCTTGTGACCTCACCCTTTCTACTCATCTCTAGGTGTTTTCTGTCCTTCCTTGATATGTCTCCTCCTTAGCTGGACCTCAGTTGGTAATTCCAGGCGTATGGTCTCCACTTTAGTTTTATTTCCAGTCTGGTCTTGGGAGGAGGTACACTATAGGTCTGCCTATTTGGCCACCATTTTCCCCCCTCCCATTCTACTCATGGAATATTTTGTTCCATCCCTTCACTTTCAATCTGTCTGTCTTTTGATTTGATATTAATCTTTTGTAGGCAGCATATAAATACATCTTATTTTTTATTCATTCCTCAACTGTATGTCTTTTCATTAGAAGATTAACTTATTTAAATTTAAATACTTATTGATAGGTATTTGCTTATTGTCATTTTGTTAATACAATTTTGGTTATATTTGTAGATCTTTGTTCTTCTAGCCTCTACCCTTGTGGTTTTCTTTAGTATTATGTTTAGGTTGCTTTCTTTTCAGTTTTTGTATCTATTGTAGATATTTTTTTGTGATTACCATATACTCATATATTTTCATTTAAATATATAGAAGTATATTTAAATCTAATAGACACGGAATCTAAACACATGTTAAACACACATTTTTACTCCTCTCAGTAATGTTTTAATGTCATAATTAACATATTTGTACTTTGTGTATCACCTACCTAATTATTGTAGTTATAATTGATTTTACTATTTTGTTTACCTTTTATACTAGATTTTTAATTGGCTGCTCATGTCTTTACTATATATACATTTTTTCTTTTCTTTAGCTTTTCTGCTTAAAAAAGGAATCTTTAACATTTTTTGTAAAGCTAGCATAGTGGTAGAACTCTTTATTATTCCTTTAATTCTGAATGATTAAGTTGCTGCATAGAGTATTACTTGTTGTATGTTATTTTTAAAATTTATTTTAGCATTTTAAATAGATCTCCCAAATCCATTCTGCTTATCAATGTTTCTGTTAAAAAATAAGCCTATAGACTAGTGGGGTTTCACTTGTATGTGGCTAGTTGTTGTTCTCTTGCTGCTTTTTACATCCTCCTTTTATATTTGACGTTTTTTATTTTAAGTATAAGATGTCTTGGTGTGACTCTCTTAGGACTTTTGTGTTTCCTGTATTTCTACTTTCTTTTCAAGGTTAGGAAATTATTCAGGAATCAATTATTCAAATATGGCTTTAAATTTATTTTTAAAATCTTTATTGTTGAAAGAATTACATATGTCCCTGTTCCCCCTCCCCATTGACCTCCACTAGTCCACTCCTACCTCCTACCCTAGGCCTTTCTCATCCTATTGTCCCTCACTATGGGTTATGTATATATGCATAAAAGTTCATCTGTTAATCTCTTCCCACCCACCCACCCTCCCCAGCCTTCCCTCTGAGGTTTGAGAATCTGTTCTGTACTTCTGACTCTGGATTTATTTTGGTCATCAGTTTATATTGCTCATTATATTCCACAAATGAGTGCGATCATGTGATATTTATCTTTCTCTGACTGGCTTATTTTGCTTAGCATAATGCTCTCCAGGTCCATCCATGCTGTTGGAAATGGTAAGAGTTCTTTCTTTTTTATAGCAGCATAGTATTCCATTGTGTAGCTGTTTTTTTAATCCACTCATCTACTGATGGACATTTAGGCTGTTTCCAAATCTTAGTTATTGTAAATTGCTCTGCTATGAACATAGGGGTGCATATATTCCTTATGATTGGTATTCCTGATTTTGATTGTGTTCCTGATTTCTTAGGATATATTCATATAAGTGGGAGTACTGGGTCAAATGGGAGTTCCATTTTCAATTTTTTGAGGAAATTCCATATATTTTTCAAAAGGGGCTGCACCAGTCTACATTCCACCAGCAGTGCATGAGGGTTCCTTTTTCTCCATATCCTTGCAAGTACTTGTACTTCATTGATTTGTTGATGATAGCCATTCTGACAGGTGTGAAGTGGTATCTCAATGTCATTTTGATTTGCATCTCTTAGATGATTAGTGACTTTGAGAAATTTTCATATGCCTCTTGGCCTTCTGTATGTCCACTTTCAAGAAGTGTCTATTTAGATACTTGGAACATTTTTGAATTTAATTGTTTGTCTTCCTTTTATTATGTTATATGAGTTCCCTGTATATTTTGGAATTACCACTTTATTGGCTGTATCATTGGTAAATATGTTCCCCCCTAGGCTGATGCCGCATGGAGCACTGTGCTTGTCCCAAGAAAGATGTCCACTCTGGAATAGGAAAATAAGTCAGCAGAGGGACCCTAGTGGATGACCCTCCAGCCCTCTACCTGGAGCCACACAACCCAGTTTCTCTTCAGAGGGTTCTATTTGGCTCTAAGTCACCTCCCTTGGATGTTGCTCAGGGTCAATGGCTGCAAATAAGATATTTTGTGTTGGACCTTTAAGAGGCAGCCTGGTCCATCTATGCTGTCCCAAAGGGTAAAAAAACTTTATGCTAAGTGAAATATGCAAATCAGAAAAAGACAAGTACCACATGATTTCACTCATATGTGGAATTTCATGAACAAACTGAACTACCAAGCAAAATAGAGACAGATTCATAGACAGAGAGCAGGAAGACAGCTCTTGTGTGGGGGAGGAATAGTTTGGGGGTGGAGTGGAAGGATTGAGCAAAACAGAGAGAGAACTCATGGACATGGACAACAGTGTGGTGATTGTGAGGGGGAGAGAGATTAGTGGAGGTGGAAGAGGGCATAGAAGGAATAAATGGTGATGTAAAAAATAAAATAGCATAAATAAAAGAGGGAGCCTGGGTTTCTAGCAGAGTCCTGTCTGTCCCTGGTGGACAGAATATCCACTGATTTTCACAGCCAGATATGGAGGCTCCTCTTCCTGGTTCTGATGCTCTAAACTGGGGAACCCAGAGTTGGTTTGAGACACATGCTCCTCAAGGGAAACCTTTGCAACTCAGATATTCATCTAGACTTTTAGCCACCATGCATGGGGGTTGTGCCAGCCTTTTTCACTTCTCTGTCCTTCCTACCATTATCAATGTCACTTCTTCTGTAAATCTTTGGTTTTAAGACCTCTATTCAGCTAATCTTATGTTGGTTATTCAGGATGATTATTCTATAATTTAGTTGTAATTCCCATTTTGTCCTGGGAGGAGGTGAGTATAACTTCCACCTGCTCCTCAGCTATCTTGGATCCTCCATAGGATCTTTATATTTCCATGTGTTTGAACAGAATTATTGGTAGCCCTTATTTCTTGGAGCATTATTATAATATCAGCTTTAAAGTCTTTGATAATTCTGATATCTGTTTTATTTCTGGGTTTGCATGTGTTAATTATTAATTTATTTTCAAGTTGTGATTTCTTGAGTTATTATGTGCCAGTTAATTTTATATTATTTCCTGTACCGTTGTGTTTTATCTTATGAGACATTGAGTCTTATAAAATAAAAACCTGAAGAGAAAGTTGATTTCTTTTTTGTTTTCTTTTAGCAGGCCATTGACTTAGTAGATTTAGGCCAGAATTTTCAACCCAATTTCTGTGGTTTGTAGTTCAAATGCCATTACATTTTTCATAGCTTCTGTACTGTTCTTTGGAACTGTCCAGTGGATGTTCCCCTCTGGGTCCTGTTTAAATCCTAAGGAGAATTATTTTTTGTTGTTTTGTTTTCTTTTAGCAGAAAATATACTTGATTGTGTTTGGGCCACAAGTTCCTACATGCCTTCTGTGGTATGTATTTCAAATGTCATTCCTTAATTTTTCAAAGTATTTTTGATGTTATTTGAAACTCTCCTGCATGTGCACCTGCCAGTAGCCATTTTGTAACCTTAGTGGTAGTTTACCCTGAAGGTCAGTTTTCAAAGCCTTTAGGAAGTTGTATAGGATAGGTCCCTGCATGTGTTTTTCAGAGGTGAACCTAGGTGTTTGTATACCACATTATGGCATTGCTCTTGAGCCCCTCATCTCCATGAATTTCCCAACACTTTCTGGTTCACTGGGGCCTTTCTTCTTGGTATTCTGAATAAAAAGTTTATCTGCTCTACTCTGTACTTCCATTGCTATGGTCCATCTAGAACCAAGCAGCAAAAAGTGAGAAACAAAAGCAATGAGGATTCAATCAAATCCTTGGGACCACAATTCTTCCACTCAGAGAGAATGAACCTCTTCTACTTGAGTGTTAGCCACCAGCTCAGCTTTCACTGACAATCCTATATAATAAAAGGCTAATATGCAAATTGACCTAAGGGCAGAAAGACCAGTCACTATGATGTGCACTGACCACCAGGGGGCAGACGCTCAATGCAGGAGCTGCCCTCTGGTGGTCACTGTGCTCCCACAGGGGGAGCTTTGCTCAGCCACAAGCTGGGATGAAGGCTGTGAGTGCAGCAGTGGTGGCAGGAGCCTTCCTGCCCTCACAGCTGCGCTAAGGACCCCTGGGGGATGTCTGACTGCTGGGAGCATGCCAAAGCCAGCAGGCAGACATCCCCAAAGGGGTCCTGGACTGCGAAAAGGCGCAGGCCAGGCTGAGGGCCCCCCACCCTGGTGGTGCACGAATGTTGTGCACCGGGCCTCTAGTAAAGCAATAATGAATTGCCCCAGTGCTACAATGGAATTGAACAGAAAGAAAGGGTAATAAATAAAGGGATTTCCCCAGTTCTTCTGATCTTTAGATGTTCTCTTTCATCTCATTAGGGGAGAAAGAAAAGTCTACTTCTGAAGCTCATTTTGTATGTACCTTGCATTCATTTCTGGATTTGGGGCTATCTTTGAGTCCAGTGAGGCAATACTAGGGTGGGAGGCAAGGAACAAGGAACTCATTTCTGGTTTTGTGGTAGATAAAATTATTGCATTTTCTACCAATGGGTCTGTTACCATTTACTTTTCAAATTCCCAGATAGCTGCTTCCTTCATCATGACAATGATTTATATTTGCTTCAGTGGGAAACAAGGAATGAAGTATGCTTACTCCATCTTGATCTGATACAAAACTATCTCTCTTCATCTCTTTTTTTCCCCCTCAGACTTTATCTATTTTCTCCTATATACTTTCTCTCTCTTTGCATATGTCCTTTATTCATTCTATTTTTACTCTTTCTCACATTCTTTGTTTTCCATCTTTCTCTCCTGGTCTCATTTTCTGTGGTTGTATTATTACAGAAGACCAGAGAAAAACCAAACCAGGCTTAGAGAAAGGGAGTTATATTTTATTTTGCGCAGGCACAGAGAAAAATGTGTCTTTCAAATTCCGGGCCCCCCATATGGATGAAATTTTTCTATTTATATCTTTTCTAGTTCTTTTGTCTCCCAAATTTGGAATGAGACTTCTGGGCCTTCTGCGAAAGAAGGCCTGCATGCTGGGAAGGGGCCATGAGACCATATCTCAAGGCCTGGCCTGACACCTCTGTCTGGAGCATAGTCCATGGCCTCTCTGTAATTGGAGTAGTCTTGTTTTCCTTATTATTTAAGCAAGCAAGCGTTTACAGAAGCCAAAATAGCAGGGTTAAAGTTTCAAATAGCAGTTTTTATATAAGATGGATGCTTCACTCCCCACTGGTTTTATGTACACGAGTCAAATCATTGACTCTTTTGGGTCATTGTTGGGGAGAAAGTTATATTGACCCTTCAGGACTATAAGCTTGATATAATTAATTCTCTGCTGAATGAAGTCAGTGGGCCTGTTTATAAGATAAGGGCCCAGAATGAGGGCCAGGAGTAATCTTTAGCAGGTCCGAAGAGTCTTGGACTCTCTATTTTGCCTGGGATGTCTTAAACCGGGTGTGATGAAGCCATGTCGGAATCCCGTTGACCTTGACTGCCGTGGGGGTGGTCCTTTCCAGGTAGGAGTCAGTCCTTGTGTGGCAAATTTCTTTACCCAAACAGAGTGACCAGCGTGGAAGGAATGGACCAGATCAGAAGTTGGGATAGGCAGAGCATCTTGGACATACTTCAGGACTGCTTTCTGGGTGGACTGTAAAGCCTGAAAGAACTTGAGTAAAGATTGGTTATAGCAGCACAATTCACCATAGCTAAGATTTGGAAACAGCCTAGGTGCCCGTCAGCAGATGACTGGATCAGAAAACTGTGGTACATCTACACAATGGAATACTATGCTGCCATAAAAAAGAAGGAATTCTCATCATTTGCAGCAACCTGGGAGGAATTGGAGAACATTATGTTAAGTGAAATAAGTCAGTCAATGAAAGAAAAATACCACATGATCTCACTCATTTATGGATAATAAAGAACATTATAATCTTGAACAAAAAGATAGATACAGAGACAGTAAAGCATCAAACAGACTGTCAAATTACAAGGGGAAGGTTAGGGAGAGGTGGGGGAGATAAGAGATCAATCAAAGGACTTGTATGCATGCATATAAGCATAACCAATGGATGCAAAACTCTGGGGGGTGGGGGCATATATGGGAGTGGGGTGTGGGGAGGGCAATGGTAAGATATGTACACATATAATACCTTAATAAAAAAATTGAAAAAAAAATAAAAATAAAAAATAAAATAAAATAAAAAAAAAAAAGATTGGTTATGGATTTCAGTTTTTCTCGATTGGGTTTCCATGTAAGATGGTGAGGTGGATAAGTCAGGGTCTGGAAGTGTCACTAGAATCTGCAGAGGCCTCACTGGTTTTAGGGCAGCCTCCCAGGCTGCGTCATCTGCAGTCTCATTCCCTCTTGCTTCTTGGGAGTCCCCTTGTCTCATATACTTAGAGGTGGGAAGACTTAGTTACATCTGGTAGTGCTAGTTGGCCCATTGTCCTTGCTCTACTCATGTCTGTCTAACTGCCTAATATATTACCTCAAGGATCCTGGCTCTGAATTCTTTTAGGGAAAATGGACGTTGGTGGGCTCTTCTAGCCACTTCCTGCTGAGGCAGGTCAGAGGTTTCTCTCAGAGCCAAGAGATCCTTGCTGTCTGTCAGAGGGACAATGAGTCCTGGGCACAGAAGGAGGTGGGCTTGTGACCTGGTGGAGACAAACTGTAACAAATGGTCTGGTGGAAGGGAAAGAAAACATTTCGTTTTTAATAACTTATATTGAAATAGGATTTTTCTCCTCAAAATTACCCCCATGTTTATCAAAAGAGCCAAATCAGGGACAATTTATATATTGTATTCAATTTGGCCTGATTGTTTGCATAAACATAACAAGAATGGTAACTGACTACCTTTGCCGGAATTTCATGATTGAATCTTTAAAAAAATATATTTTATTGATTTTTTTACAGAGAGGAAGAGAGAGGGATAGAGAGCCAGAAACATCGATGAGAGAGAAACATCAATCAGCTGCCTCTTGCAAACCTCCTAATGGGGATGTGCCCGCAACCAAGGTACATGCCCTTGACCGGAATCGAACCTGGGACCCTTGAGTCCACAGGCCGACGCTCTATCCACTGAGCCAAACCGGTTTCGGCTCATGATTGAATCTTAATGTGCCCCGTAGGGCCAGGAAACTAAGCCATCCAGCTGCCATCAGGCCTGCCTGCAGTATCTGCTGAGTTAGGTGAAGTCCTCACCTGTAGTGTCTCTACCCGGGCCCATGCCTTAGGCTTTAAGGCCCACTCTAGTAGCCCTCCTACTCCTCGCAGCTGAGAGTGCATGGGGGTTCCGCAGGGATGCAGAGGCACCCTTATTGCTCCCCTTCTACTCTGACCAGCCACCAGCAATGGTAGGATATGGGCATGATGCTCTAGCACCAGCTATTTTCAAGGCTACCAAGCAGGATACCAGGCTTTCTCCATGGCACTCTTATTGGCTTCAAGTCTTCAGAATTCAGGCAGGGCTCTTTAAAACATGATACTCCAGTCAAAGTTTCTGGTTAATAAAACCACTATTGGAAACCGGTCTTATTGAATTTACTAGAGGCCCGGTGCACGAAATTCGTGCACGGGGGGGGGGGGGGTGTCCCTCAGCCCAGCCTGTACCCTCTCCAATCTGGGACCCCTTGAGGGATGTCCGACTGCCCATTTAGGCCCGATCCCAGTGGGATCGGGCCTAAATGGGCAGTTGGTTATCCCTCTCACAATCCAGGACTGCTGGCTCCCAACTGCTTGCCTGCCTGCCTTCCTGATTGCCCCTAAACTCTTCTGCCTGCCAGCCTGATCACTCCCTAACCACTCTGCTGCCAGCCTGATTGATGCCTAATTGCTCCCCTGCCAGCCTGTTTGCCCCCAACTTCCCTCCTCTGCCAGCCCGGTCACCCCTAACTGCCCTCCCCTGCAGGGTTGATCACCTCCAACTTCCCTCCCTTGCAGGCCGGGTGCCTCCCAACTGCCCTCCCCTGCTGGCCATCTTGTGGTGGCCATCTTGTGTCCACATGGGGGCAGGATCTTTGACCACATGGGGGCAGACATATTGTGTGTTGGAGTGGTGGTCAATCTGCATATTACTCTTTTATTAGATAGGATAGAGGCCTGGTGCAGGAGTGGGGGCCAGCTGGTTTGCCCTGAAGGGTGTCCCAGATAAGGGTGGGGGTTCCCTTGGGGCATGGGGCAGCCTGAGCAAGGGGCCTGTGGTGGTTTGCAAGCCAGCCACGCCCCCTGGCGACACAAGCGGAGGCACTGGTATCTGAAATTTATTTACCTTCTACAATTGAAACTTTGTAGCCTGGAGCAGAGCCAAGCCTCCTGCATGCTCCACCGGCAACCATTTCTGTTTGAGTTAATTCACCTTCTATAATTGAAACTTTGTTGCCTTAAGCAGAGGCCTGAGCCCAGCCAGGGTGTGCGGAAAGCTTTGCTTTCTCCGTTACCGCAGGCAACCCTGGCCTGGTCTCTCCAGCTCCGTGGCTGCCGCCATTCTGTTTGAATTTGTTTACCTTCTATAATTGAAACTTTGTAGCTTGAGTGGAGGCTTAGGCCTGTCAAGGGCAGGCGGAAAGCTTGTTTCCCTCTGTTGCCTGGTAAACCTTGCTCTCGGAGGCTGTAGCCATCTTGGTTCGGTTTATTTGCATACTCGCCCTGATTGGCTGGTGGGCGTGGCTTGGGCTGGTGGGCGTGGCTTGGGTGTAGCGGAGTATGGTCAATTTGCATATTTGTCTATTATAAGATAGGATGTAAAGAAATTTATTGCCATGATTTATTTATTAAGTATTGTCAAAATTCAGAGGAATTGTATAAGGAGAAAAATATAGTGACCTGATTTAAGATCTTCTGATTTTTCTTGCCAGTCCTTTTTATGGACTTTCCAAAGTAATATTTTTCTAAATGTATTATAACAAAATAGTAACTGTTGGATTTCTTTTACCAGTCTCTCCCTAAGTACTTTGGCACAACTATTTACCCTCTGTTTAGGAAGCCAGAATGTAAATCATTTAATCTTCCTGGCTTACTGGCCTGTATTAGTTAATTTCCTTTTAACATTTCTCTTCTCCTTCTTATTACATACACAACCTTTATACATTTTACACTTCTAAATTAGCCTTCAAACCTTCTTTCTGTGTCTTTTAAAAATGCATAACCATGCCTCAGACCTTCTACTCAGTATTCCTTATTCTTAGAAACCTCAATCCTTTAATGATTCCTAAAAATTAAACAGCCAGAATTTTTTAGATTAACATTTATGATTTTTACTTTCAAGAAAATATACCTTTAACAACATATAAGAGACCTTCCTTCTTTAATAAAACTAAGAGCAGGTAAGTTAAAACTTGTCCAGTAAAAACTGCTACATTCTTCCTTATGCAATTCCAAGTATATTTTATTGGTCTAATTTAATTCAAAAATATTTCTTTTTGAGAGAGAGAGATTTTTAAAACTTAAACCAGTTGTAACATTAAAGATATTATATATTAAAGTTCCTTTGCTGAATATTCCAACACAGCCCAAGAAGTACCCAGTAACCCCGCCCTGCCAGGCTCGGACAATGAGCTTTTCTTTTATGTGTATTGGAAGGATTAAAAAAAATAAAATGGGGCAGAGAAAGATCCATTATGTTTTGCAGAAAGCCTTGAGTCCAGTATAATTCAGATAAGCAGGCCAGTAAAAATCAACAACAAAAAAACCTATCTCTCCCTGCTCTCCCCGCCAATGCCCCCCCCCCCGCCTTTCTGTATTAACTATTCTTCTGTCCTTAGAGGTGAAATAAGCCAAGTGATCTGAGATCCTGTACATCCAGGCGTTTTACACTTAAGGAACAGCTGCTGTCCCTCCCAGATTTTCCTTCTTTACTCTAAGGCCCCAGAGGATCTCAAATCCTCCTCCTCCTTCACCACTTCTGATTTCTCCAACCATCCCGCTGTCCCCCAGCCTAGGTTTCCTTCATCTCAGCAGGCTGAGAGAAAATTCCATGGCCTCTACCCTTTCTCACACCTGCTCCGGAGCAGTTTTCGGCTCTCTTCCCCCCCCCCCCCCCCGCGCCCCCGCAGAGACCCACTGTAAATCTATCAGGAAAGGCAGGCAGGTGACAGTTCTCAGGACCACATGATTCTCTGTTTGCTAGCAGGGCTGAAAAAGGCAGCTCACAAAGCAGTTAATTATGACTAATCTTAACCCAACAAGAGTTTGTTTAAACTTCTCTGGGTTGGCAACCTTCACAAATTTTATACCTTTAAATTAACCCTAGAATTCCAAAATTTTAAACTAACACAGCAAAATTATAAAATCAAGGAAAAGCAATTAAAAGTTCTCTACTGTCTTCCCCCTAAAGCAGAGTTTGCACTATCTTTAAACAAATTAAACAACAGAAAGAGATAACAAATACTCATATGTGTATAGCCAGATGGCACAAAGTAGCTTTCACTTCACACAGACTCTCTCACTTACATTTATATACCAGACAGTCTGAGTTTTTGACTTCTACCAGATATTTACTCAGCGTTTAAACAGTCCACCTGATTCTTGATTAATATGCCTGAGGAAGCCATATGACTTCCGGGGAGGTGATCAAGCTCCCCCTTCCACTCACTTGGAGTGGGCCTGACTGATAAGTGCCCCTACCTTACAGTTTCTGTCGACAGGTCTAGAAGTGTCCATCCACTTTCTCCAGAGGCTGGCCGGGTCTTAGGCTGAGGTCCGGGAGCGTTCAAAGTCCCCAGTTCAATTCTACTAAATCAGCAGAGCGGCGCCTCCCAGAGGCCTGTCTGGCTCCCTGGGCCCCAAACCCAGCCCACCTACCGGAGGCCAAAAGGCAAGCATGTTTGGCCTTCTTTTCAGTCAAGGAACCATTATGTTACAGAAGACTCGAGGAAAACCAAGACACGCTTAGAGAAAGGGAGTTACATTTATTATGCACAGGCCCAGAGAAAAATGTGTCTTTCAAATTCTGGGCCCCCCAATATGGATGAAACTTTTTCTATTTATATCTTTTCTAGCTCTTTTGTCCCCTAATTTGGAATGAGACTTCCGGGCCTTCTGGGAAAAAAGGCCTGCATGCTGGGAAGGGGCCATGAGACCACATCTCAAGGCCTGGCCTGGTGTCAGCACTGACACCTCTGTCTGGGGCATAGTTTATGGCCTCTCTGGAATGGGAGTAGTCTTATTTTCCTTATTATTTAAGCAAGTAAGCGTTTACAGAGGCCAAAATAGCAGGATTAAAATTTCAAATAGCAGTTTTTATATAAGACGGATGCTTCAGTATCTGTGCCATTTGGTTCTGTTTCTTTGACACTATATGTATTTCTTTCTCTATTTCTTTTTCTGACCCCTTCTTGGCACTCCCCCCCTTCTTTAATTGTCTCTACTTTTCTACTATCTATGTCTTCCTCTGTATTTTCCTTATTAGTCCCCAACACAAATGCCTATAGAATATTTTTTTGGGAATGTACAAGAAAAGGTAAGAAATATTATGAAAATAAAGATAATTGATATCTTAATTAGGAATTTTGAATATTTTAAAGCAGTACGAAGATTTACTATTCTCTTAGTTTGAAATTTTTTGTTAAGTTGCATGAGTTCTCTATAAAATTTGGAGATTAAACCCTTATCAGAGATAACATTGAACATATGTGCTCCTATGCAGTGGGCTTTCTTGTTTTGTTGATGGTTTCTTTTGCTGTGCAGAAGCTTTTTATTTTGATGTAATCCCAAGGAAGAATATACCCTGTTCATGGATTGGTAAAATCAACATCGTTAAAATGTCTATACTACCCAAAGCAATCTATAGATTCAATGCAATCCCCATTAAAATACCAACGGCATACTTCAAAGACCTAGAACAAACTCTCCAAAAATTCATCTGGAATAAAAAAAGACCCTGTATAGGTGCAGCAATACTGAGAAAGAAGAACAAAATCCTTCTTTGTGGATCACAATACCAATATCAAGCTATACTACAAAGCCACTGTTCTCAAAACTTCCTGGTACTGGCACAAGAACAGACATATAGACTAATGGAACAGAACAGAGAACCCAGAAATTGACCCAAGCCATTATGCTCAATTAATATTTGACAAAGGAGGCAAGAGCATACAATGGAGTCAAGATAGTCTCTTCAACAAATGGTGTTGGGAAAATTTGACAGATGCATGCAAAAAAAATGAAACTAAACCACCAACTTACACTATACACAAACATACACTAAAATATGATAAAGGACTTAAACATAAGATGGGAAACCATAAAAATCTTAGAAGAAGCCATAGGCAGCAAAATACTAGACATTTGTCATGGCAATATCTTTACCAATACAGCTCTAGGACAATGGAAACTAAGGAGAAAATAAATAAATGTATTCATTTTTATTGCTATGTAACAAATTACAACAAACTTAAATGGCTTACTTTCACAGCTCAGCAAAGGGTCTCATCAGGCCCATACTAAGATATCCAAGCTAATTCAGGTTGTTGTAAGAATTCAATTTCTTGTGGTTGTAAGACTAAGGTCCCCATTTTCTTTAATGCTGTTGGCCAGGGACAGCTCTCAACATCAAGAGGCCACTTGAATCCCCTACAAATCATACACTTCTTTACCTCAAATCCCTCTCACACTCTGACTTCTGCTTCTATGATCAGCCAGAGAAAATTCTCAGCTTTTAAAGGGTTCATGTGATTGGGTCAAGCCCACTTGGGTAATCTCCCTATTATAGAACAATTGACTTCAATTATATCTGCCAAATCCCTCCACAGTAACACCAATATTTTTATTATATTGAATAACCAAGAGCCAGAGTTTTGTGGTGCCATCTTAAAATTCTGCCCACCACAGTTCTATTTAATTATAACTTTTCATCTTAATGATGCATTCCCAAGTTTATTGTCTGATTGAATTGATGATTCTACCATGTTGGGTTGTATAAGTATCAGGAACCATTGATTCTAAATAGTAAGATAGGAGAATGCAGATATTTTGGATTGCTTGATGGTTCTTTGTTTTTATTTGCAGTTGTCCTAGCCCCAGTTTTGTATCCTCAGCCATTCACTGAAAAAGTGGAGAAAGATCAAGTATACAACAATGGTAAGAGCATGGCCTTGCAATAGAATAAACCAAGATTCAGATCCACGCTTCTATAGTCACTGGCTATGTGGCATTGGGCATGCTTTTTAGCCTTTCTGAGCCCCAATTTCCTATAAGCTACAGACAGTGCCTTCCTCGGTGATCTTTGCTAGCAGTGAGTGAGAGAAGTGCTCATTGTGGTTCCCTGCATATTGTAAGGATCCTGTAAATGGTGATTATTATCATTACTCGCTCTTTAAGATTTTATCTTTATATATATATATATATATATATATATATATATATATATATATATATATATATATATATATATATAATTGATAGTATTGTAGATATCTCCCCCCCCCCAGATCAACTTTTTAATAGCACACATCCCTAAGGCAAGTGGATCATGTGTTCCTGGGCTATTTTCCTGTCCTCGGCCAGCCAGGCAGTGTTACTTAGGCAGGCCAGTTGGGTCTGCTGGAAGGCAGGAATTTCTATCAGCTCTCTCCTGAGAGGGAAGTGCCAGCTGGGTTCAGGGGAATGTGATGAAATGTCTCCACTCTACAGTCAGCCACTGCCACTCCCTGAGACTGCCAAGTTTGCTTTTCTTGATTGCTAAAGTCATAGCTTGAAATCAGCCAGTGTTTTGATAAGACTTCTTTGAATACCAGAAGATTTGAATTAAAAATATATCATATGTTTCAGACTGTATGTTTGGGTGTTCTTTTAACACTTAGGTAGGTCATCAGCAATTATGCTTCTTAGAGATGAAATTTTCTTTTTTATTTTAAAACAAGAGGCCCAGTGCATGAAATTCATGTACTGGGGGGGGGGGTCCCTTAGCCCTCCATGCCCCCTCTCGCAGTCTGGGAGCCCTCAGGGGATGTCCTACTGAAGGCTTAGGCCTGCAGGAGGCAATCTGGCTGGTCAGGGGAAGGCGCCGCCCCTATCACCCCGCTGCTGCTGCCACTGCTGGCCACCACAGCCACCAAGGTGTTTTCATCAACAGGAACTCCAGTCCCTTCATCATGAAAGAAATGACAACTTTCTTTAGGCATTTTCAAGATGTCTCTTACATAGGATATGACATTTCTTTATTTCTTTCTTTATTTTTTATCCTCACCTGAGGATATTTTTCCATTGATTTTTAGAGAACGTTGAAGAGAGAAGGAAAGACAGAGAGAAACATCAATGTGAGAGGGACACTTTGATTGGTTATCTCCTGCATGAGCCCTGACCTGGGCCCCGGCCAGGGAGGAGCCTGCAGCCTAAAGTAAAACTGCTAAATTAGATACAATCAAGCTAATGTCCTATAGGACAATAAAACCATCACTTTTTGAATTGGTGTGTCTTCTAGACAGAAATTAGTTACATCTTTAAAAGCCTAAAAATTATTTTCATCTTCTCACTTTGCTGATCATTATATGTAACTTTCCAGGCCTGTAAAATATCAAAATATATGGAACTTATTTAATTGTAAATAGTGTGTCAGAGTTATGTGTTTCATAGAAAAGGAAATGATCATTCTGTGGGCCTCTAATGCCCAAATTATACTGAAAGGACTTGCTGTCAATATTTTACTCTGGGCCTGTGCTGGGCTGAGGCCTGTGCTCCCAAGCTGCTTGGTGGGGCCATCCTGGCCTCCCAGGGCTGGCGATGGTCCTGGGAGCCTGCAGGCATGGCTTGGCACAGCTGCCCTTGCCTTCCGGGGGCGGCGATGGTCCCGGGAGGCTGCGGGCTTGGTGCTCGTCCTCAGGACACAAGCCACTTGGCGCCTGTGTATGCAAATTAACCCTTTGCACTCGCTTGCTTTTTTCTTGTGTTGCTACCGATGCTAACCGAGTCGAGTCACACTCGACATCTGAGTGCAAAAGGTTAACCCACCATCTTTGTTGGGTTAATTTACATACTCACTCCTGATTGGCTGGTGGGCATCACAGAGGTAAAGTCAATTTGCATATTTCTCTTTTATTAGTGTAGATATACACTGAGTGGCCAGATTATTATGATCTCTGAACACATAATAATCTGGCCACTCAGTGTTTGTGTGTGTGAATATATATATATATATATATATATATATATATATATATATATATGAGGCCCAGTGCATGTATTTGTGCATGGATGGGGTCCAGCCAGCCTGGCCAGGGGGCGGGACATGGGTGGTTGGCTGGCCTGCTTGCTGGTCAAACGCCTGGTCAAGGGTACAATTTGCATATTAACCTTTTATTATATAGGATATACACTCAGTGGACAGATTATTATGTGTTCAGAGATCATAATAATCTGGCCACTCAGTGTATATCTTTATTGATTTCAGAAAGGAAGGTAGAGAAATAGAAATATTAACGATGAGAGAGAATCACTCATTGGCTTCCTCCTGCATGCCCCACATTGGGGATCGAACCCACAACGCGGGCATGTGCCCTGTCCAGAAGTTGAACAATGATCTCCTGGTTCATAGATCGATGCTCAACTACTGAGCCACACCTGCCTGGTTTCATATTTCTTTTTATCTCCACTTCCTACTATTATCGAACTTTAAAATCAGCCAGTAGTGAAAGCTTATAGTTGTAGTAATTTTCTGTACATGTGCTTTTTCCTTAGCATATGCGTGGCTTTTTAAATTGTACAATATATACAAATGCTTTAGAATGACCCAGTTTCCAAAGGATAAAGCTCTCTAGCATGTCCTCCCAGACTATATGTGCTCTACTGAATGTTTTTACTGCACTCTTTGTCCCAGATAGCTTTGGAGATTTTTAAAAATCACATTACAATGCTTCTGAGTGATTTTTGCTGCTTTTGCAATATGAATGAGTTCACAGTAAGGGGAAACAGAGATAGGCATCTTGTGTTATTTTTTCTGGTACACTTCTGACAGGTTAATTAAGAGACTAACAAAATTACTTGTTCGTGTTTGATCTCTTTCTTTAAAGCAACGTTTGAGTGTAGGATCTGTATATATGGGTATATGGGTAAGTCATGTCAATTTCCAGATTTTGTTTAGGGTACAAGGGTGTGAGGACTAACAGTATATCATGGGGTAAATTGTGGGAAGCCCCCAAGTGGCAACATGATATCTTTACTCAAGTGTATTATATCTCACACTGGGAGCCTTATTTCTGTGCAGGTAATGTATTTCCTTAGAAAATAATCCCATGAGTTGTTTTGCCCATCGGTGAATATGTGTATGGAGGTGTGTGTGTTTGTGTGTGTGTGTGTGTGTGTGTGTGTGTGTGTGTGTGTGTGTGTAGGGGTGCTAAGTAGCGATACTGTGCTACTGTCCTGTTTTAAGCTCCACATCACCCCAAAGTTCTGCATTTTCCTAGAGACTCTCTGGTGTTTCTCTGGGAAGATTGGATGCCATATCCACAATTATTTGCATACATTTTTCTACTTTGCCTGTCAATATGCTCTCATTAGCTTGTGATTTTATTTCTGCATTCTCTTATAGAATTATTTCCTTTGTAATGTTTTTAATTATGATTATCCTATAGATGTTTGTAGAAAAATTACAATAAAATGTATTTAGTCTACCATGTTGAAATGGAAACATACTGAAATTCTTGACTTTTTTTAAAATATATTTTTATTGATTTTTTTACAGAGAGGAAGGGAGAGGGATATAGAGCTGGAAACATCAATGAGAGAAAAACATCGACCAGCTGCCTCCTGCACACCCCCCACCGAGGATGTGCCCGCAACCAGTGTACATGCCCCTGACTGGAATAGAACCTAGGACCCTTGAGTACGCAGACCGACGCTCTATCCACTGAGCCAAACCGGTTTCGGCTGAAATTCTTGACTTTTGTGTGAGGATGTTTCTGTTCCCCAAAAATCTTTAAAGCAAATTTGCATGTGCTGGATTATTATGATAGTCCTATCTAATAAAGAGAGAATATGCTAATTGACCCTCATGCCATCGCAAATATGGTGGCACCCACAGCCAATAAGGAGGGATTATGCTAATTGACTGCCCCACCCTCAAAGATGGCAGCACCCACAGCCAATAAGTAGGGGATATGCTAATTGACTGCCACACCCTCAAAGATGGCAGTGCATACAGCCACAAGATGGTGGCGCCCAGTCTCCTCAACCCTGCCGGGCAACAGGCACGCGGTAAGGCTGGGCCCGCCCCCAGGTGGGCCCTGTCACTCCACACACCTGCCTCCGGAGTCCCCCAGTCCTCTCAGCCTCCTAGCCACCCAGGGCCGTCCTGAGACACAGGCAAACCACGGATGGTGGCTGCCCAGCCGCCCAGGGCCACCAGTGACTCAGGTAACCAGGGCTGGCTGAGGCTTGCGCTGCCAGCAGTGGCAGCAGCAGAGGTGTGATGGGGTGTTGCCTTCCCCTCATCGCCGGGTCACCTCCTGCCCCTGAGGGCTCCTGGACTGTGAGAGGGGGCAGGCTGGGCTGAGGGACACCCCTCCAATGCATGAATATTCATGCACCAGGCCTCTAGTGTAAGAATAAGAAGCAGTAATCTAACATAAAACTGTCTGGACTCTATTATACACTACTTAAACAGATATAAAGAAGGATCTGTAAAATAAAATAAAAACATTAGTGGCATTTAAATGTGAATTATACAAGTCTAAAATTCTACTTTTGGCAGAATTTAAAATTCAAAATAGATAATCTGGAAAGAATACACACTATGTATTGTTTTTATCCTATGGCAAATGGAAATTTATGAGCTGAAGCTTTTATTTATTCCACTATTAAACTGTATTACTGTTTTAAATTTATATAATTGAGACCAAGTGTTATTTTAACATATTAAGAATTTTTGCTTCTGTACCTACTTTATATAAATAATTACTGTTAAAGATCTGAACATCAACCATCTGTAAACAATTAGAAAATCATTTTTTGAAAGTTGATAATTATGTACTTCCTGTTATGCAGACTGCATTAGTAGAATTATCTCTAACAAGATAATGTTTTTGTTATAAGGAAAAATTACTCAACATAAAAATTATCTTATCATGTAGTAACAGGTATGATGATTATATCTTTTCTTTTGGTTTCAAAATATTTAGATGTTTAGTAGTGAATAGGCCATTTCTAGATCTAATGCTACTTGAATATTATTTCATTAATTTATTGATTCAACAGGTTTTGAGCACCTACTAAGTCCCAGATATGTGAATATGTATCATGAAAAAAGTGGCAAACAAAAAAGGTCACAGATCTCATTAAGCCTTTGGGGAAACCGTAATTTTTTTACCAGGTAAATGTAAATAAGCCCATAAAATATTTATAAATGATGATAAAATCTAATCAGATCAATAATATTGTTTTGAAGAAAAGAATAAGAAAGTAATGGTATTTTAGATGAGAAGAAAGAAAACCTTTTTGAGATGACATCTAAAGTAAAATCTGAAGGATTAGAAGGTTCCAAACATGGAAAATATAGTGAAAAGTTAAGTGTATTCCTGGCAGAAGGAATAGCAAGAGTGATGCCTTGAGATTAAAACTCTTGCAGTCTTTATAAATTAATTTCATTGTATTGAAATTAAGTGTTTATGGGTGCAATATAGCAGTGGCTCTTAAGTGTATCATCTCTGACGTCAAACAGTTGATGTTAAAATCCAAGTTTACTACTTCCCCTAAGTTGCCACATAGGATTTAAGACTTTCTGAACAAGTAACAATATCTGAGCCAGGTATATAATAACTTAATCAATTATAGTTATGAATATTGTTTTGTTCCATTATTATTGAGATATAATTGTCATAATATTTTGTAATTTTAAGATGTACAAAAAGTGTCAATACATGTATACATTGCAATATTATTACAACCATAGTGTTAGTTTTCTATATTTCCTATTAGATTATGAAAAACTTCAGTTCATAAACTATCCTTCATAATAAAAAGGCAATATGCAAATAACCATCACTCCGCTACACCCACGATTGGGCGGTGGGAGGCTGGGGGGCGGGACTCAGGGTGGCATATCCGGCCATTGAGAGGCGCGGGACTCCCGCCCCTCCCCCCCCTGCCTCTCAACGGCTGGATTGGCGGCCGCTGAGGGGGGCTGCCTCGGACACCCTGGACACCCAGCTCCGCTGCCATCGGAGGCGGGGAGCCGGTTGTCTGCACACGGATCCCCTGCCGTGCTCCCCTTCGTCAGCACCTCAAGCCCCAGCAGCAGCAGCAGCGGCTGGGGATGAGCTGGGGATCCCAACAGCCTGGCAGCTCAGTGGTGGCGGCGGAGGCAGCATTGGGCCTGGGGACTGGCAAACAGGCAGAAGATGGCCCTGATCGCAGGAGGCTAGGCCTAGGGACCCTACCCGCACGATTGAATCGTGCGCTGGGCCTCTAGTATATTAATAATTATTGTAAATCAAGAGCCCAACAAAGTGTTTTACACACAGTAGGCTCTAGTCAATGTTTATTTAATAGATGTAACAATGAAAGATATGCTAATGTTTCATTTGGAGTCATTGGTTTATTTAGGGATGTGTAAAATATGTAACTTAGTGTGTGGAGGGTTACTTTTTGAAAATGTTCCAGGAAATTCTCATTGTACAACCACACAGCAACATGGCAAACTGTCATTACCATCTACTGGCCTTAAGTGTGTACACCTTAACACAAGCAGGTGGCAATATATGTGAAATGTTCTTTTCATAATGTTGTCAATACCTTTTCCAGCTAACTTTGATACTTAGCTAGATCATAAAAGTCATTAGAAGTATTAATAACTATATAACATTTATTTTATACTAGATGCCTGGTGCACAAAATTTGTGCATGGGGGTGTGTGTCCCTCAGCCCAGCCTGCACCCTCTCCAATATGGGACCCCTCAAGGGATGTCTGACTGCCTCTCACAATCCAGGACTGCTCGCCTGCTTGCCTTCCTGATTGCCCCTAACCGCTTCTGCCTGCCAGCCTGATCACCCCCTAACCACTCCCATGCCAGCCTGATTGATGCCTATTTGCTCCCCTGCAAGCCTGATTGCCCCTAACTGCTCTCCCCTGCAGGCCTGGTCACCCCTACCTGCCCTCCCCTGCAGGCCTGGTTCCCCCCCAACTTCCCTTCCCTGCAGGCCCTGTCACCCCCAACTTCCCTCCTCTGCTGGCCCGGTCACCCATAACTGTCCTCCCCTGCAGACTTGATCGCCCCCAACTGCCCTCCCCTGCTGGCCATCTTGTGGTGGCCATTTTGTGTCCACATGGGGGCAGCCATCTTTGACCACATGGGAGCAGCCATCTTGTGTTGGAGTGATGGTCAATTTGCATATTACTCTTTTATTAGATAGGATAAAGGCCTGGTGCATGGGTGGGGGCCGGCAGGTTTGCCCTGAAGGGTGTCCTAAATCAGGGTGGGGGTTCCCTTGGGGCATGGGGCAGCCTGAGTGAGGGGCCTGTGGTAGTTTGCAGGCTGGCCACACACCCCAGCGACCCAAGCGGAAGCCCTGGTATCTGGGATTTATTTATCTTCTATTATTAAAACTTTGTAGCCTTGAGCGGAGGTCAGGGCAGGCCAGTGCAGGTGGGAAAGCTTGGCTTTCTCCATTGCCAGGGGCAACTCAAGCCTCCTGCTCTCTCCAGCTTTGTGGCTGCTGCCATTTTTGTTGGAATTTATTTATCTTCTATAATTGAAACTTTGTAGCCTTGAGTGGAGGCCAGGGCCGGCCAGTGCAGGCGGGAAGCTTGGCTTCCTCCATCGCTGGGGGCAACCCAAGCCTCCTGCTTGCTCCAGCTCCCTGGCCACCACCATATTTGTTGGGTTAATTTGCATACTCGCTTCTGATTGCCTGGTGGGTGTGGCTTGTGGGCCTAGCAGAGGTACGGTCAATTTGCATGTTTCTCTTTTATTATATAGGATGTGATGTCACATTTAAATTTAACAATCACCTATGATACGTGATGTTATATCGTGGTTTTGTAGTTAAGGAAATGAAGCATAGAAAAGATAAGCAATTGCAGCACAAAATCACACAGTTAATAACTGATAGATTCAGGTCTTGAATAAAATAGGTGGCCTGTTGACCTACCTCTCTTAACTCCCATGTTATAACTTAAAACAAGAAGATCACAGTTGACTCAGGTCCCTTTTGAGAAGTGAATTGACAGGAAGATAGACAATGCCTTTCTTACCCCTTTAAATGATGAGCTTATTTCCAAAAATATAGAAGCATGGAAATCTTAACTAGTAAAAAGAAAGCCAGGCTCTGACTGGGTAGTTCAGTTGGTTAGAGTGTTGTTCTGATATGCCAAGGTTGATGGTTCGATCCCCAATCAGGGCACATATATAAGAATCAACCAATGAAGACATCAATAAGTGGAACAACAAATCAAGTTTTCTCTCTTTCTCACCTCCTCTCTCTCTCTAAAACTCAATAAATAAATAAAAAGAAAAAAGAAAGCCAAATTAATCCTGAATCAGAATGCTTAAAAGTAAAAAAATATTAATTGCTCTATTACAGTATATTTATTTGTTTCTAATTCACTCGAGATAATTTAGGCAGCATAATACTTCCTAATTTAATTAACTGATAATTATATCTCAGTAGCATGGAATTAGTATGATGATATTGTTTAACATTTGTCAAATGACAATAATAAATAATGCATTATAGAGAAACTGGGAAAGAAACCTTTGTTTCAGCTTTAGACAACAAGTGTTTAAGGATTGGCTATTATAATTAACTAGAGGCCCAGTGCATGAAATTTGTGCATGGGGGTGGGTGTCCCTCAGCCTGGCCTGTACCCTGTCCAATCCAGGACCCCTTGGGGGATGTCCGACTGCCAGTTTAGGCAGTTGGACATCCCTCTTGCAATCTGGGACTGGTGGCTCCTAACCACTCACCTGCCTGCCTGATAATCCCTAACCCCTCTGCCTACCTGCCTGATCACCCCTAACTGCTTGCCTGCCTGCCTAATCACCCCTAACTGCCTCTGCCTGCCTGCTTCATCACCCCTAACCACTTGCCTGCCTGACTGATCACCCCTAACTATTCATCTGCCTGCCTGATCTCCCCTAACCACTTGCTTGCCTGTCCAATTGCTCCTAACTGCTGGCCTGCCTGCCTGATTGCTCCTACCTGCCTCTTCCTTGGCAACTGCTGCCATGGCTTC
Source organism: Cnephaeus nilssonii (assembly GCF_951640355.1). Lineage (NCBI taxonomy): Eukaryota > Metazoa > Chordata > Mammalia > Chiroptera > Vespertilionidae > Cnephaeus > Cnephaeus nilssonii. Next base: position 31,048,853 of record NC_137071.1, read on the forward strand.
ATCCAGAAGGTCACCCAGAATGACATCTGAAAGGTCGTTTGGCTGTCCAGTCTAATTAGCATATTACGCCTTTATTATTATAGACTAGAGGCCCAGTGCATTAATTTTGTGCACTGGAGGGGGGTTCCCTCAGCCCGGCCTGTGCCCTCTCACAATCCAGGAGCCCTGTGATCGATTGCCCCAAAGAGATAGGCCCTGCCCACCTGGCAGGAGCTCTGTGATGGATCGCTCCCTCAGAGGAAGGCCCCACCAACCCATCACATCCCGCTGGCCAGTGGCCTGGGCTTCCCTCTGCAGGGTGACCATATGATCGATCAATAATGCCCAGCAGAGGGAAGACCCACCCACCTGCCGCAGCCTGCCGGTCGGTGCCCTGGGCCTCCCTCTGCAGGGCAATCATGGGGCAATGGCAGGGCCCCAACCAATTGCATCACACCCACCTTAGCTGGACTGGTGCCCGCCAGTGTCATAGTGTGGTCATCCAGAAGGTTGTCTGGATGGTCATTCTGCTTTTTGGTCATTTGGTCAATTAGCATATTACACTTTTATTATTATAGATGTTACTATAAACATGGGGCTGGGGTGCAGGTATATTTTTTAGTCAATTTTCCCTTTCAATATATTCCTAGAATTGGAATTGCTAGATCAAATACTAGTTCTATATTTAGTTTTTTGAAAAACCCCCATACTGTTTTCAATAGGGACTGTACCAAATTACAACCTCACAATTAGTGCCCAAGGGTTCCCTTTCCTCCACACCCACACCAGCATTTACTATCTTTTGTCTTTTTGATAATGGATGCTCTAACAGCCATGAGGTGTTATCTGATTGTGGTTTTCATTTTCATTTTCCTAATGACTAATGATGTTGAGTATATTTTTCTGTACCTGTTGGCCATTTGTATATTGTTTTTAGAAAAATATCTCTTCAGTTCCTTTGCCCATTTTTAAATAGGGTTATTTGTTATTTTGCTATTGATTTGAATGTATTTTTTATGTATATCTGATATCAACCCCTTATTAGATATATGCAATTATTTTTCCCATTATATAGGTTGTCTTTTCACTTTATTGATTATATTTTTTGGTGTTCAGAATCTTTTTAGTTTGATGTATTCCCACTTGTTTATTTTTTATTTTGATGCCTGTGCTTTATGTGCGATTTCCAAAAATGTATTACCAAGGTCCAGGTCAAGGAGCTTTTTTGTTATGTTTTCTTCTAGTAGTTTTATGATTTCAGGTATTACATTTAATTATTTATTATATTTTGAATCAATATTTGTAAGTTGTGTAAGATAAGGGACATCTTTTATTCTCTTACATGTGAATATCCAATTTTTCCTGCACCATTTATTGAAATACTGTCTTCTCCACTGAATATTCTTGACTCATTAAATATTAATTGACCATAACATAATATTTTAGGAAAAAAAGTAAAAGGAAAATACGTGCTATCCTCTCAAGCACTCATACTTGATAAACAGAATGTTATTTGTATGAACTTTATTTTCCTAATTTCTTAAGATAGCCTTCAATGAGCTTTTATTTAAAGATTTGCTTTACTCCTTTATCATAGGTAAGTAAAGAAAATCCACTGGAATATTATTTATTAGTTCACTGTCTATCATTTGTCTAAGGCATTGCCCATTTTATCAATAAATATCCTCTGGAAAAGGTCCTGTGTGATAAATTACTTTGTAATTGTTGCATTGGGGAAAAAAATGTGTTTTGATGAAGAACTATTACATTTCTTTTATCAAATTATGAGAGATAGAGAATTAGAAGCCAGAAAGAATAATAATCAAAAGCTCATACTACCATAAAGGTGAAGATAAGGGAGTTATCAGAAGGTGTAAAATGTCAGAAAAGAAGATTATTTGGAGTAAAAGCTATAAACTGTTTGTTGGTATTAAGAAGGGCCAGTGTCAGCTCAGCCTTTGTTTCTCCTCTTAGTCCATGAGGCCTTTATACAGAGCCTTCCTCCATTTCTTTAAACTGGGACAGCCATTCAGAATATCTAATTACTATGCTAGTACCCAACAATTAAAATAAGTATCACTTAAATAGCACACGTTAATGAACAAAATCACAACTTATCTTTACTGGGTAAAAATAAATAACTTATTCGTAATATATGTTTTATAATAAAGCTTTTATTTTATTTTATCTTTATTTTTGAGAGTATTCCAGATGTCCCGCATTTTCCACCCTTTGTACCCTTCAACCTAGTTCCTGTCCCACCCCAGGCCTTCACCACACTATTATCTATGTCCATGAGTTATGTATATATGCATAAAATTCTTTGGTTAATCTCATCCCACCCCCACCCTCCTCTTTTTCCTCTGAGATCCATGCTTCCATGCCTCTGGACCTATTTTGTTCATTAGTTTACTTTGGTCATTAGATTCCACATATAAGTGAGGTCATGTGATACTTGCCTTTCTCTGACAGGCTTAAAATCAGTCTCTTTTTTTCTTCTTAACCTCTTAATCACTCTAATGAACAGTGAAAGGATAGGCAGATTCATCCAAAGGATTTCTTTTCAAAATCTAAGTCACACTTGCTAAGCATTTGTTGGACATGCTTAATTTCAGAAATTATAGTAGTCCACCAATCATAAGGTTCCTGGGTTCGAGTCTGATCAAAGTCATATGCCTGGGATGCAGGCTCAATCCCCAGTGTGAGGCATGCTAGAGGCAGCTGATCAAAAACTCTCTCTCATTGTTGATGTTTCTAATTCTCTCTCCATCTCCCTTCCTCTCTTTGGTAACCCAATCATTTAATAACATGGACTTCTTCCATCATGTCCCATAGATTTTTGTATTGTTGTGTTTTTATTGTCATTAGTTTCTAGGATTTTTAAAATTTCTTCTTTGTTCTCTTTGGTAATGCAATCATTGTTTAATAGCATGCTAGTCAGCTTCCAAGTGTTTAAATTTTTTGGATTGTTTTTATTGTAGTTTATTTCTAATACTAGAGGCCTGGTGCACAAAATTCGTGCACACAGGGATGTCCTACAGCCCAGCCTGCACCCTCTCCAATCTAGGACCCCTTGAGGGATGTCTGACCACCCATTTAGGTTCCATCCCACTGGGATGGGGTCTAAATGGGCAGTCGAACATCCCTTTCACAATCCAGGACTGCTGGCTCCCAACTGCCCTCCCCTACAGGCCTGGTTTTCCCCAACAGCCCTCCCCTGCTGGCCTGGTCCCCCCAACTGCCTTATCCTGCAGGCTTGGGTCCCCCCAAATGTCCTCCCCTGCAGGCCTTGGCCACCCCCAACTACCCTCCCCTCCTGGCCTGGTCCCCCCCAACTGCTCTCTCCTGCTGGCCTGGTACCCTCCAACTGCCCTCCCCTGCAGGCTTGGTCCCCCCAAACTGCCCTCCCCTGCTGACCTAGTACCCTCCAACTGCCCTCCTCTGCTAGCCCGGTCACCCCTAACTGCCCTCCCTGCTTGCCTGATCACCCACAACTGCCCTCCGCTGCAGGCCTGGTCCCCCCCAACTCCCTTTCCCTGCAGGCCTAGGTCCCCCCCACCTCCCCTCCCTTGCTGGCCTGGTCACCCCTAACGTCCCCTAACTTCCCACAACTGCCCTCCCCTGCAGGCCATCTTGTGGCAGCCATCTTGTGTCCACATGGGGGCAGGCATCTTTGACCACATGGGGGTGGCCATCTTGTGTCTTGGTGTGATGGTCAATTTGCAAATTACTCTTTTATTAGATAGGATTATGCCATTGTGTTCTGAGAAAATGCTTGATATGATTTCAATCTTCTTGAATTTGGGGAGACTTTGCTTGTGACCCAATATGTGGTCTATTTTTGAAAATGTCCCATGTGCACTTGAGAATATCTTATATTCTGTGGCTTTGGGGTGAAATGTTCTGAAGATGTCAATTAAGTCCATCTGATCTAGTGAGTCATTTAGGCTTGCTGTTTCTTTGCTGATTTTTTTTGTCTAGAGCATGTATCCAGTGATGTCAGTGGTGTATTAAAGTCCCCTACTATGATTGTATTTTTGTCGATCTCTCCCTTGATATCTTCCAGGATTTTGTTTTTTATGTATTTGGGTGCTTCTGCATTGGGTGCATATATGTTTATCAGGGTTATATACTCTTGTTGTATCGATCTCTTTAGTATTATGAAGTAGCCTTCTTTATCTGTTGTTATGGCCTTCACTTTGAGGTCTATTTTGTCAGATATAAGTATTGCTACCCCAGCTTTTTTTTTCCTTTCCATTTTCCTGAAAGATATTTTTCTATCCCTTCACTTTCAGTCTGTGTGAGTCCCTTTTTCTGAGGTGGGTCTCATATATGTGGGTGGGTCATATTTTTTTATCCATTCAGCCACTTGATGTCTTTTGATTGGAGCATTTAGTCCATTTACATTTAAAGTTATTACTGAAAGGTACTTGTTCGTAGCCATTTTTATTTTTTGTTTCTGTGTTCCTTCTTATCTTTTTATTTCTTCTTTTTACACCAGTCCCTTTAGCATTTCTTGCATTGCTGGCTTGGTAGTAATAAACTCCCTTAGCCCTTTTTTGTCCGTGAAGCTCCTTTTTCCCCCTTCAATTCTGAATGGTAGCCTTGCTGGATAGAGTATTCTTGGATTCAGTCCCTTGCTATGCATCAATTTGTAAATTTCCTTCCATTCTTTTATGGCCTGATGTGTTTCTGTTGAGAAATCATTTGATAATCTAATGGGAGATCCCTTGTATGTAACTTTCTGTCTCTCTCTTGCAGCCTTTAAGATTCTCTCTTTGTCCTGAACCTTTGCCATCATAATTATGATGTGCCTTGGTGTGGGTCTTTTGCATTCATCTTGTTTGGGACTCTCTGTGCGTGTGTGAATTTTTTCATCCTCACATCAGGGAAGTTTTCTGACATTATTTCTTCAAATAGGTGTTCTAACCCTTGTTCCTCTTCCTGTTGTTCTGGCACCCCTATTATTCGTATGTTGCTTCGTTTCATGTTGTCACATAGCTCCCTTAGGCTCTCCTCCTGTCTTTTATTTTTTTTCTCCAATTGCAGTTCAGTTTTTGGTGTGTTTTGCTTCCCTGTCTTCTAATTCGCTAATTCAGTCCTCCGCTTCTCCTATTCTACTGTTGAAACTTTCCATGGTGTTTTTTATTGCAGCTATATCACTCTTCATTTGTTCTTGATTCTTACATAAGTTGTTGATTTTTTTCAGCCATTTCTACTTCATTTTTACATATGTTGTTGATTTTTTCATCTATTCAGTTTATGAATTGTATGACCCTTATTCTGAATCCCTTTTCTGACATATTTCACGCCTCTGTTTCACTTAGCTGCTTTTCTGGAGATTCCTCCTTTTCTTTCCTTTGGGGTTTGTTTGTCTACCTATTTTTGGTCTCACCAACTGATCTAGATGTCAAGTCATGCAGTGGCTGCTCCTTGGGTAGCCGTGGCTCCTCAGGCTGTGGTTGCTCCTTGGACGGTCAAAATAGTGGCTGTTTTTCAGTTGGTAGTGGCTCCTCTGGTGGGTGTTGTTCACAGCAGTGGTGTCTCCTCTGGCTGTTGGGGGAGGCTGCTTGCACAGCTGCTGTTCCTTGGACAGGGGTGGGCTGATCACGAGGCTGCTGATCCTCAGATGGGGGTGGGCTGCATGTGGCTGCTGCTCCTTGAATGGGGGCAGGCTGCTCACGTGGCTGCTGCTCGTTGGATGGGGGCTGGCTGCGCACTGCTGCTGTTCTTCAGATGGGGTGGGCTGCTTGTGAGGCTGACACTCCTTGGACAGGGGCAAGTTGCTTGCAGGGCTACTGCTCCTTGTATAGGCGCGGGCCGCTCATGCAGCTGCTCATTGGATGGGGGACAGGCAGCTTGCATGGCTGTTGCTCCTCGGGCGGGAGTGAGCTGCAAGTGCGGCTGCTGCTTCTCAGACAGGGGCGGGCCACTCACCCAGCTGGTGCTCCTCAGATGGTTGCAGGCTGCGCGTGGCTGCTGCCCCTTGGACCAGTGTGGACTGCACAGAGCTGCTGCTCTTTAGATGGGGGAGGGCTGCTCACACAGCTGCTGCTCCTCAGATGGGGGCAGGCAGCTCATGTGGCTGCTACACATTTGACTGGAGCAGGATGCTCACGCAGCTGCTGCTCCTCTGACAGCTGCACGGTGCAGGTTGCACAGCTACTGCTCCTCATTTGGAGGCTGGCTGCGCAGGGCTGCCGCTCCTCAGTCATGTGTGGGCTGCTGATGCGGCTGCTGCTCCTTGGACAGGGTGGGCTGCTCATGTGGTTGCTGCTCTTCGGATGGGGTAGTGAGCCACTCACACAGATGCTGCTCCTTGAACAGGGTAAGGCCACATGAGGCTGCTGCTCTTAGGCCTGGGATGGGCTTCTTGTGCTGCTGCTGCTCTTCAGATGGGGGCAGGCTTCTCGTGAGGTTGCCTTTCATTGGACAGGGACAGGTTGCTCACAGGCCTGCTGCTCCTCAGTCGGGGTGGGCTTTATGGGGCTGCCACTCCTCAGACCTGGGTGGGCTGCTTGTGGGGCTATTGGTCCTCCGACGGGGGAAGGCAGCGTGAAGCTGCCTCTCTTTGGACTGGGGTGGGCTGCTTGTTGGGCTACTGCTCCTCAGATGGGGGCAGGCTGTTCACATGGTTGCTGCTCACATGGTCACGGTGCCCTGGGTTAAAGCATTGGGCCGGCCAGAGGGTAGCACGCTTTGGAACTCACAGGAACTCACACTCAGGGTGGTTGGAGTCTCAGTGACCTTGGGATCACATCTGAGGCAGCAGGTCCTTGGCAGAGGTAGCTGTAGAGTTCCGGATGTTATCTGAGGGCACCCTGGGTGGAGGTGAGGCTGGGCTCCCAGTTACAGCAGATTTCCCCTTCAAAAAGGCTAGGCCTCTGAGGAAGAGCTGGCCTCCTGGTACTGTTTGCAACAGTAGCATAGGCTGTCTATTTAGGCGAGCTGGTTAGCCTGCCCTGAATATCCTGTAGAATCTAACTGTGCCTTACACACACACACACACACACACACACACACACACACACACACCACATGACCACACACTCCTCTTTAGCTCCCTCACTCACTCACACTCTCTCCCTCAATGCTGCCTTCTTTCTGCCTCTGTATTTGGGTCTGGAGTGTTATTGACCCATTTGTGGATGGACTCTCCTCTCTGGGTGTCTTGTTATGTGGCTCGCTCTCTAGCACATTGGCCAGACAGGATAAAATTCACCTCAAGAAGACACTACAAAAAGAGAACAAAGCATGAATGTACTCATGACAACAATAACTCAATATAAGTGACCACCTGAGAAAAGAGAATTAGGGGAGAGAAAGAGAGCACAAATGATATTGAAGAGAGAAAAAAAGATAAGAAAGAAAAGAAAAAGGAAGATATATATATATATATATATATATATATATGGAGAAAACACCACAGAACCAATAGATAAACCAAAAAAAAAAAAAATCGAAATACCAAACACCCAGCAAAGAGGGTGGAGGCAGAATCTGTAGAGGTTGAGCTTATATACAGAAAATAAGGTTAAGAATTGGATGAATATGTGGAGGACCTCAATTCAGTTTAGAGTAAGTAGAAAGGGGATGAGTGGATAAGAAGAAAGAGAATGACAAGAAAATAATAATAATATATTTACAAAAAATTAATTTAAAAATAGTATAAAAATTAAAAAATGGCAAATAAAATAAAATAGAATGATGGAAAAATAATACAAAAATAAATAGAAAATAAAGCAACAAACAAAAAAAGAAAGACAAAGAAAAAAGAAGAAGAAAAGAGATAACAAAATAATAATAAAACAATAAAAATAAAAATGAAAACGAGAAGTGTCATTCCTTTGGCTGGCTTAAGATCCCAGTCTTCTGTATTGTCTGCAGTTTCTCAGTTTCCTGTTGCTGGGACTGAAGGCCTCTCTTTAGGCCAGTCCCTGTGGATACTCAGGGACTATTCAGATTTTTTTTTAATCCTTTGTACCATTCAGGGTGGGATCTGGGTGTGGCTCTATTGGTTGCCTGGAGACTGGAGGAAGGGGTTATCTCTTCACGACAAAATGGCTGCCCAGGTCCCGGGCTCAGGTATGACTTAGCGCCAGACTCACTGCTACTTCTCCTGAACCCCCTCCTCTCCTCAGCCTCTCCCCAGACTCCACAAGTCCATCTAAGCCATGGGTCAGTGTCCGTATCCAAAAGGTTCTATGACTAGGTTCAGTGAAGAAAAGCACAGGCCACAGAGAGTTAAAGACTGTGCCTCTGTGAGCTCCTCTCCTGCCAGCACTGCACGGACTGGTGAGCCCTTCAGGCTGCCCCCTCTGGACTCTGTCTTTTGTGACTGTGGACCCAGATCTAGAATCCCTTGCATCCTGCAGTCCTGTGGACCTTCTTTGCACAGTTAGATGCTGTGCCTGTCCCCAGGGATGCAGCTAGGTGCTGTGCAGTTTGCCTCTGACCTTCTGGGCTCAGAGGTCCGGCAGACTCTTATGCCAAGATCCTTGATTTTACCTTTCTCCAGGAGTACTCTGCCCTTCCCAGCTGCAAATTGTCTCACCAGCTGAGTCTCCTTTGCCAATTCAGGTGGGATGTTATTTGTTTCAGCTGCTCATTCTATTTGCTCTGGGACAAGGCTTGGGACATGTCCGTATATTCTGCCACCATTTTGTCTCTCCCTAACTTTTATTCTTATTTCCTTTATTTGAGCTCTGTACCTACATATTCCTCCTCCACATTTTTTGCCTTTTTTTTTTGTTTGTGTGGGTTTTTGTTTGTTTGTTTGCTATTTTTCTCCTCATGTTATTTTTAATTATTTTCTTCTATCATTCTTGCCCTCTTTTTGTTGGTGCTGTAGGGATCTTGTGTATGATTTTGTTTAGGTTACTTTGTTTTGGGTATTGTTGTATTTTGTTCTAGTCTGCAAGCATCTCCACAACAGATTGTGGTCAGGAGTGAGCCACATAGTCAGCCATCCTGAGAGAAGACTTGATATAAAATATGGAATCTGGAGAATAACATTCAAGACCCAACTACAACAGGATAACCCAAATAACTCAAACAAAGAGCTTTCTTAGAGCACCTAGCTCAGCAAATCTATGAAACTGCACCACTGGGTTCCACAAAACATACAACATAAGATCACCCCACAAAGTCTGGAAAGCATAGCAGTTTGATCTAATACATAGATACAAAAACCAAAAGGACAACAAAAATGTGGAGTCAAAGAAACAATCCCCAAATGAGAGAAAAGGAAGAATCACCAGAAAAGGAACTAAATAAAATGGAGGCAAGCAATTTGTCAGATAAAGAATTGAGAGTAATGATGATAAGGGTGCTCAAACAGTTCAGTGAGAACTACAAGCAACATAATGAGAATTATAAGGAACTTATAATGAGGATTATAAGGGAATTAATATGATGTATTTTAACATGAAAAGAGAGCTGGATAAAATAAATAAGAATCAATTGGAAATGGGAAATGACATAGCTGAAATAAAGAACATGCTAGAATTACTCAACAGTAGAATAGAAGAAGCTGAGGAGTGAATCAGTGAATTAGAAGACAAGGTAGAAAAAAACACCCATTCAGAGCAGCAAATGGAAAATAAATTAAAGAGCAGGAGGTGAATTTAAGGTAGTTTGGCACATGAAGCATAATATTCTGAAGAAGAATCCAAGCAAGGAATTGATAAATTGTTTGAAGAAATAATAGTAGTAATTTTCCCTAATCTGGTGCAGAAAAAGGTCACTCAAGTTCTGGAAACACAGAGAGTTCAAATCAAGATGAACTACAAAAGACCCACTCTTAGGCACATAACAATAAAAATAGCATACATTAAAGACAAAAGGAATCTATTTTTTAAAAAAGTATAGTTTATTGATTTTTACAGATAGTAAGGGAGAGGGATAGAGAGTTAGAAACATTGATAAGAGAGAAACATCAATCAGCTGCCTCCTGCAAGCCCCCTATTGGGGATTGAGCCTGCAAACAAGGTACATGTCCTTGACCGGAATCAAACCTGGGGCCCTTCTTCAGTCCATGGGATGACACTCTATCCATTGAGCCACACTGGTTAGGGCCAAAAAGAATCTTAAAGACTCCACGAGACAGACAGAAAGTTACATACAAGGGATCTCCCATTAGACTGTCAGCTGATTTCTCAACAGAAACACTGAAGGCCAGAAGGAAGTGGCATGAAATATACAAAGTAATGAAAACCAAGGGACTGAACTCAAAACTACTCTATCTAGCAAGGCAATCATTAAAAATCAAAGGGGAAATAAAAAGGTTCTCAGACAAAAAAGGCTAAAATAGTTTATTATGACCAATCCAGCACTGCAAGAAATGCTAAAGGGAACTGGTGTAAGAAGAAATAGAGAGAAGGCAAAGCACAAAGGGATAAAGAGTAAGAATGACAACAAATAAGTACCTATCAATAATAACCTTAAATGTAAATGGTTTTAATGCTCCAATCAAAAGACATAACTTAGTTGAATGGATAAGAAAGAAAGACTCATATATATGCTGTGTACAAGAAACTCACCTCAGAACAAAATACTTGCACAGAATGAAAATGAAGGGATAAAAGAAAGGTTTCCATGCCAATGGAAATTAAAAAAAGCTGGGGTATCAATAGTCATATCTGACAAAATAGACTTCTAAGTGAAGGCCATAATAAAAGATAATGAAGGTCACTTCACAATATTAAAGGGATTTATATTGTCCCCACAGAAATACAAAGGATCATAAAAAATACTATGAACAACAATATTCTAACAAACTGGACAATCTGGACAAAATGGATATATTCCTAAAGAAATACAATCTTCCAAAACTCAATCAGGAAGAATCAGAAAACAATGAATAAGCTGATAACTACTGATGAAATTGAAACAGAAATTAAAAAAAAAAAACTCCCAGCAAACAAAAGCCCATTTCCAGTCAGTTTCACAAGGTATACTTACCAAACATTCAAAGAAAAACTAACCCCTATACTCCTCAAACTATTCAAAAAAATCCAAGAGGAAGGAACACTTACAAACTCTTTTCATGAAGCCAGCAATATCCTAATTCAAAAATCAGATAAACACTACAAAGAAAGAAATTACAGTCCAATATCCCTGATGAACACAGATTCTAAAATCCTCAAGAAAATACTAGCAAATTACATCCAGTAAAAAATTAAAAAGATCATCCACCATGACCAAATGGAATTTATTCTAGGGATGCAAGGCTGGTATAATATCTGCAACATAATACATCACATAAACAATTAGGAAGAGAAAAATCACATGATCATATCCATTGATGAAGAAAAAAAAACATTAGACAAAATCCAACACCATTTCTTGATAAAAACTTTAAGCAAAGTAGGAATAGAGGGACCATACCTTATCATAAAGTCCATATATGACAAACCTACAGCCAACATCATACTCAATAAGCAAAAAATAAACCATTTCCCCTAAGAACAGTAATAAGATAAACATGTCCGCTTTCACCTAATGTTATTAATCATAGTCTAGCCATAGTGACCAGACAAGAAGAAGGAATAAAAGGCATCCAAATTAGAAAGGCAGATATAAAACTCTCATTATTCATAGAAGACATTATATTTTATGTAGAAAATTTAAAGACTCCAACAAAGAACTACTATATTTAATAAGTGAATTTGGCAACATAGCAGGATACAAAATTAACACCCAGAAATCAATGGCATTTTTATATGCAAATAATGAAGTCAGAAAGATATACTTTAAAAAATCCAGTTTACCATTGAAACAAAAATTAAAATACTTAGGAATAAACTTAACCAAGGAGGTAAAATACCTGTATCAGAAAACTATAGGGCAGAGAAAATGATATAGAGAAAGATATACACAAGAGGAAGAATATACTGTGTTCATGGATTGGTAGAACCAACATCATTAAAATGTCCATACTACCCAATGCAATCTATAGATTCAATGCAATCCCTAGTAAAATACCAATGGCATATTTCACAGATGTAGAACAAACTCTATAAAAATGTATATGGAGCCAAAAAAGAACCCGAATAGCTGCAGCAATCTTGAGAAAGAAGAACAAAGTTGGAGGAATCATAATACCAGATAATCTAGTTCTACTACAAAGCCATGGTAATCAAAACATCCTGCACTGGCATAAGAACAGACATATAGATCAAAGGAACAAACAGATACACCAGAAATTAACCCAAGCCTTTATGCTCAATTAATATTTGACAAAGGAGGCAAGAGCATACAACGGAGTAAAGACAGTCTCTTCAACAAACGGTGTTGGGAAAACTGGACAGTATTGCCAAAACAACAACAACAACAATGAAAAAAAACCCACAAAGGTACTAGACCACAAACATACCCCTTTCACAAAAATAAATTTAAAATGGATAAAAGACTTAAATTAATGTCATGAAATCATAAAAATCTTAGAAGAAACCATAGGTAGCAAAATCTCAGATATCTCTCATAGCAATGTATTTACTGATATATATTGGGCATAGGGCATAGGGCATAGGAAGCTAAGGAGAAAATAAACAAATGGGACAAAATCAAAATAAAATGATTCTGTACAGCAAAGGAAACCATCAATAAAATGAAAAGGGAGCCCACTGAATCAGAGGACCAATAATACATCTAATAAAGGGTTAATTTCCAAAATAAACAAGGACATCATGCTACTTAACAAAAGGAAGACAAAAAATCCAATTAAAAAATGGGCAAAGGATCTAAATAGACAATTCTCCAAAGTGGACATACAAAAGGCAAGAGACATGAAAAACATGCTCAAAGGTGCTAATCATCTAAGACATGAAAATTAAAATGACAATGAGGTATGACTTCACACCTGTCAGAATAACTTTCATCCACAAATCAACAAAGGACAACTTTTGGAAAGGGTGTGGAGAAAAGGGAATCCTAGTACACTGCTGGTGGGAATCCAGACTGGTGCAACCACTGTGGAAAACAGTATGGAGTTTCCTTGAAAAATTAAAAATGGAACTCCCATTTGACCCAGTGATCGCACTTCTAAGAATATATCCTAACCCCAAAACACCCATTAGAAAAAAATATATCCACCCCCATGTTCAAAGCAGCACAATTTACAATAGCTAAGATTTGGAAATAGCCTATCATCACATGAGTGGATTAAAAAGTTGTGATACATTTACACAATTGAATATTGCCCAGTGGTAAAATAGGTATTTTTATCATTTGCAACAGCATGGATGGACCTGGAGAGTATTATGCTGTGGGAAATAAGCCAGTCAGGGAAAGTCAAGTATCGCATGATTTTACTATTATGTGGAACCTAATGAACAAAATAAATCCAGAGAAGCATGGAAGAGACTGACGAATTTCAAAAGAAAGGCCTGGATAGGGATGGGTCGGTGGGGAGAGTTTAACTGTGGAACTTATATGAATATATGCATAGCCCATGGACACAGACAATAATGTGGTGAAGGCCTTGGAGAGGCGGGTGCTGGGTGCAGGGAATTAATTGGAAAAAACAAAGGAGGCATCTCTAAATATATACTAGTAGATAAATTTTAAAAATAAGTAAAAGTAAAATGTTTAAACCTCACCAGCAGTGAACAGATGTGCCATTGGCATAAAATATATCTATCCTAATATATAAAGAGCCAGGGTCTGTAATGTCCAAAATGACCAAAGGGATGACCGAACACCAGGCTGTGAGCGCATCAGGCTTGGGTGGGCAGGTACTGGAGAGCGGGCTAAACTGCTGACCTCTCGGAGAGAGAGAGAGAGGGGTGGGCCTTGCCAGCAGCCAAGCCTCTCTCTCTCTCTCCAAGAGTTCAGCAATTCAGCCTGCTCGCCAGCAACATGGGGCGGCTGCTGATCAGCCCTGCCTCTCTGATCAGGCCCAGAGATAGGCCAGGAGATGCTGACTCGCATAGAAACTGACCAATCAGAACCAAATCTGGGTGAACTGTGAGGAGCCAATGGCTGCCTAGGAGGCAGAGCTTTTGATGCTGACTGGCATAGAAACCGACAAATCAGAACCTAATCTGGGTGAACTGTGAAGGCAGAACCTAAGGTGGGGGCTGAAGAGGGTTTTTAACAGCAGCAGCTATCTGGTGTAAGGTGTAAGAAAGTGGTTCGATTTTTTAATGACCGGTTTGGCAGTATAGTGCATATGGCTGGCTATCAGTCCAGGTATAAGGATTATGTATTTTTGTCTGCCAAGAACATCTCCTCCTGCTGAAAAAGCCTCCCCCAACCCCAATTTAAGCAATCTTATCCTATATAATCTATCTATACTAACAAGAGGGTAATATGCTAATTAGACCGGGTAAAACGGCCATCTTCCGGATGTCCGACTTTCTTCCAGACAAAGCCATGGTAGTGGGTGCCGAGGCAGAGGCAGTTAGGGGCGATCAGGCCAGCAGAGGAGGGCAGTTGGGGGCGAGATCAGGCTGGCAGGGGAGGGCAGTTGGGGGCCATCGGGCAGTCAGGAAGAGGAAGTAAGGGGTGATCAGGAAGGCAGGCAGAGAGTTTAGGGGTGATCAGGCAGGCATGCAGAGGCAGTTAGGGACTATCAGGCTTAAACTGGCAGACAGACATCCCCCAAGGGGTCCCCAATTGGAGAGGGTGCAGGCTGGACTGAGGGAACCCCTGCCCCCTGTGCATGAATTTTGTGCACCAGGCCACTAGTATATATATAAAAGCCTAAGCAACCATTACGAACAGAACGATCAGAAGGACTGGTCAACCAGTGCTATGATGTGTACTGACCACCAGAGGGAATACACTCAATGCAGGAGCTGCCCCCTGGTGGTCAGTGTGCTCCCACAGCAGGAGCGCTGCTCAGCCAGAAGCCTGGCTAATGGCTGGTGAGTGCAGCTTCAGTGGAGGGAGCCTCTCCTGCCTCCACAGCAGCACTACCAAGCAGCAATGGCATCAGGCACAGGGGGACTGGTATGAGCAGAGCACAATGCCCTGCTCCAGCTCGCGCTCTACCTTGGCTGCCTGATGCTTTAGCACTGCTACATCCCTCGGGGGATGTCAGACTGCTGGTTTAGGCCCAATCCCCCAGGCCAGGTGGGGATTGGGCTGAAACTGGCAGTTCAACATCCCCCGAGGGGGCCCGGATTGCAAGAGGGTGCTGGGCAGGCTGAGGGACCACACCCATGCACGAATTCATACACTATGCCTCTAGTATCTTATATCATCAGTGTATTTTTTTAAAGGGGCACATATATATTTATCTATATATCTTCTCAGAGAGGAATTTTATTTGAGGTTTATTTTTATGGCAAACATGAAAATACACTAATCATATATGATAGTTTAAGAAAAGACCCAAACCAAAATTTTTGACTCTTTCAGATCAACCAATAGCTATGATTTTTTTTAGTGATACAGGGTAGATAAAAGGATCATTGGCTAAGGAATTGTTAATGCTGGCTGTTAATTCAATGTAGATTGAGATATTCTGTAGGCCTAGAAAGTAAAAAAGGAATACTCATTTATCAGGAAGAAAATTAGAATTGTGAAGGAAATTCCATTTGTTGTATTGCATGTAGGGTTTTGATTTCGAGAAGTGGTGGTGTTATACCATCATTAATCACTGAGACTTGGTATTTCGTTAACACAAGTAACTTTGTGGTAAAGTGAAATATTTATTTTTGGGCAACATAAGGTTATGTAACTTGCAATGAAATGTGAGACAGTATTGGTCTAAACTAAGGGTTCAAGATTATGATTTTTAATGTGGAAGTAATAAAAAAGTAAATAAATTAAGTGGCTTAAGTTTGGCACTAAAATGATTAAGATATTAAGTAGTTCTGATATTTTTACAATATTATAAGGCTTTGTCAAATACTTGATTCTATGATTATTAGGTACTATTAATAGTTTAAACATATTTACTTCATTTTGTGTGTTTACAAGTATTATTTGACCTTACTTGAGTTTCATAGAGCTCAAAACATTAGAACATTAAAAAAAAACCGTGTGTGTGTGTGTGTGTGTGTGTGTGTGCGTGTGTTTGAAAATGTCCTCAGCTTTTTTTTCTTTTTGCTGAAACATCAATACCAAAATGTTCATTTAATTTTTCTCTCCATAATTCTTATCTATTCACAACCATGCAGACATTCGTACCATTCTTTCTCTATTCACTTTGGCCAACAAAGTAGCCTTCAGAATTTCCCAATAAACTAGTTCAATAGCTTACAAATTAAGCTATCTGTCTCTTATTTATCTTAAAACCTGTCCAACCCATGAAACAACCCCCTAAACTTGTTGAAACATGTTTGTTTCTAACTCAAAAAGTATTTGATGAGAAAAAAATTTCAATATCACTAGCCTTTAAGGAAAGCAAATTAAAACCACAATGAGATAACACTAAATACCTATTAGAATGAAGAAAATAAAAAATCATTTTGTATTATGTCTAGCATATGACACTAAATGCTAGACAGAACACACAAAACAAAACAAAACAAAAAACATACCACTCTTAAATTTCTAGTAGAAATATAAATGGTACAGCAAAACAGTTTGGTAGTTTCTTTAAGATACTAAACATGCAATTACAATATGAGTAAGTAAGTAAATTCTTTGGCATTTATAAAAAAAATAAAACCTATGCTTTCACAGAAACCTGTACACAAATGTTGATGGCACCTTAATACATGATAGGCCAGAATTGGAAATAGTCCAAATGTTCTTCAACAGATGACTGGTTAAAGAAACTATGCAGTAATGAAAAGGAACACATCATTGATACATGCAAAAACTTGGATGAATCTCAAGAGTATTATGCTAACCCCAAAAAAGTCAATCTTAAAAAGTCACATACTATAAGAGTTTAGATATATAATAATATTCTTGAAATGAAAAAAGAACTACATGGAAAACAACTTAGTGGTTGCCAGGAAGTAGGAGTGGGGTGGAGGCAGGAAGGATGTGGGTGTGACTATAAAGGCTAGAATGAAGGAGATCTTGATGCTAATTGAATAGTTCTGTATCTTGATTTCAGTGGTGTTTACATGAATCTACTCATGTGATAAGATTACATAGAACTATACACATACGGTGTACAAATGTCAACTTCTTGGTTTTAATATTATAATATAGGTATGCAAGATATAGCCACTGGGGCAAACGAAGTGAAGCGTACATAAGAGAGAGATTTGTACTGTATTTAAAAGTTCCCAAGATGTGAGAAGTGGGAAGATGGCTGCCAATGGGAAGGCAGACTGCAAGATAATGTGTGAGTGAGAAAACAAAGGGAGAGTGTGTGGTTGCACAGGGAGTGTTTGTTGGTGAGTTGAGGGACAGGTATACTCCAGGAGACTGTGGGGGATGGTCCGACGGGGCTCCCCTGACAGGGCAGCCCCCACTGCTGATGGGTTTCCTCCCGGAGTGACTGACTCAGACGCAGAGACTGCACCATCTTGAAGGAAAAGTGGATGTTATCTAGAGCCTGAAAAGGCCAGGGATTCTACAACTACAGCAATCACCGAACAGCTGCAAACCTGAGAACACTGGGCCCCAATTGGCACAAGCACGTGGATTCAGAGGAGCTCTACAATCCACCACGGAAAGGAGAGAGAGAACTACATAACCAGACACGCGGAGAAGAGAGACCATGGGGAGACAAAGAAATAGCCCGCATATAAAAGAAAAGCAGGTATCACCAGAAAAAGAAGTAAACAAAATGGAGGCAAGCAACCTGTCAGAGAAAGAATTCAGAGAAATGGTCATAAGGTGGATGAAAAGAATGGAAGACAAATTTGACAATATGTGTAAGAACCAAGAGGAAATGAAGAAGAATCAAGAAGAAATGAAAAATGATATCGCTGCTGTAAAGAACTCAATAGAAAGCATCAAGAGTAGACTAGAAGAAGCAGAGGACAGCATCAGTGAGCTAGAAGACAAGGTAGGAAAAAATACCCAAGAAGAGCAGCTTCTAGAAAAAAAAATAAAAAGCAGGAGGAGAGCCAAAAAGGGAACTTTGGGACAACACAAAACAAAGCAACATCTGCATAATAGGGGTTCCAGAAAGAGAGGAAACTGAGCAAGGAATAGAAAACCTGTTTGAAGAAATAATGACAAAGAACTTCCCTGATATAGGGAAGAAAAACCCCACACAAATCCAAGAGGCTCACAGAGTCCCAAGCAAATGAAACATAAAAGACCGACGGCAAAGCACATTATAATTAAATTGGCAAACACCAACAACAAAGCAAGAATCTTAAAAGCGGCCAGAGAGAGACAAAAAGTTACCTACAAAGGATCCCTCACCAGACTTGTGACTGATTTTTCAACAGAAACACATCAGCCAGAAGGGAATGGAATGAAATAAACAAAGTCATGCAAAAGAAGGGTCTGAAGACAAGAATACTATACCCAGCAAGGCTGACAATCAAAATTGAAGGTGAAATCAGGAGCATCACAGAAAAGAAAGGACTAAGGGAGTTTATTACCACCAAACCAACAATGCAAGAAATGCTAAAGGGTCTGCTGTAAAAAAAGAAATAGAAAGCGAAGAAGGAACACAGGGGTAAAAAATAAAAATGGCAACAAACAAGCACCTATCAATAATAACTTTAAATGGAAATGGATTAAATGCCCAAATAAAAAGACATAGGGTAATAGATTGGATAAGAAAACATGACCCATATATCTGCTGTCTACAAGAAAACCACCTCAGAAAAAAAGACGCACACAGATTGAGGGTAAAGGGATGGAAATAGGTTTTTCAGCGAATGGAAATGAAAAAAAAAAAAAAGCTGGGGTAGAAATACTTACATCTGACAAATTAGATCTCAAAATGAAGGACATAACAAGAGATAATGAAGGCCACTTCATAATACTAAAGGGAGCAATCCAACAAGAAGAAATAACTCTGGTAAACATATACGCACCCAATATAGGAGCACCCAAATACACCCAAAAAACTCCTGAAGGATATTAAGGGAGAGAATGAAAGCAATACAATTATAGTAGGTGACTTTAATACCCCACTATCACCATTGGACAAATCCTTTAAAAAATCAGCAAAGAAACATCAATCCTAAATGACTCACTAGACCAGATGGAATTAATTGACATCTTCAGAACATTTCACCCCAAAGCCACAGAATATACATTCTTCACAAGTGTACATTGGTCATTTTCAAAGATAGACCATAATTTGGGTCACAGGCAAAGTCTCTTCAAATTCAAGAACATAGAAATCATATCAAGCATCTTCGCAGATCACAGTGGCATAAAACAGGAAATAAACTACAATAAAAACCAGCCAAAAAAATCAAACACATGGAGACTAAATAGCAAGCTATTAAACAATGACTGGGTTACCAGAGAGATCAAAGAAGAAATAAAAAACATCATGGCAACAAACGACAGTGAAAATACAACAATCCAAAATCTATGGGACACAGCACAAGCAGTCTTGAGAGGGAAGTTCATAGCTCTGCAAGCCTACTGCAAAAAAACAAGAAACAATGGTAATACATTACCTAACCCTATAACTAACTCAAAGAGTTAGAAAGAGTGCAACAAGAAAAGCCCAGTGTAAGCAGAAAGAAGGAAATAATAAAGATCAGAGCAGAGATAAACAACATAGAGACCAAAGAAACAATACAAAAGATCAACAA
Organism: Cnephaeus nilssonii; assembly: GCF_951640355.1. NCBI lineage: Eukaryota > Metazoa > Chordata > Mammalia > Chiroptera > Vespertilionidae > Cnephaeus > Cnephaeus nilssonii. Next base: position 31,068,478 of record NC_137071.1, read on the forward strand.
AACCAAGAGCTGGTTCTTTGAAAGGATAAACAAGATAGATGAACCTTTAGACAATAATAAAGATCAGAGGGGCCATAAACGACATAGAGACCAAAAAAATAAAAAAATAAAAAAGATCAACAAAACCAAGAGCTGGTTCTTTGAAAGGATAAACAAGATTGATGAACCTCTAGCCAGGCTCACCAAGAAGCAAAGAGAGAGGACCCAAATAAACAAAATCAGAAATGAAAGAGGAGAAATAACAACAGACTCCAGCAAAAAACAGGATTGTTCAAAAATAGTATGAACAACTCTATTCCAACAATCTGGACAACCTGGAGGAAATGGACATATTCCTAGAAAAATACAACCTTCCAAAACTCAATCAGGAAGAATCTAAACATCTCAACAGGCCAATAACTATGGAAGAAATTGAAGCAGTCATCAAAAAGCTTCCAGCAAACAAAAGCCCAGGGCCAGACGGCTGCACAGGGGAGTTTTCCCAAACTTTCAAAGAAGAACTAAAACCTATCCTCATCAGATTATTCCAAAAAATTCAAGAGGAAGGAATGTTTCCAAGCTCATTCTATGAAGCCAGCATCACTCTAATACCACAACATGATGACAATGCAATGAAAGAGAATTACAGGCCAATATCCCTCATAAACATACATGCCAAAATCCTCAACAAAATTCTAGCAAATTGGATCCAGCAGAACATCAGAAAGATCATACACCATGACCAAGTAGGATTTATCGCAGGGATGCAAGGATGGTACAATATCTGCAAATCAATAAACGTGATACATCATATAAACAAATTGAGAGATAAAAATCACATAGTCATATCAATTGATGTAGAAAAAGCATTTGACAAAATCCAACATACTTTCTTGATAAAAACTCTCAGCAAGGTGGCAATAGAAGGATCATACCTCAAAATAATAAAAGCCATATATGATAAACCCACAGCCAACATCATACTCCCCTAAGAGCAGGAACAAGACAGGGATGCCCACTCTCACCACTCCTGTTCGACATAGTACTGGAAGTACTAGCCATTGCAATTAGACAAGAAGAAGAAATAAAAGGCATCCAAATTGGAAAAGAAGAATAAAGCTGTCCTTATTTGCAGATGACATGATATTTTACATAAAAAAAAACCCGAAAGACTCAATAAAAAAACTATTAGACTTAATAAATAAATTCGGCAATGTAGCAGGATACAAAATTAACGCCAAGAAATCTATGGCATTTCTATACACTAATAATGAACTTACAGAAAGAGAGACTAAAAAAGCAATACCATTTACCATCACACCAAAAAATTAAGAAACCTAGAAATAAACGTAACTAAGGAGGTAAAAGACCTATACACAGAAAACTACAGGACACTGAAAAAAGAGATAGAGGAAGACATAAATAGATGGAAGAACATACAATGTTCATGGATTGATAGAATCAACATCATCAAAATGTACATACTACCCAAAGCAATCTATAGAGTCAATGCACTCTCCATTAAAATACCAATGGCATATTTCACAGACCTAGAATGAACTCTCCAAAAATTCATCTGTAATTAAAAAAGACCCCAAATAGCCACAGCAATCCTGAGAAAGAAAAACAAAGTAAGTGGGATTTCAACACCAGACTTCAAGCTGTATTACAAGGCCACTGCTCTCAAAACAGCCTGGTACTGGCACAAGAACAGACATATAGACAAATTGAATAGAATAGAGAATCCAGATATCAACCCAAACCACTGTGCTCAATTAATATTTGACAAAGGACGCATGAACATACAATGGAGTCAAGACAATCTCTTCATTAATTGGTGTTGGAAAAATTGGACAGATTCATGCAAAAATTGAAACTAAACACCAACTTACACCATACACAAAAATAAACTCAAAATGGATAAAGGACTTAAACATAAGATGGGAAATCATAAAAATACTACAGGAATCCACAGGCAGAGAAATCCCAGACATATACTGAAGCAATTTCTTCTCCAATACCGCTCCTAAGGCAATGGAAACTAAAGAGAAAATAAACAAATGGGACTACATCAAAATAAAAAGCTTTTTTACAGCAAAGGAAACCATCAACAAAACAATAAGAAAGCCCACTGTATGGGAGAACATATTTGCAAATGTTATCACTGATAAAGGTTTAATCTCCAAATCTCCAACAACTTAATAAAAGGAAGATCAATGATCCAATGAAAAAATGGGCAATGGACCCAAATAGAATTTTTTCGAAAGAAGACAGAAGGAAGGCCAAGAGACACATGAAAACATGTTCAAAGTCACTAATCATCTGAGAGATGCAAATCAAAAGGACAATGCGGTACCATCTCACACCTGTCAGAATGGCAGTCATCAACAAATCAACAAATGACAAGTGCTGGCGAGGATGTGGAAGAAAAGGAACCCTCGTGCACTGCTGGTAGGAGTGCAGACTGGTGTAGCCACTGTGGAGAACAGTATGGAGTTTCCTCAAAAAACTAAAAATGGAACTCCCATTTGACCCAGTCATCCCACTTCAAGGAATATATCCCAAGAAACTAGAAACACCAATCAGAAAGGATATATGCACCCCTATGTTCATAGGAGCACAATTCACCATATCTAAGATTTGGAAACAGCCTAAATGCCCATCAGCAGATGAGTGGATTAGAAAACTATGGTACATCTACACAATGGAATACTATGCTGCTATAAAAAAGAAGGAACTCTTACCATTTGCAGCAGCATGGATGGATCTGGAGAGCATTGCGTTAAGTGAAATAAGACAGGCAATGAAAGAAAAATACATGATCTCACTCATTTATTGAAAATAAAGTATATTATAACCTGATGAACAAAAAGATAGATACAGAAGCAGTAAAACACCAAATAGACTGTCAAATTACAGCGGGAAAGCTGGGAGTGTTAGGGAGGGGGAAAAGAGATCAACCAAAGGACTTGCATGCATGCATATAAGCACAACCAATGGACACAAGACACTGGGTGGGTGGGATGAGGGCATGTGACAGGGGGTAGGGAGGCTGGGGGAAGGTCAATGGGGGAAAAAAGGAGATATATGTACGACTATATGTAATACTTTAAACAATAAAAATGTTGTATATCCCTAAAAAAATAAAATAAAATAAAAGTTCCCATGATCTTTATTATTTGAAAATAAGGTTTTTTTTAAACCACAATACTTTATTTTACAAAATTATCAAATTAAGAAATATATATGTATATACATATGTGCATTTGACTGCCATTGTTTAATTTATAGATATTTATATTTGGAAATTATATATATGCATATAAATATATTAACTCAACAAGATATTAGTTGGAATCCCAGCAGACATTTTGTAAAAACTGACAATCGTGTACTAAAATGTACATTGAAATGACAAAGCCTTAGAGTAGCCAATATAATGTTGAAAAATAATAACATTGTTGAAGACTTTAGGCAACCATATATCAAAACTTAATATAAAGATGCTGTAATAATGACAGTGTGGTAATGGTTCAAGCAGATTCATTGACCAATGGAACAGAATAGACATGCCAAAAAAATCCACATACATATAGCCTAACAATTATCCATACCAGTGAAAAGGCAATGTAGTAGAGTAAGTAAGTAAAACATCAGTGCCAAAAGACAGTTCAGCAACTGGAAGCTGTACTTGGAGAGCCACTCCAGAGCTACCTCTAAAAATTTGTTTTTGTGGTGTTTAACACTGTTCAGAGTTCAGATTTATGTTTTACGTATTTATTTTTGGGTGTTTTGGTACCATGTTATTTTTGGTTCCTTAAGACATACTGGACTTTACAAAATTCCTGCCCCTGCTGCCATCTGTATAGAATTGTAAAAAGAGTAAATGATTCCTAATGTTTTGATACAGAAAAAAATAAGTTAGTGTAAAAACAAACTGGTACAATACAAAACAGCATACAATCTAGTGATAGGAAGAAACTATTGATATGCCCAACAACTGGGACTTTGCATAATACTATAGTGGTGGAAACATGGATCTATATATTTATCAAAACCCATATAACTTTAAACACAAGCCACAAACCTTTATGTATACAAATTAAAAATAATCAGCAGATTGGAGGACTCTCAGAATAGAATCCAAACTGTGATGAGAAAATTTATGAAAACGAATATAGAAAAGTTTTTACCTATGTGAGTTTGAAAAACTGTTTTGACTAGGGAATATGAGACTGGAAAAAAACAACTCTACCAAACAACTGTTTCTCACAGGAGTATGCATGGACAATTCTGTAACTGCTGCATATTTCTACTGGGATTGAACAATTGAGAAGAAAAAAACAAGATTATGATGAGACAATAAATTATCCATATTTTTATTTCATCTCTCAGGGACTGCATTTTATTCTGGTGTAATGTGTGAGAATAGGAGAATGGGAATAACAAGCTGCTTCAAGTTTGAATATATGAGAGAATAGAAATTCAGGTTGATGATTGTATAGTTGTTCCTAAACTTTGCTCATAACACTAAAAAAGATATTTGCAAACCTATACTCAGATTGTTCTTGCCACTTGTGCAAAACTCGTTTGTTGAGTATAAGGAATCTTCATGAAGATAATCACAAAATTCTGTTAATTGTTTTTCTTATTATCATAACAGTTTGATTAGCTTTTGATTTTCAATGTGCATAATTTTGCTCTGTTGAACTGCATTAAATTTTTAAAAATACATTTTTATTTTTTCACCTAGGTTATAAATTGCTTGACGTAGATGAGTATTTTTACATAATTCATATTACACCACACTGCTATATATACAGTGGTATTTGGTGAACATCTGTTGGTAAATATAATAAAGTTAAAAATATAATATCTTCCTGCATACAGAGTTGATATTTTAAGTTAAAACAAAAATTTCAAACTAAGAGAATAGTAAATCTTTGTACTGCTTTAAAATATACAAAAGTCCTAATTAAGATATCAATTATCTTTACTTTCATAATATTTTTACCATTTCTTATAAGTTCCCAGAAAAATATTCTATAGGCATTTGTGTTGGGGACTAATAAGGGAAATACAGAGAAAGATACAGATAGTAGAAAAGTAGAGACAATTAAAAAAGGGGGGAGTGCCGAAAAGGGGTAAGAAAAAGAAATAGAGAAAGAAATACATATGGTGTCAAGGAAACAGAATCAAATGGCACAGATACAACCACAGAAAATGAGACCAGGAGAGGATTGAAAAAAAAAAAGAATGTGAGAAAGAGTAAAAAATAAAATGAATAAAGGATTTATGCAAAAAGAGAAGTTATGAAGGAGAGAAATAGATACATTCTGAGGGGGGAAAAATAGATGAAGAGAGATAGTTTTGTATCAGATCAAGATGGAATATGCATACTTCATTCCTTCTCTCCCACTGAAGCAATTATAAATCATTGTCATGATGTAGGAAGCAGCTATCTTGGAAATTGAAAAGTAAATGGTTATAGGCTGATTGGTGGAAAATGTAGTAATTTTATATACCACAAAACCAGAAAGGAGTTCCATGTTCCCTGCTTCCCACCTAGTATTGCCTTACTGGACACAAAGATAGCCCCAAATCCAGAAATGAATGCAAGATACATACAGAAAGCTTCAGAAGTAGACTTTTCTTTCTTCCCTAATGAGATGAAAGAGAACATCTGAGATCAGAAGAACTATGGAAAACCCATTATTTATTACCCTTTTTGTCTGTTCAATTCACTGCAGTACTTGGGCAATTCGTTATTGCTTTATTGTCAGTGAAAGCTGAGCTGGTGGCTAACACTCAAGTAGAAGAGGTTCATTCTCTCTGAGTGGAAGAATTGTGGTCCCAAGGATTTGATTGAATCCTCATTGCTTTTGTTTCTCACTTTTTGCTGCTTGGTTCTGGATGGACCATAGCAATGGAAGTACAGAGTAGAGCAGATAAACTTTTTATTCAGAATACCAAGAAGAAAGACCCCAGTGAACCAGAAAGTGTTGGGAAATTCATGGAGATGAGGGGCTCAAGAGCAATGCCATAATGTGGTATACAAACACCTAGGTTCACCTCTGAAAAACACATGCAGGGACCTATCCTATACAACTTCCTAAAGGCTTTGAAAACTGACCTTCAGGGTAAACTACCACTAAGGTTACAAAATGGCTACTGGCAGGTGCACATGCAGGAGAGTTTCAAATAACATCAAAAATATTTTGAAAAATTAAGGAATGACATTTGAAATACATACCACAGAAGGCATGTAGGAACTTGTGGCCCAAACACAATCAAGTATATTTTCTGCTAAAAGAAAACAAAACAACAAAAAAATAATTCTCCTTAGGATTTAAACAGGACCCAGAGGGGAACATCCACTGGACAGTTCCAAAGAACAGTACAGAAGCTATGAAAAATGTAATGGCATTTGAACTACAAACCACAGAAATTGGGTTGAAAATTCTGGCCTAAATCTACTAAGTCAATGGCCTGCTAAAAGAAAACAAAAAAGAAATCAACTTTCTCTTCAGGTTTTTATTTTATAAGACCCAATGTCTCAAAGGATAATACACGATGATACAGGAAATAATATAAAATTAACTGACATATAATTCAAGAAATCACAACTTGAAAATAAATTAATAATTAACACTTGCAAACCCAGATATAAAACAGATATCAAAATTATCAAAGATTTTAAAGCCACTATTATAATAATGCTCCAAGAAATAAGGGCTAACTCTGTTCAAACAAATCCTATCTAATAAAGAGGGCATATGCTAGTTGACCCTCACACCATTGAAAAGATGGTGGTGCCCACAGCCAATAAGGGGGGAATATGCTAATTGACTGTCCCGCCCTCAAAATGGTGGCACCCACAGCCAATAAGGAGGGAATATGCTAATTGACTGCCACGTCCTCAAAGACTGTGGCATCCACAGACACAAGATGGCGGCGCCCAATCCCCTCAGTCCCACTGGGGAGGCAGGTGCGTGGCATGGTTGGACCCGCCCCCAGGCAGGCCCGGTCACTCCACACACCTGCCTCTGAGTCCCCCAGTCCCCTTAGCTCCCCCAGCCACCCAGGGCTGGCCAGAGGCACAGGCAAGCCTCGGATGGCAGCTGGCCAGCCGCCCAGGGCCACCCAAGGCTTTGGTAACCAGGGCTTGTGCTGCTGGCAGTGGCAGCAGCAGAGGTGTGATGGGGTGTCACCTTCCCCTGATTGTCAGGTCGCCTCCCACCCCTGAGGGCTCCCAGACTGTGAGAGGGGGCAGGCCAGGCTGAGGGACCCCCCCTCCAGTGTATGAATTTTCATGCACTGGGCCTCTAGTGGAAAGATAAAGATCTTAAGGAGGATCCAACATAGCTACAGAGGAGGTGGAAGTTACACTCACCTCCTCCCAGGACCAAATGGGAATTACAACTAAATTGTAGAACAATCATCCTGAATAACCAACATAAGATTAGCTAAACAGAGGTCTTAAAACCAAAGATTTACAGAAGAAGTGACATTGATACTGGTAGGAAGGACAGAGAAGTGAAAAATGCTGGCACAACCCCCATGCATGGTGGCTGAAAATCCAGATGAATATCTCAGTTTCAAAGGTCCCCCTTGAGGAGCATGGGTCTCAAACCAACTCTGGGTTCCCCAGTTCATAGCATCAGAGCCAGAAAGAGGAGCCTCCATATCTGGCTGTGAAAATCAGTGGAAATTCTGTCCACCAGGGACAGACAGGACTCTGCTAGCAACCCAGGCTCCCTCTTTTATTTATGCTATTTTATTTTTTATATCACCATTTATTCTTTCTATGCCTTCTCCCACCTCCACTAATCTCTCTCCCCCTCACAATCACCACACTGTTGTCCATGTCCATGAGTTCTCTCTCTGTTTTGCTCAATCCTTCCACTCCACCCCCAAAATATTCCTCCCACACACAAGAGCTGTCTTCCTGCTCTCTGTCTATGAATCTGTCTCTATTTTGCTTGGTAGTTCAGTTTGTTCATGAAATTCCACATATGAGTGAAATCATGTGGTACTTGTCTTTTTCTGATTTGCATATTTCACTTAGCATAAAGTTTTACTCTTTGGGACAGTATAGATGGACCAGGCTGCTTTTTTTTTTTTCTAATATATTTTATTGATTTTTTTACAGAGAGGAAGGGAGAGGGATAGAGAGTCAGAAACATCGATGAGAGAGAAACATTGATCAGCTGCCTCCTGCACACCTCCCACTGGGGATGTGCCCGCAACCAAGGTACATGCCCTTGACCGGAATCGAACCTGGGACCTTTCAGTCTGCAGGCCGACGCTCTATCCACTGAGCCAAACTGGTTAGGGCCAGGCTGCTTTTTAAAGGTCCAGCACAAAATATCTCATTTGCAGCCATTGACCCTGAGCAACATCCAAGGGAGGGTTACTCATAGCCAAATAGAACCCTCTGAAAAGAAACTGGTTTGTGTGGCTCCAGGTAGAAGGCTATAGGGTCATTCACTAGGGTCCCTCTGCTGACTTCTTTTCCTATACCAGAGTGGACATCTTTCTTGGGACAAGCACAGTGCTCCATGTGGCATCAGCCTAGGTAAATGCAACAGCCCCATCCTACATACTCCCTGTCACCCCACCCTGCAGAGCTCACAATTTTCAGAGGCGTCAGCTGTTTGGGCACAGATTATAGATGTACAGGCATAATCAGGGGATTTAAGAAACTCAGTCGTGTGGCACTGGGGAAAGGGCCATTCATACCACATTCCAGCAAGCTTGAGTAGCACCACCACCCCATGGAATATACACTAGCCCCACCCTATGGACTCCTCACAGCCTTGCCCTGCGCAGCTCTGTGTCTCCTGGAGGTCTGGGCAGAATTAGTGCAAAGCCTGATTGTTGCAGAGCTCTCTTTTCACACAGCCAAATCTTGGACTGTTTGAGTTTGATAAACACTGCTGGCCTCCTCCTAACAACTCCCTGAGTCCCTTCCCTACCACAAAGGTCTGCTAGTACCCAGGTGGTGGCAACCAGCCTTGGTGTACCCTGGGACTTTTGCTGATTTCCCTCAAAACCAGCACTATTACCAAGTTGAATCTGTATCAACCTGTTGAACACAAGTTACCTCTACCTGCTGACTTACTGAAAACGAGACTCATGCAAATTGTGTATTACCAGAGACTCTTTCAATAATCTAGCCTAACAGGTACCTAGCAGGCTGAGTCATGTAGAAGTGAATCACAAGTACCCTGGACCTTTTGTTGACCTATGGGATCAGTGTTGGTGGAAACCAGCATTACTTCATAGCTTGGCCTTTCCCATGCACACCCACGGTCAGCAGAGGCAGTCAGAAATTTTGGATAGTTTTGTGGATCCAAACAGGTTGTCCAGGGAAGTCCAAAGTCACGTCTGACAATTACCTGTACTGGAGTACCTCCAAAGAGGCCCCTGAACCAACACATGCAGTAGCTATTTTAAAAAATATATCAGAGCAGAATACACAAGCAGTGCATCCAAAGAGAAATTTTGGAAGTCAGCAGAACCTGCTGAGGCAAATTCCACTTTGTGAGTTCAGCATCTGCACAGCAGCTTGTACACAGTGATCGGGATTGAACTCCACAGTGCTGAACTCACAAAGTGGAATTTGTCTCAGCAGGTTCTTCTGACTTCCAAAATTTCTCTTTGGATGCTCTGCTTGTGGACTACAACAGGAGGGCTCACATAAGACACACAACAGACATTCCTGGTGCACCAAGTTCAGGTGATCAAGTAGACTATGCCACTGGGCACCACAGGACACAATACATAAGGCCACTTTATCAGGACTGCAAAACATTTGAGATCCACCTAAAACACAGAAACAAACACAGAGAGTTAGCCAAAATGGGGAAACAAATAAATATGCCCCAAATGAAAGAACAGGGAAATCTTAAAAAAAAACAAAAAACTAAACTAAATGAAATGGAGGCAATACACCAGTAATAAACTATCAGAAAGTCTGGGAAGGGGGAGTTGGAGTAAGGTGTAGGGGGACAATGGGAGAAAACGGGGAATATCTGTAATACTTTCAACAAAAAATATATTTTTTAAAAGATAAAAACTAAAAGAAAAAATCAATGCCATTTACAATTGCATAAAAATAACTAGCAACAAATTTAATCAAGGAGGCAAAGGACATGTACTAGAATACTTATAAGACACCGAAGAAATAAATTGAAGAAGATACAAATAAATGGAAGCATACAATGTGCTTATGGATTGCAATTAACATTGCAAAAATGTCCATACTACCCAAAGCAATGTACATATTCAAAACACTTCCAACAAAATACCAATGATATATTTTAAAGAACTAGTAAAAAATAATCCAAATATTTATGTAGAACCAAAAAATATTTTGAATAGCCTCAGCACTTTAGAGACAGAAAAGAACAAAATTGAAGGTATGATGCTACTTGCTAGTAATATCAATCTGTACTACAAGGCCATCCTATCTAATAAAGACAGAATATTCAAATTGACCGTATCTCTGCAACAAAGATGGTGGCACCCACAGCCAATAAGGAAGAAATATGCAAATTGATGCAACAAGGTGAGAAGCGGAAGGTGGCTCTGGGCCAGAGCGAAGGTGGAAAGGGGGCTCTGAGCCAGAGTGAAGGCAGTGCCAGCAGCCAGGGGAAGGAAGGCCTATTCTTGCATGAATCTTCGTGCATCGGGCCTCTAGTAGTAAATAAAACAGCATGCTATTGCCATAAAAACAGATATGTACGTCAATGGTAAAGAATAGAAAACCCAGAAAATAAAAACCCATGCCTATATGATTAAATTAATATTTGACAAAGAAGGCAAGAACATACAATGGGGGAAATATAGCTTATTCAGTAAATGGGGTTGGGAAAATCAGACAGTTACATGCAAAAGAAAGAAAGAAAGAAACTAGACAACCTTGTTACACCATAAACAAAAACACAAAATGGGTTAACGGCTTAAATGTAAGACTTGAAATGATAAAACTCCTAGAAAAAAATCAAAGGCAGTAAAATCAGACATTTCTCTTAGTAATATTCTTTCTGATATGTCTCCTCAGGCAAGGACAATAAAAAAATAAAAAAAAATGTCACTATGTGGGAATCCTGATCAGAGTACGCCAGATGTACAAGGCCAATTTGAGTGCTGGGGCCCTGTCTAGAGTACACTGGATGCTCAAAGCAAAGTTACTAAGGCTAACTTGCCATACGCAGGTGAAAGGACACAGCGATTGTACTATATGCAATGTGCAGCCCTGACCTTCTATAACTCAGAAGACTGATGTCACTATTTAGCAAGAAGCATCTTTTGTCTATGTTAATATAAAGTATTTTTAAAAATATATTTTATTGATTTTTTACAGAGAGGAAGAGAGAGGGATAGAGAGTTAGAAACATCGATGAGAGAGAAACATCGATCAGCTGCCTCTTGCACACCCCCTACTGGGGATGTGCCCGCAACCAAGGTACATGCCCTTGACCGGAATCGAACCTGGGACCTTTGAGTCCGCAGGCCGACGCTCTATCCACTGAGCCAAACCGGTTTCTGCTGTTAATATAAAGTATTTAACTGACCAGCCAGTGTGGGGCTGCATTGTGGGGAAGATCTATTACTAACCAGTCGGTGCTGGCTGTTTTTGCTAGGATGGCTCCTGTGTTTGCTACTGTGTTAGCAGTGGCTACTTTTATGTAAGACTAGACTGCTTTGTCTGATGGCTACTTGGTAGCAATAGCTATTTGGGCTATAACAAATAATCTCTTGTATGCCTATGACTTCTCATATCTTCTTTGATACCCGGTGTCCAAGGAGGTCTATCTTCTGGAAGAGGGACTTGGATGCAGCAGTTGACATAGTCAAGCAGGGTGGACAGGATAAAGAAGCAAGGACTCCAATAATTGGCGCAGTGAGCAGGGTGAGCAGGGTTCAGGAGTAAGTACTCTGACACACTACATCAAACTAAAAAATTTTGCACTCCCATGAAAAAACAACCCACTGAGGTGGAGAATGTATTTGCTAATGATACATCTGACACAGGTCAATATCCAAAACTTATTATAAACTCATAAAACACAAAACTAAAAAAGTACAATTGAAAAGTGGGCAAAGAAACTGAATAGACACTTTTCAAAATAGGACATAAAGAAAGCCAACAGATATATGAAAAAAAGCTAAAAATCATTAATCATTTGTGAAATGCAAATTAAAACCACAATGAGCAATCACCTGACATTTGTCAGAATGGCTATCATCAATAAATCAACAAAGAACAAGTGTTGGCAAGGATGTGGAGAAAAGGGAATTTTAGTGCACTGTTGGTAGAAATGCACACTGGTACAACCACTATGGGAAAAAGTATGTAGCTCCTCAAAAAATTAAAAAATAAAACTGCCTTATGACCTGGCAATTTCACTTCTTGTTATATATCCAAAGAAACCCAAAGCACTATGCATCCCTATGTTAATTTCATCATTACTTACAATGGCCAAGCTCTGGAAGCAAAATGTTACATACAGTTAGTGGAATATTACTCGGCAATCAAATATCACTGTTTGTGACAGTATGGATGAACTTAAAGGGCATTATACCAAGTGAAATAAGTCAGTCAGAGAAAGACAAATACCATATTATTTCACTTACATGTGTAATCTAAAGAACAATGCAAATAAATTAAAACAGAATCAGATTCATAGATACACAGAACACCGGTGAGAATGGCTATCATCAATAAACTGATGGTTGACAGAGGGAAAAAGGGTTGGGGAACTCAGTGGAAAAGGTGAGCATATTAAGAAATACTGATTGGTAATTACATATAGATTATGGGGATGTAAAGTACAGCATAAGGAATATAGTCAATAATATTATAAGAACTTTGTGTGGTGCCAGGTGTGTCCTGAAAATATCAAAGAGAACACATTATAAAGTACATGATTGTCTAACCGCTATGCTGTACATCTGAAATGAATACAAAATATTATTGAATGCAAAATGTAATTTTTAAAAAAGTGAAATAAAATATTCACGAATTCAAAAACAGACAAACAAACAAAAGTAATGGAGGCAAGAAATCTACCAGATAAAGACTTCAAAACCATGTCCTTAGGGTACTCAAGAAACTTAGGGGAAGAATGGATGAAATCAGTGAGCAATTTAACAAGTTGATAGTAAACATAAAAGAGAACATACAGACCATGAAAAAAACAGTCATAAATGAAGACTACAATATATGAAATGAAGAATACACTAGAAGGAATAAACTAAGTTTGACAAAGACAAGGTAGCATAAAACATTCCATTAGAACAGAGAAAAAAATAATTTTTTAAAATGAGGTTACTTTATGAGAGCTTTGTGATAACATTAAGTGTAATCAATTCCACATCATAGAGGCACCAAAAGAACAAAAGAGAAAGTAAGGGATTGAGAACCTATATGAAGAAATAATTATTTAAAACTTCCTTAACATGGTTAAGGAATAAGACTCAACAGTCCAGGAAACACAATGAGTTACAGAGCAGATGAACCTCAAAAGCCCAGCCAGTGTGGCTCAGTTGGTTGAGTGTTGATCCATGCACCAAGAGGTGGTGGGTTCAATTCTCATTCAGGGCACATGCCTGGGTTTTAGGCTTCATCCCCAGTAAGGGGTGTGTAGGAGAAAGCTGATCAACGTTTGTATCTCATTGATGTTTCTATCTTTCCTTTTTCCTATCTCTCTAAAAATCAATTAAAACACATTTTTAAAAATATGAACCCAAAGAAAACCACATAAGACACATCAAACAGAAATGGCAAAGTTCAAAACAAAGAGAGAATTTTAAAAGCAAAAAGAAGAAGACAGTCAATTACCTACAATTGAGTTCCCATAAAACTGTCAGCTGATATTTCAAAAAAAATTATTTTTCAGGACAGAAGGAATTGGCATGAAATATTCAAAGTGATGAAAAGAACAACATAAACTGATGAACAAAAATAGATCCAGAGACAGAGAAACATCAATCAGAACGTCAAACCTCAGGGAAGGTAGGGAAGGGTGGGGGTAAGGGGGAGAGATCAGCCAAAGGACTTACATGCATGCATATAAGCCTAATCAATGGACACAGACAACAGGGGGGTGGGGGCATGAATGGGAGGTAGGGGGTATTGGGGGAATAAGGACACATATGTAATACCTTAATCAATAAAGAAATTTTTTAAAAAAGAAAAGCAACAATGTACAACAAAGACTACATAACCTAGCAAAGCTATAATGTATAGCTGAAGGAGAAATAACAGCTTCCCAGATAAGAAAAAATTAAAGCAGTTCATTAACAAAAAACTACTGCTACAAAAAATTCTAGTCTTCTGTTAAAAAGAAAAAAGAGAAGCACAGTTATAAAAATTAAAATAACAATAAATACCAGGAAATAAAAAAAATAATTTAAATCTAAATTGTTTAATGTTCCAATCAAAAGAAACAGGGTAGCTGAATGGTTAAGAAAACAAGAACTATACAGGGGAGTTATACCAAGCATTCAAAGAAAAACTAAAACCTATCCTCCTCAGACTATTCCAAAAAATTCAAGAGGAAGGCACACTTCCAAGCTCTTTCTATGAAGCCAGCATTACCATAATTCCAAAACCAGATAAAGAAACCACAAAGAAAGAGAACTACAGGCCAATATCCTTTATGAACATACTAGTAGACATTAAAATCCTCAACAAAATTTCTAGCAAATCAGATACAGCATTACATTAGAAAGATAATACACCATGACCAAGTGGGATTTATTACAGGGATGCAAGGCTGGTACAATATCCACAAATCAACAAATGTGATAGATCACATAAGCAAACTGAGAAACAAAAACCACATAATCATATCAATCAATGCAGAAAAAAGCATTTGACAAGATCCAACATTCTTTCTTGATAAAAACTCTCAGCAAAGTGGGCATAGAGGGATCAAACTTCAACATAATAAAAGCCTTATATGACACACCTATGTCCAACATCATAATCGATGGGAAAAACTAAATCCATTTCCCTTAAGAACAGAAATAAGACAGGGATGCCCACCTTTCCAATTCCTGTTCAACATAGTACTGGAAGTACTAGCTATAGCCATTCAACAACAAGAAGAAATAAAAGGCATCCAAATTGGAAAGGAAGTAAAACTGTCATTATTCATAGATAACATGATACTGTACATAGAAAACCCCAAAGACTCCATCAAAAAACTGCTAGAATTAATAAATGAATTTGGCAATGTAGCAGGATACAAAATTAATACCCAGAAATCTATGGTTTTTTAAAACACCAATAATGAACTCACAGAAAGAAAAACTAAAAAAAAAAAAAACAATCCCATTTAACATTGCACCAAAAATCTTAGGATACCTAGGACTAAACTTAACTAAGGTAGTAAAAGACCTATATACCCAGAAAACTACAGGACCTTGAAAAAAGAAATAGAGGAAGACATAAACAAATGGAAGAATATACCGTGTTCATGGATTGTTAGAATCAACATCATTAAAATGTCCATACAACCCAAAGAAATCTATAGATGCAATGCAATCCCCATTAAGATACTGACAGAATATTTCACAGACCTAGAACTAATTCTCCAAGAACTCATTTGGAATAAAAAAAGACACCAAAGAGGTGCAGCAATCCTGAGAAAGAAGAACAAAGTTGGAGGGATCACAATGCCAGATATCAAGCTATATTACAAAGCCACTGTTCTCAAAACAGCCTGATATTGGCACAATAACACACATATAGACCAATGGAACCAAACAGAGAACCCAGAAATCGACCCAAGCTATTATGCTCAATTAATATTTGACAAAGGAGGAAAGAGCATACAATGGAGTCAAGATACTCTTTTCAATAAATGGTGCTGGGAAAATTGGACAGATAAATGCAAAAAAATGAAACTAGATCACCAAATTACACCATACACAAAAATAAACTCAAAATGGATAAAGGACTTAAACATAAGATGAGAAACGATAAAAATCTTTGAAGAACCCATAGGCAGCAAAATAGCAGACATATGTCCTAGCAATATCTTTACCGATACAGCTCCTAGGGCAATGGAAACTAAAGAGAAAATAAACAAATGGGACTACCATCAAAATAAAAAGCTTCTGCACAGCAAAAGAGACCATCAGCAAAACAACAAGAAAGCCCACTGGATGGGAGAACATATTTGCCAATGTTATCTCTGGTAGGGGTTCAATCTCCAAAATTTACAGAGAACTCACACAACTTAACAAAAGGAAGATAAACAATGCAATCAAAAAATGGGCAAAAGACCTAAATGGAAACTTTTTGAAAGAGGCTATAAAGAAGGCCAAGAGATATATGAAAACATGCTCAAAGTCGCAAATCATCAGAGATATGCAAATCAGAACCACAATGAGGTACCATCTCACACTTGTCAGAATGGCTATCATCAACAAATGAACAAACAACAAGTGCTGGTGAGGATGTCAAGAAAAAGGATCCCTTGTGCACTGCTGATGGGAATGCAGAGTGGTGCAGCCACTGTGGAAAACAATATTGATTTTCCTCAAAAAATTAAAAATGGAAGTGCCATTTGACCCAGTGATCCCACTTCTAGGAATATATCTCAAGAAATCAGAAACACCAACCAGAAAGGATATATGCACCCCTATGTTCATAGCAGCACAATTTATAATATCTAAGATTTAGAAACAGCCTAAGTGCCCATCAGCAGATGAGTGGATTAGAAAACTGTGGTACATCTACACAATGAAATACTATGCTGCTATAAAAAGAAGGAACTTTTACCATTTGCAACAGCGTGGATGGACTTGGAGAGCATTATGCTAAGCGAAATAATCCAGTCAGAGAACAATAAATATCACATGATCTCACTCATATGTGGGATATAATGATCAACCTAAACTGATAAACAAAAATAGATCCAGAGACAAGTGGCAGGGGAGGGAGGGTTAGAGATTAACCAAAGGAATTGTATGCATGCATATTAGCATAACTAATAGACACAGACACTGGGGCAGTAGGGGCTTTCCTTCCCTTCGAGGGTGCAGGTGGATGGGGAGCGGCGTTAAATGGGGAAAAGGAGAAATATGTAATACTTTAAACAATAAAAATAAAAAATGAAAACAAGACCATATATATATGCTGTCTATATGTGTCCCACCTAAGAATGAAATACACACAGAGACTTAAAACTGAAAGGAAATAAAAAGATATTTCATGAAAATGGAAATTTTAAAAAGCTGGGGTAGCAATACTTATATCAGACTAAATATATCTAAAACAAAACCCATAATAAGAGACAACAAAAAAAATACTACATTATGATAAAAGGATCAATCCAACAAAATAGCATAATTCTTGTTAACATTTATGCACACAACATAGGAGCATCTAAATATCTATATCTATTTATCTATCTATTATCTATATATCTATCATCTATAATCTATCTATATATACTATATTAATAGACATAAAGGTAGATAATGACTGTATTACAGTCATAGTAGGGGATTTTAACACCCTATTGTCATTGATGGACAGGTTTTCCAGAATAAAAATATAAAAAAGAAATAGCAGCCTTAAATGACATACTAGGTCAACTGAATTTAATTGATATCTTTAAAGCATTTACTCCAAAGAAACAGAATTAACATTTGTTTTCAAGTGTACATGGAACATTTTTTTGGGATAAATCACATGTTAGAAAACAAAATAACTGAATAAATTTATGAATATTGGAATCATATCAAGTATCATTTACAACCACAATGGTGTAAATAAGAAAGCAATTACAAGAAAAAGCCTGAAAAATAGAAAATAATATGGTGGCTAAATAACATGTTACTAAAATTGAATGGATTAACAGTGAGATCAATGATGATTACCAGAAGGATAAAGGTTGAGGGTGGGTAGAAAAAGGTTAAGGGGGAATAAATGGTGATGAACGGAGACTTGAATTTTGGTGGTGAACACATGGTACAATATACAGATGATGTTTTATAGAATTGTACATTTGAAACGTACATAATTTTATTAACCAATGTCAGCCAATAATTTCAATAAAATAAAAATTAGATCAAAGATTAATTAACAAGATCCCTGGAGACAAATGAAAATAAAAACACAATTGCAAATCTATGGGACAGAGCAGAAGCCCTTTTAAGAAGTAAATTTATATAGCATTACAGACCTCATTCAAGAAATAAGCAAAATATAAGAAAAAAATTAACCTAGACTTAAAGAAACTACAAAAAAATGACAAAGAAAGAAAAACATTATTAGGATGAGATAATGAATATCAGAGCAGAAATAAATAAAATAAAGTCTAAAACAACAATAAAGAAAATAAATGAAACCAAGTGCAAGTTCTTTTAAAAGATAAACAAGGTCAACAAACCTTTAATCAGACTCTTCAAAAAAAAAAGAGAGAGAGAGAGAGAGAGAGAGAGAAAGAAAAGGGACCCAAATAAATAAATTAAGAAATAAAAAAAGAGAAGTAACAAATGACACCAAAGGAATACAAATAGTTATAAGAAAATATTACAAAAAAACTATATTGCAACAAATTATACATTATGAAGAAAATGGATAAATTCCTAGAAACAAACGATCTCTCAAAATTGAATAACGAGTAAATAGAAAATCTAAGAAGACAAATTACAACAAATGAAATTGAAGCAGTAATAAAAATTTTTTTTCCCAAAAAATAAAATTTTGGATTATATCACTTCACAGGCGAATTTTCCAAATATTCCAATACTAGAGGCCCAGTGCATGAAATTCATGCACGGGGGGAGGTGTCCCTCAGCCCAGCCTGAACCCTCTCCAATCTGGGAACCCACCGGGATCGGGCCTAAACGGGCAGTCGGACATCCCTCTCACAATCCAGGACTGCTGGCTCCCAACTGCTCACCTGCCTGCCTTCCTGATTACCCCTAACTGCTTCTGCCTGCCTGCCTGATCACTTCCTAATGACTCCCCTGCCAACCTGATTGATGCCTAACTGCTCCCCTGCCAGCCTGATTTCCCCTAACTGCCCTCCCCTGCAGGCCTGGTCACCCCTAACTGCACTTCACTGCAGGCTTGGGTTCCGCCCAACTGCCCTTCCCTGCTGGCCTTATCCCTCCCAACTGGCCTCCCTTGCTGGCCATCTTGTGGCGGCCATCTTGTGTCCACATGGGGGCAGCCATATTGTGTATTGGAATGACGGTCAATTTGCATATTACTCTTTTATTATATAGGATAGAGGCCTGGTGCATGGGTGGGGGCCAACTGGTTTGCCCTGAAGGGAGTCCTGGATCAGAGTGGGGGTTCCCTTGGGGTGTGGGGCAGCCTGGGTGAGGGGCCTGTGGTGGTTTGCAGGCCAGCCATGCCCCCTGGTGACCCAAGCGGACGCCCTGGTATCTGGGATTTATTTATCTTCTATAATTGAAACTTTGTAGCCTTCAGCTGAG
This sequence comes from Cnephaeus nilssonii, assembly GCF_951640355.1. Classification (NCBI taxonomy): domain Eukaryota; kingdom Metazoa; phylum Chordata; class Mammalia; order Chiroptera; family Vespertilionidae; genus Cnephaeus; species Cnephaeus nilssonii. Next base: position 31,087,933 of record NC_137071.1, read on the forward strand.
GCCAGGGCAGGCCAGGAACTTGGCTTCCTCCATTTCCAGGGGAACCCTATCCTCCTGCTCGCTTCGTGGCTGCAGCCATTTTTGTTGGGATTTATTTATCTTCTATAATTGAAACTTTGTAGCCTTGAGTGGAGTCCAGGGCCCACCAGAGTGTGCGGGGAAGCTTGGCTTCCTCCATTGCTGAGGAAAACCAATCCTCCTGCCTACTCTGTGGCCACAGCCATCTTGGTTGGGTTAATTTGCATACCTGCTCCTGATTGGCTGGTGGGCATGGCTTGTGGGTGTAGCAGAGGCACAGTCAATTTGCATGTTACTCTTTTATTAGATAGGATGAACTAGCACCAATCCTTCTGAAACACTTCAAGGTGTGCGCTAAGTGAAATAAGCCAGTTAAAGAATGGGCAATATCACATGATCTCACTCATATGTGGAATCTAATGAACAAAATAAACTGATGAACAAAATAGATCCAGAGACATAGAAGCATGGAACAAATTGTCGAATCTCAGAGGGAATGCGGGGGTGGGTGGGAAGTGATTAACCAAAGAACTTATATACATACTAGTGGCCCGGTGCATGAAATTCATGCATATTAAAAGGAATTCATTAGAGGAAATATTTTAATATTGTTATTTTCCCTTTCTCTATAACAGAAGTGTCAGAGATGAAAGAAAATTAATAAAATGTATATGAAAATCTTCTTCCTGTCAGAGTCCGGGATGTGCCACGGGACCCAGAGTCAAGTCCCTGCCCACCTGCTTGCTCCTTGAAATTGCACGAGACCCAGACACTGCCACCCCCATCCCTGTCAAGCCCTGAAGGGCAGGGTGTGCAGTCTCAGGTCCCCTGGCCTGGTGATGTGCCGTGGGCACAGCCTCAGGTCCCCCATCAAGCCACGCCAGGTGGGGGGTGTGGCCTCAAGGTCCCCCAGCTCCAGGGTGGAGGGTGTGGCCTCAGGTCCCTGGCCCGGCCACAGGTCCCTTGGCTCCAGTGCTGGGGCAGGGGGTGCGGCCTCAGGTCTCCTGTCAAGCCCCCTGGATGGGGGGCATGGCCTCAGGTCCCCTAGCCCCAGCCTCAGGTCCCCTGGCCCCAGAGAGAGGGCGCTAGGGCGCTAGGGCATGAAGGTGCGAGGGTGTGACAACCATTTGCATATTAGCTCTTTATTATATAGGATATGCATAACCCACGGACACAGACAATAGAGTAAAAGTGGCTGGGGTGGTGACAATGGGCAGTCTATAAGTGGTTAATGGGAGAAAAAAGGGGGACATATGTAATACTTTCTACAATAAAGATTTAAAACAATAATTTTGCATTCATGTTCTTCAGATATATAGGACTATAATTTTATTTTTTTGTTGTGTCTTTTTCTAGTTTTAGAGTTAGGATAACTCTACCCTCTTCTTGAAATTTTTGGAAGTGTAAGTTGGTGATCTAGTTTAATTTTTTTGCATGTACCTGCCCAATTTTCTCAACACTGTTTATTGAAGAGACTATCTGGACTCCATTGTATGCTCTTGCCTCCTTTCTCAAATATTGAGTTTAATGGCTTGGGTAAATTTCTAGGAACTCTGTTCTATTCCATTGATCTCTATGCATGTTCTTGTGCCAGTACCAGTCTGTTTTGATTTCAGGGGCTTTGTAGTATAACTTGATATCAGTTATGGTGATCCCTCAAACTTTGTTCTTTTCTCTCAAGACTGCTGCAGCTATTTGGGGTCTTTTTTGGTTCCATATAAAATTTTGGGGTATGTGTTCTAGATCTGTGAAATATGCCATTGGTAATTTAATAAGGATTGCATGGGATATATATATACTGCTTTGTGTAGTATGGACACTTTAATGGTATTGATTCTACCAATCTATGAACATAGTATATTCTTCCACTTATTTATATTTTTCTGTATCTCTTTTTTATATCATAAAGTTTTTTGAGTAGAAGTCTTTTAACTCCTTGGTTAAGTTTATTCCTAAGTATCTTAATTTTCTTTGTTGTTGTTCTTTTTTTTTGCAATAGTAAATTGGATTTTTCTTAGTTTCTGTTTCTGAGATTTCATTATTGGTGAATAAAAATGCCATAGAGATGCATCAGGGCACCTGGCAGCAGAGGAATGAGGGAGAGAGTGTGAGTGAGTAGAGGAGTAAGAGGAGAGTGTGTGAATGTGCATGGTGTGTGTGTGTGTGTGTGTGTGTGTGTGTGTGTGTGTGTGTGTGTGAGGACAGCTAGATCTTACAGTAATCTTAAGGGCTCATGGATCAGGCTTTCCTGAACAAAGAGCCCCTGCTATTGACACAGGCACTCCCCAGGTGGGCACAGCTCTGGCACAGAAACCACACCATCTTGAAGGGGGTAGCAGTGGCAGCTAAGAGTGCAGCCTCACCACCACCCAGATTGGCATTGGACACCTCCCTGTATATGCACAGTGAGTCGCACAACAGCAGGACCTCTCAAGTGACCCCTGCTGCAGGTTATGAGGACCCCATAGTGAGCTGCACAACACCTTTGCAGCAGGCTTCAGGACCCCCACAGTGAGTTGCAGAGATACACACCACCCCTACCTCAGGCTCCAGGACCATGCAGTGAATTGCACAGTAGTGGAGTGAACCTTGCCACAGGAGACAGGACTCTGAGCACAGCTACAAAAGATTGCACAGTGAGGTCAGGGGTATGCCACATAGGTAGACAACCTGTGAGGAGACTCCATACATGAACAGAAAAATAATATTCAAGACAAAACTACATAAGGAGAAACAAAATAACTCAGGTAGGCGGCTTTGCTAGAACAGTTCAGGAGATCTGAGAGACTGTACCACAGGGTCCCAAAACACACCTACTACATAGGACCACCCCCAAAAAATCTGGGTCACATAGCAGTTTGATCTAAGACATAGAAACAAATTCAATGGGACAGAAAAAAAAATGGGGAGACAAAGAAATAAACTACAAATGAAAGAGAAGAAAGAATTGCCAGAGAAGGAACTAAATGAAATGGAGGCAAGCAATTTGTCAGATAAAAAATTCAAAGTAATGGTTATAAGGATGCTCAAATATCTGACTGAGAATTACAAGCAACTCAATAAGAATTATAAGGAAATGAACGAGAAATACACCAACATGGATAAGAATCAAGAGGAAATGAGGAATAGCTGCAATAAAGAACAAAATGGAAGGTTTCTACAGTACACTAGAAGAAGGTGAGGTCTGAATTAACAGGTTAGAACACTGGTTAGAAAAAGCAAACAATCAGTGTAGTAATTAGAAAAAAAATTAAAAAGAAGGAAGAAAGTTTAAAGGAGTTTTTTGACAACATGAGACAAAGCAATATCTTCATAAAAAGGGGTGCCAGAAGGAGAAGAAGGTGAGCAAGGAATAGAAAACCTGTTTCAAGAAATATTGATAGAAAACTTCCCTGACTTGGGGAAGAAAATGTCACACAAGTTCAAGGAACACAGAGAGTCCCAGTCAAGATGAATCCAAAAAGACCCCTACCAAGACACATCATAATTTAAATGGCAAACTTTACAAAGAAAGAATTTTAAAGATTGCAAGAGAGAGACAGAAAGTTACCTACAAGGGATCTCCAATTACACTATCAGCTGATTTTTCAACAGAAACACATCAGGCCAGAAGGGAGTAGAATGAGGTATATAAAGTAATGAAAAGCAAGGGACTGAATCCAAGACTACTCTATCCATCAAGGCTATAATTCAAAATAGAAGGTGAAATAAAGAGATTCCCAGACCAAAAAATAAAAGGATAAAATAGTTTATTATCACCAAACTAGCACTGCAAGAAATGCTAAAGATACTGTTGTCAGAAGAAATAGAGAGAAAGAGAAGAACACAGCATAAAAAAAAAGAATGGCAATAAACAATTACCTATCAATAATGAACTTAAATGTAAATGGATTAAATGCTCCCATCAAAAGGCATAGGTTAGCTGAATGGATGAGAAAACATGACCCATATATATGCTGTCTACAAGAGACCCAAATCAGAAAAAGTTCTCACACAGAATGAGACTGAGGGGATGGAAAAAATTTTCCAGGCAAGTGGAAATGAAAAAAAAAAAAAGTTGAGGTAACAATACTCATCTCTGACAAAATAGAATTCAAAGTGAAGGCAATAATAGGAGACAATGAAGGCTACTTCATTATACTAAACTGATTGATACAAGAGGATATAACTCTGGTAAACATATATGCACCCAATACAGAAACATCCAAATATATATTTAATAAAAAGTTCTGGAGGAGCCGAAACCGGTTTGGCTCAGTGGATAGAGTGTCGGCCTTCGGACTGAGAGGTACCGGGTTCTATTCTGATCAAGGGCATGTACCTTGGTTGCGGGCACATCCGAAGAGGGGGGTGTGCAGGAGGCGGCTGATCAATGTTTCTCTCTCATCGATGTTTCAAACTCTCTATCTCTCTCCCTTCCTCTCTGTAAAAAATCAATAAAATATATTTTAAAAAAGTTCTGGAGGATTTTAAGGGACACATAAACAGCAATACATCATATTAGGGGAATTTAACACCCCACTGACATCACTGCACAGATCTTCTAAACAAAAAATCAACAAGGATACCGTGATACCAATGACACACTAGATCAGATGGAATTAATTGACATTTTCAGAACATTTTACAAAAACACTACACAATATACTTCTTCTCAAGTGCATATGGGACATTTGTAAAGTTAGATCACATGTTGGGACACAAACTAAGTCTCTACAAGTTCAAGAAAATTGAAATTATATCAAGGATCTTCTCAGATCACAATGGCATGAAATTAGAAACAAACTACAATAAAAACATTCAAACACATAGAGGCTATGTAACATACTATTAAACAATGAATGGGTTACCAAAGAGATCAAAGAACAAATAAATGACTTCCTGTAAAGAAATAGAAATGAACACACAACCAAAAATCTATGGGACAGAGTGAAAGCAGTCCTGAGAGGGAAGTTCATAGCATTACAGGCCTACCTCAAAAAATAAGAAAAACTTTAATAAGTTATCTAAGCCTACAATGTAAAGCATTAGAAAGAAAACAAGAAAATCACAAAGTAAGTAAAAGGAAGGAAATAATAAAGATTAGAGCAGAAATGTCATCGGGAATTAAAAATACAAAAGATCAATAAAAAGAAGTTGTTTCTTTGAAAAGATAAACAAGATTGTGAACTTATAATCAGACTCATCAAGAAACAAACGAAGAGGACCCAAATAAAAAATCAGAAATGAACGAGGGGAAGGGCCAACTGACCCTACAGAAACACGAAGGATCATAAAAAAAATACTTTGAATAACTATATTCCAACAACCTGGACAAAATGGACATATACCTAGAAAAATTAAATCTTCAAAAACTTTATTAGGATTAAATATAAAATCTGAATAGGCCTATAACGACTGATGAAATTGAAGCAGTAAAAGAAAAAAAAAAAAACTTCCAGCAAACAAAAGCCCTTTTTCAGAGGACTTCACAGGGGAGTTTTACATAAAAGAACTAACACCTTTTCCCCTCAAACTGTTCCAAAAAATTCAAGATGAAGGAACTCTTCCAACCTCTATGAGGCCAGCATTACCCTAATTCCAAAGCCAGATAAAATCACTACAAAGAAAGCCAATTACATGCCAATATCCCTGATGAACATAGATGCTAAAATCCTCAACAAAATATTAGCAAATCAGATCCAAAAAAACATTAATAAGATCACACATCATGAATAAGTGGTATTTATTCCAGGGATTCAAGGCTGGTACAATATTTGTAAACCAATAAATGTGATACATCACATAAACATATTGGAAGACAAAAATCACATGATCATATCAATTGATACAGAAAAACACTTGCCAAAAATCCAACACCCCCTTTTCTTTTTTAACCCCACTTGAATATCTTTCTTATCCATTGATTTTTTCTTTTTTTTATTGTTTAAAGTATTACAAATAATAGTAAATATGTCTCCTTTTTTTCCCAATTGACCTTCTCCCAGCTTTCCCTACCCCCCAGCACATGCCCTCACCTCCCTCCCTCAGCCCGGCCTGCACCCTCTCTAATCCGGGACCCCTACACCTTTTTCTTATCTAGCTAACCTCTTCACAATTAAAAAAATTAACTGAAATACCACCTACTCTAGGGAATCTCTTTGAACAAATCTCTTTACAATCTGTATTAAGTATATTCATGGTATACCATTCTTTTTCTTTGGCAGCAATTTAGAGTGGATGCAATCTGCTTCTCAAGAATGAGAATTTAATTCTTTCTTGTTGCTCTTATAATAGCGAAGTTTATCCAATTTATATTTGGTTCAGTTTCTAGTTGGCTCCCTGCTTCTTTTTAAGCAATAAATTTGGGTTGTGATAGTAAATCTCACTTGTAATCAAGCCTATAGGTCTTCCTATCTGAATATTTCTATAATACCTATCACTTTAGCATACCAGAGATTGTGTTCATTTATAGAAAATAACAATAAATGTCACCTGATCATTTGATCTTCTAGTAATATTTTATAGCAAGATGTATTATTCTAGTAATTTAACTATTACAAAACTGAGGCGTACAGAAATAAATCACATTGAACAATAAATAATGTCTCAAATATCAAAGAAAAGTACACTTAGGGCCTCCCTTGTCCTGTGCCTCAAATATCATAGCATAGTACACAGTTCACATGGAACTCAGCTTCCTTTAAAATAGGAAGGGAAGCCATACTCATGAAGCAGCTACTTCCACACATATATATTTTAATTCATAGCACATACTCTTTGTACTAATTGTTGGAAAATCACCCTAGCAATTGCCTCTGTTCCTCTCTGTATGGTTGCCTTACATTCTGATGTCATTTCTGAGGTTTAATTGAAGTATGGTAGCAACCATACTTAGGTAAAAACTGCTGTTTGAATTTTAACCCTGCTATTCTGGCTTCTGTACACACTTGCTTGCTTGGACAATAGGATGGTTTGAAAGTTGGTACAGCCGATCCCCTTGGTTCACTACCCTCATATCCACCCTAATGGGTCCCCTTATTATACTGCTTCTAATCCTCACTTTTGGACCCTGCATCTTAAATCGCCTAGTCACTTTCATCAGGGAGAGAATAAGTGCTGTACAGGTTCTAATGCTCAGGTAACAATACCAGTCCCTCCGCCAAGGAGACAGCTTTGGAGGAGGGTATATAGAGACAGAAGTTCCATGATTAGAACTTACAAAAAAGCAAATGGGGGAATGATAGAACAAAACAGAAGCTCTAAACAAACCCCCTTTCCCAGTACTGGGAGCAAAAGTCTTAAACTGTTCCATAAACCCCCTTTCCCAGTACTGGGAGCAAAAGTCTTAAACTGTTCCCTTTCCCAGTACTGGGAGCAAAAGTCTTAAACTGTTCCACAAACCCCCCTTTTTCCAGTACTGGGAACAAAGACCTTAAACTGTTCCAGGAAACAGCTCTGAGCAACAGGGGCTAACAATTAAGAAAAATAGGAGATAGGGTTATCAGATAAGAACAACGGATTAAGTCAGAAGGTCTATTGTAAAATTTACTGTAAACAAGCCCAGGTCCACCTTGGAAATTCCCCGAATTACAAAATACCCCGCCCCAGGTTGTGGTTTTTGCCTTTATAAGCGTGTAAGATTCTACATTCAGCGTTCAACTCCTCTGCTCCTTCGTGAGTCACGAGTTGAGCCCCAGCGCGCTGGAATAAAGCCTCTTGCTGTTTGCATCAAGGGACGCCTCCTGCGGTTGATTGGGGTTGCCGTCGATTCGTGGGACAGAGTAAGGGTCTCCTTTTGGGGGTCTTACATAATAAGATCGTGAATTTTTTAAGGGTAGAGATCATGACTTGAGCTTGTGTTTCTCTGTCATGGTGCCTAGATAAATACTCAATGCCATCCAGTCCAAATGACTGTGATGAGAGAGGCCCACCATTGCTGGAGACCTCTAATTTTTATTTAAGGGGTCTCACTTGTTCTGTGCTTTTATAGAGGAGTGTAGGGAATTTGGGGAAACCCAGACAGAATTCTCCTCCTGCAAGATTTTTCTAAGTTGGCACCCAGGACCAACAGGCGGCTTCTTCGCCCAGGACCGATGGGCATTTGTCTAATTAAAACCCAGACACAGATTCAAGGAACAATGAAAAGATGGCGACCGGCAGGAAGGTAGGGAGAGAGAGAGTGTGAGTGAGGAACCCATAGAGGAGAGTGTAGATGTGTGTGGTGTGTGTGTGTGTATGAGATAGGGTCAGTTAGATTCTGCAGGTCTTCCAAGGGGCTCCCTAACAGGGCAGCCCTAGACGGCGGAGCCCCGCGCACAAAGTGGACACTTCTCGGCGGCTGGTGCGGATGCGGAGACCATGCCACCTTGAGAAACAGAGCTGCCTGAGACTTGGATCCTGGCTTCTGACACAAACCAGGACCCTGCAGCCACTGGGGACAGAGAACTGCTATCACAGCTTCAGACCAACAAACAACAAGAATCCAGACTTCCCCGCAGATTTCCGTGAGTCAAAGAGCCTATCCCCCTCCTCGCAGGCGCGCGGATAGCGCCATAGTAACTGATAGACCCGCCCCTCCCCCAAGCTGCTGAGCGCCCACAGGCGCACAGAAAGCACCATAGTAACTGATAGACCCGCCCCTGGCCCAAGCTTCCTAGCTTTGCGCAGGGATGCGCTCCCCCTTAGGGAATTTGGCGCTCGCACGCGCGGGACGGAAGCAGCTCCCCGTAGGGGAAATCTGTCAGTGCGCACAGAGGGCTCCCCTTCGGGGAATTTGGGGGAATTTGGCTCGCGGGTCACAGCTCCCCCTTCGGGGATTCTTAGAGCGTGCACAGAGGGGCTTCCCTATAGGGAATTTGGCGCACAGGACGGACTCTGCCACCCTTCCGGGACTCTGGGAGAGTGCATTGAGCCAGCTCACCTTCAGGATTTTAAGAATGTGCGCTCTAGCCGGTTTGGCTCAGTAGAGAGAGCACACACAGGACGCAGCTCCACTTCAGGGAATTTGGCACGCCGGACACAGCTGCCTGGGATCCCTGACTCACAGCGCATTCACACTAAGAGCCAGCGACCCCAATTGTTGGTGCGTGCACACACAGGGACCCTGATTCTCAACGAGAAACCGCACAAGGCAACAGAGACTTTGACACTCGAGTCTTGGTGCAGACACAGGGAAACTCTGACTCCTGGCACATGCTAAGGATCTCATTTTTGGCACATACCAACAGTGTGGTGCAGACAGGGCCCCTGATTCTAAATGTGCACACGAGACCACACAGAACACTGGGGACACTGATCCTGGGCAAGTCTGGTTCCCACCAACCAAAAGCAGCCACACGTCCTAGTGTCAGAGCACTTCAGTGAAACTCGGGTGGAGCGAAGTCCCCACAGCACAGGGCCCAGGTCCATGCAAATGGAAGCTTGAGCTTTCTGGTAATAGCCAGAATGGGGAAACGAAATAACTCACAGAGGAAAGAAAATGTGGAGTCGCCAAGAAAGGAAATTAGTGAAACTGAAGCTTGCAACATGACCGAAAAGGAGTTCAGAGTAATGCTCATGGAATTTATACATCGGATGGATGAGAAAATCAACAACTTATGCAAGAATCAGGAAGAAATGAAAAGTGATATAGCTACAATCAAAAACACCATGGAAAGTTTCAACAGTAGACTACAAGAAGCAGAGGACCGAATTAGTGAGTTAGAAGATCAGGTACAGAAACAAGCTCAATCTGAACAGCAATTGGAGAAAAAAATTAAAAAGCAGGGGGAAAGCTTAAGGGAGCTTTGGGACAACATGAAATGAACTAACATGGGTATAATAGGGCTTCCAGAAGGACAAGAAGAGCAGCAGGGATTAGAAAATCTATTCGAAGAAATAATGACAGAAAACTTCCCGGATATGGGAAAGATAAAAGTTACGCAAGTACAGAGAGTCCCAAGCAGGATCAACCCCAAAAGACCCACGCCAAGACATGTCATAATTTCAATGGCAAATATAAATGATAAAGAGAGAATCCTAAAGGCGGCAAGAGAGAGACAGAGAGTTACCTACAAAGGAACACCCATCAGATTGTCAAATGATTACTCAACAGAAACACAACAAGCTAGAAGTGAAAGGAAGGAGGTATACAAAGTGTTGCAAAGCAAAGGACTGAATCCAAGAATACTATATCCAGCAAGACTATCAATCAAAATTGAAGGGGAAATCAAGAGCTTTGCAGACAAAAAAAACCTCAGGGAGTTTATCACCACCAAACCAGCAATGCAAGAATTGCTAAAGGGAATACTGTAAAAAGAAGAAATAAACAGGTAAGAAGGAATACAGACACAAAAATAGATATGACTACAAACAAATACCTTTCAGTAATAACTTTAAATGTAAACGGACTAAATGCTCCAATCAAAAGACATCGAGTAGCTGAATGGATAAAAAAACACGACCCATATATATGCTGTCTACAAGAGACCCACCTCAGAACAAGAGACTCACACAGATTGAAAGTGAAGGGATGGAAAAATATCTTTCAGGCAAATGGAAATGAAAAAAAAAAGCTGGGGTAGCAATACTTACATCTGACAAAATAAACCTCAAAGTAAATGCCATAACAAGAGATAAGGAAGGCCACTTCATAATACTAAAGGGAGAAATCCAACAAGAAGAAATAATTCTGGTAAACATATACACTCCCAATATAGGAGCACCCAAATACATAAAAAAAACTCCTGGAGGATATCAAGGGAGAGATTAATAGCAATACAATCATAGTAGGAGACTTTAATACCCCACTATCACCACTGGACAAATCCTCTAAACAAAAAATCAGCAAAGAAACAGCAATCCTAAATGACTCACTAGACCAGATGGAATTAATTGACATCTTCAGAACATTTCACCCCAAAGCCACAGAATATACATTCTTCTCAAGTGCACATGGGTCATTTTCAAAGATAGACCATATGCTGGGTCACAGGCAAAGTCTCTTCAAATTCAAGAAGATAGAAATTATATCAAGCATCTTCTCAGATCACAGTGGCATAAAACTGGAAATCAACTACAATAAATACAATCCAAAGAAATCAAACACATGGAGACTAAACAGCATGCTATTAAACAAGGACTGGGTCACCAGAGAGATCAAGGAAGAAATAAAAAACATCATGGCAACAAATGACAATGAAAACACAACAATCCAAAATCTATGGGACACAGCAAAAGCAGTCTTGAGAGGGAAGTTCATAGCTCTACACGCCTATTGCAAAAAACAAGAAACAATGGTAATAAATTACTTAACCCTACAACTCAAAGAGCTAGAAAAAGAGCAGCAAGAAAAGCCCAGTGTAACCAGAAGGAAGGAAATAACAAAGATCAGAGCGGAGATAAATGACATAGAGACCAAAGAAAAAATACATAAGATCAACAAAACCAAGAGCTGGTTCTTTGAAAGGATAAACAAGATTGATGGACCTCTAGCCAGGCTCACCAAGAAGCAAAGAGAGAGGACCCAAATAAACAAAAGCAGAAATGAAAGAGGTGAAATAACAACAGACCCCGCTGAGATACAAAGGATTGTTACAAAATACTACGAACAACTCTATTCCAACAAACTGGACAACCTGGAGGAAATGGACATATTCCTAGAAAAATATAACCTTCCAAAAATCAATCAAGAAGAATCTAAACAGCTCAATAGGCCAATAACTATGGATGAAATTGAAGCAGTCATCAAAAAGCTTCCGGCAACCAAAAGCCCGGGGCCTGATGGCTTCACAGGAGAGTTTTACCAAACATTCAAGGAAGAACTAAAACCTATCCTCCTCAGACTATTCCAAAAAATTCAAGTGGAAGGAACACTTCCAAGCTCCTTCTATGAAGCCAGCATCACCCTAATACCAAAACCAGATAAAGACAACACAATGAAAGAGAATTACAGACCAATATCCCTCATGAACATAGATGACAAAATCTTCAACACAATTCTAGCAAATCGGCTCCAGCAGTACATCAGAAAGATCATACACCATGACCAAGTAGGATTTATCCCAGGAATGCAAGGATGGTACGATATCTGCAAATCAATAAATGTGATACATCACATAAACAAATTGAAAGATAAAAATCACATAGTCATATCAATTGATGTAGAAAAAGCATTTGACAGAATCCAACACCCTTTCTTGATAAAAACTCTCAACAAGGTGGGAATAGATGGCTCATACCTCAACATAATAAAAGCTATATATGATAAACCCACAGCAAACATCATACTCAATGGACAAAAACTAAAAACATTTCCCCTAAGAACAGGAACAAGACAGGGATGCCCACTCTCACCACTCCTGTTTGACATAGTACTGGAAGTATTAGCCATTGCAATTAGACAAGAAGAAGAAATAAAAGGCATCTAAATTGGAAAAGAACAAGTAAAGCTGTCTTTATTTGCAGACGACATGATATTGTACATAAAAAATCCGAAAGACTCCGTCAAAAAACTAATAGACTTAATAAATGAATTCGGCAATGTAGCAGGATACAAAATTAACGCCAAGAAATCTATGGCCTTTCTATACACCAATAGTAAACTTACAGACAGAGAGACTAAAAAGGCAATCCCATTTACCATCGCACCAAAAAAATTAAGATACCTAGGAATAAACTTAACTAAGGAGGTAAAAGACCTATACACGGAAAACTACAGGACACTGAAAAAAGAGATAGAGGAAGACGTAAACAGATGGAAGAACATACCATGTTCATGGATTGGTAGAATCAACATCATTAAAATGTCCATACTACCCAAAGCAATCTATAGATTCAATGCACTCCCCATTAAAATACCAATGGCATATTTCACAGACCTTGAAAGAACTCTCCTAAAATTCATCTGGAATAAAAAAAGACCCCGAATAGCCACAGCAATCCTGAGAAAGAAGAATAAAGTAGGAGGGATCTCAATACCAGATTTCAAGCTGTATTACAAAGCCACTGTTCTCAAAACAGCCTGGTACTGGCACAAGAACAGACATATAGATCAATGGAACAGAATAGAGAATCCAGATATTGACCCAAACCACTATGCTCAATTAATATTTGACAAAGGAGGCATGAACATACAATGGAATAAAGACAGTCTCTTCAATAAATGGTGTTGGGAAAATTGGGCAGATACATGCAAAAAAATGAAGCTTGATCACCAACTTATGCCATACACAAAAATAAACTCAAAATGGATACAGGACTTAAACATAAGACAGGAAACCATAAAAATACTAGAGCAATCCACAGGCAGCAAAATGTCAGACATATGCCAAAGGAAATTCTTCACTGACACTGCCCCTAGGGCAATGGAAGCTAAAGAGAAAATTAACAAATGGGACTACATAAAAATAAAAAGCTTTTTCACAGCAAAAGAAACCATCAACAAAACAACAAGAAGGTCCACTGCATGGGAGAACATATTTGCAAATGGCATCACTGATAAAGGTTTAATCTCCAACATCTACAGGCAGCTTATACAACTTAATAAAAGGAAGATAAATGATCCAATAAAAAAATGGGCAACAGACCTAAATGGAATCTTTTCAAAAGAAGACAGAAGGAAGGCCAAGAGAGACATGAAAACATGCTCAACGTCACTAATTATCCGAGAGATGCAAATCAAAACAACAATGCGGTACCATCTCACACCTGTCAGAATGGCTATCATCAACAAATCAACAAATGACAAGAGTTGGCGAGGATGCGGAGAAAAAGGAACCCTCGTGCACTGCTGGTGGGAATGCAGACTGGTGCAGCCACTGTGGAGAACAGTATGGAGTTTCCTCAAAAAACTGAAAATGGAACTCCCATTTGACCCAGTAATCCCACTCCTGGGAATATATCCGAAGAAACTAGAAACACCAATTAGAAAGGATATATGCACCCCTATGTTCATAGGAGCACAATTCACCATATCTAAGATTTGGAAACAGCCTAGGTGCCCGTCAGCAGATGACTGGATCAGAAAACTGTGGTACATCTACACAATGGAATACTATGCTGCCATAAAAAAGAAGGAATTCTCATCATTTGCAGCAACCTGGGAGGAATTGGAGAACATTATGTTAAGTGAAATAAGTCAGTCAATGAAAGAAAAATACCACATGATCTCACTAATTTATGGATAATAAAGAACATTATAAACTTGAACAAAAAGATAGATACAGAGACAGTAAAGCATCAAACAGACTGTCAAATTACAAGGGGAAGGTTAGGGAGAGGTGGGAGAGATAATAGATCAATCAAAGGACTTGTATGCATGTATATAAGCATAACCAATGGATTCAAAACTCTGGGGGGTGGGGGCATATATGGGAGTGGGGTGTGGGGGGGGGCATGGTAAGATATGTACACATATAATACCTTAATAAAAAAATTGAAAAAAAAATAAAACCCAGACACACAGCAATAACAAAGGCACTGGTCTCCTATGGCTAATGCGTGGGGATCAAACCCCAGCCTATAGGAATTCACCCCCATGGTCAGGACCAGGCCAATGGGTGGACCTTGGCTGGTGCTCCTAACTCTGGGGAGAGGGAGACTTCCCGTGACCCAGGAAACTATCAACTGAAAAATCAGAGAAGCACAGAGGATGATTCAAAAACACAAAAGATAATGCTGGTGATTCCTTCAATCTCTGGGGTAAAAACAAACCAACACAAAACCCTGAACTCGTACACTCACATGCGGAAAAATGTTGCTCAAGGGACAAGCGATTCAGACCCAGGCAGGAGGGCTGCGGGCTAGAGGCCCTGGACACCACGCCATGTGTGAAGGCGGAGGGACTCTGTGCCAGGACCACACTGAGCAACCCAAAGCTGGGCTGCTGGTGCGTGGAAGCCACACACAAAGACTGCAGGCTGGCACTGCCCCTGGCCTGTGCCTGGAGCAGAGCCCTTTCTTCCTATGCAGTGAACATGGTGGAGCACTCAGAGCTCCAGGGCTGCAGTGTGCATGCTGGCAACAGCCCCAGGCAAGCACGCTTGCCGGCCCTCTCCTCCTGCCAACCACCTCAGGTGCCGTGGCCTCCAGGCCACCACCAGCCCTCCTGCCTGCCCCCTTTTCCTCACCAGCAGGGTGGCCCCTCACTTACCAGCAGCCGGCAAGTGCTCAGGCTCCGGTAGGTCCCTGAACATGTCCATGGTGGAGGCTGGTCGGCAGAGCGGCTTCTTCTCCAGGGACCGCGGGAAGCTTCTCCTGGGTCAGCTGTAGCCACAGGCACCTGGGCCCAGCTTTGTCAGGAAGGACGTCCAGATGGTCATCTAATGCTGAGGTCTTTCTCAGCATCTAGAAGGGTTCAGGAATCTGGAGAAGGGCTGCAAGTAAATTAATAAAGAGACTAGACATGAAATATAAATTTGGAAGGCATTTTGGGGAGCCAGAGGAGACATAGCTTCAGTAACCAAGTTCTCCGAATCTCTGGATCCCTAGCTTTTTATTAACACAAATTGCCCTAAAGCAAAGCAGATATACACATCAAAGGTAAAGTTTGGTATACAGTAGGCATTGTCCAGTTGAGGGAACTGCCTTCGGCTACCAGGCAGCAGGCAATAATATATGCAAATCTTTAGGTTTGGGGAAATGCTTTCAGCTATTCCAGCAGGCAATAATATGAATCTTCAGCCCTGCTGAAGCCTCAAGGTCCACCAACCTTTTGATGAACTTCTTGCATTTATGACATACTGGAATTAGCCCCCAGCAGTCATCTGGAAGACATCTGGTCTAATTAGCATGTTACCCTTTTATTAGTATAGATGATTAGAAAGAGTCTGTGAATCCAACATACTCAATATATAATCTTTAATGGGTCTTTTTCTAGCCCCAGCTATTATTCCACAATAAAGATTTTCATTTTTAACTCTATTCCTTGGAGATAAAACCTGCGCTCCTCAGTATGAAGTTTAAGGTCCTCCAGAATTATATTCCATTCAATTTGTCGAAGCTCTTTACCTTCTTTTCCTGAATATGAACACTTCATTGGAGTCACGTCAGTATTTTTTTTTTCACTCTAATATTATACAAGAAGGGAAATGTTTGCTTCTGGGTTTGTGTTCATGCTTTTTTCCCCATGTCTGAAATTCTCCCTCCTTTCTGCCTATCAAAATAATATTGAACTATGTGTCTTTTACAAAGCACATCTTTACTTAGTCTAGCCCACCTTCCTCAATATTTTGCATAAATAGTCTGTATCACATATTCAGTATTTGGCTTCATATTGAATTGATTATTATTGAATTCTTCCACAATTGTAAGTTCTTTTCTTTTATTTACTTATTTATTGTGTAAGCTCCTTGAGCAGAGGGAGGAGGGTTACATCAGTGTGGTATAGCAGAGAGGAAATGGTTTTTTAATCAGATCAAAATTATCATTCTGATCTCTTCACTTGTTGTATGACATTTGAGCCTCATTTCCTCAAAATTAAAAAAGAGTGAATAATCATAGCAATTACTTGATGGTATTGTCATTAGGATTAAAAAAGATAAAGCATGTAGACTACCTTGATACTTTTCTCATAAAAATTATCAATAAAGAGCACACAGATTAATGGCTAAGAATATAGACTCCAGGTCTATATTGCTAAAATTATTAGCTACTAGGTACATGTGGCAATCAACATTTTAATTAATAATTATTCCTCAAATTAACGAGACATAT
Source organism: Cnephaeus nilssonii (assembly GCF_951640355.1). Lineage (NCBI taxonomy): Eukaryota > Metazoa > Chordata > Mammalia > Chiroptera > Vespertilionidae > Cnephaeus > Cnephaeus nilssonii. The sequence continues at coordinate 31,104,625 of NC_137071.1, forward strand.
TTTAAGTCCATAATGGCCATATGCAGCTAGTGGCTACCATATTAGACATAGATAGATAATATTTTCATTATCATAGTTATTTCTGGTAGATGGTATTACTCTGGAGTCATTCAGTTCTGGGTTTGACACAAGTTTTCTTTTTCTAGATTTATGATTTTGAGCAAATAAATATATAACATCTCTAAGCCACTAATAATCATCTGTAAAATTAGGATAATTACCATCTGAAAATATTATTTTGAAAATATGTAACATATTGCTTAATATATAATGGATGCTCAAAGCCACTTCTTATTATTAATATTATCATAAATATCAGTTCACTTTCTCTCATTATCAAACATACATTGCAGTAATAAGCATATGACAGTTACACATTTTCAAACACGTTTTGAATTAAAATGCATATAGTACTCCTAGTGAGAATTATGCCCAAGGAAGGCATAACTCTGACTCCCTTTTCATCAAGAACATTCAGTGGGTTTACAGAAGCATTATTTTAGATACCTTTCAGTGACCTTACACTAGTAGGATAGCCCAAACAGATAGTTTGTATTCCATTATATAAGAAGTTCCCACTGGGTTATGTTTACACAGAAAAAGTGAAGCAAAAAGGGAGCATATGTCCAATGAGTCCAAATTATCTACCCATCTAATCAGTTAGGATGAAATTTCCTAAGCCTGTATGTGTGCATGCGGTTGTGTGACTGCATGTATTGTGAATTTTAATGAATTTAGAAATATAATTGTCTTGACCTAGTTGGTTTGGCTCAGTGGATAGAGTGTCTGACTGTGGACCAACGGGTCCTGGGTTTGATTCCTGTCAAGGGCACATACCTCGGTTGCAGGCTCCTCCCAGGCCAGGGACCTGGTCAGGGCACCTGTGGGAGGCAACCAATCGATGTGTTTCCCTCACATCAATATTTCTCTGTCTTTCCCTCTCTCTTCCAATCTCTTTAAAGATCAATGGAAAAAAATCCTTGGGTAAGGATTAAAAAAAAAAGAAGAAGAAATATGACTGTCTCAGCACCCCACTATAGTTTGCTTGGTTAGGTATTGTTCATACATAAACTTTTCTGTTAACATTAGAGATTTGTAAGTTGTCCAATACCAAAGGCTGGAAGTGTATTTGACTAACTTATGCAATATATCATGCATCATAGGCCCAAGCGCTTATTAATCTGAGTTTGGACATTATTTTATTATTCACATTTATTTTCATTGAATTGTTTTCTTTTAGTGCAACCAGATGACTTATGTTAACTATATAAAAACATTCTCTATTTCATGACATTAGAAATTATTTTCCCTTATTTTTTATTTAAGTATAGCTGGTATACAATCTTATATTGCATATATTAGTTTCAGGTGTACAAATATAGTGATTCAACATTTTCATACCTTACATTGTAATCATCTTGCTAATTCTAGTAATCATCAGTCACTGTGTAAATTTATTTCAATATTATTTACTATATTCCTCCTCCCCTTTTCATTCATCTCCAACCCCTTCCATTCTGGTAACCATTTCTTTGGTCTGTTTCTATGAGTCAGTCTTTATTTTGTTTATATGTTTTATTTTGGTTTTTGATTCCAGATATAAGTGAAGCCATACATTATTTGTCTGTCTCTGCCTCACTTATTTCACTTAGCATAACACCTTCTTGATACATCCATATTGCTACAAATAGAAAGATTTCATTCTTTTTCATTGCTGGAAATATTCCATTGTGTATGTATATATTATACCACATATTCTTTATCCATTCACCTACCAATGGACATGCCATAAATATTTCTGATACATAATATTTTTCCTTTGAATATGCTGTAGTAAATGCAAATAGAAGGCACAAAGACTAATCTTTTTCAACATTTTAGCGAAGTATTTAAAATGTGTTACCTATTCCATTGAATTTTTGTTTTGTTTGCTTTTACTACCACTACCACTACTACTTTACCATTTGCTTTTATTTCAGCAGGCCAATACACAGCATAATATTCTCAAAAGTATCTGAGGTCATGATTTATTGCTATTGGTCCTAATTTTACTACTTAGATTTTTCTTTAGTAACACAGACAAATGAAATAAATTCTACCAAAGTGTGCATTTCACAATCTTCCAATTAGAAAATTAGCATAGATTGGTTATACTCCCTTAGGTTACACTGTACAGCATTTTGTGATGCTTGAATTTAATAGTAATCAGGAAATAATTCCATTACCTATAATTAATTACTAGTTAAGAAAAAGAATAGCATTATGAACAAAAACTTGAAGTGGCAATCTATAATTAAGATTATCTAAACTTGAAGTTCACACACTCCTTAATCTTACATGGACCCAAAGAACGTTTATTTCATCCGTGCACTCGGGGGGGTTCCCTCAGCCCAGCCTGCACCCTCTCGCAGTCCAGGAGCCCTTGGGGGATGTCCAACTGACAGCTTATAGGCCCGCTCCCCATGTGCTGCCCACCTGCATTGAGCGTCTGCCCCCTGGTGGTCAGTGCACATCATAGAAACCAGTTGTCCTGCCATTCGGTTGATTTGCATATTAGCCTTTTATTATAAAGGTTGTCTCCTTTATTTTCCCCATTGACCCCCTATTTGCCATACCCCCACCCTCCTGAGGTCTTCACCACACTATTGTTTGTTCATGGGTTATGCATATATGCATATAAGTTTTCTGGTTAATTTCTTCCTGCTCCCCACTTCCCTCTGAAATTTGTCAGCCAGTTTGCATGCTTCAATGTCTCTGGATCTATTCTGTTTGTCAGTTTATTTTGTTCATTAGATTCCACATATAAGTAAGATCATATGGTACTTTTCTTTCTCTGACTGGCTTATTCCATAATACTTAGCATAATACTTTCCAGGGCACTCCAGGCTGTCTCAAAGGGTAAGAGACTGCTTTTTAGAGCTGCATAGCATTCCATCATGTAAATGTACCACATCTTTTTTATGCACTCATCTACTGATAAGCATTTGGGCAGTTTCCAAATCATAGCTATTGTAAATAGCACTGCTATGAACATAGAAGTGTGTATATTTTTTTCTGATTAGTGTTTCAGGATTCTTAGGATATATTTCTAGAAGTGGGATCACTGGGTCAAATTGCAGTTACATTTTTAATATTTTGAGGAAACCCCATACTGTTTTCCATAGTGGGTGCACCAATTGCATTCCCACCAGCAGTGCACTAGACTTCTCTTTTCTCCACATTCTCATCAGCACTTGTTGTTTGTTGATTTATTGATGGTTGACATTATGGCAAGTGTGAGGTGATACCTCATTGTCATTTTAATTTGCATCTCTCTAATGATTAGTGACTTTGAACATTATTCCATGTATCTCTTGGCCATGTGCATGTCCACTTTGAAGAAGTGTCTATTTAGGTCCTTTTCCCAATATTAATTAGATTGTTTTTCTTCCTTTTCTTAAGTTGTATGAGTTCTTACATATTTTGGAAATTAACCCCTTATCAGATGTATCAGATGTATCTATATGTTCTCCCATATAGAACCACTTTTCATTTTGTTGATGGTTTACTTTGCTGTACAGAAGCTTTTTATTTTGATGTAGTCCATTTGTTTATTTTTACCTTTGTTTCTCTTGCCCTAAGAGATATATCGGCAGACATAATGCTGTGAGAGATGCCTGAGATTTTGCTGTCTATATTTTTTCTAGGATTTTTAATTTTTTCATGACTTACATTTAAGTATTTTATCCATTTTGAGTTTATTCTTGTGTATGGTGGAAGTTGGTGGTCTAGTTTCATTTTTGCTTGTATCTGTGCAATTTTCCCAACATCATTTATTGAAAAGACTGTCTTTACTCCATTGTATGTTCTTGCCTCTTTTGTCAAATATTAATTGAGTTTAATGGCTTGGGTCAATTTCTGGGTTCTCTGTTATGTTCCATTAATCTGTATGCCTGTTCTTATGCCAATACCTGTATTTTTTATTATAATAGCTTTTTAGTTTAATTTAATATTCGGTATTGTTATACCTCCCAATTTTCTTCTTTCTCAAGGTTGCTGCAGCTATTCATGGCCTTTTGTGTTTCCATATAAATTTTTGGAGTACTTCTTCTAGATCTATGAAATATGCCATTGGTATTTTAATACAAATTGTGTTGAATCTATAGATTGCTTTGGGTATAATGGACATTTTAATGATATTAATTATTCCAATCCACAAACACAGTATATTCTCCTATTTGTTTGTATCTTCCTCTATTTCTCTTTTTAATGTTCTGTAGTTTTGTTTTTTTTTATTACAAGTCTTTTATCTCCTGGTTTAAGTTTTTTTTCCAATGCATCTTATTTTTTATTGTTGCAATGGTAAATAGGATTTTCTTTAGTTACTCTTTCTGAGTGTTCATTATTGTTATATAAAAATGCCATCAGCCCTAAACGGTTTGGTTCAGTGGATAGAGTGTCGACCTGTGGACTGAAGGGTCCCAGGCTCGATTCCGGTCCAGGGCATGTACCTTGGTTGCTAGCACATCCCCAGTGGGGAGTGTGCAGGAGGCAGCTGATTGATGTTTCTCTCTCATTGATGTTTCTAATTCTCTATCCCTCTCCCTTCCTCTCTGTAAAAAATTAATAAAATATATTTAAAAAATAAATAAATAAAAATGCCATCAATTTCTAGGTGTTAATTTTGTATCTTGCCACTTTGCAGAATTCATTTATTAAATCTAGTAGTTTTTTGGCAGAGTCTTTAGTTTTCTTTCCAATTTGGATGCCTTTTATCTTTTGTTCTTGTCTGATCACTGTGGTTAAGACAAGAGTGGTGAAAGGGGCCATCCATGTCTTGTTCCTCTTCTTAAAGGAAATGCTTTTAGTATTTTTCCCATTGAGTATGAGGTTGGCTATAGCTATGCTATACATGGCATTTATTATGTTTAGGTATGATCTCTCTATTCCCTCTTTACTGAGAGTTTTTAACAAAAATGATTTTTTTGAATGTTTTCCTGTATATATTGACATGATCATATGATTTTTATCTTTCATTTTGCTTATGTGATTACCACATTTATTGATTTGAGATAAATCCCTGGGATAAATCCCACCTTCTCATGATGAATAATCTTTTAAACGTATAGCTGGATTTGATTTGCTACTAGTTTTTGAGGATTTTGGCATATATGTTCATCAGTGATATTGGCCTTTTTTTGTTGTGTCTCTATCTGGATTTGTAATTAGGATAATGCTGGCCTGAGTCATTTGTGGAAGATTGCCTCTTTCTAGGAGTTTGTCTATTTCACCCAGGTTGTCCATTTTCTTTTCTTATAGTTGTTTGTAATATTTTTCTGACAATCCTTTGTATTTCTGTAGTGTCAATTTTTACTTCACCTCTTGTTTCTGATTTTATTTATTTGGGTCCTCTTTGTTTCTTATTGAGTCTGTCTTGGGGTTCATCAATCTTCTTTATATTTTCAAAGAACCAGGTCTTGGTTTCATTGATCTTTTGTATTGTATTTTTAGTCTCTATGTCATTTATTTCTGCTCTGATGTTTATTATTTTACCATGTATTTTGAATAATAAGCTTGCTGGATAAAGTAGATTGTTGCTTTTCATTTCCTTGAATACTTCATGCCATTTCCTTCTGGCCTGTAGAGTTTCTGTTGAGAAATCAATTAACAGCCTTATGAGAGCTCCTTTGTAGACAACAACTTGTTTTTCTCTTACTTCCTCTAAGATTCTCTCTTTTTCTTTAATTTTTGGCATTTTAATTATGATGAGTCTGGGCAAAGGCTTTTTGGGGATCTTTTTTTCTAGGGACTCTGTGCTTCCTGAAATTGTGTGATTTTTTTCCCATCACAAAGGTTAGGGAACTTTTCTTAAAATAACTTTTTCTTAAAATAACTTTTCAATTTCTTGATAACTTTCTTCAACTTCTGTTATACATATAATGTGGACATTGTTACATTTCATGTTGTTGCACAGGTCCCTTAAACTGTCCACCTGTTCTTGAAATGTAATTTGTTGTTGTTGTTGTTCTCTGATTTAATGATTTTTTTTTCTTCCCTCTCTTCTAATTTGCTGATCTGATCCTCAGCTTCCTCTAATGTGCTGTTTGTTCCTTATGGTGTATTTATTTTTTTAAATTTCTGCTATGTCATTCTTCATTTCCAACTGGTCATTTTTCATAGTTTGTATATCATTTTTTCATGCTGTTGATCATTACTCTGAATTCTATATCGGATAAATGGGTTTGTCTCCATTTCATTTAGCTCTTCTTCTGGAGAATTCTCTTGTTCTTTCAGTTGGGGCTTGTTTCTATTTCTCCCCATTTTGGCTGCCTGTTTTGGTTTGTTTCTCTGTATTAGGTTGATCTGCTATGACTCCCAGTCTTGGCAGGGTGGCCTTATGTAGTAGGGGACCTGTGGGACCTAGTGGCATAGTCTGACCAGACCTGGGGGTTCTAATAATGTCCCTTGTGTTTGTTGTATGAGCCCTCCTGTTGTAATTGAATCTTGAATGCTATTGGCTTTTTATTCTTCAGCTCACCCCTCAAGCTATTAGTGAGACTCAACCCTCAACACAGCATGCAGGCTGCTTTTCAGGCACATGAAGCAGAATTCACTTCAGCAGGGTTTGGAACCTGCCAATATCTCCTTGTGGATATACTGCCTGTGAATCTTATTGGATCCTGCTCTGTTGTTGTCTGAATTTGGCCACCGGATGTATTGGTTTGGGGCCTCTTCTGAGGGTCTCTGGTGCAGGACAATGTGAGACAGTGTTTGTGACTATCAGTGAGTACCCTGTTTGGCACTATCAATGCTCTATAGCTTATGGCTCTTTCTTCTGGGGCTGGGTGCATGTAGAATGGACCAAACTATGCACCAAGGTCTACTTTTGCTGGACCAGGGCCAAAATTCAGGACACTAAGACTCAAAGCACCTCAGGCATCCACCTCTACCTGAAGGCTGATTGTTATTCTCAGCCATTTAATAAGCCTAAGGCTATAGAGGTCAGCAAGGCATAAACTCCACAGGGTTTCCAATGGGTGGGGCAATTTATTCCCCCCAGGCTAAAGTTGCATTGATGGGAAAAGTCTGCCTGAGAAAAGTGACCTCTGCAGTATGGGGCAATGATTTGCACAGGGATCCAGGTGACTGTCCCCTCAAATTCTTCTCACAGAGCCACCAACCCTGGATTTTCCTCACACAGCTCTAGTCCACTCTGTCCTCCCTCTGCCAGAGCCTAAGGTTATTTGCTGCATACAAAATTTAGTGTGTTGGCCCTCTGTGGGGTGCCTTCTTTTCAAGCCATCTCTCCTTCGTGGACAGAAACCCTGCTGCTTTTCATAGCCAGATGTTATGTGTGCACTTTTTCCAGTTATGGTGCTCTGGGCTGGGAGCCTGGTTTGAGGTTTAGAACCCAGGCCTCTCACAAGGAACCCCCTGCAGCTAAGATATCCCTCTGGAACTTTAGCTGCTGCCTATGGGAGCCCATCAAGCCCTTTTGTGCTTCTGTATCCCTACCAATCTCGATGTGGCCTCCTTTTCCCATCTTTTTTTTTTTTTTTTTTGCTTTTTAAAATTCTTTATTGTTTAAAGTATTATATATGAATCCTTTTCCCCCATTGACATCTCCCTGCTTGTTCCCACCCCTCCCCCCCACACACACACATACACATGCCTTCACCCCCTCTACTGACCGTGTCCATGGGTTATGCTTATATGCATTCATATAAGTCCTTTGGCTGATCTCTCTGCCCCTTCCCACTCCTCACTTCCCCCCCCTTTCCCCTGAGGTTGGATGGTCTGTTCCATGCTTCTCTATTTCTGGATCTATTTTTGTTCATCAGTTTATGTTGTTCATTATATTCCACAAATGAGTGAGATCGTGTGATATTTATCCTTCTCCAGCTGACTTATTTCATTTAACATAATGCTCTCCAGTTCCATCCATGCTGTTACAAATGGTAAGAGTTCTTCCTTTTTCACAGCAGCTTAGTATTTCATTCTGTAGTGTACCACAGTTTTTTAATCCACTCATTTGTTGATGGGAACTTAGGCTGTTTCCAAATCTTAGCTACTGTAAATTGTGCTGTTATGACCATCATTTTTAATAAGATTTCTCTCCAGCTAGTATTAATTGGTTATTCAAGATTATTTTTCTATATTTTAGTTGAAATTCCAGTTTGGCCCTGGGACAATGTCAGTGTAGCTTCTAATTAATCTGCTGCCAACTTGTGTCTCTACTGATCCCAAAGAACTTTTGATTATGTGGGTTATATTTATCAATAATTGCTGTATTAGAAATCAAATTTGAAATTTTAAAACATATTAATATTTACATTAATTTAAAAAGCATAACAATAATAAACTTATTACATGTTACTATATAGAATATATTATTAAAAATTGCAACACTTTCTAAAACAAAAAGAATAGTGTCTTAGTATAGAGATTCTTCCATCAAATTCTGCATTTAATATTGTTTTAAGTTCAAGAATGTAGGTTTTAATGAAAGAATTTCATGACTATTTTCTTTTGCATGCCTAAGACACTTGGAGGAAGTTTTTCCCTTTTCAGAAAAAGACCAGTATGAAAAACAATATGACGAGAAAGTGAAAGAAAAATTAAATGTCAACATTTCAGCTTTGTGTAAGTGAGAAACATTTATTTAGCATTACTTGTTTCTACAGTGAGTAATGGAATTATGTGACATCTCATTATTTTCTTTCTTCCTTGAATTCTAATTATTAAGAGAACTTTCTGGTAATAATGACAGCTACAAAGCCACTTGCAAAAGACAAAAGGCCCTGTATAGATTCTGTTCATGCAAAATTGGACTTAGAATAATTTTGAGAGTATCTACCTCTAAATAAAATTTCTGAATAAATTACAAACAACACTGGGAAGCAGCTGATTTGTTGTGAATTCCCTCTTAAAGCTTTTTTGGCTTTAAATATTTTTTTAATTACAGTTGAAATACAATATTATATTTTCTTCAGGTGTATAATCCAGGGATTGGCCGTTATATAATTTACTAAGTGAATACCTCGATAAATCTAGGACCCATCTGATTCTAAGCATAGTTATTACAATACTAGAGGCCTGGTGCATGGATTTGTGCACCGGTGGGGTCCCTCGACCTGGCCTGTGGGGATCAAGCCAAAACCAGCTCTCTGACATCCCCTGATGGGTCCTAGATTGTGATATTGCGGTTCTTGGGTGACGCACCCGAGGAGGCTCCCTCCTCTCTGGTTTTGGGTGTGTCACCCGAGAACCGCAGCTGCCAAGTCACCACAGCTTGGCAGCTCCTGTGTTGAGCATCTGCCCCTGGTGATCAGTGCACTTCATAGCTACTGGTCAGACAGTTGAAGGGTTGGATGGTCTCTTAGGCTTTTACCATTTGTATATATAGATTATTGACTATATTCCCTATGCTGTACTTTATATTCCCATGACTATTTTGCAACTACCAATTTGTACTTCTTACTCCCTTCACCATTTTCACCCATCTCCCCAACCTCTGTCCCATCTGTTAACCATCAAAATGTTCTCTGTATCTATGAGTTTTTTTCTGTTCTGCTTGTTCATTCATTTGTGTGTATTTTAGAATCAACATATACTGGTAAATGAAGTCATATAGCATTTGCCTTCCTCTGTCTGACTTATTTCACTCAGAACAATATCTTCTAGGTCAGGGTTGGCAAACTCATTAGTCAACAGAGCCAAATATCAACAGTATGATTGAAATTTCTTTTGAGAGCCAAATTTTTTAAACTTAAAACTTCTTCTAATGCCACTTCTTCAAAATAGACTCGCCCAGGCCGTGGTATTTTGTGGAAGAGCCACACTCAAGGGGCCAAAGAGCCGCATGTGGCTCACGAGCCGCAGTTTGCCGATCACAGTTCTAGGTCAATCTATGTGTTTTGTTTTGTTTTTTGCAGAAGGCAAGATTTCATCCCTTTATATGACTGAGTCATATTCCATTGTATACTTGCACCACTTCTTTATCCACTTATCTATTAACTAGAGGCCCTGGAGCATGAAATACTTGCACTCGGGGAGGTCCCTCAGCCTGACCTGTGCCCTCTCGCAGTCTGGGAGCCCTGGGGGATGTCCAATTTCTGGTTGAGTGGCACTCCCCCTGTGGTAGTACACTGACCACCAGGAGGCAGCTCCTGCATTAAGCTTCTGCTGTGTCATAGAGACCAGTTGTTCCACCGTTGGATCTATTTGCATATTAGCCTTTTATTATATAGGATGGACACTTAATTTGCTTCCATATTTTCACTATAATAATGTTGTAATGAGCATATTGATATATATGTTTTTCAATTTATTATTTTGGGTTTCCTTGGATAACTGCCCTGAAGTGGAATTGTTGGGTAATTCTAGGTCTCTTATTATGTAGCATTTGTTTTAAATTCTATTTTGCCTGGTATAAGTATTTCTACACTAGCTCCTCTCCCGCCCCCATTTTAATGAAATATCATTTCCCATCCCTTTACTTTTAGTCTGTGTGTATCTTTCAATCTGAAGTGAGTCTCTTACAAACAATATATGTAAAGGTCTTCCTTTGCTATTCATTCAGCTCCTAATAGTCTTTTGATTGGATCATTTAATCCATTTACATTTAAAGCAATTGTTAATGCATATGTATTTATTTTTATTTCATTATTCACATTTTTTTCTTCTGTTTTTTAAAGAATACTTATAAAACATTTTTTTGCAATACTGGTGATGAACTTCTTTAGCTGTCTGTTTATTGGGAAGCTCTTTATCTGTCCTTTAAATCTAAATGACAGCTTTGCTGAACAGAGTAATTTTGGATGTAGGCTATTGCTTTTTATCACTTTTAATATTATGTTCCAATCCACTGTGTCCTCCAAAGTTTCTGTTGAGAAATCAGCTTATATTCTTACTAGAGTCCCGGTGCACGAGGGGGGACAGTGTCCCTCAGCCTGCACCCTCTCCAATCTGGGACCCCTCGAGGGATGTCCCACCATGTAGGGCAGTGGGACATCCCTCTCACAATCCAGGACTGCTGGCTCCCAACTGCTCACCTGCCTGCCTTCCTGATTGCCCCTAACCACTTTTGCTTGCCAGCCTGATCACCCCCTAACCACTGCCCTGCCAGCCTGATTGATGTCTAACTGCTCCCCTGCTAGCCTGTTTTCCCCCAACTTCCCTCCTCTGCAGACCTGGTCACCCCTAACTGCCCTCCCCTGCAGGCTTGATTGCCCCCAACTGCCCTCGCTTGCAGGCCTGGTCCCTCCCAAATGCCCTCCCCTGCTGGCCATCTTGTGGTGGCCATCTTGTGTCCACATGGGGGCAGGATCTTTGACCACATGGGGGCAGCTATCTTGATCTTGTGTGTTGGAGTGATGGTCAATCTCCATATTACTCTTTTATTAGATAAGATAGAGGCCTGGTGCATGGGGGGGGGCAGCTGGTTTGCCCTGAAGGTTGTCCCGGATCAGGGTGGGGGTTCCCTTGGGGCGTGGGGCAGCCTGGGCGAGGGGACTGTAGTGGTTTGCAGGCTGGCCATGCTCCCCGGCGACCCAAGCGGAGGCCCTGGTATCTGGGATATATTTATCTTCTTCAATTGAAACTTTGTAGCCTGGAGCAAAGCCAAGCCTTCTGCTCGCTCTATGGCTGTCGCTATTTCTGTTTGGAGTTGTTTACCTTCTATAATTGAAACTTTGTAGCCTTAAGAAGAGACCTGGGCCAGCCAGGGCAGGTTGAAAGTTTGGCTTCCTTGGTCGCTGAGGGCAACACTAGCCTGCTCTCTCCAGCTCCATGGCTGCCGCCATTTTTCTTGGGATTTATCTTCTATAATTGAAACTTTGTATTCTTGAGTGAAGGCCTGGGCCCGCCAGGGTGTGTGGAAAGCTTGGCTTCCTCTATTGCTGGGGAAACCCAAGCCTCCCTCCTGTTCTCTGTGGCGGCAGCCATCTTGGTTGGGGTTAATTTGCATACTCGCACTGATTGGCTGGTGGGCGTGGCTGGTGGGTGTGGCTCGTGGTTGTAGCAGAGTGATGGTTAATTTGCATATTACTATTTTATTAGGTAGGATGGGAGTTTCCTGTAGGCAGCAAAGCACTTTTCTCTTGCTGCTTTTAAGATTCTCTCTTTATCTTTAAACTTTTGTATTTTAATTATTATTTGTCTTGGTGTGGGCTTCTTTGGGTTCATCTTGTTTGGACTTTCAGCCCTTCCTGGACTTGTGTATCTATTTTTTTCACGAGATTAGGGAAATATTTTATCATTATTTTTTCATGTAGTTTTTCAATTTCTTTCTCTCTTCTATTTCTGGCACTCGCATGAGGCAAATTTTTCCCAGAGGCTCTATAGTATAAGCTATCCTCAGTTTTTTGTATTCTTCTTTTTTAATCTTCTGCTTCATCTACTCCATTGTCAATTCCCTGTAATGTATTATTCACTTTAGTTAGTGTATTCTTAATTTCTTCTGGTCCTTTTTTATGTTTTCTATCTCTGTTTTTATGTTTGCTATCTCTTTATTAAAGTTCTCACAAAGTTTATCTACTATTACCCTAATTTTATTGAGCATACTTATAACCAATGTTTTGAATTCAGCATCTAGTCGATTGCTCATCTCAATTTAGTTTAGTTTTTCAGGAGTTTTGTTCTGTTCTTTCATTTGGGACACATTTCTTTGTCTCCTCATTTTATCTGCCTTGCTGTTTTTGTTTCACATATTAGAACTGCTATGTCCTTGAGACTTGGCACAGTGGTCTAATGTAGTAGGTGTTCTATAGGGTCCATTGACATAGCATCTCCATTCACTTGAGCTTGGCACTCCAGGTGTGCCCCCACCGCATGTAGGCTGTGTACACCCTCCTGTTGTAGTTGAGTCTTGGTTGCTGTTGGCACTTAAATGGGAGGGATTTAGGCCCAGTTCAATTGGCTGTGAGGACTGGCTAAGACTATCTTGGAAGATCAGCTGTGCAGGGGCCATCCCCTTGGATCAGGTCTTATCAGCAGATCTCTGGTGCCTGCTGAGTCTGACCCTTCAGTGTGTCCCTTGTAGATGTGGTTGGCTATTGTTTTGATGTGTTCTCAATCTGTTCACTGGGTGCTCTGGCTCTGGGGCCTCCAAGAAGTCATAAACCAAGGTGCCCTTCCCAGGACCATCTGAGATGAATGACAAAGTGATCTATGGCTGGCTGGTACTGGGGATGGGCTTGTAGGTGCCCAGGATAGGCCAATCTTTCAGTCAAGCTTGGCTTCTGCTAGTGGCCTGGAGCCACTTAGCAAAAGGTACATGGCACACTGAGGCCAGATGCTGCTTGTTTGCGATATTTTAGGTAAGTCTGATACATGAGCCAAAACAGGAATTTTTATAAGGAGATATCACTGGAAATGGCTTGGGTGGTCCCATAATTTGGGTTGGGTAGAGTTTCAGAGAAGGGTGAACAGTATTAAACAGGTTGATGATATGATGGCTGTCTGTTGGTTCTGTGGGGGAGCTCCAGAAAATGAACAATGGCCTCAGTCAACACTTCAGCCTGGGACAAAGCTACCCAGCCAGCTCTAGCCCTGATGCCAAATAACTCAGTTACTTCTCATATGACCCTATTCTCCAGGACTGGAACTTAGAGTGAGTAAGTTCCAGTAAGTCTGTGCATGGGCAATTTAAGAGGGACCCAGGGACCCCAGCAGTCCTCCATCTCACTCAGCCACATTCTGAGCTGGGTTTTATAGCCAGAAGTTATGGCGACTTCTATTTCTGGCACTGGAATTCAGGTACTGAGGGCCTGGTGTGAGACTGGGGACCCCTTGCTCCTTAAGGAGTATCTCTGTATATAATATATCCCTCCTGATTTTTAACAGCTGGTATGGGACTAGACCATTCTACATCCTTGCACCTCCTACCATTCTTTTTTTTTCCATAGAAACATAGGTTTATTTTATTTTATTTTATTTTTTTAATGATTAAGGTATTACATGTGTTCATATTCCTCCATTGCTCCCCACCCCACTCCCATACATGGTCTCACCCCCCAGTGTCTTGCGTCCATTGGTTATGCTTATATGCATGCATACAAGTCCTTCAGTTGATCTCTTATGTCCCCTCCACTCCCCAACCCTCCCCAGCCTTCCCACTGTAGTTTGACAGTCTGTTCGATGCTTCTCTGACTCTGTATCAATTTTTGTTCATCAGTTTATAATGTCTTTATTATCCATAAATGAGTGAGATCATGAGGTATTTTTCGTTCATTGACTGGCTTATTTCACTTAGCATAATGCTCTCCAGTTCTATCCATGCTGTTGCAAATGGTAAGAATTCCTTCTTTTTTATAGCAGCCTAGTATTCCATTGTGTAGATGCACCAGTTTTCTAATCCACTCATCTGCTGCTGGGCATTTAGGCTGTTTCCAAATCTTAGCTATTGTAAATTGTGCTGCTATGAACATAGGGATGCATATATCCTTTCTGATTGGTGTTTCTGATTTCTTGGGATATATTCCTAAAAGTGGTATTACTGGGTCAAATGGAAGTTCCATTTTTAATTTTTTGAGGAATCTCCATACTGTTTCCCACAGTGGCTGCACCAGTCTGCATTCCCACCAGCAGTGAAGGAGGGTTTCTTTTTCTTCGCATCCTCACCAGCAACTTGTCTTTTGTTGATTTGTTGATGACAGCCATTCTGACAGGTGTGAGGTGGTACCTCATTGTTGTTTTGATTTGCTTCTTTCAGATGATTAGTGACTTTGAGCATGTTTTCATACGTCTCTTGGCCTTCCTTATGTCTTCTTTCGAAAAGTGTCTATTTAGGTCCTTTGCCCATTTTTTGATTGGGTTATTTATCTTCCTTTTGTTAAGTTGTATGAGTTCCCTGTAAATTTTGGAGCTTAAGCTCTTATCGGATATAACATTGGCAAATATGTTCTCCAATGCAGTGGGCTTTCTTGTTGTTTTGTTGATGGTTTCTTTTGCTGTGCGGAAGCTTTTTGTTTTGATGTAGTCCCATTTGTTTATTTTCTCCTTAGTTCCCATTGCCCTATGAGCTGTATTGTTAAATATATTGCTACGAAAAATGTCAGCTATTTTGCTGCCTATGGCCTCTTCTTATCCATTGATTTTTTAGGAAGAGTAGAAGAGAGAGGGAAAGACAGAGGAAACATCAATGTGAGAGAAACACATCGATTGTGTACATGGCCTTTACTGGAATCAAATACTTTGGTCCACAGGCCAACACTCTATTCACTGAACCAAACTTTCTAGGGCCCAACACCCTTTTTTGATAAAAATATCTCAGCAATGTGGAAATATAGGAATCATACCTCAACATAATAAAAGCCATATATGACAAACCTACAGCCAACATGATACTTAATGGGCAAAAACTAAAATCATTTCTTTTAGAATAGGAATAAGACATGGATGCCCACTTTCACCACACTTGTTCAACATTTTAATGGAAGTCCTAGCCATAGCAATCAGACAAGTAGAAAAACAATAAAAGGTATCCAAATTGGAAAGGAGGAAGTAAAACTCTCATTATTTGCTGATGACATGATATTGTACATAGAAAACCCTAAAGACTCTATAAATATTAATATATTTAATAAATGAATGTGGCAATATAGCAGGATATAAAATTAAAACCTAGAAATCAATGGCATTTTTATACACCAATAATGAATTTTCAGAAACAGAAATTAAAACAACAATTCCATTTACCATTGGAACAAAAAATAAATAAAGATAATTCAGAATAAACTGATCCTAGGAGGTAAAAGTCTTGTACTCAGAAAATGACAGGACATTAAAAAAATGATAGAGGAATATATAAATAAGTGGAAGAATATACCATGTTCATGCCTGGCCTGAGTGGCTCAGTGGTTGAGTAATAACCTATGAACAAGGAGGTCATAGTCAATTCCCAGTCAGGGTACATGCCTGGGTTGTGGGTTTGATTCCTACTGGGGGGTGTGCAGGAGGCAGCCAATCAATGATTCTCTCATCATTGATGTTTCCATCTCTCTCTCCCTCTCCCTTCCTCTCTGAAATCAATGAAAATATATTTTAAAAAAGAATATATTGTGTTCATGGATTGGTAGATCAATATCATTAAAATGTTCATACTACCCAAAGCAATATATAGATTAAATGCAATCCCTATTAAAATAGCAACAGCATATTTTACATATCCAAACATGTGATATGTAACCAAAAAAGACCCTCAATAGTGTCAGCAATCTTGAGAAAGAATACGTAAGTTGGAAGAATCACAATACCATATATCAAGTTATACTCAAAACAGGCACAAGAAAAAGCATATACTAGTAGATTAATGGAATAGTCAGAGAACCCAGAAATCGACCCAAGTTATTATGTTCAATTAACATTTTACAAAGGAAGCAAGAACATACAATGGAGTAAAGACAGTCTATTCAATAAGTGGTCCTGGGAAAATTGGACAGTTACATGCAAAAAAATGAAACTAGACCACCAACTTACACCATACATGAGATTTAACTCAAAATGAACAAAAGACTTAAATGTAAGTCGTGAAACCATGAAAAACTTAGAAAAACCTATAGGCAGCAAAATCTTAGCCATCTCTTGTAGCAGTATGTTCACTAATACATCTCCTAGGTCAAAGGGAACTAAGGAGAAAATTTAAAAAAATGTAACTACATCAAAATAAAAAGCTTCTGCACAGCAAAAGAAACCATCAACAAAATGAAAAGAGAGCCCATTGCATAGGAGAACATATTTGCCAATGATGCATCCTATAAAGGGTTAATTTTCAAAACATATAGTAAATTCATATTACTTACCAAAAGGAAGACAAACAATCAAGCAAAAAAAATGGGCACTTTTCCAAAGTGGACATACAGAAAGTCAAGAGACATATAAAAAAAATGCTCAAAGTCACTAATCATCCAAGAGATGCAAATTAAAACGACAGTGATTTATCACCTCACACTGGTCAGAATGGCTACCATCAACAAATCAACAATCGACAACTGTTGGAGAGGATGTGGCAAAAAGGGAACCCTAGTACACTGCTGGTGGGAATGCAGACTAGGGCAGCCACTGTGGAAAACGTTATGGAGCTGCATCAAAAATTATAAATGGAACTGCAATTTGACCCAGTGATCCATCCCACTTCTAGGAATATATCTTAAGAAACAAGAAACACCTATCAGAAAGAATATATGCACCCCTATGTTTTTAGCAGCACAATTTATAATAGCTAAGGTTTGGAAACAGCCCAAATGTCCATCAGGAGATTAGTGGACAAAAAATTATGGTACATTTACACAATGGAATACTATGTAGCTGTAAGAAAGAAAGAACCCTTACCATTGGCAACAGCAGGATTGACCTGGAAAGTATTATGCTAAGCGAAATACTAATGAGCCAGTCAGAGAAAGATAAGTATCACATTTTCTAACTCATACGTGGGATCTAATGAACAAAATAAACTAATGAACAAAATAGATCCAGAGACCTAAAAGCATGGAACAGACTGTAAAATCTCAGAGGGAATTTGGGGGTGGGTGGATGGGAAGAGATCAACCAAAGTACTTGTATGCATATATGCATAACCCATGGACACAGACAATAGGGTGGTGAAGGCATGGGGCAAGGGGGTGTGCTAAAAGAGGTCAATGGTGAGGAGAAGGATACATATGTAAAATTTTCAACAAAAAATTAAAAATAAATGATAAAATAAATTTTAAAAATGATCTCAACTCAAGTGATTGTAATGGGTACTAGTTTTAAATGGATGAGGTAAAAACTCTACAGATGAGTAAAATAAATAGTGGAATACAACTTAGGGAAAATTGTTTCTGATTACCTATTCTATGAGCTTCTCTTTGATATTACTATCTATGAAATACATTAAAGGATGGACATAAAGTAAACTTTACTCAGTGTTTACTCTGTACTAAGAATTTTTCTTGGGTCCCTATATGTCATATAATATTTAATCTTCACAACAATCATATGGAGTATATAATTGTTATGGTCTGAATTTTTGTGTATCTTCAAAATTCATATTTTAAAACTTAACCCTCAGTGGTGATATTATTATTAAGTAGGTGATTCAGGAGATGCTTAAGTCATGAGAGAAGCATCCTCATGAGTGGGATTAGTGCTTAATAAAAGAAGCTCCAGAGAGCTCTCCAGTAACTTTAATCTTGTGAGGACACAACAAGAAGGTGTCATCCTATCTAATAAAGAGGGAATATGCTAATTGACTGTCACACCCTCACAAAGATGGCGGGCCCACAGCCAATAAGGAGGGAATATGCTCATTGACTGACATGCCCTCAAAGATGGCAGCACCCACAGCCACAAGATGGCAGCGCCCAGTCCCCTCAGCCCCACTGGGGCAGCAGGCCCTGGGGCGGGCCTGGCCACTCAGTGCACCTGCCTCTGGAGTCCTCTAGTCTCCTCAGTCCCCCAGCGACCCAGGGCTGGCCCAAGGCACAGGCAAGCCTCAGATGTCGGCTGCCAAGATGCCCAGGGCCAGCCTGAGGCACAAGCAAGCCTCGGATGTCAGCTTCCCAGATGCCCAGATGCCCAGGGTGGGCCCCAGCGCAGGCAAGCCTCAGATGGTGGCTGTCCAGCCTCCCAGGGCCTCCTGAGGTTCAGGTAACCAGGGCCAGTTGAGGCTTGCATTGCTGGCAGTGGCAGCAGCAGAGGTGTGATGGGGCGTCGCCTTCCCCTGATCACCAGGTCGCCTCCTGCCCCTGAGGGCTCCCGAACTGTGAGAGGGGGCAGGCCAGGCTGAGGGACCCCCCCCTCCGGTGCATGAATTTTCATACACCGGGCCTCTAGTCTATAATACTGCATCTGCTGGTGCCTTGATCTTGGATGTTCAGCCTCTAGAACTGTGAGAAATAAGCTTTTGCTGCTTATAAGCCATATAGTCTGTGGAATTTTGTCATAGCAGTCTGAACAAACTAAGACAACAATTGTCTCCATTTTTTTATTAATGAGAAAATGAAAACTCAGGTAGTTTATATGATTTGCATGCTACTATACAGATAGTAAATAGAAGAGCCAAGATTCAGATCCAGGCTTGTTTGGTTTCAAAATTCTTGTTCTTTCCACTCTACAAAATTGCTTCAAATAATAATAACATAAGGTATGGCATATTAACTGTTATAAGACTTGAATTCAGAAGAAGGAAAAACACTTTCTAGATGAGGATAATAAATAAGTCTTTGTAAAAGACATTTAAGTTGGAGTTTAAATATTGATAGGATTTTATACGTGGACATGAAGATGCATATATTTTAAATATGAGCAAAAGCATACAGAAAGAAAACCAAGGAGTATATTTGAGTGATTAAAAATTGTCCAGTTATTTGTTCATTTTTTTGTTTTCAATTTTATAGCATAGTTATGAATGAAATCATATGGTTCTTAACTTTTTCTGTCTGAATTATTTCATTCAGCATGATATTATCCTGAGTGTTCTCATGGAGCAGATAAAATAAACAACTAAATCGAATAAAATCCACCCAGAATTGTCTCACATAGCTGGTGAGACAATCTGCAGCCTGAATGGACATAAGATGCCTGGAGAATGGTTGGATTGGGGATCTGGCCTGGAGAGTAAAATGCATGACCACCGGGAATAGAGAGTCAGAAGGAAACTGCGCTGCACCAAGGCTGCATCCCATGGGGACACACATAACACTCCACTGTGGAAGGGGGTCCACAGGGCTGCTGCCAGTGTGTGTGGGGGGGGGACTCTAGATCTAACTCCACAGCCGTAGGAGGCTATGCCCAGAAAGGCAGTCTGAAGTTCTGCACTGACTGCACAGTGCCGGGGGGGCGGGGAGGGGGAGAGAATCAGGCAGTGGCACAGTTGCTCTGTCTTTATATTTTCCTTGCTTTTACTTGGTTTGGTGGAGGCTAGAGAGAAAAGCAGGAAGATGTGACCAGGAATCCAGCTCTGGGACAGCCTGGCCGCTCCAACCCTAAACAGACATTTTTCTCCAGAAGACCTAGCCCCTCCTAGTGGCCCCAGAAACTAATACAGCAATACCTCCACCTAGGGCCCCTGTCAGAAATAGAAGTTTGTGTAAATATGACTGAAAGAAGGCAGAAAAACAAAGTGGGCAGATTGGTCCCACATGCCTGAATCCAAGCCTGTGGAGACAGATACAGAGTAGTGGTAGATCACTGGGATCTTGAACACAGTGCAGACTACCTAACAGGAAACTGAGAAGTGCCAGACAGAACAGTAGAGAGGGGATCTTAATCCAGCCCCCATGGGACATTAAAACTCAGCTGAAAAAATGACACTTCATAACTTCACTCTTTTATTTTTTATATTTTATTTAAGAAAGAAAAAAACAGAATTTTTTTCTTTTTTATTTTATTTTCATTTATTATCATTATTATTGTTACTAGAAGCCTTATGCACAAAGATTCGTGCTAGAATGGGCTTTCCTTTCCCTGGCTGCCGACACCGCCTTTCCACTCTGGCCCAGCCCCTTTCCACTCAGGCCCTGGAGCTGCCTCTTACCTGCTCCAGCCCCGCCTTCCCACGCTGCCCAGAGGCCCTGAGAGACCGGAGGTGGGGCAGAATGCCTGCATCGTCACCATGGCGATGAAGCAAGCGTCCCGCCCCCCATCACTTGGCGCCTGTGTATGCAAATTAACCACCATCTTTGTTGGGTAAATTTGCATATCACTCCTGATTGGCTGGTGGTGTACCGGAGGTACGGTCAATTTACAGGTTTCTCTATTATTAGGTAAGATTATATATCCTTTTATTTTTTGATTAGTGTTCTACATTTTATTTTAAATTTTTATCATCATTTTACTTTATCTCACTTTTTCCTTTTTGCCAACCTTTTCTTCCTCACTTATCCATTTTTCATCCTGTTTTTCTTCTCCTGTTCTTGCTTTAGTTTTTCTCTCTCCTTTCTTTTTACTTCTTGTTAAAAATTGATCTTTTTTATCTGATTTATTGACACATTACTATTATAGTAGCCTCTGTTGGCTTATTAACATATCTAATTTCCTCTCCCTGCTCCGAGTACATGTAACCTTCTCTGTTTTATTTCTTCACTAGCCAATATATTTATTTTTCATGCTTTTGTTTTTCCTCTCCTCGCTTGCTCTCTTCCTCTCCTAATTGCTTAATTAGTTACACTCACCAAACTCAAGCCCATATGCTCTCCACTCTATTCTCCTTTTCCAAAAATAGATAAATATATAGATAGATTGATTAAATAAAGGGGTTTTTAAAAATTTACTGACTATTTTGTTTTTTTACTTTTCTTTTTATCCACTCATTCTCTTTCTACCTCCTCTATACTGAACTGTAGCAATTCCCCCATTCATACAATTCCTTTACTTTACTTTCTGGAAATAAGCTCAGCCTCTTTAGATTCAGTTCCCCCTTTTTTTGATAGGTGTTTGTTGTTTGCATTTTTGTGGTTATTTGTTGGTTTTGTGGAGCTTTCTCCCCATATACATATATTTTCCCCTTCTTTTTCTTTACTCTCTTACCTTTTTTCCTTTTCTCAATAACATTTTTGCACTCTTTTCTCTCCCCTAAGTCTCTTTTCTCTGGCAGTCAACTTTATTTGGATTATCTGTGTCCTGAATACATTTGTGTTATGTTCCCTCTGTATTGAGTTGTATTTTGTGCCTTTCGGTCAAGTGGAGAGAGTGAGCCACATAACCAGACACCTTGAGAGGAGCAAAAATAGCAAGACAAAGAAACAGCCTCCATACAAAAGAAAAGGAGGACTCCCAGTAAAGGAAGTAATAGAAATGGAGGCAAGAAATTTGTCAGAGAAAGAATTCAGAGCAATGGTCATAAGGACACTGAAAAGGATGGAAGACAAATTCAACAACATGTGTAAGAATCAAGGGGAAATGAAGAAGAATCACAAGGAAATGAAGAATGACATCACTGCAATAAAGAACACAATAGAAAGCATCAACAGTAGACTAGAAGAAGCTGAGGACTGCATCAGCAAGCTAGAAGACAAAGTAGGAAAAAACACCCAAGCAGAGCTGCAACTGGAAATAAAACTTAAAAAGCAGGAGAGCCTAAGGGAGCTTTGGGACAACATGAAATGAAACAACATCCGAATAATAGAGGTGCCAGAAGGAAAGGAAACTGTTCAAGTAATAGAAAACCTTTTTGAAGAAATAATGACAGAAAACTTCTCTGATATTGGGTAGAAAAAAAATTCACAAAAGTTGATGAAGCACAGAGTCCCATACAAGATGAACCCAAAATGACTGACACCAAGACATATTATAATTAAATTGGCAAACACCAACAACAAAGTAAGACTCTTAAAGGCTACCAGAGAGAGACAGAAAGTTACTTATAAGGGATCTCCCATTAGAATATCAATGGATTTCTCCACTGAAACTCATCAGGCCAGAAGGGAATGGAATGAAATATACAAAGTCATGCAAAGTGAGGGACTGAATCCAAGAATACTATCCCTAGCACGGCTAGCATTCAGAATTGAAGGTGAAATAAGGAGCTTTATGGGCCAAAAAGTGCTAAGGGAATTTATTACTACCAAGTCACCAATGCAAGAAATGCTAAAGGGACTGCTGTAAAAAGAAGAAATAGG
The DNA here is from genome assembly GCF_951640355.1 of Cnephaeus nilssonii. NCBI lineage: Eukaryota > Metazoa > Chordata > Mammalia > Chiroptera > Vespertilionidae > Cnephaeus > Cnephaeus nilssonii. The sequence continues at coordinate 31,127,205 of NC_137071.1, forward strand.
AAGGGAAGACGGAGCACAAACATAAAGAATAAAAATGGTGACAAACAAGCACCTGTCAATAATAGCCATAAATGTAAATGGATTAAATGCTCCCATCAAAAGACATAGGGTAGAGGAGATCCAAGATGGATGCCAACAGGACACAAGGCTGCAAGATAGTGTGTGAGTGAGAGAACGAAATATGAGTGTATGGACGTGTGGGAGTGTCTGTATTTGTGAGTGAGGGACAGCTATATTCCAATGGACGGTTGGGGGTTGGTGGAATGGGCTTGCCTGGCTGGGAAGCCTCTACTGCTGCTGAAATCTCTCCCGGAGTGGCCGGCTCAGCCACAGAGACCATGCCATCTTGAAGGGGAGACTGGCAGTGATTGGAAGCCCAGCCTTACCTTCGATCAGGGAGACCTTGGATACCTCCCAGGACCCTAGAACCACAACGCCCAGGGACCAGCTGCCTCAGCTGAAAAAACCATGAACACTGGGACTACAGCCTTCCTGACCGTGGACACCTAAAAAGTCTGTCCAGGGGGACACAAAGAGGCGCAAATATGTGGACGAGCCCTGCGCCTTCTCACAGAGCAGATAGAAAGAACAGCTCAATCGAATAACATCCACCCGGAATTGGCAAATTAAACACAGCTGGAGAGGCAATCAATGTAGAGAAAGGTCAGATATTGCCTAGAGCAGTGGTTCTCAACCTTTCTAATGCCACGACCCTTTAATACAGTGCCTCATGTTGTGGTGACCCCCAATCATAAAATTATTTTCGTTGCTACTTCATAACTGTAATTTTGCTACTGTTATGAATCTTAATGTAAATATCTGTATTTTCCGATGGTCTTGGGCGACCGTGCTAGTGGTTCTCAACCTGTGGGTCACGAATCATAACATTATGATTCACAACAGTAGCAAAATTACAGTTATGAAGTAACAACGAAAATAATTTTATGGTTGGGGGTCACCACAACATGAGGAACTGTATTAAAGGGTCACGGCATTAGAAAGGTTGAGAACCACTGGCCTAGAGAAAGGTGAGATCTGGTATACAGACTGGGGGGAGAAACATGTGTGAAATGTGTGCAGCGGGAATTAGAGTATCAAAAAGACAGCTCCCCACAAAATCCGCAGCTGTTGGGGTTGGTGTAGCCCTCAAATGTGGAAGGGGGTCCAAAGGGATGTCGGCAGAAGGGGACTCTAGAAATTAACCCACAGCAGGGCTGGACCCAGAAAGGCAGCCTGAAGTTCTACCAGTATACCAGCTGCACAATGCCAGCAGGAAAAGACGTCAGTCTGTGCACATCCTCTGGCTTTTTTTTTTTCTTTTTAAATCCTTGCTTTTGATCACTAAGTCCAGTACATAGGATCTTCCAATTAAAACCACTTACTGAGACTGAAAGGGAAAGTTGTTTTTGTGGAACCTGGGGATCAAAGTGGGGAGAGGCGAACAGAAAACCAGCTCTGGGGAGTTCCATCCATCCAACCCAGTATTAAGTGCTGCAGGGAAAGCAATCTAAACACTGGGTAGGGCAGGGGAGGGGCCTTTTAACCCCAGATATTAATACAGAAACATTGCCACACAGGGTTGTATCAGAAATTGACTCTTGTGTAAATACAACTAAAGGCAGGCTGAGAAACAAAGATATCGCCTGCTTGAAAACAGGGTTGTGGCTTATGACACAGAGGAGCAGTGGATCGCAGAAAACTTCAACACTGTGCTGACTACCTGACAGGAAAGAGCCCTGCCAAGCAGAACAGTAGAGGAAGTGAACAACCTTCACTACTTCACATTTTTACCTTTTATCATCTACTCAAGTAACTAAATATTTTTTCTCACTTAATTTTACATTTTTTATTATATTTTTATTTTTAATTATTATTATTACCACTATTATTTTACCTTATTTAAATTTTATTTTTTTTATTTTATTTTGGGATTAGTGTTCTACATTCTATTTTTATTTTTCCTTTAGCATTATTTTACACCATCTCAATTTTTCCTTTATGCCAACACTCTCTTCTTCATTTCCCCCTTTTTTTGTCCTGTTTCTCTTACCCTGTTACTGCTCTAGTTTTGCTCTATCCTTTCCTTTTACTCCTTGTTAAAAATTGATCGCCCTAACCAGTTTGGCTCAGTGAATAGAGCATTGGCCTGCGGACTCAAGAGTCCTAGGTTTGATTTTGGTCAGGGGCATGTACCTTGGTCATGGGCACATACCCAGTAGGAAGTGTAAAGTAGGCAGCTGATGGATGTTTCTCTCTCATCGATGTTTCTAACTCTCTATCCCTCTCCCTTCCTCTCTGTAAAAAAATCAATAAAAATATATTTTAAAAATTTGATCTTACTCATATATCTAATTTCCACTTCCCTGCTCCAAGTCTATACACACTTCTCTCTTCTCATTCTTCACTATCCAAATTTTCTTTTTCTTCATTTTTTTTTACTTTTTCTTTGTGTCTGTGTTGTTATTGTTTCTTTGATTGTTGATTAGTTTGTTTTTTCCTGTTTTTATTTTATTTTATTTTATTTTTTATTTTGTTTTTCCTCTCCTCGCTTGTTCTCTTCTTCTACTACTAGCTTAACTAATTCCAATCACCAGCTCAGGCCTAACTTCTCTCTATTCTCCTTTCCAATAGTAAACAAATACATAGATAGATTAAAGGGGAAAATATATATGTATATAAATTTTCTTTTATTCTATATAATAAAGAGGTAATATGCACATTGACCATCACTCCAACACACAAGATGGCCATCCCTATGTGGTCAAAGTTGGCTGCTCCCATGTGGACACAAGATGACTGCCACAAGATGGCCAGCAGGGGACCACAGTTGGGAGGGACCAGGCCTGCCAGGGAAAGGCAGTTGGGGGCAATCAGGCCTGCAGGGCAGGGCAGTTAGGGGTGACCAGGCTGGCAGAGGAGGGCAGTTGTGGGTGACCAGGCCAGCAGGGGAGGACAGTTGGGGGGACCCAGGCCTGCAGGGGAGGACAGTTTGGGGGACCCAAGCCTGCAGGGAAGAACAGCTGGTTGGGACCAGACCTTCAGGGGAGGGCAGTTAGGGGTGACCAGGCTGGCAAGGTAGGGCAGTTAGGGGTGACTGGGCCAGCAGGTGAGGGCAGTTTGTGGTGACCAGGCCAGCAGGGGAGAGCAGTTAGGGGAGACCAGGCCAGTGGGGGAGGGCACTTAGGGGTAACCGTGCCAGAATGGGAAGGAATTTAGGTGCAAGAAGGCCAGCAGGGGAGGGCAGTTAGGGACAATTGAGCTAGCAGGGGAGCAATTAGGTGTCGATCAGGCTGGCAGGGGAGTCATTAAGGTGTGATCAGGCTGTCAGGCAGAAGCAGTTAGGGGCAATCAGGCAGGCAGCAGGTGAACGGTTGGGAGCCAGCAGTTGTGGATTGTGAGAGTGATGTCCGACTGCCCATTTAAGCCCAATCCCACTTGGCAGTCGGACATCCCTCAAGGTGTCCCAGATCGGAGAGGGTGCAGGCTGGGCTGAGGGATACCCGCCACCCCATGTACAAATTTCATCCACCGGGTCTCTAGTGTGTGTGTGTGTGTGTGTGTGTGTGTGTGTGTGTGTGTGTGTATATATATATATATATATATATATATATATATATTTCTTTTTTTTTTCCTCTTCTTCTTATACACTCATTCTCTTTCTACCTCCTCTATACTGAATTGTGGCTGTTTCCCCATTCATGAATTGTGGCAATTTCCCCATTCATTTAATACCTTGACCTGACCTAATGGAAATAAGCTCTGCTTCCTCAGATTCATCTGGGTATTTGTAGTTTACAAATTTTGTATTAGTTGTTGTTTGTAGTTTGCGTTCATCTCTGGGAGTTTGGTGTTTGCATTTTTTAGATTACTTGTTATATTGGAGTTTTCTCCCCATATACATAGTTTGGGTCCCAGGTTCGATTCCGGTCAAGGGCATGTACCTTGTTTTCGGGCACATTCCCAGTAGGGGGTGTGCAAGAGGCAGCTGATCGATGTTTCTCTCTCATCGATATTTCTAACTCTCTATCCCTCTCTCTTCCTCTCTGTAAGAAATCAATAAAATATAAAAAAATAAAAAGAAATCAACCAAAGGATCTGTATGCATGCATATTAGCTACACAAATGGACATGTACACTGGTGTGGTGGGGGCTTGTCCTGGGGGAAGTGAATTGCAGGGGTGTCAATCAGGAAAAAAGGATACATATGTAATACTTTAAACATTAAAAAAATATCCTGAAGTGAGGATTAATAAAAAACAAAAACAACAACAACAACCAAAAAGAGCCCCTAGCTGGTGTGAATCAGTGGTTGAGTGTGGACCTATGAATCAAGAAGTCGTTGATTGATTTCCAGTCAGGGCACATGTACTGGTTTCAGGCTTGATCCCCAGTAGGGGATGTGTAGGAGGTAGCCAATTGATGTCTCTCTCTCTCTATTCCTCTCCCTTCCTCTCTCTTTCTCTAAAGTCAATAAAATCATATTTTTAAAAATATTTAAAATGAGTGATGATATTTTATTTCTCTCATAAATGAGGGACCACTACAGTGCCCATAACAATCTTGCAAAAAGAACAATATACTGCAAATACCAAGAGTGTCTTAACTGAAATTTGTGCATATGGTTTATGTAGGAAAGTATCAGGAGTTAAACAATGGTAGATAATATTAGTGTCTCCCAGTGTTTGCAATCCCACTTTCTGTCTGGACATGTGCGAAGATTGAATTTACTTGAATCCTTGAAGCTAAATGTAGCCAGTGAAAGAAGGTAAGTGTCATGATTTATTTGCAGGCAGAAGCATTTACAAGCAGTCATACAACTCTAATATCTCTTCCCCTGTGGACTTAAACCCTGAAGCCTAGAAATGAGAAAGTGGTGCTGCAACATCAAAGTACTCTATATGACTGAGCCATCACAGGAAAGACAGCTATCCTGAAAAGATGGCTGAGGTAATAAAACTATGCAATATATGTTAGTTACTTTAAGCCACTGAGATTTAAGTATTATTTCTTTGTCATAACCTAGTTTTTACTGACTGATATTAAATTTAGATAGATGAGTTAAAAATTGTTTGCAAAGGTACTTGAATATTAGAATATGGAATTTGGACATGGTTCTGAAAGCACTTTCAATATAGGATTTCCACCAATGTTCAAGATTATGATAGAATAATTATATATGTAACCTTCCAATTTGAATTATTTGAAGGATGGCTTTCATTTATATGTATGTAGCTGGTATTTTTTAAAAAAATCAATGTCATTCCCTTTTAGTCACAAAGTATGAAAATGATCAGAACATCTAGATATGTCTGATACTAAGCATTAAAAACAATTGTACAGTCACACTGGCATGGTTCAGTGGTTGAGCATCGACCTATAAACCAAGAGGTCACAGTTCAATTCCTGGTCAGGGCACATGCCTGGGTTTCAGGCTCCATCCCCAGTGGGGGGCATGCAGGAGGCAGCCGATCAATGATTCTCTCTCATCATTGATGTTTCTATCTCTCTCTCCCTCTCCCTTCCTCTCTGAAATAAATAAAAATATATTGTAAAAAAACACAATTCTAGAGATAAATAAAGCATAAAACTACTAATGAAGTGAAACTGAATCTTACCAGTAAATACAACTATCCAGCACATGGAGAAGAAAGCTACCCTTTATGCATGCTCAGAAGTACTTAAGAATAAGACACACTCATTGCCATTCTATCCTTTATATAAAGAGGCAGCCTGTGTTTCTTTTTTACAATAAATTGTCCATCTTCTTAACAAACAGAGATGCTGATAGTCTGACTTTCTCCAGTAATGCGGGACATGCCCATTAAATGTTCAAGTGCTAATCTGCTCAGTTACAGCCTTTTCTAGCTCTGGATTAAGATAAGTGAAAATAAGCTATAACCATTTTAATGCAACGTAGCAACATTTACTAAGGGGTTATAGAATATTTATATATTTGAATTTAGTAATTCAATTTGGGGGAATCTAGCCTCAGAAAATACCAAATATAAACAAATTTTAAACACAAAACTATTTAATGCAGCATCTACCTAATAAAAGAGTAACTTGCTAATTAATCGTACCTTTGCAATGCCCACCAGCCAATCAGGTGTGAGTATGAAAATTAACCCAACAAAAATGGCGGGTTAATTTGCATACACAGGCACCAAGCGGCCGGGGTGGGGCAGGACGCTTGCGTCATCGCCATGGTGATGACACAGGCATTCTGCATCACCCCAGCCATTCTGGGCCTCTGGGAAGCATGGAAGGGTGGAAAGGCGGCTCCGGGCCTGAGCAGAAAGGTGGCTCTGGCCAGAGCAAAGGCAGTGCCGGCAGCCAGGGGAAGGAAGGACCATTTTTGCATGAATCTTCATGCATCGGGCCTCTAGTTATTTATAATAGCAAAAGATTCTAAGAACACTATATTTCTATCAATAGAAATTTACTGAAATTTTTATACACACATATTAAAATATTATACAGCTATTGATATAGTATTAATAATTTTATTAAATACTAGAGGCCCTGTGCGTGCATTGGTGGGGTCCCCCAGCCTGGCCTGTGGGAATTGGACCAAAACTGGCTCTCCGATACCCCTGAGGGGTCCCGGATTACTAGAGGGTGGTTCTCAGGTGACGCACCCCGGAATTGGGTTCCCTCATCTCTGGTTCCGGGTGCGACACCTGAGAACCGCAGCTGCAAAGTCACCACAACTTGGCAGCTCCTGCATTGAGCGTCTGCCCCTGCTGGTCATTGCGCATCCTAGCTACTGGTCGGACGATCGAACAGTTGGATGGTCATTTAGGGCTTTATATATAGAAATGTACCCACTTATTTTTATAAAATAAAAAAACCTAATACTGTATGTATAATACTATGCCATATAGATTTATTTGAAAAAAGATGCATAGAGTTTTATAAAAATTGTTAAGTGGTCAGCTTAGGGTGGTAGGATTTTAAGTCCTATTTACCATATTTAGTCTTTCCTATATTTTCAAAATTTGTCATATTAAATATGATTTATCTTAAAACAGATTATAAATATCTTAAATAATGCAAGAGTTTCACCCTAGTTAAGACCAGCACAAGAAGAAACATAGGAAAGAGATTTGTATAGTTCATCTAGCTACACTTCTAAAATATATCACTCAACTTTACTCTAGTATCTTTCTAGACTTTAATTCATATTTAGAATATTAAATAACTTTGTTGCAATCCCAGGCTATGTGATTAAATATTAAGTACAAATTCTACCTAATAAACGAGTAATATGCAAATTGACCCTAACTCCACCACACCCACAAGCCATGCCCACAAGCCACGCCCACAAGCCAATGAGGAGCAAATATGCAAAAACCCAACCAAGATGGCTACAGCCACAGAGAGCGGGAGGGAGGCTTGGGTTTCCCCGGCAACAGAGGAAGCCAAGCTTTCCACCTGCCCTTGCCTGCCTAAGCCTCCACTCAAGGCTACAAAGTTTCAATTATAGAAGGTAAACAAATCCAAACAGAAATGGCGGCAGCTACGGAGCTGGAAAGAGCAGGAGGCAAGGGTTTCCCCTGGCAATGGAAGAAGCAAAGCTTTCAGCACACTCTGGCCAGCCCAGGCCGCCACTTAAGGCTACAAAGTTTCAATTATAAAAGGTACACAAACCCCAAAAGAAATGGCTGCTGGCCACAGAGCAAGCAGGAGGCTTGGCTCCGCTCCAGGCTACAAAGTTTCAATTGTAAAAGGTAAATAAATTCCAGATACCAGGGCCTCCTCTTGGGTAGCCAGGGAGCGTGGCTGGCCTGCAAACCAGCTGGCCCCCACCCATGCACCAGGCCTCTATCCTATCTAATAAAAGAGTAATATGCAGATTGACCATCACTCCAACACACAATATGGCTGTCCCCATGTGGTCAAAGATCCTGCCCCAATGTGGACACAAGATGGCCACCACAAGATGGCCAGCAGGGTAGGGCAGTTGGGAGGCACCAGGCCTGCAAAGGAGGGCAGTTGGAGGCGATCAAGCCTGCGGGGGAGGGCAGTTAGGGGTGACCAGGCCGGCAGAGGAGGGAAGTTGGGAGCAAACAGGCTGGCAGGGGAGCAGTTAGGCATCAATCAGGCTGGCAGGGGAGTGATTAGGGGTTGATCAGACTGGCAGGCAGAAGCGGTTAAGGGCAATCAGGAAGGCAGGCAGGTGAACAGTTGGGAGCCAGCAGTCCTGGATTGTGAGAGGGATGTCCGACTGCCAGTTTTGGCCCGATACCGACAGGCAGTCGGACATCCCTCGAGGGGTCCCATATTGGAGAGGGTGCAGGCTGGGCTGAGGGACACCCGCCTCCATGCAGAAATTCGGGCCTCTAGTATAAACATATATGTAAATGTTTATGTCTACACCAAGCACACATGAGAGAGAGAAATGGGAGATATATTTTTCCATGAATCAATGCTAAAGTGTGACTAAATTTTAATAGTTTTTTTGAGAACAAAATTATTTTTTCTCTTTTATAGAGTTACACTTAAATATTTATATTGAGTGTTTCCCTTTCCTGCTCTTTGGTATTAATTTTATTTGACATAGAAATTGTGTCAATATATAGATTTTTTTAAAGTTTCAATTTAGTAATAAAATTGACAATCATATGAAAGGGATCAATAAAATAATCATTCTCTAGTATAGTCAACCATTTCTGCTGCAGTATAAGACTGTATTTTGAGGCAAGAGAGGCTTTCTGATCCCTCTCCATTCAGACCTTATAGGTAACTGCTAGAAGCCTGGGAAAGTAAAATCCATCTTTCAAGAAGGGCCTATAGAAGTAGTAAAGTTAAAAAATAAAAGCAAGTTTCTTATACTGCATTCTTCAAATCTTTCTCTCTCTCTCTCTCTCTCTCTCTCTCTCTCTCTCTCTCTCTCTCTCACACACACACACACACACACACACACACACACACACACACACATACAAAACACATCTTGGGGTAGGAGCCTTGAGAAAGATGATAGAAAATAATAAAATGGGAGAGCCAAGATAGCAGTGGAGTAAGTGGAAGCTACACTTACCTCCTCCCAGGACCAAATTGGAATTATAACTAAAATATAGACCAATAAACCCAAAAACCAACTGAAGACTGGTTGAAGAGAAGTCTTATAAACAAGGATATACAGAAAAATCTACATTGAGACTGGTAGGGAGTGTAGAGATCCAAAAATTTTGGCCCCACTCCCACAGGCAGTAGCTGAGATTCTGGAGGGATATCTCAGCTAAAAACTTTTTCTCTGAGAAACATGGAGTCTCTACCCCAAGCCAGGCTCCCCAGCCTACCACACCAGAGCTGGGAAGAGGTGTCCATATAGCATTATTGTGTGAAAATCAGTGGGGATTCTTTCTGCCAGGTAGAGACAGGACTGAAAGAGACAGCGGTACCATCTTAAAGGGCTAACACACAAAATCTTGTTTGTAGCCACTTACCCTGTATTTTGACAGAGGGAGGGATGAACAGACTAGTATTGTGCAGAGAGATTGGGGTTTGTGGCTATGGGGAGAGAACTGAGATGTCAACCACCAGGATCCCCTTTGTTGCGTTCCTCTACAGTAAAGCAGATACCATCTTTATTGGGTAGATTATGCCCCTCCTTACAACATCAGCATGGGGGAATGTGATAGCCTCACCCTGTGAAGATTCTACCCAGCTGAAGTGTCAGATTTAGAAATATGGACAGATTCAGCAGGTGTCATGAGTTGTGTGGCTTTGGGGTTCATACCATGCTCTCCACTTTTATGATGTGCAATCCTTCACACTGGAGACCCAATAACCCCACACTCTAGGATCCCTGTACTCCCATCCTCTCAACCCTCAGTGGCTGTGCCCTGGCAAGGTCTAGACAGAATTTGTGGGACTCCTGGGTGGGGTCCACACAACCATTTTTCCCCAAGCCTGATAATAATCTCCCTTTCTCTTGACTCCTCACTACACCAACCTGCTGAGATTGCACTCCTGGCAGAATCTTGGATAGGCTGAGTTGTGTGACTCTAGGATAGAGGAAGTTTTTCCCTCTCATGCCTGACTGGTGCAGAGCCTTCTTTTCACATGACCAAATCTTGGTCTGTTTGGGCCTGATAAAATTTCCTAGCATCACTCTTATGATTCCCTGAGACCCAGCCCAAGCACAAAGTTGTGCGAGAACCCTGCAGGTGGCAGCTAGATATAGTATACCTTGGAACATTTGCTAAGTGGCCTCAGACCCAGCACTAGCACAAACTTTGAACTTACATAGATCTGGTGAACATCTCTCAACCATGCCCGTGACTCATTGAGAACCTACCTAATGCAATTGGAGTACTTACCAGAGGCTCTTTCAGTGTCTGATCCAAATAAGAAGCAGGCAAGTGGAGACAGGTGAAGGCAGATTTCAGGGTTCTATGTGACCTTTTCTGACCTATCCTTGGGCCTGGTGCTGATAAAAAACAATTTTGGTGCGCAGCTTGACCTTTCTTGCACACACACACAGGTCCAACAGAGACAGCCACCAACTGTTGATTGCTTTGAAGACTCAAACAGGTTGCCCATGACCAGTCACAGGCAGCATTTGATATTGGCCTACACCAGAATACCACGCAAGAGGCCCCAGAACCAACACACCCAGTGGCCAATTTTAGACAACATCAGATTAGGATCAAATTAGCTTCACAAGATGCATATCCAATAGGAGATCTCATGAGGTACCAGACCCTACTGAAGTGAATTCCACTCTGTGTGGTAAACACCTGCACAGGAATTCATATACTGTGGTCTGGGCTAAACCTCACAGTCAGCCAGCCAGAGGGTCAACCCCACACATGTATGAACCAATAGCAATCAAGACACAATTACAACAGGATGGCTCATATAACTCACAAAAGAAACATTTATGGAGCACCAAGCACTGGTGAAGAAGGAGAATGTGCCACTATGACATCTACTACATAAGTCCACCCTATCAAGACTGCATTACATACATATCTACCTAATACATAGAAACAAAGACAAAAGGCAAATAAAATGTAGAAACAAAGGCCCTAACCGGTTTGGCTCAGTGGATAGAGCATCAGCTTGTGGACTGAAAGGTCCCAGGTTTGATTCCAGTCAAGGGCATGTACCTTGGTTGCGGGCACATCCCCAGTAGGAGGTGTGTAGGAGGCAGCTGATCAATGTTTCTCTCTCATCGATGTTTCTAACTCTCTATCCCTCTCCCTTCCTCTCTTTAAAAAAGCAATAAAATACATTTTTGAAAAATGTATAAACAAAGAAATATGCCTTAGTGAGAGAACAGAAAAAGAATCCATAAAAGGAGATAAATGAAATGGAGGCAAGCAAATTATCAGATATAGAGTTAAAAAATGCATATAAGAATGCTCGAGGAACTTACTGAGAACTTCAACAGCATGAAAAATAACAAAAAATATACAAAATTACCAGTCATAAATGAACAATACAATTGATGAAATGAAGAATACACTAGTAGGAATAAATAGTAGGTTAGATGAAGCAGGGGATCAAATCAGCGATTTGGAATACAAGGTAGCAGAAAACACCGAAACAGAGAAGCAAATAGAAAAAAAATTAAAGGATATAAGAATAGTTTAAGGTACGGCTTAAAGCATAAGAACTTCCACATCATAGCAGTAACAGAAGGAGAAGAGAATGATCAAGAGATCAAGAACCTTTGTGAAGAAAGAGACACACAAGTCCAGAGTCCCAAACAAGATGAACCCAAAGAATCCTACACCAAGACACATCATAATTAAAATGGCAAAGGGTAAAGAGAAAGAAATAATTTTAAAAGCTGTAAAAGAAAGGCAATTAGTTATCAATAAGGGAACTCCCATAAGACTGTCAGCTGGTTTCTTAATATAAATATTACAAGCCAGAAAGGATTGGCATGAAATACTCAAAGTGATGAAAAGCAAGGACCTACAACCAAGACTACTTGGTCCAGCAAGACTATCATTTAAAACTAGAGGCCCGATGCATGAAATTCTGCAAAAGTAGGCCTTCCTTCCCCTGGCTGCCAGCACCAGCTTCCCTCTGGCACCCGGGACCTGGGCTTCCCTCTGGCTGCCAGCAGGCACCTGGGATCCAGGCTTCCCTTGCAGCTTCAGCTGTGTCCGGAAGGATGGAAGGATGTCCAGGAGGATGTCTGGTCTAATTAGCATATTACGCTTTTATTATTATAGTTTAGAGGAGAAATAAAAAGCTCCTCAGACAGGAAAAAGCTAAAGTTCATTACCACCAAAACAGCATTACATGAAATGTAAAATGATCTTCTTTAAGGAGCAGCAGCGTTATAAGAAAAAAAATAATAATAAAGGAACATATTTAAAAGAAAAAAATGGCAATAAATGTGTAATCACTTTTCATGTAAAGGGCTTAAATGCTCCAATCAAAAGACAGGACAGCTGAATGGGGAAAAAAAGACCCATATATATGCTGTCTAAAAGAGACACACCTAAGAGTGGCAGATACACAGAGATTGAAAGTAAAGGGATGGAGAAAGATATTTCTTTATTTAAAACAGTATTCCCTTTTTAAAATCTGTTTTTATTGTTTGCTTTTATTTTGTTTTGTTTTTTTAGAAAGAGGAAGAAAGAGAGAGAGAGAGAGACACTGATGAGAGAGAGAAAATCAATCAGCTGCATCCTACATGCCCCCTACTGAGGATCAAGTTCATTACCTGGGCACGTGCCCTGACCTAGAATCAAACTGGTTACCTCTGGCTGCATGGGACAATGATCCTCCAACTGAGCCACAATCAGCCAGGAAAAAGATATTTCATGCAAATGAAAATGAGAAAAAAAACAACACAAAAAACTAGAGTAGCAATACTTATAGCTGACAAAATAGAGATTAAAACAAGAGACAAAGAAGAAAACACTATATAATGACTAGAGGCCCGGTGCACGAAATTCGTGCACAGGGGAGGGGTTTCTCTCAGCCCAGCCTGCACCCTCTCCAATATGGGACCCCTCAAGGGATGTCCGACTGCCCACCGGCATCGGGCCTAAAAGGGCAGTCAGACATCCCTCTCACAATCCAGGACTGCTGGCTCCCAATTGCTCACCTGCCTGCATTCCTGATTGCCCCTAACCACTTCTGCCTGCCAGCCTGATCACCCCCTAACCACTCCCCTGCCAGCCTGATTGATGCCTAATTGCTCCCCTGCCAGCCTGTTTGCCCCTAACTGTCCTCCCCTGCAGGCCTAGTCACCCCTAACTGCCCTCCCCTGCAGGCCTGGTCACCCCCAACTGCTCTCCCCTGCAGGCCTGGGTCCCCCCCAACTGCCCTTCCCTGCAGGCCTGGTCACCCCCAAGTTCCCTCCTCTGCTGGCCTGGTCACCCCCAAGTTCCCTCCTCTGCTGGCCTGGTCACCCCCAACTGCCCTCCCCTGCAGGCTTGATCGCCACCAACTGCCCTCCCCTGCTGGCCATCTTGTGGCGGCCATCTTGTGTTCACATGGGGGCAGTCATCTGGTGTGTTGGAGTGATTGTCAATCTGCATATTACTCTTTTATTAGATAGGATAGAGGCCTGGTGCACGGATGGGGGCCAGCTGGTTTGCCCTGTAGGGTGTCCTGGATCAGGGTGGGGTTCCCTTGGGGCATGGGGCGGCCTGGGCGAGGGGCCTGTGGTGGTTTGCAGGCCAGCCATGCCCCCCGTGACCTAAGCAGAGGCCCTGGTATCTGGGATTTATTTATCTTCTACAATTGAAACTTTGTAGCCTGGAGCGGAGCCAAGCCTTCTGCTCGCTCCGTTGTGGCAGCCATTTCTGTTGGGGTTTATTTATCTTCTATAATTGAAACTTTGTAGCCTTAAGCAGAGGCCTGGGCCAGCCAGGGTGTGCGGAAAGCTTGGCTTCCTCCATCACCGGGGAAACCCAAGCCTCGTTCCTGCTCTCTCAGTGGCTGCAGCCATCTTAGTTGGGTTAATTTGCATACTCACTCCTGATTGGCTTATGGGCGTGGCTTGTGAGTGTAGTGGAGTGATGGTTAATTTGCATATTACTCTTTTATTAGATAGGATAAGGGGATCAATTTAATAAAAAATAAATCCTATAATTATTTATGCATCAAAAATTGGAAGACCTAAACCAGTGATGGTGAACCTATGACACACGTGTCAGCACTGACACGCGTAGCCATTTCTGATAACACGTGGCCGCATGCCAAGGATGAAACATTTGCTGCTCCTGAGGATGAAATATTTGCGACTAGAGTCTTGGAGTTAGTTTTTTCCTCAAAGTGACACACTACCCAAGTTATGCTCAGTTTTTTGGCGAAGTTTGACACACCAAGCTCAAAAGGTTGCCCATCACTGACCTAAACATATACCTCAAATCTCCATGATTATAAAATTAGAGATCAACAGTATTACAGCCATAGTAGGGAACACCCCATTGACATCAATGGATAGATATTCCAGAAAGAAAATCAGTAAGTAAACAGTGGCCTTAAATGACACACTAGATTAGATGGATTGAATTGATATCCACAGAGCCTTTTCACCCCCAAAGCAGCAGAATTTACAATCTTTTCAAGTGAACATTGGATCTTTGCTAGAGTAGACCATGTTAGGCCATAGAACGTGTCTCTATAAATTTAAGGATATTGAAATTATATCATTCCTCTTCTCTGACCACAATGGTGTGCAATTAGAAAACAATCACAAGTAAAGACCAGAAAAACACACAAAGATATGATGGCTAATTAATGTGTTACTAAACAATGAATGGAGGTTAACAATGAAGTAAAGAAAGAAAGCAAAATATACTGTGAAAGAAATGAAAAAGAGAACACGACAATCTAAAATCTATGGGAAACAGTAAAAGCAGTCATAAGAGAGAAATTCATAGCATTACAGGCCTACATCAAGAAATGAAGCAAATCTTAAAAAAATAATTTAACTTTACACTTAAAGGAACCAGAAAAAAACAAAAACAACAACAACGAACAAAGCCCAAGTGAGTAGAGGGAAAAACACACACAATAAAGACCATCCTTAGCCGGTGTGGCTTTGTTAGTTGGGGGCACAAAAAGGTTGCTGGATTGATTCCCATTCAGGGCACATGCCTGTGTGTTTGGCTCTATCTGTGGTAGGGGGCATGAAGGAGGCAACTGACTAATATTTTACTCTTACAATGCTCTCTCTCTCTCTCTCTCTCTCTCTCTCTCTCTCTTTCTCTCTCTCTCTCTCTCTTCCCCCTCCCTCCCTCCCTCCCTCCCTCTCCTTTCCTTTCCCTCTAAAATTCAATAAACTATTATTTTAAATAAATAAATAAATAAATAAATAAATAAATAAATAATACAGACCAGAGCAGAAATAAATGAAACAGAGTCTAAAAAACACAACCCAAAGTTCAATGAAACCAAGAGCTGATTCTTTCAAAAGATAAATAAGATCGTCAAATTTTTAACCAGATTCCTTAATAAAAAAGAGAGGGTCCAAAATAAATAAAATCATAAATTAGAGGAGAATTAACAACTGACCCTATAGAAATACAAGAAATTGTAAGAAAATATTATGAAAAACTACATTGAAAAAAACTGGGCAAGATGGACAAAGTAGATAAATTCCTAGAAACATGCAATCTTTCAAAACTAAATAAGGAAGACACAGAGAATCTAAATAGACAGATTACAACAAGTGAAATTGAAGCAGTAATTTTAAAAAAAAAACATACAAAAGACCAGGACCAGATAGTTTCATAGGCAAATTTTACCAAATATTCAAAGAACTAACACCAATCCTTCTCAAACTATCCCAAAATATGCAATAGTAGGGATGAATCTCAAGCTCATTTTATAAGACTAGCATTATCCTAATTAAAAAAAACAACAATCTTACCTAATAATAGAGAAAGATGTAAATTTAACGTACCTTCGCTATGCCCACAGCCAATCAGAGTGAGTATGCAAATTAACCCAACCAAGATGGCGGTTAATTTGCATACATATCTGGGTTCGGGCAACCTCCTCGGCACCCAGGTCACTCCCAGCCGGCCATCAGGTGGAGGCTTTAGGTTTAGGAAGGGGCCAAGCCTGCGATGGGAGGGGTGGGGGGTCTCCTTCCCAAGCCTAAACCTGGGGCGGAGGCTTTAGGGGTGGGAAGGGGCAGAGCCTGCCATCGGAGGGGCAGGGGTCCCCTTCCCAAGCCTAAACCTGTGGCGGAGGCTTTAGGCGTGGGAAGGGGCCGAGCCTGTATTGGAGGTTCTGGGGGGACGGAGGGAACCCTTCCCAAGCCTAAAGCCTGAGGTGGAGGCTTTAGGCTTGGGAAGGGGCGGGGGTCCCCTTCCTAAGCCTAAACCTGGGGTGTAGGCTTTAGGCTTGGGAAGGGGCTGAGCCTGCGATCTGAGGGGCGGGGGTCCCCTTCTCAAGCCTAAACCTGGGGTGGAGGCTTTAGGTTTAGGAAGGGGCCAAGCCTGCGATCGGAGGGGTGGGGGTCCCCTTCCCAAGCCTAAACCTGGGGTGGAGGCTTTAGGCTTGGGGAGGTCCTGGGGGAACCCCTTCCCAAGCCTAAACCTGGGCAGAGGCTTTAAGCTTGGGGAGGTGCCGAGCCTGTGATTGGAGATTCTGGGGCGGGGGGACCCCTTCCCAAGCCTAAAGCCTGGGGTGGAGGTTTTAGGCTTTAGGCCTAGGAAGGGGCCAAGCCTACAATTGGAGTTGGGGGGGGAAACCCCTTCCCAAGCCTAAAGCCTGGATGGAAGCTTTAGGCTTGGGAAACGGCTGAGCCTGCGATCGAAGGTCAGGTGGTGGGGGAACCCCTTCCCAAGCCTAAACCTGGGGTGGAGGCTTTAAGCTTGGGAAGGGGCTGAGCTTGGGATAGAAGGGAAGGGGAAAATATCAATGGAAAGATATCCTCAGGTGAGGATAAAAAGAAAAATAAAGAAAGAAATGTCATATCCTATGAAAGACACATCTTGAAAATGGTTAAAGAAAGTTGTCATTTTTTCATGGTGAAGGGACTGGAGTTTGTGTTGGTCAAAATACCTTTGCAGCAGCAGGGTGATGGGTCTTACGCCTTCCCCTGATCAGCCCAGTTGCCTCAAGCAAAGGGAGGCCAGACTGCGGCTTAGGTCCGCTCCCATTGGGGTGCGGGCTTAAGCCAACTGTAGGACATCCCCTGAGGGCTCCCAGTATGTGAGAGGTGGCAGGCTGGACTGAGGGACCCCTCCTCAGTGCACGAATTTCATGCACCGGGCCCCTAGTAAATAGATAAAGACAATACAAAGAAAGAAAATTATAGGCCAATATCCCTGATGAACATTGATGCTAAAATCCTCCAAAAAATATTAACACACTAGATCCAACAATACATTAAAAATGTCATACAAAACGGTCAAGTGTGGCTTATTCTGTGGATACCAGATTTGTACAATTTCTGCAAATTAATAAATCTGATACACTGCATAAACAAAATTAAGGATAAAAAGCATATGTTCATACCAATAGATAAAGAAAAATAATTTTATAAAATCCAGCACCCTTTTATAATAATACTCTCAGCAAAGTGGGAATAGAGAGAACATTTCTTAACATAATAAAGGCAAAACAGCATCCAACATCATTCTCAATTAGCCAATAATAAAAGTGTTTCTCTTAAGGTTGGGGACAAGGCAGGGGTGTCTGCTTTCACCCCTCACTGAAGTTTTAGCCATAGAAATCAGACAAGAAGAAAAATAAAAGACATCCAAATTGGAAAAGAGGAAGTAAAACTGTCATTATTTGCAGATGACATGCTGATGTATAGATAGAACCCAAAAGTTTCCATCAAAATACTACTAGAACTGATAAATTAATTCAGTAAAGTGAAAAGATATTAAATATATATATCCATTAATCAGTTGCAATTCTATGCACCAATAATAAACTCTCGGGAAGGGAAATTTGAAAACAACACTATTTACATTTTCATAACAAATAAAACACCCTGGAATAAATTTAACCAAAGATGAAAAATAACTGTACATGGAAAATTATGAGATGCTGAAGAAGGAAATTGAAGAAGATACAAGTTTGTGGAAGCATATATTATGTTCATGGATAGGAATAATTAACATCAATAAAATGTCCATAATATAATGCAATTTATAGATTCAATGCAATTCCTACTAAGATACTAATGGCATATTTCACATAACTAAAACAAATAACCCCAAAATTTATATATAACTACAAAAGACCCCAAATAGCTACAGTTATCTTGAGAAAGACAAGCAAATTTGGATGATCATGCTACCTGATATCAAACTAAACAACAAGGCCATAGTCATTAAAACAACATGGTCATTAAAACATTAATAAAAATCAATAAAAAAGAATCAGGAACCTAGAGATGAACCTACACTCTTATGTTCAATTAATATTTGACAAAGGAGGCAAGAACATAAAATGAATTACAGATAGTCCATTCAATTAATGGTGTTGGGAATATTGGACATATAGGTGCAACAATGAAAGACTATCTTCTTATACCATACTCAAGAATAAACTCAAAATCACTTAAAGACTTAAATGTTAGACTCAAAGCATAAAAATCCTAGAAGAAAACATAGGCATTTAAATCTTGGACCTTTTTCATAGCAATATATATCTATATCTATATCTATATCTATATCTATATCTATATCTATATCTATATCTATATCTATATCTATATATCTATATATATCTATATAGATATATATTGCTATATATGGATATATATATATATATATATAAATATATATATATATATATATATATATATAAATATATATATATATATATATATATATATATATATATATATATATCCATATCCTCAGGCTAGGGAAACGTAAGAAAAAAAATAAATGGGAATACATGAAACTAAAAAGTTTTTACACAACAAAGGAAACCTTCAACAAAATGAAAAAAAAAAATCCACTGAATGAATGAGAGAAAATATTTGCCAATGCCACATCTCATAAGGGGTTAATGTCTAAACTTCTTAAAGTACTTATAAAACTGAACACCAAAAAACAACAATAATCCAATTACAAAATGGGCAAAACCTCTGAATAGAACCTTCTCCAAAAATGACATACAGATGACCAATAAACATATGAAAAGATGCTCGCATTGCTAATCATCCAAAAAGTGCAAATTCTAACCACAATGAGATCTCAATCCACAACTGTCAAAATTGCTGTCATCAATAAATCAACAAACAAGTGCTGGTGAGGGCATGGAAAAAAGGGAAACTTCATGCATTATTGGTTGGAATGCAGATTTCTGTAGCCACTGTGAAGAACAGCATGGAATTTTCTCAAAAATTAAAAATAGAACTGCTTTATTACCCAGGGACTATATTTCTGGGAATATATCTGAAGAAATCTGAAACATTAACTAAAAAGACTCTATATACCCCTATGTTCATTGCAGCATTATATACAATTGCCAAGATTTGGAAGCAGCCAAAGTGCTGATCAGTAGATGAGTAGATAAAAAAGCTGTGGTACATATACACAATTGCATACTACTTGGCCATAAAAAATAAAGGAAAGCTCACCATTTGTGTCAGCATGGATGGAACTGGAGAGTATTATACTAAGTGAACTAAGCCAGTCAGAGAAAGACCAATACCATACGATTTCATTCATATTTGGAATTTAATGAAAAACATGAACTAACAAACAAAATGGAAACAGACTCATAGATAAAGAGAACAGACTGACACCTGTCAGACAAAAGGGGTAGTTGGGCTGGGTAGTAAAGGTAAAGGGATGAAGAAAAAACACACAAAACTGATAGCCAGCAGTGTTGATTTCCAGAGGGAAATTGGAGTTGAGGGCTAGGAGAAGGTAAAGGGGGTATAAATGGTGATGGAAGAAGACTTGACTTGGGGTAGTGAACACACAATACAATGTACAGATACTTTATTATAGAACTAGGGGCCCAGTGCACGAATCCGTGCACCTTGAAAGGAACTGTGGGCCACAAGGCTGCGGTGGGCACAGGGGTGTGTCTCAGCACATCCTCTGTGCCCCCGCCTGGCCCCTCCCGCTGTGTCCCCCATCCCCCTGTCTGCCGGCAGCCCCGCTTCTGCCATTGCCACTCCCACATGATGGCACCAGCCCTGCTCAAACCTGCTGATGGTGTGGAGCGATTGGAGCTGGCACCAACAACAGGTGCAAGCGGGGCCATTGCCAGTAGTGGGTGCAAGAGGCGGCTGCCAGCCCCAATTGCCCCTCAGGAGCAGGGGGAGGTGGAGAAGCCCTGAGGGGCAATCGGGGCCGGCATCCATCACTCACACTTGCTGATGGCGCCAGCAGCGGGTACGAGTGGCAGCTCTGGCGCCAGCAGCAGGTGTGAGCGGGGCAGGTGTGAGGACCCAGCAGGACTTTGGCAAGTGGGAGCAAAGAATTTTCAGTAACCACCAGAGGCTCGCCCTGATGACAGTGACTGGCGCCCTGCCTTTGTCTGGCGCCCCTGCTTACCTGCTCCACCATCCCGCCGCAATTGATGCCTGCCATGTTCTGCATGCACCACCTGGTGGTCAGAACACGTTATAGCGACTGGTTGTTCAGTTGTTCCATTGTTGGGTTGTTCCACCGTTTGGTCTATTTGCATATTAGGGTTTTATATATATAGACTAGAGGCCCAGTGCACAAAATTCGTGCACTTGGGGCATCCTCAGCCCAGCCTGGGCCCTCAGAAGATGTCTGACTGACAGCTTAGGCCTGCTCCCTGGGTAGCGGGCCTAAGCCATCAGTCGGACATCCTTAGCACTGCCATGGAGGTGAGATAGGCTTCTGCCACTGCCACTGGGCTCGCCAGCCATGAGCTTGGCTTCTGGATGAGTGGTGCTCCCCCTGTGGGAGTGCACTGACCACCAGTGGGTAACTCCTGCATTGAGCGTCTACCCCTTGGTGGTCAGTGTGCATCATAGCGACTAGTCGTTACGCCATTTGGTCGATTTGCATATTAGCCTTTTACGTCTGCGGGATTGTGCCAAAACTGGCTCTCCGACATCCCTTGAGGGGTCCCAGATTGCAATAGGGCACAGGCCAGGCTGAGGGACCCCACCTGTGCATGATCAAGGCCAGGGAGGGTCAAGGGAGGTTGGCCAGCTGGGAGGGACCATGGGAGGGCTCCAGGGCATGTCTGGCCTATCTCGCTTAGTCCTGATTGGCCGGACCCCAGCACCAAGCTAACCTACCAGTTGGAGCATCTGTCCCCTGTGGTCAGTGCATGTCATAGCTACTGGTCAACTGGTCAACTATCTGCCCCCTGGTGGTCAGTGCACATCACAGTGAGAGGTTGAGCGGCCTTAGCATATCATTAGCATATTATGCTTTGATTGGTTGAACAGATGACCAGACATTTAGTCTTTTATTATATAGGATTAGTCTTTTATTATATAGGACTAGAGGCCCTGTGCACAAAATTCGTGCATGGAGGGGGGTGTCCCTCAGCCCAGCCTGCACCCTCTCCAATATGGGACAACTCGAGGGATGTCCAACTGCCCGTTTAGGCCCGGGCCTAAATGGGGCAGTTGGACATCACTCTCACAATCCAGGACTGCTGGCTCCCAACTGCTCACCTGCCTGCCTTCCTGATTGCCCCTATCCGCTTCTGCCTGCCAGCCTGATCACCCCCTAACCACTCCGCTGCCAGCCTGATTGATGCCTAACTGCTTCCTGGCCAGCCTGTTTGCCCCCAACTTGCCTCCTCTGCCGGCCTGGTCACCCCTAACTGCCTCCCCTGCAAGGTTGATCACCTCCAACTGCCCTCCCTTGCAGGCCTGGTCCCTCTCAACTGCCCTCCCTTGCAGGCCTGGTGCCTCCCAACTACCCTCCCTTGCTGGCCATCTTGTGGTGGCCATCTTGTGTCCACATGGGGGCAGGATCTTTGACCACATAGGGGCAGCTATCTTGATCTTGTGTGTTGGAGTGATGGTCAATCTGCATATTACTCTTTTATTAGATAGGATAGAGGCCTGGTGCACAGGTGGGTACCAGCTGGTTTGCCCTGAAGGGTGTCCTGGATCAGGGTGGGGTTCCCTTGGGGTGTGGGGCAGCCTGGGCGAGGGGCCTGTGGTGGTTTGCAGGCCAGCCATGCCCCTGGCGACCCAAACAAAGGCCCTGGTATCTGGAATTTATTTACCTTCTACAATTGAAACTTTGTAGCCTGGAGCGGAGCCAGGCCTCCTGTTCGATCCGTGGCTGCTGCCATTTCTGTTTGGATTTGTTTACCTTCTATAATTGAAACTTTGTATCCTTGAGTGGAGGCCTGGGCCCGCCAGAGTGTGTGGAAAGCTTGGCTTCCTCTGTTGCAGGGGAAACCCAAGCCTCCCTTCTGGTAGCCATCTTGGTTGGGGTTAATTTGCATACTCACCCTGGTTGGCTGGTGGGCGTGGTTTGGCTGATGGGCATGGCTTATGTAGCGGAGTGATGGTTAATTTGCATATTACTCTTTTATTACAGAGGATTATATCACTGAAAACTATACAATTTTTAAGCAATATCATTCCAATAAAATTAATTAAAAATAAATAAAATGAAGAGAGAACGGAAAGGTTCAGAGTGGGCCCGTGTCACACACCTATGACATGAGGCCATAATGTATCAAAATAAACTTTATTCCAGGAACCTGGTTGTAGGTGGGCTGAGTCTGACAAAATGGAGTCAGCGAAGATAGCAGGGAGAGATAGGTTTTTATTCATTTTTGCTGGCTGTAAGCCACTCTAATGACGTAAGAGTCTGGTCCGTCCTTGGTTCCTCCCGGCATCAGATGGCTAGTGGTTATCTGGGTTATGCAGTGCTCAAGGCTGCAAGATTTCTGCAAGATATCTGCTAAGCACAATAAGTTCTTCTCTGCCCCATTTTATTCTCTTTAACCCTTTCATTCCCATCTTAATGGGCATATATAAAGGAAAAGAAGGGGGATGGGTCATCGTTCTCTATACTGCTTCCTGCATGGGAGGGGCTGTGTTGGATGTCTAAGGAGTAAATTCAGATTATTTCCTGGGATACAGGCCTATAGGGTCCTTTTACCTGGGTAAGGACAAATTGTGTTACTGTCTTAACTAGGACTTGTAATATTGTTTGTATAAACTTGGCAACTAATTTTAAAATGCAGGGCCTGAGGAGTAGGAGTAGAATAACTAGTGTTAGGGGGCCTATAAGGAGGTAAAAGCCAGGTTAATTTTGGCAGAGCCGCTTGTAGGCTAGACCATATGGACTGCTCTATGCTGTCCTGACTGATCTCCTTGAGCCATTGAGTATTCTGTAGACTGTGTTGTATGTTTTTTTTCTTTATTTGACCTGTAGAGTTTAGATAAAAACAACAGGAAGTGTTAGCATTAAACAAACCCCTCCTTCTTTGGCTAAAAGATAGTCTAGAGCGAGTGAGGGGACCATTTTAGGGACATAAGAGATCTGCGAGATTCAAAAGCACTATGAAGGTAAACAAATAGATGTGATCTGAAGAGAAATTCTGTAAATTGCCCTGGAGCCAGAGGTCTGTAATGAGTTAAAAAATAAATTGCACTGTTTGGATGGAATAATCTGCGCCAGGTGGGGAAATGTTGTCACTAACAATCAGCAGGAATGTGAAAGTCATAATTTATTAGTCATTTGGTTGATATGCGAGAGGGGCTATTTTTCCAGGAAGGCTAGTAGGAGGGTAGGTTATTCTGGGGGCGAGTTTTTTTTTTGTTTGTTTGTTTCCTTCAGTTTTGCCCCTTGCTAGGCATCTGGAGCTTTCTGCTCTGGTGAGTTTTTACACTTGTATCTGGCCTATTGTTCTTGCTCTGGGGGTCAGGGATGATGAGGCCTGGGCACAAAAGGAGGTTCTGGTGGTGTTTAGGGGTTGTATTTCCTGAGTATAAGTAGGGCTTGTAACCTGGTGGAGACAAAATGTTTTATACATTTTAGTATTATTGGGGTAAAAGTTAGAATAATAAGAGTTATGACAAATGGTCTGGTGCAAGGAAAGAGACATTAGTTTTGAGGGTTGTAGTCTAATATATCAAAATGAGGTTTATTCTCTTGGTTTAATTTGTCCTTGGTTTCGGAAGATAGGATTTACTAGATGGCTGTGGACTGCTGTTTTACTATCTCAGTTTCCCTATTCTGCTTGTTCTGGCTTACTGGCCTGTGTCATTTATATAACTTCCTTTTAACTTTTCTCCCCATAAATCTTCTATAACTTTCACAAACCTTCTTACAATTTTCATAAACATTCTAACAACTTTAACTCACTTTCTTTTTCCTTTAAAAATGCATGCCCATGCCTTATGTCCTTTATTATTAAAACCATACAATATTTAAACCTTAATTTTCCTTAATGATAATTAAAAAGTAAACAGCCAGCATTTCTTAGATTGACATTTATGAATATTTTAATTTTTAAGAAATATAACTTTAATACAGTATAAGACATTATATTAACAGTTCCAAATCTATTTTATAGATTTTCTGTAACAAAACGTAAAATCAGGTGAACTTAAAACGTGTTGAAATATTTAGATGTTTACCATTTAATATAGTAATGTTTTAAAGATTTAAGTTGCCGCCGAAACCGGTTTGGCTCAGTGGATAGAGCGTCGGCCTGTGGACTCAAGGGTCCCGGGTTCGATTCCGGTCAAGGGCATGTACCTTGGTTGCGGGCACATCCCCAGTAGGGGGTGTGCAAGAGGCAGCTGATCAATGTTTCTCTCTCATCGATGTTTCTAACTCTCTATCCCTCTCTCTTCCTCTCTGTAAAAAATCAATAAAATATATTTAAAAAAAAAGATTTAAGTTGCCAAAGACTTTGGAAAATTATGTATAGGAATATGAGGTTGGAGAAAAGGTGGAGGAGGAGAAGGAGGGAGTAGGCCTAGCAGTCTGTTCCCAGGCCTCTAGCTGCTTGGATTTAAAAC
The DNA here is from genome assembly GCF_951640355.1 of Cnephaeus nilssonii. Taxonomy (NCBI): domain Eukaryota; kingdom Metazoa; phylum Chordata; class Mammalia; order Chiroptera; family Vespertilionidae; genus Cnephaeus; species Cnephaeus nilssonii. Next base: position 31,152,106 of record NC_137071.1, read on the forward strand.
TGCCACATTTTTTCCTTAGAGATAATATGCTAAGGTTTGGGTGATAATGAGTTCAGGTTCTGCTAGTAGCCAGACTGTTAAGTAAGCATTTGTAGTTTTGCAGTAAACAAAGTTGTTCTTTGGGAAGGGGTATGTGTGTATGAGAAGGCGCTGAGGTCAGAGCAGTTTTCAGAGCATTAAAGGGCTGAGAATGCTGTCCTTGGGATCTAAAGGCTCAGTGAGGAGTCCCTTTGCCATGTTACATTATAGAGGAGCTTTGTGAGAAGACTGAAGTTGGGAACTCAGAGGCAAGAGTACCTAGCAAGCCCGAGAAAGGAGGGTATTTCTTGTTTAGATGAGGGGCACAGTGATGGAGGAGATAAGGCGTTTACCATCTAAGGAATGGCGTGGCTTTGTGTGGGTGAGAGTGAAACTGAAGTAGGTGATTGTTGTTTGGGACAACTGGGCTTTATGAGGGAATGTCTGCACTATTTCAGTTGGGCAAGAGTGGATAAGGGGTTATTTAGTAAGATGCAGTGTAAAGGTGAGGTGGCTTATGATTGTGAGACTGTCAACCCACATAATAGAGACTGAGGAGGGGACAAGGGTCCCAGTGAATTCGGAGAGGGCAGAATAAGTGGCCCTAGTGTCAAGTAAAAAGGAGATCTGCTTACCTGACACCACAATCATTACCTGAGGCTCTGTCCTGGTGATGTAAGTCTGTGGGGCCTTGTCAGGGCCTGGGTAGCTTCAGTCTTCTGTGGCCAGTCCCAGGAGGTCTGGGAGCTCTAAACTGGATCCAGAGGGCAACCTTGCTGAGGTCTGACCTGGAGGGGCTAGACTACAGTCTGATCTCCAGTGGCCTTCCCTCCTGCATCTTGGGCAGGACCCAGGTGGGGGTCTTGGGTTTGGGAAGGATTTGGTCCAGTGTCCTCTCTTGTATTTGAAGCATGGGCCTGCAGAAGGCTTAGCCCCTAACTTACCCTTTGTTAGAGGACCAGCATTTCATTTGGGGTTCATGAGAGGGGTGTCTAGGAGCTGAAAGGCCTTCGTCTGGTCTTCAGCCTTGGCCGATCTTGTCTTTGGTTTTGGATTTGGGTCTCTTTTTCTCTATTATTAAAGACCTTAAAGGTCATGTTTAAAAGGTCTCCTTGGGGGGTTGCTCCTTATGGGCTTATAGGGTCAAGATTGGTGTATTTTCTCATGGCCTGTGTAAGGCGAGAGAGGAAGACTGCTGCATTTTCATGTCTTTCCTGGGTGACCTTTGCTAATTTTTTTTTTAATTAACTGCTTTGTGGGCTGCCTTTCTCAGTCATTCTAGCAGGTAAAGAACTATGTGGTCTCAAGACCTGCGACTTGACTGCCCTTTCTGATAGTTCCATTGTGGGTCCCTGTTAGGGACAGCATCCACTCCGACTGGGAAGTCAGGGGTCTGCTGGTGGAGGGTATTCCTGTGGCCCTGGGCATGAAGCCAGATTTGGCGCCAGCAAATTTCCTGAAGGGGGCACTTTAAGGCTAGTGCTGTAGTGGGGGGAGGAAGAGAGCTGAAAATTGCTCCAGAGCGGGTGTGAGATGAGGTGGTGGCTATGGGATCCACTGGGTAGGGTGGCAGACTCTCAGGCTGCAGAGACTGAGGAGCTGAAAGGGGGACCAGGGATGGGGGACCAGAGATGGTCTGTGAGATCAAAAGTGGTGAAGGAGGAGGAGGATTTGAGATCCTCTGGGGGCTTAGAGTGAAGAAGAAAATTTTGTGAGGGAGAGCAGCTGTTACAGAGAAAAGGATGTGTCCTTGAGTGTAAAAAAAGTCTGGATATACAGGATCTCAGACCACTTGCCTTGCCTGAAGCAGAATTGTCAAGGTTGGTTAGGATTTAGAAACCAAAAGTGCCGTTTTACTGAGGCCAGAAGTCCTGCGCCAATTCTAGGGTCTGAAGGCTTTTAAGTAGACAGCCTAGGGGTGTGGTGTGGTGAAAGGCTGAAGGCATGTTTCCCTATGGTGACAGGCTGTGGCTTAAGGTCTTTTATATGTGAAGTTAAGGCGGAGAAATGCATCCCCATCTCCCCCTAATGTGCACAAGAAACAGACGGAGCCCTCCCTCCAAGACAGGTGTCCCGGTTAGGAGAGTGAGTGAGGGAACCTGGTTCCCTGGGAGGACTTGTCCTGATCAGCACTGGATTTCCGTGGGGCCAGCTGAACAGTATCAGCCCCAAGCCTGGCTCCAAACCCAAAATTACAAGACAGTCCCGGACGTGGGAAAACAGACTAAAGCCACTTACCTATGAATTTATGCCCAGTGTTGATGGAGAAGGAGGCAAGGCAAGGAGAGGGCATGACCCACACCGGTCCGGAGGAAGGCTAGGGGGGCCCAAGTAAGTCTCGCGAGTCCAGCAGAAGTTCAGCCGTGTGGGAACATGGCTGGGGGCTTCCCTGTAAACAAGGGAAGCTCAGGAGCCAGACAATCACGGTCTGAGTGCCAAGTGCCGAGTTGCTGGAACCTTGTGATGGCTCTTACTGGACCCCAGCTCACTAGACCTTCCTGGGTTTTCGGCTCCAAATGAAAGGTTGCACACCTATGACCTGAGGCTATAATGTATCAAGAGATTTTATTCCAGGCACCTGGGTGTAGGTGGGCTGAGTCTGACAAAATGGAGTCAGCGAAGAGAGCATGGAGAGATAGGTTTTTATTACGTTTTTGCTGGCTGTAATTCGCTCTACTGACATAAGGGTCTGGTCAGTCCTTGGTTCCTCCCAGCATCAATGGCTAGTGGTTATCTGGGCTATGAGTTGCTCAAGGCTGCAAGCTTTCTGCAAAATACCTGCTAAGCACAATAAGTTTTTCTCTGACCCATTTTATTCTCTTTAACCCTTTCAAGAACCAGGTTTGAACAATGAGCAATTAGTGTTCTGAAAAGTAGCCACCTATTTTCTGGCAGTTTCTGAATTTGAGGAATAAAGCCTGTCCTATTGATCCCTCACCTCAACACATTCAGGGTGGGGTGAAGATGGGTTTACAGTTGTGAGTAAAGAAAACACAGAGTTTATTCTTGTGTTGTTATCTATTAATTATTGTATTATATTCCATAGAAACTGTAAGCCTACTTTTGCCAATCCCTGTTTATGTGGGAGCTACCACTCGAGCTTCAGTTCTTGCTGTTCTTCCAACAGCCTGGTAATGTCTTGTTATGTCTTTTACTTTTGTTTATTCTTTTTGAGCTGCTATAATAAAAATGCCATAGATGGGGAGGCTTAATCAAAAGCATTTATTTGTCACTGTTCTGGAGTCTGAGAAGTCCATATCAAAGTGCCAGAAGATACATCCTTTTCTTGATGAATCTTCATGTGGCAGGAGAGGTGAGAGAGCTCTCTGGAGTCTCTCTCATAACAGTGCTAATTTTATTTATAATCTAATCATTTCCCCAAAATCTCACCTTGAATTACCATTATTTGGGATTTAAGATTTCAACATATGAAATTTAGAAATACACAAATATTCACTACATAGCACCTAGTCTTGTTTAGAGTCTTTCTGGCTCTATTCCCAGAAGGAGCTTAATAAAACTAAGTAATAACGCTTGCTTCTGACTTGACACCTCAGTTCTCTATGTCTGCTGGCAGCAGAAACAAAGGCAATCTTAGGTACCAACAATGATTGTGGCATCTGGAAGAAAATTGGGTGCTTAACTTGGCTTATTTCCTTTTGTGACACAGTCACTCTCTATTTCATTTTTTAGTATTGACCTTAGCAGAAAACAACACCAAAAAAAAAAAAAAAGGAAAATATTTTGTGTCACCCCTATCATGTGATAGGCAGAGAAAACATTGTGCTCGGTTATTGTGGCAAAGGGCAAGTGGCCATGCTCTGTTTGAAGAAAACTGACACAAACAAAATACACATAAATGGCATAGGCTATGTATGGCAATCTGAACACACCCAGTGTCTGTGTGGTTGCTGGTTCCAGTAAGGCAAGACTTGGGGGCTGCTATTATGGGCCTGAAATGTGAGAAAAATGGTCAAGGCCATAGCCCTTTAAATGCTCTTTTACTACAAGTAAAATTGAGGCTTTTCAGGAAAAGGGAGCCTCTTTGTCTGATCAATGCGGGTTTAATCTCCCTCCTTTGATCATAAAAAAAATATTTATTTTCTAATTTTAAACCCTGGATCTAATACTATACTTCTAACTCTTACCATACTGTGGGAGATAAAGGCTTCTATGCTTTTCTTTTTTATCAAGTCTTGGGTTGGTGACACACAAACCCTTTCATCATGTATGTTTATGAACAGAACAGTTGGCTTTGACAGTGATTAACTCCTATGTCTGGCTCATTGACACTAATACAATGGATGTGTGGGTAAAAAGCAGAGAAAACAACTTCTATGGCTGAGACTGGACACTCCAACAGGTGTGGCTCTATATTGCCCACATTAGAGGAGCAAGGATATTACAAATCGGTCATTTCCTTCAAATGTACAAACTCACTAGCAGGTGAACTCCAGTGCAAATATGACTAAACTTTAAATGTATATTAACATGAAACTTATTAGCTTTTTCAGACATTGATGTATCTGATATCACTCAAAAGAGAAAAGCATGATTTTTATCTGAGGTGTTTATATAATCAACTGATTCATTGCCATCTCTGATATCCAATTATCATTTATTGAAAATAAACTATTTAAAACTACTTTAGTCTTTGTTCCCAGTTGGTAAGAAAAAATCTAGAACTTTGACTACATTGTTTGCTATCAGTTTCATAAAATGTCTAATGTTCTAGTTTATTTTTGTGAAATTATTTTAACCTATCCCATCAACCCTGAAATAGGAGTGGGAAAACTTTTTTCAACCAAGGGCCATTTGGATATTTATAACATTATTTACTTAACATAATTCACTTAATTTAAATGTATGTTGCTATGAAAAAAACTCCTAGATTTATTGAATTTCAAGTCTGGCCAGGGGCTGCCTTGGCAGGGCCAGACCAAGTGATTTCGCAGGCCTTATATGGCCTGGGTACTGGATGTTCCTCACCCCTGCTTTAAAGGATTTTCTATGGCAAAGTGAACATGGCTATTCTCTTTCTCACAAATTTAACATAAATCTTAAATATCTCATTGATATAGTTAACACTAGAAACAGGAGACATTGCTAAACATTTCTGAATTATTTTACTCGTCAAATTGTGACATTTCTGCTTATGCTATATTTTAGTATCTGCCAACTCTATCTAAATTATAGTATCACAGAATTAACAAAAGATATTTAAAAATAAAAATAAAAATAAGTAAGTGTGAGCTCTTAGCAATTACCCAATATTTATATGTTGGTACACAGCAGTGTGTTTACTTTCTATTAAAATTTCATTACTAGATACTATGCAAATAATTAGAATGAAAGAGTTTTTTTGTGGCAAGGCTTAATATCAACAATACATTTTTTTTAAATGGCTCCATTCCAATTTAAAGGTTAAAAAAGAAAAAATAGTCCATCAATTTATTTTCTAAAATTGCTATGAAGAAACTTTGGATTGCCCATACATATTATTTTTGAATTCCAAACACTTAAAACTATTCACATTTTTAGTTAATTCAGTCCTATAATCAAATTCTGTTTTTCCTGATTTTTCTTGCCAGTATTTATATAAATTCAGATACTCCATAGAGTTTTAATAATTTTCATTCAGTTCAAGGGTATGGTGTGACAGTTTATTATCAGAGATATGTACCTTACAATAAATCAGAGTCCTTTCCATGGATCTTTCAGAAGATGTAACGTTTTTGCAAATGTATCAAAGTAAAACAATTACTGTCTGTAAATGACAAAAAAAGAAACTTAAAATGACATGGTTATAGATTTAATTACAATGCAATTTACAAGGAATCCTGTTCCTTTTGCAAAACATAATATTCCAGAATAACAATTAGAATTATAAATAAAAGTATATAAAAAAGTATATCAGAATTTTGTAGACTCTTGCAGATTTTTTATATAATATCTGGAGCATCGATTCTAATAATATGCATATATAAATACAATATAGTTATCATTTTCTTATTTGACAGAGCTTCCCATATATCTTAAATATAAAATTTTCTTCATAAGGAGAGAGAGGAAATCCTTGAGGCATTCCAGGTCTTATTGGAATGACATAAAGTCAATTCTAAGTCAAGAAAATGTTTCTTAAAAGTCAAAAGTCCAAAAGATTATATATTATTATTATTAAACTAGAGGCCCGGTACACGAAATTCGTGCATGGGGAGGGGTTGTCCCTCAGCCCAGCCTGAACCCTCTCCAATCTGGGACCTCTCAGACATCCCTCTCACAATCCAGGACTCCTGGCTCCCAACTGCTCGCCTGCCTGCCTTTCTGATTGCCCCTAACCACTTCTGCCTGCCAGCCTGATCACCCCCTAACCACTTCCCTGCCAGCCTGACTGATGCCTAACTGTTCCCCTGCCAGCCTGTTTGCCTCCAACTTCCCTCCTCTGCTGGCCTGGTCCCACCCAACTGCCCTCCCCTGCTGGCCATCTTGTGGTTGCCATCTTGTGTCCACATGGGGGCAGAATCTTTGACCACATGGGGGCAGCCATCTTGTGTGTTGGAGTGATGGTCAATCTGCGTATTACTCTTTTATTATATAGGATAGAGGCCTGGTGCATGGGTGGGGGCCAGCTGGTTTGCCCTGAAGGGTGTCCCAGATCAGGGTGGGGGTTCCCTTGGAGCGTGGGGTGGCCTGGGCAAGGGGCCTGTGGTGGTTTGCAGGCCAGCCACGCCCCCCGGCAATCCAAGTGGAGTCCCTGGTATCTGGGATTTATTTATCTTCTACAATTGAAACTTTGTAGTCTGGAGTGGAGCCAAGCCTTCTGATCGCTCCCTGGCGGCAGCCATTTCTGTTGGGATTTATTTATCTTCTATAATTGAAACTTTGTAGCATTGAGTGGAAGCCTGGGCCAGCCAGGGTGTGCGGAAACCTTGGCTTCCTCCATCGCTGGGGAAACCCAAGCCTCCCTCCTGCTCTCTCTGTGGCCGCAGCCATCTTGGTTGGGGTTAATTTGCCATACTCGCTCCTGATGGGCTTGTGGGTGTGGCTTGTGGGCATGACTTGTGGTGTAGCAGAGGTATGGTCAATTTGCATATTACTCTTTTATTAGATAGGATAGTAATAAATAATTTATTCAATATATAAAACCTTTGCTTGCTAGGCAAATATAGGAAAAACTTTTTTCCTTTAATCTTAGAATCATAAGTATAAGTCAAACAACCAGCCAAATGCAGCTCAGAGGGCTGCCACGTGGGGTTGCCAGTGCATTTGTCATGCTTTTCGAGTTATCCAACACCAACAAAGAGAAACAAAAATGTAAGGTTTCTTACATATGCCACTCCTGGCTTACAGTGCCTGGGAATCACAGATAACAGGCACACAAACAGAACGCCGATTCAACTAATAGCGAAGATGACTGGGAAAGTTTGTAAGCAACTAAGGAAAGTCCCCGAGTTAAATAACTAGGCAGCTGCTAGGGAGTTTCCACAGGTGCCTGCAAGAAGTTTTCCGAGTCCAGGCAAACACCCCAAGTCCTTTAGCACTCACCAAAGGCTCTTACCTTAGGGCTCAGAGGAGGGTGTTCCATCTGGGTCACCAAAATATGCTACCAAGAAATCCCCAAGTGAGCTCAGGCTGCCTATCTCTGTGTTTAATAATAAGGGCAGGCTTGAATCATATAAGGCATTTATTGAGAAGGTCAGCCAACCAAGAAGACAGGGCGCTTACAAGCATTTAAATCCTGTCTTGTAGAAAGATGCGAGGGACAGGATTATAAAAGGGAATGGGCTAGGATGAGGTTGGGAAAGGAATGCATCTATGTGCAGCACTGGAGGTCCGCAGACATCAGCTATTGTCCTTAGTCATCAGGCGATGAGATGATGTTGACGAAATGATGTTTTGACTCCTGGTGGGTCAGTCTGACCAGGCTTATCGGTTCTGCTTGCTGGATTCATAGCTTAGTCAACTCCTTAATCGCTTTGCACAGGCCTTGAAAAGGAAACTTAAGAAAAACTTAACCCCCTATCTAATCTAATAATAGACAAATATGCAAATTGACCTCACCTTCGCTACGCCCAAGCCACGCCCACCAGCCAAGCCACGCCCACCAACCAATCAGGACGAATATGCAAATTATCCCAATAAAGATGGCGGCTAATTTGCATATCGCGACAGCGTAGAAAGAAGCCAAGAGCTGCAGAAGGGAGCAAAGCTGCAGAGGAGCAAGCAAGCCAGCGGGAGGAGAAGGGAGGAGCGGAGGCGGGGCCGGGGGAGAAGGGAAAAGCAGGTGGCCTGGCAGAGAAGGCGGGCCGGGGGAGAAGGGAGGAGCGGAGGCGGGGCCAGGGAAGAAGGAAGGAGAGCGGGCTGGCAGAGAAGTTAGAAAAGCAAGGGGGCTGGCGGAGATCGCGGGGCGGGGGACAAGGGAGGAGAGCAGGCAGGGTGGGGTAGAGTGCAGCAGGAAACCCTATTGCAGGATTTTTCCTGCAACGGGAACGCTAGTTCACATATAAGAAACTTAACCCCTATTTACATAAGTATATGTGTTCTAAGATTTAAAATAATATGATTATTTTTCAGATTGATTCAGGCTCTCTATCTATCAGACTATAAGTACCCCAATCATTAGTTTTTATTTTCATCTCTCTGATGATTAGTGACTTTGAGCATTTTTTTCAGATTGGCCATCTGTATATCCTCTTTGGAGAAATGTCTATTTATATACCTTGCCTATTTTTAAACTGGACTCTTTGTGTTCTTGGTGTTTACTTGTATAAGTTCTTGATATATTTTGAAAATTAATCCTTTACCAGATGTATCATTGGCAAATATGTTCTCCCACACAGTGGATTCTCTTTTCATTTTGATAATGGTTTCTTTGACTGTGTAGAAGCTTTTTAGCTTGATGTAGTCCCATTTGTTGAACTTTTTCTAAGTTACTCTTGCCCTTAGAGACATATTGACAAAAATATTGCTGGGAGAGATATTGTAATTTTACTGCCTATATTTTCTTCCTGGATTTTTATGGTTTTGAGACTTACATTTAAATATTTTATGCATTTTGAGTTTATTCTTTTGTATGGTGTAACTTGGTGGTCTAGTCTCATTTTTTTTTTGTACCTGTCAATTTTACTAACACCAATTATTGAAGAGACGGTCTGTTCTTTATTGTATGTTCTTGCCTTCCTTGTCAAATATTAATTAACGATAAAGTCATGGGTTGTTATCTGGACTCTCTCTTATGTTCCATTGATCTATATGCCTGTTTTTATGCCAGTAACAGGTTGTTTTGATTATAATGGCTTTGAAGTATGCTTTGATATTCAATATTATGATAACTCCAACTTCGCTCTTCTTTCCCATAATTGCTGCAGCTACTCAGGGGCTTTTTTGTTTCCACATAAAGTTTTGGAATATTTTATCTAGATCTGTGAAATATGCCATTGATGTTTTAATAGTTATTATGTTAAGTGTTTAGATTGCTTTGAGTAAGTATGGACATTTTAATGATGTTAATTCTTCGATTCCATGTACATGGAATATGCTTACACATATTTGTATTTTCCTTTACTTACTTCTTCAAAGTGTAGTTATCCAAGTTCAGGTGGTTTACCTGTTTGGTTAAATTTAGTCTTACATACCTTGTTTTTTGGTACAATAGTAAATGGTGCTGTTTTCTTAGTTGCTCTTTCTGATAGTTCGTTATTGGTATATAAAAATGCCATTGATTTCTGGATATTGATGTTGTATCCTGCTACTTTGCCATAGTCATTTAGCAGATCTAGTAGTTTTTTTTTTTTTTGGTGGAGTCTTTAGGGTGTTTTTTTAATATAAAATGATATGTCATCTGCAAATAATGACAGTTTTACTTTGTTTTCTGATTTAGATGTATTTTCTTTCTTCTTCTCTGATCATTGTGGCTAGAACTTCTAGTACTATGTTGAATAAGAGTGGTGAAAACAAACATCCCTGTCTTGTTCCTGATCTTAAGGTAAACATTTATAACTTTTTTCCCATTGAGTATGATGTTGGCTGTAAAATTTTGATATATGGCCTTTATTGTGTTGAGGAATGATCCCTATATTTCCACTTTGCTGAGACTTTTAATATAAAACAGTGCTGTAGTTTTTAATGCTTTTCCTGCATCTATTGATATGATCTTTTGGTTTTTATCTTTCATTTATTAATGTGATGTATCAAATTTATTGATTTGTGAATATTGTCCCAAGCTTGCATCCCAAGAATAAATCCCACTTTATCATGGTGTATGATTTTTTTAATGTATTGGTGGATCTGACTTGCTAATATTTTGTGAAGGATGTTAGCATCTTTGTTCATCAGGGATATTGGCCTGTAATTCTCTTTCTTTGTAGTGTCTTTATCTGGTTTTGGAATTAGGATAAGATTGGCCTCTTATAAAAAGGCTGGGAGTGTTGAAATTTTTGGAATAGTATGAGGATGATAGGAGTTAATTCTTTGAATGATAGGTAAAATTCATGAAACCATTCTGTCCATGATTTAGTTTGCTGAAAAATGTTTATTACTACTTCAATTTAATTAGTTGTTATTCATCTATTCAGGTGTTCAGTTTTCTGATTCAGTTTTGGAAGATTGCATGTTTGTAAAAAAATTTCATTTCACCCAGGTTATCTATTTTGTTCACATATAATTGTTCATAATATTTTCTTACGATCATTCGTGTTTTGGTGATATCAGTAGATACATCTCCTCTTTCATTCTGCTTTTATATACTTGGATCCTGTATCTTTTTTTCATGATGAGTCTGTTTAAAGTTTCATCAATCTTGTTTAAACTTTCAAAGAACCAACTTTTGGCTTCATTTATCTTTTGTATTGCTCTTCTGTTTGTATGTCAATTATTTCTGCTCTGTAATATTCCCTTCTTTCAACATACTATGAGTTTTTCCTGCTGTTTTTTTCCAATTCTTTAAGTTGTATGGTTAGATTATTTACTAGAGATTTTTCTTTCTTCTTGATGTAGTCCTGTATTGCAAAAATTTCCCTCTCTGGACTACTTTTGCTGTGTCCCATAGATTTGGGGTTGTTGTGTGTTCATTTTCACTTGTTTCCAGGTAAGTTTTAATTTCTTATTTGATCTCATTGGCCACTCTTTTATTGTTTAATAACATGTCATTTAGCCTCTGTGTGTTTTAATATTGAGCTTTTTAAATCATGGTTTATTGTTTGTTTCATGCCATTGTGATCCAAGGGGATACTTGCTATAATTTCAATCTTCTTGAATTAGTTAAGACTTATTTTGTGTCCTAACATGTGGTCTATCATTGACAATATTCCATGTGCACTTGAGAAGAATGTATATTCTGCTGCTTTTTGATGAAATATTCTATAAATATGTAAATATATATTAAACCCATCTCATCTAGTGTGTAGTTTATGGTCACTATTTCATTGTTGACTTTTTTTGGAAGATCTATTCATTCATGACATTTGGATGCTAAAGTCCTGTCCTACAACTGTATTGCTGTCAATCTCTCCCTTAAAGTTCTCTAAGAATGTTTTTTATATATTTAGTTGCTCCTATATTGGATGCTTATATGTTTATAATGGTTATATTTTCTTGTTACATCTATGCCTTTAATATGTTCTTTTTCTCTTGTTATGGCATTTGATTTGAAGTCTATTTTGTCAGATATAAGTATTGCTACCCCAGATTTTTGTTTGCTTGTTTCCATTTGTATGGAATATTTTTTCCATCTCATAACATACAGCCTGCAAATATTTTTTGTTCTGAGTTGGGTCTCTTCTAGCCAGCATATATATGGGTTATGTTTTCTTATCCATTCAGCTATCCTTTATCTTTTGATTGGAGAATTTTATCAATTTACATTTAAGGTTATTATTGATAGGCACTTATTTATTGAACTTTTTTTCTTTGTGCCTCTGTTCTTCCCTCTATAAATTTCTTCTTATTATTAAGGCAGTCCCTTTAACATTTCTTGCAATGCTGGTTTGGTGGTAATGAACTGCTTCAGTTTTCTTTTGCATGAGAATCTCTTTATTTTACCTTCAATTTAAATGATAGCCTTGCTGGATAGAGCAGTTTTAGCTGCATGTTCATGCTTTTCAATACTTTGTATATTTCATGCCAATCCCTTCTGGCTTGAAGTGTTTCTGTTGATAAATTTTAAGATTCTGTGTTTACCTTTAACATTTGCCATTTTATCTGTTATTCCTCATCTGGGAATATTTTTCCACTGATTTTTTTTTTTTTATAGGGAGAGTGGATGGGAAAGGGAACAACAGAGAGAAACATCAATGTGAGAGAAACACGTTGACTGGTTGCCTCCTGCACTTGCCCCAACCAGGGCCCAGGCCAGGGACAAGCCTGCAAACAAGGTACATATCCTTGACTGGAATCAAACCCAGGATCCTTTGGTCTGCAGGCTGACGCTCTATCCACTGAGCAAACTAGCTAGGGCAACATTTGCCATTTATGATGTGTCTTAGTGTGGGACTCTTTGTGGTGTTCTTGGTTGGGACTCTGCTTCTGAACTTGTGTGGCATTTTCTTTCACCAGGTTAGGAAAGTTTGCTGTCATTATTCCTTCAAGTAGCTTCTCTATGCCTTGCTCAATTTCTTCTCCTTCTGGTATGCCTATGATGCAGATGTTATTACACTTGATGTCCCAAAGTTCCCTTAAACTATCCTGGCTTTTAATTTTCTTTTTTTTCTTTTTGTTTCTCTGATTGAGTGACTTTTAAAAATTGTCTTACAGTTCATTGATTTGGTCCCCTGCATTATCCAGCTTACTTGCTATTCCTTCCAGTGTATTCTGTATTTCAGATTTGGCATTTTTTATTTCCGACTGATTATTTCCATTGGTATCTAAGTATTTTTCCATGTTGTTGTTGTTCTCACTAAGTTCTTTGAGCATCCTTATAACCAGTATTTTGAACTCTCTTTCTAATAAATTGCTTGCCTCCATTGTAAAAAATATATATATATATTTTAATTGATTTTAAAGAGAGGAAGGAACATCAATGAGAGAAAATCAGTGATTGGCTGCATCCTGCATGACTCCTACTGGGGATTGATCCCACAACGTGGGCATAAGCCCTGACCTGAATCTATCTGGTGACCTCTTGGTTCATGGGTTGATGCTCAGTCACTGAGATACACATGCTGGGCTTGCCTCCATTTCATTTAGCTCTTGTTCTGGAGATTTCTACTGTTCTTTCACTGGGCATATTTCTTTGTCTCCTCTTTTTGGCTAATTCTCTATGTTTTTATCTATAAATTAGATAGAACTTCTATGACTCCAAGGCTTGGGTGGATGGCCTTCTTATAGTATGTGTCCTATGGGAGGGAGTATAGTAGTCTTCATGATCTCCTGAGCAGGCTGTTTTAGGAATGTCTCTTGTGTTGGTTGTTTGGGCCTTCCTGTTGTAATTGGGACTCGATTGATGTTGGCACATTCATGGGTGGAATCTATGCTCCTGCTAGCTTATTATGTGACTAAACCCTGACCATGATGTGCAAACTGCTATTTAGGTGTAGTGTCAAGGTGCCTTAAAGGGCTCAGTGGCAAAATCATTGACCCTTCAGGCTGGGTGTCTATAGAGGTAAACCTTTCTTTTTTATTCTTTATATTTGAAAGTATAACATATGCCTCCTTTTTCCCCCATTGACCTTTCCAAGATTGCCCTTTCCCACCAGCACAGGACTTCACCACACCCCCCCCTCTATTGTCTGTGTCCATTGGTTATGCTTACATGCATGCATACAAGTCCTTTGGCTGATCTCTTATTCCCCACCACCTCTCACCCTCTTCTGCTTTCCCTGAGATTTGATGGTCTGTTTGATGCTACTATGTCTCTGATCTATTTTTGTTCATCAGTTTCTGTTGTTCATTATATTACACAAATGAGTGAAATCATGTGATACTTATCTTTCTCCAACTTGCTTATTTCACTTAGCATAATGCTCTCCAGGTTCATCCATGCTGTTTGAAAATGGTAAGAGTTCTTTCTTTTTTACAGCAGTGTAGTATTCCATTGTGTAGATGTAGCACCATTTTTTATTTTTTTATTTTTTATTTTTTTGGTACTCAACTTTTTTTTTTATTAAGGTATTATATGTGTACATATCTTACTATTGTCCCCCCACCCCACACCCATACATGCTCTCACTCCCCAGAGTTTTGTGTCCATTGGTTATGCTTATATGCATACATTCAAGTCCTTCGGTTGATCTCTTATCTCCCCCATCTCTCCCTAACCTTCCTCCTATAATTTGACATTCTGTTTGATGCTTTACTGTCTCTGTATCTATATTTTTGTTCATCAGTTTATAATGTTCTTTATTATCCATAAATGAGTGACATCATGTGGTACTTTTCTTTCATTGACTGGCTTATTTCACTTAGCATAATGTTCTCCAATACCATCCAGGTTGCTGCAAATGATGAGAATTCCTTCTTTTTTATGGCAGCATAGTATTCCATTGTGTAGATGTACCACAGTTTTCTGATCCAGTCATCTGCTGATGGGCATTTAGGCTGTTTCCAAATCTAAGCTATGGGGAATTGTGCTGCTATGAACATAGGGGTGCATATATCCTTTCTGATTGGTGTTTCTAGTTTCTTGGGGTATATTCTTAGAAGTGGGATCACTGGGTCAAATGGGAGTTCCATTTTCAGTTTTTTGAGGAAACTCCATACTGTTTTCCACAGTGGCTGCACCAGTCTGCATTCCCACCAGCAGTGCACGAGGGTTCCTTTTTCCTTGCATCCTCGCCAACACTTGTCATTTGTTGATTTGTTGATGATAGCCATTCTGACAGGTGTGAGATGGTCCGCACTGTTGTTTTGATTTGCATCTCTCAGATAATTAGTGACTTTGAGTATGTTTTCATGTGTCTCTTGGCCTTCCTTCTGTCTTCTTTTGAAAAGATTCTATTTAGGTCCGTTGCCCATTTTTTTATTAGATCATTTATCTTCCTGTTATTAAGTTGCATAAGCTGCCTGTAGATGTTGGAGATTAAACCTTTATCAGTGATAGCATTTGCAAATATGTTCTCCCATGCAGTGGGCTTTCTTGTTGTTTTGTTGATGGTTTCTTTTGCTGTAAAAAAGCTTTTTATTTTGATGTAGTCCCATTTGTTAATTTTCTCTTTAGCTTCCATTGCCCTAGGGGCAGTGTCAGTGAAGTAGGTCTTTTGGCATATGTCTGAGATTTTGTTGCCTGTTGATTCCTCTAGTATTTTTATGGTTTCCCGTCTTATGTTTAAGTACTGTATCCATTTTGAGTTGATTTTTGTGTATGGTGTAAGTTGATGATCTAGTTTCATTTTTTTGCATGTATCTGTCCAATTTTCCCAACACCATTTATTGAAGAGACTGTCTTGACTCCATTGTATGTTCATGCATACTATGTCAAATATTAATTGAGCATAGTGGTTTGGGTCGATATCTGGATTCTCTATTCTGTTCCATTGATCTGTATGTCTGTTCTTGTGCCAGTAACAGGCTGTTTTGAGAACTGTGGCTTTGTAATACATCTTGAGGTCTGGTATGGAGATCTCTCCTACTTTATTCTTCTTTTTCAGGATTGCTGTGGCTATTTGGGGTCTTTTTTTATTCAAGATGAATTTTTGGAGAGTTCTTTCTAGGTATCTGAAATATGCTGTTGGTATTTTGATGGAGAGTGCATTGAATCTGTAGATTGCTTTGGGTAGTATGGACATTTTAATGATGTTGGTACTACCAATCCATGAACATGGTATGTTCTTCCATCTATTTACATCTTCCTCTATCTCTTTTCTCAGTTTCCTGTAGTTTTCCGTGTATAGGTCTTTTACCTCCTTAGTTAAGTTTATAACTAGGTATCTTAGTTTTTTTTTGGTGTGATGGTAAATGGGATTGCTCTTTTAGTCTCTATTTCTTTAAGTTCACTATTGGTGTATAGAAATGCCATAGATTTCTTGGCATTAATTTTGTATCCTGCTACATTGCCGAATTCATTTATTAAGTCTATTAGTTTTTTATGGAGTCTTTTGGGTTTTTTATGTACAATACCATGTCATCTGCAAATTAGGACAGCTTTACTTCTTCTTTTCCTATTTGGATGTCTTTCATTTCTTATTCTTGTCTAATTGCAATGGCTAGTATTCCAGTACTATGTCAAACAGGAGTGGTGAGAGCGGGCATCCTTGTCTTGTTCCTGTTCTTAGGGGAAATGGTTTAGTTATTGCCCATTGAGTATGATGTTTGCTGTGGGTTTATCATATGTAGTTTTTATTATGTTGAGGAATGATCCTTCTATTCCCACTTTGCTGAGAGTTTTTACCAAGAACGGATGTTGGATTTTGTCAAATGCTTTTTCTGCATCAATTGATATGACTAT
Organism: Cnephaeus nilssonii; assembly: GCF_951640355.1. Taxonomy (NCBI): domain Eukaryota; kingdom Metazoa; phylum Chordata; class Mammalia; order Chiroptera; family Vespertilionidae; genus Cnephaeus; species Cnephaeus nilssonii. Next base: position 31,168,502 of record NC_137071.1, read on the forward strand.
GTGATTTTTCTCTCTCAATTTGTTTATGTGATGTATCACGTTTATTGATTTGCTGATATTGTAACATCCTTGCATTCTTGGGATAAATCCTACTTAGTCATGGTGTATGATCTTTCTGATGTACTGCTGGAGCCTATTTGCTAGGATTTTGTTGAGGATTTTGGCATCTATGTTCATGAGGGATATTGGTCTGTAATTCTCTTTCATTGTGTTGTCTTTATCTGGTTTTGGTATTAGGGTGATGCTGGCTTCATAGAAGGAACCTGGAAATGTTCCTTCCTCTTGAATTTTTTGGAATAGTCTGAGGAGGATAGGTTTTAGTTCTTCCTTGAATGTTTGGTAAAACTCTCCTGTGAAGCCATCAGGCCCCGGGCTTTTGTTTGCCGGAAGCTTTTTGATGACTGCTTCAATTTCATCCATAGTTATTGGCCTATTGAGCTGTTTAGATTCTTCTTGATTGATTTTTGGAAGGTTGTATTTTTCTAGGAATATGTCCATTTCCTCCAGGTTGTCCAGTTTGTTGGAATAGAGTTGTTCGTAGTATTTTGTAACACTCCTTTGTATCTCAGTGGAGTCTGTTGTTATTTCACCTCTTTCATTTCTGATTTTGTTTATTTGGTTCCTCTCTCTTTGCTTCTTGGTGAGCCTGGCTAGAGATCCATCAATCTTGTTTATCCTTTCAAAGAACCAGCTCTTGGTTTTCTTGATCTTATGTATTGTTTCTTTGGTCTCTATGTCATTTATCTCTGCTCTGATCTTTGTTATTTCCTTCCTTCTGGTTACACTGGGCTTTTCTTGCTGCTCTTTTTCTAGCTCTTTGAGTTGTAGGGTTAAATAATTTATTACCATTGTTTCTTGTTTTTTGCAATAGGCTTGTAGAGCTATGAACTTCCCTCTCAAGACTGCTTTATCTGTGTCCTATAGATTTTGGATTGTTGTGTTTTCATTGTCATTTGTTGCCATGATGTTTTTTATTTCTTCCTTGATCTCTCTGGTGACCCAGTCCTTGTTTAATAGCATGCTGTTTAGTCTCCATGTGATTGATTTCTTTGGATTGTATTTATTGTAGTTGATTTCCAGTTTTATGCCACTGTGATCTGAGAAGATGCTTGATATAATTTCTATCTTCTTGAATTTGAAGAGACTTTGCCTGTGACCCAGCATATGGTCTATCTTTGAAAATGACCCATGTGCACTTGAGAAGAATGTATATTCTGTGGCTTTGGGGTGAAATGTTCTGAAGATGTCAATTAATTCCATCTGGTCTAGTGAGTCATTTAGGATTGCTGTTTCTTTGCTGATTTTTTGTTTAGAGGATTTGTCCAGTGGTGATAGTGGGGTATTAAAGTCTCCTACTATGATTGTATTGCTATTAATCTCTCCCTTGATATCCTCCAGGAGTTTTTTTATGTATTTGGGTGCTCCTATATTGGGAGCGTATATGTTTACCAGAATTATTTCTTCTTGTTGGATTTCTCCCTTTAGTATTATGAAGTGGCCTTCCTTATCTCTTGTTATGGCATTTACTTTGAGGTCTATTTTGTCAGATATAAGTATTGCTACCCCAGCTTTTTTTTCATTTCCATTTGCCTGAAAGATATTTTTCCATCCCTTCACTTTCAATCTGTGTGAGTCTCTTGTTCTGAGGTGGGTCTCTTGTAGACAGCATATATATGGGTCGTGTTTTTTTATCCATTCAGCTACTCGATGTCTTTTGATTGGAGCATTTAGTCCGTTTACATTTAAAGTTATTACTGAAAGGTAGTTGTTTGTAGTCATATCTATTTTTGTGTCTGTATTCCTTCTTACCTGTTTATTTCTTCTTTTTACAGTATTCCCTTTAGCAATTCTTGCATTGCTGGTTTGGTGGTGATAAACTCCCTGAGGCTTTTTTTTGTCTGCAAAGCTCCTGATTTCCCCTTCAATTTTGATTGATAGTCTTGCTGGATATAGTATTCTTGGATTCAGTCCTTTGCTTTGCAACACTTTGTATACCTCCTTCCATTCACTTCTAGCTTGTTGTGTTTCTGTTGAGTAATCATTTGACAATCTGATGGGTGTTCCTTTGTAGGTAACTCTCTGTCTCTCTCTTGCCGCCTTTAGGATTCTCTCTTTTTCATTTATATTTGCCATTGAAATTATGACATGTCTTGGTGTGGGTCTTTTGGGGTTGATCCTGCTTGGGACTCTCTGTACTTGCGTAACTTTTATCTTTCCCATATCCGGGAAGTTTTCTGTCATTATTTCTTCGAATAGATTTTCTAATCCCTGCTGCTCTTCTTGTCCTTCTGGCAGCCCTATTATACGCATGTTACTTCATTTCAGGTTGTCCCGAAGCTCCCTTAGGCTTTCCTCCTGCTTTTTAATTTTTTTTTCCAATTGCTGTTCAGATTGAGCTTGTTTCTGTACCTGATCTTCTAACTCACTAATTCGGTCCTCTGCTTCTTGTAGTCTACTGTTGAAACTTTCCATGGTGTTTTTGATTGTAGCTATATCTCTTTTCATTTCTTCCTGATTCTTGCATAAGTTGTTGATTTTCTCATCCATCCGATGTATAAATTCCATGAGCATTACTCTGAACTCCTTTTCGGTCATGTTGCAAGCTTCAGTTTCACTAATTTCCTTTCTTGGCGACTCCACATTTTCTTTCCTCTGTGAGTTATTTCGTTTCCCCATTCTGGCTATTACCAGAAAGCTCAAGCTTCCGTTTGCGTGGACCTGGGCCGTGTGCTGTGGGGACTTCGCTCCACCCTAGTTTCACTGAAGTGCTCTGACACTAGGACGTGTGGCTGCCTTTGGTTGGTGGGAACCAGACTTGCCCAGGATCAGTGTCCCCAGTGTTCCGTGTGGTCTCGTGTGCACATTTAGAATCAGGGGCCCTGTCTGCACCACACTGTTGGTATGCGCCGAAAATGAGATCCTTAGAATGTGCCAGGAGTCAGAGTTTCCCTGTGTCTGCACCAAGACTCGAGTGTCAAAGTATCTGTTGCCTTGTGTGGTTTCTCGTTGAGAATCAGGGTCCCTGTGTGTGCACGCACCAACAATTGGGGTCGCTGGCTCTTAGTGTGAATGCGCTGTGAGTCAGGGATCCCAGGCAGCTGTGTCCGGCGTGCCAAATTCCCTGAAGTGGAGCTGCGTCCTGTGTGTGCTCTCTCTACTGAGCCAAACCGGCTAGAGCGCACATTCTTAAAATCCTGAAGGTGAGTTGGCTCAGTACACTCTCCCAAAGTCCCGGAAGGGGGGCGGAGTCCGTCCTGCGCGCCAAATTCCCCAAAGGGAAGCCCCTTTGTGCACGATCTAAGAATCCCCGAAGGGGGAGCTGTGACCCGCGAGCCAAATTCCCCCAAATTCCCCTAAGGGGAGCCCTCTGTGCGCACTGACAGATTTCCCCGATGGGGAGCTGCTTCTGTCCTGCGCGCGCGCACGCGCCAAATTCCCTAAGGGGGAGCGCGTCCCTGTGCAAAGCTCGGCAGCTTGGGCGAGGGGCGGGTCTATCAGTTACTATGGCGCTATCCGCGCGCCTGCGAGGAGGGGAATAGGCTCTTTGACTCACGGAAATCTGCGGGGAAGTCTGGATTCTTGTTGTTTGTTGGTCTGAAGCTGTGATAGCAGTTCTCTGTCCCCAGTGGCTGCAGGTTCCTGGTTTGTGTCAGAAGCCAGGATCCCAGTCTCAGGCAGCTCTGTTTCTCAAGATGGCGGGGTCTCCGAGTCCGCACCCGCCGCTGAGAAGTGTCCGCTTTGTGCGCGGGGCTCCGCCGTCTAGGGCTGCCCTGTTAGGGAGCCCCTTGGAAGACCTGCAGAATCTAACTGACCCTATCTCATACACACACACACACCACACACATCTACACTCTCCTCTATGGGTTCCTCACTCACACTCTCTCTCTCCCTACCTTCCTGCCCGTCGCCATCTTTTTCTCTCAACCTCACTTTTTTCTTGTTAGTTCTCTCTTTGCTTCTTGGTGAGCCTGGCTAGAGGTTCATCAATCTTGTTTATCCTTTCAAAGAACCAACTCTTGGTTTTGTTGATCTTTTTTATTGTTTCTTTGGTCTCTATGTCGTTTATCTCCGCTCTGATCTTTATTATTTCCTTCCTTCTGCTTACACTGGGCTTTTCTTGTTACTCTCGCTGTAACTCTTTGTGTTGTTGGGTTAGGTAATTTATTACCATTGTTTCTTGTTTTTTGCAGTAGGCTTGTAGAGCTATGAATTTCCCTCTCAGGACTGCTTTCGCTGTGTCTGATAGATTTTGAATTGTTGTGTGTTCATTGTCATTTATTGCCAGGATGTTTTTTATTTCTTCCTTGATGTCTTTGGTAACCCAAACATTGTTTAATAGCATGCTGTTTAGTCTCCATGTGTTTGATTTCTTTGGATTGTTTTTATTGTAGTTGATTTCCAGTTTTATGCCACAGTGATCTGAGAAGATGCTTGATATGATCTCTATCTTCTTGAATTTGGAGAGACTTTGCCTATGTCCTAACATATGGTCTATCTTTGAAAATGAACCATGTGCACTTGAGAAGAATGTGTATTCTGTGGCTTTGGGGTGAAATGTTCTGAAGATGTCGATTAATTCCATCTGGTCTAGTCAGTCATTTACGATTGATGTTTCTTTGCTGATTTTTTGTTTAGAGGATTTGTCCAATGGTGATAATGGGGTATTAAAGTCTCCTACTATGATTGTATTGCTAACAATCTCTTCTTTAATATCTTCCAAGAGTTTTTTATGTATTTGGGTGCTCCTGTATTGGGTGTGTATATGTTTACAAGAGTTATTTCTTCTTGTTGGATTGGTCCCTTTAGTATTATGAAGTGGCCTTCATTATCTCTTGTTATGTCCTTTACTTTGAGATCTAATTTGTCGGATATAAGTATTGCTACCCCAGCTTTTTTTCAGTTCCATTCGCCAGGAAAACCTTTTTCCATCCCTTCATTCTCAGTCTGTATGCGTCTTTTTTTCTGAGGTGGGTTTCCTGTAGACAGCACATATATGGGTTTTGTTTTCTTATCAAATCAGTTACCCTGTGTCTTTTGATTGGGGCATTCAATCCATTTACATCTAAAGTTATTATTGATAGGTACTTATTTGTCGCCATTTTTATTCTATATCCCTGTGTTCCTTCTTTGCTTCCTATTTCTTTCTTTCTTCCTTTCTTTCTTTCTTTCTTTCTTTCTTTCTTTCTTTCTTTCTTTCTTTCTTTCTTTTTTTTTTTTTATTACAGCAGATCCTTTAGCATTTCTTGCATTGCTGGTTTGGTGGTGATAAACTACCTTAGTCCTTTTTTGTCTGTGAAGCTCCTGATTTCACCTTTAATTTTGATTGATAGCCTTGCTGGGTACAGTATTATTGGATTCAGACCCTTCCTTTGCATGATTTTGTATATTTCATTCCATTCCCTTCTGGCCTGATGAGTTTCTGTTGAGAAATCAGTTGCTAGTCTGATGGGGATTCCTTTGTATGTAACTTTCTGTCTTTCTCTGGCCGCTTGTAAGATTCTTATTTTGTTGGTGGTGTTTGCCAATTTAATTATAATGTGCCTTGGTGTCAGTCTTTTGGGGTTCATTTTGCTTGGGACTCTGTGAGCTTCTTGGATTTGTGTGGGCTTTTTCTTCCCTATATCAGGGAAGTTTTCTGTCATTATTTCTTCAAACAGGTTTTCTATTCCTTGCTCAGTTTCCATTCCTTCTGGTACCCCTATTATTCGGATGTTGTTTTGTTTTGTGTTGTTCCACAGTTCCCTTAGTCTCTCCTCATGCTTTCTAATTTTTTTTTCTAGAAGCTGTTTTATTTGGGTATTTTTTTCCATCTTGTCTTCTAGCTCACTTATGCGGTCCTCTGCTTCTTCTAGTCTACTCTTGATACTTTCTATGGAGTTCTTTACAGCAGCGATGTCATTTCTCATTTATTCTTGGTTCTTCTTCATTTCCTCTTGGTTCTTACTCATATTGTCAAATTTTTCTTCCATTTTTTTCAGCCACCTTATGACCATTTCTCTGAATTCTTTCTCTGATAGGTTGCTTTCCTCGAATTCGTTTACTTCCTTTTCTGGTGATGCCTGCTTTTCTTTCCTATGGGGGCTGTTTCTTTTTCTCCCCAGGGTCTCTCTTCTCCGGATATCTGGTTATATAGTTCTCTCTCTCCTTTTCTTGGTGCAGTGAAGAGTTCCTTTGAATCCGCGTGTTTGCACAGATTAGGGACCGGTGTTCTGGTGCTTACAGCTGTTCAGTGTTCGCCATTGTCGCGGAAAGTCAGGTCTCCAATAAAACCCTCCTTCCCTTGCAAGAAGGAGAGGTTTCCTCCTCTCATACCACCGTTTCGTTTTTTTTTTCCAATTTTTTTATTAAGGTATTATATGTGTACATATCTTACCATTGCCCTCCCCACACCCCCCTCCCATATATGCCCCCACCCCCCAGAGTTTTGCATCCATTGGTTATGCTTATATGCATGCATACAAGTCCTTTGATTGATCTCTTATCTCCCCCACCTCTCCCTAACCTTCCCCTTGTAATTTGACAGTCTGTTTGATGCTTTACTGTCTCTGTATCTATCTTTTTGTTCAAGATTATAATGTTCTTTATTATCCATAAATGGATATATGCACCCCTATGTTCATAGCAGCACAATTCACCATAGCTAAGATTTGGAAACAGCCTAGGTGCCCGTCAGCAGATGACTGGATCAGAAAACTGTGGTACATCTACACAATGGAATACTATGCTGCCATAAAAAAGAAGGAATTCTCATCATTTTCAGCAACCTGGGAGGAATTGGAGAACATTATGTTAAGTGAAATAAGTCAGTCAATGAAAGAAAAATACCACATGATCTCACTCATTTATGGATAATAAAGAACATTATAATCCGTTTCGTTTTTTAATCCACTCATCTGCTGATGGGCACTCAGGCTGTTGCCAAATCTTAACTATTATAAATTGTGCTGCTATGAACATAGGGGTGTATATATTCTTTCTAATTGTGTCTCTGGTTTCTTGGGATTTCCTAGAAGTGGGATTACTCGGTCAAATGGGAGTTTCATATTTAATTTTTTTTGAGGAAACTCCATACTGTTTTCCACAGAGGGTGCACCAGTCTTCATTCCAACCAGCAGTGTACAAGGGTTCTGATTTAACCACATCCTCACCAGCACTTGTCGTTTGTTGATTTGTTGATGATAGTCATTATGAAAGGTGTAAGGTGGTACCTCATTGTGGTTTTGATTTTCATCTCTCAAATTATTAGTGAGTTTGAGCATTTTTTCATATGCATCTTTGCCTTTTCTATTTACAAGTTCAAAAAGTATCTATTTAGATCCTTTTCCCATTTTTTATTGGATTTTTTATCTTTATTTTGTTCAGTTGTATGAGTTCCCTATAAATTTTGGAGATTAAACCCTTACCAGATGCAACATTGGTGAATATGTTCTCTGATACCTTGGGCTCTTTTCTTGTTGTTTTTGGTGTTTACTTTGCTGTGCAGAAGTTTCTATTTGTGTTGTCCCAGTTGTTTATTTTCTTCTTAATTTCCATTGTCCTAGGAGATGTATAAGTAAACATATTACTGCGAGATACATTTGATATTTTGCTGCCTTTGAATTCATCTAAGATTTATATTGTTTCCCATCTTATATTTAAGACTTTTATCCATTTTGAGTTTATTTTTTGTGTAAGGTCTAAGTTGGTGGTCTAGTTTCATATTTTTGCATGTATATGTCTAATTGTCCCAACACCATTTATTGAAGAGACTGTCTTGTTTCCACTCCATACTCTTACCTCCTTTGTCAAATATTAGTTGAACATAATGGCTTGGGTTAATTTCTGGTGTATCTGTTCTGTTCCATTCATCTATATGTCTGTTCTTGTGCCAGTACCAGGCATTTGTTGGATATAAGTATTGCTACCCCAGCTTTATTATAATTGCCATTTACCTGAAAAAATTTTTCCATCCTTTCACTTTAATTCTGTGTGAGTACTTTGTTCTGAGGTGGGTCTCTTGTAAACAGCATATATGTGAGTCATGTTTTGTTAAACATTCAGCTACTCTATGTCTTTTGATTGGAGCATTTCATCCATTTACGTTTAACGATATTATAGCTAAGTACTTGTTGCCATTTTTATTATTTATGCCTGTTTTCCTTCTTCCCTTTCTATTTCGTCTTTTTACATCAGTCTCTTTTGCATATCTTTCACTGCTAGCTTGGTGGTAATAAATTACCTTTTTTTTTTTTTTTTTTTTTTTGTCTGTGAAGCTCCTGATTTCACCTTTAATTTTGAATGATAGCTTTGCTGGGTAGAGTAGTCTTTGATTCAGTCGCTTGCTTTGCGTTACTTTGTATACTTCATCCTATTCATTTCTGGCATGATGTGTTTCTGTTGAGAAATCAATTGTTAGTCTAATGGTAGATACCTTGTACTTTCTGTGCCTCTCTGGCAACCTTTAAGATTCTTACTTTATCATTCACATTTTCCAGTTTAATTATGATGTGTCTTGGTGTCAGATTTTTTGGGTTCATTTTGTTTGTGCTTCTTGGACTTGTGTGACTTTTTTCTTCCCAAAGTCAGTGAAGTTTTCTGTCATTATTTCTTCAAACAGGTTTTCTATTATTTGCTCAGTTTTCTCTCCTTCTAGCACCCCCATTATGCTGATGTTTCATTTTATGTTTTCTCAGAGATCCTTTAGACTCTATTCATGCTTTTTATTTTATTTTTCCAGTTGCTGCTCTTCTTGAGTGTTTTTTTCTACCTTGTCTTATAGTGCATTGGTTCAGTCCTAAGCTTTTTCTAGTCTACTGTTAAAACCTTCCATTGTTTTTTTATTGTAGCTATGTTATTCTTCATTTCCTCTTGATTCTTACACATATTGGTTAATTTATCATCCAGACATTTGAGCTTTTTACAACCATTACTCTAAATTATTTCTCTGACAAAGTACTTGCCTACATTTCATTTAGATACTTTTCTTTTGATTCCTTTTTTATTTTACTTTTATTTTTGGATTTTTTTTATTGTTTAAAGCATTACATATAGTAGTACATATATCTCCTTCCCTCCCCCATTGACATCCCCCCACCCTCCCCTAGCCCCTTTCACATGCCCTCATCCCCCCCCCCCCCAGTGTCTTGTGTCCATTGGTTGTGCTTATATGCATGCATACAAGTCCTTTGGTTGATCTCTTACCCCCGCCCCTCCCCAACACTCCCCAGCCTTCCCACTGTAATTTGACAGTCTGGTCGGTGCTTTACATCCTCTGTACCTATCTTTTTGTTCATCAGGTTATAATGTTCTTTATTTTCCATAAATGAGTGAGATCATGTGGTATTTTTCTTTTATTGCCTAGCTTATTTCACTTAACATAATGCTCTCCAGGTCGATCCATGCTGCTGAAAATGGTAAGAGTTCCTTCTTTTTATATAGCAGTGTAGTATCCCATTATGTAGATGTAGCATAGTTTACTAGTCCACTTATCCGCCGATGGGCATTTAGGCTGTTTCAAAATCTAAGCTATGGTGAATTGTGCTGCTATGAACATAGGGGTGCATATATCCTTTCTGATTGGTGCTTCTAGTTTCTTGGGATATATTCCTAGAAGTGGGATTACTGGGTCAAATGGGAGTTCTGTTTGTAGTTTTTTGAGGAAACTCCATACTGTTCTCCACAGTGGCTGCACCAGTATGCATTCCCACCAGCAGTGCACAAGCGTTCCTTTTTTTCTGCATCCTTGCCAGCACATGTCATTTGTTGATTTGTTGATGATTGCCATTCTGACAGGTGTGAGATGGTACCGCATTGTCGTTTAGATTTGCATCTCTCAGATAATTAGTGACTTTGAACATGTTTTCATGTGTCTCTTGGCCTTCCTTCTGTCTTCTTTAGAAAAGTTTCTATTTAGGTCCATTGCCCATTTTTTTTATTTGATCATTTATCTTCCTTTCATTAAGTTGTATAAGTTCCATGTAGATGTTGGAGATTAAACCTTTATCAGTGATAACATTTGCAAATATGTTTTCCTATAGAGTGGGCTTTCTTGTTGTTTTGTTGATGGTTTCTTTTGCTGTGCAAAAGCTATTTATTTTGATGTAGTCCCATTTGTTTATTTTCTCTTTAGCTTCCATTGTCCTAGGAGTGGTATTGGAGAAGAAATTGCTGTGGCATATGTCTGATATTTCTCTGCCTGTGGATGACTCTAGTATTTTTTATGGTTTCCCGTCTTATGTTTAAGTCCTTTATCCATTTTGAGTTTATTTTTGTGTATGGTATAAGTTGGTGATCTAGTTTCATTCTTCTGCATGTAAATATCCAATTTTCCAAAAACCATTTATTGAAGAGACTGTCTTGACTCGATTGTATGTTCATGCCTACTTTGTCAAATATTAATTGAGCATAGTGGTTTGGGTCAATATCTGGGTTCTCTATTCTATTCTATTAGTCTATATATCTGTTCTTGTGCCAGTACCAGGCTGTTTTGATAACAGTGGCCTTGTAATACAGCTTGGTATCTGGAAATGAGATCCCACCTACTTTGTACTTCTTTCTAAGGATTGCTGTGCCTATTCGGGGTCTTTTTTATTCCAGTTTAATTTTTGGAGAGTTCATTCTAGGTCTGTGAAATATGCCGTTGGTATTTAATGGGGAGTGCATTGAATCTATAGATTGCTTTGGGTAGTATGGACATTTTAATGATCTTGATTCTACCAATCCATTAACATGGTATGTTCTTCCATCTGTTCATGTCTTCCTCTATCTCTTTTTTCAGTGTCCTGTAGTTTTCTGTGTATAGGTCTTTTACCTCCTTAGTGACGTTTATTCCTAGGTACCGTATTTTTTTTTTTTTGGTGCAATGGTAAATGGGATGGCTTTTTTAGTCTCTCTTTCTGTAAATTGACTATTGGTGTATAGAAATGCCATAGATTTTTTGGAGTTAATTTTGTATCCTACTACATTGCCGAATTCATTTATTAAGTCTAATAGTTTTTTGATGGAGTCTTTCCGGTTTTTTATGTACAATATCATGTCAACTGCAAATGAGGACGGCTTTACTTCTTCTTTTCCTATTTGGATGTCTTTCATTTCTTATTCTTGTCTAATTGCAATGGCTAATATTCCAGTACTATGTCAAACAGGAGTGGTGAGAGCGGGCATCCTTGTCTTGTTCCTGTTCTTAGGGGAAATGATTTTAGTTTTGCCCATTGAGTGTGATGTTTGCTGTGGGTTTATCATATATGGCTTTTATTATGTTGAGGTATGATCCTTCTATTCCCACTTTGCTGAGAGTTTTTATCAAAAATGGGTGTCGGATTTTGTCAAATGTTTTTTCTGCATCAATTGATATGACTATGTGATTTTTCTCTCTCAATTTGTTTATGTGATGTATCACGTTTATTGATTTGCGGATATTGTACCATCCTTGCATGCCTGGGATAAATCCTACTTGGTAATGTTGTATGATGTTTCTGTTGTACTGCTGGATCCGATTTGATAGAATTTTGTTGAGGATTTTTGGCATTTATGTTCTTGAGGATTATTTGCCTGTAATTCTCTTTCATTGTGTTGTCTTTATCAGGTTTTGGTATTAGGGTGATGCTGGCTTCATAGAATGAGCTTGGAAGTATTCCTTCCTCTTGAACTTTTTGGAATAGTCTGAGGAGAGTAGATTTTAGTTCTTCCTTGAATGTTTGGTAATATTCCCCTGTGAAGCCGTCTGGCCCCGGACTTTTGTTTGCTGGAAGCTTTTTGATGACTGCTTCAATTCCTTCCATAGTTATTGTGCTATTGAGATGTTTAGATTCTTCCTGATTGAGTTTTGTAAGGTTGTATTTTTCTAGGAATATGTCCATAATGTCCAGGTTTTCCAGTTTGTTGGAATATAGTTGTTCATAGTATTTTTTAACAATCCTTTGTGTTTTGGTGGGATCTGTTGTTATTTCACCTCTTTCATTTCTGATTTTGTTTATTTAAGTCCTCTCTCTTTGCTTCTTGGTGAGCCTGGCTAGAGGTTCATCAATCTTGATTATCCTTTCAAAGTACCAGCTCTTGATTTTGTTGATCTTTTGTATTGTTTCTTTAGTCTCTATGTCATTTATCTTCACTCAGATCTTTATTATTTCCTTCCTTCTGCTTGCACTGGGCTTTTCTTGTACTCTCTAACTCTTTGAGTTGTTGGGTTAGATAATTCATTACCATTGTTTCTTACTTTTTTTCAGTAGGATTGTAGAGCTATGAACTTCCCTCTCAAGACTGCTTTCACTGTGTCCCATAAATTTTGGATTGTTGTGTTTACATTGTCAATTGTTGCCATGATGTTTTTTATTTCTTCCTTGATCTCTCTGGTAACCCAGTCATTGTTTAATAGCATGCTGTTTAGTCTTTATATGTTTGATTTTTTTGGATTGTTTTTATTGTAGTTGATTTCCAGTTTTATGCCACTGTGATCTGAGAAGATGCTTGATATGACTTCTATCTTCTTGAATTTGAAGAGACTTTGCCTATGACCCAACATATGGTCTATATTTTAAAATGACCCATGTGCTCTTGAGAAGTATGTATATTCTGTGGCTTTGGGGTGAAATGTTCTGAAGATGTCAATTAATTCCATCTCGTCTAGTGAGCATTTAGGATTGATGTTTCTTTGCTGATTTTTTGTTTAGAGGATTTGTCCAATGTTGATAGTGGGGTATTAAAGTCTCCTACTGTGATTGTATTGCTGTCAATCTCTCCCTTGATGTCCTCCAGCAGTTTTTTTTAAATATATATATTTGGGTGCTCCTGTATTGGGTGCATATATGTTTACCAGAGTTATTTCTTCTTGTTGGATTGCTCCCTTTAGTATTATGTAGTGGCCTTCCTTATCTGTGGTTAGTCCTTCACTTTGAGATTTTATTTGTCATATATAAGTATTGCTACCCCTGCTTTTTTTTCCTTTCCATTTGCCTGAAAAACCTGTTTCCATCCCTTCATTCTCAGTCTGTGTGTGTCTTTTTTTCCGAGATGGGTTTTTTGTAGACAGCAGATATATGGGTCATGTTTTCTTATCCAATCCATTACCCTATATCTTTTGATTGGGGCATTTAATCCACTTACTTTTAAAGTTATTATTGATAGGTACTTATTTGTCGCCATTTTTATTCTTTACCCCTGTGTTCCTTCTTTGCTTCCTATTCTTTTTTTTTTTTTTTTTCACTTCAGACCCTTTAGCATTTCTTGCATTGCTGGTTTGGTGGTAATATACTCCCTTAGTCTTTTTTTGTCTGTGAAGCTCCTGAGTTCACCTTCAATTTTGATTGATAGCCTTGCTGGGTACAGTATTCTTGGATTCAGACCCTTCCTTTGCATGACTTTGTATATTTCATTCCATTCCCTTCTGGCCTGATGTGTTTCTTTTGAAAAATCAGTCACTAGTCTGATGTGGGATTTTTTGTAGGTAACTTTCTGTCTCTCTCTGGCCACTTTTAAGATTCTTATTTTGTCGTTGGTGTTTGCCAATTTAATTATAATGTGCCTTGGCATCAGTATTTTGGGGTTCATTTTGCTTGAGACTCTGTGTGCTTCTTGGATTTGTGTGTGTTTTTTCTTCCCTATATCAGGGAAGTTTTCTGTAATTATTTCTTCAAATGGGTTTTGTATTCCTTGCTCAGTTTCCTCTTTATGGCACCCCTATTATGAGGATGTTGTTTTGTTTCATGTTGTCCCAAAGTTCCTTTAGGCTCTCCTCCTGCTTTTTAATTTTTTTTTTCTAGAAGCTGCTCTACTTGGGTATTTTTTCCAACCTTGTCTTCTAGATCACTGATGCAGTCCTCTGCTTCTTCTAGTCTACCCTTGATGCTTTTTATTGAGCTCTTTATAGCAGCAATGTCATTTTTCATTTCTTAATTTTTCTTCATTTTCTCTTTGTTCTTATACATATTGTCAAATTTGTCTTCCTTTCTTTTCATCCACCTTATGACCATTTCTCTGAATTCTTTCTCTGACAGGTTGCTTGCCTCCATTTTGTTTACTTCCTTTCCTGGTAATGCTTGCTTTTCTTTCATATGGGGGCTGTTTCTTTGTCTCCCCATGTTCTCTCTTCTCCCCATGCCTGGTTATGTAGTTCTCTCTCTCCTGCGTTGATTTAAAGGCACAAAATACAACACAAGAAGGCACAATGCACAATACTCTGATCACAAATGTATTCACGATATTAATAACCCCAAATAAAGGTGACCACCAGAGAAAGGTGAATTAGAGGATAAGAAAGAAAGAAGAGAAAAAAAAAGGAGTGCAAAAATGAATTTGGGAAAAGGAAAGAGAGAGAGAAAGAGAGAGAGAGAGAGAGAGAGAGAGAGAGAGAGAGAGAGAGAAGAGAGAATAAGAAAGAAAAGGGGGAAAAACTGTATATATGGGCACAAAACTCCAATAGAACAGCCACTATTCCCAACATATGATACCAACTAGTACCTGGAGATGAATGCAAACTACAAACAACAATTAATATCAAGTGAGGCGAGGGAAAACAGAAGCAAAAAACAAAAGCAAAACAAAAAGAAAAAGCGAAACAATCTCACAAACAAGCATAAAAAATAGATATAATTAACAATCAAGCAAATGACAACAAAAGGACAGAGAGAAAAAAAATTGAATAGTGTAGAAAGAGAAGAGAGAGGTGTGTATGGACTTAGAGCAGGTGATTGGAAATTAGATATATAAGTAGGGTGAAATATTAACAGGGGGTAAAAGGAAGGAATAGGGAAAATCTAAAGCAGGAATAGGGTAGGAGAAACAGGACAACAAAAGGGGAAAAGTGAGGAAGAGAGTGATGGCATAAAGATAAAGTTGAGATAGAGTAAAATGATGGTAAAGGAAAGACAAATATAGAATATAGAACACTAATCCCAAAGTAAAATTAAGAGAAAATAAAATGACACCTTTTTTATTAAAAAAAAAGCTAAAATAGTAGTAGTAATAATACTGATTGAAAATAAAAATGTAATAATTAAAAAGGTAAAATCAAGTGAGGAAAAAAGAAAAAAAGTTTAGTTTCTTAAATAAAAGATGAAAAAAAATTAAATTAAAAATGTGCAGTAGTGAAGGTCATTCACTTCCTCTACTGTTCTGTTTAGCACGCCTGTTTCCTAATCAGGACAGTATTGAAGTTCCCTGCATTCCACTGCTCCTCAGTGTTGTAAGCCAGTCCTGATTTTTAAGCAGGCAGTTTATTTGTGTTTACACAAGAGTCAATTTGTGATTCAACCCATGGGTGGAAATGTTTCTGGATAGACTTCCGGGTCTATAGGTCCTCTCTAGCTAGTGTTTAGATATTGTTTTCCCTGTGGCACTTAATACCAGTTTGGGGGAGTGGGTTGCCCCAGAGCTGGTTCTCTGATGGTTATTCCCCACTCTGATCCCCAGGTTCCAGAAAAACAACTTTCCCTTGCAGTCTCTTAGAGTGTTCCCAATTGGGTGATCCTATGTATTAGGCTTAGTAATCAGTAGCAAGGATTTAAAGAGGAGAAGAAAAGAAAAAAAAAAAAAAGCCAGAGTTAAGTGTGTGAACTCCGGGGCTGCTCGCAAGTCTGTGCAGTCTTTTTTTCCCCTTAGGTCTAAGCAGCCGGAACACTTTTAAAATTTTTAGGTTGTCCTTTTGTGCCCAGATCAAAATGGGTTTCTTTTTAGAGTTCCCTTCTGTTAGCAGCTCTGAGGACCCCCTTCCACATTCATGGATCACGCCAGCCCCAACAGCTACGGATTTTTCTAGGCACAGACTTCCCCAGGTCTCTAGCTCCCGCCTGTGAGTTTCTCTCTCCTGCCAGATATTCCTGACCTCACCTTCTCCTGGGCGAAATCTGACCTTTCTGTGGTGGAGTGTAGAGCTCCTCTGAATCTGCGTGCTTGTGCCACTGGGAACCGATGTTCTCGGGTTAGCAGCGTTCGGTGAGTGCCGTAGTTGTAGATTCCCCAGGCTTTTCAGGCGTCCGATAACATCCACTTTCCTCTTCAAGATGTGGGGGCTGCCCGGTCAGGGGAGCTCTGTCCGACAGCCCCCCACAGTCTCCTGGAGTATAGCTGTCCCTCAACTCACCAACAAACACTCCCCATGCGACTACACACTCTCCCTTTGTTTTCTCACACACACACTATCTTGCAGTCTGCCTTCCCATTGGCAGCCATCTTCTGTGATCCGATTCATCCTTTTCTTACATTTGAATTTGTATCCTCATTTTTGCTTTCCTTTGTTATTGTTTCTATGTATTAGATCACCCAGACTTTTAAAATTGTTCTTATGTAGATGTTTTGTGATACCCAGTGTTGCAGTCTTTTGGCTGGGTGTTCTAGGGAGGTCCCCTACTTGAGATATTTGGGTTTTCCTGATGTAGTAGGGTCTTGAATGTTATTGTTCCATTCATGGATGGAGTTTTCTCTCAGGGTGTCTGATTATGTAGCTTGCTCCCTATAATGTTATGCCAACTTTTGTGGAGTCGCTGACAGAACAGCATAAAATACAACATGACAAGACATGACACAGAATGAACAGAACATGAATGTACACACAGCACCTATAACCCAAATAAAAGTGACCTCCAGAGAAAAGAGAAATGGGCAAGAGAAAAGAGAACAAGAAGAGAAAAATATAGAAGAAGAAAAGAGAAAGATTATGGGGAGAATATACAACAAAACAAACAAGTAAACCAAAAAGGAAAGACAAAAAACACCCAGAAAAAAAGAATTGGGGCAGAATCTGTAGAAGAAAAGCTTAAATAGATACAATAAGTTTATGCAATTTGATTAATAGGGGAAGGACCATGGTTTAGAATAGAGGAGGGAGCAAAAAAATGAGAAGACAAGGAGAAAAAAATTTTTAAAAATTAAAATTGTTTGAAAAGGAGAATAGAGAAAAGAGAATTTAGGCCTAAATTTAGGAAGTGCAACAATTTTTTTTGCTGGAAGCAAATTCCAGTAGTTAGCATAATAAATGTGATAAGTTCATCAGAAGGCTGATGGACAGCTTCAGGAGGGCTGAAAATCTGCCTATATTATTGCCTGCTGCTGGAACAGCAGAGTCAGTTCCCCCAACCCGGTAATCTTTTCATTGTTTACCAAACCTTACCTTTGATATGTATATCTGCTTTGCTTGAGGGCAAAATGCGTGAATAAAAACCCTGGGTGCAGAGATTGGAAGAGCTCGCCATTAGAGTGAAGCCTCCCCTGGCTCCCCCATGCCTTCCAAATTTATATTTCATGTCTAGATTATTCATTTACACACAGCCCCTTTTCCAGATTCCTTGAACCCTTGCAGCTGCAGAAAGACCCCAGCAATTTTTTTTAATATTTAGAGGTAAAGTGCAAGATAAGAGAGAATAAAAGAAAAAAATTGAGTAGTGAAGAAAAAGAAAAAAGAAGGGCAAATTGAGTAGGAGTAGAGAAGAGGAAATTAATATATGAATAAACCAACAGTGACTAGAATAATAAATCATCGATAAAGCAGATAAAGAAGATCCATATTTAAAAAGGGGGAAAAATCCTATTTATAAAAAGGGGAAAAACTAAAACAGGAAAGGAGATGAAAAACGGGAGGAAAAAAGAGGAGTAAGAAAAAGGTATAAAAAAGTAAAAAATAAAATACGATAAAATTAACAAAAATAATATTTTTAAAAAGGAAAAATTGAAAAATTGAAGTGTCATTCACTTCAGCTGAGTTTTAATGCCCCCTGGGAGCTGATTTAGGACTCCACTCTTCTGTTCTGTCTGCCAATACTGGGCTTCCTGTTAGGTAATTAGGTGCTAACCATTGTCACCCACTGTCTTTTGGGTTTTAGAACACTGCTTGATGCTCCAGTGGTCCACAGGTCCTCTGCTTATGTCAATCTCCACGGGCCTTGGCTTCAAGCAGGTGGGGCCAATCTGCCCTCTTTGGTTGTCTGCCAGCTGTCAGTCTTAATCACTCAATTGTCTGTTTCTGAAAGGGCTTTACGTGAGGTTTGTGCTTTTTAGCTTTCAGGGAATATGGTGGGTGTTATTTTCCTGACCCAGAGCTACTCCTCCATGAGTGGACCAAAATATTACTGTGGCCTTTGTTGGTCATAGATCCTTGTATGGAGACCAATGGGTTTGGCTGGCAACCTGGAGTTTGTATCAGTCTGGTTTCCAGAATAGTGGGGGCGGGCCGGCCCCTCTTCCACTCCAATCACTGAGGGTTCTTTGGGGCTATTCGGAGCCTTTGTTTCCTTTGTGAAGCTCAAACTGCAGGCAGGGTGTGGTAGGATGTATTACTTGTCTTGAGGCCACTGGGAGGGGCTGGCTCTTCTGGGGAGAAATGGTCACTTAGGTTTGGAAGCTTAAGAATGTCCCAATGCAGAATCCTGGCCACGTCTCCTTGCCCTGCTTCCCTCCCCAGCCTCTCCGCAGGCACCACAAGTCTGTGCTTTCTCCCTGTGCCAAAGTCTTGGGTGAGTGTTTGCAATGGAAAAGTCATGTGTTCCAGGTTTAGAGATTAAAAGCAAAGACAAACCAAAACAACCATGAAACTGTAGGTTTCTCTCCTCCCTGGCCCATGTTGATAGAACCACCTTTTGGGCTGCCTTTTGCATGGCACAGCCTTTCGTGGTTGTGGTCTTAGGTCCACATTGTCTGGGTTACAGCAGCCCTGTGGCTTTTCCTTTTCTCAGTTTAATGCTCTGACTGTCACAAAGGGACTCGGCTTTGGTGAAACACAGCTTCCTCTCACCCTCTAAGCCTGCTGGCTGACTCTCTCTCTCTCTCAAGCCTACTTCCCCGTTCCTACCATTCTCCAGGCGTCCTCTGCCCTTCCTTGTTGTAAATTGTCTCCTCAGCTGTGTCTAATTTGTTAATTACAGATGGATGTTCTTTGATTTAGTTGTCTTTCCAGTTTGGTCCCAGGACAAGATGTATGACACGTCTGCTATTAAGTCAACATTTTTTCCTTCTCCTAGAGGTAAATTTTAATCACCATGTATGAGACTCTGTTCAGTGTCTGCTCCCCTAGGTGGGGTTGTTCCCAGCAGTGTCTGGAGCATGCTTTGATCTACTTTTGGGTGTGATTTTTGTATGTCTAATTGTATTGAGCTCTGGTGTGGTCTGAAATCAACCACTCATTGTGTTGGTTCTGGTTCCTTTTGGGTGGGTTTCAGATGCAGGTCACTTGCAGACATTCTGTGTTAACTGGCCTTGGGCTACCTATATGTAGTTACCACTCTGTTCACTGTTTGCGTCTACATCTACTAGATTGTGTGTGTTGGAGGGACCAATCTTTGTAAATGGGTTAGCTTCTTTTAGCTTAGAGATGGTGGCAGATCTGTGGTTGGACTGAGGCTCCCTGAGGTCCATCTCCACTTGTCAGCTACTCCACCTCTCCCCTCAGGATGCCTAGTCTTCCCCAAGAGCCTTCTGAAGAGAGTCTGTAGGATGAACCCAGGCTAGCCTAGCTTGGGCTAGTGAGCCGTTTGCTTGGATATTATACAGTCAGGCACTCAATGAGGGGGGATTAGTATCTGTTTCAAAGACAAACTCCTCAGTCTCTGCCAGAGTCTCCAACTCTAGTTTCCACTAAGTGGGCTTGCTGCATGTTCAGGTTTGGTGAATCCTGCAGTCTCCTCTGCAGGTGCAGGTTCCACTGCCCTGGGTCAGGGGCATTGTGGGAACCACGCCAATGAGAGTGCAGAGGCCTTGTTATTTGTACACCGGGATGTTCAAGGATATTCTGGCATGAGCCTAAATGGGATTTCCAAGGACTCTGAGCCTGGGAATCACAATCAGGATAAGATACCAAGCAGGTGCAAGGACACACGGTACACTGTGCCCTTCTATAACCCAAATGATTGATGTCACTGTTGGCAACTAGCCTTCTTTGTCTCTGGAGTAATATACAGGTTATTTGCCAGGAGTCTGGTAGAAGAGAGAGAGCAGCTGGGCAGAGGAGTTACTAGAGAGCTCAAAGAAGAGAGGCGGCAGGCACAGATAATGTAGCTCCTATGTGTTTAGGAGAGGCTAGAGAGCTAAGATGGAACAGAGCTGATACTGCTACGATGTAAGACTAAGAGCTCATAGAGAGCTTAGATATAGTTATCATGTTAACTAGCCAGTGTGCTGGGCAGGATAGACAGGAGAAGCTGCTGAGCCAGAGAGCTTAGGTACTGCTATGATATGAGGCGGTGAGTCTAGGGGGCAGTGTGTGGCTGCTCAGATAATAACTGTGTGTACAGTGACTGCTACTACTGTGTAGGAAAGATATGTATTTACTAGCCAGTGTCTAGCTGTCTGGCTGTATGGACTTTGCTGTGAAGAATTGTCTTGTCTGTTGGCTATGTGGCCACTGGCTTCTGCAATAAAGACTCATTCTTATATACCAACAACCTCTTATGGCTTCTCCATCTACCCTGCAACCAAGAATTGACCTGTGTCTCTAGTAAGCAGAGGATAAAGGAGGAACTTGGACTAAGTTCCCAACAGTTGTACAGTGGGTAGGGTTTGAGGAAGAACCAGTCCTAGTGTAATTGGGACAAATTTAGAAGAATATATGGACTCAAATCCACTCAGAACAACTCAGAGCAGCAGGGCTGAGCAGTGCTCCTGCTGTCTCTGGCAAGTGTAGATCAAAAGATTCTCCAGGTTACCCAACCAGGAAGGAACCAAGATGGTGGCAAAGTTAAACAACTAAACTGCCGCAGCGCACAACAATTTCAAAAATACAACTAAAAGACAAAGCGTCTACCACCCAGAACCACAGGAAAGCTGGCTGAATGGTAGATTTACAACTAAGAAGGAAAAAGAAAGAACAAACGTGGAAGGGCTGAGGTACGGAGGCGCGTGAATCGGGCTGATGGCGGGCGACGGGACGCATGGCTTTTTTTCCAACCCGAAGGGAGATAAGCTCCTGGTCACTCTGAAATCCAGTTTCTGGGGACGCGTGGGGGACCCAGACACCTATGGGGAGAAGCTGGACTCTCAACCATCGTGTCGGAAAGTGACAGTGACTTTCTTGCAGAGGTGCCCCCAGCAATCAGTGTTTACTGCGCTGGAGCACGGGACGCAGGGACTTGGAAACAGGAAAGGCAGAAAAGGCAGACTAGCAGCCATTGCTGTTTGCCACACCCTAGCCTAGTGATGCCCTGAGACCCCGCCCTGCCCTGAGACCCACCCCGCACATTCTACAAACCCGCCCAGGCTCCAAACAGCAGCTTTTGCATATAAATGGCCTGCCCTGTGGCAGTTTAACCAAGTAAACTGCAGCTCCATTCAGACTGCTCCAAAACCACTCAAGCAAAGAGGAGAAAACTGCAGTTTTTGCTGTAACTCCTGCTGAGTGGCCTCAGACAGTAGCTGACCTGCACCCCATTGGAGATCCAGAAACGCGGGCATCTAGTGGTCGGTGTGAGACGACACCAGATTTCAACCACTCGCATAAGGGACACATTCAAGAGGCAGACTCAGTGAGCGCCAAAGCCCTACTGCAACAAGTCCTGGCCCATAAACGTGTCTCCAACACAGCAATTCTTCCTTTATAGACACAGCGGGTCCTCACAGCCAATTGGCCTGGAGGTCAATTCCTCCCAGTGACACCAACAACAATCAAGACTTAACTACAACAAGGCTGTACACACAGTCTAAAAAGGGGTGCACTAAGAGCGTCCACCTCAGGTAACTGGGAGGCTGACCCGTAGAAACAATAGGACACAATAGGACACAAAGCTACCCTACCAACTCAGGGAAGCAGCAAAAATGAAAATGAGGAGGCAAGGAAACAGATCCCAAACAAAAGAAATGGAGGAGAACAAATGACTGGACATAGAGTTCAAAACCACGGTTATAAGGTTTTTCAAGAATTTCATGGAAAAAGCTGATAAATTTAATGAGACCCTCGAGGATATGAAAAAGGTCCAACTAGAAATGAAACATACACTGACTGAAATAAAAAAATATTATACAGAGACCCAGTAGCAGACTAGAGGAATGCAAGAATCAAGTCAAAGATTTGGAATACAAAGAGGCAAAGGACACACCTCCAGAAAAGCAAGAAGAGAAGAGAATTCAGAAAGTAGAAGATAGTGTAAGAAGCCTCTGGGACAACTTCAAGCATACCAGCATCCGAATTTTTGGGGTGCCAGAAGAAGAGAGAGAGCAAGACGCTGAAAACCTATTTGAAGAAATAATGACCAAAAACTTCCCCCACCTGGTAAAAGAAATAGACTTACAAGTTCAGGAAGCACACAGAACCCCAAACAAAAGGAATCCAAAGAGGACCACACCAAGACACATCATAATTAAAATGCCAAGGGCAAAAGACAAAGAGAGAATCTTACAAGCAGCAAGAGAAAAACAGTTAGTTACTTACAAGGGAACACCCATAAGATTATCAGCTGATTTCTCAACAGAAACTATGCAGGCCAGAAGGGAATGGCAATAAATATTCAAAGTGATGAACAGCAAGAACCTACAACCAAGACTACTCTACCAAGCAAAGTTATCATTCAGAATTGAAGGGCAGATAAAGAGCTTCACAGATAAGAAAAAGCTAAAGGAATCCATCACCACCAAACCAGTATTACATGAAATTCTGAAAGGTATTATTTAAAAGGAGGAAAGCCGAAACCGGTTTGGCTCAGTGGATAGAGCATTGTCCTGCGGACTGAAAGGTCCCAGGTTCGATTCCGGTCAAGGGCATGTACCTTGGTTGTGGGCACATCCCCAGTAGGGGGTGTGCAAGAAGCAGCTGATCGATGTTTCTCTCTCATCAATGTTTCTAACTCTCTATCCCTCTCTCTTCCTCTCTGTAAAAAATCAATAAAATATATTTAAAAAAATAAAATAAATAAAAGGAGGAAAAAGAAGAAAAAAGTAAAGATAAAAATTATGAACAACAAATACATACCTATCAACAAGTGAATCTAAAAGTCAAGTGAATTAAAAATCTGAAGAACAGAATAGACTGATGAACATAATAGAATCAGGGGCATAGAATGGGAGTGGACTGATAATTCTCAGGGGAAGGGGGTGTCTGTGTGGGGGGTATGGGAAGAGACTGGACAATATCATACACCCATGGATAAGGATAACAAGGTGGGGAGGTAAGGGCAGAGGGAAGGGTGGGAACTGGGAGGAGGGGAGATATGGGGGGGGGAGGAGAAATAATTGTAATAATCTGAACAATAAAGATTTATTAAAAAAAAAAAAAAGATTCTCCAGTTGAGGATGTTGCTGGAGCAGCTCTCAGGAGGGGGCTAAGCATTTCCTCCCTGTCCAAGACAGTAGCATTTGAGGGTCTCAAACTTTGAATGTTCCACTCTGAGCTTCTCTCACAACCCCCACATAACTGTCCCCAGCAGGGTTATCTGAGACTTCAAAGGGTTGAACCAAACATTCTCCAGTTGAGGTTCGTTTCTGCAGCCTGTAGATGGGGTGGATGGGCTCTACCACTACTTTCAGGTGCTGCCTGGCTGAACTTGCAGGAAGCTCAAATCTGCCTTCCCACAATGCAGTTCCAAAGCTCAGCACTCACCCATCTGTCTACCAAACAAAAGCCTCCCCATTATGTAGCACCCATGCCCTCACGCCACCAAACCGAGGAGTGGGCAGAAAATCAGCCCTGCACAGAACTCTAATCTTTCCACACTGCTGGTCTCAGCAAAGTGAAGGAAATATTTATATATATTCCAATATTCCCAGCCCTGCAGTGTGGGCCAAACATTCAAGAGCTATGCTTATCTATTTTGTCACTAACACAGCAGGATAGGCAAGCTGGGTGGCTCCACTGGTGGGAGGGTGTGTTCTGACCATGTTCTTACAGTTGTAGAGACCTTTCTCCTTTCCCCAAAAGTGTATTCACTAGTTGGGGCTCTCCACACAATGCTTTTCAAGAAAGTAGAGTGTCCCTCAAAGTCACTGCTGGGTGTAGCCAACACACCGATATGCTGGACCCAAACATGGCAGTGCAACCTCTCTAGCAATTGGAGCCCAGAGTGAACTTCTCAAGCTCAGGCTGTTAACCATAAGAGCACACCTTCACTGGAAAGGTGCAGTCCAAATCTCCCAGGCAGACTAATTCCCCCTGCCTGATACTACATGGGCTCTTCTTCCAGTCTCTGCTCCTCTGTGTTTGGAATCCCTGCATAGGATTAAGAACCCACACTCCCAGGGGGAGGGAGTTTTGCAGCCACAATATCCCTCTGGTCTCTCAGCCACTGCATCTGCTTGAGGGGGGCTCTACCTTTCCATGACTCCCCTCCTCTTACCAGTCTCTACATGGCTTTTTCAGTGCTCCTTAGGTATAATATTTCTGATCAGCTACATTTTGCTTGGTTTGTCAAGTTGATTGCACTGGTCCCTGGCTAGGAGCAAGGGCATGCAATCTCCAGCTACCAGTATTTGGCTGCCATTTTTTCTCCTTGGCAAAGTCTAGACCATTTTTTTGGTTGCTGCTAAAGTTCACATAAGCCAATTTGTCACAACCAGTTAAATTAAATGTGACTTGAACACTATATTTCCATTCACAAAACTTGCTCTGAGTTATTTTCTAATGGCCTTATAATATGTCTAGGGCAGTTTATAATGTTGCTACTCTAAATAATATGTTTCTTTAGAAACAAGATCTATGGATAGTTGCTCCAATCAAGTTGGTTCAGCTTACCATACTAATTTCTGGAGGTTGTACATGCAGTTGATAACTCTAGGGTAAAGAAGGATCAATAAGTAGATCCTAGGGGATGAAAGGTTTTTTCTTGCTTTTGTGTTTAAAATCATGCTTTGTGCTCCTTTAAACTTCATTTATAATTGGAGTTAGTCTCTCAATTTGACATATCATGACCTGTGGATGCTCTTTCCACATGCGTGATTACTTTTTGAATTTCTTCTTTCCTCTACACTGGCCTTTAGAACCCACCATTCCCCAACATCTTGATTATAATTATTTCTGGAAGGTGTGCATAACCTGTGGGCATACATTCATTTACCTTTGAGCAATTTCTACTTTCCCTTGAACCCTTGCTTCCATTGAACCAAGCTGCTCAAATTTATCATGCATTTTCAGTAGTCAGTAGTTGTCTATGACTGACTTTTCAGAATATCACACAGCTCAGTTTTCTGTTCCTTAATTAAAACTCAGGTAAGATAAATGACTCTTTAACTGTTACTCATATCCCAACGCAGCACATTTAATAAATGTGGTTTGTTCTATAAATCAAGAATTACTCTTTACCTTATATTTACTTATACTGTGAGAAATTTTAAAATGTAGAGACTTCTATTTTGGAGTGTTTCAATCATTTTACAACTATTAGTCAAAATATCATTGTCTTATCACTTTGTAGATTATTCTGAAATTTATTCAACTTTCTGAGATTTGCTCTATAATTTAATGTATTATAATCATTTCACCACCTGTGCCAAATACCTTTCCAAACATCACACAATGATGCTTTTGTTTCAGCTTCCTTACATTTTCTAATAGCAGTAACAGTATTCCTCTAACCTTTCCCTATGGACTCCCCTTCAAACTAAATTTCTTGAGCCTGTATACTATATCTAGATTTGGGGTCACATTTTCTTTCAGATGTTAATTTTGATATCCATCATCCTATTGTAAAAATTTCAGTCTATACTCATGAAAAACAAACATTTGTTTACTATGGATTCTTGGGACAGAGAATGTTTCAAACATATAATTTCTACTATCAAATTGTTTTGTCTTCAATGTTGTGGAGACTGTTAGATGGAAAACTTGATTACTCTGGGAACTAAACTCCTTTGGATATGTTGTTATGATTTATTGTTATGCTGGACTCACCTTTATAGTTATAACTAGAGGACCAGTGCACGGTTGATCTCTTACCTCCCTCACCCCTCCCCAGCCTTCCCGCTGTAATTTGACAGTCTGTTCGATGCTTCTCTGCCTTTGTATCTATCTTTATGTTCATCAGGTTATAATGTTCTTTATTATCCATAAATGAGTGAGATCATGTGGTATTTATCTTTCACTGCCTGGCTTATTTCACTTAGCATAATGCTCTCCAGTTCCAACCATGCTGCTGCAAATGGTAAGAATTCCTTCTTTTTTATGGCAGCATAGTATTCCATTGTGTAGATGTACCATAGTTTTCTAATCCACTCATCTGCTGATGGGCATTTAGGCTGTCTCCAAATCTTAGTTATTGTAAATTGTGCTGCTATGAACATACGGGTGCATATATCCTTTCTGATTGGTGTTTCTAGTTTCTTGGTATATATTCCTAGAAGTGGAATCACTGAGTCAAATGGGAGTTCCATTATTAGTTTTTTTGAGGAAACGCCATACTGTTCTCCACAGTGGCTGCACCAGTCTGCATTCCCAACAGCAGTGCACGAGGGTTCCTTTTTCTCGGCATTCTCACCAGCATTTGTCTTTTGTTGATTTGTTGATGATAGCCATTCTGACAGGTGTGAGATGGTACCTCATTGTCCTTTTGATTTGCATTTCTCAGATGATTAGTGATTTTGAGCATGTTTTTATATGTCTCTTGACATTCCTTATGTCCTCTTTGGAAAAGTATCTATTTAGGTCCGTTGCCCATTTTTTTATTGGGTTTTTTTATCTTCCTTTTGTTAAGTTGTATGAGTTCCCTGTAAATGTTGGAGATTAAACCCTTATTGGTGATAACATTGGCAAATATGTTCTCCCATGCAGTGGGCTTTCTTGTTGTTTTGTTGATGGTTTCTTTTGCTGTTCAGAAGCTTTTTATTTTGATGTAGTCCCATTTGTTTATTTTCTCTTTAGTTTCTATTGCCCTAGGAGCTGTATTGGTAAAGATATTGCTTCAGCATATGTCTGAGATTTTGCTGCCTGTGGATTCCTCTAATATTTTTATGATTTCCCATCTACATTTAAGTCCTTTATCCATTTTGAGTTTATTTTTGTGTATGGTGTAAGGTGGTGGCCTAGTTTCATTTTTTTTTTGCATATATCTGTCCTACTTTTCCCAACACGTTTTATTGAAGAGACTGTCTTGACTCCATTGTATGCTCTTGCCTCCAATGTCAAATATTAATTGAGCATAGTCGTTTGGGTGGATTTCTGGGTTCTCTATTCTATTCCATTGGTCTATATGTCTGTTCTTATGCCAGTACCAGGCAGTTTGAGAACAGTGGCTTTGTAATACAGCTTGGTATCTGGTATTGAGATCCCTCCTACGTTGCTCTTCTTTCTCAGGATTGCTGCAGCTATTCAGGATCTTTTTTTATTCCAGATGAATTTTTGGAGAGTTCGTTCTAGGTCTCTGAAATATGCCATTGGTATTTTAATGGGGAATGCATTGAATCTGTAGATTGCTTTGGGTAGTATGGACATTTTAATGATGTTGATTCTACCAATCCATGAAGATGGTATGCTCTTCCATCTATTTATGTCTTCCTCTATCTCTTTTTTCAATATCCTGTAGT
The DNA here is from genome assembly GCF_951640355.1 of Cnephaeus nilssonii. Lineage (NCBI taxonomy): Eukaryota > Metazoa > Chordata > Mammalia > Chiroptera > Vespertilionidae > Cnephaeus > Cnephaeus nilssonii. The sequence goes on from NC_137071.1 coordinate 31,195,898, forward strand.
TTTCTGAGTAGAGGTCTTTTACCTCCTTAGTTAAGTTTATTCCTAGGTATCTTATTTTTTTTGGTGCGAAGGTAAATAGGATTGTTTTCTTAGTCTCTCTTTCTCTAAGTTCACTGTTGGTGTATAGAAATGCCATAGATTTCTTGGCATTAGTTTTTTATCCTGCTACATTGCCAAATTCGTTTATTAAATCTAATAATTTTTTTGATGGAGTCTTTAGGGTTTTCTTTGTACAGTATCATGTCATTTGCAAATAATGACAATTTTACTTCTTTTCCAATTTGGATGCCCTTTATTTCTTCTTCTTGTCTGATTGCTGTGGCTAGTACTTCCAGTACTATGTTGAACAGGAGTGGTGAAAGCGGGCATCCCTGTCTTGTTTCTGTTCTTAGTGGAAATTATTTGAGTTTTTTCCCATTGAGTATGATGTTGGCTATAGGTTTGCCATATAAGGATTTATTATGTTGAGGTATGATCCCTCTATTCCCACTTTGCTGAGCATTTTTTATCAGAAAAGGATGTTGGATTTTGTCAAATTCTTTTTCTGCATCAGTTGATATGATTATGTGATTTTTGTCTCTCATTTTGTTTATGTGATATATCACATTTATTGATTTGTGGACATTGTACTAGCCTTGCATTCCTGGAATAAATCCCACTTGGTCATGGTGTATGATCTTTCTAATGCAATGCTGGATCTAGTTTGCTAGAATTCTGTTGAGGATTTTAGCATCTATGTTCATCAGGGATATTGGCCTGTGATTCTCTTTCTTTGTGGTGTCTTTTTCTGGTTTTGGGATTAGGGTAATGCTGGCTTCATAGAAAGAGTTTGAAAGTGTGCCTTCCTCTTGAATTTTTTGGAATATTCTGAGAAGGATTTGTTTTTGTTCTTCTTTGAATGTTCGGTAAAACTCCCCTGTGAAGCCATCTGGTCCAGGGCTTTTTTTTTGCTGGAAGCTTTTTTATTACTGTTCAATTTTATCAGTAGTTATTGGCCTATTCAGGTTTTTTTAATCTTCCTGATTGAGTTTTGGAAGCTTGTATTTTTTCTAAGAATGTGTCCATTGCAATGATGCAGGCATTCTGCACTGCCCCAGCTGCTCTGGGCCTCTGGGCAGCGTCGGAAGGTGGCTCAGGGCTGCAGCGAAGGTAGTGCCAGCAGCCAGGGGAAGGAAGACCCATTCTTGGATGAATCTTCTTCATGAATCGGGCCTCCAGTTTGTTAAATAAAGGTTATCCTTTCTCCATTAAACTGGTTTTGTATCTTTGTCAAATATCATTTTGGCATATGTGTGTTTACTATTTTATTTTCTTTACGGGGCGTGGATGGGCCTCTGGTCCACCAAGAGCCTCTGGGCAGTGGGCGCGGAGCGGCCAGGCCCCGCAGAGAGCTACTGGTGCATGGATTCATGCACAGGGCTACTAGTATCTATATAGAAGGCCTTACTAACAGATAGAGGTGATTTGTACCATTTAATTATTCTTTTTGATAATTGATTTATGTATTCTATGGCCTGTGACATTTCATGTAAATACTAGAGGCCCAGTGCACAAAATTCGTGCATGGGAATGGGGGTGGGGTCACTCAGCCCGGCCTGTACTCTCTCTTGAAATCTGGGACCCCTGTGGTATCAGACCTAAACTGGCGGTCAGACACCCCTCTCGCAATGCCGGACCCCTGGCTCCTAACCGTTCACCTGTCTACCTGCCTAATTGCCCCTAACCACTCGCCTGCCTGCCTGATTGCCCTAACCACTCTGCCTTCCTGCATGATCACCCCTTACTGCTTGTGTGCATGCCTGATTGCCCCTAACCACCTCTGCCTTGGCCCCACCACCACAGCTTCATCCAGAAGGCTGCCTGGAATGATGTCCAGAAGGTCATTTGGCTGTCTGGTCTAATTAGCATATTATGCTTGTATTATTATAGATTACTAGAGGCCTGGTGCACAAAATTCATGCATGGGTAGGGTCCCTAGGCCTGGCTGGCAATCAGGGCTAATTGGGGACTTCCAGCTGCCAGCTGTGGCCTCCCTTCCACAGCTGCCAGCTGTTGCCTGGGGCCTCCCTTCCCCGGCTGCTGGCTGGGGTCTTCCTTCGTTCCATGCCGCCCCCTGGTGGTCAGCACACGTCATAGCAAGTGATCGAACTCCTGGTATCCTGGTCGAACTCCTGAGGGGGCAATTTTCCTGGACTCCCTGGACGCAGCATCCAGCCTCATGGAGGGGCTGACAGGTCCAGACACTCCAACGGTGGTGGATCCAGCCTTGTCGCTGGGCTCCTGCGGCTCCCAGCCCGGCCAACAGGCCCAGACACTTCAGCAGCACCATCTTTGTTGGGTTAATTTGCATACTCTCTCCTGATTGGCTGGTGGGCATAGCAGAGTAATGGTCAATTTGCATGTTTCTCTTTTATTAGTGTAGATGAGCATGAGTGGAGTTAGAAGCAGGATTAGGCAGACAGGGTAATGGGTGGAAGAAGTAATTGTGGAGCTAGCTGAAACGACAAAATGTTTTGCAGGAAAACAGGATGTTTTGAGACAAGGATGTTTTTCTTGCAAGTGCAAAATAAAATGTTGCAGAAAGGCCAGGTACCAATTAGAGAGCGGCACAGATAGACAAAGAGCGGGCCTTTACCAGACATAAGGGGAAGAGCAGAGTGTTCAGGCAGCAACACATTTGGATCCCCTCTCCAATTGGGGAGCCTATGTTTGCTTGCAATACATTCCTGCCTTGTTTGAACTTCTCTGGTCTGCAGCTTCATTCTCCAATTTTGTGAGACATGACCCCTGGAAGAATTCCTGCTCACCGGTTCCAGTATTAATTATAAGAAACTTGTCTATGTCTACAGAGATCTTTTCTGGGGTTTTGATTAAAAATGCATTAGACCTATAGATAAGTGTGATGAGATTTTACAGGTTTACCATATTATATGATCCAATCTATGAACATGGCATGTCTTCATTTATTTAGTTTTCTATTTGTGTCCACATTTTTTATAATTTTCAACCTATAAATCCTGTACTTGTTTTATAAAATATATACCTAAGCATTTAAATTTTGAAGCAATTATAAATGACTAGGGGCCTGTTGCATGAAGAGATTCGTGCAATAGGCCTTCCTTCCCTTGGCTTCCAGCACCAGTTTTCCTCCGGCACCTGGGACCCAGGCCTTCACTCTGGCCAGAGTCTGCCTTCTTCTTCTTTGCTGCAGACTCAGGCCGGAGTCTGCCATCTTTATCTTCACTGCTTCGCTGCAGACTCCAGCTGGAGTCTGCTGTCTTCGTCTTTGCTGCAGACTCAGGCTGGAGTCTGCCATCTTCATCTTTGCTGCAGACTCCAGAGTCTGCAGTCTTGTCTTCGCTGCAGCACTCCACTCCTGTAGATCCCTTTGCCCTCGCCCTCCCTCTCATAGCACGCATTCTGCCCTGCCTGGCCACTCCGCACCTGGAGCAGCTGGGGGTGCTGCCATCTTTGGCCTTCTAATTTGCCTACTCACTCTGATTGGCTGTGGGTGTAGCAGAGGTATGGTCAATTTATATGTTTGTCTATTTATTAGGTAAGATATTGTGTTTTCAATTTCAGTTTTCATATGTTTATTGTTAGTATAAAGAAATGTGATTTTTGCTAATTAAACTTGTATTTCAAATAAATAGGATACATGTATCATTCAATCCTGAAGACTTGGAGATAATTTTGCAGAAGAGTCTGTCTTAGTTTACAGATATATTTTATTTTACAAACAGGTGCACCATGGCTGAAACATCTAAACTAGAATGATCTTGGGACTATTACCAAGGTGTATATTACTCTCATGAAGTACACAGCATTGCTATTAAACTGATAATTGAGAAATTACATGGTTGTATTCACCATTTGATATTAACAAATGGTAGGAAAGAATAGAAAATATTAATTTTTGGATTGGTCACTTTCAGTCAATGAGGGTATTTAAACTCATACTTTGTAAGGTACATATGAATATGCTCTGTAACTGTAAAGCACCACACTAATGTAAGGTATTACAATCATTGTCAATAAGAGGAAAAAGAAATGCACTATTTTAAACAGGCATTAAATTATAAGCTATATGAATGCAGTAAACCTGTTAGCATTTTTTTATTTTTATATACCCAGAGTTTGGCAAAATGTGTTTCATAAAATGGAGATCAAGAAATATTTGTACAATGATTGATTTAGTGAATGAAAATAAAAATAGCTATTTATTGAGTTCATGTTATGACAGGAACTATCTGAACTAGTTTCTATTCTCCTTACAAATCTTTCTTCCTCATCATTGAACCTTTCTAAAAATGGCAGCAACCTATATTTACACAAATGTTCAGGTCTGAAATCTGGAATCTATCTTTGATATCTTTATATTTCAAACTTCCTGTATCTCACTAACCAGGAGTTGATCTTCATTCTATCTACCTCCATTCCATAGGTACATCTATATAAAGCCATCTGTTCTCTGTTGTCTTGACCACCAATTAATTGAAAAAAGTTATCATTTACTATTTCCTGAGCTGTGGGCAGTCTGATAAATCATCTAACTTCTTAACTATTTCCTCTATTAATCTATTTTTCCCAAGAGAAAACAAGGAAACATTTTAAACATGAACATTTAGCCATGCCTATCTCTTATTTAAACACATAGTTGTCTCATGCAAAGTCCTTAATATGGCCTATAAAACCCTATGGATCAAGTATTATTTGATTATATTTCTAATTTCATTTTCAGTCTTAACTAAGTCTACTTTAACTATTTTGAACTTCTGTAAATATCTGTAAAGACCCAATTTATTTTCTGCTCAATTGTTCACAAATAAAATTTCCTGCTCCTCTTATAAACTTAAACCATTTTAAAAATTAAATCACTATTCATATTTCTGATTTAAAATTTAATATCATTTATTCCAAGATAATGTCTTATACTCCCCTATAAAGTAGTTATCCCAGTTTTCACTCTCATCATGCAAATCCTTTTTTTCATATTCACTTAATTAAGTTTATATTTGAACTTCATTCTGTGTTGATTTGTTTAATGTCTCTCTCTTCCACAGAAAATTAGCCCTGTGAGGGCAGTGATACCATGTTTTATATATCAAGGGTTCAACAATATATCTGGCACATAGTACTTTCTTAAAGCTATTGATCAAATGAATTATTCCCTCTAATCTTACAAAATAGATGTCATTGATACAATTTTACATTAGAAGAAACTGAGAAATTCAGGTAATTTAGTATTCCCAGTTACCTATCTAATAGAAGTTTTAAAATAAGTTTTTAATTGATTTTTAGAGAGAGAGGAAGAGAGAGCAAGAGAGAGATAGAAATATCAATGATGAGAGAGAAGCATTGATTGGCTGCCTCCTGCATGTCCCCCACTAGGGATCAAGCCTGCAACCCAGGCATGTGCCTTGACAGGGAATCAAAACAGTGACCTCTTGGTTCATGGGTTGAAGCTAAACCACTGAGCAATTCTGGCTGAGCTAATAAAAGTTTTAAAGTTCTTTTCACTAAATATAATATAGTCATGCAGTAGCATTACAAAACAAATAGCTGGGAATAATGCAACTGATAACATAGAATAGAATATTTTTACTTGTTTGCTTAATCACATTCCTTATAACTTGGTTGTCATTAATAAAGACCTTTAACTATATTTCTGATAGTAACAGACAAATGGGGGAAAAAGGTACATAGAAATGTCTAAAGAATGGATATTAGATGAAAGAAAGTGTTTAATTCTAATCAAATGCTTATTGTCACAATGAATTTTCAAAATAATAGAATTATACAATTGATGCAGAAAAAGCATTTGACAAAATCCAACACCCTTTCTTTTTTTATTGTTTAAAGTATTACATATAGTAGTACATATATCTCCTTTTCTTCCCCATTGACCTTCCCACAGCCTCCCCTACCCACTGTCGTATGTCCTCATCCCACCCCACCCCCAGTGTCATGTGTCCATTGGTTGTGCTTATATGCACGCATAAAAGTCCTTTGGTTGATCTCTTTCCCCGCCTCCCCAACACTCCGCAGCCTTCCCGCTGTAATTTGACAGTCTGTTTGATGCTTTACTGCCTCTGTATCTATCCTTTTCTTTATCAGGTTATAATGTTCTTTATTTTCCATAAATGAGTGAGATCATGTGGTATTTTTCTTTAATTGCCTGGCTTATTTCACTTAACATAATGCTCTCCAGATCCATCCATGCTGCTGCAAATGGTAAGAATTCCTTCCTTATTATACCAGCATAGTATTCCATTGTGTAGATCAGGGGTCCTCAAACTACGGCCCACAGGCCACATGCGGCCTGCCGAGGACATTTATCCAGCCCGCCGGGTGTTTTTGCCACCGTTGCCTGTCCTGATTAGCAGCCAACTCATCCCGGGCCTGCAGTGCGCATGTGTGGAATGTGCACTGCACTCTCCGACTCCCCTCCTTCTCTCTGTCTCTCGACTCCTCTCAGTCTCGAGTGTGATCAGAAGAGTCACGAGCTTGCCTGTGCAGAGCCTGCTGCTGCCTGAGGACCGAGGTAAGAACAAGTTACGATTTTTTTTTTGAAGTTAGGAGGTCTATTTTTTGTTTATTTTGCAGTTAGTAGGGCCTCTTTTTTTGCGGTTAAGGGGGGCATTTTTTTCTGAAGTTAAGAGGTCTTTCATTTTGCAGATAGGGGGCACCTTTTTTTGAAGGTAGGAGAGCCTTTTTTGAGGTTAGGAGAGCCTTTTTTTTTTTGAAGTTAGGAGAGCCTTTTTTTTTTAAAGTTGGTTAGTTGGTTGGGGTTGTTTTATAGGGGGGTTGCATCACAGTGATAACGCAAATAGTCAGCGCTCAGTGCTAATGCAAATTGTCAGTGCTCAGAGGTAATGCAAATGGTCAGCGCTCAGAGGTAATGCAAACAGTCAGTGCTCAGTGGTAATAATAATTGTAAGTGCTCAGTGTTAATGCAAATGGTCAGTGCTCAGTGTTATCGCACAGTATTACCAAACTGGTAATCTGCCTAGGGCCCCATGGGAACTTAATCTGGCTCTGCAGACAGCCGAGGAGTAGGAAACCCAATTTAATTGACAGTACATGCATTTATATTTTGATTGCTATTCAGTTGTGTATGATGTTGTATGTTGTGTGCTGTGTAAGCCCTGGTTCACACTGTTGCGATCTCTGAGCAGTGCGAGTTCAGCCATATGCTTGTATGGCTGAATTCGCATTAGATTTGGAAGAAAAAAGGCATATGTGCCTTCTTTTTTCCTGCAGTGGAATCTGATTGCATGGGTCTTCTCACCCATGTGATCAGATTCCTGTGTGAGTTCACAGATCGCAGTGCGGTTCGCACAGGGTCGTATGAACTGGAAAGGTGGTGGAGGAACTGGCTCTGTAATCGTGCTGGTTCCCGCACCACACCAGTGTGAGCCTGAGGTCAAAGCAGAGTTCCACCAATATGGGCGCTGGTGAGGCTGAAATGATGTGGACAGGCAAGTCTGCATTGATGGACACTGATCAGACTGCATTGATGGGCACTGATGAGACTGCATTGATGGGCAGTGTAGTCTATATGTCTCTGTGTGGGCAAAGTTATTGTTGGTATATTGTTTTTGTAGCGCTATATATATATATATATATATATATATATATATATATATATATTGGTATTTTACTAATAGCAATTTGGAATCTCTAGGAAACAATGATATCAAGAAAGAGAAAAATTGACTCGGAGTGTAGGATATTCCAAGAACAGTGGACTTATGATTACTTTTTCATGCAGTACAAGGAAAGAGCTGTGTGTTTGATATGCCAGAATATAGTGTCTGTGTTCAAACAATACGATTTGCGTCAACACTATCAAACTCAACATAAAGATAAATATGATTGTTTGGACGGAGAAGTAAGAAAAGATAAAATATTAAAACTGAAAAATGCATTGACAACTCAGCAAAATACTTTTGTGAAGCAGAAGCAGCTAAATATTTCATCACTGCGAGCAAGTTTTCAAGTTGCCAAGCTAATAGCGTGCACTGGCAGATCATTCGTGGAGGGAGAATTTGTTAAAGAATGCCTTCTTTCTGTTGCCAAAGAGATGTGTCCAGAGAAGGCCGATTTATTTAGTACAGTGAGTCTTTCAGGACCTACAATTACACGAAGGATTGAAGAAATGGGAGAGAATTTGCATCAGCATTTACAAAACTCCACAAAAAAACTTTCCTATTTTTTCTTGGCACTCAATGAAAGTAATATATTCGTGATTCTGCACAACTTCTAATTTTTATTCGTGGGACGAATGACTATTTTGAAGTCACAGAAGAGCTTGCTGCACTGCAAAGCATCAAAGGAACAACTACAGGAGAGGATATCTATGAAAAGGTTTACCAAACTGTGAATGATTTGGAGCTGGACTGGGCTAAACTAGCCAGCCAGTGTGACAACTGATGATGCTCCTAGCATGGTGGGGTCTAAGAAAGGAGTAATTGCTCGCATTAACCAAGAGATGGACAAACATAACCATTCTCATCCAATAGCCATACACTGCCTCATCCACCAACAAGCGCTGTGTAGTAAATCACTGAAGTGGGACTCTGTTATGAAAATTTTGGTACCTTGTGTTAACTTCATTAGAGCTGATGCACTAAACCACAGACAATTTCAGGAATTTCTGTCTGAGCTAAATGTTGCCTATGAAGATGTTCTGTACCACACAGAAGTCCATTGGCTGAGTCGAGGGAGAGCTTTGAAACATTTCTATGACTCACTTCCACAGATTACAGCTTTTCTTCTTTCAAAAAACAAAGAAGTACCAGAGCTCAATGATGCAGAATGGAAATGGCACCTTGCCTTTCTGACAGATGTAACAGAGCTACTCAACAGTTTCAATGTGCAACTTCAAGGAAAGGGGAAGCTCATCTGTGATATGCAACCACATGTGAAAGCATTTGAAGTAAAATTAGGCCTCCTCATCAAACAAGTGAAGGAGGAAAATTTCTGCCATTTCCCCACAACTCAAAATCTGTTAGCGGAAACACCATTGGTTGCATTCCCAAACAAAACATGTGTGGATTCACTGGCAAAATTGCAAAAGGAGTTCCAATTTAGATTTAAAGAGCTTCATCTCCATGAACAGGACATACAGCTCTTCTGTAACCCATTTTCTATTGACATTGAAAATGTGGATACAATTTATCAAATGGAACTGGCTGAACTGAAGAATTTTGACTCTCTGAAAGATGCATTCAAGTCAAGCAGCCTTCCTAATTTCTATGCATTTCTCCCCTCTGAGACATATCCTAATCTCAGGAACCATGCACTCAAAATGGCAACCATCTTTGGCAGCACTTATATCTGTGAACAGACTTTTTCCAGAATGAAACATCTGAAATCTCCAACCAGATCTAGACTAACTGATACACACTTGCATCACTTGTTACGACTAGCAGTGACAAATATGCAACCGGACATTGACCATCTCATTAGCCTAAAGCAGGCCCATAGTTCCCATTGAAATACTGGTAACTTTGTTGATTTAACTTTACTTGTTCTTCATTTTAAATATTGTATTTGTTCCCGTTTTGTTTTTTTACTTCAAAATAAGATATGTGCAGTGTGCATAGGAATTTGTTCATAGTTTTTTTTTTTAACTATAGTCTGGCCCTCCAACGGTCTGAGGGACAGTGAACTGCCCCCTGTTTAAAAAGTTTGAGGACCCCTGGTGTAGATGTACCACAGTTTTCTAATCCACTCTTGTGTTGATTTGTTGATGATAGCCATTCTGACAGGTGTGAGATGGTACCTCATTGTCATTTTGATTTGCATCTCTCAGATAATTAGTGACTTTGAGCATGTTTTCACATGTCTCTTTGCCTTCCTTCTGTCTTCTTTCAAAAAGTTTCTATTTAGGTCCGTTGACCATTTTTTTATTGGATCATTTATCTTTCTTTTATTCAACACCCATTTTGATAAAAATTATCAGCAAGCTGGGAATAGAAGGATCATACCTAAACATAATAAAAGTCATATATGACAAACCCACAGCCAACATCATACTCAATAGGCAAAAACTAAAACCATTTCCCCTAAGAACAGGAACAAGACAGGGATGCCCACTCTCACCACTCCTGTTCAACATAGTACTAGAATTACTAGCCATTGTTATCAGACAAGAAGAAGAAATAAAAGGCATCCAAATTGGAAAAGAACAAGTAAAATTGTCCTTATTCGCAGATGACATGATACTGTACATAGAAAACCCTAAAGACTCCATCAAAAAATTATTAGACTTAATAAAAGAATTTGGCAATGTAGCAGGATACAAAATTAATGCCAAGAAATCTATGGCATTTATATACACCAACAGTGAACTTACAGAAAGAGAGACTAAGAAAACAATCCCATTTATCATTGCACCAAAAAAATTAAGATACCTAGGAATAAACTTAACTAAGGAGGTAAAAGAACTATATGCGGAAAACTATAGGACACTGAAAAAAGAGATAGAGGAAGACATAAAAAGATGGAAGAACATAATGTGTTCATGGATTGGTAGAATCAATATCATCAAAATATCCATACTAACCAAAGCAATCTGTAGATTCAATGCATTCCCCATTAAAATACCAACGGCATATTTCACAGACCTAGAACGAACTTTCCAAAAACTCATCTGGAATAAAAAAAGACCCTGAATAGCAGTAGCAATCCTGAGAAAAAAGAACAAAGTAGGTGGGATCTCAATACCAGATATCAAGCTGTATTACAAAGCCACTGTTCTCAAAACAGCCTGGTACTGGCACAAGAACAGACATATAGATCAATGGAATAGAATAGAGAACCCATAAATTGACCCAAGCCACTTTGCTCAATTAATATTTGACAAAGGAGGCATGAACATACAATGGAGGCAAGACAGTCTTCAATAAATGGTGTTGGGAAAATTGGACAGATACATGCAAAAAAATAAAACTAGACCACCAACTTACACCATACACAAAAATAAACTCAAAATGGACAAAGAACTTAAACATAAGACAGGAAACCATAAAAATATTAGAGGAATCCACAGACAGCAAAATCTCAGACATTTGCTAAAGCAATTTCTTCACTAATACTGCTCCTAGGGCAATGGAAACTATGGAGAAAATAAACAAATGAGACTACATCAAAATAAAAAGCTTCTGAACAGCAAAAGAAACCATCAACAAAACAACAAGAAAGTCCACTGCATACGAGAACATATTTGCCAATGTAATCTCTGATAAGGGTTTAATCTCCAATATTTACAGGGAACTCATACAACTTAAAAAAAGAAGGTAAATAACCCAATCAAAAAATGGGCAACGGACCTAAATAGTTACTTTTTGAAAGAAGACTGAAGGAAGGCCAAGAGTCATATGAAAACATGCTCAAGGTCACTAATCATCTGAGAGAAGCAAATCAAAACAACAATGAGGTACCAACTCACACCTGTCAGAATAGCTATCACCAACAAATCAAGAAATGACAATTTCTGGCAAGGATGTGGAGAAAAAGGAACCCTCGTGTACTGCTGTTGGGAATGAAGAATGGTGCATCCACTGTGGAGAACAGTATGGAGTTTCCTCAAAAAAATAAAAATGGAACTCCTATTTGACCCAATGATCCCACTTCTTGGACTATACCCCAAGAAACTAGACACACCAATTATAAAGGATATATGTACCCCTGTGTTCATAGCAGCACAATTCACCATAGATAAGATTTGGAAACAGCCTAAGTGCCCATCAGCAAATGAGTGGATTAGAAAACTGTGGTACATCTACCCAATGGAGTACTACGCTGCGGTAAAAAAGGAGTTCTTATCATTTGCAACAGCGTGGATGGATCTGGTGAGCATTATGCTAAGTGAAATAAGCCAGTCAGAGAAAGATAAATATCACATGATCTCACTCATTTATTGAATATAATGACCAACATAAACTAATGATCAAAAACAGGTCCAGAGACAGAGAAACATCGATCACACCATCAAACCTCATAGGGAATTTAGGGAGTGTGGGGGTAAGAGGGAAAGATCAACCAAAGGACTTGTATGCATGCATATAAGCACAACCAATGGACACAGACAACAGGAGGGTGAGGGCATGAGTGTGGGATCAGGGGTGGTAATGAGGGGATAAGGACACATATGTAACACTTTAATCAATAAGAAATTTTATCAAAAGGAAAATGAGAACAAAAAATAGAATTTTACATATGTTCAGCTCATTCATTATTTTATATAATTCTAAAATCAATCCTGTGATATATGAATTTCTTTATTATCAGCACATCCTAATATATAAAAACCCAGGTTCTGTAGCAACTGACTGAAGGCTCGACTGAACACCACAAGTCAGTCCTGCAGTCAGTGCTGGCTTGCTGTGGCAACCCAGCACTGACTGCCAAGGGGCTGTGGATCAGGCCCGGAGAGAGGCCTGAAAAGAGAGTCAGGGTCTGATCCACAGCCTCCCTCGCAGCTGTTGATCCGCCGTTGCCTCTCTCTTTCTCTCCGGGCTTTGCCAGCACCTGCGCCTCTGTTTCTCTCCAGGTTGCTGATCAGCCCCGCCTCTCTGATCAGGCTCGGAGATGGGCCCAGAGATGCTGACTGGCATAGAAACCAACCAATCAGGACCAAATCTGGTTGAACTGTGAGGAGCCAATGGCTGCCTAGGAGGCGGAGCTTTTGATGCTGACTGGCATAGAAACTGACCAATCAGAACCAAATTGTCCAGCAGGGAAGAGCAGTTGAGGGTGAGATCAGGCCTGAAGGGGAGGGCAGTTGGGGGCAACCAGGCCAGCAGGGGAGGGCAGTTGGGGGCGAGATCAGGCCGGCAGGGGAGGGCTGTTGGGGACAAGATCAAACCGGCAGGGGAAGGCCGTTGGGGGCAACCAGGCTGGTAGGGGAGGGCAGTTAGGAGTGATCAAGCAGGCAGAGGCAGTTAAGGGCGATCAGGCAGGCAGGCAGAGAGGTTAGGGGTGATCAGGCAGGCAGGCATAGGGGTTAGGGGCAATCTGGCAGGCAGGCAAGTGAGCGGTTAGGAGCCAGAGGTCCCAGATTGTGAGACGGATGTCTGACTGCCAGTTTAGGCCCAATTCAGACATCCGCCGTTGCCTCTCTCTTTCTCTCCGTCCCCAATTGGAGATGGTGCAGGCTGGGCTGAGGAAAACCCCCCTCTGTGCACAAATTTTGTGCACCGGGCCACTAGTTTTATGTATAAAGAAGTTGAGAAACTTGTCCCTGGTTCCAAATAATAAGTGTTAGAGTGGAAATTTGAAATTAGGTAGTCCAAAATGTTTTTAAGGCAAGTTTATAGGGCTACTAACACATCTGAGTTTGGACATTTCTCTCAGAAAAGGGTAATTTATCTTAATAAAGTAGACCAAAGCACAAGTGAACATCTGAGAGAGCCAGTGATGTTTTTGTTTGTTTCTTTAAAATCATCTAATTTTAAATTTTATTGCAATTTTAATTTTATTTTTATTGTTTACACTATTACACATGTCCATTTGCCCCCTTTGTCCTCCGACCTTCCCCCACCCTTGTTCCCCCTTCCTTCTGTCCATAGTTATTCTGTTGTCTATGTCTATGGGTTATGCATATACCATATTCTTTGGCTAATCTCTTCTTCTTTCATCCAGTCCCCTCTCTCTGCAACCCTCTGACAGCCATCAGCCCGTTCCATGTATCCATGCCTCTCTATTTTGTTCATCAATTTATTTTGTTCATTAGATTCCACACATAAGGGAGATCTTATGGTATTTGTCTTTCACCCACTGGCTTATTTCACCTAGCATTGTTTGAATTTTTACCTTTACGTTCCTAGTACTTTAAAAAATTATTTGTATTTAGAAAGTACTATGTAAATATTGTTAAATAAATATTTTAACATATTAATGGAATATGCATTCATAAAAGTTTTAAATTAATTTTATTTTGCTCAGTGATACAGATTATAAAATTCTCTAATGAAACAAAATCAACAAAATGAAAAGACAACCCACTAAGCAGCAGAACATATTTACCAATGATATGTCTGATAAGGGGTTAATATACAAAATTTATAAAGAATTTATACAACTCAACACCAAAAACAACAACAACAACAACAACAACAACTCATAAACCATTCTTATTAAAAAATGGCCAAAGATCCTGAATAGACATTTATCCATAGAGGACATACAGATGACCAATAGACATATGAAAAGATGCTCAATGGCATTAGTCGTCAGAAAAAAAATGGAAATTAAAACCACACTGAGATATATCACATGGCTATCATAAAATGACATATGGTAGCTGAGTGGATAAGGAAACATAACCCATATCTATATATGCTGTCTAAGAGAAACCCACATTAGAAGAAAAGACTCACACAGGATTAAAGTGAAGGGATGGGAAAAAACTTCCATGCAAATGGGAAAAAAAAGTTGGGTTGCAATACTCATATTTGGCAAAATAGACTTCAAAACGAAGGCCATAACAAGACTCAGTGAAGTCATTTTCTTAATACAAAAAGGATTGATCCAACAAGAGGCTATAACCCTGTTAAACATATATACAAACAACAGTAGCACCCAAATATACAGAAAAAATCACCTAGAGTACATAGAAGGTGAGATCAATAGCAATGCAATCATAGTGGGGGACTTTAACACCCCCACTGACTTCACTGGATTGTTATTCTAGACAAAAAACCAACAAGTAAACAGCAACCCTAAATGACACACTAGATCAAATAAATTAAATAGACATATAGGATATTTGAATCCAAAGCTACAGAATATAGATTCTTCTCAAGTGTACAGGGGACATTCTCAAAGACAGATGACATGATAGGACACAAACTGAGTCTCTACAAATTCAACAGGACTGAAAACATATCAACCATTTTCTCTGATAACAATGGCATAAAACTAGAGATCAACTACTATAAAAACACTCCAAAACATTCAAACACATGGAGGCTACATAACATGTTATTAAGGAATGAATGCGTTACCAATGAAATCAAGGAAAAAATAAAATCATCTTTGAAACAAATAAAAATGAACACACAACAACCCAAAACCTATGGGACACAGTAAAAGCAATCCTGAGAGGGAAGTTCACAGCACTACAGGCCAACCTAAAGAAATAAGAAAAATTAACTATCTAACCCTATAAATTAAATATCTAGAAAGAGAACAGCAAGAAAATCCCAGAGTAAGTAGAAGGAAGAAAATAATAAACATCAGATAATAAATAAATTTATTCAGAGAATAAATAAATAAAATAAAGACTAATCAAACAATAAACAAACAAAAAGATCAATGCAACCAAGAGATTGTTCTTTGAAAAGATAAAAAAGTTTTATGAACCTTTAGCCAGACTCATCAAGAAACAAAGAGAGAGAACTCAAATAAATAAAATTAGAAACAAAATAGGTGGAATAACAACTGATATCACAGAAATACAAAGGATTGTAAGAAAATAAAATGGACAACTAAATATGCCAACAAGCTGGACAACCTGGATGAAATGGACATATTCCTAGAAAAATACAACCTTCCAAAATTGAATCAAGAAGAATCAGAAAAACTGAATAGGCCAATAAGAACTGATGAAATTGAGGTAGTAATAAAAAGACTCCTAACAAACCAAAGCAGTCCTCTGGATGGCTTCAGAGTGGAGTTTTCCCAAATCTTCATAGAACCACTAACAGCTATCCTCCTCAAATTATTTCAAACAAAATCTAAGAGGAAGGAACACTTCCAAGCTGGTTTTTGGAGACCAGCATTAGCCTAGTTCCAAAACCAGATAAAGACACTACAAAGAAAGATAATTACAAGCCATTATCCCTAATGAACATAGATGTAAAAATCCTCAAGAAAATATTAGCAAATTGGATCCAGCAACACACTAAAAAGATCATACATCAGGACTAAGTGGGATTTATTCTGGGGATGCAAAGCTGGTACAAGATTGACAAATCAATAAATATGATATATAACATAAATAAATTGGAAGACAAAAATCACATAATCATATCAATTGATGCAGAAAAGCATTTGACAAAATCCAACACGCTTTTTTGAAAACTCTCAGCAAAATGGGAATAGAAGGATCATAACTCAACATTATAAAGGCCATATATGACAAACCTACTACCAGCATCATACTCAATGGGTAAAAACTAAAACCATTTTACCTAAGAACAGGAATAAAGACAGGGATGCCTGATTTCAGCACTCTTATTCAACACTAGAGGCCCTGTGCATGAAATACGTGCACTGTGGGGGGTTCCCCTCACCCCGGTCTGTGCCCTCTCATAGTCCGGGACCCCTTGGGGGATGTCCAACTGCCGGGGGGATCGGGCCTAAGCTGGAAGTTGGACATCCCTCTCGCAGTCCAAGACCCCTTGCTCCTTACCACTTGCCTGCTTGCTGCTCCTTACCTCTCAGCTTGCTGTTCCTTAGCATTGCCATGGAGACAGGAGAGGCTCCCGCCACTGCTCACCAGCCATGAGCCCAGCTTTTGGCTGAGCGGTGTTCCCCTATGGGAGCGCAATGACCACCAGGGGGCAGCTCCTGTGTTGAGCATCTGCCCCCTGGTGATCAGTGCATATTTTAACAACATGTTGTTCCACCGTTCGGTCAATTTGAATATTAGGGTTTTATTATATAGGATTGTTCTGGAAGTCCTAGCCACAGCAATTCGACAAGAAGAACAAATAAAAGACATCCAAATTGGAAAAGAGGAAGTAAAGGAGTCATTATTCCCAGATGGCATGATATTTTGTACATAGAAAACCCTAAAGACTCCACCAAAAATACTAAATTTAATACATGAATGTGGCAATGTAGCAGGATACAAAATTAACACCCAAAAATCTATGGAATTTTTATACACCAATAATGAACTCCCAGAAAGATCAAATAAATAAACAATCATATTTACCATTGCAACACAAAAATTAAGATACTTAGGGATAAAATTAACCAAGGATATAAAACACCTATACTCAGAAAACTACAAGACTTTGAAAAAAGAGACAGAGTAAGATATAAACAAGTAGAAGAATATACTGTGTTCATGGGTTGGTAGAATTAACATCATTAAAATGTCCATACTACTCAAAGCAATCTATAGATTCAATGCAATCCCTACTAAATTATCAATGGCATATTTCACAGATCTACAACAAATATTCCAAAAATTTATATGGTAAAATAAAGGGGCCTGGAGACCAAAAAAATGGTGACAGAATAGACAGACGTGTCCCAAGCCTTGTCTGGAGCAGAAAGAAAGAACAGCTGAGGGTCGCACGCGGAGTGTTTATTGGCGAGTTAAGGGACAGCTATACTCCAGCAGAAGGTGGGGGACTGCTGGACGGGGTTCCCCTGACAAGGCAGCCCCCACTGCTGCTGGGTTCCCTCCTAAGGTGACCAGCTCGAACATGGAGACCATGCCATCTTGAAGGGGAAAGTGGATGTTATCAGAAGCCTGAAAGTCTACAACTGCAGCACCCACCAAACAGCTTCGAACCTCAGAACACCAGTCCCCAATTGGCGCAAACACACAGATTCAGAGGAGCTCTACACTCTTCCACAGAAAGGTCAGATTTCGCCTGGGATAAGGAGAGAGAGAAATACATAACCAGACATCCGGAGAAGAGAGACAATTAGGAGACAAAGAAAGACCCTGCATATGAAAGAAAAGCAGGCATCACCAGAAAAGGAAGTAAACGAATTCGAAGCAAGCAAACTGTCAGAGAAAGAATTCAGAGAAATGGTCAGAAGGTGGCTGAAAAGAATGGAAGACAAATTCAACAATATGAGTAAGAACCAAGAGGAAATGAAGAAGAACCAAGAATAAATGAAAAATGATATCGCTGCTGTAAAGAACTCAATAGAAAGCATCAAGAGTAGACTAGAAGAAGCAGAGGACTGCATCAGTGACCTAGAAGACAAGGTGGGAAAAAATACCCAAGTAGAAGAGCTTCTAGAAAAAAAAAATTAAAAAGTAGGAGGAGAGCCTAAGAGAACTTTGGGACAACACGAAACAAAACAACATCCGCATAATAGGGGTTCCAGAAGAAGAGGAAACTGAGCAAGGAATAGAAAACCTGTTTGAAGAAATAATGACAGAAAACATCCCTGATATATGGAAGAAAAAACCCACACAAATCCAAGAAGCTCACAGAGTCCCAAGCAAAATGAAACCCAAAAGACCAACGCCAAGGCACATTATAATTAAATTGGCAAACACTAACGACAAAGTAAGAATCTTTAAAAAGTGGCCAGAGAGAGACAGAAAGTTACATACAAAGGAACCCCCATCAGACTAGCAACTGATTTCTCAACAGAATCTCATCAGGCCAGAAGGGAATGGAATGAAATATACAAAGTCATGCAAAGGAAGGGTCTGAATCCAAGAATACTGTACCCAGCAAGGCTATCAATCAAAATTAAAGGTGAAATCAGGAGCTTCACAGACAAAAAAGGACTAAGGGGAATTATTACCACCAAATCACCAATGAAAGAAATGCTAAAGGGTCTGATGTAAAAAAAATTATATAGGAAGTGAAGAAGGAGCACAGTGGTAAAGAATAAAAACGGCAACCAATAAGTACCTATCAATAATAACTTTAAATGTAAATGGATTAAATGTCCCAATCAAAAGACATAGGGTAACGGATTGGATAAGAAAACATGACCCATATATCTGCTGTCTACAAGAAACCCACCTCAGAAAAAAAGACGCACACAGATTGAGGGTGAAGTGATGGAAACAGGCTTTTCAGGCAAATGGAAATGAATAAAGAGCTGGGGTAGCAATACTTATATCTGACAAATTAGATCTCAAAGTGAAGGACATAACCAGAGATAAGGAAGGCCACTTTATAATACTAAAGGAAGCAATCCAACAAGAAGAAATGATTCTGGTAAACATATACGCACCCAATACAGGAGCACGCAAATACATAAAAAAAAAAAAAACTCCTGGGGGACATCAAGGGAGAGATTGACAGCAATACAATCATAGTAGGAGACTTTAATACCCCACTATCAACATTGGACAAATCCTCTAAACAAAAAATCAGCAAATAAACATCAATCATAAATGCTCACTAGACGAGATGGAATTAATTGACATCTTCAGAACATTTCACCCCAAAGCCACAGAATATACATTCTTCTGAAGAGCACATTGGTCATTTTCAAAGATAGACCATATGTTGGGTCAAAGGCAAAGTCTCTTCAAATTTAAGAAGATAGAAATCATATCAAGTATCTTCTCAGATCACAGTGGCATTAAACTGGAAATCAACTACTATAAAAACAATCCCAAAAAATCAAGCACATGGAGACTAAACAGCTTGCTTTTAAATAATGACTGGGTTACCAGAGAGATCAAGGAAAAAATAAAAAACATCATGGCAACAAATGACAATGTAAACACAACAATCCAAAATCTATGGGACACAGTGAAAGCAGTCTTGAGAGGGAAGTTCATAGCTCTACAAGACTACTGAAAAAAATAAGAAACAATGGTAATGAATTACCTAACCCTACAACTCCAAGAGTTAGAAAGAGAGCAACAAGAAAAGCACAGTCTAAGCGGAAGGAAGGAAATAATAAAGATCAGAGTGAAGATAAATGACATAGAGACCAAAGAAACAATACAAAACATCAACAATACGAAGAGCTGGTACTTTAAATGGATAAACAATATTGAGGAACCTCTAGCCAGGCTCACCAAGAAGCAAAGAGAGAGGACCCAAATAAACAAAATCAGAAATGAAAGAGGTGAAATAACAACAGATCCCACCAAAACACAAAGGATTGTTAAAAAATACTATGGCCAACTATATTCCAACAAACTGGAAAATCTGGAGGTAATGGACATATTCCTAGAAAAATACAACCTTACAAAATACAATCAGGAATAATCTAAACATCTCAATAGCACAATAACTATGGAAGAAATTGAAGTAGTCATCAAAAAGCTTCCAGCAAACAAAAGCCCGGGGCCAGAAGGCTTCACAGGGTAATTTTACCAGATTCAAGGAAGAACTAAAACCTATCCTCCACAGACTATTCCAACAATTCAAGAGGAAGGAACACTTCCAAGCTCCTTCTATGAAGCCAGCATCACCCTAATACCAAAGACAGATAAAGACAACACAATGAAAGAGAATTACAGAAAAATATCCCTCATGAACATAGATGCCAAAATCCTCAACAAAATTCTAGCGAATTGGATCCAGCAGTATATCAGTAAGATTATACACCATGACCAAGTGGGATTTATCCCAGGAATGCAAGGATGGTACAATATCCTCAAATCAATAAACTTGATACATCACATAAACAAATTGAGAGGTAAAAATCACATAGTCACATCATTTGATGCAGAAAAAGCATTTGACAAAAACCAACACCCTTTCTTGATAAAAACTCTCAACAAAGTGGGAACAGAAGGATCATACCTCAACATAATAAAAGCTATATATGATAAACCCACAGCAAACATCACACTCAATGGGCAAAAACTAAAACCATTTCCCCTAAGAACAGGAACAAGACAGGGATGCCCACTCTCACCACTCCTGTTTGACATAGTACTGGAAGTATTAGCCATTGCAATTAGACAAGAAGAATAAATGAAAGGCATCCAAATTGGAAAAGAAGAAGTAAAGCCGTGCTTATTCGCAGTTGACATGCTATTGTACATAAAAAAAACCGAAAGACTCCATCAAAAAACTAATAGACTTAATAAATGATTTCGGCAATGT
Source organism: Cnephaeus nilssonii (assembly GCF_951640355.1). Lineage (NCBI taxonomy): Eukaryota > Metazoa > Chordata > Mammalia > Chiroptera > Vespertilionidae > Cnephaeus > Cnephaeus nilssonii. Next base: position 31,216,693 of record NC_137071.1, read on the forward strand.
AACAGGATACAAAATTAATGCCGAGAAATCTATGGCATTTGTATACACCAATAGTGAACTTACAGAAAGAGAGACTAAAAAAGCAATTGCATTTACCATCGCACCAAAAAAATTAAGATACCTAGGAATAAACTTAACTAAGTAGGTAAAAGACCTATACGTGGAAAACTACAGGACACTGAAAAAAGAGATAGAAGAAGACGTAAACAGATGGAAGAACATACCATGTTCATGGATTGGTAGAATCAACATCATTAAAATGTCCATACTACCAAAGGCAACCTATAGATGCAGTGCACTCCCCATTAAATACCAATGGCATATTTCTCAGACCAAGAACAAACTCTCCAAATATTTATCTAGAATAAAAAAAGACCCCAAATAGCCACAGCAATCCTGAGAAAGAAGAATAATGTAGGTGGGATCTCAATACCAGATTTCAAGCTGTATTACAAAGCCACTGTTCTCAAAACAGCCTGGTACTGGCACATGAACAGACATATAGACCAATGGAATAGAATAGAGAATTCAGATATTGACCCAAACCACTATGCTCAATTAATATTTGATAAAGGAGGCATGAACATTCAATGGAGTCAAGACAGTCTCTTCAATAAATGGTGTTGCGAAAATTGGACAGATACATGCAAAAAAAAATGAAACTAGACCACCAACTTACACCATACACAAAAATAAACTCAAAATGGATAAAGGACTTAAATATTAGACAGGAAACCATAAAAATACTAGAGGAATCCACAGGCAGCAAAATCTCAGACATATGCTGAAGCAATTTCTTCACCGATACCACTCCTAAGACAATGGAAACTAAAGAGAAAATCAACAATTAGGACTACATCAAAATCAAAAGCTTTTGCACAGCACAAGAGACCATCAACAAAACAACAAGAAAGCCCACTGTATGGGAGAACATATTTGCAAATATTATCACTGATAAAGGTTTAATCTCCAACATCTACAAGCAACTTATACAACTTAATAAAAGGAAGATAAATGATCCAATAAAAAAATGGGCAACGGACCTAAATAGAATCTTTTCAAAGGAAGATAGAAGGAAGGCCAAAAGACACATGAAAACATGCTAATTATTGGAGAGATGCAAATCAAAACAACAATGCGGAACATCTCACACCTGTAAAAATGGCTTTCATCAACAAATCAACAAACGACAAGTGTTGGCAAGGATGCGCAGAAAAAGGAACCCTCGTGCACTGCTGGTGGGAATGCAGACTGGTGCAGCCACTGTGGAGAACAGTATGGAGTTTCCTCAAAAAACTACAAACGGAACTCCCATTTGACCCAGTAATCCCACGCCTAAGAATATGTCCTAAGAAACTAGAAACACCAATCAGAAAGGATATATGCACCCCTATGTTCATAGCAGCACAATTTACAGTAACTCAGATTTGGAAAGAGCCTAGGTGCCCGTCAGCAGATGACTGGATCAGAAAACTATGGTACATCTACACAATGGAATAGTATGCTGCCATAAAAATGAAGGAATTCTTACCATTTGCAGCAACCTGGATGGAACTGGAGAGCTTTATGCTAAGTGAAATAAGCCAGTCAATGAAAGACAAATACCACACGATCTCACTCATTTTTAGATACTAAATAACATTATAAACTGATGAACAAAAAGATAGACACAGAGGCAGTAAAGCATCAAACAAACTGTCAAATTACATTGGGAAGGTTAGGGAGAGTTGGGGGGATAAGAGATCAACCGAAGGACTTGTATGCATGCATATAAACATAACCAATGGACTCAAAACACTGGGGGGTGACAGCATGTATGAGAGTGGGGTAGGGGGTCAATGGTAAGATATGTACACATATAATACCTTAATTTAAAAAATGGAAAAAAATAAAATCTCAAATAAAATAATAAAAAAATAAAGGGGCCTGAATAGCCTCAAAAATCTGGGGAAAGAAGAACAAAGTTGGAGTGATCACAATACCAGATATCAGGTTATACTACCAAACTATTGTAATCAAACCGGCTTTGTACTGGCAAAGAACAAGCATATAGATCAATGGAACAGAACAGAGAGCCCAGAAATCGACCTAAATCATTATGCTCAATATTAGACAAAGGAGGCAGGCGCATACAATGCAGAATAGACCACAGCTTCAATAAATGGTGTTGGAAAAATTGGACAGATACATACAAAAAATGAAACTAGACCACCAACTTACACCATACAGAAGTATAAACTCAAAATGTATAAAATACTTAAATGTAAGCCATGAAACCATAGAATTCTTAGAAGAAATCATAGGCAGCACAATCTCAGACATCTCTCGTAGCAATATGTTTACTAATACATCTCCTAGGGCAAATAAATAAACAAACCTAAGGAGAAAATAAACAAATGGGACTACATCAAAATAAAAGCTTCTTCACAGGAAAAGAAACCATCAACAAAATGCAAACGGAGCCCACTGTATGAAAGAACATATTTGGCAATAATACATCTGATAAAAGGAACACTTATAACTTAGCAAAAGGAAGACAATAAATCCAATTTTAAAATAGGCAAAGGGCCTATATAGACACTTTTCCAAAGAAGACATGCACATGGCCAAGAGACACATGGCATAATGCTCAGTCACTAATCATCAGGGAGATGCAAATTAAAATGACAATGAGGTATCACCTCACATCTGTCAGACTAGTTATCACAACAAATCAACAAATAGCAAGTTCTAGTGAGGATGTGGAGAAAAGGGAACCCTAGTACACTGCTAGTGGGAATTCAGACTGGTGCAGCCACCGTGGAAAACAGTATGGACTTTCCTCAAGAAGTTAAAAATGCAACTGTCATTTGACCCAGTGTTCCCATTTCTAGGAATATATCCTAAGAAACCAAAAAAATCAATCAGAATATAATGATCAAGATAAACTGATGATCAAAAACAGGTCCAAAGACAGAGAAACATCGATCAGACCACCAAACCTCAGAGGGAAGGTAGGGGAGGGTGGCGGTAAGGGGGAGAGATCAACCAAAGGACTTGTATGCATGCATATAAGCCTAACCCAGGGGTCCTCAAACTTTTTAAACAGAGGGCCAGTTCACTGTCCCTCAGACCTTTGGAGTGCCGGACTATAGTTTAAAAAAAAAACTATGAACAAATTCTTATGCACACTGCACATATCTTATTTTGAAGTAAAAAAACAAAATGGCAAAAACACCCGCATGTGGCCTGCGGGCCTTAGTTTGAGGACGCCTGGCCTAACCAGTGGGTCACAGACAACAGGGGGGTGGGGGCATGAGTGGGGGTGTTTGGGAAGGTAATTGGGGGATGAGGACAAATATGTAATACCTTAATAAATAAAGAAATTTAAAAAATAAAAAAAGAATGTATGTACCCCTATGTTCATAGCAGTACAATTTATAATAGCTAGGATCTTGAAACAAGTGCCCATCAGTAGATGAGTGTATGAAAAAGCTGTGGTACATTTACCATGGACTACTATGCAGCTGTATAAAAGAAGGATCTCTTACCCTTTGAGCTAGCATGACGGGACCTGGAGATTATTATGCTAAGCAAAATAAGCCAGTTATAGAAAGACAAGTATCATATGATCTCACTCATGTGTGAAATCTAATAAACAAAATAAACTGATGAAGAAAATAGATCCAGATACATAGAAGCAACTGAGCACACTGATAAATCTCAGAGGGAAGGCAGAGGTGGTGGTTTGGTGAGGAGAAATTAATTGGCAAACTTATATGCATATATTCACAGCTCATGGACACAGACAATAGTTAGGTGAAGGTTTTGGAGGGCCGGGGGCTGGGTGGAGAGTGTCAATGGGAAAAAGGGGGACATCAAGAATACTTTCAGTAATAAAGATAATAAATCAACAAATGGCAAGTGTTGGCTAGAATGTGGGGCAAAGGCAAACATGTACTGTTGGTGGGGATGCAGATTGGTGCAGTCATTGTGGAAAGCAGTATGAAATAACTCAAAAAATTAAAAATGGACACAGCAATTCCATTTCTGGGAATGTATACAAAGACACTCAAAACTCTAATTCAAAAGAAGATATGCACCTCTATGTTCATAGCAGTATGATTTACAATAACCCAGATTTGGAAATATCCCAAGTGTCCATCAGTAGATGAGTGGATAAAAATGCTGTTGTACAATGGAATACTACTCAGTTGGAAAAAAAGAAGTAAATCTTACCTTTTGTGAAAGCTTGGATGGACCTGGAGAGAATTATGCTAAGTGAAATAGGACAGTTACAGAAAGACAAATTTGATGCAATTTCACTTATATGTGGAATATAATAAAAAAAAATTAACAAACAAAATAGAAACAGACATAGAGAGAACAGACTGACAGCTGTCAAAAGGAAGAGGGTTGAGGGTGGGAAAAATGTGAAAAATGTGAAAGGACCAAGCAAAGAAAGTGCAAATATTAGACACAGACAAAAGTGTGGTGATTATAAGAGGAAAAGGGGGTTTGGGGAAATAAGTGGTGATGGAAGAAGGCTTAACATGGGTTGGTAAATACACAACACAATATACAGATGATGTATTATAGAATTGTACACCTGAAACCTATATAATTGTATTAAGCAATGTCACCTCAATAACGTCAAAAATATTTTAAAAATATATTTTTGGCTTTAACTGTACATATAAGTTTAGTTAACCTTTTGGGATATAAGATATATTTCATAGTGGTAATATAAAAAAGGAAAAGACAACACACTCAGTGGAGAACATATTTTTCAATGATATATCTGATAAGGGGTTAATATATAAAATTTTAAAAGAATTTGTACAACTCAATGCCAAAAATATTAGCAATCCAATTTAAAAATGGCCAAAGAACCTGAATAGACACTTCTCCAAAGAGGACATACAGATGGCCAATAGACATATGAAAAGATGCTCAACCTTGCTCTATACAGAAGGAAAATATAATTCTTATCAGCTAAATATAGGATACTTCTTCATTCATGTATTGTGACAACCAATACATATTTTTACAACTACTATTTATTTATCTTTGCAACTGCTATCTTCATTAAAGAGATTAAATGCTAAAGCTTAGAGGAGAAATAATTAATAGTTGTTGTCAATAAGGAATAAGCACAATCCACTCTATCTATCCTACTAACTTTGACTAAAAATACTGGAAGTAATTCATGGAGCATGTCTCTGAAGAATAAAAGTAAATGGTAGCAGTTGAATAGGTAAAGGAAAAAAACAGACTTGAGGTATCACTGAGCAAGCAAAAGCTTTGCTCTATTCTCTTTACTTTGACATTCCCCAGACTGTACTCAAAGACAGTCTGTATCCTAGAACTAGGACCCAAAGAGCTTCAAAATAATAACTCTATTTCTGGTCCAAAAAGCAAAAAAGATATATACTTTATGGGTTTGTTAACAAACAAACACAAAAAGACTAAGGGTTACTTTATTACTCTGTTCTCTCCTGCCCAAACTCCCAGCAAATCCCAAGTGCTATTGACAGCAACAGTTGTGGGCAAACTGCCTAAAAATCCAAGGTTAAGGAAGGGAAAATGTTTCTTAAGACTAGAGGAAACATGTCTAAGATCATGTGGGCAATTTCCATTGCTATTTTTCTCTCACAGCTTGGTCTCAAAGAGAAATACAGTTAACACAGGAATGCATCATGGTGGAGACAAGGACGACCCTAATAAATAGCCAGAAGAAAAGGAAGAGAGATCACGAAGGGCTAGAAAGTGTTAGGAGACAATGGAAAAGAGAGATTAAGAAAATTATTCCATAAATTTTATATGAGCCACTGTGTTTATTCCTAAACTAAGCATATAAGACTCTTACTAAAATACCATAGCTATGAGACCTCAACCACACAATATAGGACATTCATGTCCCATTCTGGCTACTGGGTTGAGCATTAATGGGAAGGATTTTAATAGGTGTAAAAGTGTTTGAAAACTAAACTGACATTGAAACCATAGCATGCAAAAAGAAAAGAAACCATAGCATGGAAAAGGAAGATATAAATTTGTAGTTTGAACCTAAACAAATTAATATCCCACTAATAAAAATAAATATTCTGCATAGTATTCTAAAAAGACTCAGAGTAATGAAGAATAATATTAAAAATGCTTATATATAAGTAAATTATGAAACATAAGAAAAATTAAAATCCCAACATCTTAAAAGGGAAAACACACTAAAATATTATAATCACAAATTGTTAAATATTAAATTTATTATACAAATATTTCAAATCAGCTACTAAAACCAGGCTCTAAGGGGAAGGAGAAAACATACTTGAACACTTGGAATGATAGAAATTTCAGCAGACATACATATCATATAAAGATAACCAAATAAAAAATTTGAAACCAAAAAAATAATAACTAAAATTAAAAGATAGCATTAAATGTTGTGGACTGCACCTAAAAAGTGACTACAAAGAAATGTTAGATAGTAAAATGGATACATTAGAAGGGGAAAAGTTCTAAAATCCACAATCTAAATTTCCACCTTAGAAAATGAGAAAAATAAAAACAAAATAAGTCTAAAGCAAGCAATAATATAAAATAAACTGACATAATTAAATAAGAGCTAAGATTAATGAAATTAAATATGAAAACAATACAGAAAATCAATAAAAACAGAAACTTGTTCTTTATGAATTTATTTTTTCAGCATTTTAAATATATAATTGAGGCATAATATTATGTAAGTTTAAGGTGTAAAACATTGATTTGATATATTTATAAACTTTAAAATGATTACTACCATACTATTAGCTATCACCTCCACCCCATTATATAGTTACCAATTTTTTGTTATAAGAACATTTATAATTTACTCTCTTAGCAATATTCAAGTATATGATACAGTGCTATTTTATCTAATAAAAGAGTAATGTGCAAATTAACCATCACTCCACCACACCCACAAGCAACGCCCACAAGTGATGCCCACCAGCCAATCAGGAGCAAGTATGCAAATTAACCCAATCAAGATGGCTGCGGCCCTAGAGAGAGCAGGAGGGCAGCTTGGGTTTCCCCGGCGATGGAGGAAGCCAAGCTTTCTGCACACCCTGGCGGGCCCAGGCCTCCGCTAAAGGCTATAAAGTTTCAATTATAGAAGATAAATAAATCCCAACAAAAATGGCGGCAGCCACGGAGCTGGAGAGAACAGGAGGCTAGGGTTGACCCTGGAGATGGAGGAAGCCAAGCTTCTGCAGCCCTGGCCTGCTTTGGCCTCCGCTTAAAGCTACAAAGTTTCAATTATAGAAGATAAATAAATCCCAACAGAAATGGCTGCCGCCAGGGAGCGATCAGAAGGCTTGGCTCCACTCCAGACTACAAAGTTTCAATTGTAGAAGATAAATAAATCCCAGATACCAGGGCCTCCACTTGGGTCCCCGGGGGGCATGGCCAGACTGCAAACCACCACAAGCTCCTCGCCCAGGCCACCCCATGCCTCAAGGGAACCCCCACCCTGATCCAGGACACCCTTCAAGGCAAACCAGCTGACCCCCACCCATACACCAGGCCTCTATCCTATCTAATAAAAGAGTAATATGCAGATTTACCATCACTCCAACACACAAGATGACTGCCCCCATGTGGCCAAAGATCCTGCCCCCATGTGGACACAAGATGGCCACCACATGATGGCCATCAGGGAAGGGCAGTTGGGAGGGACCAGGCCTGCAAGGGAGGGCAGTTAGGGCTAACCAGGCCGGCAGAGGAGGGAAGTTGGTGGCAAACAGGCTGGCAGGGGAGCGGTTAGACATCAATCAGGTTGGCAGGGAAGTGGTTAGGGGGTGATCAGGCTGGCAGGCAGAAGTAGTTAGGGGCAATCAGGAAGGCAGGCAGGTGAGCAGTTGGGAGCCAGCAGTCCTGGATTGTGAGAGGGATGTCTGACTGCCCGTCCCGGGATCGGGCCTAAACGGGCAGTCAGACATCCCTCGAGGGGTCCCAGATTGGAGAGGGTGAAGGCTGGACTGAGGGACACACACCCACCTGTGCACAAATTTCATGCACCAGGCCTCTAGTCTATATCATAAAAGGCTACCAGACTCACCAGGAGGTGCATTAATAGGTCCTGCGGTGGCCACAGTGGGCGGGACTTCTTGAACATCAGGGGGCGCCGGCAGCCTCTGAGGAGCATCGGGGGCCGCAGGCAGCGTCCACAGAGCATGCTAGGCTTTGCGGGGTGGCGGACATGGCCCTGATGGCAGGTTAGGCCTATGGGACCCTGGGTCTCTAGTTAATTATAATCAACACACTGCTTTAATGGACTTAATTTCATTTACTTTAGTGCTGATTGTTGTTATTTTCCCCCTTCTGCTAACTTTGTCCATAGTTGCTTTTCTCATATGATGTGGTGTATACCAATGCTGTTTATATATTTGTCTTGTTTCTTAATGTAGTCATTCATCACTGTAAATTTAACTCTTAGAGCTGCTTTTATGGAATTCAATTAGTTTTTATATGTCCTGCCTACAGTTTAATTTGTTTCATAATATTTCTCGATGTCTCTTGATTTCTTATTTAATCCATTAATTGTTCAGGAATTTTCCTATTAATCTCCACTTTTTAAAAATTTCCAGCTTTCTTCCTGTTACTGATTTCTAGTTTCATACCACAGTACTCAGGCAAGATACTTGGTATGATTTCACTTTTCTTAAATTTCCTAAGACTTGCTTGTGATCTGTTATTTAATCTATCTGAAAGATTGTTCCATGTGTCCTTGAAAAGAATATGCATTCTGCTGCTTTGAAATTGGATAGGCTCTATATATCTATTATATTTATTTATTCTGAATTATGTTTCAAGTCCAATGTTTCCTATGGATTTGTTTTTGGTCTGGACAATCTATCCTCTGTTCAAAATGAGGTATTGAAGTTCCTCTACTAATAGTATATTATTTTTTTTATTTCTCACTTCAGATATATTAGTATTTGCTTAAAATATTTAGGAGCTCCAATGCAGAGTAAATACTTAATGATTGTTAATTTTTGGTAATGAATTTACACACATCATAATACAATGGCCACCTTTCTCTCTTGTTAGGAATTTTGGCTTAAAATATATTTCGTCTGACATAAGTACAGCTATTCTTTTTTTTGTTTGTTTTAATATATTTTATTGATTTTTTAAAGAGAGAAAGGGCGAGGGATAGAGAGTTAGAAACATCGATGGGAGAGAAACATTGATCAGCTGCCTCTTGCACACCCCATACTGGGTATGTGCCCGCAACCAAGGTACATGCCCTTGACCGGAATCAAACCTGGGACCCTTCAGTTCGCAGGCCGACACTCTATCCACTGAGCCAAACCGGTTAGGGCTGTACAGCTATTCTTGATACATTTTGATTTCCACTTGCAAGGATTACATTTTGCTATTCCTTTACTTTTTGCCTGTGTCCTTAAATCTGAAGCGAATCTCTTATAAGCAGTATATGGTTTGGTCCTTTTTTCTTTCAGCCATTGATTGTATGTTGAGTGAAGAACTCAATCCATTAATATTTAGTAATTATTGCTAGGAAAGAAATTATTAATATTATCCTCTTTTTATTATTATTTTGTGATTTAATTTATTTTCTTGCTTTCTTGTAAATTGATCATTTTTCTTAATGGCATGCTTTGATTTTCTTCTCTTTATTTTTTGTATCTATTATAGATTTTTCTTTGTTGATTAGTTTTGGTTTGGATGATCTATCCACTGTTGAAAATGGGTACTGAAGTCCCCCCTAAATTTTTCTTCATTCTTTCCATTATGTTTACATTAAAAAGCTTACAGATACAAAGTCTGTTTTAATGCTGATAACAATTTAACTTTGATAGCATACAAAAATTATATTCTTCATTCTTCCTCTTTTTACATTTTTCATGTCACCATCTACCTATTTTAAGAAGCTTGTTCTTTAGAATTATTAAGACAACCAACAGGTGTCTAGAAATACTGTAGAAGTAAAAATAACAGAGATTTGGCAATATTGGAAACATAAGAGTGGCTCTCACTTCAGACCATGCAGACATTATAAAAAAATATATTATGGAAACCATTACTTACATAAATTACAAAACTTAGGTGAAGTAGACCAATTCCTTGACATGTAAAAACTACCAAAAGATCATGTGAGATTTATCTTTCTCTGACTGACTTATTACACTTAGCATAATACTCTCCAGCTCCATCCATGCTGTTGCAAATGATAAAAGTTCCTTCTTTTTTATAGCAGCATAGTATTCCATTGTGTAGATGTACCACAGTTTTCTAATCCACTCATCTGCTGATGGGCACTTAGGCTGTGATGAACAAAAACAGATTCAGAGACAGAGAAGCATCGATCAGATGCTCAAACCTCAGAGGGAAGGTAGGGGAGTGTGGGGGTAAGAGGGAGAGATCAACCAAAAGACTTGTATGCATGCATATAAGCATAACCAATGGACAGAGACAGCAGGGGGTTAGGGCATGTACAGGAGTGGAGTGGGGGGCAATGTGGGATTTGGACACATATGTAATACCTTAATCAATAAAAAAATCAATAAAGAAACTTCCCAAAGAATAGGTAATTTTAATTGTCTTGTATATAGTACAATTGAATATATATTTTAAATTTTCCTTTTTTTTCAGTCTCATACATTTTAAAAATGTGAACATTAATTTATTTCATTTGGCAAACCTTATTCTATAATAATTAAAATAGAAATTTAACCCTTTGCACTCGCTTGCTTTTTTCTCGAGCTGCTACCCTAACCGTGTCAAGTCACAATCGACATCCGAGTGCAAAAGGTTAAATTTCTCTAATAGAAGATATAATTGATGCATGTACAATTTTCTAGCCATGTCAGAAAACTGATTTTTTTTTTATTTACCACTGGAGGCCCATTGCACAAAGATTCGTGCAATAGGCCTTTCTTTCCCTGGCTGCTGGCACCAGTTTTTCTCCAGCACCTGGGACCCGGGCCTCAGTGGAGCCAATCCTGCAGCCTTCAGCGTAGCCAAGCCTTCAGCCTTCAGGCTTGGCTCCAGCTGCAGCGGAGTTTTCAGTCTTCAGTCTTCAGTCTCCGCTCAGGCGGAGCCTTCAGTCTTCGCTCTGTGCCAGCGTATGCAAATTAACCTGCCATTTTGTTGGGTTAATTTGCATACTCCTGATTGGCTGGTGGCCGTCGCAAAGGTATGGTCAATTTGCATAGTTCTCTTTTATTAGTGTAGATACTCCATTGTAGAAATGATGTCTCTAGGTTTATTATGAATATTATAGGAATGTTTCTCTATAGAATAACATACAGCAGTTATCACCAGAAGATTTTATTAATTTCTATTTACTCAAATATGTAATGAAATATAATTTCATTTTTAAAATTATATTAAACTTCTTGATAAAATGATTAGATTGCATTTTTTCCAGTGTGTATATTATTACTTTATCAGAAATCCATGCAAGGAGTTGCTGGGTTCCCTACGTTAGAATTCTCACAAAGCTGCCATCAATGTATCAGATAGCTGTGTTCTCATGTGGAGCTCAGGAGCTCCTTCCAATAGTATGTAGTTTTGGGAAAGAAATCAGTTATTGGAAATTGAAGGACTGAGGTTCCCATTTTCTTTCTAGCTGTTGCTTCAGGGTCATTTTCAGGTCATTCTTAGGTACTTACTATGCTATGCAGCTCCTTCCATCTTCAAAGGAAGCAATAGAGAACCTCTCTCTCACTCTTTGAATTTCTCACCCCAGGAAAAGCCCTGTCCCATTTAAAGACTCAGCTGATTAAGTCTGGCCCATGGAGGATAATCTCCCTATTTTTTAAAACTTTATTTTTATTGTTACCCACCTCAAACCAGCCCCCACCTTCCCTTCCATTAGGCCATCAACAACACTGTTTTTGTGTCCAGGGGCTATTCTATATAATAAAGAGGAAATATGAAAATTGACCATCACTCCAATACACAAGATGGCCACCTCCATGTGGTCAAAGATGGCCGCCCCCATGTGGACACAAGATGGCCACCACAAGATGGCCATCAGGGGATGGTAGTTGTGGGTGATCAGGCCAGCAGGGAAGGGAAGTTGGGGGGAACCAGACCTGCAGGGGAGGGCAGTTGGGGGTGACCAGGCCTGCAGGAGAGGGCAGTTAGGGGCAACCAGGCCAGCAGGGGAGGGCAGTTGGGGGGGACAAGGCCTGTAAGAGAGGGCAGTTGGGAGTGACCAGGCCTGCAGGGGAGAGCAGTTGGGAGGGACAGGGCCTGCAGGGGAGTGCAGTTGGGGGTGACCAGGCCTGCAGGGGAGGGCAGTTGGGGGGACCAGGCCTGCAGGGGAGGGCAGTTGGGGCAACCAGGCCTGCAGGGAAGGGCAGTTGGGGGCAATTGGGCTGTCAGGGGAGTGGTTAAGGTGTAATCAGGCTGGCAGGCAGAAGTGGTTAGGGGCTATCAGACAGGCATGGTGGCAAACGGTTGGGAGCCAGCAGTCCTCGATTGTGAGAGGGCTGTCGGACATCCCTCGAGGTGTCCCAGATTGGAGAGGGTACAGGCTGGGCTGAGGGACACACATCCCCCACCCCCACCCTGTGCATGAATTTGTGAATTTTGTGCACCGGGCCTCTAGTGTATATATGTTCTTGGAGAATCCCTTCACCAATTTTTATCTAGTCCCCAAGCCCTGCCATCTCCTCTGACAGCTGCTAAGTCTGTTCTATGTATCCCTGCCTTTGTTTCTACTTTATCAATGTATTTTTCATTATATTCCAAATATAATAGAGATCATATGGCATTTGCCTTTCTCTTACTGGCTTATTTCACTTAGTAATCATCTCTCTGATGATTAGTGACACATAGTATTCCACTGTGTAAATGTGCCACAGCTGTTTTATCTACTCATCTACTGATGGGCACTAAGGCTGTTTCCAGATCTTGGCTATTGTAAATAAAGTTTCTATGAACATAAGGGTGCATATATTCTTTTGAATTGATATTTCAGATTCTTAGTATATATACCCAGAAGTGGGATCACTGGGTCAAAAGGCAATCCCATTTTTCATTTTTTGAGGAAACTCCATACTGTTATCCACAGTGGCTGTACCCTTCTGCATTCCCACCAGCAGTGCAGGCCGGTTCCCTTTTCTCCACATCCTCACCAGCACTTGTTGTTTATTGATGGTATCCATTTGAAAGGTGTGAGGTGATACCTCTTTATAGTTTTAATTTGTATCTCTCTAATGATTAGTGATGTTGAGAATTTTTTCATATGTCTATTGGCAAGAAATGGATTATTCATTAAAGTCCCAGAGTGAGCACAGCCCTACTGTTTATTTGGACTTCTTGTCTCAAGAACTGTTAGAGAATAAATTACTGTTGTTTTAGGCCACCAAGTTTGTGAGAAGCTATCATGACAATAATTGGGAGCTAATGTAAGGATACACACCATATTGTTGACTAACAAAATAAAGTTTTTGCCATCCATTAGAGATACAGAAACAATTATAACAAGATTGCCAAAATTCTCAGATACTGTTCCTAAGAAGCATTATGATTATTAAAACTTAAATATGCAAGTAATTTAAACAACAAAAACAAAAGAACTTATCTCACAAAAGAAACCCAGAGGTAGTAAAGCTGCAGTGTTGGTAAATTCAGCTACTAGATGATGCCATCAGGGCTTTTATTCTTTCCACTCTATCCTCAGTAGTGTAAATAATGTGTTAGCTTAGCCCATCTCATAATCGCAAGATGATAGTCACAATTTCAGTCTTAAGATGTTTTTAAGTCAAATGGTGTCGACTCTTTCTTCCTTGATATTTTTAAGGGCAAAGCAGCCTTTCCAAGAAATCCTCCAGCAGATTTTGCCTCAGGTTCATTTGTCTAAAACTGGTTAATATAGTATCACATCAATTTCTCATAATTACAATGATATTAATATGATTGATTTAGAGTAATCAGTATTTATTTATTTTATTATTTTATATTTCAATTAAAGTTGATACACATTGTTATATTAGTTTCAGGTGTATACCCAGTGATTAGATATTATATAACTTACTAAGTTATTATCCAGGGGTCAATATAACTCCTTCCCCAATAATTACCCAAAAGAGTCAATGATTTGACTCGTGTACATAAAACCAGTGGGGAATGAAGCATCCATCCTATCTAATAATAGACAAATATGCAAATTGACCATACCTCTAACACACCCACAAGCCACGCCTGTCATCCAATCAGAGCGAGTATGCAAATTAACCCAAACCAAGATGGCTACAGCCACAGAGAGCAAGGTTTCCTAGGTAACAGAGGAATCCAAGCTTTCTGCCTGCCCTCGCCAGGCCTAAGCCTCCACTCAAGCTACAAAGTTTCAATTATAGAAGGTAAACAAATTCAAACAAATGGCGGCAGAATGGAGCTTGAGAGAGCAGGCCAGGGTTGCCACTGGCAACAGGGAAAGAAAAGCTTTCCGCACACCCTGGCCAGGCCCACCAGCTTAAGGCAACAAAGTTTCAATTATAACCCCAACACAAATGGCTGCTGGCTGCAGAGGGAGCCCCAGGCTTGGCTCCGCTCCAGGCTACAAAGTTTCAATTGTAGAAGGAAAATAAATTCCAGATACCAGGGCCTCCACTTAGGTTGCCAGGGGGCGTGGCTGGCCTGCAAACTACCACAGGCCCCTCGCTTAGGCCGCCCCATGCCCCAAGGGTACCCCACCCTGATCTAGGACGCCCTTCAGAGCAAACCAGCTGGCCCCCACCCCTGTACCAGGCCTCTATCCTATATAATAAAAGAGTAATATGCAGATTGATCATCACTGCAACACACAATATAGCTACCCCCATGTGGTCAAAGATCCTGCCACCATGTGGACACAAGATGGCCACCACAAGATGGCCAGCAGGAGAGGGAAGTTGAGAAGGACCAGGCCTGCAAGGGAGGGCAGTTGGAGGTGATCAACCCTGCAGGAGAGGGCAGTTAGGGGTAACCAGGCCGGCAGAGGAGGGAAGTTGCGGGCAAACAGGCTGGCAGCAGAGTGGTTAGGGGGTGATCAGGCTGGCAGGCAGAAGCGGTTAGGAGCAATCAGGAAGGCAGGCAGGCAAGCAGTTGGGAGCCAGCAGTCCTGGATTGTGAGAGGGATGTCAGACTGCCCGTTTAGGGATCCGACTGCCCACCGGGATCAGGCCTAAACGGGCAGTCGGACATCCATCGAGGGGTCCCATATTGGAGAGGGTACAGGCTGGGATGAGGGACAACCCCGCTCCATGCACGAATTTCATGCACCGGGCCTCTAGTCTTATATAAAAACTGCTGTTTGAAATTGTAACCCTGCTATTTTTGGCTTCTGTAAACATTTATTGCTTAAATAATAAGGAAAATAAGACTACTCCCTTTCCAGAGAGGCCATGGACTATGCCCCAGAGTTGTCAGTGCTGGCACCAGGCCAGGCCTTGAGGTACGGTCTCATGGCCCCTTCCTAGCATGCAGGCCTTCTTTCTCAGAAAGCCCAGAAGTCTCATTCCAAATTTGGGAGACAAAGAGCTAGAAAAAGTATAAATAGGAAAAGTTTCCTCCATGATGGGGGCCTCATAATTTGAAAGACACATTTTTCTTTGAGCCTGTACACAATTATAATAAATGTAACTCCCCTGTTTCTAAGCATTGCTTGGTTTTTCTCCAGTCTTCTGTAACATTAATGCTTCCCTGACCGGGAAGAAGGCCAAACATGCTAGTCTTTTTGGCCTCCAGTGAGTGGACTGAGTTTGGGGCCCGGGGGTGCCGGCTAGGCCTCTGGGAGGCACCACTCTGCTGATTTAGCAGAATTGAACCAGGGGACTCTGGATTCTCCTGGACCTCAGCCTAGGATCCGGCCAGCATCTGGAGAGCGTGGACAGACACTTCTGGACCTGTCAATAGAAACTGTAAGGTAGGGGCCCCTATCAGTCAGGCCCACTCCAAGTGAGTGGAAGGGGGAGCTTGATAATCTCCTCAGAAGTCATACGGCTTCCTCGGGCATATTAATCAAGAATCAGGTGGACTGTTTAAACACTGAGTAAATATCTAGTAGAAGTCAAAAACTCAGACTGTCTGGTATATAAATGTAAGTGTGAGAGTCTGTGTGAAGCAAAAGCTACTTTGTGCCATTTGGCTGGACACATGAGAGTATTTGTTATCTCTTTCTCTTGTTTAATTTGTTTAAAGATAGGGCAAACCCTGCTTTAAGGGGAAGCCTAATTGTGTATGGTGAAGGTGAATGCTGTGACAGACTGCAGCTTTCCCAAGCAACTGCTGGGAATTCTTTTCTCAAGGTCGTTCTTGCTCTCAAGAAGGAGGGAATTGGCTGGCTTAGCTATGAAATTTCTGTCTGTTTGGACAGTAAAGAACTTTTAATTTGCTTTTCCCTGATTTGTGATTTTGCTGTATGAGGTTAAAATTTTAGAATTCTAAGGTTAATTTAAATGTGTAAAATTTGTGAAGGTTACAACCATGAGAAGTTTAAACAAAGGCTAGACTACTACCCTTTTCTCCCCTGTTAAGGCTTGTTGGGTTAAAATTAGTCATAATTAACTGCTTTGTGGGCTGCCTTTTTCAGCCCTTCTAGCAAGCAGAGAATCATGTAGTCTCAAGACCTAAGACCTGCCTGCCCTTCCTGATAGGTTTACAGTGGGTCTCTGTCAGGGACAGCACCCACTTTGACTAGAGGGGGGGGCGCCAGTGGAGGGTATCTGCATGGCCCTGAGCATGAAGTCAGATTTGGCACCAGCAATCTCCTGAAGGGGGCACTTTAAGGCTAGTGCCGGAGTGGGGGAGGAAGATAGCGGAAAACTGCTGCAGAGCGGGTGTGAGATGAGGTAGTGGTGGTGGGATTCACTGGGTAGGGTGGTAGGCTCTCAGTCTGCTTAGACAGAGGAGCCCTAGATTGGGGGACAGGGGGAGAGTAAGAAAGATCAAAAGTAATAAGAATGAGTCCTTGAATGTAAAAGCCTAGATATACAGGATCTCAGACCACTAGCTTATTTCCCCTGCTAAGAACAGAGTAAATAGTTAATGCAGAAAAAGTGGGGGGGGAGTATTGGCGGGGAGAGCAGGGAGAGATAGGTTTTTATTGATTTTACTTATCTGAACAATACTGCACTCAAGGCTGCAAGCTGCTACTAAGCACATTAAGTTTTTCTCTGCCCCATTTTGTTCTTTTTAACCCTTCCAATACTAAATTAGACTGGTACAATATACTTGAAATTACATAAGGGAGAATATAGCAGTTTTCACTAGATAAGTTTTAATTTACCTGCTCTTAGTTGTATCACAGAAGGTCTAGTTATATTTTCTTGAAAAAGTACATTTAAAGTGTGGTCATAAGTGTAATTCTAAGAAATGCTGGATGTTTTATTTTTAGTAATCATTAAAGGATTGAGGTTTCTAAGAATAAGGAATTACTGAGTAGAAGGTCTGAGGCATGGTTATGCATTTTTAAAGGACATAGAAAGAAGGTTTAAAGACTAATTTAGAAGTATAAATTTATAAAGTTTGTGTATGTCATAATAAGAAGAGAAATGTTAAAAGGAAATTAATCAAATAATACAGGCCAGTAAACCAGGAAGTTTAAATAACTTACACACTGCCTCCCTAAACAGAGGGTAAATAGTTATGCCAAAGTACTTAGGAGGGACTGATTAAAGAAATCAAACAGTTACTCTTTTGTTATAATACTAAATATTACTCTGGAGAGTCCATAAAAAGGACTAGCAAGGAAAATCAGAAGATCTTAAAGCAGGTCAGTATATTTTTCTCCTTATACAATTCCTCCAAAATCTGGCAATACTTAATAAGTAAATCATGGCAATACATTTCTTTGCATAAATTCAGTAAGACTGGTTTCCAATATTAGTTTTAGTGACGGAAAACCTTGACTGGAGTATCATGTTTTAAAGAGCCCTGTCTGAACTCTAAAGACTTGAAGCCAATAAGAGTGCCACAGAGAAAGCCTGGTATCCTGCTTGGTAGCCCTGAAAATAGCTGGCACTGGAGCATCAGGCCCATACGCTACCATCACTGGCGGTTGGTCAGAGTAGAAGGGGGGCAATAAGGGCACCTCTGCATCCCTGCGGGACCCCCACGCACTCTGAGCCGCGACGAGTAGGAGGGCTGAGATGGGCCTTGAAGCCTAGGGCATGGGCCTGAGTGGAGTCAGTGCAGGTGAGGGATTCACCTAACCCAGCAGATACTGCAGGCAGGCCTGACAGCAGCTGGATGGCTTGGCTTCCTGGCCCTACAGGGCACATTAAGATTTAATCATGAAATTCCGCAAAGGTGGTCAGTTACCATTCTTGTTGTGTTTATGCAAACAATCAGGCCAAATGGAATACAATAGATAAATTAGGCTTGATTTGGCTCTTTTAATAAACCGAGGGATAATTTTAAGGAGAAAAAAAATTCTATTTCAATAGAAGTTATTAAAACTGAAATGTTTTCTTTCCCTTCCACCAGACCATTTGTTACAGTTTGTCTCCACCAGGTCACAAGCCCACCTTCTTCTGTGCCCAGGCCTCATCATCCCTTTGACAGACAGCAAGGATCTCTTGGCTCTGAAAGAAAACTCTGTCCCCCTTCAGCATGTAAGTAGTCAGGGGAACCCCACCGACATCCATTTTCCCTGAAATAATTCAGAGCCAGGATCCTTGAGGTACTACATTAAGCAGTAAGACAGACATGAGCAGAGCAAGGACGATGGGCCAACTAACGCTACCAAATGTAACTAAGTCTTTCCACCTCCACGTATGTGAGACAAGGGCACTCCCCAGAAGCAAGAGGGAACTAGGCTGTAGATGCAGCAGCTCAGGAGGCTGCCCTAAAACCAGTAGGGCCTCTACAGATTCTAGTGACTCTTCTAGACCCTGACCTACCCTCCTCACCAGCTTACATGAAAACCCAATCTATAAAAGCTGAAATCCATAACCAATCTTGACTCAAGTTCTTACAGGCTTTACAATCCACCCAGAAAGCAGACCAGAAGCACATCCGAGATGCTCCACCTGTACCAACTTCTGATCCGGTTCATACCTCCTGCCCTAGTGACTCTGTTTGGGTAAAGAAATTTGCCTCCCAAGGACTGACTCCTACCTAGAAAGGACCACCCCCATGGCAGTCAAGGCCGACGGGATCCCGAAATGGCTTCATCACACCCAGCTTAAGACAGCCAAGGCAAAATAGACAGTCCAGGACTCTTCAGATCCTCTAAAGATTACTCCTGGCCCTCATTTGGGGCCCTTATCTTATAAACTGGCCCAATGACTTTATTTGGCAGAGAATTAATTCTATCAAGCTTATAGTCCTCAGGGGTCAATATAACTCCCTCCCCAATAATTACCCAAAAGAGTCAATGATTTGACTCGTGTACATAAAAAGAGTGGGGAATGAAGCATCCATCTTATATAAAAACTGCTGTTTGAAATTTTAACCCTGCTATTTTTGGCTTCTGTAAACATTTATTGCTTAAATAATAAGGAAAATAAGACTACTCCCATTCCAGAAAGGCCATGAACTATGCCTCAGACAAAGTTGTCAGTGCTGGCACCAAGCCAGGCCTTGAGATATGGTCTCATGGCCCCTTCCCAGCATGCAGGCCTTCTTTCTCAGAAAGCCCAGAAGTCTCATTCCAAATTTGGGAGACAAAGAGCTAGAAAAAGTATAAATAAAAAAAGTTTCCTCCATGTTGGGGGACACATTTTTCTCTGGGCCTGTACACAATTATAATAAACTAGAGGCCTGGTGCACGAAATTCGTGCACGGAGGGGGGTTGTCCCTCAGCCCAGCCTGTACCCTCTCCAATCTGGGACCCCTCAAGGGATGTCCGACTGCCCGTTTAGGCCCGATCCCAGGGATCGGGCCTAAACGGGCAGTCGGACATCCCTCTCACAATCCAGGACTGCTGGCTCCCAACTGCTTGTCTGCCTGCCTTCCTGATTGCCCCTAACTGCTTCTGCCTGCCTCTCACAATCCAGGACTGCTGGCTCCCAACTGCTTGCCTGCCTGCCTTCCTGATTGCCCCTAACCACTTCTGCCTGCCAGCCTGATCACCCCCTAACCACTCTGCTGCCAGCCTGTTTGCCCCCAACTTCCCTCCTCTGCCGGCCTGGTCACCGCTAACTGCCCTCTCCTGCAGGGTTGATCACCTCCAACTGCCCTCCCTTGCAGGCTTGGTCCCTCTCAACTGCCCTCCCTTGCAGGCCAGGTGCCTCCCAACTGCCCTCTCCTGCTGGCCATCTTGTGGTGGCCATCCTGTGTCCACATGGGGGCAAGATCTTTGACCACATGGGGGCAGCTATATTGTGTGTTGCAGTGATGATCAATCTGCATATTACATAGGATAGAGGCCTGGTACAGAGGTGGGGGCCAGCTGGTTTGCCCTGAAGGGTGTCCCTGATCAGGGTGGGGTACCCTTGGGGCATGGGGCGGCCTGAGCGAGGGGCCTGTGGTGGTTTGCAGGCCGGCCACGCCCCCTGGCAACCCAAGTGGAGGCCCTGGTATATGGAATTTATTTTCCTTCTACAATTGAAACTTTGTAGCCTGGAGCGGAGCCAAGCCTGGGGCTCCCTCTGAGGCCCGAAGCCATTTGTGTTGGGGTTATAATTGAAACTTTGTTGCCTTAAGTGGGTGGGCCTGGCCAGGGTGTGTGGAAAGCTTTGCTTCCCCTGTTCCCGGCGGCAAACCTGTCCTGCTCTCTCAAGCTCCATTCTGCCGCCATTTGTTTGAATTTGTTTACCTTCTATAATTGAAACTTTGTAGCTTGAGTGGAGGCTTAGGCCTGCAACGGCTGGCAGAAAGCTTGGCTTCCTCTGTTACCTAGGAAACCTTGCTCTCTGTGGCTGTAGCCATCTTGGTTTGGGTTAATTTGCATACTCACTCTGATTGGATGGTGGGCGGGGCTCATGGGCGGGGCTTGTGGGTGTGTCGGAGGTATGGTCAATTTGCATATTTGTCTATTATTAGATAGGATGTAACTCCCCTGTCTCTAAGCATTGCTTGGTTTTTCTCCGGTCTTCTGTAACACCCCAACAATGTCTTATATTCCCCATAAGAACCAGGCCAGTAAAGTCAACTACTGCTATATAAACCTATGTTTATGTAATAGTTGTTATAATGTTTATCTTCCTAGGTATATTAGTAATATTAAATTTCTTGTGAAAAATAAGTCACCTTTCCTATGCTTTAAATTGTATATTCTTGTTACTCCATATCATTAACCTTTAGTTATATAGAACTTCCTGATTTTTGTTGTTTTCACCCTTATAAGGGGAAACCTTGGCATATAAGTAGTATGATGCAATGTTTTCACATCTTAGACTCTTCAGGAAAACTGCCTGAATTTTTCATCTGATGACTGCTTCTACCTTTAGTAAAATGGATGATCCCATAGTTATTCCTATTAATAATTTCTTAGCCATTGCTAAACTTACTTTTTATTTTATAAAAACCCTCTTTCAAAGACAACTATAGCAGGAAATATCCATATTTAGCATATACCTACCTCTGTACAATTGAAGTTGATATTTTAGTACTTTCACACACCACCTAATGGAAGAATTAGTAGATATTAAGAAAAAAATTATAGCTTCACATATTCGTGTATAAGTAGTTGGTTTGGACATATCTGCATTTTCCCTTGTTTCTGACCTATTAATGAAGACAAATGTGTTTGCACTGGTAGAATGAAGCCCTGCTACTTTAAGAAACACAACATTTTAAATATGAATCATTCCTTTTATCTTCTTAGAAGAATTTTAACTCCAATTTTGATATTTGATCAGTTATTCAAGTAGAAAGAACCTGCATACTAATTGAGGTGATTTATAGCATGTTGGTAAGATAAAAATTGATGGATGAGAAAAACTGATATTTGAAATTTTTTATCAATAGTTTAGATTATATATTGTTTTTCCTAAAGCCTTAAAATGAAAATATAAAGAGGTAATTTCAAGTATAAGAAATATGTAAGAAATACACCTTCATATAGGTTTAATATCTGCACAATAAAGTTTGCTAGCTTTATGGCTCTAACTTTACTTACTTTACTCTTGGGTCTGTCTTTAAAAAAGTTAGTATTTTAAAGATCACTTCCCTTTGTTCTTTGTCTTCACATAATATCAGTGTTTAAAAATTAAAATATTATGTATTTTAAGTGATGTATTTTAAGCCTAACATGTAAATCTATATTAGTGTGAATACTGAAATTGAATTTTTGGACTGGAACCTGGATTCTTTATCTGCAGGAGTCAAAGAATGAATCTACGGACAGAAGGTAGTATAACAAAGGTGGAGATTTATTGAAGAACAAGTACAGACTCCTATGTGGGAAAGGGGAAAGGGTCCCACTGAATTCCTTTTCCCTATGGCTTATAAAGGCTGCAGATTCTGGTGCCTTGATATCCCCTCTGATTAGTCACTATTCCTTTAGACTGGTTACAATAGTAACTCCTGGGCTCAATGGTTGAACCTCATATGGGACATAAGAGGCTCTGCCTCCCTCCTTCCTTATTGTTTTCCTATTCCCTTTGGGCTTTTTTCTTCTCCTACTGGATGAAGGGCTTCCTTTTCTTTATTTTGTAAATATATACCTTTTACTGTTCCCAGATCCCTTATTCTATGGAAATGTACCTGTTGCAGCTTTTCAGCTTCCCTATTCTATGGAAATATACCTTCTGCTGCTCTTTGGCCCTGTGCTTCTTTCATGGTCCTCTTAATTTCTAAAATTTCCTAAAACCTGTCTTTTTCACCCCCAAAAATTCCTGTTTCAATATCATCCTTCATAATTTTAAAAGTTATTGTTTCTGTAAGTTTTCTTATAGGAATTAAAGTGTTCCATGTGATGTATTAGTGTTTTCTGTGAAAAAGAGATAATCCTTTTCTAGATATTACCCATCAAATGCTACCCATGTCCCCAACACTTTAATAGGTGCTAGAGGGGATACAGAAAAAATAAAAACTGGTTCTATTTCCTGATAAAGTTTAGTTTGATAAAAATATCAAACTATTATCTGACAACTAGGGGCCCAGTGCAGAAATTTGTGCACCTTGAAAGGAACTGTGGGCCGCAAGGCTGCAGTAGGCACAGGGGTGGGTCATCCTCCACACCCCCACTTGGCCCCTCCCACCATGGCCCCCCATCCCGTGTCTTCCCGCAGCCCTGCTCCTGCCACCACTGCTCCCACGCACTGATGGCGCTGGCTCCACTAGCAACCACTGATAGCGTGGAGTGATTGGGGCCGGTGCCAGCAGTGGGTGCAAGTGGCAGCTGCTGCCCCAATTGCCCCCCGGAAG
This sequence comes from Cnephaeus nilssonii, assembly GCF_951640355.1. Classification (NCBI taxonomy): domain Eukaryota; kingdom Metazoa; phylum Chordata; class Mammalia; order Chiroptera; family Vespertilionidae; genus Cnephaeus; species Cnephaeus nilssonii. The sequence continues at coordinate 31,239,988 of NC_137071.1, forward strand.
CAGGGGGAGGTGGAGAAGCCCTCAGAGGCTATTAGGGCTGGTAATCACCGCTTGCACTCACCAATGGCGCTGAGTGATCAGGACCAGCACTGGGGACCAGCAGTGGGTGCAAGTGGGGCCAGAGCTGGCAGTGGGTGTGAGCGGCAGCTCCAGCACCAGCAGCAGGTGCAAGCACCAGGTGGAACCACAGCACACAGGAGCAAAGAATTTTCAGTAACCACAAGAGGCTTGCCCCGATGACAGCGACTGGTGCCCCGCCTTGGTCTGGCACCTGCTCTACCATCAAGGCTGCCTTCTGCACACGCCCACTGGTGGTCAGCGCACATCATAGGAACCAGTTGTTTGGTTGTTCCGCCATTAGGTCTATTTGCATATTAGCCTTTATTATATAGGATTAGAAAACTGTCTTTACTTCACAACTGATCTTAGCTTTTCAATTGTTGATCCAGAAAATGTTTCAAACAAAGACATTGCTTTATAGCAAACAGGTTTATTATACAACACCAGCAACATTCTGAATCCTAGAAAATTCAATTAATTTGATCCTCTCTACTTTAGTCTAAACACAGCAATAAAACTAATATCATATTAATGAGTATGGGTAAAAGTAATAGAGAAACTGAATTGCTTTCTTTCCAACTCTGAACATATGATGATGTTTTGGAAGAGGCGTTATATTTAATTTTTTTCTTCTAATGGGTTACCTTTTATGTGAAACCAAGTTGACATTGACATACTGCTTAGAAATTTGGGGATATTGGCTTTTTACCCTTATAAGTTTGAGCTTCTTGCTTAATTGGTAAAATTAGCCACATATTAGCATTATGTTCTTAAAGATTTTGTGTTATTTTTCATTACAAATTTTACAAACAGCTGATTGCAAATTATTATGCCTCTTTGTAAACGTAAAAATGATTCTGGTACTTCTGTGGGAATAAATGTTACTTTGTCTAAATTCTAATACTAGTTTTTGTACATAGCAACAAATCAGTTGTATACTTTTTAATTGCCATCTGTAGAAAACATGTAAAACATGCGAGATTGTGTTTTTAGTTATAGTTTATTATTTCCATCAATCCCATTCCTCATAAGGTTTCTCAGATGTAGCCTAATCTCAGTCATTCCAAGACAAGGCCAGATGGAATTTTGAGATTAGTATGAGAATAAATGCATCCTTAGAATTGTAGGCTAATAGACTAGTTTTGATATTGCTCAGTTAGATAAAATGATGTGAGGTCTAAGCAGAACTATTAACACAATAACCTGCTCTATTGCTAGAGCCATTCAAGCACAACAAACATCTTTAGATTTTTACCTTGAGTAGCTTTTAAAAACAAGATTGTTTGGTTGTTTGTTTGCAGCCCAAGGGGGAGTTTGTGCTATAGCTGTACCATGATAAAGGCCTTTCCCCAGGTAGACTTAGAAATAACCAAACCCCTTAAAATTGCAAAATCTCTTAAGGGTAAGGTGACCAGATTTTAACATTGGTAAAGCGGGACACCATTGACTGGGGGAGAGGGGGGTTCTTGATTAAAAATTTGGTCTATATGAAGCAACAAAAATTTTCATAGAACGCAAAAATAGTATTGTAATATATTTTTAAAAATTTCAACATAAGTACAATTTACAAATATAATAAATAAAAAATTATGTATAGTATTATTTTATTCTTTGGCATATTTCTCATTTGAGTGAATTTTTTTAGTAGATTGCTGTCGTTGTTTAAAAGGTCATGAATTTGCCATAACGTAAGTCGTAAGTGTCACTTTCAAGGCCGGCGCTAGACTTTTTGCCGCCACTATAAAATATAAATAATACGAGTACTGTCTGCTAAATTCAAGAAAATTTATGTATATATGAAGTAAATAAATAAATTACTTACCTAAATTATCTGAATAGCTGATTTGTAATGACATCACTTGTTTAACTAGCTTACTAGCATGCAGTACGATGTGTAGCGTCTGAGAGACAGTTATAAAATGTTTTCGTCCTTGCCAATCCCAAAAAATGCCATTGTTCATTAAGTCCAAACAATGGTGGTCGAACTCTAACAACTGATCAACAATGCGAACTTTGATAAGCAGTTCTCGATAATCAGTTCTCAACAATTTTTTGTTATTATTAAAGTTCAACATTTTAAAATTAACAAAAATAATATAAAACTCATATCCTAGCTAAATAGCCACATGGACGCCGAAAACCGTATATTCCCTTTCCATTCTCCCGCCGTTCCCTGGCTTGTCGTGCATTCTTTCCAAAATCGGGACTTTTTTAAAACGCCGTGGAACGCGGGACAAATTGTTAAAAATCGCGACTGTCCCGCCAAAAGCAGGACGTCTGGTCACCTTACTTAAGGGGTATTCCAGTTTTGCCTCTAGCATCACTTGCTGGTTAAGATTTAGGTTTTCCAATATTTTTAACTGGCTCCTAACTGGGTTCAGAGGTATTTTTAGGTCTGAATGGCAAATTGCTTTACTCATTGTTATTCTAATTTGTTCAGTATATTTAACTGACAGGGTATTTTGCAATGTTTAAACACATGCATAAATTCCCCTACAAAAACTCAAGCAGTGTTTGAAGGAAGGATGAAAATTATCTATCACATAACTGCATCTCTTCTATATTTGTAATTCATGAGTTAAATCCTTTACTCCTTTATCTCTACATCCTCACCAGCACTTGTAATTTGTTGATTTGTTAACAGTAGCCATTCAGTTAGGTGTGAGGTGATAACTCATAATCTTTTTAATATGCAATTCTTTGATGATTAGTGATCTTGAGCATTTTTTTTTCATATGTCTCTTGGCCATCTGTAGGTCACATTTGGAGAAGTGTCTATTTAGGTCCTTTGCCCATTTTTTATTGGATTGTTTGTTTTCCATTTGTTAAGTTGTATGAGTTCTTTATATATTTTGGAAATTAACCCCTTATTAGATGTATCATTAGCAAATATGTTCACCCATGCAGTGGGATCCCTTTTCATTTTGTTGATGGTTACTTTTGCAGTGCAAAAGCATTTTACTTTGATGTGGTCTCATTTGTTTATGTTTTCCTTTGTTTCCCTTGCCCTAGGAGATATATAAGCCAACATATTGATGTAAAAGATGTCTGAGATTTTGCTGCCTATGGTTTCTTCTATGATTTTTCTAGGATTTTTATGGTTTCTCAACTTACATTTAGGTCTTTATCCATTATGAATTTATTGTTGTGTATGGTATTGACAGGGTATTTTGCAATGTTTAATCACATGCATAAATTCCCCTAAAAAAACTCAAGCAGTGTTTGAAGGAAGGATGAAAATTATCTATCACATAACTGCATCTCTTCTATATTTGTAATTCATAAGAGTTAAATCCTTTACTCCTTTATCTCTTCATCCTCACCAGCACTTGTAATTTGTTGATTTGTAAGTTGATGGTCTAGTTTCATTTTTTTAATTCACTTGTCCAATTTTTCTAACACCATTTATTGGTGAGACTGTCTGAACCCCATTATATGCTCTTGCCTCCTGTGTCAAATATTAATTGAGCATAATAGCTTGGGTGAATTTCTGGGTTCTCTATTCTGTTCCATTTATCTCTATGCCTGTTCTTGTGCCAATACCAGTCTGTTTTGATTTCAGTGGCTTTGTAGTATAATTTGATATCTGTTATTGTGATCCCTCCTCCTTTGTTATTCTTTCTCAAGGTTGGTGTGGCCATTAAAGGACTTTTTTTGATTCCATATACATTTTTGGAGTATTTGTTTAGATCTGTAAAATATGTCATTGGTACTTTAATAGGGATTGCACTGAATCTATAGATTGCTTTGGGTAGTATGGACACCAATCAGAAAGAATATACGCACTCATTTGTTCATAGAAGCACTATTTATAATAGCTAAGCTCTAGAAACAGCCCAAATGCCCATCAGTATATAGGTGGATAAAAATGATGTAGTAAATTTACATGATGGAATACTATGCAGCTGTAAGAAAGAATGATCTCTTCTCTTTTGAGACAACATGGAGGGATCTGGAGAATATTATGCTAAGCAAAACAAGCCAGTCAGAGAAAGACAAGTATCATGTGATCTCACTTATGATGTATGGAATCTAATGAACAAAATAAACTGACGGATAAAATAGATCTAGAGACATTGGAGCATGCAACAGACAAATTTCAGAGAGAAGGATGTGTGGGTGGGAAGAGATTAATCAAAGAATTTATATGCATATTTGCATAATCCATGGACAGACAATAGTGGGGTGAAGGCCTGGGAGGGGTCGGGAATGGGGTGGAGAGGGTCAATGGGGGAAAAGGGGAGACATCTGTAATAATTTCAACAGTAAAGATAAATTTTAAAACAATGAAACAAAAAACAAAACAAATGAAAACAGTTTTACTCCTGATGCCAAATACACTTTTTGTCAATTTTGCTTGATTTCTCTTGTTGGTACTAAATAAGTGCCTTTGTTTTCTCTTTTTCTCACACCATGTTGCTCAAGTTATTTTGTGAGAGACTGCAAATTTCTTTAAATCTGGCAGGTGTGAGAGAGATGTCTTATGAGCAAATGACCTAGTTGCTCCATTGGCTAATTCTCAACCACAGGAGTTTCACTGGGGAATAAATGAACCCAGAACATGTAACCAAATGACTCCAGTATGGACAGGAGACAAACTGACCTGATTGAGTATTAATGCTCTCTGTCAACATGTATTGATAGAAAGGGGGAAAAGTTGACACCTACTAAGAAGCACTCCTTGTGGTTAATTGGGATCTAATTCATAATCATAGTATCTCAGTCATTGTTTATGGATGTCATACACAGCACACTATATTTCAGTAAAAAGCCACAGACTGAGCTGCCAAGACTCCTGCTCTGTGTTCCTGCCTTCTGAGCCAACCCTTATAAAAGGAGTTATTGAAGTATTAGTTTGACCAATAGGATTGAGACTGTCTCCGTCCAATTGAAACTGTGCAGCTATGCCATCATATGCATCTTTACTGACCATTCAGAAGGGCTATACAACAACCAAACAAAATGTGTGGAGTTGCCAAATCAGAAGAATGTTAATTGGACCAATGAAACTCTGTGGATTTGGAATTCCTATATGCATAGAAATGGATCAATCAGGGACCAAGGGTGGGAACTTCACCAAACGTAAGCCAGGCCCCACTATGTCTCAGTGGAATTCATTTTAAGCTGTGTTTACCCAGTGTTGGGTCTGAGCCCCTCTGCTAGGGATTGAATCTTCTGGGACACCGGGTATTTGACAGAGAAACCATGAGAAGTTGTAGATATATAAGAGTCTTTATTGTAGAAGCCAGTGGCCATGTAGCCCAAGTAGTCATTGCTAATAATGAGCCAGCAGGCAAAACAGTTCTTCAAAGCAAAGTCCCATACAGTAGCTGCACACCGGCTAGGTAACAATATATCTTTCCCACACAGCAGCAGCAGCCTCTGTACCCACAGCAGCAGCCTGCTGGTCAGTAATTCATCTTCCTCATAATACAGCCTTACATAGGAACAGCTGCTTCTGGTTGGTCAGTAACAACTTTATACTACTTATTCAAAAGAGGCTTCTTTCCAAAATAGTGACCTCACTAGTGAGGTCACTATTTTGGGTTGTAGAAGGGCATGCTTGCACAGTGTACAGTGCAATAGCTGTGGCCTTGCTGGCCTTGCTATGCACCTGCATATAGCAACTCAACCTTGAACACCCTGATTAAGATTCCCATGCTCAGCCGAAACCGGTTTGGCTCAGTGGATAGAGCGTCGGTCTGCGGACTGAAGGGTCCCAGGTTCGATTCCGGTCAAGGGCATGTACATTGGTTGTGGGCACATCCCCTGTGAGGGGTGTGCAGGAGGCAGCTGGTCGATGTTTCTCTCTCATCGATGTTTCTAGCTCTCTATCCCTCTCCCTTCCTCTCTGTAAAAAAATCAATAAAATATATTAAAAGGAAAAAAAGATTCCCATGCTCAGAGTGGCTTTGAACATATGACATACTCTGAATAGGGTCCCCACACCCAGCTTGAGCTATAACATGGAACTGAAACACCAGCATGGAACTGAAACACCAGAGCTGCCACACTGGAACTATAGCATTTGAGCTTCAACACTAAGACCTATAACACTTGGACTCCTTCACTTGTTCATCATTGCTTGAAACATTTCATCAAAGGTGTTTCATTTGAAATAAGGTTCTCCCTTCACCACAACCAAGATTAGGGTCTCTTGATGACATTGAATTGGTGGCAGCAAAATTTGTCAACAAACACATAAAGCTTACCAATTTAATACACTTTGGTTTGACTTGATCAATCTGGCCTTAACTTTGGAAGCCCAAAAGCACTCCACCCATGTATATGTCTGTGATATAGATCTTGCCTCTCTCTCTACCTTGACCTCCCTGCATAGCTCCATGAAGCATGTTTTGTACTTTCTTCAGAACCTGTAAGTAATAAACTTCTGTATTTCAATTTTTAAAAATTTATTGTTGAGAGTATTATAGATGTCCCCTTTGTTTTGTTGCTGTTCTTGTTTTGACCCATTTACCTCCTCCAACCTGCACCTTCCCTTCCCAAGCCTTCACTATACTATTGTCTAGGCCCATGGATTACACATATATGCATATAAATTCTTGAGTTAATCAATTTTAATCTATTATTTATTAAAGTATAGTTGACATAATATATTATATGAGTTTGAAGTGTACAATATAAGCTTTCAACATTTATATACCTTACATTATGATCACCACAATAAGTTTACTAGCCAACTTTCATTATACAAAGTTATTATGATATTTTCATTATTTTCACTATGCTGTATATTATATATAGATGGCTTACTAATTTTATAACTGGAAGTTTATATAAACAATTTTAAAGTACAGTCTAAATTTAATATAATTTTGTATGTTTCAGGTATATAGATTAGTGCTTAGACAATTATATACTTTACAACATGGTTCCATAATATTTTAACTACCCACTGAGCTACTCGCATAATTATTAAAATACTAGGGACCCAGTGCATGAATTCATGAACCTTGAAATTAACTGTGGGCCTTGAGGCTGCAGTAGGCACAAGGGTGGGTCTTGGCCCATCCTCCATGCCCCTGCCCAGTTCCTCCTTCCACCACCCCAGGTCCCCTGTCTGCAGGCAGCCCCACTCCCGCCTCTGCTGCTCTCATGCTCTGACTGCACCAGCCTTGCTTGCACCCACTGAAGGCGCGAAGCAATTGGGGCCAGTGCCAGCAGTGGGAGTGAGCAACATCTGCTGCCCTGATCACCCCTCAGGAGCAGGGGGAGGTGGAAAAGCCCTGAAGGGCAATCGGGGCCGGCAGCCACCACTCGTACCTGCTGATGGTGCTGAGTGATCAGGGCCAGCACCTGGTGCCAAGAGCGGGTGCAAGCGGGGCCGGTGCCAGCAACACGTGCAAGCACTGGACGGGACCATGGCATGTGGGAGCAAAGACTTTTCAGTAACCACCAGAGGCTTGCCCCAATGACAGCAACTGGCACCCCACCTTGGTCTGGCACCCCTGCTCACCTGCTCCACCATCCCACCATAGCTGATAACTGCCATGTTTCATGCGCTCACCCTGGTGGTCAGAGCACATCATAGCAACCAGTTGTTTGGTTGTTCTGCTGTTAGGTCTACTTGCACATTAACCTTTTATTATATAGGATATAAGTGAAATAATAGTGTATTGGTCTTTCTCTGACTGACTGATTTCACTGAGCATAATATCCTCTAGGTCCATGCACACTGTTGCAAATGGTAAGATTTCATTATTTTTATGATAAAATAATATTCCAGTGTATAAATATACCACTGCTCTTTTTTTAAATATATTTTTATTGATTTCAGAGAGGAAGGGAGAGGGTGAGATAGAAACATCAATGATGAAAGAGAATCATTGAACAGCTGCCTCCTGCACACCCCTTACTGGGGATCAAGCCCGCAACCCAGGCATATGCCCTTGACCAGAATCAAACCCGCAACCTTTCAGTCCAGAGGCCGACACTTTATCTACTGAGCCAAGCTGGCTAGGGAACCACTGCTCTTTTTTATTTACTTGTCTATTAATAAGTACTTGGGTTGATTCCATAGCTTGGATATTGTAAATAACATTGTAATGAACATAGGGATGCATATAGGGTGGGGCAAATATTCTTTATAATAAAGAGGTAATATGCAAATTGACCCTCACACCCTCACAAGATGGCTGCCTACGACCAGGCCAGCAGGGGTGTTAGTGTGGGATGGCCAAATAACTGAACAGCAGGCTGTGTGGGGTGACCAGGCCAGTGGGGGAGGCAGTTGGGGGTGACCAAGCTGGCAGAGGGGTGAAGTTAGGGGTGACTAGGCCAGCAGGGAGGAAGTTGGGGGCAACCAGGCCAGCAGGGGTGGCAGTTAGGGGTGACCAGGCTGGCAAAGGGGGACAGTTGGGGGAGACCAGGCCAGCAGGGGGGGGCATTTAGGAGCGATCAGGCTGGCACACAGAGGCAGTGAGGGGGGATAAGGCCAGTAGGGGGGGGCAGTTAGGGGTGACCAGGCAGGCAGGCAGGTGAGCGATTAGGAGCCAGCAGTCCAGGATTGTGAGAGGGATGTCCAACTGCTAGGATCGGACCTAAACCGGCAGTCGGACATCCCCCAAGGGGTCCTGGATTGGAGAGAGTGCAGGTTGGGCTGAGGGGACCCCCCATGTACGAATTTCATGCACCGGGCCTCTCATAGGTTTATATTTGTGAGTATCCCAAAACAGAGTTTAGTCTTGTGTTACTGTTTATTAATTATCGTATCACTTTTCATATGAACAACTGAAACATCCTTTTTCTTATCCTGCATATTCTTTTGAATTACTGTTTGGCATTTCTTTATATATATATATATATATATATATATATATATATATATATATATATATACACACACACACACACACACATACATTAGTGGAATCACTGGATTATAAGGCATTTCCATTTTGAATTTTTTGAGAAACCTCCATTTTGTTTTCTATCATGGCTGCATCAATGGCTGCACCAATCTGCACTCTCTAGAACAGTGCTTGAAAGTTCCTTTCATCCACTTTCTCACCAATACTAAATGTTTGTACATTTATGAATAGCTAGTGGCCCTGTGCACAAAATTCATGCACATTAAAAGGGGATTAATTAGAGGAAATATTTTAATATTGCTATTTGCCCTTTCTCTATAAAAGAAGTGTCAGAGATTAAAGAAAATTAGTAAAACGTATATGAAAATCTTCCTCCTATCAGAGTCTGGGGCATGAGGCGGGACCCAGAGTCAAGTCCCCACCCACCCACAGCACCTAAAAATATTGCAAGACCCAGACCAGGCTGGCCCCACCCTTGTCAATCCCTTCCAGGCAGGGAGTGCAGATTCAGGTCCCCTCGCCCGGTGCTGGGCAGGGGGCGCAGCCTCAGGTCCCCAGTCAAATCCCGCTGGGTGGGGGGTGCAGCCTCAGGGCCCCTGTCAAAACCCGCAGGGTGAGGGGTGCATCCTCAGGTTCTCTGTCAAGCCCCGCTGGGCAGGGGGCACAGCCTCAGGTACCCCAGCTCGCCCTCAGGTCCCCTGGCCTGGCTCTGGGGCGGCGGGTACAGCCTGAGGTCCCTCAGCCCAGCGCCAAGGCCGGCTGTGTGTCCTGAGGTCCCCCGGCCCAGCACTGGGTCAGGGGGCTCACCTTGAGATCCCTCATCAAGCCCTGCCAGGCTGGAGGCATGGCCTGCAGTCCCCTGTCAAGTCCTTCTGGGCAGGGGGGCATGGCCTGAGGACACCTGGCCCAGTGCCAGGGGGTGTGTGGCCTGAGGTCCCCTGGTCTGGCACCAGGGTAGGGGGTGCAGCCTGAGGTCCCCCAGCCTGGGCAGGGGCGGGGGTGCACCTTGAGATCCCCAATCAAGCCCCGCCAGGCAGGGGGCATGTTCTGAAGTCCCCCGTCAAGCCCCGCCGGATGGGGGGCTCAGCCTCAAATCCCCCAGCCCAGCGCCGAGAGAATGGTGCAGCCTCAGGTCCCCTGTCAAGCCCCACTGGGCAGGGGATGCAGCCTCCGGTACCCTGCCCCACTCCAGTGGTACGTAGCCTCAGGTCCCTGCTGATTGCTCATTAAGGCTCATTACAGAAACTCGGCCTCCACTGTGTGTGCAGCCATCTTGTGTTATAGAAACCCCTCCTCCACTGTGGGCACCGCCATCTTTGTGATGGTGTGATGGTCAATTTGCATATTCCCTCTTTATTAGATAGGATAGCTATTATGAGAGGTGTGAGGTGATACCTCATTGTGGACTTAATTTGCATTTCTCTGATAATAAGTGTCATTAAGCATCTTTACATATGTCTATTGGCCATCTCTATTTCTTCTTTGGAATATTGTCAATTCAGATTCTTTGCTCATATTTATTTGAATTATTTGTGTTCTTGTGTGTGTGTGTGTGTGTGTGTGTGTGTGTGTGTGTGTGTGTTAAATTGTATGAGTTTTTATAATAAATTTTGGGTATTAACTCCTTATTTGATGTTCTCTCATTCAGTACGTTGTCCTTACATTTTGCTGATGGTTTCCTTTGCTGTGCAAAAATTTTTGGTTTAATGTAGTCCCATTTGTTTACTTTTTCTTTTGCTTTTCTTGCCTTATGAGATATACCAGAAAAAATATTGCTAAGAGAATTGTCAGAGGATTTACTGCCTGTGATTCTGTAGAAATTTTATGATTTTTAGTCTTACATTTAAGTCTTTAAAATTAAAGACTTAATTTTAAATTAATTCTTGTATATGGCCGAAACTGGTTTGGCTCAGTGGATAGAGCGTCGGCCTGCGGACTGGAAGGTCCCAGGTTCAATTCCCGTCAAGGGCATGTACCTTGGTTGCGGGCACATCCCCATTAGGGGTTGTGCAAGAGGCAGCTGATCGATGTTTCTCTATCATCGATGTTTCTAACTCTCTATCCCTCTCTCTTCCTCTCTGTGAAAAATCAATAAAATATATTAAAACAAAAACAAAAACAAAACATATTAAATTAATTCTTGTATATGGTTTAAGAAGGTGTTCTAGCTTCATTTTTTGCATGCACCTGTCCAATTTTTCAATATCATTTATTAAATAAATTTTATTTGCTCCATTGTATACTCTTGCCTTCTTTGTTATATATTAATTGGCCATATAGATATGGATTTATTTCTGGACTTTATTCTGTTATATTGGTCTATGTATGAGATTTTTATGCCAATACCATGCTGTTTTGATTATTATAGCCTGGTAGTATAGTTTGATAACAGGTAAAATGAGACCTCTGGCTTTGTTCTTTTTTTCAAGATTGCTGTGACTATTTTGGTTATTTTGCGGTTTCATAAAAATTTTTGGATATTTTTTCCCAGTTCTGTGAAAAGCATCCATGAGCACAGTTTATATTCTTCAATTTATTTGTATCTTTCTCAAATACATTTGAATTTATTTTTTAATAAATTTTATTATCTTATAATTTTTCTAGTATAGGTCTTTTTAAAGTATTGGTTAAATTTATTACTAGGAATTTTATTTATATACTAGAGGCCTGGTGCATGAAATTCATGCATGCAGGTAGGTCCCTCAGCCTGGCCTGAACCCAATCCAATCTGGGATACCTCTCGCAATCCAGAACCACTGGCTCCTAAGAGCTCACCTGCCTGCCTGCCTGATGCCCCTAACTGCTCTCCTGCCTTCCTGATGCCCCTAAATGCTCCCCTGCCGGCCTGATCGTCCTAACTGCTCTCCCCTCCTGGCCTGATACCCCTAACTGCCTAACTGCTCTCCCCTGCCAGCCTGATGCCGCTATCTGCTCTCCCCTCCTGGCCTCATCCCCCTAACTGCTTATCTGCTGTCCCCTCCTGGCCTGATCCCCTTACCTGCCCATCTGGTCTCCTTTCCTCTCCGCGCCTTCAGACCCCGGCACAGGAGTGCTGAGAGCTCTCCATCGAGGCCGCGCCCCTGTCCTGATGCCATCCTCTGGGCATGGCAGCGCCACGGGCCTGCGCACGCGTCTGCCTGGGACAGAAGTCCCTGCCCCCATCCATGCCCACCAGCTCCTGCTTACGCATGCCTCTGTCAGGAGCAACCGCCACCTGCGAGGCAGCATGAAATTAGTGCTGGGCAGGCCTGCGCACACCTCTGCTGAGGGTGGAAGTCCCCGCCCCTGTCCCCGCCCACCAGCTCCTGTGCATGCACAGCCTGTTGACTGGTCGTGACTGGGATACTGTTAGGACCAATTAGCATAATACCTCTTTATTATATAGATGTGTATGAAACTTTAAATGGGATTATTTTCTTAGGTTCACTTTCTTTTAGCACATTATTTTTATATAAAAATGTAACCAATTTCAGAATATATATTTTGTATCCTACTATTTTACTGAATTCATTTATTAGTTCTAATAACCTTTAAGTGGAATTTAGGGTCCTTTATATACAGTATTATGTTATTTGTAAATAACAAGTTTTATTTATTTATTTTTTGCCAATGTAAAAGTCTTTTATCTTTTCTTATCTGATTACTGTGGCTAGGACTTACAGTACAATCCTATCTAATAATAGACAAATATGAAAATTGACCGCACCTTCGCTATGACCAAGCCACGCCCACCAGTCAAGCCAAGCCCACCAACCAATCAGGATGAATATGCAAATTACCCCAACAAAGATGGCGGCTAATTTGCATATCAAGACAGAGTAGAAAGAAGCCAAGAGCTGCAGAAGGGAGCAAAGCTGCAGAGAAACAAGCAAGCCGGGGGGAGGAGAAGAGAGGAGCGGAGGCGGGGCCGGGGGAGAAGGAAGGAGAGCGGGCGGGCTGGCGGAGAAGGCGGGGCAGGGGACAAGTGAGGAGAGCCGGCGGGGCAGGGTAGAGTGCAGCAGAAAACCCTATTGCAGGATTTTTCCTGCAACAGGAACAATAGTCATAATAATAAAAGGCCAAGAAGCTTCACGACCAAAACAACCAAAGACTGGTCACCAGGAGGTGCATGAAGCACCTCTCAGCCATAACGACCTAACAACTAGTTGCTATGACACCCACTGTGGCTGGCAAACTGGCCAATCGGGGTTGGGGATGGTGGCCAACCTCATGACCCCTCCCCCCTGCCGGCCTGCCCCTGATTGGACTCTCCCACTCTGTTCAAGAGCCGGGCCTGCTGGCCAAAAGCCCCCATCAGCCCACCCCATCGCAATAGGCCTGCAGCCCCTCCCCCTAACTGGCCCCACCCCAGATAGTTACCCCCACTCTGATCAGCAGTGTCCCCTGATCAGCACCCTCCACCTACCTCATTCAGGGTTGGGGCTGGTGGCTCACTACCCACATCCCCTCCCCATGGCTGGCTCTGTCCACAATTGGCCCCCCAACCCCAATCGGGGGTAGGGCCCACTGACCAATCACATATGGCCCCTTCCCCCAGCCGGCCAGGCCCTGATAGGGCCCAGATCCAGGCGGGCCGGCCTGCCAACCTCCCGCCATCTCTTCCTCCTGACAGGCCCAGCACAGATCTGCCCTGATTGGGGCCGGACAGCTGGACCCCACCTGTGCACGAATTCGTGCACTGGGTCTCTAGTGTTCAATAAGAACGGTGACTTTGGAATTCTATTTCTTCTGCTTGATCTTAATGGAAATGTTTTTATTTTTCCTCCATTATATATTATGTTAGCTGTGGATTTGCTATATATGGACTTTACTATTTTGAGGTATGTTCCCTCTACTCCCACTTTGCTGACTTTTTATGTTTTCTTATTATTCTTTTTATTTCTGTGGTGACAGCTATTATTTCTCCTTCTTTATTTAAGATTTTATTTATTTGGTTTCTCTTTGTTTTGTTTTATGTTTGTTTTGTTTTTTTTCTTTTTCTTGATGAGCCTGGTAAAAGTTTTGTCAATATTGTTTATTTTTTCAAAGAACAACCAAGTTTTGCCCTAGCAGGTTTGGCTCAGTGGATAGAGCATCAGACTGTGGACTGAAGCGTCCCAGGTTTGATTCTGCTCAAGGGCACATGCCCAGGTTGTGAGTTCGATCCCCAGTAGGGGGCATGCAAGAGGCAGCCAATCAATGATTGTCTCTCATCATTTATGTTTCTATCTCTCTCTCCCTCTCCTTTCCTCTCTGAAATCAATAAAAAATATATATTTAAAAAAGAAAAAAAAAGGAAAACCAAGTTCTTGGTTTCATTAATTTTTTTTGTATTTTTTAGACTTTATTAAGATTATTTCTGCTCTAGTCTTTATTATTATTTTTTCATTGTACTCAATTTGTGCTTTTATGTTGTTCTTTTCTAGTTCCTTTCAGTGTAAGATTAGATTATTTATTTAAGATTTTTCTTATATATTGAGGCAGCTTTTAAAGTTATGATTTTTTCTTTTAGAACTGCTTTTGCTGTATCTCATAGATTTTATTTTATTTTATTTATAAAGACTTTTATTTATTTTTTTAAATTTATTTTTTTTATTTCTTTATTGATTAAGGTATCACATATTTGTCCTCATCCCCCCATTCCCATCCCACACCCCTCCCCACACATGCCCCCACCCCCCTATTGTCCCCAACCGCTGGTTAGGCACATATGCTTGCACACAAGTCCTTTGGTTGATCTCTCCCCTTTACCCCACCCTCCCCTACCCTCCCTCTGAGGCCCGACAGTCTGATCCGTGCCCCCTTGTTTCTGGGTCTGTTCTTGTTCATCAGTCTATGTTGTTCATTATTTCCACTAGATGAGTGAGATCATGTGCTATTAGAAATACACTTATAAGAACCGAAAATGAGACAAGCAATAATGGTTATGGTGACAGGAAATGAATCAGTGTGTAGTGAGTTTCTTTCTGGGCCAACAGTTCTTTTGAGACCCAATTACAATGTCCAACAGTTCCTTATGTGTACATGTCAGCACTGACATTACAGTTCTGGATGGTGGACAAATGGTGGTAATGTAGGTCCGACTCTCTCTGGTTTGGTCCTGGGCAACCTGCAGTGATGCACAGCTGCTAACTGCTAGTATGGGAAGACCACGTCAGCATCTTCCATCTCTGGACTGCTTCTCTTCTGTCTTCATGGCTGGAGTAGTCCTGTCGATTCCTCTCTGTTGCTGGAATCCACATGGTCTCGGAGTTGTTTTCTGAAAATATACAAACATATTCTCGACCAAAAGTTAATAAAGGAATATTTTCTATAAATTTGACTTGGGATCCTATTTCATTTTTTGCCCAAATGATTTTCCTCTGGCTTGTTTTGACACCTTGTGTGTTTTTCATGGGTGTCTTGCTTTTAGCCTTACAATTAATTTTCTAAAGTATTAATTTTCTAGATGTAATTTACTTACAGGTTATTTTTCCTTACATGATATTCCTCTACTATCCCCTCCTTTTTTGATTTAAATGTTAGGAGGCTTTTGAAAATTTTATAATGTAGTCTTGATGGCTTTTACATTTTAATTTTTTGCACTATAATATTACTGTTTTACGTTCATTACATGGTGCATATCCCATAGATTTTAGCTTATAGTGTTTTCATTTTTCTCTAGGTATCTTTTGATTTTGTTATTTATATTATTATTAAGCAACTCATTTTTAATACGTTGCTATTTAGCCTCCATGTGTTTGTGTGTGTGTTAGTTATGTTATTTTTTCTTATAATTCATGTTAACTTTGATACCATTGTGGTTGGAGAAGATGCTTTACATGATTTCAATCTAACATTTATTGAGACTTCTTTTGTGTTCTATCATATAGTCTATCATAGAAAATGCTTCATGGGCATTTGAAAAAAAAGTATATTCTGCTGTTTTGGGGCAAAATGCTCTGAAAATGTCAATTGAATTTAATTGTGTGATTTTAAGATCATGGTTCCTTGTTGATACACTATCTGAAAAAACCTATCCATTGATGTCAATGGGGTGCTAAAATCTCCTACTATGACTGTATTATTTCTGATCATCCCTTTATGTCCACCAAGTTTTGATTTATATATTTAAGTAGTGCTATTTTGGGTGCATAATTTTTTTTCCATTTATCTTTTCAGAAAGAATGGAAGGGAGGGAAAACGGGAGAGAGAGAAAAAGAGAGAGAAAGAGGAGACACACATTGATTGGTTACCTCCTGCATGAGCGCCAACTGGGGTCAGGTATTGAACCTGCAACCAAGGTATGTACCCTTGACCAGGAATTGAACCTATGACCCTTCAGTGTGTGCACGGATGTTCTAATCACTAAGAAACATTGGCCAGGGCAAGGGTGCATACATTTTTACAATAATTGTATCCTCTTTAGCCACTGAATATTGTTTTTGTCTTAAAGTCTATTTTGGAATGATGTCAGAGGAGTGGTGGTGTGAGATATTCCCTTGTTTCTCCCTAGAATTTATAACAATCTGTATAGCCATATCTCAACATACGATTCCCTGCTCAATGCACAAATACTCCTGAGAGATCTGTGAATGGAGACATCTAAAGGTGGGCAAATGGATCAAAATGGGGAAGTGAAAAGGGAGTGGGGTTCATTCGAGCCAGAAACACAACCAGGCAGCTAGGCGCTCATACAGGGCTAAGCACAGAAGGGAGGAATCTGGTGATTGCTAACACCCACTTCAGCTTGAAGGAACAGAGAGACTTGGTGGGTACTCCTGCAGGAGTGAGCAGCAATAGCTGAGGCTGACCTCAGTGACCTGGGCAAGAATATAGAATGGGAAAGTGACAGCAGTTGTCAGTTCAGACAGTGAAACAAAAAGCGTGGCCACCTCCCCTTAACCCCCAGAGATTGCTTCACTTTGCCCTTGATTGGGGCTGTGAACCACATTAATTGCATGCACAAGAACTAGCACCTGATATGTAATACTGCAGAATCACATTTCTCCCTATGCAAAGGGTACACTCTGACCAGAATATAGGGGGTCCCCAGTGGAGGACCAAGGCCTCCATTACAAAGTATAAAATAACAAAGAACCTGGAGGGATCTCCCAGCTCACCCAGACACATCACAACTACATTGTCTGTAGAGGACATGGGAGACAGAACTGCGATCTCACAGAGCTAAAGAAAAAAAAAAACCTTGTCAATCAATTCTACCTACTGCAAAATAATAGAAAGACCTCTTTGTGTTAATCTGCTAGAGAAGTACAATCTACACATCGATGCATAGACAGAGAAGACATACATCAAATACCATGAATAACCAAGATAATGAGGCAGCTAAAAAGAAAATAAAAAATGTTCAGAAAATAAACTTAAAGACATGGAAATATGTGACAAATAACAGAGAATGCAAGATTGCAGTTCTTAAAATACTCAATGAGATGTGAGAAAATATAGATAGGCAATTTGGTGAGGCCAGAAAACAACTTAACGAACAAAATGAGTACTTCACCAAAGAGATTGAAACTTTCAAAAAGAACCAAACATAAATCTTGTAGATGAAGACTTCAATTAAAGAGATGAATAATGGGAAACAGAGAAAACCAAATGGAGTAAAGGATAAGTGATATCAAGGATAGAAATCTAGAAATGATGCAGAAGGAAGGAGAGAGAGGCTTAAACATAAAAAATGAAAGATATTTGTGATAACTGTAACTCCATCAGAAAGAGTAATCTACACTAATAAAAGAGAAACATGCAAATTGACCGTACCTCCACCAGCCACGCCCACCAGCCAATCAGGAGCGAGTATGCAAATTAACCCAACCAAGATGGCTGTGGCCACGGAGCAAGCAGGAGGCTTGGGTTTCCCTGGCGATGGAGGAAGCCAAGCTTCCTGGCCGGCCCAGGCCTCTGCTCAAGGCTACAAAGTTTCAATTATAGAAGATAAATAAATCCCAACAAAAATGGCAGCATCCACGGAGCGAGCAGGAGGCTTGGGTTTCACCGGCAATGGAGGAAGCCAAGCTTCCATACCCCCCTTGGCCTGTCCTGGCCTCTGCTCAAGGCTACAAAGTTTCAATTATAGAAGATAAATACGTCCCAGATACCAGGGCCTCCGCTTGGGTCACTGGGGGGCGTGGCCGGCCTGCAACCACCACAGTCCCCTCGCCCAGGCCACCCCATGCACCAAGAGAACCCCCACCCTGATCTGGGACACCCTTCAGGGCCAACCAGCCGGCCCCCACCCGTGCATCAGGCCTCTATCCTCATATCTAATCAAAGAATAATATGCAAATTGACCATCACTGTAACACACAAGATGACTGCTCCCATGTGGTCAAAGATCGCTGCCCCCATGTGGACACAAGATGGCCACCACAAGATGGCCAGCAGGGGAGGGCAGTTGGGAGGGACCAGGCCTGCAAGGAAGGGAAGTTGGGGGCAATCAAGCCTGCAGGGGAGGGCAGTTAGGGGTGACCAGGCCTAAAGGGGTGGGCAGTTAGGGGCAATCAGGCTGGCAGGGGAGCAGTTAGACATCAATCAGGCTGGCAGGGGAGTGGTTAGGGAGTGACCAGGCTGGCAGGCAGAAGCAGTTAGGGGCAATCAGGAAGGCAGGCAGGCGAGCAGTTGGGAGCCAGCAGTCCTGGATTGTGAGAGGGATGTCCGACTGCCCGTTTAGGCCCAATCCTACTGGGATCGGGCCTAAATGGGCAGTCGGATATCCCTCAAGCGGTCCCAGATTGGAGAGGGTGCAGGCTGGGCTGAGGGACATAGCCTCCCCTGTGCACGAATTTCGTGCACCGGGCCTCTAGTATAAGAATAATAAACAATGGTAAATGGGATTGTTTTTTATACCTTGGAATAAACTTAACCAAGGAGATAAAAGATCTGTACTCAGAAAACTACAAGAGGTTGAAAAAAAGAAATAGAGGAAGATACAAACAAATAGAAAGATATACTGTGTTCACAGATTGGAATAATTACATCATTAAAATGTCCATAGTACACAAAGTAATCTATAGATTCAATGCAATCCCTATTAAATACCAACAGCATATTTCATAGATCTAGAACAAATACTCCAAACATTTATATGAAACCCAAAAAGACCCCAAAGAGCCATAACAGTCTTGAGAAAGAAGAAAAAAGTAGGAGAGATCACAATACCAGATATCAAATTACTCTACAAACACATTGTAATCAAAACAGACTGGTACTGGCACAAGAATCAGCATATATAGTAGATCAATGGAACAGAACAGAGAACTCAGAAATCAATCCAAGCCATTATGCTCAATTAATATTTGACAAAGGAGGCAAGAGGACACAATGGAGTACAAACAGTCTCTTCAACAAATTGTGTTGAGAAAATTGTACAGGTACATGGGGAAAAAATGAAACTAGACCTCAAACTTATACCATGCAAATAAATAAACTCAAATTGGATAAAATACTTAAATGTAAGTCAGGAAGCCATAAAAGTCCTAGAAAAATAGGCAGCCAAATCTCAGACACCTCACATAGCAATATGTTTGCTAATACATATTGTAGGGTAAGGAAAACAAAGGAAAAATAAACAAATGGGACTACATCAAAATAAAAAGATTCTGCATGGCCAAAGAAACCATCATCAAAATGAAAAGGATTCCCACTGCATGGGATAACATAGTTGCCAATGATATATCTGATAAGGGGTTAGTTTCAAAAATATATAAACTCATATAACTTAGCAAAAGCAAGACAAACAATCCAATTAATAATGGACAAATTACCTAAATAGACACTTCACCAAACAGGACCAACAGATGGCCAAGAGACATATGAAAAAATTCTCAGTGACTAATCAGAGAGATGGAAATTAAAATGGCAATGAGGTATTACCTCACACCTTCCAGAATGGCTACCATAAACAAATAACAAGTGTGGCAAGAATGTGGAGAAAAAGGAACTCTAGTACACTGCTGGTGGGAATGCAGACTTGTACAGCCACTATGGTAAACAGTATGGAGTTTCCTCAAAAAATTAAAAATGGAACTAACTTGTGACCCAGCAATCCCACTTATGAGACTATATCTTAAGAATACCTAGCCGAAACCAGTTTGGCTCAGTGGATAGAGCGTTGGCCTGAGGACTCAAGGGTCCCAGGTTCGATTCCGGTCGGGGGCATGTGCCTTGGTTGCGGGCACATCCCCAGTAGGGGGTGTGCAGGAGGCAGCTGATCGATGTTTCTCTCTCATCGATGTTTCTAACTTTCTATCCCTCTCTCTTCCTCTCTTTAAAAAATCAATAAAATATATTAAAAAAAAGAATACCTAAACACCAATAAAAAATAATATATGCACCACTATGTTCATAGCAGCTTTATTTACTATAGGTAAATTTTGGAAACAGTCCAAGGTCCCATTAGTAGATAAGTGGATAAAAAACCGTGGTATATTTACACAATGGAATACTATGCAGCTATAAAAAGAAGGATCTCTTACCCTTTGAGACATCATAGATGGACCTGGAGAGCATTTTGCTAAACAAAATAAGCCAGTCAGAGAAGACAAATATCACATGTTCTCACTTATATGTGGAATCTAATGGACAAAATAAACTGATGAACAAAATAGATCCAGAGACATGGAAGCATGCAACAGACTGATGAATCTCAAAGAGAATGGGGTGGGGGGTTCAAGAAGAGCTTAAGCAAAGAACTTGTAGAATATATGCATAACCCTTGGACACAGAATTTAGGGTGGTTAAGATATGTGGGACGGCATATTTTGGGTGGAGGGGGGCTGTAGGGGGAAAAAGGGGATACCTGTAATACTTTCAACAATAAAGATCAATTCAAATAAATAAATAAAATGTTAATAGGCATACCAGAAGAAGAAGAGAGGGAGAAGGTTGTGGAGAGCATATTCAAACAAATAGTTGATAAGAACTTCCCAAACCTATGGAAAGAACTCGATCTTCAAATCCAAGAAGCAAACAAAACACCTAGTTACCTCAATCCAAGGAAGCCCTCTCCAAGGCACATTTTATTAAAACTGCCAAAAATGAATGACAAAGAAAGGATCCTTAAAGTAGCCAGTGAAAAAAAGTAAGTAGCCTATAAAGGAAAAGCCATTAGGTTATCATCAGACTTCTCAGCAGAAACTTTACAAGCCAGGAGAAAGTAGAATCAAATATTCAAACTACTAAAAGAGAGAAATTACCAGCCAAAAACAATATATCCAGCAAAATTATCTTTTAAACATGAAGGAGAAATAAAGACTTTCCCAGACATAAAAATGTTGAGGGAATTCATCACCAAAAGACCTCCATTGCCAGAAATTCTCAAGGATGTTATTTTACTAGGAACAAAGAACAGAAGGTCACAAATCAATAAGAGAAATCACCAAAAAACTTACAGCATAAGCAGAGATAATTTGTGACAACCAAAACACAAAAGTGGAGGGAGAAAGGTCTGAATTGGCAAAGGAAGATGGAGGCCAATTCATTCAAAAGAAAAAGGAATACTCTATGTCTGAACATTTATATTTCATAAATCTAATGGAAACCACATGCACACGTACACACACACACACACACACACACACACACACACACACCCTTACAACTGAGATACTTAGCTTAGGAAAACAGAAAACAAAGAAAAAATTTGGAATACCACCAAACAAAAACAGACAGAAACACAAAGGAACAGAACCAGTGGAGGCACAGAATTACCAGAAAACAAAAGACAAACTGGACACAGAAAATCTCATACATAAATAATTACCTTAAATGTAAATGGATTGAATTCACCAATGAAGAGGCACAGATGCATGGCCAGCGTGGCTCAGGGTTTCAGCATTGACCTATTAACCAGGAGGTCACACTTTGATTCCTCGTCAAGGCACATGCCTGAGTTGTGGGCTCAATCCCCTTTGTGGGGCATACAGGAGGCAGCTGATTAATAATTCTCTTTCATCATTGATGTTTCTATTTCTCTCTCTTCCTCTCCCTTCCTCTCTGAAATCAATAAGAGGCACAGAGTATCGGATTGGTTTAAAAAATCACACACAATCATATACTGTCTTCAGGAGACACATCTAAGCTATAAAGACAAGGGTAGATTCAAAGTGAAAGGGTAGAAAATGATTCTTAATGCAAATAACATTCACAAAAATTAGGTGTAGCCATACTTATATTTGACAAAATAGATCTCAAGGTAACAAATGTAACAGGAGACAAAGATGGACATTTTATAATGATAAAGGGGATACTACATAAATACATAGCATTTTTAATATATAGGCACCCAATCAGGGAGCACCCAAATATAAAAACAGCTACTCACAGAACTAAGGGAGAAACAGAACAAAGCTCAGTCATAGTTGGGGATCTTAATATTCCATTGACAGCTCTAGGTAGATCATGCAAACAGAAAATCAATTAAAAATTGGCCTTAAATGACACATTAGACAAAATTGACATTTACAGATCCTTTCATCCAAGAACATCAGATTAGACATTCTTCTCCAGTGCACATGAAACATTCTCAAGGATAGACCATATGTTGGGTCACATACTATCCTCAATAAATTCAAGAAGATTAAAATTATACAAAGCACAGTCTTTTCCCACAGTGCCATGAAATTAGAAATCAACTGGAATAAAAAAGGAAGTAAAGAAAGTCACAAATACGAGGAGATTAAACAACATACTACTAAAAAATGACTAGGTCAAAGAAGAAATAAAAGGTGAGATCAAAAGATAATGGAGGCAAATGAGAATGACAATGCAACATATCTAAACATCTGGGGTACAACAAAAGTAGTAATAAGAGGGAAGTTTATATCAATACAGGCTTATCTCAAGAAAAAAGAAAAATCCCACTAAACAACTTAACATTACATCTTAAAGAACTGGAAAAAGAGCAAATGCAACCCCAAATCAGCAAGAAAAAGGAAATAATAAAAATTATAGCAGAATTGAATGAAATAGAGAACAAAAAGACTGTACAAAAATTAATATAAAAACAACTGGTTCTTTTAAAAGATTAATAAATTTGACAAATCCCTGTTAAGACTCACCAAGGAAAAAAAGAGAAAAGACTCAAATAAACGAAATCAGAAATATAAGAGGAGAAGTCACCACAGACATCACAGATATACAAAGATTATACTAGAATATCATGAAAGACTATATGCCACCAAATTCATTAACCTAGAATAAATAGATAAGTTCCTGGAAGTATATCACCTTCCTAGACTGAATCTGGAACAACTGGAAAATCTAAATAGACCAATCACAAGTGAGGAACTTGAAGCAGCCATCAAAAACCTCCCTAAAAATAAGAGTCCAGGACCAGATGTCTTCACTAGTGCATTCTACCAAATGTTTAAGAACAGATTTTGAAACCTATCTTTCTCAAACTCTTCCAAAAGTCTGAAGAAGAGGTAATACTTCCTAAGACATTTTATGAGGAGAGCATAACCCTAATATAAAAACTTGGCAAGGATAACCCACAAAAAAAGAAAACCACAGACTAATATCTCTGATGACTACAGATACGAAAATCCTAAACAAAATATTAGGAAATCAAATTCAATAATACATTAAAAATAATACATCACAATCAAGTAGGGTTCATTCCAGAGGCACAAGGTTGGTTCAACATATGCAAATCTAACAATGCAATATACCACATTATCAAAATCCTATATAATAAAAGGTTAATATGCAAATCGACTGAAGGGCAGAAGGACCAGTCACTGTGACTTGCACTGACCACCAGGGGTCAGACCCTCAACGCAGGAGCTGCCCCCTGGTGGTCAGTATGCTCCCACACGAGGAGCGCTCTCAGCCAGAAGCCAGGCTCATGGCTGGTGAGTGCAGTGGCGGTGGTGGGAGCCTCTCCTGCCTCTGCATCAGTCGGACATTCCCCGAGGGCTCCTGGACTGCAACAGGGCTCAGGCTGGGCTGAGGAACCCCCTCCCCCGAGTGCACAAATTTCGTGCACTGAGCCTCTAGTGGAAGATAAAAATCATATGATTTATCAATAGATGAATAGAAAGCATTCTGTAAGATACATCCATTTATGATTAAAAAACTCAATAAGATAGGTATAGAAGCAAAGTATCTCAACATAATAAAAGCTATATGTGACAAATCTTCAGCCAATATCATTCACAATGATGGAAAACTGAAAGCTTTTCCTCTAAAATCAGGAACAAGAGAAGGATATCCACTCTCACCACTCTTATTCAACATAGTTCTGGAAGTCCTAGCCAGAGCATTCAGGCAAGAGAACAAAGTAAAAGGCATCCAAACAGGTAAGGAAGAAGGAAAAGTGTCACTTTTTGTAGATGACATGATTCTGTGCATAGAGAACTCTAAAGACTTTACCAAAAAATAGTATGAGGAACAATAAACAAATACAATAAAGTTGCAGGATACAATATCAATGTACAAAAATCCAAGTTTCCTATATACTAAAAACAAAACCTCAGAAAAAGAAATGAAAAGAATGCCCTTCGCAATTGCAACCAAAAGAATAAAATACCTATAAATAATAAAGGATGTGAAAGACCTATAAACTGAAAACTACAAAATATTATTAAAAGAGATTGAAAAAGGCACAACAAAATTGGAAGATATTCTTTGTTCATGGATTGGAAGAATGAACATAATTAAAATGGCAATATCACACAAAGCAATATGCAGATTCTACGTAACCTGTATCAAAATCCCAATGTCATCTATACATAGAAAGAGGTAATATGCTAATTGCCATTATGGTGTCCCAGTAATGACCAATTTGCATATTGACAGACCAGCAGGAGGATGTGCACGCAGCAGGGGGCAGGTGGCAGGAGCCAAGTTCCCGGGGGTCTGAGTAGAGTGCCTGACAGGAGCCCGGACTGCAAAGAAGGAAGAGGAAGAGGCCACAGCGAGCTCTTCCAATCCCCTTGCACGGACACTCTACCCCAACCCCCACACCCCCAGGGGGAATGAAAGACACCCTACACCAGCCCCCACACCCTTGGGGGGACAGGGAGGCTGACTGGACTGGTAGAAGATCCAGCCTTGGGGGTAGCTGCAGTCCACACCTGTGACTCCTGATCTCTTCCCCCGCCACCCCACCAGGGGTGCCCACAACAATAGCATGCCAGCAACCACTGGTCAGCACCCCCGAGGCACCCAGGGCCCATGGCCCACCGCTGCCGGGCCCCCTCCACTGGGGCCAGGCATGCCTCTCCTCCCTACAACTCCAGACCTGGGTTGAGGCAGGCCTGAGCGGCCCCCCAGGGTCAGACCCTTCCCCCCTGACAGCAGCAGCACTGTCTCCACAGCTGAAGTGCGCTGAACCTTGCTGGGTGTGGCTAAACCCACCCTCCTAGCCTGCCTGGCTCTGCCCTGGCCAGGCCCCCACCCAGCTCCAGGAGATTGGAGCCCCGACCTGAGCAGGTACAGCCATATGCAATTTAAAGAATGGCGCCAAGCGGGAAGATTTGACTGTTACTCCCCCTTTATCCTTGCCGCCCCCCTAGTGCCCCCTAATACCCTTCCCTCCACAAGCGCCTCCAGGGATGACCACTGCTACAGGGCTGCTGGCCAGAGCCCACCCCTCCAAGGACTGTGGAACCCTCTGCAAAGCTTCCATAGCTACAGTCCAGGAAACAATCATGCCCTCCTCCCCTAATCAGCACCTGCTACCTGTGAGGGCACCCATGGGCTTAAAAATAACAATCCCTTCCCTTTTAGACATCACTTACTTGATTAAACATTTCTAGGTTTATTAGCTCAGAACCTCCTCTGACAACCCAGTGAAGTAGGTGAAGAAGAGATTACAATTCCCATGGTATATGTTTATGTATTCAGAAATGAAGCCCAGAGAGGAAAAGTGTCAATCCCAGTGGTTCCCAAGGTGCAGCACACACCCCACAGGGGGGAGGGGCAATTTGATTTTAAGTGGGGGCAATTTGAGAATGAGTTAACAGTGAATTTTTTGCATTTCTTATGGTCCTAGGGGGCCTCATCTACAGTGTATCCTACATAATAACAGGCTAATATTCAAATGACCGAATGGTGGAATGACCAGTCACTATGATGCATACTGACCACCAAGGGGCAGACACTCAACACAGGATCTGCCCCCTGGTTGTCAGTGTGCTCTCACAGGGGAAGCGCCACTCAGCCAGAGCCGGGCTCATGGCTGGTGAGCACAGCAGCAGTGGTGGGAGCCTCTCCTGCCTCCGCAGCAGTGCTAAGGATGTCCGACTGACGGCTTAGGCCCACTAAACTGTCAGCTGGACATCCCCCCCAGGGCTCCTGGACTGCGAGAGGGCGCAGAACAGGCTGAGGGACCCACTCCCCCAAGTGCACAAATTTCGTGCACCAGGCCTCTAGTTTAAAAATAATAGGAAAAAAAATCATCAGATTTGTATGGAACCACAAAAGACTGAAATAGCCAAAGCAATCTTGAGAAAAAAGAATGAAGCCAAAGGTATCACACTACCTGACTTCACATTATACTACAGAACTATAACACTCAAAACTGCATGGCATTGGCAGATAAACAGACTCATAAATCAATGGAACAGAATTGAGAACCCAAAAGTAAAACCATATGTATATGGGCAGATAATTTTCAACAAAGAAGCCTTAAACACATGATGGAGAAAAGAAATCCTCTTCAATAAATGGTGCTGGGAAACCTAGAAAGCCACATGCAAAATAATGAAACTAGATTACAATTTGTCCCCATGTACAAAAATTAATTCAAAATGGATCAAAGACCTAAATATAATATCTGAAAAAATAAATTAGATAGAAGAAAACATAAGTACTAAACTTATGAACCTTGGTCACAGAGAACATTTCATGAACATGACCCCAAAGACAAGGGAAGTAAAGACAAAAATAAATGAATGGGACTATATCAAATTAAAAAGCTTCTGCACAGCCAAAGAAACTGACAACACAACAAAGAGGCAGCTGACCAAATGGGAAATGATATTTGCAAACAACATCCCCAACAAAGGTTTAATATCCAAAATATATAAAGGACTCATAAAACTCAACACCAAACAAATAAACAATTCAATTAAAAAGTGAGCAGAGGGCCTGAACAGACACCTTTCCCAAGCAGACACAAAGGGCCAACAGCTATATGTAAAGATGTTCAACCTTACTATCAATTAGGGAAATGCAAATTAAAACTTCAATGAAACACCACATCACACCTGTTAGAATGACTATTATCAACAAGATAGGTAATGACAAGTGCTGGAGCAGTTGTGGAGACAAGGGAACCCCCTTCCATTGGCAGTGTGAATGCAGATGGAGACAACCACTATGGAAAACAGTATGTTTGTTCCTCAAAAACTTAAGAATAGAGCTACCATATGACCCAGCAATCCCTCTCTGGGGCATTTACCCAAAAACTTGAAAACAGTATTCCCAACGATAAACGCTCCTCCCATGTTCATTGCAGCCCTATTCATGGTGGGCAAGACATGGAAATAACCAAAGAGTCCTGAGATAGAGGACTGGATAAAGAAGATGTGCTACATATATACAGTGGAATACTACTTAGCCATGAGAAAAGACGAAATACTTTCATTTGAGTTAACATGGATGGACTTTGAGAATATTATGGCAAGGAAAGTGTCATTCAGAAAAAGCTAAAACCGCATGACTTCACTTATATGTCTGATATAAAACTGAAACTCATGGACACAGATAATAGTGTGGTGTTGCTGAAACCGGTTTGGCTCAGTGAATAGAGCGTCAGCCTGCGGACTGAAAGGTCCCAGGTTCGATTCTGGTCAAGGGCATGTACCTTTGTTGCGGGCACATCCCCATTAGGAAAAAAATCAATAAAATATATTAACAAAAAAATAGTGTGGTGTTTACCAGAGGGAAGGGGGTCCTGGGTTGGTAAAAAAACGGGGGGGGGCTAATATATGGTGATAGAAGATGGTTTCACCTTGATTGGTGGGCACACATAGCAATGTAAAGATTTTGTATCATGGAAATGTACACTTGAGGCCTATATTATCTTATAAATCAATGCCACCCTAATATATTTAATGAAAATATGAAAAAGGAACAATGTAAAAAAAGTCTATTTTCTCAGATATAACAATTGTAACCCAGCTTTCTTATGTTTCCATTTGCATAAAATATTTTTTTAATTCCTTTACTTTCAGTCTGTGTGTGTCTTTTGACTGCATGTATATGGTTTTTGTTTTTATTTTTTGTTTGTTTGTTTGTTTTGTAAATCTAGTCATCTACCTTATATCTTTTGAGCAAAGCACTTAATCCATCTAAATTTAGAGTGATCATTGATAGGTATATATTTATTGCCATTTTGTTATATGTACTTATATTCCTCTTTTTTATTTTCTTTTTCTTAAAGAAGTCCCTTTAAAATTTCGTATAATACTGTTTGGTGGTGATTTTCTCTTTAGTTTGTTGTTTTCCTGGAAAGTTATATTTTTTCTTCAACTTTAAGTGATAGCCTTACTGGGTAGTATAGTCTTGGTTGTAAGTTTTGCTTTTATTCACTGAATATTTTGTGCCAATCCCTTCTGGCCTGAAATGTTTCTGTTAAGAAATCAGTTTAGCGTTTTAGGGGAGCTCCCTTTAGGTAACTGTCTTTCTCTTGCTTTTTTAATATTCTCTCTTTTTTTAACCTTTGCCATCTTAATTATTATATGTTTTGGGTGGGCCCCTTTGGCTTCATCTTCCTTGTGACTCTGCCCTTCTTGGAATTGTGTGTCTTTTTCTTCACCATGTTAGGAATGCTTTCAGTCATTATTTCTTCCAATAGTTTCTCAATTCCTTGCTATTTCTCTTTTACTTCTGGAACCTCTACAATGTGGATGTTGTTATGCTTCATGTTGTTCCAGATGTTCCATCATCTATTCTATTTTTTTTAATTCATTTTTTTTTCTTTATGGAACTCTGATGGTGTTTTGTGTTACTTTGTCTTCCAAATTGCTGATTTGAACTTTTGCTTCATCTAGTCTGCTGTTTAATTTTTCTAGCTTATTCTTCATTTCATATACTGTATTATTTACGTCTGAGTGGTTTTTTAAATAGTTTCTATGTCCTTTTTATCCTTGTTATCTCTTTATTGAATTTCTCTCTAAGTTCCTTGAGCACCCTTAAACCATTGTTTTGAACTCTTTAACTGGTCTATTGCTTGCCTCCATTTAATTTAGTTCTTTAGGAGATTTCTTATTTCATTTGTGAATGTTTCTTTGTCTCCCTATTTTGACTGCATGTCTGTATTTGTTTCTGTGTATTAGGTAGATCTGCTATGCCTTCAACTCTTGGTAGGCTGGCTTTATTTTATATGTCCAGTGGAGCTCATTGATTTAGTCTCACTGATTACCCGAGCTTGGTGCTCCAGGAATATTCCTTGTATGTGTATGTAAGCCTTACTCTTGTAGTTGCATATTGATTGCTGTTGGACCATCTGTGGGTGGGACTGACTATCAGGCTGACAGATTGTTAGGATTATACAGAAACACAGTGTATGAGCTTGTGTTCAGGGGTTGACCCATGAAGTACAATGTGTCCCAATTGTGTTTGGTCTTGCCATAATTTCCCTTTGGGTGGGGTACTTGTGGAGCTCTGATGTGGTCTGAAGTCTCCATTGGGTGTGCTGGTTTTAAGGACACTTGGGATTGACTCTTGTGGGCAGATGTTGTCTATGACTACCCCTTAGCTACCTGTTAGAGGATACAAAGCTATTCATGACTGGTATCTGCCTCTGCTGGGACTCAGTTTATGTGAAGGAGGTCATGCTGCATATACCAAAATTGTTGTCTACCAATACCAATCATGAAGCAGGTAATGAAAAGGCCCAAGGCACCTTGAGATCTAACTCCTCCTTTTGGGCGCCTGTTAGGCTCATTCACTAAAAGAGCCTCCAATATTTTGCAAGTTGTGTGAGTTTTGTTCTCAATGAGCCACCAGGTAGGGGTCAGTGCTATAAACCAGGTTGATACAGATTCAAACTCAGTACCACTGATGGGTCAGAAACTAATCAGCAAGAGTCTCAGGGTGCATCAAGGTCAGCCACCATCCACCTGAGTCCTGTAGAACTGTGTAGTGGGAAATGTTCTGAGGGAATCATGGTGGGGCCAGTAGAATTTATCAAGCTAAAACTTTAAATTTGGACTTGTCCAAGGAGAGCACTGCACAGAAACGTTGCACCAATCTGGTTGTGTGGGGAAATATGGCACTTGCCCTAAAGCCACACATGTCAGTTTCTACCTATTTGTTTCTCATACCTTCTGAGTCTGCCCAGACCTCCTTGAGAGCTTTACAAGAAGGATTGCAAAGAAGGCTGAGGCTAGCTAGAGCCAGCAGACCACTCTGCAGCATTCGAACTTGGCAGTGTGTGGCCATAGTGAGTTGAGAGCATGGGGCTAGTTCATCTCCTAAGATCAATGCTGTGAGAGGGAGGCAATGGCAGTGATCATGAGAAAATAGACCCTCTTTTCTAAAGCCATTTCACTCAATCTTTCCTTCTGCATTCCAGAGACCTCCAGAGTCTGCCTGGACTTCCTTGAAAGCTTTTCAGAAAAGACTGCAATGCAGGGCAAGGCTGGCCACAGTCAGTAGACTCATCTTCAGGGCATGAGGTTGACAGGATAATGAGTCTGGAAGGTGGGGCTATTGCATCTTCTTGGCAGATACTGTGTTGTGAAGGTACCAATCAGGTGCAGGAGAAAATTGGCCCTTTCTCTAAAGTGACTCAACTCATTCTCTCCTGTGTTTCTCTGATACCCTGTGAGTCTGCCCAGACCTCCTTGAGAGTCTTCCCAGAAGTTCTGCAATGTAGGCCCAGGCTGTCTGTAGCTAGTTTATTTGTCCACATGGCAGGAGCTTAGAAGAGTGAGGCCACAGGTTGTAGGTGTATGGAGCTTGTGCATTTTTCAGGCTGATGCCTTATGGATGTGTGTGTTCAACCCAGGAAAAATGGCATGTGTGGACAACGTGGGAGAAAAACTCATCACAGGAACTATGGTGGATGTTTCTTTAGCCCTCTCCTGGAATCCACAAATCCAATCTCTTTTTTGTGACTACAGTCTGCTCTGACCCACAGTCCTTCTGCCACAGATCAGGGTGAGTGTCTGCAAATGAGTTTTATATGTTGACCCTTTCAGAGGGCACATGGATTTCTAGCAGAATCCCTCCTCACCTAGGCAGATTAATTAACCACTGATTTTTCAGTCAGATATTATGTGGGTTCCTTTTCCCAGCACTGATGTTCTGGGCTGGGGATCCCAGCATGGGGTTGAGACCCCTTGCTCCTCAGGGGGACCTTTGCAACTGAGATATTCTTCTGGATTTTCAACAGCCACCTGTGGACTTGGGCTAGCCTTTTTTGTGTGTGTCTGCCCTTCCTAGAAGATTTGACATGGCATATTCTGTATATGCTTTATTATAAGACTTCTATTCAGCTAGTCTTCTGTTGGGTATTCAGGTTGATTGTTCTATAATGTAGTTGTAATTTGGTTCTGAAAGGAGCTGGATATAACTTGCACATACTCTGACATTATCTTGAATGTTGAAATTTGTAAATGTTATTCTTTTTGCTGTTTTCACCCATGAGCCCCCTCATCTAGAAGCCATCAGTTTATTCTCTGTATCTATGAATTTGTTTCTATTTTGCTTTGTTTTTTATTCATTTGGTTTGATTTTTAGAGCCCATGAATGAGTTAAATCATATATTTGTCTTTGTTTCATTTATTTTATGTAGCATAATACCCTCTAGGCCCATATATATTGTTGCAAATGGAAAGATTTTATATTTTATGTCTGATATGCCATTGTGTGCATAAATAACAAATTTTTTATCTATTCATGTATTTATGGACACCTCGGTTGCTTCCATATGTTGGTTATTGTAAATATAAGATGCAATGAACATAGGGGTATATATATCTTTTTGAATTAGTGCCTTTGTTTTCTTTAGATAAATACCCAGAAGTGGGATTGCTGGGTCATATGGTAGTTCGGTTTTTCAATTTTTTGAGTAATCTCCATACTATATTCCATAGTAGTAACAGCAATTTGCAATCCCACCAACAGTAGTTTTTGGTGTCTTCACATCCTTGTCAACTCTTGTTATTTTTAGACTTTATGATAATATTCATTCTGAGAATTGTGAGGTGACATCTAATTGTTTTGATGTGCATTTCCCTGATGATGGTTTTGAACATTTTTTTATATTTCTGTGGTGATCTATATGACTTCTATGGAGAAATGTTTATTTAGGCCCTCTGCACATAATATAATAGGATAGTTTGGGTTTGTTTTCTATATTGATTTATATGTGTTATGTATATATTTTGGATATTAACCCCTTTTAGGATATACCATTTACAAACATCTTTATCCCATTCAGTTGGTTATCTTTTTTATTTGTTAGTGGTTTCCTTCATTGTGCAAAAGCAATTTATTTTGATGTAGTGCCATTTGTTTATTTATTTATTTATTTATTTTTGCATTTGTTGCCTTTGATTGAGATGTTATATCCAAAACTAAATATATATTGCTAAGACCAATTTCAAAACATTTACTGGCTATGTTTTCTTTTAGGAGATTTTTAGCTTCAGATTTGACATTTCAGTATTAAATCCATTTTGAGTTTATTTTTGTATATGGCGTAAAAAAGTACTGTAGTTTTATTTTTTGCTACTGTGGTCTTTTGTTGAACTGTTGTTTATCATCTGGCACCCTATGCTCTAGTTAGCAAATGTTAATTTAATAAGGTTATAATGCATATCTTCTATATCACACAATTAAATATTAATTTGTACATCAGTGCATTCCTGTGTAACCATGTCACATTGAATAAAATGTATGATTTATAATAATGCTTTCTGATTCTATGAAAGAATAAAATTCATATCTAACATTAGTTTAAGGCATGTACTTTGAGTACATGCAGACAGATGTAAATGTGAATCTTATTTTTACCTAATAAAGCAGGCTATGATGGCAAAGGTTCTTTTTAGTTTCCTTATTAGTAAAAATATGAATAATACCAGTAATACTTCATAGGGTAATTTGATTCAGCTTGAAAGAAATCAAGGTAGAAAAGTGTGGAATAAATGTATTTTTTATTGTTTTATAAGTTGTCTTACAGTAGCTGATTTATCTCTGATCACAGAGAATCATGGGAGGTAAAATGGAGATCATCCTGATAGACCATGGATCTACAAAGATAGACCTATTCTAGGATATCATGAAACATTTTGTTCATTAACATGTTCTAGGACATTGCATAAGACAAAGGACATCATAGTAAAATATGTATTACTAGAGGCCCAGTGCATGACAATTCATGCACTGGAGGGGGGTCCCTCAGCACGGCCTACCCCCTCTCACAGTCTGGGAGCCCTCAGGGGCGGGAGGTGACCTGGCGATCAGGGGAAGGCAATGCCTCCATCACACCTCTGCTGCTGCCACTGCCAGCAGTGCAAGCCTTGGCCAGCCCTGGTTACCTGAGCCTTGGGCAGCCCTGGGCGGCTGGGCAGCCGCCACCCAAGGCTTGCCTGTGTCTCAGGCTGGCCCTGGGTGACTGGGGGGCTGAGGAGACTGGGGACTCTGGAGGCAAGTGGGTGGAGCAACTGGGCCCACCTGGGGCTGGGCCCGGCCTTGCCATGTGCCTGCCACCCTGGTGGGGCTGAGGGGACTGGGTGCCACCATCTTGTGGCTGTGGGCACTGCCATCTTTGAAGGCATGGCAGTAAATTAGCATATCCCCTCCTTATTGGCTGTGGGCACCACCATCTTTGAGAGCGGGGCAGTCAATTAGCATATTCCCTCCTTATTAGCTGTGGGGGCTGCTATCTTTTGCAACAGTGTGAGGGTCAATTAGCATATTTCCACCTTATTAGATAGGATGATACTTAAAAGCACATATTCTGAAATCAGACTTTATCTGGATTATAGAACTGACACTTACTGTGGGACTTTACTTAACTCTCTGTGAAAGAGAGGGAGTAATATTTTCCACATAGGATTTTTGAAAATATTCAATTACTTAATATAAACAAAGTAATTTGCACAGTGCCAAACATTTAGTTGCTGCCTAATAAGTAGCATCTATATTATTCATATCCAGTCAATAAGGAATGAGATTTAAAATCATAAGAAAAGTCTGTCATTTCACTTTCACTACAAATCAAAAACATGGGCATCAGAACAGGTATAATGGGAAATCTCTGCCTACGAGAGAATAGTATGACCCAAAAATTATTCCCTTCTAATTATGTGCTTTTTTTAGAAAAACAAATAATATATTTATGAATATATTAGTTCATTCATTATTCACTGTTTCATTCATTTATCAAAAATTTATTAAGAATATACTTTGTGAAACTACTACATTTGCTACAAACACCTAGCCACCTAGCCTGTAGCAGCACAAGACCAGTGTCGTCATTACTGTCATGTGAGAAAAAAATTTATTAAAACATAGAAGATTTTAAAAGATTTGTCTAGGCTAATATTTTCCAAACTATATTTTGGCAAAATCTAGTTCCACATGTGATATTACTACCTATTTGATTAAAAATGTGTTTTAATGATAAAATTGAGAAATGATATATATTATATCACGCTAATTGAAGGTCTACAAAGTATATTAATACATTAAATACTCCAAGAATTACTGCAGCAAACAAATATATTTACCTTGGTTTACTTCAGAAATTTCAAGATGTATTTGATCATAGAAACCCTTTTTTATGCAAAATTATTAAAAGCACAGAAGATATAATAGACCCATGGAACATAATTTGAGAGAATCTGTCTAATTCAACCTTGTTGTTTTCAGATGAAATAACTAATGATTAGAGAACAAAACTAGCCTTTTTCATATTATAGTTTATCATCAGATAATTAAGAGGTAAGAGGCTCAGTCAAATGCTTTTTCTGCCTCACCATGAAGATTCCAAGGAATGGAATTTTCTTTGCTTTACTTTCTTAAAGACATTTGGAAAGAGATTATGTAATGTTATGATATATTTTGTGAATGCCCAAACCGCAACTTTAGTTTTAACTGATTTAGAGGATAAATTCCATAATTACATCATCTCTATATTGAAAGGCATAAAGGTATCAATTTTAAATTATACATATAAATTTTATATAAGTGGTAGCTACTGGTCTCAGAGGCACAAAACAGAACAATTTTCCATTCTTTGTTTTCTGACCTCCTTCTAAAAATACCAGTTGCAAAAGATAAATATAATTTGGTAAATTTATTAATAAATAAAAAGAATATAAAAAATAAATAAATAGAGTCGGGATATAAAATATCTCAGTAATACAGAGAACATAACAAACTGTTACTGCTCTTTGGAATGAGTAGTTTTAACAAAGTAAGCAAGAATCATTTTCTCTGGTTGAGTGTTGATTCCCCAGTGTGCTCTCAGTAAGTAATTAGAATGGCCCAGTGAATGTCAGCATCAGCTTGTTTATTCTCATTATTTTATCATTTTAAAAACCCTCTAGGTGATGAGACATGCAGTATAGAACATAATTACCATTATTAGCATACTAATTGGACACAAAATAGGCCAACTACAAGGTAGCCAACTGAATAATTTCACATTAATCAAACACCATAGTGAATAAGCCTATTGTTAAATTGACAGCTTCCATAATTGGCAATCCTTTGCAGTGAAATATCAGAATTTTCTTGTAATATCTCTCCAGTGTCAAATAATTTAGTAAATTTCCATGTTCTCATCTTCAAGTATAAGCACCTAGCTCAAGTTTTCAAAAAACACATTATAATGAGGATACTAGTCTTTTTAACTGGCCTAAGTATTTAAACCCTTCAGCAAGAGATATGAATGATAACCAAACAAAAAAGCTATAAATTGCTTACTTGTTGCTGTATATTGTTTTATTTATAAATATATATTCTGCTGAACCCAAAAGATACTTTACTACATTAATAGTCTCTTGAAGATGGTCTACTTTATAAGAGTGCAAATGTGACACCTGGCAGTAATCCCCTTCTTAACAATGTAATTTTATATGTATTGGCAGTTAGAGGCCCTAACTGCTCCATGCCAGCAGTATATTTTTACTTTTCTGCAGATAAGTAGAGCTGGTCTAGACTAAAATTATTTCTCAGTAAAACAGAATCATTATGAAGTCTCAATGAAGCCCCTTTTCTGAATTTCATTATATCATCTACCTATTCAAAAATCACAAATGGTCACCAGCTGCCCTCAAGATTCAACTCTCAATTGAGCACCATTTAAGGCAGTGATGGTGAACCTATGACACGCGTGTCAGCACTGACACGCGTAGCCATTTCTGATGACACGTGGCCGCTGAGGAGGCCGCATGCCGAGGATGAAACATTTGCTGCTCCTGAGGATGAAACATTTGCAAAATAATGTTTTTTCCTCAAAGTGACACACTACCCGAGTTATGCTCAGTTTTTTGGCGAAGTTTGACACACCAAGCTCAAAAGGTTGCCCATCACTGATTTAAGGATTTCTACAATCTGACCACAGTAGGTCTTTTTTTACTGATCCACAAAATAATTCTGTTCCAGCCAGTTAGTATCCTCTATATCAAATAGCCATGCCATTTATAATTATTTTATGCATATTTTTGCATGTTTTCTACTCCTAGATTACCTGCCCCTTCTTTGATATTTAACCCCTTCTTTCATACTTATACTTTTCCTCAAAGCAAACTCAAATCCTTCCTCTGTGGAGTTTTTCTTGACTATTGCAACTGAAGTTGGTTCTTCTCTTGATAAGCTTCTATTTTTTTTTTACTATTTATATTGAATATATTCATTTTCCTGTAAACACTGAGCACCTATTAAATGCCAGTCCCAACATTTAATGACAAAAAGAATAAGATGGCTCTGACAGGATTCTCCCGTAAAATTTCATAGGTATGGCTCTACCATGTATCTATATTATGCATTTTAAAAATATGTTTTTATTGATTTCAGAGAGAGGGATAGAAACAGCAATGATGAAAGAGTATCACTGACTGGCTCCCTCCTGCACGGATCCTACTGTGGACTGAGCCCACAACCTGGACATGTGCCCTGACTAGAAATTGAACTGTAATCACCTGGTTCATGGATTGATGCTCTACCACTGAGCAACACCAGCTGGGCTATATTATGCATTTTTTGAGAGTAGAATTTTTATGCTATATTCTTGTTGTATACCACAACAGTGAGCACATAGTAGATCAACTGGAAAAAATAATGGAATAAATTTCTATTACATTTCCTTTCCCACAAGGCTAATTGAAGCTACATGTCATTGTCATTTAGAGCCTCCTTATACTTATTTCAAGTTCACTATTTTTTTCTCCCCTATAATACCCTTTTTTAGATTTTCCTATAGCATGCTAGAATTAGTTAAGTGATGAACTGGGAAATTGATTTCTATATTAACTTCTACATCTGGGCCTTTCAACTAACTTGATTTCATCCCTTAATTTATCTGTATATTCCCTTTTCTATCTACAAAACAAAGAGGATAGACAACATTAACAATCCATGTAAGTAGCATCATGCGAGTAGCATTATTGAGATACTAGAGGCCTGGTACATGAAATTCATGCATGGGGGGGTGTCCCTCAGCCCGACCTGCACCCTCTCCAATCTGGGAGCCCTCAGGGAATGTCCTACTGACCGCTTAGGCCTACTCCCCATGTTTCTCTGTTCTCTGTGGGACCTGCCTGCTCCACACCACAGCAATGAGCAAGCAGGCCCTGCTGGGTGCTGCTTGTGGGCCGCTCTTGCCTACTCCTGGGTTGCCCTGGCAATGGCCAAGCAGGCCCTGCTGTCTGCTGTCAAGCTGAGCAGCCGCCCTCACCCCCCAGGGCGGCAATGGTCCCAGGAGGCTGCGGGCTTGGCGCCCGTCCCCGGGACCCAAGCCACTTGGCACCGCCCTGCCCCTGGCCACTTGGCGCCTGCTTATGCAAATTAACCCACCATCTTTGTTGGGTTAATTTGCATACTCACTCCTGAATGGATGGTGGGCATCATAGAGGTACAGTCAATTTGCATCTTTCTCTTTTATTAGTGTAGATACATAGATAGATAGATGATATAGATAGATAGATGATAGATACCGTACTTTCCGGCGTATAAGACGACTGGGCGTATAAGATTTTCCTGGGTTAAAAAGTCGTTTTACACTCCGGAAAATATGGTATATTGGACTATATTGATGGGATTAAATATAATGGATTAGATATATTGGACTACCATATTTTCTGGCGTATAAGACGACTTTTTAACCCAGGAAAATCTTATATGCCCAGTCGTCTTATACGCCGGAAAATACGGTAGATAGATGATAGATAGATAGATAGATATATAGATAGATAGATAGATAGATAGATATATTATGGTTGATAGTATTGCAAATGTCTCCCATTCTCCCCCCATTTTATCCCTCTCATCCCAGCCCCTACCCACCCCCTAGGTTTTCACCACCTATTGCCTGCATCCATGGGCTCTGCATGTAAGTATACAAGTTCTATGGTTTATCTCTTCTCATCGCCCCAACCTCACACCCAGGAATGTCAGTCTATTCAATGCCTCCATGCTTTGGGTCTTATTTTGTTGCTCAATTCATTTTGTTCATTAGATTCTACAAATGAGTGATATCATGTGATATTTGTATTTCTCAAATTGGCTTATTATACTTAGTGTAATAGTTTTGAGGTCCATCCATGCTGTTCCAAATCCCTCTTTTATACAGCTGCATAGTATTCCATTGTGTAAATGTCCCACAGCTTTTTATTCACTTATCTACAGATGGGCACGTGGGCTGATTCCAAATATTAGCTATTGTAAACAACACTGCTATGAACATAGGGGTGCATATATTCTTTCTAATTGGTGTTTTGGGGTTTTTAGGATATATTCCCAGGAGTGGGATCACTGTGTCAAATGGAAGTTCC
This sequence comes from Cnephaeus nilssonii, assembly GCF_951640355.1. Taxonomy (NCBI): domain Eukaryota; kingdom Metazoa; phylum Chordata; class Mammalia; order Chiroptera; family Vespertilionidae; genus Cnephaeus; species Cnephaeus nilssonii. The sequence continues at coordinate 31,278,821 of NC_137071.1, forward strand.
ATTTTAAAATTTTTGAGGAAACTCCATACTGTTTACCATTCTGCCTGCACAAGTCTGTATTCCCACAAGCAGTGAACTAGTGTTCCCTTTTCTCCTCATAATCACCAGCTCTTGTTGTTTGTTGATTTTTTGAAGATAGTCATTCTAACAGGTGTGAGGTGACATCTAGTTTTGATTTTAATTTGCATTTCTCTGATGATTACTGACTGAGCATTTTTTCATATGTCTCTTGGCATTTGTCTATCCTTTTTGGAGAAATGTCTATTCAGATCCTCTGTCCTTTTTTAAATTGGATTGTTTGTCTTCCTTTTGTTGATGTATCATTGACAAATATGTTCTCCCATACACTGGGTTCCCTTTTCAATTTGATGTTTTGTGTTTTGTTTTGTTTTTCTGTGCGGAAGCTTTTTACTTTGATGTAAGCCCATTTGTTTATTTTTTCCTTTGTTTCTTTAGCCGTACATGTATCGTTAAAATTTCTGCCTCATGAGATGCCTGATATTTTACTGCTTATGTTTTATTCTAAGATTGTTATGGTTTCATGCCTTACATTTAACTCTTTTATTCATCTTGAGATTATTTTTGTATATGGTGAAAATTGGTAGTCTAGTTTCATCTTTTTGCATTTGTCTGTCCAGTTTTCCCAGCACCATTTGTTGAAGAGACCGTCTTTACTCCATTTTATATTCTTGCTTCCTTTGTCAAATAATAATTGACCTAATGCTGTGGGTGGATTTCTGGGTTCTCTGTTCTGATCCATGGGTCTGTAAGATTGTTGTTGTATTTATACCAAGCTGTTTTTATTTTAATGACTTTGTAGAATAGTTTGATATTTGGCATTGCGATCCCACCAACTTTGTTCTTCTTTCTTAAGACTGCTGCACCTTTTCGGGGTCTTTTATGGTTCCATATAAATTTTTGGAGTATTTGTTCTAGTGCTGTGAATTATCCAGTTGGTATTTTAATAGGGATTACATTGAATCCTTAGATTGCTTTCAGTAGTATGGACATTTTAATTATATTAATTCTTCCAATCCATGAACATGGTATATGTTTCCCTTTGTTTGTATCTTCCTCTATTTCTTTTTAAAATGTCCTATATTTTTCCAACTACAGGTCTTTTACCTCCCTGGTTAAGTTTATTTCTAGATATCTTTTTTGTTGTTGTTGCAATGGTAAATAGGATTGTTTATTTAGTTTCTTTTGCTGAGATTTCATAATTGGTTTACAAAAATGCCACTGATTTCTGGATGTTGATTTTGTATCCTAATTCCTTGCTGAATTCATTTATTAAGTCTAGTAGTTTCCTCTATGGAGGTTTTCTATGTACAATATCATATCATCTGTGAATAATGACAGTTTTACTTTCTCCTTTCCAATTTGAATGTCTTTTATATCTTCTTCTTGTCTGATTGCTATGGCTAAGACTTCCAGTACTATGTTGAATAAGACTAGTGAAATTGGACATTCTTGTCTTGTTCCTGTTCTTAAGGGAAACACTTTCTGCCCATTGAGTATTATGTTGGCTGTAAGCTCGTCTTTTATAATAGCTTTTATTATGTTGAGGAATGATCCCTTTATTCCAAAAAATGATAATTGGTTATCAGAAATAGAAGTTTCTCTTAATCTCACACAAAATCTGGGCTTGTATTTCAGGATTGATATGGTAATTCCAAAACTATCAGAAAACTAGGATCCTTCTACATTGTTGCATTAACATCTTTAAAATGCAAGTTTCATCTTTTGATCTAAGATGTCTGTTTCAGTTTCCAACATTTTGATCCCATTTCAGCTAGCAAGAAGTAAAAGTGAAAGGATACCAGAAATGTTTGTATATAAGCAGAAAACTCTAGGTATGGCACATACCACTTTTCTCTTCCACCATTAGCCAATACTTAGCCATATGGCTACAGCTTGCTGCAAGCAAGGCTTTAAATTGTAATCTTCAACCAAGAAGTGTGATCTTAAATACTAAAAATTTTGTTAGTATATATGAAATAGCTATTTGTATGGGGAAAACTGTAAATTATTGTCAAAGGTAGGATTGTCAACCTGCCAACTTCCCTTCTTTACCAATGCCCTTTAGTGTCCATAGATAAAGAAAAATTAACTCTTCCTTACCTTCCTCAACTGTGCTTTTAACTCTCCCCATGCATATTAATGTCACCTGCAGAATCAACTCCAGATCAACTGCTGAGACTAATCTTAAATCAGGCAGAAGAGAGGTGGACAATTTTTATCTTTTTTTTTTTTTTTTTGGCTACTTATCAAACTACTAGAGGCCCAGTGCACGAAATTCATGTATGGGAGGGGGGGTCCACTAAGCCCAGCCTGCACCCTCTCTAATACAGGACCCCTCAGGGGATGTCCCATGCCTGGGATCAGGCCTAAACCGGCAGTCGGACATTCCTCTCACAATCTGGGAGTGCTGACACCTAACTGCTCACCTGCCTGCCTTCCTGATTGCCCCTAACTGCCCACCCCCCAGCCTGATCACCCCTAATTGCCCGCCCTGCCAGCCTGGTCACCCCCCACTGTCCCCCCCTCCTCCACCAGCCTGGTTCTCCACAACTGCCTCCCACCACCTGGTTGCCCCCAACTGCCCCCCTGCCAGCCTGATTGTCCCTTACTGCCCCTACACTGGCCTGGTTGTCCCCAACTGCCCCCCTCTACCAGCCTGGTTGCCCACAACTGCCCCCCATCAGCCTTGTCACCCCAACTGCCCCCCTCTGCCAGCCTGGTCACCCCTAACTGACCCCCTGCTCGCCTGGTCACCCCCAACTATCCCCCCTGTCAGCCTGGTCGCACCCAACTGCCCCCCTGCCTGCCTGGTTGTCCCCAACTGCCCTCCACCACTAACCCCCCTGCCGACCTGGTCGCCCCATTCAGCCTGCTGTTCAGTCATTTGGTCGTCCCTCACTAACCCTACTGTCGGCCTGGTCACCCGACTCAGCCTGCTGTTCTGTCATCCATCCGGTTGTTTCGGTCATGAAGGCCCCTGGTTATTTATATATTAGGATTTTCTTTTGTGGTGTAACTCAGTATTATGTATTTAGCTTTACCTAGTATTATTGAAGCTATCAAGTCTAAATATCTTTCTATGTTTCTTCTTTTTTCCTGGCTGGGCTTCAGCCCTTTATCCTAGCTTGAAAATGGGAAGTTATTGTTTAATGGATACAGAGTTTCAGGTTTGCAAGATGAAAAGACAAGATGAATTGTGGTAATGGAGGTGCAGCATTTATTGTACCACATTGTAAATTAAAAAGGTTAATAAGTGTTATGTTATGTGTATTTTACCACAATTTTTTAAATGATGGAGAAATTAAGACATTCTCAGATAAAATTTGAAAGAATATTTACCAAGCAACCACTTCAAAAAAAATGTTGAAGGCAGGGTTTCAAGTTGAAATGAAAGAGTAACTGCACAAAAAATTAAAATGTCCACTAAAGATAAATACATAGGTAAAATACAAAAGCCACTATTATTGTACTTTTGGTTTATAACTCCACTTTTCATTTCTTACACATAATATAAAAGTCAAATACAGGAAAAAAATCTCTATGTTATTGGGTGTACAGTATATAAATACACAATTTGGGACAACAAGAAAAACATAATGGGGATCAGAGATGATGATTAAAGTTTCTCTATGTTATTGAAGCAATGTTGATATCAATTTAATATAGATAGTTATAAACTTAGGATATTAATTGTAAATGTCGGGTAATCATAAGGAGAATATCTAAAAATATATGCTCAAGATTGGGAAGATGGCTGCCGAAAGGAGGGTAGACTGCAAGATAGTGCATGAGTGAGAGAACGAAAGGATAGTGTGTGGTTGCACGGGGAGTGTTTATTTGTGAGTTGAGGGACAGCTATACTCCAAGGGACTGTTGAGGATGGCCAGATGGGGTTCCCCTGACAGGGAAGCCTCCACTCCTGCTGAAATCCCTCCTGGAGCAACCGCTCTGACCCAAAGACCTCGCCATCTTTGAGGGGAGAGTGGCTGTTATCAGAAGTCTAAAAATCCTGGAAATCTATAGCAACACCACCCAGGGAACAGCTGCAAACCCAGGAACACTGGACCCCAAGCAACACGAATACACAGACATGGAGGAGCTCTGCACCTTCTCACAGAAAGGTCAGATTTCGCCTAGGTAAAGGTGAGGTCTGTGATCCAGGCAGGAGAGAGAAATGTGCACAATGGGAGCTAAAGGATCCAGGGAAGTCTGCGCCCCCAAAAAATTCACTGCCATTGGGGATAGTGTGATCCCCGAATGTGGAAGGGGATCCGCAGGGCTGCTAACAGAAGGGAACTCTAAAAAGCAACCCATAGATGAACTGGATACAAAAGGGTAGCCTAAAAAATTTAACAGTGTGCCAGATGCTTAGAGCCAGGGGGGGGAAAGACTGCATAGACTTGCGCACAGCGCCGGAGGGGAAATATCGCACACTTACTCTGGCTCTTTTTTCTTTACCTTTTTTTTTTTTTCTCTTTAAATCCTTGCTTTTGATTACTAAGCCCAGAACATAGGATAACCCAATTGGGGACACTGTAAGAGACTTCAGGAGAAAGTTGTTTTTGTGGAACCTGGGGATCAGAACGGGGAATAATGATCAGAGAACCAGCTCTGGGGCAGCCCATTCCCCCAAACCAGTATTAAGTGTGACAGGGAAAACTAAATCTAAGCACTAGCTAGAAAGGACTTATAGACCCAGAGGTGAACCCAGAAACACTGCCGCCGAAGGGTTGAATCACAAATTGACTCTTGTATAAACACAAATAAAGGAGTATAAGAAACAAAGAAGCACTGCCTGCTTGAAAATCAGGACTGTGGCTTACAACACTAAGTAGCAGTGGAACTCAGGGAACCTCAATACTTTCCTGACTAGGAAATAGGCATTCCAAACAGAACAGTAGAGGAAGTGAAAGACTTTCACTACTGCACATCTTAATTTTTTTTCATCTTTTACTTAAGAAACTAATTTTTTTTCTTTTTTCCTCACTTGATTTTACCTTTTTAATTACTACATTTTTATTTTTAATTAGTATTATTGCTACTACTATTTTACCTTTTTTTAAGTATCATTTTATTTTCTCTTTATTTTATTTTGGGATTAGTGTTCTACATTCTATTTTCATTTTTCCTTTAGCATCATTTTACTCTATCTCAACTTTATCTTTAAGCCAACACTCTCTTCCTTACTTTTCCCTATTTGTTGTCCTGTTTCTCTTACCCTATTCCTGCTTTAGATTTTCCCTATTCCTTCTTTTTACCCCCTGTTAAAAATTCATCCTAATTATATATCTAATTTCCAATCCCCTGCTCTAAGTCCATACACAATTCTCTCTTCTCTTCACTATCCAAATTTTTTTCTCTGTTCTTATGTTGTTGTTTGCTTGATTGTTGATTATATTGGTTTTTTTTATGCTTTTTTGTGAGATTGTTTTGCTTTTTCTTTCATTTTTGTTTGTTTTTTTTGCTTCTGTTTTTCCTCATGTCGCTTAATATTAGTTGTTGTTTGTAGTTTGTATTCATCTCTAGGTATTTGTTGTTTGCATGTGTTGGGATTAGTGGCTGTTCTATTGGATTTTTCTCCACTTATAAATAGTTTTTTCCCCTCTTTTTTTAAATCTCTTTTTTTCTCTCTTACATTTTTTTCCTACTTTCAATTTCATTTTTGAACTCCTTTTTATTCTTTCTTTCTTATCCCCCAATTCTCTTTTCTCTGGTAGTCTCCTTTATTCGGGGTTATTAGTATCGTGAATACATTTGTGTTCAGTGCCTTGTGCCTTGTGCCTTGTTGTGTTGTATTTTTGCCTTTAAACCAGTGCAGGAGAGAGATAACTGCATAACCAAACACCTGGAGAAGAGAGATTATGGGGAGAAAAAGAAACAGCCTGAATATGAAAAAAACAGTGGCATCACCAGAAAAGGAAGTAAACGAAATGGAGGCAAGAAAACTGTCAAGAACAAATTCAGAGAAATGGTCATAAGGTGGCTGAAAAGAATGGAAGACAAATTCAAAAATATGTGTAAGAACCAAGAGAAAATGAAGAAAAACCAAGAATAAATGAAAAATGACATCGCTGCAATAAAGAACTCAATAGAAAGCATCAACAGTAGACTAGAAGAAGCAGAGGACAACATCAGTGAGCTAGAATACAAGGTAGGAAAAAATACCCAAGCAGAGCAGCATCTAGAAAAAAACATAAAAAAAAACAGGAGGAGAGCCTAAGGGAACATTGGGACAACACAAAATGAAACAACATCCACATAATAGGGGTACCATAAGGAGAGAAAACTGAGCAAGGTATAGAAAACCTGTCTGAAGAAATAATGACAGAAAACTTCCCTGATATAGGGAAGAAAAACTCACACAAATCCAAGAAGCTCAGAGTCCCAAACAAAATGAACCCCAAAAGACCGATGCCACGGCACATTATAATTAAATTGGCAAACACCAATGACAAAGTACGAATCTTAAAAGCTACCAGAAAGAGACAGAAAGTTATCTACAAAAGATCCCCCATCAGACTGGCTACTGATTTCTCAAGAGAAACACATCAGGACAGAAGGGAATGGAATGAAATATACAAAGTCTAGCAAAGGAAGGGGCTGAACCCAAGAATACTGTACCCAGCAAGGCTATCAATCAAAATTGAGGGTGAAATCAGGAGCTTCACAGACAAAAAAAAAGACTAAGGGAGTTTATTACCATCAAAGCAGCAATGCAAGAAATGATAAAGGGTCTGCTGTAAAAAGAAGAAATAAGAAGCAAATAAGGAACACAGGGGTAAAGAATAAGAATGGCGTCAAATAAGGACCTATTAATAATAACTTTAAATGTAAATGGATTAAATGCCCTAATCAAAAGACACAGGGTAACTGAGTGGACAAGAAAACATGACCCATATATCTGCTGTCAACAGGAAAACCACCTCAGAAAAAAAGATGTAAACAGACTGATGGTGAAGGGATGGAAAAAGGTTTTTCGGGAGAATGGAAATGAAAAAAAAAAAGCTGGGGTAGCAATACTTATACCTGAAAAATTAGATCTCAAAGTGAAGGACATAAAAATAGATAAGGAAGGCCACTTCATAATACTTAAGGGAGCAATCCAACAAGAAGAAATAACTCTGCTAAACATATACGCACTTAATACAGGAGCACACAAATACATTAAAAAAAAACTTCAGGAGGATATCAAGGGAGAGATTGACAGCAATACAAACAAAGTACGGGATTTTAATACCACACTATCAGCATTGGACAAATCCTCTAAACAAAAAATCAGCAAAGAAACATCAATCCTAAATGACTCACTAGATCAGATGGATTTAATTGACATCTTCAGAACATTTCACCCCAAAGCCACAGAATATACATTCTTCTCAAGTGCACATGGGTCATTTTCAAAGATAGACCATATATTGGGTCACAAGCAAAGTCTCTCCAAATTCAAGAAGATAGAAATATTATCAAGCATCTTCTCAGATCAAAATGGCATAAAACTGGAAATCAACTACAATAAATACAATCCAAAAAAATTAAACACCGTGATACTAAATAGCATGTTATTGAACAATGTCTGGGTAACCAGAGAGAACAAGGAAGAAATAAAAAACATAATTGTAACAAACGACAATGAAAATAATCTAAAGTCTATAGGACAAGACGAAAGCAGTCTTGAGAGGAAAGTTCATAGCTCTACAAGCCTACTGCACAAAAAAAGAAAGAATGGTAATAAATTACCTAACCCTACAACTCAAAGAGTTAGAAAGAGAGCAACAAGAAAAGCCCAGTGTAAACAGAAGGAAGGAAATAAGGATGAGAGCAGAAATGAATGACATAGAGAACAAAAAAAAAAAAATAGAAAAGATCAACAAAACCAAGAGTTGGTTCTTTGAAAGGATGAACAAGATTGATGAACCTTTACACAGGCTCACCAAAAAGCAAAGAGAGAGGACCCAAATAAACAAAATCAGAAATGAAAGAGGAGAAATAACAACAGAACACACCAAAATAAAAAGGATTGTTAAAAAGTACTATGAACAACTCTATTCCAACAAACTGGACAACCTGGAGTAAATGGACATATTCCCAGAAAAATACAACCTTCCAAAACGCAATCAGGAAGAATCTAAACATCTCAATAGGCCAATAACTATGGAAGAAATTGAAGCAGTCATCAAAAAGCTTCCAGCCAGCAAAAGCCCGGGGCCAGACGGCTTCACAGGAGAGTTATACCAAACATTCAAGGAAGAACTAAAACCTATCCTCCTCAGACTATTCCAAAAAATTCAAGAGGAAGGAATACTTCCAAGCTCCTTTTATGAAGACAGCATCACCCTAATACCAAAGACAGATAAAGACAGCACAATGAAAGAGAATTACAGGCCAATATGTCTCATGAACATAGATGCCAAAATCCTCAACAAAATTCTAGCAAATCGGATCCAGCAGGATTTATCCCAGGAATGCAAGAATGGTACAATATCCGCAAATCAAACGTGATGCATTGCAAAAACAAATTGAGAAATAAAAATCACATAATCATATCAATTGATGAATAAAAAGCATTTGACAAAAACCAACACCCTTTCTTGATAAAAACTCTCAAAAAGGTGGGAATAGAAGAATCATACCTCAACATAATAAAAGCCAGATATGACAAACCCACAGCCAACATCATACTCAATGGGCAAAAACTAAAACCATTTCCCCTAAGAACAGGAGCAAGACAGGGATGCCCACTCTCACCAGTCCTGTTCCACATTGTTATCAGACAAGAAGAATAAATGAAAGGCATCCAAATTGGAAAAGAAGTTAAACTGTCCTTATTCACAGATAACATGATACTCTACATAGAAAACGCTAAAGACTCCATCAAAACATTATTAAACTTAATAAATGAATTTGGCAATGTAGCAGGATACAAAATTAACGCCAAGATATCTATGGCATTTCTCTGCACCAATAGTGAACTTTAAGATAGAGATACTAAAAAAGCAATCCTATTTACCATCACACCAAAAAAACTAAGATACCTAGGAATAAACTTAACTAAGGAGGTGAAAGACCTATATGCAGAAAACTACAGGACACTGAAAAAAGAGATAGAGGAAGACATAAACAGATTGAAGAACATGCCATGTTCATGGATTGGTAGAATCAACATCATTAAAATGTGCTTTCTACCCAAAGCACTCTATAGATTCAATGCACTCCCCTTTAAAATTCCAATGGTATATTTCACAAACCTAGAAAGAACCTTCCAAAAAATCATCTGGAATAAAAAGAAGACCCAGGATAGCTGCAGCAATCCTGAGAAATAAGAACAAAGTAAGTGGGATCTTAATACCAGATTTATAGCTGCATTACAAAGCCACTGTTCTCAAAACAGCATGGTACTGGCACAAGAACAGACATATAGACCAATGGAATAGATTAGAGAACCCAAAAATCCACCCAAACCACTATGTTCAATTAATATTTGACAAAGGAGGCATGAACATACAATGAAGTCAAGACAGTCTCTTCAATAAATGGTGTTGGGAAAATTGGACAGATACATGCAAAAATATGAAACTAGACCACCAACTTATATCATACACAAAAATAAACTCAAAATGGATAAAGGACTTAAATATTAGATAGGAAACCATAAAAATACTAGAGGAATCCACAGGCAGCAAAAATCTCAGACATATGCTGAAGCAATTTTTTCACCGATACCACTCCTAAGGCAATGGAAACTAAAAAGAAAATAAACAATTGGGACTACATCAAAATAAAAAGCTTTTGCACAACAAAACAACAAGAAAACCCACTGCATGGGAGAACATATTTGCCAATGCTATCAGTGATAAAGGTTTAATCTCCAACATTTCCTGGAAACTCATACAACATAACAATAGGAATATAAACGATCCAATAAAAAAAATGGGCAATGGACCTAAATAGATACTTTTCAAAAGAAGACAGAAGGAAAGCCAAGAGACATATGAAAACACGCTCAAAGTCACTAATTATCTGAGAAATGCAAATCAAAACAACAGTGTGGTACCATGTCACACCTGTCAGAATGGCTTTCATCAACAATTCAATAAATGACAAGTGCTGGCGTCAATGCAGAGAAAAAGAACCCTCGTGCACTACTGGTGGGAATGCAGATTGGTGCAGCCACTGTGGAGAACAGTATGGAGTTTCCTCAAAAAACTAAAAATGGAACTCCCATTTGACCCAGTAATCCCACTCCTAGGAATATACCCCAAGAAACTAGAAATACTAATCATAAAGGGTATATGCACCCCTATGTTCATAGCAGCACAATTTACAATAGCTAAGATTTGCATACAGCCTAAATGCCCATCAGCAGATGAGTGTATTAGAGAACTATGGTACATCTACACAATGGAATACTACGCTGCTATAAAAAAGAAGGAATTCTTACCATTTGCAGCAGCATGAATGGAACTGTAGAGCATTATGCTAAGTGAAATAAGCCAGGCAATGAAAGAAAATACCACATGATCTTACTCATTTATGGAAAATAAAGTACAGTATAAGCTGATGAATAAAAAGATAGATACAGAGGCAGTGAAGCATAGAATAGACTGTCAAATTACAGCGGGAAGGCTGCGGAGTGTTGAGGAGGGGGGGAAAGAGATCAACCGAAGGACTTGTATGCATGCATATAAGCACATCTAATGGACACAAGACACTGGCGGGGGGGTGGGATAAGGGCATTTGCTAGGGGGTAGAGGAGGCTGGGGAAAGGTCAATGGTGATAAAAAGGAGATATGTGTACTACTATTTGTAATACTTTAAACAATAAAATAAAATTTAAAATATATATGCTCAAAAAGAAATTAAGAGACAATAAAAATTATGTACTGCAAAAAGTCAACTAAACAACAACAAAAAGGCCATAATGGAAGGAATTAGAAACAAAATAAAGATACAACACATACAGAAATAAAAAAGCACAAGAGCAAAAGTAATTCTCTCTTATTTTATTTATTTGAATGTTAATAAATTAAACTCTCTAATAAAAAAACAAGAATTAGCATAATAGATTACCAAATACACATGATCCATCACCATGCTGTCTATAAGTTACTCACTTTAGATACTAGGTATAAACACTGAAAATGAAAGAATGCAAAGACATGGTCCAAGCAAATAGCTATCAACAGAAATTTCAAATACTGTATCAATATCAGATAAAAATAATACTGTGGTAAGAGCAAAGGATGATGTATCTAAAAGTTGTTTCTTCAAAACTTCAACAAAATTGGCAAATTTCTGGCTAAACTCAAAGGTAAAAAGGGAGAAGGACACAAACAAATAAGAATCAGAAATAATTATGTGGGCAATACTATAGACCTTCTAGAAGTGAAAAGGATTGTAAGAATATATGATATACAGCTTTGCATGAACAAATTAGATAACCTAGATGTAATGGACACATTTCTAGAAACACACAATTACCAAAACGGACTCAAGAGGAAATAGAAAATCTGAGCATACAAATTTTAAAAAAAGATTGAATAAATAACAACCATGCCCCTACCAAAGTAAAGTTCAGGACCATGTGGCTTCACTGGCAAATTCAACCAAATATTTAAAGAATGAACATCAATCCTTAATTTCCTGCAAAAATTTAGAAGGGGGGATACTTCAAACCTAATTCTATGAGGCTAGTGTTACTTTGATTCCAAAATCAGATAAGTTCATCACAAGAAAGAAAAAAATTACAGAGTAATACCCTTTACAAATTGAGATGCAAATTCCTTGCAAAATACACCCCCCTCACGAAAAAATAAAATAAAAAATCATTTAAGAGAATCCTACACCATAATCAAGTTGGATTTATCCCAAGAATACAATGTTTTTTCAACATGAAAAAATCAATTCCTAGAATGAAGGAAACAAAACAAAACAGGATCATTTTGATGGATGATTTAAAAATATTTCACAGCATCCAATACATTTTAATGAGAAAGACACTCAGAGGAAATTTCTTCAACATAATAAATGCATTTATGAAAACCGCACATCTAACATAATAATAATCAATGTTGAAATAGTGAAAGTATTCCTTAGATCAGGAAGACAAGGTTGTCCAATTTACCACTGCAATTCAATATTTTACTGAATTGCACTAGACAGAGCAATTATATAAGACAAAGAAATAAAGATCTTCTATACCAGAATAGAAGTAATATTATCATGTCTATCTATCATCTATCTAATCTCAAAATATACACAAAAAAGCCACTAAAACTAATAAAATATGCACATTTTCAAGGTGAAAGAAAAATACTCAAGATTAGTCATGTTTCTATATTCTAGTAAGGAACAATAAAACATGTTTTTTAAATTAATTTTACCATATCATCCAAAAAAGAAAATATCTAGAAAGAAATGTAACAAAAAGTTGAAATAAAACAACAAAATAAAAAGGGGACATCTGTAGTACTTTCAACAATACAAATATTTTTTTTAATTTACAAATACTTATAGAAATGGAAAGACATTAATGTTCATGAATTGAAATACTTAATACTGATAAGATTTCTGTAGTGCCCAAAAAGTTCTACATATTTAACACAATGGTTTTTAAAATTTATAAGCCTTGTCCCAGATATTAAAAAACAACCTGATCCTCAATTCATATGGAATTATGGTGGTCTCTGAATAGCCAAACAATTGTGAAAAAGGCCAAAATTTTGGAGGATCCATATTTCCCAACTTCAAAACTTACCTCAAAGATACAGTATTAAAAAATGTGGTGGACAAGGGGAAAAAAGATGGCTACTGGCAGGAAAGTAGGGAGAGAGAGAGTGTGAGTGAGGAACCCATAGAGGAGAGTGTAGACGTGTGTGGTATGTATGTGTATGAGCTAGGGTCAGTTCTATTCTGCAGGTCTTCTAAGGGGCTGCCTAACCCCTAACCGGGCAGTCCTAGACGGCAGAGCCCTGTGCACAAAGCGGACACTTCTCGGCGGCTGGTGCAGATGTGGAGACAACGCCATCTTGAGAAACAGAGCTGCCTGAAACTAGGATCCTGGCTTCAGACACAAACCAGGACCCTGCAGCCACTGGGGACAGAGAACTGCTATCACAGCTTCAGACCAACAGACAACAAGAATCCAGACTTCCCGGCAGCAGATTTCCATGAGTCAAACAGCCTATCCCCCTCTCCACAGGCTCGCGGATAACACCATAGTAACTGATAGACCTACCCTTCACCGAAGCTGCAGAGCGCCCGCGCCCTGACACGCTCCCCTTTAGGGAATTTGGCACGGGGGACAGACACAGCTCCCCTTCAGGGAAATCTGACAGCTAGCACAGAGGGCTCCCCTTCAGGGAATTTGGGGGAATTTGGCTTGCAGGACACAGCTCCCCTTCGGGGAATCTTAGAGCTCGCACAGAGGGGCTCCCCTTTGGGGAATTTGGCGTATAGGATGGACTCCGCTCCCATTCGGGGAATCTGGGAGAGTGCACGGAGGCAGCTCCCCTTCAGGAATTTGAGAGTGTGTGAAGCCCTAGCAGTTTGGCTCAGTAGAGAAAGCACACACAGGACGCAGCTCCACTTCAGGGAATTTGGCATGCTGGACACAGCTGCCTGGGATCCCTGACTCACAGCGTATTCACACTAAGAGCCAGTGACTCCAATTGTTGGTGCATGCACACACAGGGACCCTGATTCTCAATGAGAAATCACACTAGGCAACAGAGACTCTGACACTTGATTCTTGGTGCAGACACAGGGAAAATCTGACTCCTGGAACATGCTAAGGATCTCATTTTCTGCACATACCAACATTATGGTGCAGAGAGGGCCCCTGATTCTAAGTGTGCACACGAGACCACACGGAACACCGGGGACACTGAACTTGGGCAAGCCTGGTTCCCACCAACCAACGGCAACCACACGTCCTAGTGTCAGAGCACTTCAGTGAAACTTGGGTGGAGTGAAGTCCCCACAGCACATGGCCCAGGTCCACACAAATTGAATCTTGAGCTTTCTGGTGATAGTCAGAATGGGGAGATGAAACAATTCACAGAGGAAAGAAAATGAGGAGTTACCAAGAAAGGAAATTAATGAAACTGAAGCTTGCAACATGACCGAAAAAGAGTTCAGAGTAATGGTCATGGAATTTATACATCAGATGGATGAGAAAATCAACAACTTATGGAAGAATCAGAAAGAAATGAAAAGTGATATAGCTACAATCAAAAACACCATGGAAAGTTTCAATAGTAGACTAGAAGAAGCAGAGGACCGAATTAGTGAGTTAGAAGATCAGGTACAGAAACAAGCTCAATCTGAACAGCAATTGGAGAAAAAAATAAAAAAGCAAGAGGAAAGCCTAAGGGAGCTTCGGGACAACATGAAACGAAGTAACATGCGTATAATAGGGCTGCCAGAAGGACAAGAAGAGCAGCAGGAATTAGAAAAAATATTTGAAGAAATAATGACAGAAAACTTCCCAGATATGGGAAAGATAAAAGTTACGCAAGTACAGAGAGTCCCAAGCAGGGTCAACCCCAAAAGACATGTCATAATTTCAATGGCAAATATAAATGATAAAGAGAAAATCTTAAAGGCAGCAAGAGAGAGACAGAGAGTTACCTACAAAAGAACACCCATCATATTGTCAAATGATTACTCAACAGAAACATAACAAGCTAGAAGAGAATGGAAGGAGGTATACAAAGTGTTGCAAAGCAAAGGACTGAATCCAAGAATACTATATCCAGCAAGGCTATCAATCAAAATTGAAGGGGAAATCAAGTGCTTCGAAGACACAAAAAGGCTCAGAGAGTTTATCACCAACAAACCAGCAATGTAAGGAATGCTAAAGGGAATACTGTAAAAAGAAGAAATAAACAGGTAAGAAGGAACACAGACACAAAAATATATATGACTACAAACAAATACCTTTTAGTAATAACTTTAAATGTAAACGGACTAAATGCTCCAATTAAAAGACATCGAGTGGCTGAATGGATATAAAAACAGGACCCATATATATGCTGTCTACAAGAGACCACCTCAGAACAAGAGACTCACACAGATTGAAAGTGAAGGGATGGAAAAATATCTTTCAGGCAAATGGAAATGAATAAAAAGCTGGGGGAGCAATACTTTTATCTGACAAAATAGATCTCAAAGTAAATTCCATAACAAGAGATAAGGAAGGCCACTTCATAATACTAAAAGGAGAAATCTAACAAGAAGAAATAATTCTGGTAAACATATACGCACCCAATATAGGAGCACCCAAATACATAAAAAAAAAAAACCTCCTGGAGGATATCAAGGGAGAGATTAATAGCAATACAATCATAGAAGGATACTTTAATACCCCACTATCACCATTGGACAAATCCTCTAAACAAAAAATCAGCAAAGAAACATCAATCCTAAATGACTCACTAGACCAGATGGAATTGACATCTTTAGAACATTTCACCCCAAAACCACAGAATATACATGCTTTTCAAGTGCACATGGGTCATTTTTAAAGACAGACAATATGCTGGGTCACAGGCAAAGTCTCTTCAAATTCAAGAAGATAGAAATTATATCAAGCATCTTCTCAGATCACAGTGGCATAAAACTGGAAATCAACTACAATAAACACAATCTAAAGAAATCAAACACATGGAGACTAAACAGCATGCTATTAAACAAGGACTGGGTCATCAGAGAGATCAAGGAAGAAATAAAAACATCATGGCAACAAAAGACAATGAAAAAACAACAATCCAAAATCTATGGGACACAGCGAAAGCAGTCTTGAGAGGGAAGTTCATAGCTCTACAAGCCTATTACAAAAAACAAGAAACAATGGTAATAAATTACCTAACCCGACAAATCAAGGAGTTAGAAAAAGAGCAGTAAGAAAAGCCCAGTGTAACCAGAAGGAAGGAAATAACAAAGATTAGAGCGGAGATAAATTACATAGAGACCAAAAAAACAATACAAAAGATCAACAAAACCAAGAGTTGGTTCTTTGAAAGGATAAACAAAATTGATGAACCTCTAGCCAGGCTCACCAAGAAGCAAAGAGAGAGGACCCAAATAAACAAAATCAGAAATGAAAGAGGTGAAATAACAACAGACCCCGCTGAGATACAAAGGATTGTTACAAAATACTATGAACAACTCTATTCCAACAAACTGGACAACCTGGAGAAAATGGACATGTTCCTGGAAAAATACAACCTTCCAAAACTCAATCGTGAAGAATCTAAACAGCTCAATAGGCCAGTAACTATGGACAGAATTAGAGCAGTAATCAAAAAGCTTCCGACAAACAAAAGCCTGGGGCCTGATGGCTTCACAGGAGAGTTTTACCAAACATTCAAAGAACTAAATCCTATCCTCCTCAGACTATTCAAAAAAATTCAAGAGGAAGGAACACTTCTAAGCTCCTTCTATGAAGCCAGCATCACCCTAATACCAAAACCAGATAAAGACAACACAATGAAAGAGAATTACAGACCAATATCCCTCATGAACATAGATGCCAAAATCCTCAACAAAATTCTAGCAAATCGGCTCCAGCAGTACATCAGAAAGATCATACACCATGACCAAGTAGGATTTATCCCAGGAATGCAAGAATGGTACAATATCCACAAATCAATAATCATGATACATCACATAAACAAATTGAGAGATAAAAATCACATAGTCATATCAATTGATACAGAAAAAGCATTTGAGAAAATCCAAAAACCTTTTTTGATCAAAACTCTCAACAAGGTGGGAATAGATGGCTCATACCTCAACATAATAAAAGCGATATATGATAAACCCACAGCAAACATCATACTCAATGGACAAAAACTAAAAACATTTCCCTTAAGATTGGGAACAAGACAGGGATGCCCACTCTCACCACTCCTGTTTGACATAGTACTGGAAGTATTAGCCATTACAATTAGACAAGAAGAAGAAATAAAAGGCATCCAAATTGGAAAAGAACAAGTAAAGCTGTCTTAATTTGCAGAAGACATGATATTGTACATAAAAAATCCGAAAGACTCCGTCAAAAAACTAATAGACTTAATAAATGAAATCAGCAATGTAGCAGGATACAAAATTAATGCCAAGAAATCTATGGCCTTTCTATACATCAATAGTCAACTTATAGAAAGTGAGACTAAAAAAGCAATCCCATTTACCATTGCACCAAAAAAATTAAGATACCTAGGAATAAACTTAAATAGGGAGGTTAAAGACCTATACGCGTAAATCTAGAGGACACTGAAAAAAGAGATAGAGGAAGACGTAAACAGATGGAAGAACATACCATGTTCATGGATTGGTAGAATCAACATCATTAAAATGTCCATACTACCCAAAGCAATCTATAGATTCAATGCACTCCCCATTAAAATACCAACGGCATATTTCACAGACATTGAAAGAACTCTCCAAAAATTCATCTGGAATAAAAAAAGACCCCGAATAGCCACAGCAATCCTGAGAAGGCAGAATAAAGTAGGAGGGATCTCAATACCAGATATCAAGCTGTATTACAAAGCCACTGTTCTCAAAACAGCATGGTACTGGCACAAGAACAGACATATAGATCAATGGAACAGAATACAGAATCCAGATATCGACCCCAAACATTATGCTCAATTAATATTTGACAAAGGAGGCATGAACATACAATGGAGTCAAGACTGTCTCTTCAATAAATGGTGTTGGGAAATTGGACAGATACAAGCAAAAAAATGAAATTAGATCACCAACTTACACCATACACAAAAATAAACTCAAAATGGATACAGGACTTAAACATAAGACGGGAAACCATAAAAATACTAGAGGAATAAAAATACTAGAGGCAGCAAAATCTCAGACATATGCCGAAAGAACTTCTTCACTGATACTGCCTTAGGGCAATGGAAGCTAAAGGGAAGATAACCAAATGGGACTACATCAAAATAAAAAGCTTTTTTACAGCAAAAGAAACTATCAACAAAACAACAAGAAATCCCACTGTATGGGAGAACATATTTGCAAATATATCACTGATAAAGGTTTAATCTCCAACATCTACAGGCAGCTTATACAACTTAATAAAATGAAGATAAATGATCCAATAAAAATTGGGCAACGGACCTAAATAGAATCTTTTCCAAAGCAGACAGAGGAAAGTCCAAGAGACACATGAAAACATGCTCCAAGTCACTAATTATCCGAGAGATGCAAATCAAAACGACAATGCGGTACCATCTCACACCTGTCAGAATGGCTATCATCAGCAAATCAACAAAGGACAAGTGCTGGAGAGGATGTGGAGAAAAAGGAACACTAGTGCACTGCTGGTGGGAATGTAGACTGGTGCAGCCACTGTGGAGAACAGTATGGAATTTCCTCAAAAAACTGAAAATGGAACTCCCATTTGACCCAGTAATCCCACTCCTAAGAATATATCCTAAGAAACTGGAAACACCAATAAGAAAGGATATATGCACCCCTATGTTCATAGCAGCACAATTTACAATAGCAAAGGTTCGGAAACAGCCTAGGTGCCCTTCAGCAGATGACTGGATCAGAAAACTGTGGTACATCTACACAATGGAATACTATGCTGCCATAAAAAAGAAGGAATTCCTACCATTTGCAAAAACCTGATGGAATTGGAGAAAATCATTCTAAGTGAAATAAGCCAGTCCATGAAAGAAAAATACCACATGATCTCACTCATCTATGCATAATAAAGAAAATTATAAACTGTTGAGCAAAAAGATAGATACAGAAACAGTAAAGCATCAAACAGAAGGTCAAATTACAGTGGGAAGGTTAGGGAGAGGTGGGGTAGATAAGAGATCAACCGAAGGACTTGTATGCAAGCATATAAGCATAACCAATGGACACAAAACTCTGGGGGGTGAGGGCATGTATGGGAGCGGGGTGGGGGGGGCAATGGTAAGATATGTACACATATAATACCTTAAAAAATAAAATAAAGCAATACCATCAAAAAACAGCATAAACAATTCTAAAAACACTGTCTCATATACTATAGACTGAAACTTAGATCCAGCCATCATATAAGCAGGTTACAAAAAGATTACTTACTAGCTATCTTGGTGAAACTATGTATCCTATAAAGAGTGTTGTTCTGTAAATGTTAGGTGTGTCAAGGGAAAAAAAAGTGGTATGTGTGAAACATTTTTGAGTAATGTTGGATTAAATACTTTAAAATAAACATTTTTGTAGAATTTATTACAGTCTTTTATATATTAATCTATAATGTAAATACCAAAGACGGGAGTGAAATATCCAGCTGTTTTAAAATGTATTTGGGAATATTTTTCTTCCACAGAAAACTAATTGAGACCTATTGAAAACATTTGTGTTCTGAGGAATATTACCTGTAAATATTTTGCCTATGTTGTTTTAAAACATCCAGATAGCATGTTGCTGTATGGAAATAAATTGCTGTTTCTCTTGAAACTGGGGAGAAACAAGTTTAGAGTATTGTTTGAGTTTTCCCCTTTAACAGATAAAACAGAGCCAGGTCCTACTCTCTGAATATCTCCATTGATTTACTGCACTCAGAGGTTACTGTGATGGAATTTCTGCAAAAATAAATAAATAAATAAATGTCTTACATTTATATATTCTCATAGTGTTCTTCCCATCAGTTTCTAGAGTCTTATCTCCATTTTTTTACTTTAGGTTGCCTTTTGACTTTCTGTAACCAATAGAACATAGTGTAGGTAATTGCTTTACCAGTTATGAACCCAAATATTAGGAGGCCTGCTAGCTCTGATTTCCCCCTCCTGGAGAGAAGTAGTAGTACCTTGCTAAAGAAAGAAGGTAACTCAGGAAAAAGAGGCCCTTGAGTACTAGAGACTACAGTGGAAGAGTGAGAGTCCAAGGCATTCCCCAGCCATTCTACCCAACCCAGCTGAGGTACCAAATGTATGAGTAAGATCATCTTGAACCTTCCATCCAAAGTTGAGATGTATAGCCAATTCCATGTGAGCAGAGACAAAATGTTATTGAGCTCTTTCCCAAATCCAGAATAATTAGTAATCAAATGTATGTTGTTTTAAGGCACTAAATTTTAGGTTGAATATTTATGCAGCAATCTATAGCTGAGATAGTTAACTTTCCTTATGGAAAATTAGACGGATTCATCAGCAGTCATCCCTTTATAATATTTACTATTTTATCTGAGAGTATAACCCTTAGTGTTTTGTCATATAATGACTAAAAACTAGATATTTTGAAGAGTAATATGCTTCTTTAATAGAAAGTAACAGTGTTCAATGACAAATAAAATCTTTAAATGAAAATATTAAAAATAGATATAGGAACATTTATTTGTATGTATGCATTTAAACTTTAAAGAGCTTAGCAGTTATGTGTGGTCTATAACAAAGAATAAGTTTAAATGCCATTTCATATAAAATTTTAGGCCATAAGAAACACAAAATCACTGGAACCACATCCTCAGAGATTTCAAAAGTGTGGCAACTAAGAGAAAATGCAAAAGGAGAATAATATTATTTTAAGAAAATGCTCTTACCATAT
Source organism: Cnephaeus nilssonii (assembly GCF_951640355.1). Classification (NCBI taxonomy): domain Eukaryota; kingdom Metazoa; phylum Chordata; class Mammalia; order Chiroptera; family Vespertilionidae; genus Cnephaeus; species Cnephaeus nilssonii. The sequence goes on from NC_137071.1 coordinate 31,299,410, forward strand.
GATAGTTCTAATAGTTGTGCTGAATTTGTAAAATCAATCTCCTTCATTATTGTAGCATGTTAAGTTGAGTCATAGTGTAAAGTATAGAAAAACCTAGGAAATTCTCAAACTTGGGCAAGAAAGGCCATCACATTTCTTTTACTGTCCCACTACCAGTAGGAGGATCACAAAAAGTTAAGTCTAATCTCTCCAAAATGGTCAGCAAAAATATTCTTAGCTAATAGGAGAAATAAGGACAAGTGGACTTGGAGATAGATCATTAGACATACTAGTATAGGGCTAACCTCAGAGAGATGGCAGATTATTTCTCCTATGAAGAGGAAATATGAGCCTATGAGGGATTCATATCTTTTTATAAACTCAGTTAATCAAAGAACCCTTTGTTCAAGATTTCCACCAATGTTAATGCTGTCTCTGAAGATAGAGAGTTGTTAAAGGTGCTATAGGACTTAACTTGTTTAAGAAAGTGATTCATTTGGCTTTCTTAGACCAATTGTTTCTGTTTCACAGTTCTTTAAATAGTTGGTCATCACTGTGGGTCTATTTGCTAGAAAAATGTACATACAAACATGCTAAATTTCCATGCGATTGTAGAATATTCACAGATTATCTGAACTCCACCCATGGACCCCTCTAGTCATCTCTAGAAGTAGGTAGGGTTTATGAACAGTATATTAAAATCCCTTTCTGAGTGTCAAGGGGAATCTTGCTTAAGTACATTTTTACAAGTTAAAGCAAAATGAGAATAGGTGAATGTGCAAAGTGGCACAATTCTTACTGAATATAATTTGACAATATACATAAAAAACTTTAGAATTTTCAGTAATAAATCCAATTCTGAAAATCAATACTACATGCATGTGCAATTAGTAACTTCATAAAAATTTATGTAAAACAGTCATCACAGTCCAAAAAAAATTGAAAATATAGTAAATATTCAAGAAAATGCAAATTAAAGTTATCTATCTGAAGTGATATCTTCATTAGCTTAATTGTGGTGATCATGTCATAATGTGCATGTATATTAAAAGTTCAAATTGTACACCTAAAAGATAAATAATTTTTATTTATCAATTATACTTCAATAAAGCTTAAAATAGCATGAGAGAGAAAAAAGAAAAACAATACATTTACTTCAACAAATTATGACATATTTACACCATGAATTATAGCCATTAAAGTAGTATTTTATAAAGTATTTTAAATATCATGGGGAAAATATTCACAATATATTGTTAAGTGAATAAAGATATGTAATTATACATTCATTATAATACTCACTATGGCATATTTATTATTTTTGTGTGTATTTTAATTTATATGTCAGTGCATTATTGAAAGAAATGCATCAAAATATTAAAATTGTTCATGTCTAGATGATAGGGTTGTGGACAATAAGATTAGAGTACATCAGCATGGATGGAACTGGAGAGCATTATGCTATGCAAAATAAGCCAGTTGGAGAAAGATAAATATCACATGATCTCACTCATATGTGGGATATAATGGTCAACATAATTTGATGAACAAGAATAGATCCAGAGACTAATGGTAGGGGAGGGGAGGGGTAGAGAGCAACCAAAGGACTTGTATGTATGCATATTAGCATAACCAATGGACACAGACACTGGGGCAGTGGGGGCTTGCCTGGAGTGGGAATTGCAGGGGCAGGGGAATCATTTGGGGGAAAAAGAGACTTAAGTAAAACTTTAGACAATAAAACCAAGATGGCAGCATAGGTAAACACCTATACTGCTGCCTCACACAACAATTTCAAAAGTGCAACTGGAAGACAGAGCGGACATCATCCAGAGCCACCGGAAAGCTGGCTGAGTGGAAATTCTACAACTAGAAGGAAAGATAAAAGGACACTGAGACCCAGAGGAGCTGTGGAGGACAGGTGCAGAGACCCGTGCACACGGAAAGGGCGGGCGGCTGAATACATGGCTGGTTTACTCCCGGCACTCGAAAAGGGAGGGCAGCAAGCCCGCAGCTAGCTTTCTCGTTCGGGAGGGAAACAAAACCTCCCGAATGCACTGAAATCCAGTTCCAGGTGAGACTTTGAGTACCCAGAATCATTCGGGGAGAAACTGGACTGTCTGGCAGCAGGCGAAACTCAGGGCAGCCTTCTCTCAGAGGTGCGTGCAGCCATTGCCACAGGACACTGAGACACAGGGGCCTCGTAGGGCAGGGCTGATGGGAAACCAAGGCTGTCTGCTCAGCCCTGAGATTCCGCCCCATCCAAGCTGAGCACAGAAGCTCTCCCAGTGGAGACACAGCTGATCCTCACAGCCAATTGGCCTGGAGGTCAACTCCTCCCAGTGATACTAACAACAATCTAGGCTTAACTACAAAAAGACTAAACACACAGCCCACAAAGGGGCACACCAAGAGTGTCCACCTCAGGTGACTGGAGAGGCTGAGCCACTGGGCCCTGCTAGGACACCTAGCATACAAAGCCACTCCATCAACTCAGGGAAGCAGCCAAAATGCGGAGACAAAGAGACAGGTCATAAATGAAGGAAATGGAGGAAAGTAAATGACTGGATATAGCGTTTAAAACCACAGTTATAAGGTTTTCAAGAATTTCCTAGAAAAGGCTGATAAATTTAACAAAACCCTTGAAGATATGAAAAAGGATCAACTAGAAATTAACCTTTTGCACTCGGATGTCGAGTGTGACTCGACATGGTTAGCATCGGTAGCAGCTCTTTTTATACTCTTTGAATGTATCAATAATTTGAAATATAAAAAAATCCAAATAAATAAGTTTGTATGAAAAGAAACTCCAGTTTTTTATTCTACTGCCGCGTTTTGTAAAATCTGGGGTATTTAAAAAATTAAATCCCGAGTAGAATAAAGGAATTGAGAAAAAAGCAAATGAGTGCAAAGGGTTAAGCATACACTGAAATAAAAAATATTATACAGAGACCTAAAAGCAGACTAGAGGATTGCAAGAACCAAGTCAAAGATTTTAAATACAAAGAAGCAAAAAACACTCAACTGGAAAAGCAAAAAGAAAAAAGAATCCAAAAAGTTGAAGATAGTGTAAGAAGCCTCTGGGACAACTTCAAGCGTACCAACATCAGAATTATGGGGGTTCCAGAAGAAGAAAGAGAGCAAGATACTGAAAACATATTTGAAGAAATAGTGACTGAAAACTTCCCCCACCTGCTGAAAGAAATAGATTTACAAGTCCAGGAAGCACACAGAACCCCAAACAAAAGGAATCCAAAGAGGACCACACCAAGACACATCATAATTAAAATGCCAAGAGCAAAAGACAAAGATAAAATATTAAAAGCAGCAAGAGAAAAACAGTTAGTTACCTACAAGGGATCACCCACACGATTGTCAGCTGATTTCTCAACAGAAACTATGCAGGCCAGACGGAAATGGCAAGAAATATTCAAAGTGATGAATAGCAAGAAACTACAACCAAGATTACTCTACCCAGCAAAGCTATCATTCAGAATTGAAGGTCAGATAAAGAGCTTCACAGATAAGACAGATAAGAAAAAGCTAAAGGAGTTCATCACCACCAAACCAGTATTATATGAAATGCTGAAAGGTATTCTTTAAGAAGAGGAAGAAAAAGATAAAGATAAAAATTATGAACAATAAATATGTATCTATCAAGTGAATCTAAAAACCAAGGGAATAAAAAATCTGATGAACAGTATTAACTGGTGAATATAATAGAATCAGGGGCATAGAAAGGGAGCAGACTGACATTTCTTGGGGGAAAAGGGGAGTGGGGGTTGTGGGAAGAGAATGGACAAAAAGCGTACACCTATGGATGAGGACAGTGGGGAGGAGGTAAGGGCAGAGGGTGGGGTAAGAATCTGGTGGAGGGGAGCTATGGGGGGAAAAAAGACGAACAATTGTAATGATCTGAACAATAAAGATTTATTAAATTAAAAAAAAATAAAAGCAAAAAAAACTTTAGACAATAAAATAAATAAATACATAAAGATTAGAGTTCATTTTAATGTATTTTCTTTTCTTTTATTTCTATATGTTTTTATGTGCTAATTTAGTTGTACATTTGAGTAACATTGGATTGGAATACACTTGTATAGGCACACATAACGTATATATATGGAGGGAGAGAGAATGAACCAAATTCTCAGGTATTTTGATTCCATAATACTTCTATCATTAAAAAAACGTATTTTTTCCCATTTAAAAAAAATGTCTTTATTGACTGGCTGCTCTGAGAAGCCATCTTTGCATTGTTCCTGTGTCTTCCTCTCCGCTCGCTGCAACCACCTCTGCTGCGCGCCTCCTCCACCGCCGTGGACTCCAGCAGCTTCTTCGCCAGAGTCCTCCAACTCTCGCTTTTTTAAAAAAAAAAATCCTCTGCATAGGACCACCAGCGTGCACCACCATGTCAGACACGGCCGTGGACACCAGCTCCGAGATCACCACCAAGGATTTAAAGGAGAAGAAGGAAGTTGTGGAGGAGGGAGGCAGAGAATGGAAGAGATGCACCAGCGAATAGAAATGCTAATGAGGAAAATGGGGAGCAGGAGGCTGACAATGAGGTAGATGAAGTAGAGGAAGAAGGAGGGGAGGAGGAGGAGGAGGAAGAGGAAGGTGATGGTGAGGAACAGGATGGAGATGAAGATGAGGAGGCTGAGGCAGCTACAGGCAAACGGTCAGCTGAAGATGGTGAGGATGACGATGTTGACACAAAGAAGCAGAAGACGGATGAGGATGACTAGACAACAAAAAAAGGAAAAGTTAAAGGCCTCCGTGACCAATTCACCCTCCACTTCCCATCTCAGAATCTAAACATGGTCACCTTCGAGTAGAGACTCCCGCCTGCCTGCCTACCCCCCACCTCGGGCAGCGCCACCTGCAGACGACACGCGCTCTTCACCACCCAAATAAAACCACAACGTGAATTTGCAACAGGGGAGAAAAAAAGAACCAAAACTTCCAAGGCCCTGCTTTTATTCTTAAAAGTACTTTAAAAAGGAAAATTTGTTTGTATTTTTTATTCACATTTTATATTTTTGTACATATTGTTAGGGGTCAGCCATTTTTAATGACCTTGGGATGACCAAACCAGCCTTTGGAGCATTCTCTGTCCTACTTCTGACTTTACTTGTGGTGTGACCATGTTCATTATAATCTCAAAGGAGAAAAAAAAACCTTGTAAAAAAAAGCAAAAACAACAACAAAAAACCAATCTTATTCCGAGCATTCCAGTAACTTTGTGTATGTACTTAGGTGTACTATAAGTAGTTGGTTTGTATGAGATGGTTAAAAAGGCCAAAGATAAAAAGGTTTCTTTTTTCCCTTTTTTTGTCTATGAAATTGCTGTTTATTTATTTTTTTGGCCTGTTTGATGTATGTGTGAAACAATGTTGTCCACAATAAACGGGAATTTTATTTTGCTGAGTTGTTCTAACAAAAAACAAAAAAAAAATGTCTTTATTGATTAAGTTATTACATATGTGTCCTTATCCCCACCTTCCCCTATCTTCCCTCTGAGGTTTGACCGTCTAATCGATGTTTCTCTGTCTCTGGATCTGTTTTTGTTCATCAGTTTATGTTGTTCATTATATTTCATAAGTGAGTGAGATCATGTGATATTTATCTTTCTCTGACTGGCTTATTTCCCTTAGCATAATGCTCTCCAGTTCCATCTATGCTGTTGCAAATAGTAAGAACGCCTTCTTTTTTACCGCAGAGTAGTATTCCATTGTGCAGAAGTACCAAAGTTTTTTAATCCACTCATCTGCTGATGGGCACTTAGGCTGTTTCCAAATCCTAGCTATGGTGAATTGTGTTGCTATGAACATAGGGGTGCATATATCCTTTCTGATTGGTGTTTCTAGTTTCTTGGGATATATTCCTAGAAGTTGGATCACTGGGTCAAATGGGAATTCCATTTTTAGTTTTTTGAGGAAACTCTATACTGTTCTCCTCAGTGACTGCACCATTCTGCATTCCCACCAGCAGTGCATGAGGATTCCTTTTTCTCCACATCCTCTCCAGCACTTGTCCTTTGTTGATTTTTTGATGATAGCCATTCTGACAGGTGTGAGATGGTACCGCATTGTTGTTTTGATTTGCATCTCTTGGATGATTAGTGACTTTGTGCATGTTTTCATATGTCTCTTGGCCTTTTTTCTGTATTCTTTTGAAAAGTATCTATTTAGGTCTGTTGTCCATTTTTTGATTGGGTTTTTCATCTTCCTTTTGTTATGTTGTATGAGTTCCCTGTAAATGTGGGAGATTAAACTCTTATCAGTGATAACATTGGCATATATGTTCTCCCATGCAGTGGGCTTTCTTGTTGTTTTGTTGATGGTTTCCTTTTCTGTGAAAAAGCTTTTTATTTTGATGTAGTCCCATTTGTTTATTTTCTCTTTAGTTTCAATTGTCCTAGGAGCAGTATCAGTGAAGAAATTGCTTCAGCATATGTCTGAGATTTTGCCGCCTATGGATTCCTCTAGTATTTTTATGGTTTCCCGTCTTATGTTTAAGTCCTATATCCATTTTGAGTTTATTTTTTTGTATGGTGTAAGTTGGTGGTCTAGTTTCATTTTTTTGCATGTATCTGTCCAATTTTCCCAACACCATTTATTGAAGAGACTGTCTTGACTATATTGTATGTCCATGCATCCTTTGTTGAATATTAAATGGGCATAATGGTTTGGGTCGATTTCTGGGTTCTCTATTCTATTCCATTGATCTATATGTCTGTTCTTGTGCCAGTACCAGGCTGTTTTGAGAACAGTGGCTAAAAGAACGTATTTTGATTCTGATGCATAGCTAGTGTTGAGCAGCTTTGCTTTGTTGTATTTTTCCTGAATTAACGAGTATCAATTTATATTGAGAATATATATTAAAAATTTTATAACTATGAATATTGACAGATATTATCTAGATATATTGCAGAGAACATTTTGCAATACATCCAAAGTATTGGATCATTGTGTTGAATACTTGAAACTATATATGTTATTATACCTCCATAAAAAAAGAAAAAATTAATATAACAATAAACAATCAATGGCAAAAATGAAAGACCACCATGGACCAGTAAGTCAACAACTCAGAATGTAAATGGATCAAAAGTAACTTTAAAATAGGAATAATGAATTTACCTTGAAAACAATATGGTAAGTAAAATAAACTTGTCAAAAAGATTATACACTGTATATTTCCATTTATTGAAATGTCCAGAAGAGGCAAATTTTTAGAGACAGAAAGTAGACTAATGGTTGTCTAGAGCTTAGGAGATGGATGGGAAGTGACTGCTAATTGGAATGGATGTTTGTTTTTTGGAGGGATTGATGAAAATGTTCTGAACTTAGATTGTGGTGATTTTTGTAGTATGCTAAGATTATCCTAATAAATAAAAGAAAATACAGAGGGTGGACAAAACTAGGTTTACTGTTGTTCCTATGGAAAATAATACAATAATTAATAAATAATAATACAAGAGACACTATTTTGCATACTCACAATTATAAACCTACTTTTGCCTATCTCTGACATATGCTATGGTCTTCTCATGTTGGAAATAATGGCTATGCTCAACAGCAGCCTGAGGAAAATATGTCAAAGAAGCATAAATGTTTTCAGAATTAATAGTATTCTCAGTATCCCTTTTTGAATCCTTATTCTGCTCCTGACAAACTGCTACCCAGATAATATTCTTGGAACTCATTGTACCAGAATTTTCTCCTCGGTGAACTGTTAGCAAAACTCTATGAGGACTCAGCAAATAAACTTTTATTCAAGAATTTTCCAAGATATATTCCTCAAAACATTAGTTCAGAGGTTGTTTTTAGAAAGCATTCTATAAAAATTTTTTTAAGTTAAAATATATTTGGGAAGTGCTGACTTAAAAAAAGGTAAACAAGTTTCTTTAATGAAAGACCTCTCAAATAATTTAATATGCAAGGGGTGCATTGAGAGTGGGCAATGCCTCCACTTATTTGATCATAGAATCCCCTTTTGATAGGGAATATATTGATTGAGGCCCTAGGGTTCCAAATAAGGCAATTAGAAAAGCATTACCTCCTGCTGTTCTCTCTTTCTGGATACTCTAATTTCAGTGAGAACTCTTAAAGGCTAGAATCCTACATATCCTAAAGGTATACATATGTCACAATTGGACTTTAGACTCTGTAAGAGGCTAATGAGGGAGATGTTATGGAGCAGAAGGCATTCCAAGTACTTTTAGAATCACACCTGAAGTCTTTCCTGATGACTTGCAAAGTTAGCTTTAGTGTTTAGTCTTCACCATCAATCTAAAAATCAGACAAAGCTCTTGTATCCTAATGGAATATTGGCATATATGGAAATATGTTCCTGTTTTAACTTAAACCAGAGTGAAGCTGCTTAGTGTTTTGTGGTACCATCATGCTACACATTGCTTCAAATTACTTCACGTGTAAGCAGTCTCAAATAGTTTACTACCCACAACAGAAACCAGATATTGGAAATGAAGCCATTTAATTCTAATGCTCTGCCAGATGAATCAGAAAAAAAAATGGGAACATTTCCTCAGTGATGCCCAGGGGCAAATGGCAATAGAAAGACGAGGGATACTAAAATCAAATTCCCTTACCAAAGTTGTTTGACATAGAAGCACACCTTGTTTTATTGAGCAAGGCTCTAATTCTCTTTAAGTCTGTCAAGGCTGAGAGAGGTGAGGAAGCTGCAGAAAAAAAAACAACTTTGAAGCTAGTAGAGGTTGATTCATGAGGAAAGATGCCATCTCATTAATATAAAAGTTGAAGGTGAAGCAGCAAGTGCTGATGTAGAAGCTGCAGCAAATTATTTAGAAGCTCTAGTTATAATAATTAATAAAGTTAGCTAAACTAGACAACAGATTTTCAATATAGATGAAACAATCTTGTATTGGAAGATGATGTTATTAAAGACTTTCTTTCATAGCTACAGAGCAGAAGTCAGTGGTTGGCTTCAAAGCTTCTAAGGACAGGCTGATTCTTTTGGTAGGTGCTAATGCAGCTGATAACTTTAAGTTGAAGCCAATCCTAATTTGCCATTCCCCAAATCCTAAGGCTTTTAAGAATTACAATAAATCTACTCTGCCTGTGCTGTATAAATGGAACAACAAACCATGGATGAAAGCACATCCGTTTGCAACATGATTTATTGTATATTTTAAGCACACTGTTGAGGCTTACTGCTAACAATATAAGATATCTTACAAAATATTATGCTTAAGCACATAGTGCGCAAAGCACTCTGATGGTGTGTACAATAATTGGGTGAATATATATTGAGAAGTGTTCATGTCTTCTTGATGTAATGTCCCCTTTGTCATTATAAAATGCCAATATTTGTCACAATGAGATTAATGTTGTTTTTATGCCTGCTAATACAGCATCCATTCTGCAGCCCATGAGTAAGGAGTAATTGCGACTTTCAAATCATATTATTTAAGAAATATATCTCAAAAAGCTATAGCTGCCTTAAATAATGATTTATCTGATGGATCTGGGCAGTCAATGAAAACCTTATAGAAAAGATTCACCATTCTATATGCCAGTAAAAACATTTATGATTTGTGGAAATTGGTCAAAATATCAAAATTAACAAGAGGTTGAAGGTTGATTACAGTGGATGATTTTCAGAAGTTCAAGACATAAGTAAAAGGAGAAAGTGCAGATGTGGTGAAACAATCAAGAGAATTAGGATTTGAAGTAGAGCCTGAAGATGTTACTGAATTGGTGCAATCTCATGGTTAAATATCAATGAATGAGAAGTTTCCTGTTCTGGATAAGCAAAGAAAAAAAAAATTTTTGAGATGGAATCTACTCCTAGTGAATATACTCTGAATATTGTTAAAACAAAAACAAAGGATTTAGAATATTACATACAGTTAGTTGATACAGTGGCAGGGTTAGAGAGTATTAAAAAAGTTCTACTGTGAACAAAATGCAATCAAAAGCATCACATGGTACAAAGAAATCATTTGAGAAAGGTAGAATCAATTGATGCAGCAAACTTCACTGTTGTCTTAAGAAATCATTGCAGCCAACTCAATCTTTAGCAACAGTGAGTCAAGACCCTTAACCAGCAAAATGATTGACTCATTGAAATCTCAAATTATGTTTAGCATTTTATAGCAATACAGCACTTCTAATTTAGGTGTGCACATTGCTTTTTATGCATAACTAGGGGCCCAGTGCACGAATTTGTGCACCTTGAAAAGAACTGTGGGCCACGAGGCTGCAGTGGGCACAGGGGCAGGTCTCAGCCCATTCTCTGCACCCCCTCCCGTCCCCTCCACCACGGCCCCCAGTCCTCTGTCTGCTGGCAGCCCCGCTTCTGCTGCTGCCGCTCCCACACGCTGACAGTGCTGGTCCTGCTCCCACCCGCTGATGGCACAAAGTGATTGGGGCAGGTATCAGCAGCAGGTGCGAGTAGTGGCTGCTGCCCCGATCACACCTCAGGAGCAGGGGGAGGTGGAGAAGCCCACAGGGGCAATCGGGGCTGGCAGCCGCCACTTGCACCTGCTGACAGCACCGAGCGATTTGGATCAGCACTGGATGCCAGCAGCGGGGGTGAGTGGTGGCTCCAGCTGTGGGTGCAAGCCGGGCTGGTGCTGGCAGTGGGTGTGAGTGGGGCTGTCATCAGCAGTGAGTGCGATAAGTGGCTGCTGGCCCTGATTGCCCCTAAGGAGCAGGGGGAGGTGGAGTAGCCCTGAGGGGTGATCGGGGCATCAGCTACCGCTTGCACCCACTGATGCCACCAAGCAATCGGGGTCGATACTAAGCACCAGCAGCAGGTGTGAGCGGTGGCTCTGGTGCCAGCAGTGGGTGTGAGTGGGGCTGGTGCTGGAGCTGGCAGCAGGTGCGGGTGCTGGCAGCAGGTGTGAGTGCCTGGTGGGACTGCAGTGTGTGGGAGCAAAGAATTTTCAGTAACCACCAGAGGCTCTCCCTGAAGACAGTGACCAGTGCCCTGCCTTCATCTGGTGTCCCCGCACACCTGCTCCACCATCCTGCCATGGCTGATGCCTGCCATGTTCTGCGCATGCCCCCTAGTGGTCAGCACACATCATAGCGACAGGTTGTTCAGTTGTTTGGTTGTTCTGCTGTTCAGTCTATTCGCATATTCAGGTTTTATATAGATAGATTAAATTGCACACATTATAAACAACAGAATAATGTAAACATAACTTTTATATGCACTGGGGGGAAATTGTGTGACTTAATTTATTGTGATTATTTGCTTTATTGTAGTGGTTTAGAAGCAAATCTGCAATATCTCTGGAGTATGCCTATATTATGTAGGTTTCTCTTAATCTTACATGCTAAGTCAGCAAAGTCCAGACTGGAATTTAAGATATGAAACCTGGAATTAATGTTTCCTGGATCCCAGGTATTTAGACACATGATATGTGTGGATATTTATCCATTTTTTGCCCAACATACTAAGAATGGCATTCCTAATATCATTTTTTAAAATATATTTTATTGATTTTTTACAGAGAGGAAGGGAGAGGGATAGAGAGTTAGAAACATTGATAAGAGAGAAACACCAATCAGCTGCCTCCTGCACACCTCCTATAGGGGATGTGCCCCCAACCAAAGTACATGCCCTTGACCGAAATTGAACCTGGAACTTTTCAGTCCACAGGCCAATGGTCTATCCACTGAGCCAAACCGGTTTGGACCCTAATATCATTTTTTATCAGAACATTGCAATCATAGGTGATAGCCTTAGGCAGTGGGGAGTTTGTTCATTAGTATATTCTGTTACAAACAATGTATTTTATTTAACAGTCAAGTGAATTCATCTATTTTATTATTTTTTAGAAAATATTGAAAGGCTCTTGATCCTGCCAGCTTTCTGTTTCTTTTTTTCTGAAGGAAATAAATAAATTTCATATATATTAAAATATTTCAAAGTAAAATACTTCCTCTGACTTATGCTGATGCATAATCCTATCTAATAAAAAAGTAGTATGCAAATCGACTGTACTCCCCTACACCCACAAGCCAGGCCCATAAGCCACGCCCACCAGCCAATCAGGAGTGAATATGCAAATAAACCCAACCAAGATGGCTGCAGCCATGGAGAGCAGGAGGGAGGCTTGGGTTTCCCTGGCAATGGAGAAAGCCAAACTTTCTGCCTGCCCTTGCTGGCCTAGGCCTCCACTCAATGCTACAAAGTTTCAATAATAGAAGATAAATAAACACCAACAAAAATGGTGGCACCCACAGAGCTGGAGAGAGCAGGAGGCTAGGGTTGCCCCCAGCGATGGAGGAAGCCAAGCTTCTGCAGCCCTGGCTGGCCTAGGCCTCCACTCCAGGCTACAAAGTTTCAATTGTAGAAGATAAATAAATTCCAGATACCAGGGCCTTCACTTGGGTCTCTGGGGGGCGTGGCCAGCCCGCAAACCACCACAGGCTCCTCGCCCAGGCCGCCCCATGCCCCAAAGGAACGCCCACCCTGATCAGGGACACCCTTCAGGGCAAACCAGCTGGCCCCCACCCATGCACCAGGCCTCTATTCTATCTAATAAAAGAGTAATATGCAGATTGACCATCATTCCAACACACAAGATAGCTGCCCCCATGTGGTCAAAGATCCTGTCCCCATGTGGACACAAGATGGCCACCACAAGATGGCCAGCAGGGGAGGGCAGTTGGGGGTGATCAAGCCTGTAGGAGAGGGCAGTTAGGGGTGACCAGGCCGGCAGAGGAGGGAAGTTGGGGGTGACTGGGCCTGAAGGGAAGGGCAGTTCGGGGGACCCAGGCCTGCAGGGGAGGGCAGTTAGAGGCAAACAGGCTGGCAGGGGAGCAGTTAGGCATCAATCAGGCTGGCATGGGAGTGGTTAGGGAGTGATCAGGCTGGCAGGCAGAAGCGGTTAGGGGCAATCAGGAAGGCAGGCAGGCAAGCAGTTGGGAGCAAGCAGTCCTGGATTGTGAGAGGGATGTCGGGCCTAAACGGGCAGTCTGACATCCCTTGAGGGGTCCCAGATTGGAGAGGGTGCAGGCTGGGCTGAGAGACACCCCCCCCCCCCGTGCACAAATTTTGTGCACTGGGCCGGTAGTTTTATATATAACCTGCAAAACTATACACCATCTATAATAATGTATGTTATCTGATTCAGTGCTAGATTCATTTGCTTTACTTTGCTTTGATTTTTACCTTTTTTTTTTCTTTTAGAAACATGCATCAGAAAAGTAAATTAAATGCCTTAGAAAGGAAGGCCAACTTCTGTGAGGAAAGTGATGACAGCCTATCTAGAGTCTGATGGACTCAAAAACAGACAGAATACTTCTTGGTGTACTTTCTGACTTCAAAGTCATTCAGGGAGCTTGGGCATTAAAGGCTTCTGTTTTGTAGATAGTAATAAGGTGTCTATGCCCATACAACTTTTCTCCCTCACAAAATAATCAAATTTTCTAGAGAGACTGCCTAAATGCACAAAAATCTCATGTCCTCTATTTTGACCCTGGAGGACTAAATACCCCAGTGTTCCTTATAGTTACACTGAGACTATGTGACTATCTTCTGACCTATAAAATATATCAGGCAGTATTCAAAATGGATAAGCCATGAGTTAGAAGAAGGTCTCTGAGACAAAGCTGGAAGAGCTTAACAAGAAAATCTCCCCATCTGATGTGAAGGAAGAGTAAGCTGTTGTATTAAAGTCCCTAAGATTAGTTCACATGATTTTAATGACTGGCAATTCTGAAATTTGTAGGTCTGACTGACTGGAAACTCAGATAGGAATTGATACTTCAAACTTGAAACTGAATTTTTCTTCTATGGAGACCCTCTGTTTTTGTTGTAAGGACTTTCAACTGAGTAGACATGGCCTATCTGCATTATCCAGGGTGAACTGATTGTAAATTTTAATACAACTACAAAATACTTTCATAGCAACATGAGGATTACTGTATGGTTAAATAACTGGGTACTATAGCCTAGCCTATTTGACACAAAACTAACCATCACTTCCCACTCACCAACAACTTGGTATTTATTCAAAGTCTGAGTTTGTAGCTTGGTTTAAACTTTTTTTAATGTTATATATTTTATTACTGTAGGCACAGCTACACTAATAGTCATAGGGAAATGACCAAGTCATAGACCATAAATCGTGTTCATTTGTGCTATATTTAAACCATACCTATCTGTTATTGACCTCATAAAATACAGAGTTCTGTCATCCTGAAATTTACAATGATAAAGCATACTTACCCCACAGCCCCACAGGGGTATGACAAGTATTTTAATATGCCAGAACTATAACATTTTGTGTAGAGAGGCAATAAAATTACAGAACAATTCACAATGTCTAAGCATTTGTATTTTTTTGCATCATCAACATTAATTTCTCAAAAATATTTGAGTTGGACAGCCTTTGTTAAAAAAACATTCTTAATCCAATTTGGACACAAAACAAGTATTTCATTCATTTTGTTTTTATTTAATCTTCACCTGAGGATATCTTTTCCATTGATTTTAGAGCATGGAAGGGAGGGAGGAGGAGGAGGAGAGAGAGAAAGACAGGGAGAGAAACAGACAGAAAGAGAGAGAATCAGAGAGAGAGAGAGAGAGAGAGAGACATCGATGTGAGTGAGACATATCAATTAGTTGTCTCCAACACATGCCACACCCTGGGTCAGAGGTCAAACCTGGAACCCATGGACACAGACAATAGTATGGTGAAGGTCTGGGGTGGTGGGTGGGATGGATATATATATACTAGATTTATATATATATATATATATATATATATATATATATATATATATATATACTAGAGGCTCAGTGCACGAAATTCTTGCACTTGGGGTGGAGGGGGTTCCCTCAGCCTGGAGTGTGAGAGGACGCAGGCCAGGCTGAGGGACCCCACAGGTACACAATCAGGGCCGAGGAGGGATGTGGGAGTTTGGCCAGCCAGAGAGAGACCACAGGAGGGCTCCAGGGTGTGTCTGGCTGGTCTCACTCAGTCCCGATTGGCTGGACCCTAGCGGCAAGCTAACTTATCGGTCGGAGTGTCTGCCTCCTGGTGGTCAGTGTACATCATAGCAAGCGGTTGAGTGGCCTTAGCATATCACTCTCATATTATGCTTTGATTGGTTGAATGGACAATTGGGTAACCAGACACTTGTATATATATACATATATATACTGAATGGCCAGATTATTATGATCTCTGAATGCATAATAATCTGGCCACTCAGTATATATATTAGAGGCCCAGTGAATGAATTCATGCATGGATGGGGTCTGGCCAGCCTGGCCAGTGAGAGGGGACATGGGCAGTTGGCCGGCCTGCCTGTTGGTCAAACTCCTGGTTGAGGGGACAATTGGCATATGAGCCTTTTATTATATAGGATATACACTGAATAGCCAGATTATTATGCATTCAGAGATCATAATAATCTGGCCATTCAGTATATATATATTTACTGTATATATAGGTGTACTGGTTAATGCGGATTTTGTAATCAAAGAAAACATGAAAATTTCAAGAGAAACATCAAAAGTGCTTTATTCCAAGTAATGTCCATCACTTGCTACACATTTCCCCCATCTTTCAAGTAATTTGTGGATACCGTCACAATAGAACTTTTCTTGTTTTGAGGCAAACCATTCAGAGACCCAATTTTCAACTTCTTTCAAATCCAGAGCATTGTCTTCTTTTGGAAGCAATTTGGCCTTGTAGTCAATGTTGATGATTGACCTGGATCAACCTATGATTTTGTACATTTGGGATTCTCATAATAAATCCACTTTTCATTGCCAGTCACAATTTGATGAAAAAAAAAGAGACTTTCTTTCATGCCATTGAAGCAACATTTTACTGATAACTTTCCGGTTTTCCATTTGTCTTTCATTCAGTTGGTGGGGCACCCATTTTCCTTCCTTTGAAATCTTTCCCATTGCTTGTAAATGATCAGAAATTGTTTGCTGAGCAACGTTTAATCTTTCTGCAAGTTGTTTTTGAGTTTGACATGCATCTTCATCCAATAATGCTTGTAATTGTTGGTCTTCAAACTTTTTTGGTTGACCTGGACATTCTTTGTCTTTCACATAGAAGAAGTCATCACTTTTTTAAAAAATTTTGTTGTTTAAGGTATTACAAAGAGTAGTACATATGTCTCTTTTTTCCCTCCACTGACATGCCCCCGTCCTCCCCTACTCCCTGATACTTACCCTCACCCCCCTACCCCCAGTGTCTTGCATCTGTTGGTTGTGCTTATATGCATGCATTTAAACCAGTGTTTACAAGTATCTTAAGATGGAGCATGTTCACCATAAGCTTCCCAAAGTATACGATAACTTTCAGCAGCACTTTTCTTCAAAATAAAGTAATGAATTAAAACTTCCCACAAATGCTCATTTTTTGGCATGAAATTAAACATTTTTAAGCATAAAATATCTATGATGTTAACACCTTCAGCAAATTTGACATATGAAGTTTTGAAGCTTGCTGTCAATACAACAAAATAGCATACATATGTTAGAAATAAGGCGAGCCCCCCAAGTCAGGGATTCTGGTAGAATACAAAACATACTCAGGAGCCAGGCAGCAAGGCAAACATCTTTACTTCTACATAGAAGGGTGCACACACATGGTCTGGAAGCACATGCACACCAAGCAGGTGGGCTGTTCAGCTTTATAATCCCTGATGCACGATTGGCTAATTGAAACGGAGGGTCTGGCCTTTGCTGTTTCAAGATGGTGGCCCCCAGGGGAGCTGCAAGCCATGCGGCCAACATGGTGGCTGCCAAGTCACACAGTCCAAAATGGCGGCTATCTAAACTGTTCTTTGACAGAAAAGATAATTTGTTTATTCTCACAGTTCCCCCCTTTCCTTTATTTAAACTCTTTTCTTCAAACTTTGCTGACATTCATTGACTTTCATGCTCTGCAGTGTCTAGGAGGAGACTAATTTGCTGTTTGGTCAATGCAGTTTCAATTAACCCTTGGATAAGACATGGGATGATGTGACATCCCATCACTGTAACTCCTAATCAAAGGGGTGAAGTGGACACCATTGCTCTAGTGCATCAGAGAAAGGACCATTGGTCCCAGGCTCCAGCTCACTCGTCACTAAAGCTGCCAGTGCCTTAGGCTCAGTGACGGTCCATCTGCTGTGTTGTCAAGGATGAATGTACAGCACTGGCCCTAACATTACACATCTTCCTCCTTCTTCTGCCTGTTCTCCCAGGGCGCCCTGCTGCTGGCATCTATCTGTTCACTATCCCTTTAACTGCGTCTCAAGTGTAGTTAACCAGCCCTTGCTGGTTCTAGAAAATATAACTAATCCACCACATTCTTGTTCACAGTGGGCCACCAACACAGGACAGACTCAAACCCTGCAGCAATCTGATTTCTAGCCTTAAACTCCTTGACACTCCTTCTAGAACCCAAATGTGTGTATATGGGGATAAAAGGAACCCCCTAGACTCTCTTTCCTCTTCCTAGTCTGTCTGTCCATTGAAAAAGGCTTATGATATGCCAACATGAAAGGGATAGCCAATTGTATCACAGTGCAAGGTCTACTCCATTTGCTGGGCAAGGCCACAATTCAGGGTCTTCCATGACACCACCAGACATCAGCACAGGGTACCAACAGTGCAGCACAATGGGCTTCTGAGGATGCCATTTATGCATCTGGGTACATTTCTCATAAACTCTGAGCACTGCCCAACCCCCACCCCTTGAGAGGCAGGCGGTATAGTTTACATCAAAGGATGGGCAGAATTGTTTTGTTTTTTGTTTTTTTTTTTGTGGGGCGGGGGGGGCGTCCTAGCTTTTTACCTCTGTTGGATGGGAACAACAGGGCGAGAGTATTACAGGAAGCATTTCCCCAGGTGGTTTCCTCCTGGTACAAGGCAAGCACATATTCCATCCCTTTACTGTATGAGGTCCAACGAAATGGGAATGGGACCACTTGGGCCTCTAGCCTTCCTGCTACACAAGCATAACAGTTGCTTTTATTCAGGGTGTGTACAGAATATTTAATCCATTCCACCCAGACATTTGTTCCCTTATATCCTACTTCTATTTGCATGGTGGTGGCAGTGGCCTAAGGGATCTTGTTCTGTGACATCTACTTCTAAATCTAGTCCTAGCCAATCTTTTGACCTAAAGGCTGAAATATACAAGTCATTCAAGTTATCTATAACCAATAACTTAACTGGGGAAGCATGATCCAGATTGTACACATTTCTCCAGCCCACATTGTAAGCCCCTGCAATTTGCCAGATTCCTTAAGCAAATAGAGCCCAGTACATGATGGTTATTAAGACAGCTCACAGTTTTTAGCATCCGTTTCAAGGGGATATGTCCTGGTATGGCCTTAACCCGTGTGTGATGGGTCCAACCTCGCTCTGCAGTCTGAACAGCAGTCTCTGTGGTAAGCAAGACAGGTAAGGTCCTTCCCAGGAGGGTTCCAACTTGCTTCCCTTCCAAATCTTGATTAGAACAAACGTAGTCTTCTGGTCAATGGCGATAAACCGGAAAACTCAAGAGGAGGGCCTTGGGTCAGGATGCCTTCTAACCTGAGAGAGATTAAAGTAGAAGAGATACCCAGTACATAGTTCTTAAGAAATTGGTCCCTAGTTTCCATTGTAGGAAGATATTGAGGCATTCCAGGGCCTATTGGAATCACCTACAGCCAATTTTAGGTTAAAAAAACAAACAAAAACTATTCTTAAAATTCAAACCCTAGGAAGATTGTCAAACTTGATTTTACCAAAAGATTATATATTAAAGTGTATTAGACAGGAACATAGGCCAGCAAACTTCAGTTCCTATGATTAAAAGATGGTCTTTTTATTAAATACCCGATTAATATAACATAATTATTTTACTATAAAAGAACTAACCAAAATAAAGCTTATTTTCTAACTTTATTTGTCCTTGGGTGTGGACAACAAATGACACTAATTGGATTTCTCCAATCAGTCTTTCTGAGTACTTTGGCATAAGCTATTTACCCTCTGTTTAGGGAGGCAAAATACAAATCATTGACTCTTACATGTCCTTGGTTTAGGGAAGACAGAGTTTTCTAGATGGTTGCAAACTGCTGTTTTAATATTTCAGTTTCCCTGCTCTGTCCTGGCTTACTGGCCTGTATCATTTAATCAATTTCCTTTTAACATTTCTTTTTATAAACTTCTTATAATTTCCACAGACATTCTTACAACTTTCAAAAACATCTTTACAATTTCCAGAAATAACCACCTTTAGAAACCACCTTCTTTTTCCTTCAAAATGCATAACCATGCCTCAGTCCTTCCATTAAGCATCTCCATTTCAATATTTTTTCTTTCTGTCACACCATAAGCAATTTGTACAGACCTTTTCTTTTATTTTTTAATGTATTAGAATTCTTCATTCTTAGAAACCTTAATTTTTCAATAATTTACCAAAAAGTAAACAGCCAGCATTTCTTTTTATTTTAATATATTTTATTGATTTTTTACAGAGAGGAAGGGAAAGGGATAGAGAGTTAGAAACATCGATGAGAGAGAAACATTGATCAGCTGCCTCCTGCACACTCCCCGCTGGGGATGTGCCTGCAACCAAGGTACATGCCCTTGACTGGAATCGAACCTGGGACCCTTCAGTCCACAGGCGGACACTCTATCCACTGAGCAAAACCGGTTAGGGCACAGCCAGCATTTCTTAGATTAACATTTATCAACACACTTTTTGTAATTATTTTAAAAGACATTAATTAAATTTAAACCAGTTTTAATATTAAAAATTTGGTTCAGACCAATTAATCCTCTTTTTTTATCAGGTCAATAAAATATTATATCCTAGGTTAAATTTTACCACACATATTACACATAAAGACTACAATATATTTTGAACTAATTTTTCCAGAGAAAATACAAGAACTATTTTTCTCAAAAATGAATTGCTATACTTTATGCATTTTTTACAACCATATAATTTCTCCCAACTTAATTTGAACTTTTAACTTTTAGAAGCATCAAATTTTAGGTGGCAAGTTAAATAATTAGCATTTCTCAGATTAGTAATACATTTGTATTTTAAGGGTATATCTCAAATAAAGTACAAGACATATTTAATTAATAGATTCAAATCTATCCTCTAGATTTTTCATACGAGGCAAACTTAGATTTATATTTCATTTTAAAATACCTAGATATTTAATAATTTTTATTATTTAATTCAGCAAACTCCAAAGTTTTAAGTTACCAAAGACTTTGGGGAATTATGTATAAACTGCTACACTCTTCCTTAGAGATACATCACCTAAGGTTAGTGCTGCTGCTTCTGTTTCTGGCCCTCCCGGCCAGCCCTTCCCTAGGCCACTTTCTTGAGATGTCAAGCCAACTATTGGTGACAAAATGTAATTTATAATATTTCTTGGCCCAACAGGTCCCCTGGGTCTGGCCCAGAGTACTTTCTCATTTGATCTTATAGTCTTGGCAAATTTGGAAGATCCTTCTTTGCCTTGTTGAATATTGAAGGCTTTATTTAGGTTCTGAGACTGGGGAACTGCTTCCCTAATTCCTTTAATGATTAGCTCCCTAAGGTCTCTCATGTGCCCTCTATGGGTCATATTGTTAAGGTCCCACTGGGGCTTCCTGGTTTAGAAATTTTACATCTGCTGCAAGCACACCAGGGCCAGCCATGTGCTCCCTTTCCAAGATAGCCATAGCCTACTTTCAAATCACTCCCCCTTCTTTTAGTCTAGCTAGTCAGCTGAGCCACGTGGGTCTTCCAGCAGCATTTTTAACTCCTTTTTTTTTTTTTTTTTACTGCTCCAACTCCTTTCGCAGCCTAGAAAAGCTGGTTTTTGGTGGTGCAGTGACCTCATGGCGGTTGGAGCCTTATCAAGATAGCTCTCCTCCCAAGGGGGAGGCTGGGATTGTAAATCGCCATCTTGGCTCTTCCCTCAGATCATCCCTGGGTCGCATAGGGAGGGGAAGGCAGGACAAGGGTCTCATTCCTGTCTGCCCTTGTTCTCCTTTAGATTTTTACTGAAAAGCTTTATATCTTAACAACTTTGAGATTTTTTAAAGCCAATTATTATCTAAAGCATTTTCTTGACTAATTTTGTAACAGGGATTTGAATTATGCTGTTAACTATGATTGCCCTTTCTGTTCAAAGAAAGGACACGCTAATCTGGCTGCGAGTCATATGCCTTCAGGACCACTCTTGGAATGCAGTCCATCCCAATTCAAGAACCGCCCATTCTCTTGCTGCTATGCCCCCAAGGTCAGCCTTAGTTCCACCTCGGCTGGCCTTCATTGGCTTGAGATGTCACAAGCAGGCGCCGGCCACCCACTTCCCATCCTGGTCCTGTTCTGGCCCCGTTCCTGTTCCATTCTGGCCCCCTCCTGGTTAATACCAATGCTTACAACTGGATGTTTAATGTACATGATGCTGGGTGGGGTTTTGAAAATTTCTCTGCCCTTCCCAGTTCGGCAAGCACCCAAGTACTACCTTCCATTCTGCCACTTGGAACCTATGGCTTGCTTTCTTTCTTTCTTTCTTTCTTTCTTTCTTTCTTTCTTTCTTTCTTTCTCTTTCTTTCTTTCTTTCTTTCTTTCTTTCTTTCTTTCTTTCTTTCTTTCTTTCTTTCTTTCTTTCTTTCTTTTTTCTTTCCCCTCCTGCTTTGCTTCAGGTGGGGAAGATAATGCATTGTTAACTACAAGCAGTCTTGGAACTGGTTGGGCTTTGTTTCAAACTCCCCTGGATTGCAACCTTTACAAATTTTATACTTTTAAATTAATCTAAGATATACAGACAGAAATTTCACTAGCTAAGTAAACAAATTAAACAAGCAAACAAACAAACAAACAAAAAAAAAAAAACAACAGACATAAAACACCAACACGCACTCTCATACAGCCACGCACAACACTAAAAGTTTACACCAAGAGCAATGTCTCTGTCTCTGGTTCGGGAATTTGCCTCCCCAGAACCTCAGCATTCTCCCAATGGACTATTTCAGGGGAATGTATTCCCTAGGCCTAGAATTTCTGTTTCCCGGCCTTGGCAGATCCCTTGTGACTATGTACTCAACCCCCCATGTTGGAGATTTCTCGTACTCCCCAAGATCTGCTTCATCCCTCTCTGGCCACTTCCCTCACAGGAAAATGGAACCACAGATCAGAACTCCACACTCGCTTTATGTCCAAGACACATCCCAGTCACATATGCCCAACATCCAAGGACACCCATTCACCAAAGTAGTACTCAATCCATTTCCTACCTTGGCTCATGCATGAGGTTACTTGATTGCTGCGGGTCTTGCTTGGGCCCTTCCTGCATTGCTGGCTGACTCTTGAACCCGAGCTTGTAATCAGCCCAGGGGTAATGGCTGTCCCTCCTCACCGAAGCCGCTGCAACTTGGCAGTGAGGTGCAACGCCTCAGGAGAGGGGTCCATTTTCCCTATGGTGACAGACAGTATCCCGGATGCGCCCCCAAATTATTAGAAATAAGGTGAGCCCCCAAGTCAGGGGTTCTGGTAGCATCCAAAACATTCTTGGGAACCAAGCAGCAAGGCAAACATCTTTACTTCTACATAGAAGGGTGCACACCGATGGTCTGGAAGTGCGTGCACACCGAGCAGGCGGGCTGCTCAGCTTTATAATCCCTGATGCACGTGACCTGTCCCTTGTTTTTGATTGGAGTTTAGGCGTACAGTCTTTCGCAATTGGCTAATTGAAAGGGAGGGGTTGGCCTTTGCTGTTTCAAGATGGTGGCCCCCAGAGGAGCTGTAAGCCATGCGGCCAATGTGGTGGCTGCCAAGTCACTCAGTCCAAAATGGTGGCTGTCTAAACTGTTCTTTGACAGAAAAGATGATTTGTTTATTCTCACACTTAACAGATGTCATATATATCAACATATGTATAACTCCATCTATTGAAAAATATCCTCATCATTTACTGGTACACCTGATATATATATATATATATATATATATATAAACTTCAGTAAAAATATCATTGCTGCCAATCTGGTGTAGCTCAGTGGTTGAGTGTCGACTTATGAACCACAAGGTCAGGGTTTGATTCCTGGTTGGGGCACATGACAGGGTTGTGGGCTCAGTACCCAGTGTGGGGCATGCAGGAGGCAGCTGTTCAATGATTCTCTCTCATTATTGATGTTTCTTTATCTCTCTCCCTCTCCCTTCCTCTCTAAAATCAATAAAAATATTTTTTTTCAAAAATCATTGCTTTCACACATTCATATAATAGTCAATCACATGGAGAATTGGTAAATTAAATATTTACCCCATTAGTTGTATTCTCTACTATAGTTTCTTTTTGAAGTATGTTTGCATAAGTACAAAATCTATAAGAAATTCAGCTTTTATATTACCTGGTCATTCAAATCATAAAATAGAAAAGTCCAAGCATTATTTTAATCTTTTTAGTTTTATTCTTTTAGAGAAAGTAAATAATATACATTTTAACTTTAAAAATAAAGATAAAATTAACATACAATATATTCATTTCAGGTGTACAACCTACTAATTTGATTTTTGTATATATTGTAAAATGATCACCAAAATAGTCTAGCTAACATCTGTTACCATACATATTCACAATTTATTACACCTGTGATTAGAATTTTAAAATGTACTCCCATAGCAGTTTTTTATATGCAATACAGTGTCATTGACTATATTTATGATGCTGCTCATAATATCTCTATGACTTACATATTTATAACTGTAAGTTTATACTTTTTGATTACTTCACCCATTTTGCCCACCAAATACCCTGTGCATCTGACAACCACCGTTTTTTAATTAACTTTATTGGGGTGACATTGGTTAATAACATTGTATACATTTCAAGTGTACAATTCTATAATACATCATCTGTATATTGCACTGTGAGCTCACCAACCAAAGTCTAATCTCCTTTTGTCACCATACATTTCACCCTCTTTACCCTTTTCAACCTCCCCCTACCCTTGTTCCTTTCTCATAACCACCATACAGAAAAACCACCAATTTGTTCTCTATATCTGATTTCAGTTTGTTTGTTTGTTTGTTGTCATTCCACATATAAGGGATATCATACATTAATTGTCTTCCTCTGTCTGACTTGTTTCACTTGGCACAATGCACTCAAGCCTATCCATATTATCACAAATGGCAAGGTTTTCTTCTGCTATATAAAGATTTTTAAATATATTTTATTGATTTTTTACAGAAAGGAAGGGAGAGGGATAGAGAGTTAGAAACATCAATGGGAGAGAAACATCGATCAGCTGCCTCCTGCACACCTCCTACTGGGGATGTGCCCGCAACCAAGGTACATGCCCTTCACCGGAATTGAACCTGGGACCTTTCAGTCTGCAGGCCAATGCTCTATCCACTGAGCCAAACCAGTTAGGGCCTGTTATATAGAGTTTTAACAAAAAACTAACCATCACATTCAATTTCCCTTAACCATTCATTCTTTTATGGGCTTCTTGCCATCTTTTGTGTTTTGGCTATTATGAGTAATGCTGTAATAAACATACAGATAAATAAAATTGAGTAGTGGAATTAATGGAACATATGGTAGACCTATTATTAAAATTTCAAGGTACCTCCACACAGTTTTCCATAATGTCTGCACCAATTTTTGTGTCCTCCACCAGTACACAAGTGTCTCTTTCTCTTCATTTCCTTGCCAAAAATTGATATTGTTTGTAATTTTAAAAATAGCCACTCTACCAAGCTTGGAGCAATATCTCATTGTGGTTTTGATTTGTATTTTTCTGATTATTAGCACCTTTTCATATACCTATACACTACCTGTATGTCTTTTTGAAAAAATGTATATTTATATCTACATCCTCTGCCTATTTATTAATCAGATTGTTTGTTTTTATCCTTTTGAGTTATATGTTCTCTATATATTTTGTGTATACCAGTATATATGTATATATGTGTATTTATGTATATACTAGAGGTCCAGTGCACAAAATTCATGCACTGGGGGGGGGGGGTTTCCTCAGCCCAGCCTGCTCCTTCTCACAGTCTGGGAGCCCTCAGGGTATGTCCTACAGACAGATTAGGCCCTCTCCCTGCTCCCTCTCCTGGAGGTGACCCTGTGATCAGGGGAAGGTGATGCCCCCATCATGCCCCTGCTGCTGCCACTGCTGGCCATGAGGCTGCTTGAACCATGGTCATCGCAGCCACTGTGGCTTGCCTGAGCCTCACTAGGCCCTTATTGCCTGAGCCTCGGGCCCTCACAGTGGCAGCGGCCATCAGCGGTTTGCTGGAGCGCCGGGCTGGCCCTGGGCAAGTGGCAGTGGCCATGGGCGGCTTGCCGGAGCCCTGGGCCAAACCTGGGCAAGCAGCAATGACCATCGGTGGCTTACAAGAGCCCTGGGCCAGCCCTGGGCTCCATTGTATGCTCTTGCTTCCTTTGTCAAAAATTAATTGACCATAACAGTGTGGGTGGATTTCTTGGTTCTCTTATCTGTTTCATTGATCTACTAGTATATACCTGTTTTTGTGCCAGTACCAGGCTATTTTTATTACAATGGCTTTGTAAGTTTGATATCCAATATTGTGACTGCTCCAAATTTGTTCTTCTTTCTCAAGAATGTTGTAGCTATTTAGTATCTTTTCTGTTCCATATGTATTTTTGGAATATTTGTTCTAGATCTGTGAGATTTGCTAACCTACCTAATAAAAGAGTAACATGCTAATTGACCATACCTTCGTGATGCCCCCAGCCAATCAGGAGTGAGTATGTAAATTAACCCAACAAAGATGGCCTATGGGCAGCGTGGGAAGGCAGAAAGGCAGCTCTGGGCCAGAGCGGAAAGGTTGCTTTGGCCAGAGCGAAGGCTGTGCCAGCAGCCAGGGAAACAAAGGCCCATTCTTGCACGAATCTTCATTCGTGCATCGGGCCACTAGTCCTATCTAATAAAAGAGTAATATGCAAATTAACCATCACTTTGCGACAAAGATGGTGGCACCCATAGCCACAAAGATGGCCATGCCAGATGGAAGCACAGAACCAGTGGACACACAAGCTCGCAGGGGGGTCTGGACCCCAGCCCCAGCCCCACGGAGGCCACGGCACTTGGCTGCTGGGGTCAGAGTCAGCATACACACAAGCCTGCAGGGGTTCTGAATCCCAGCCCCAGCCCCATGGAGGCCACGGCACTGGGCTGCTGAGGCTGGAGCCAGCGGATAAACCCTGCATCCCCAGGTCCCCTCCTCTCATTTCCAGGAAATAAAATGTCCGCTGTGCACCCACCTTTTGGCAAAGCCCCTGCCTGCTGCGGGCACCCCTCCCCCACCAGGCAGCGCCGCACATCTCCCGGGCACCCGTCTTTCCATACCTTATATGGACAAATGCATGCAGGCAAAGTCAGGAATTCAGGCCCCTGACATCAGCTTCTAGCTCTCAGGGCACCGCACAGGAGACCAAGGGGTGGGGGTGGGGACAGTGGGAAGGAAGAAGGGGGAAAGGCACCAAACAGCAGTTGCTCCAGCCCTGCCAAAGTTTCACTTTATGTCTGTGGGTTCACTCCCAGGCCCCATGCGAGCTTTCCCTGGATAAGTAGCTTTAGGAAGCAGATGGACAGCCGGGCACTGCAAGGTAAGGGCTGGTTGCACGGTCCAGGGTGTGGGACATGCTGTGGGGCATGGGGCCAGGCCTGTCCAGAGCTGGGGACAATGAGAGGGGGAGTGCCTGGGCACCTCCTCCTACTCCTTAGCCTCCAGCTCCAGATGCTGCCACCACTGCCGCTGCCCCAGCTGCCTCCTCCCAGAGGTATTGTTGCAAATTCTTCTTCCCCGCCCCCTTTGCCTGCGGGTGCCTCAGGAACCCCCAGCCTACCCGGGCATGAGAGCCTCTGGGGTGGCAGCAGTACTGGCACAGGGTGTGGAGTGTGGCCCTGCCTGGGTGGAAGGGCCCACGGTGCAGAAGTGCCAGCTGTGGTGCAATCACGGGGTACATGCCATTGATGGGAGACCCCAAGTTTTTCGAGAAGCTCAGATCATGGTCTGGGCAGGGTTGGAGCCCTTCCTTGTGTGACCCCAGCCTGGGCCTTTCTGGGCACCCAGGGGCTGAGGCCACACCCAGCTGCTTAGAGCTTTCATGGAATCCCAGTTGTCACCATGAATGGGACCTAGTAATCCAGTTATCCAAGCCCCCATTTTACAGTTGGGGCAACTGAGGTCCAGAGAGAAGGAGGGCCTCCCCAGAAGTCAGTCACTAAAGGCCAAACTGTAATGAAAATAAATGGCTCCCAATTCCTAATTTCCATTTTCCAGCATTTCTCCAGTGCCCACAGGCCAGTGGGGGGGGCAGTTGGGGACGATCAGGCTGGCAGGCAGAGTGGTTGGGGCAATCAGGCAGGCAGGCAGGTGAGCAGTTAGGAGCCAGTAGTCCTGAATCGCAAGAGGGATGTCCAACTGCTGGTGTGGCATTGGGCCTAAACCAGCGGTCTGACATCCCCTGAGGGGCCAGATTGGAGAGGGTGCAGGCCAGGCTGAGGGACCACCCCCCCATGCACGAATTTCGTGCACCAGGCCACTAGTGGTATTATAATAGGGATTGCATTGAACCTATAAATTACTTTGGGTAGTATGAATGTTTTAATGATGTTAATAGCTCCAATTCATGAACATAGTATATGCTTCCAATTGTTTGTATCTTTCTCTATTTCATTTTTCAATATCCTGTAGTTTTCTGAGTATAGGTCTTTTACCTCATTGGTTATGGTTATTTGAAGGTATCTTTTTTATTGTTGCATAGGTAAATGGGATCTGTTTTCAGTTTCTTTTACTGAGAGGTCTTTATTAGTGTATAAAAATGCCAGTGATTTCTGGATGTTAATATTGTATCCTCCTACTTTGCCACATTTATTTATTAAACTAATGGCCTGGTGCACAAAATTTGTGCAGATTAAAAGGGAATTAATTAAAGGAAATATTTTAATAATGCTATTTGCCCTTTATAATAGAAGTGTCAGAGATGAAAGAAAATTAGTAAAATGTATATGAAAATATCCTTCCTGTTAGAGACTGGGGCACGCCATGGGACCTAGAGTAAAGTCCCCATCCACCACCTGCACCTACTTTAAAAATGCAGGAGACCCAGACCCGGCCGGCCCCACCCCCATCAAGACCCTCCATGTGGGGGTTGCAGCCTAAGGTCCCCCAGCCTGGCGTTGGGGCTGGGAGTGCATGGCCTGAGGTCCCCTGTCAAGCCCTGCCAGATGGGGGGCATGACCTGAGGTCCCCCATCAAGCCCCACTGGGCGAGGGGTGCACCATGAGGTCCCTGTCAAGCCCTGTGGGGTGCGGGGGGCACGGCCTGAGGTCCCTCGCCCTGGCCAGGCACCATAAAGCCTCAGGTTCCTGCTGTTCGGTCGTGACGTTATGGCATCCCAGCTTATTTGCATATTCCTCTATTATATAGATAGATCTATTCGTTTTTTGGTGGAGTCTTTAGGGTTTTCTATGTACACATCATGTCATCTTCAAATAATGACATTTTACTTCATTCTTTCCAATTTGGATGCCTTTTATTTTTCCTTCTTGTCTAATCACTGTGGCTACAATTTGGAATATTCTGTTGAGTAAGAGTGGTGAAAGTAGACATCCTTGTCTTGATCCTTTTCTTAAGGGGAATGCTTTTAGTATTTGCCCATTGAGTATAATGTTGCCTGTAGATTTGTCGTATATATTATTTATTATGTTGAGTTATAATCATTCTACTTCCACTTGGTTGAGAGTTTTTATAAAAATGAATGCTGAATTCTTTAAATGCATTTTCTGCATCTACTGATATAAGCATGTGATGTTTATCCTTCAGTCTATTTACATGGTGCATCACATTTTTTGATTTGGGAATATTATACCAGCATTGTATCCCTGTAATACACCCCACTTGGTTATGGTGTATGACATTTTAAAAAAAATTATTTATTGTTTAAAGTATTACATATAGTATTACATATGTCTCCTTTTTTTTTTTTTTACATCAATGATGAGAGAGAATCATTGATCGGCTACATATGTCTCCTTTTTACCCCATTGACTTCTCCCCGGCCACTCCCCACTACACATGCCCTCAACCCCCTAGTGTCTGTGCCCATTGGTTATGCTTATATGCATGCATACAAGTCCTTTGGTTGATCTCTTACCCACCTCCTGCCTTCCCTCTGAAGTTTGACAGTCTGTTTGATGCTTGTCTGTCTCTGGATCTATTTATGTTAATCAGTCTATGTTATTTATTATATTCCACAAATGAGTGAGATCATGTGATATTTATCTTTCTCCGATTGGCTTATTTAACTTAGCATAATGCTCTCCATGTCCATCCATGCTATTGTGAATGCTAAGAGTTCTTTCTTTTTTACAATAGCATAGCATTTCATTGTGTAGATGTACCACAGATTTTTAATCCACTCATCTGCTTATGGGCACTTCAGCAGTTTCCAAATCTTAGCTATTGTAAATTGTGCTGCTATGAACATAGGGGTGCATATGTCCTTTCTGATTGGTGTTTCTGATTTCTTGGGATATATTCCTAGAAGTGGGATTAGGGTGTCAAATAGGAGTTCCATTTTTAACTTTTTGAGGAAACTCCATACTGTTTTCCTCAGTGGCTACACCAGTCTGCATTCCCACCAGCAGTGCACAAGGGTTCCTTTTTCTCTGCATCCTCACCAGCACTTGTTCTTTGTCGATTTGTTGATGATAGCCATTCTGACAGGTGTGAGATGGTATATCATTGTCATTTTGATTTGCATCTCTCAGGTGATTAGAGACTTTTTAAACATATTAATGGATCTGACTTGCTAAAGTTTTTTGAGGTTTTTAGCATCTACATACATCATGTATATTGACCTGCAATTTTCTTTCTTCGTAGTGTCTTTATCTAGTTTTGGAATAAGGATAATTCTGGCTTCATAAAAAGATCTTGGAAGTCCTCTCTTCTCTTGAAATTTTTGGAATAGTTTGAGGAGGATAAGTGTCAGTTTGTCTTTAACAGTTTGGTAAAACTCACCTGTGATGCCATCCTGTCCAGGGCTTTGGTTTACTTAGAGTTTTTTTTCCTTTTATTATAGCTTCAATTTCATTATTTGTTATAGGCCTATTCAGGTTTTCTTATTATTCCTGATTGAGTTTTGCAAGATTGTATTTTTTTCCATGAATTTTTCCATTTCACCCACATTGTCCATTTTGTTGCCATATAAGTGTTCAAAGTATTTTCTCACAATCCTTATTATTTCTTTGGTGTCAGTTGTTACTTTTCCTCTTGCATTTCTGATTTTATTTATTTGAGTTCTCTCTCTTCGTTTCTTGATGAGTCTGGCTAAAGCTTCCCAATCGTGTTCATCTTTTCAAACATCAAGCTCTTGGTATCATTGATATTTTGTACTGTTTTTTAGTCTCTGTGTCACTTATTTACACTTTGATCTTTATTATTTCCTGTCTTCTACATACTCTGGGCTTTTCTTATTGTTCTCTAACAAATTTTTTATTTGAATGTTTAAATAATTTATTTAAGCTTTTTCTGGATTCTTGAGGTAGGCCTGTGATGGTATGAATTTCCTTCTCGGGACTGGTTTCATTATGTCCCATAGATTTTGGCTTGGTTTGTGAAGGAAAAAAAGGTACACAAATTCAGGAAGCACAGGGAGTCCCAAGCAAGAAAAACCCAAATAGGCCCACACCTAGACACATCATAGTTAAAATGTCAAAAATTAAACACAAAGAGAAAATCTTAAAGGCAACAACAGAAAAGCAATCTGTTACCTACAAGGGACCTCCCATAAGCTGTCAGTTAAGTTCTTAACAGAAACTCTAAAAGCCAGAAGGGAATTGCATGAGGTATTCAAGGTAATGGAAAGCAAGGATCTGAAACTAGGACTACATTATCCAGCAAGGTGATCTCTCAAAATAAAAGTGAAATAAAGAGCTTCTGAGCCAAAATAAAAATGCTAAAAGAGATTATTACTACCAAACCAGCTTTTCAAGAAATATTAAAGGGACTGCTGTAATAATAATAAGAAGAAGAAATATATATAGGGAAACATAGTCATAAAGAATAAAATTTATGTCCTAGCCAGTTTGGCTCAGTGGATAGAGTATCAGCCTATGGACTGAAGGGTCCTGGGTTTGATTCCAGTCAAGGGCACATGCCCAGGTTATGGGATTAATCCCTAGTAGGGGTCTTGCAAGAGGCAGCCAATCAATGATTCTCTCTCATCATTGATATTTCTATCTCTTTCCCTCTCCCTTTCTCTCTTAAATCAATAAAAATATTTAAAAAAATAAAATAAAGGAAATTCTGACTATTAATGTAAAAATATTCAAACCTGTAAAGAATTTTTTTAAATAATAAAATTTGCAATAAATAAATACTTATCAATAATAATTTTAAATGTAAATACATTAAATGCTTCAATCAAAAGATTTAGAATAGCTAGTAGCAGTTCGAACTCAGCAGGGCAGGGAGCTCATGGTGAAGTTTTGTGGAATGGTGGTAAAGCCGACATATTTAGAGGACTGTTGATATCCTTGGGTGACCCTGGGGACTTGAAATAGAAGTTCTGCATGATGGTGGCTGGGTTACTTCTGAGACCAGGGATAATTCATAAATAAACCTGTCCTCAAATAATCTACTGGGAGGAATTGACCATAGGAATCAAGGGATCCAAGTGTCAGTTTGCCTGCACCACCATGGAAACAAGGTGGCGGCATAGGTAAACACCGTACTAACTGCCTCCCTCAACCCCCTAAAAATTATAACTAAATTACAAAACAACCCTCATTCAGAATCACCTGAAATCTGACTGAATGGCAGTCCTAAAACTAGAGAAGTAAAGAAAAAAGCACATTGAAAATGGTAGGAGGAGCAGAGGCACGGAATGGACAAGACCAACACACAGGTGATAGTTTTTTTTTAATTGGGATAGATATCTTAGCTTCAGAGACCCCAGCCCCTAAGTAGTGAGGGGTCCCAGCCCCACACCAGACCCCCAGCCCAGGGTTCCAGACCTGGAAAGAGAAGTCCCCATAACGTCAGGCTATAAAAACCAGCAGAAATTGTGGCTGAGTGACATGGAAGCTGCTAGGGACCCAGTTATTCCTCTTAAAGGCTCTTTACACAAACTGACTCAGACTCGATACCTCTGAGCTCCAGCACCACATGGCTTTGTGGGACTCAGGGACATACGGAGGGGTGGCTAGATTGTCTGTCATCAAGGCAGGAACTCAGGGACACATTCTCCCAGACAAGGGTGCTTATGGGGGTCATTGTTCCTGTGCTGAGACCTCTCCTGTCACAGGGCTGACTGGCAGACATATCTGAGTCTCCCTTAGGCTGGCTCACATGGTTCATTCCACCTTGGTGATTCTCTGAGACCGCACTGCATCCAATTAGCAGGACCACCCAATCTGTTTGCAGCTGCTTTTCCATATGAATTATCTGTCCTGGCTCAGGCTGCAGACTTTGCTAAAATCTCTCAAGCAAGCAATCGCTGGTGTCAGTGTGCTCCAAACCTATCAGTAAAAGGTTCAAGACTCAGCACTATCGTCATTCCTGCCTTGCTTCACAGCTGAGCCTCAAAGCCTTGGCACTTCCAAGCCCAATACAAGTAGCAGCCAGCTACAGACCTCTCTATAGCTCCTGCCAGGTGGCTCCAGACAGTGGATGACTTTGCATCTTCCAGGAGGTCCCAGAGCCAGTGCACCAGGTGGGACAGCTTCAGACCATACCAGATTAGAACTCTACACATCCATAAGCGACACACTCATGGGGTAGATTCAGTGAGCACCAAAGCCCCATAATGCAAGTCCTGCTCCATGGGGTGTCTCCTACACAGCTGCTCTTCCACTGTAGTCATAGCTGGTCATTATAGCCAACTGGCCTGGAGGTCAATTCCTCCCACTAAGGCCAATAACAATCAAGGTTCAACTACAAGACTGTGCACACAGCCCACACAGAAGCATACCTCAAGTGGCCAGTTCAGGTGACAGGGGAAGCTGAGCCACTGGGCC
Organism: Cnephaeus nilssonii; assembly: GCF_951640355.1. NCBI lineage: Eukaryota > Metazoa > Chordata > Mammalia > Chiroptera > Vespertilionidae > Cnephaeus > Cnephaeus nilssonii. The sequence continues at coordinate 31,332,410 of NC_137071.1, forward strand.
CTACATGACACCTACTACACCAGGCCACTATACCAATTCCAGGAGAAATAGCAGCTCTACCTAATACATAGAAACAAACACAGGGAATCAGCCTAAATGTGGAGACAAAGAAACATGTCACAACTTAAAGAAATGGAAGCAAGGAAACTACTGGACACAGAGTTCAAAACCATGGTTATAATTTTAGTCAAGGAACTTAATAAGAGCTTCAAGGGACTTAGTGAGACTTTCAAGGATCTTGAGAATTTCAAAAACATGAAAAGGACCAGTCAGATATTAAGCATACATTAACTCAAATAAAGAAATAGTTACAGGACAAAGATGGTGACCCGCAAGAAGGTAGAAAGGGAGGGTGTGTGAGAGGGTGAGGGAGCGATAGAGGAGTGTGTGGACATGTGTGGTGTGTGTGAGTGAGAGCTAGGGACAGTTACATCCTACAGGTCTTCCAAGGAGCTGCCAAACCGGGCAGTCTTAGACGGTGAAACACCGCTGTCACTGCAAACACTCCAGGGAGGACACTGCTGGCACAGAGACCATGCCATCTTGAAGAACAGAACTGCTTGATTCTAGGATCCTAGCCTCGCCACTACCCAATCTGGTCTCAGTTGCAAACCAGGACCCTACAGCCACTCGGGTAAAAGACTTGCAACCACAGCTGCAGACTCAGGGACACCAAGACCCCAGGCACCCTCGCTGTAGATTTCTGTGAGTCAGAGCCAATCCCCCTCCCCACAGGCCCTGAAGCAGTGGCATAGGAACTTCCAGAACCTCTCCAAACAAACAGGCCTCCTGCCCACACACAGCAGTGGCAGCTCTACCTGAATTTGAGCCTTGGTGTGCGGACAAGGGAAGTTTGTTTCCCGTGACTAGACTCCACACCCAGGCAGGGAGGCGGTGCTGAATTTGAGCCTGGGGGCACAAACTCAGGGAGTTTGTTTCCCACGACCAGACCCTGCCCCAAAGCAAGGAGGCTGCACTGAATTTGAGCCTAGGTGCGTGATCTTGGGAAGTTTGTTTTCCACAAACAGACCCTGTGCCCACACAGGGGAGCAGTGCTGAATTTCATTCAAGGGGCATAAACTCGGGGAGTTTGTTTCCCACGACCATACCCTGAGCCCAAGGAGGGAGTCTGCGCTGAATTTGAACCTGGACGCTGGAACTCTGGGAGTTTGTTTCCCACAAACAGACCCCGCCCCCAAGTAAGGAGGCTGCGCTGAATTTGAGCCTAGGTTTGCGATCTTGGCAAGTTTGTTTTTCATAACCAGACCCTGCGCCCATGAGGGAGGCAGAGCTGAATTTGAGCCTGGGGTCGCAAACTCAGGGAGTTTGTTTCCCGTGACCAGACCCTGCACCCAAGCAGGGAGGCAGCGCTGAATTTGAGCCTGGGTGCATGGACATGGGGAGTTTGTTTCCCGCATTGCACACCTACGTGACTAGACCCCACACCCACACTGGGCAGCAGTGCCACCTGACTTTGATTTAGGTCAAGCACCCACAGAAGGCTGTTTTCCGCATGGCAGGAGTGGACCTCCTGCCAACACAGTGCAACTGTGCAACCCTGTTCCCCAAGCAGACTGGGGATGCTGATTCTCCATGCAAGGGGCAGCACTGAGAACCAGTGACTTGACTCTCTGTCTCATCACGAGCACATGGGATCCATGATTCCTGGTGCATTCACACTAAGAGCCAGTGACTAATTCTTGGTGCATGCAAACACAGGGACCCTGATTCTTGGCACAAGACCACACCAAGCAACAGAGACTCTGATACTCAATTCTTGGAGTGGACACAGGGGGTCTCTGACTCCTGACACACACTAGGGGACTCTGATATTTGGCACATGCCAGCGGGGTCTCTGTTTCAGCATGGTGCAGGCAGGGTTCCTGATTCTAGGTGCACACATGAGGCCACAACAAGTGCCTGTGACTGTGATCCTGGGCGAGCGTGGATCCCACCAACCCATGGCAGCAACACGTGTTGGTGTCAGAGCTCTTTAGTGGCACTCGGGTGGGCAAAGCTCACACTGCACATGGCCTAGGCCCCTGCAACTCAACATTTGAACCTTTGGGTGATAGTCAGAATGGGTAGACAACGAAACAATCCCCAGAAGAAAGAAAAGGAGGAATCGCCAAGAAAGGAAATAAGTGAAACAGAGGCATGCAACATGACAGAAAAAGAATTCAGAGTAATGGTCATACAGTTCATACACCGGATAGATGAGAAAATCAACAACTTATGCAAAAATCAGGAAGAACTCAAAAGTGATATAGCTACAATCAAAAACACCACGAAATGTTTCAACAGTGGACTAGAAGAAGCAGAAGAATGAATTAGTGAGTTAGAAGATAAGAAACAGAAACAAGCCCAATCTGAACAGCAACTGGAGAAAAAAAATTAAAAAGCAGGAGGAGAGCCTAAGGGAGCTTTGGGACAATGCAAACCGAAGTAACTTTCGTATAATAGGGCTGCCAGAAGGACAAGAAGAGCAGCAAGGATTAGAAAATCTATTTGAAGAAATAATGACAGAAAACTTCCCTGATATGGGAAAGAAAAAAGTTACACAAGTACAGAGAGTCCGAAGCAAGATGAATCCCAAAAGACCCACACCAAGACATGTCATAATTACCATGGCAAATGTTAAAGACAAAGAGGGAATCTTAAAGGCAGCAAGAGAGAAACAGAGAGTTACCTACAAAGGAACCTCATCAGATTATCAAATGATATCTCAACAGAAACACATTAAGCTAGAAGGGAATGGAAGGAGGTATACAAGGTGTGGCAAAGCAAACGACTGAAGCCAAGAATAGTCTATTCACCAAGACTATCAACCAAAATTGAAGGGGAAATCAGGAGCTTCACAGACAAATATAGGCTAGGAAAGTTTATCATTACCAAGTCAGCAATGCAAGAAATGCTAAAAGGAATGCTGTAAAAAGAATAAATAAAAAGGTAAGAAGGAACACAGGCTCAAAAAATAGAAATGGCTACAAACAAGTACCTTTCAATAATAACTTTAAACATAAACGGAATAAATGTTCCAATCAAAATATATCGAGTGGCTGAATGGATAAGAAAACATGACACATATATATGCTATCTACAGGAAACCCACCTCAGAACAAGGGACTCACACAGACTGAAAGTGGAGGGATGGAAAAATATCTTTCAGGCAAATGGAAATGAACAAAAAAGCTGGGGAGCAATACTTATATCTGATAAAATAGACCTCAAAGTGAAGGCAATAACAAGAGATAAGAAAGGCCACTTCATAATACTAAAGGGATTGATACAACAAGAGGATATAACCCTGATAAACATATATGCACTCAATGCAGGAGCACCCAAATACATTAAAAAACTACTGGACGATATTAAGGGAGAGATAAACAACAATACAATAATAGTAGGGTACTTTAATACACCACGAACATCCCTGGATAAATTCTCTAGGCAAAAAAAGTCAGCAAAGAACACCAATCTTAAATGACTCACTAGATCAGAGGGACTTAATTGACATCTTACGAACATTTCACCACAAAGCCACAGAATATACGTTCTTCTCAAGTGCACATGGGACATTTTCAAAAATAGACCACATATTGGGTCACAAGAAAATTCTCCCCAAATTCAAGAAAATTGAAATCATACCAAACATCTTCTCAGATCACAATGGCATAATATTAGAAATAAACTACAATAAAAACAATCCAAAAACTCAATCACTTGGAAGCTCAATAGCTTGCTATTAAACAGTGATTTGGTTAACAATGAGATCAATAAAAAAATTAAAAACATCATGGTAACTAATGACAATAAAAACACAACAATCCAAAATCTATGGGACACAATGAAAGCAGTCCTGAAAGGTAAGTTTACAGCTCTACAGGCCTACCTCAAAAAAAAAAAAAAAAAGAAAAGAAAAAAGAAAAAATGGTAGTAAAACACCTAACTCTAAAACTCAAATAATTAGACAGAGAGCAACAAGAAAAGCCCAGAGTGAGCAGAAGGAAGGAAATAATAAAGATCAGAGCAGAAATAAATGACATAGAGACCAAAGAAACAATACAAAAGATCAATAAAATCAGGAGCTAGTTCTTTGAAAGGATAAACAAGATTGATGAACCTCTAGCCAAGCTCACCAAGAAGCAAAGAGAGAAGACCCAAATAAACAAAATCAGAAATGAAAGAGGTGAAATAATAACATATCCCACAGAAATACAAAGGATTGTTAAAAAATAATATGAAAAACTCTATTCCAACAAAGTAGACAACCTGGAGGAAATGGACATATTCCTAGAAAAAATACAACCTTCCAAAACTCAATCAGAAAGAATAAAAAAAAAACTCAGTAGGCTGAAAACTATGGAAGAAATCGAGGCAGTCATCAAAAAGCTTCCAGCAAACAAAACCCCGGGGCCAGACAGCTTCAGAGGGGAGTTAAACCAAACATTCAAGGAAGAATTAAAACCAATTCCCTCAGACTATTCTAAAGAATTCAAGAGGAAGGAACACTTCCAAGCTTATTCTATGAAGCCAGCATCACCCTAATACTAAAACCAGATAAAGACAACACAATGAAAGAGAATTATAAGACAATATCCCTCATAAACAAAGATGCGAAAATCCTCAACAAAATTCTAGCAAATCAGATCCAGCAGTATATCAGAAAGATCATACAACATGACCAAGTAGGGTTTATCTTGGGGCTGCAAGTATGGTACAATATCTGCAAATCAATAAATGAGATACATTACATAAACAAAATGAGAGATAAAAATCTCATAGTCATATAAATTGATGCAGAAAAAGCATTTGACAAAATCCAACACCCTTTCTTGATAAAAACTCTCAACAAGGTGGGAATAGAAGGATCATACCTCAACACAATAAAGGCCACATATGACAAACTCACAGCCAACATTATACTCAATGGACAAAAATTAAAACCATTTCTCCTAAGAACAGGAAAAAGACAGGGATGCCCACTCTCACCACTCCTGTTAGAGATAGTACTGGAAGTAATAGCCATTGTGATTAGACAAGAAAAAAAAATAAAAGGCATCCAAATTGGAAAAGAAGAATTAAAATTGTCCTTAATCACAGATGACATGATACTGTACATAGAAAACCCTAAAGACTCCATAAAAAATTACTAGAATTAATAAATGAATTTGGCAATGTAGCAGGATATAAAATTAACACCAAGAAATCCATGGCATTTCTATACAGCAATAGTATAATAGAACTTTCAGAATGAGAGACTAAAAAAGCAATCCTATATACCATTACCCCCCCCCCAAAAAAAAATTAATATACCTGGGATTAAACTTAACTAAGGCGGTAAAAGACCTATATGTGAAAAACTACACGACTCTGAAAAAAGAGATAGAGGAAGACATAAACAGATGGAAGAACATACAATTTTCATGGATTGGTAGAATCAACATCATCAAAATGTCCCTGTTACCCAAAACAATCTATAGATTCAATGCAATCACCAATAAAATACCAATTGCATATTTTAAAAACCTAGAACAAACTCTCCAAAAATTGATCTGGATTAAAAAAAGACCCTGAATTACTGCAGCAATCCTGTGAAAGAAGGAAAAAGTAGGTGGGATCTAAATACCAGATAACAAGCTGTATTGAAAAGACACTGTTCTCAAAACAGCCTGGTACTGGCACAAGAACAGGCATATAGATCAATGGAATAGAATAGAGAACCCAGAAATCAACCCAAACCACTATGCCCATTTAATGTTCGACAAAGGAGGCATGGACATACAATGGAGTCAAGACAGTCTCTTCAATAAATGGTGCTGGGAAAATTGGACAGATACATGCAAAAAAATGAAACTAGACCACCAACTTACACCATATACAAAGATAAACTCAAAATGGTTAAAGGACTTAAACATAATACGGGAAGCCATAAAAATACTAGAGGAATCCACAGGTAGCAAAATTTCAGACATATGCTGAAGGAATTTCTTCACTAAGACTGCCCCCAGGTCCATGGAAACTAAAGAGAAATAAACAAATGGGACTACATTAAAATAAAATGCTTTTGCACAGAAAAGGAAACCATCAACAAAACAACAAGAAAGCCCACTGCATAGGAGAACATATGTGCCAATGTTATCTCCAATAAGGGTTTTATCTGCAACATTTATAGGGAACTCATACAACATAACAAAAGGAAGATAAACAATCCAATCAAAAAATGGGCAATGGACCTAAATAGATACTTTTTGAAAGAAGACAGAAGGAAGGCCAAGATACATATGAAAACATGCTCAAAGTCACTAATCATTTGACAGATGCAAATCAAAATGAAAACTCAGTACCATCTCACACCTGTCAGAATGGCTATCATAAAAACATCAACAGGAGGACTAAGATGGCGACATAGGGCGGACGCCTGATTGTTGCCTACCACAACAATTTTGAAACTACAACTGGAAAACAGAGCAGACACCGTCCAGAACCACCGGAGGGCTGGCTGAGCGGATGCTCTACAACTAGAATAAAAGAGAGGGGGACGCGGGATGATGCTGATGCCGGTGAGCCAAAGATCACACTTTAAGAACTACGACTCTGGCGACACAATGGCGGCCTGGAACGTGCTCAGTGCGGCTCCCCCGGTGGTCTCCAGCTGAGGGGGTGGCTCCGCTCGCTGCCAAGCACGGACAGACGAGCCCCTGTGGGACATGGGGTGGGAGACTCCGCGCTTGCTGACCTCCGAGTCCTTCGAGAATCTCTGCACCCCTGAAGCGGCAACAATGAGGTACCATCTCACACCTGTCAGAATGGCTATCATCAACAAATCAACAAACGACAAGTGTTGGCGAGGATGCGGAGAAAAAGGAACCCTCGTGCACTGCTGGTGGGAATGCAGACTGGTGCAGCCACTGTGGAGAACAGTATGGAGTTTCCTCAAAAATTAAACATGGAACTCCCATTTGACCAGTAATACCACTTCTTGGAGTATATCCCAAGAAAACAGAAACACCAATCAGAAAGGATATATGCACCCCTATGTTCATAGCAGCACAATTCACAATAGCTAAGATTTTGAAACAGCCTAAGTGCCCATCAGCAGATGAGTGAACTAAAAAATTTGGTACTTTTACACAATGGAATACTATGCTGTGGTAATAAAGAAGGAATTCTTACCTTTTCAACAGCATGAATGGAACTGGAGAGCATTATGCTAAGTGAAAAAAAGCCCCTGTCAGAGAACAATAAATATCACATGATCTCACTCATTTATGTAATACTAGAGGCCCGCTGCACGAAGATTCATGCAATAGGCCTTCCTTCCCCTGGCTGCTGGCACCGGTTTTCCTCTGGCACCCGGGACCCAGGCTCTCTCTCTGGCTGGAGCCTTCAGTCTTTGCTCCAGCCAGATCGCCACTCCTGTAGCTCACTCCACCCCCTGCCATCCCCCTCATAGCAGGCATCCCACCCCACCTGGCCACTCCGCACCTGCATGCATGCTGCTCAGAGGCCCAGAGCGGCTGGGGGACAAGGCCGCTGCCATTTTTGTCAGGTTAATTTGCATACTCACTCCTGATTGGCTGGTGGGTGCCACAAAGTGATGGTCAATTTGCATATTTCTCTTTTATTAGTGTAGATAATAATGAACAACATAAACTGATGAACAAAAACAGATCCAGAGACAGGAAAGCATCGATCAGACCATCAAACCTCAGAGGGAAGGTGGGGGAGGGTGGGGGTAAGGGAGAGAGATCAACCAAAGAACTTATATGCATGTATATAAACCTAACCAATGGATATGGGGAACAGGTGGGTGAGGGCATGATTGGGGGTTTAGGAGGGATAATGGGGGAATGAGGACACGTATGTAATACCTTATTCAATAAAGAAATTAAAAAAGAGGAAGAAATATTTACAAGGATTCAACAATAGAGTAGAGGATTCAGTGAATCAAATCAATGATTTGGAACATTGGAAGCAAAAAGCACCCAATTAGAAGAGCAAAAAGAAAAAAGAATCTATAAATATGACAATAGGCCCTAGTTGGATTGGTTCAGTGGATAGAGCGTCGGCCTGTGGACTGAAGGGTCCCAGGTTTGATTTCAGTCAAGGGCACATGCCCAGTTTGCAGGCTCAGTCCCCAGTGGGGGATGTGCAGGAGGCAGCTGATCAATGATTCTCTCTTATAATTGATGTTTATATCTCTCTCTCCCTCTCCCTTTCTCCCTGAAATCAATAAAATATATTTTTAAAAATAAAATAAATAATATATAAATATGAGAATAGTGTAAGGAGATTCTGGAACAACTTCAAGCATACCAACATTCACATCATGGTTGTCCCAGAAGGAGAAGAAAGAGAGGAAGATATTGCAAATCTATTTGAAGAAATAATGACAGAAAACTTCCCCAACCTGGTGAATGAAATAGACTTATAAGTCCAGGAAGCACAGGGAGTTCCAAATAAGAGGAACTCAAAGAGCCCCATACCATGACACATCAGAATTAAAATGCAAAGGATTAAAGACAAAGACAGAATCTAAAAGCAGCAGGAGAAAAGAGAAAAGGGAGCACCCATAGGACTGTCAGCTGATTTCTCAACAGAAACTTTGCAGGACAGAAGGGACTGGCAATAAATATTCAGTGATGAATAGCAAGGACCTTTAACCAAGCTAAGCTATATTTTTGAATTGATGATCAGATAAAGAACTTCACAGACAAGAAAAACCTAAAGGAGCTCATCATCACCACACTAGTATTACATGAAATGTTGAAAGGCATTATTAAGAAGAGGAAGAAAGAAGGAGGAGGAGGAGGAGGAGGAGGAGGAGGAGGAGGAGGAGGAGGAGAACAAGAACAAGAAGCAGAACAAGAAGGGTAAGATAAAAATATGAACAATAAAATGGAAATAAACACACATCTATCAACAATTGAATCTAAAATAAACAAAGAAGAAAGCTAATGAACAAAATAAGCTGGTGAATAAAAAAAGAATCAGAGGTATTTAAAACATGAAACAGACTGACGAATCTCAGAGGGAAGGGGGAGCAGGAAGAGATTAACCACAAAGATTGTATATGCATTACTTATGGACACATACAATAGGGTGGTGAAGGACCTGAGGTGGGGCATGTGCTAGGTGGAGGGGGGTAATGGGAAGAGAAAAGGAGGTTATCTGCAATATTCTCAACAATAAAGATTTTTTTAAAAGAGATAGGGTAGCTGAATGGATATATATATATCCTATAAGATACCCACCTCAGAAAAAATGATACACAAAGGCTGAAAGTGAATCCATGCAAATGGAAATGAAAAAAACAGAAGTAGTGATATTTATATCTGTCAAAATTAACTTCAAAGCAAAGACCATAAGAAGACACAAAGAAGTTCACTACATACTACTAAAGAGATTGATCCAACAAGATGATATAATCCAGGTAAACATTATGCACCCAATATAGGAGCACCTAAATATGTATTACTCTTGGAGGACTTTAAGGGAGAGATCAACAGCAATACATTCACAGTAGGGCACTTCAACACCCCAGTGACTTCACTGGATAGAAATTCCAAACAAACAAAAAAAATCAACAATGAAATAGTGACCCTAAATGATACACTAGACTAGATGGATTAATTGACCTTTACAGAACATTTCAAAACTAAAGCTGCATAATATACATTCTTCTCCAGTGCACATGGGTCATTCTCAAAGATAGAACACATTTTAGGACACAAAATAAGTTCAAGAAGATTGAAATCATATCAAGCATCTTCTTGAATCACAATGGCATGAATCTGAAGATCGACTACAATAAAAACCCTCAAAAACATTCAAACACATGGAGGCTAAATAACATGTTATTAAACAATGAATGGGTTACCAAGGAGATCAAGGAAGATATCAAAAACTTCCTGGAAACAAATAAAAATGAACAACAACCCAAAATACATGGGACACAGCAAAAGCAGTCCCGAGCCAGGCTGATGTGGCTCAGTGGTTGAGCATCAACTCATGAACCAGGAAGTCACAGTTCAACTCCTGGCCAGGGCACATGTCTGGGTCACCAGCTCAACCCCTGGTACGGGGCATGCAAGAGGCAGCCAATTAATGATTTTCTCTAAACATTGATGTTTCTTTCTTTCTCCTCTCCTCTTTTCTTCTCTCTTAAATCATAAAAAAAATACATTTTTTAAAAATCAGTCCTGAGAGGAAAGTTCATAATACTACAGGCCCACCTCAAGAAACAAGAAAAATGCTAATAACCTACCTAATCCTACAATGAAAATAATTAGAAAGAGAGAGTGAAACAAGAAAAGCCAAAGTAGAAGGAAGGAAATAATAAAGATTAGAGCAGAAATAAATGACATAGAGAGTAAAAAAAGAATACAAATATCAATGAAACCAAGAGCTGGTTATTTGGATGAACCACCAGCCAGACTCATCAGGAAACAAAGATAGAGGACCCAAATAAATAAAATAAAAAATGAAAGAAGTGAAATAAGAACTGAAATACAAAGGATTGTAAGAAAATATTGCAAACAACTATATGCTCACAAAATGGACAAGCTTTGCAAAATGGACAAATTCAGAGAAACATATAATCTTCCCAAACTGACTCAGGAAGAATCAGAAGCTCTGAAGAGACCAATAAGAACTAATAAAATTGAAGTACTAATCTAAAACTTCCCAACAAACAAAAGTACTGGACCAGATGGTTTCACAGGGGAATTTACCAAACATTCAAAGAAGAACTAATACCTATAATCCTCAAACTATTACAAAAAATGTCAAGATGAAAGACTTCCAACCTATTTTTATGAGGACAGAATTATCCTAATTCCAAAACAAGATAAAAACACCAGAAAGGAAGAAAATTACAGGCCAATATCACTGCTGAATGTATATGCCAAAACTCTCAACAAAATATTAGTAAATCAGATCCAAAAATATATTTAAAAGATTATTCCCCATGACAAAGTAGAATTTATCCCAGAGGTGCAAGACTGATACAGCATTTGCAACTTAATAAATGTGATACATCACGTAAACAAAATGAAAGATAAAAATTACATGATATTATCTGATTGTATCAATAGATGCAGATAAAGCATTTGACAAAATTCAGCACCCATTTTTGATAAAACTCTTAGCAAAGTGGGAATAGAGGAATCATACTTCAACCCAATAAATGCCACATGTGACAACCCACAGCCCATATCATACTCAATGGGCAAAAATTTAAAGCATTTCCCTTAAGAACAGGAATAAGACTGTGATGTCCACTTTCACCACTCTTATTCAACATAGTACTGGAAATCTTAATCACAGTGATCAGACAAGAAGAAATAAAAGGCATCCAAACTGGAAAGGAGGAATCAAACTGTCATTATTTGCAGATGACATGATATTGTACATAGAAAACACTAAAATATCCACTCAAAACCTGCTAGATTTAATAAATAATTTGGCTAAATAGCAAGATACAAAATTGACATCCAGAAACCACTGACATTTTTATACACCAAGAATGAACTCTCAGAATGAGAAACTAAAAAAAAATAAATAAATCACATTTACCATTGCAACAACTACAAAAAAGATACCTAGGAATAAATATAACCAAGGAGGTGAAAGACATATACTTGGAAAGCTACAGGCATTGAAAAAAGAAATAGAGGAAGATACAAACAACAGGAATAATATACCATATTCATGGATTGGTAGAATTAACATCATTAAAATGTCCATACTACCCAAAGCAATCTATAGATTCAATGCAATCCCTATTAAAATACCAATGGCATATTTCACAGTTCTAGAATAAACACTACAAAAATTTATATGGAACCAGAAAAGACCCAGAATAGCCACAGCAATCTTGAGAAAGAAGAGCAAAGTTAGAAGGGGTCACATTACCAGATAGCAAACTGTACTATAAAACCATTGTAATAAATGAAAAAAAGAAAAAAAAGCCTGGTACTGGCACAAGAACAAGCATATAGATCAATGAAACAGAACAGAGAAGTCAGAAATCCACCCATGCCATTTTGGTCAATTAATTTTTGACTAAGGCAAGAGCATACTTTGGAGTAAAGTCAGCCTCTTCAATAAATGGTGTTGGGAAAATTGGACAGGTACATGCAATAAAAAAATGAAACTAGATCTCCAACTTATACCATATTCAAGAATAAACTCAAAACAGATAAAATACTTAAATTTAAGTCTTGAAACTGTAACATCCTAGAAGAAACCATAGACTGCCAAATCTCAGTAATCTATTATAGATATATTTTTGCAAATACATCTCCTAGTGCCGTGGTCGGCAAACTGCGGCTCGCGAGCCACATGAAGCTCTTTGGCCCCTTGAGTGTGGCTCTTCCACAAAATACCACAGCCTGGGCGAGTCTATTTTGAAGAAGTGGCGTTAGAAGAAGTTTAAGTTTAAAAAATTTGGCTCTCAAAAGAAATTTCAATCGTTGTACTGTTGATATTTGGCTGTGTTGACTAATGTGTTTGCCAACCTAGTGCAAGGGAAACAAAGGAAACAATAATCAAATGTGACTACATACAAATTAAAGCTTCTACGTACAACCGGAGGCCCGATTCATGAAATCTGTGCAAGGGCCTTGGCCCTGGCCCCTGCCTGCCTCCTTGGCCAGGGGCCTCTGCCGCCTCTGCTATGGCCCCCGCCTGCTGTGGCTTTGTCCAGAAGGAAGGACTTCCAGAAGGATGTCCTGTCTAATTAGCATTATTATGCTTTTATTATTATAGATAACTAATACCTGGAAACTACCCAAAGGCCCATTAGTAAATGGATGAGTTGATAAGAAAGCTGTGGTACATTTATACAATCAAATAAAATGCAGCTGTATAAAAGAAAGATCTCTTATCTTTTGAAAAAGCATGGAGGGAACTGGATATTATTATGCTAAGTGAAAGATAAGTATGACATGATCTCACTTATATGTGGAATCTAATGAACAAAATAAGCTAGTGAACAAAATACTTTCAACAATAAAGATAGATAGATAGATAGATGATAGATAGATAGATAGATAGATAGATAGATAGATAGATAGATAGATAAAACTAGACGCAGACACATGGAAGCATGGAACAGATTGATGAATCTCAGAGGGTGTGAGGGAAGAGAACTTAGGATACCTAAGAACCAAAGAACTTATTTGTATATATGCATAACTCATGGGCACAGAGAATACTGTGGTAAACTTGGGGTGGGGCTGGTGTGGTGTTGAGGGAGTTAAAGTATTGTAATACTTTCAACAATAAAGATAAATAAATAAAAATTTAGACTTTTTTGTTTGTGAAAATGTCATTGAAATTGTAATAGACATTTTATTGAATCTGTAGAGAGCTTTATGTAATACGGACATTTTAAGAATATTCATTATTCAAATTCATGAGCATGAAATATCTTTCCATTTACTTGTGACTTCTTCGATTTATCTTCATTTTTTTTCTTTTTTTTAATTTAAAATGTTTTAAATTACATTTTAGCCCAGCCAGCATTGCTCAGTGGTATGAACCAGGTCACATTTCGATTCTAGGTCAGGGCATATACCCAGGTTGCAGGCTAAATCCCCAGTTTGGGGCATGCAGAAGGCAGCTGATTAATGATTCTCTCTCATCATTGATGTTTCTATCTCTCTCTCCCTCTTCCTTCCTCTCTGAAATCAATAAAACTATATATTGAAAAGTACATTTTACATCCAATATTAATTTGTTTCTATTTGTTTCAGGTATACAGCATATAGTGGTTTGGTAATAATATATTTTACTAAGTGTTCCCCCTTATATTTCCAGTACCCAACTAGAACCATTAACACTTACTACAATATTACTGACTACTATAGGCCTGGTGCATGAATTCATGCATGGGGGAATCCCTCAGCCTGGTCAGCGATCTGGGTGGATCAGGGCCTTGGGAGGTTGGCCAGGGGGAGGGGCTGCAGGAGGTTGGGCGGCTGAGGGGAGGGGCTGTGGGAAGTTGACTGGCTGGCCCAATCGGGGCCATTCGGGCCAGCTGGCCATGGGGAGGGAACATGTGAGGTTGGCTGGCCAGTGGGAGGGGCTGCAGGAGGTTCCACTGGAGGCCATCGGGGCCAGCCAGCTGGGGAAAGGGGCTGCGGGAGGTTGGCTGACTACGGGAAGTTGGCTGTGGGAGCTCACTGACCACCAGGGAGCAGCTCCTGCACTGAGTGTCTGCCCTCTGGTGGTCACTGTGCATCATAGCGATTGGTCGACCAGTCATTCGGTCATTCAGTTGTTCAGTCGTTAGGTTGCTTAGACTTTTATATATATAGATATTACCTATGTTGTACTTTACATTCCCATGACTATTTTTGTAACCACCAATTTCACTTTACCTTCCCTTCACCTTTTTCACCCAGTATCCATCCCACTCCCCTCTAGCAACCATCAGACTGTTCTCTGTATCTATGTGTACCAGTATTACACCTCCTTGATTAAGTATATTTTGAAGTATTTTACTCTTTTTGTTACAACTACAAATGAGATTGTTTCTTAAATTTTCTTTCTGATAATTTGTTGTTAGTGTGTAGAAACAGACTGATATTTATATATTGATTTTGTATCCTGAAAATTTTCTGAATATATTTATTGCTTCTAGCAGATTTTGCTTTTGTAAGATTTGCTTCTTACAGATATATGTGTGTGTGTATATATATATATATATATATATATATATATATATATTACTAGGGCCAAAGATTTTATTGATTCTGTGTACTTGATTTACACATTGATGAAAGTGGAGTAGTAAAGTACCCTATTATTGTTATATTGATGTATATTTTTATATTTAATATTTACTTTGCATATTTAAGTGCTCCTATGTTGAGTGCAGTAATATTAGAAAATGTTGTACACTGTTTTTGGATTAATGTCTTTATCATTAGTAATATTTATTGTATATAAAACACATAATAGTAATATACAGAATGTGGCAAAAGGAGATTTACAGTTTTCATATGGAAAATAATAGAATAACTAATTAATAATCATACAAGAATAAACCCTGTATTTTGTGTACTCACAACTATAAATATACTTTTGCCCCACACTGTGTGTATATATCCAATCAATCTCATAAAAGAGAAACATGCAAATTGACAGTACCTCCCCTATGCACACCAGCCACACCCACCAGCCAATCAGGAGTGAGTATGCAAATTAACCCAACAAATATGGCAGCTGCTATGGATCTGGAGCAAGCAAGAGGTTTGGGTTGCCCCCAGAGATGGAGGAAGCCAAGCTTCCTGCCCGCCCTGGCGGGCCCTGGCCTCCGCTCAAGGTTACAAAGTTTCAATTATAGAAGATAAATAAATCCCAATGAAAATGGCGGCAGCCATAGAGCTAGAGAGAGCAGGAGGCTTTGGTTGCCCCTGGCGATGGAGGAAACCAAGCTTCCCACCCGCCCTGGCCTGCCCTGGCCTCCGCTCAAGGCTACAAATTTTCAATTATAGAAGATAAATAAATCCCAGATACCAGGGCCTCCACTTGGGTCGCCGGGGGGCGTGGCCAGCCTGCAAACCACCACAGGTCCCTTGTGTAGGCTGTCACCTGCCCCAAGGGAACCCCCACCCTGATTCAGGACACCCTTCAGGGCAAACCAGCCAGCCCCCACCAGTGCACCAGGCCTCTACCTATCTAATAAAAGAGTAATATGCAAATTGAACATCACTCCAACACACAAGATGACTGCCCCCATGTGGACACAAGATGGCCACCACAAGATGACCAGTAGGGGAGGGAAGTTGGGAGGGATCAGGTCTGCAAGGGAGGGCAGTTGTAGGTGATCAGGCCAGCAGGGGAGGACAGTTGGGGGGGATCAAGCCTGCAGGGGAGAGCAGTTAAGGGTAACCAAGCTGGCAGAGGTGGGAAGTTAGGGGTGACCAGGCCTGCAGGGAAGGGCAGTTGGGGGAACCCAGGCCTGCAGGGGAGGGCAGTTGTGGGGGACCAGGCCTGCAGAGGAGGGCAGTTGTGGGGGACCAGGCCTGCAGGGGAGGGCAGTTAGGGGTGACCAGGACTTCAGGGGAGGGCAGTTAGGTGTGACCAGGCCGGCAGAAGTGGGAAGTTGGGGACGACCAGGCCTGAATGGAAGGGCAGTTGGGGGGGGACCCAGGCCTGCAGGGGAGAGCAGTTGGGGGGGACAAGGCCTGCTGGAGAGGGTAGTTAGGGGCAATCAGGCTGGCAGAGGAGCAGTTAGGCATCAATCAGGCTGGCAGGGGAGTGGTTAGGGGGTGATCAGGCTGGCAGGCAGAAATGGTTAGGGGCAATCAGGAAGGCAGGCAGGTGAGCATTTGGGAGCCAGCAGTCCTGGATTGTAAGAAGGTTGTCTGACTGCCCATTTAGGCCTGATCCTACCGGGATCAGGCCTAAACGGGTAGTCGGACATCACTTGAGGGGTCCCAGATTGCAGAGGGTACAGGCTGGGCTGAGAAACACCCCCCCACCCCCGTGCACAGATTTTGTGCACTGGGCCTCTAGTATATCTATAATAATAAAAGCATAATATGCTAATTAGACTGAACGTCCTTCTGGACATTCTTCCAGACGACCTTCCGATGAAGCTGCAGCAGCAGGGGCCAAGGCAGAAGTGGCCGCGGCAGTAGTGGTGGGGGCCGAGGCAGCCGCCGCCGTGGCGGGGGCCAAGCCCCTTGCATGAACTTCATGCATCAGGCCTCTAGTATATATATATATATATATATATATATATATATATATATATATATATATACATACACACACACACATACATATATTCATATCATCTTTAATACAGTTTTATGTCTTAATTTCCAATTTGAATGACTTTGATTTCTCTGTCTTGTCTAATTGCACTGGCTACACTTCCAATATTATATTTAATAAAGGTAACAAGAGTTGGCATTGTTGTTGTTTCTGAACTTAGTGAAAAATCCTTCAGCTTTTTATCTTTGGGTATGATGTTAGTCATGATCCTGCTACATATGGCCTTTACTATGTTTGAAGGCTGTTTCCTCTATAGACACTTTGTTGAGAGTTTTGACATGAATGGATGCTGAATTTTATCAAATGCTTTTTCTACATCTATTGAGATGATTATATAATTTTAATCCTTTATTTTGTTAATATGGGATATCACATTCATTGATTTGCCAATGTTGAACCACTCTCGTATCCCTGGAATAAATCTGTGTTTATCATGTTACATGAACCTTTTAATGGATTCTTGAAATTAGTTTGCTAATATTTTGTTAATGATTTTTTTTGCAGATGATTTTTAAACTTTATTTTTATTGTTGACCCACCCAGCATTTACAATGGTGTACCTAATTACCCTATTATGTAGAAGATTCTGGTAGCATGCCACAAGAATATGATATTGAATCAGACAGACCTAGGTCTAAGTGTGAGTTCTAACTCACTACTTACATAACTTAGACACATTTATTAAAGTCACTACTTCTAAATTTTGCATATATAATTCCAACAGTTGTGGTCAATGTTTTCATTAATCTTGGATGACATTGACAAAGCTTCATACAAGGGTCCTGTTATTTATTTCACATAGATCAAGTTATTTTCATATTTCTTATGTTTCTCTTAGTAATTACTGCTTCTACTGAATTTGTTCAATTTCCAGATCATCTCACTTTTCTGTTGTTCCTTTTGTGTGCACTTTGTGCCCCTGCTAGATTGTACCTTAATTCCTTTGCTTCTTAAAGTAAGTTTACACTATCTGTGCAAGGGAAGATAATATATTGAATAGAAGATATTTCCATTTTTACCAATTCTTTGGTTATTATAGTCACAACAATTTTTCACTGGACATTTTTCTTTCTCTTCAGCTCAGCTGGACAACTTATTGTTCATTTTCAACTCTGCCTTCACTGATTCCTTCCCTCTCTTGTGCTCTGCCCCACAAAATACTTATTGGCAGTGCTGAAAAAGGCACCAGATGTTAGACCTGTGGAGTCAGACTAGACGTTGGTTCAGCAACCTCAGCACTTGTGTTCAGCTAAGAATGAATTCATAGTCAAAACTCAAACTACAAGAGAAAGTTTATTTAGAAATGAATCACAGAAGAAATGGGCTCAGGAAGCAAGTTACAGAGGCAAAAGAAGGGGCCCTTGGAGCTTAAGAGAGAGAAGGCTAAAGGTAATGTGCCTGGACGGGGCAGGGAGGGGGCGGGAAGAGATGGGGGGCAGGAAAAGTGCAGGCATGCTCCAGAGGGAGAGGCACACTGGGTGCTCTGTCTTGCGGGTGTTTATTTGGAGGTCTCAGGGAAGAATCCCAAAAGAATATTCATCGGTTTCCCAGGTGTGTCCTTTCAGAGTTGTGGTCTCTACTTACTGATTGGCTCCGGGGCAAGGGGCAGCTGGTCCTGATGTTAGCTATGGTGTTGCTTGTCTATTTTTGGTGCTTTCCTGGACCTGGAGCTGAAACACAACTGAGGTTTAGATATACCTGATATGGGTCAGAACCTCGCTGTTCTGGGGGCTTAACAGCTATTCTCTTACCTCCTTGTATGTTCTCCTCTAAGGGTGTGTAATCTGTGTGACTATCAACATGCTAGGAGAAGAAAGATCAGGGGAGGGTCTGAGCCACATGAGTGGCATTATGAAAGTGTAGGGAGTCCAAACTGGATGAACAGTGATATGAGAGGGGAGGAAAGGTTACCCTGGGGATAAGGTCCTTGTTTTCCCAGTTTTGATTGTTGCTAGGCACCCGGGACTTTCTTCCCTGGTAATCTTCTGTACCTAACCCATTGTCCTTGCTCTGCTTTTGTCTGTCTAACTGCCTACCACATACTGAAGATTTTTAAGAAAAATGATTTCTTCTTTTTCTCTTTCTCTTTAGCTCTTTATTTTCTATCACAAATCGTGCCTATCAAGGTATTTTCCTAAATAAACACAGTTCTATCACAGGAAGAAATATTTGGAGCAACTGTTCAAAATAACATTGGTCACTATCTATGTAATGATATTAATCTATACTCATTAAATAGTATTTAGTCAGGATTAAATAATACATATGAAAGTATTTTTTGAAGCATTTAATAAACTATAAAACAACTTATGATGTTAGATATTGAGGGCAACGAGTTGTGTGGAATAAAAAAAAAAATTCTTGTCTTGATGCCAATGGTTGTTTGACTGTATTTTTAACCCTAAATATTTCTTCAGAACTTAGCTTACCTTACCAGGACAGGTAGTGACTTCAGAATCTCCAAGAGTTTAAAAACAGTAATTCTTAATTCTTTTATCAGTTGGGTAAAAGAAAGAATCCCCTCATTTGGAAAGATTAGGTCTTGTAAAACCCCAATGAATAGACACATGTTAGCATATTTGTTTCAAAACGAAATTACTCTCACAGCTGCCCACTCTTTCCTTGCCTTTCCCCTCTTTTCAGTTCTCCTGATTACATATGGAGGAGAGAGGCATTTAAGTGCAAATGATCTAATGCACCACCCTTTATCTATTGCTAATTTCCCTTGTGACTGGAAGGGTAAATGGAAACATCAATAGAATTAGGGGGGGTGGGGGGCAATGGGGGGATAAGGACACATTTGTAATACCTTAATCAATAAAGGGAAAAAAAGAATAAAATAAAAAAAGAAGCAGGTGGGAGATGGGGTCACAAAAGGGCAGTGCTATGGTTATTGGAAACTAAGGATTTGAATTTTCAAACAGCAGCCTTGCCAGGAGTGCTCACCATTTCTTTGGCATAGAAAGGTTCAGACAATCATACACTTTATAAAGCGTTCCCCTGATATTTCTAGTACCCAATTGGCACCATACATAGTTATTACGATATTATTGACTATATTCCCTATACTGTACTTTACATCCTCATGACTATTTTGTAACTACCAATCTGTACTTTTCAATCCCTTCACCTTTTTCACTTAGTTTCTCTACCCTCCTCCCCTCTGGACACCATTGGACTCTGTATTTATGAGTCTGTTTCTGTTTTGTTTGTTCATTTTTATTGTTATTTAGATTCCACATATACCCAGTAGGCTGTACACCTGAAACTATTATAAAATAATATTGAATATAAACTCCAATTGAATTAAAAAAAAATTAAAGAGGAAGTTCTTGGAGTAGGTTTCAGTAATAGGCCATAAAGACACAGTTTGTATAATATTTGCTTGAGTTAATAAACAATGTCTAAAAACATAGATAGTATAGCTTAGTCTTAAGAATTTTATACACTATAAAGTTGCAAAGATAAAAAATTCAGTAAAATCCACCAAAATTCTTAAAATCCAACCACTTCAAATGTTCTTGGCAGTACCTTATGGGGATCTCATTGCTAGATCCTTAAGAGACTAGTTTGAGACTTAAGAGTAGAGAGCACTATCAGTTCATTTGGCTCTACTTGCACCCAGGGGAAAAAAGCTACAGACTGGTAGCAAAAGCTGTCATCTATTATTCTCACTTTTCTGCCATTACCTTTCTCCAGGCAGATCAGAACCACCTGAACCATTGAGCCATTAAGGCTTGGGAGCCCCTTCCAAATACAGAAGGCTGTGTGGTATAGAGAAAATAGAAACTTTGAAACTGGAGATCCATATGTTTTACCATTAGCTCTGAGAAGTATTAGTGCTACAACCTTATTCCATCATTTGAATGATAATACTTCAGCCTTAGGCTCATAGCATGTACCAGTAAACAAATTATCTTTTCTCAGTTATGCATATACTGGATCTCTCTTTTACATACTCTTTATTTATTAGCGCTATGATAATTTGTATATGTTCATTACTTTTCAATTTCTAAAGTTATTTTGAACCAATATATTTTATTCTTGTGTTTTTTATTATAGATCATGTGGCTTTAATCTTCTTGTTTTTCTCTTTTATATTTTGAACTCTTCCCGTTTGATTTTATTATTTTATATTTTTTAAGTCCCCTTTGGAGGCTAATTTTGAGGAAGACATGTGTATGTATAATTCCTTTGAAAGTGTGAAGAATTGTCAAAATTCTTGTATTGTCTTGGGCAGGTTCTTTTACAATGCATGTTCTTCTTAACGCTTCTTATTTTCTCATCCTTCATTTTTTCTTTATTGATGCAGTTTGTGTACAAGTATTATGTAACTTATGCATACTTCCAAATTCAATTACTCAAATAAAGACTATCTATATACATCCCTTTCAGGATAATTTTTAAGTATGGAAACATTTGTGTTTCCTCTTTCAGGTCCAAGAAGACATTTTTCTTAATGGCAACATCAAGGTCAGTTTTTTTCTCTCGTTATATTCTTAGCCAGTATCATAGTGCCTGATGTAAAATAGGTACTCAATACATAATTTTAAGTGAATGAATAATTAACTATGTCTGTGCTTAGCATGCTGCTGTTTTCAACATTGATGTCGTTATTTGTTAGGTATTTCATAATTTATGGCTTGAGCTTTTTATCAGTTTCCTTGTTTAAGTGAAGGTGAACATTTTTTTCAGAATGTTTTTATTTTAATCAATGTATAATGTATTTCAAAAGAAGAAAGTATTGTAAAAAAACACTTTCATTCCTCCAGTTTTAACCAGAAATTTTACCCATCCTTTAATGTTTAAGTGTTATCAGTCATTAAGTGCTACTCTACATGCATTATCATTTTTAATATTTATAACTCTATCATGTTGATATTATTATTGGGTAAACTAAGCCCAAATGAGGCTAAGCAATTTGCTAACTATTGCAGTAATAATAAACGTTGAAGCCAAGATTCAAATCCACATTTGCTTGTTTCTAAACATTCAGTTCTATACTTCTGCCTTCTAGGAGATTGTTATACTGCCTCTTTTATTTAAGTTCGTGAAAAGCATAGGAAGCATTTAGTCATGAGAAAGACACTTAGATTTTCCTCTAGGAACTTGTAGCCAGGTTAAGGAGATCAGCAGCTTTGACTAGAATGAACTCAGCTGCAAAACAGGAGATGTCAATTAAAATAAGAATAATGCTATGTAAATTCTACTGACAGGAGGATCACTTCCCAATGAGCTGGTCCAGAAAAGCCCTTTAATGAGGAAATATGCTTATACTAAAGCTTAGTTGCAAAGCAAGTACCAGGTAAAAGCACAGTGTACTTGGTCAGCTTAAAATTCTATGAAACTACTGGAAGTATATAGTCTTTATTTTTGCTGGGGGCAGATGTTTTCAGATAAAAAGTATAAATATGATCGTTTTCCTCTAAAACTGTGTGTGTATGGGTATGTGTCTGAAATGTTTCTGCATTTATACTAAAACTAGTGGCCCGGTGCACAAAATTTGTGCACATTAAAAGGGGATTAATTAGAGGAAATATTTTAATATTGCTATTTGCCCTTTCTCTATAAGAGAAGTGTCAGAGATGAAAGAAAATTAATAAAATGTATATGAAAATCTTCCTCCTGTCAGAGTCTGGGGTGCACCATGGGACCCAGAGCCAAGTCTCCACCCACCCATGGTGCATCAAAATTGAGACCCAGACCCTGCTGGCCCCACCCCCGTTGGGCGAGATGCAGACCTGGCTGGCCCCACCCTTATCAAGTCCCACTGGGTAGAGAGCACAGTTCAGGTCCCCTGGCCCAGCGCCAAGCAGGGGGCATAGCCTCAGGGCCCCCGTCAAGCCCCGCCAGGCATGGGGCGTGGCCTGAGGTCCCCTGGCCCAGTGCCGGGGTGGGGGTATGGCCTGAGGGCCCCCCATCAAGCCGTGCTGGGCGGGGGGCACAGTCTGAGGTCCCACAGCTTGGCGCCAGGGCCAGGGCATGGCCTGAGGTCCTGGGTCAAGCCCCACCAGGTGGGGGGCGCAGCCTCAGGTCCCCTGCCCCAGCCCAGAGCCACGCAGTCTCAGGTCCCTGCTGATTGCTCATTAAGGCTCGTTACAGGAACTCAGCCTCCACTGTGAGTGCAGCCATCTTGTGTTACAGAAACCCCGCCTCCACTGTGGGCACCACCACCCTTGTGATTGTGTGACAGTCAATTTGCATATTACCTCTTTATTAGATAGGATGCTTAGGAAAGTTTACATAGTTATGACATGAAAGCAATGATATTTGAATGTCAGCAGCAATTGCCAGTACAACCGTAATAGAAGCTTGGATTTCTCGCATGATTTGAGTGATTATTTTTCTCCCCTTAGATTGTCTGAATTTGGACATGACATGTATGTTTGTCTTAGTGTTGGATGCTTGGAACATAAAGTCTTCAGGTTCTATTTTCCTAAGAATATAGATACAATCACAGAATACAAAAGAATACTCTACTCCTAGTAGTAAAGCTGTTTGATACCATTAAATTTTGTGTCAGTTAACTTGAACACTAATCCCAGTTATATATCATGGAATGTTTGGTGATTTCAGGTGACCCTAGATTACAAATATCACTGAATCTTGGCTTCCTAAGCTGTGAAATGATAATAACACCTACTTTTCATTGTCATTATAATTGAAATAATTTATGTCAATATTTAGCATTTTGACTAGGTTATAGATACTGAATGTCAGTTTCCTTCTTTTCTTGGCTTGTTCCCTATATTTTGTATCACTGGTTTTTTTTTGTTTGTTTTTTTTAAAATATATTTTATTGATTTTTTGCAGAGAGGAAGAGAGAGGGATAGAGAGTTAAAAACATTAATGAGAGGGAAACATCGATCAGCTGCCTCCTGCACACCCCCTACCGGGGATGTGGCCGCAACCAAGGTACATGCCCTTGACCGGAACCAAACCTGGAACCCTTAAGTCCGCAGGCTGACGCTCTATCCACTGAGCCAAACCGGTTTCGGCTGTATCACTGTTTTTCCCCTCTTAATTATAATTATTTTAATTGTGTTAAAATATATATAACATAATATTTATAATTTTATCCATTTGTAAGTATATAATTTAATGAAATTAAATGCATTGCACAATTTTGTATAATTATCATTATTATCTATATCCAAAACTTTTCATCATCTACAATAAAATTCCATACCCATAAAATAAAGCATTTCACTTTCCCCTTTTTCCCACACCCTGGAAACCTCTATTTACTTTTGTATTTCTGACTATTAATTCACCATTTTAGACATAGTATAAGTAGATTCACACAATATGTAACTTTCTGTGCCTGGTCTATTTAATAAAGCCTGATACTTGCCAGGGCCATCTATTTTGTAACATATATCAAAAGTTCCTTTTTTTTTTTTTTTTAAAGTAAAAGATATGTTACAAGACATTGCTTACTGTATGATCATTTGAGTATATGTAGTAGTAGTAGTTACAGTGGATAAACAAATATAAAAATACTAGAGGCCCGGTGCACGAAATTCGTGCACAGGGGTCCCTCAGCCCAACCTGCACCCTCTACAATCCAGGAGCTCTCAGGGGATGTCCTACTGATGGTTTAGGCCCACTCCCCGTGGTTCTCTGCTCTCTGCGGGCCTGGAGGTTTCGCTGCAGCCATGGAGATGAATCCCCCATGCCCTGCTCTCGCTTTCTGCCGGCCTCCCCATGCGCCATGTGAAAGAAGCCCCAATGCCCTGCAGTGTGCTCTGTCTGCCAGGCTGGGGGCTTTGAGGACATTGACACACTAAGGAAGCCCCCATGCCCTGCTGTCCAGGCTCTGTCTGCAGGGCCCGGGGTTTCCCCGCTGCCGCGGAAGCCGCCATGCCCTGCAGTCCCGGCCCGGCTCTGTCTGCAGGGCCCGGGGCTTCCCCGCTGCCGCGGAAGCCACCATGCCCTGCTGTCCCGGCCCGGCTCTGTCTGCAGGGCCTGGGGCTTCCCGACTGCCAAGGAAGCCTCCATGCCCTGCTGTCCTGGCTCTTACTGCCATGTCTGGGGGCAGATCAAAAACCCCTCCGGAGGTGGATCCAGCTTCGCTGCTCCTGCCTACGGGCTGGACACTCCAGCAGTGGAGCTGAGTGGACTGGGCGCCGCCATCTTGTGGCTATGGGGGCCACCATTTTTGTCGCGGAGGTACAGTTAATTTGCATATTAATCTATTATTAGATAGGACTAGTGGCCCAGTGCACAAAATTCATGCACTGGGGGGGGGGGTGTCCCTCAGCCCAGCCTGCACCCTCTTCAATCTGGGACCCCTGTGGGATCTGGCTTAAACTGGACATTCCTCTGGTCGGACATCCCTCCCGCAATCTGGGACAGCTGGCTCCTAACCACTCGCCTGCCTGCCTGCCTGATTGCCCCTAACTGCTTCTGCCTGCTAGCCTGATCACCCCCAAACTGCTCCCCTGCCGGGCTGATTGCCCCCAACTGCCCTCCTCTGCTGGCCTGATAACACCTAAGGCTTTTATTAGTGTAGATATGACCCTTCACAGAAAATTTCACTAACCCTGCTTTACAATAAGGGCTTGACGATTGAATCATTAGGACCAGACACCAAGATTTCCTTTCTTTGAATAGTGGAGGGAATACTTATCTTGTCTTTAAGTTGCCCGGAAATTAAAATGAGATAATGACTTAGAAAAGTATAAAAGCACCATATAGAGACAACTGTCTTTTTCATGTACTGAAAAGACAATAAAGTGATAAAATGAAAAACACTATTTTTATTCTCTCCCTTCCTTCCTTTACAGCCTTTATTTAAACTGTGAAATTTATAAAAATTTCACTCCTATTTTATTTTATTTACATTTGATATTATTTTGTATTAGTTTCAGGTTTTATATTAGTTACAGAATAGTGGTTAGACAATCATATACTTTACAAAGTGTTCCCCGATATTTTCAGTATCCACCTGGCATCATACCATCATTACAACACTAGTGACTATAGTCCCTATTTAAGTGACAATAGGTTTACAGGTTCCTTCCAACATTTCTTTTGTGTTGCTTGCCCTTTCTTTTCTTTCTCACTTCTTCCCTAATTTTCTTTATATAGTATTTCAATTGGCCCTCAAAACTCAGTGAACGCACTGGGACATGCTTAATCCATTTTACAGACCAGGAAACTGAGGCCAATTCCAGTTGGCTGTGGAACGTGACTCAGTGTGCAGGGAGCCCTCACAGCCAGCTCTCCACCCTTCCTAAGGGGCAGTAGTGGGGCAGACAGAACAAATCTCCTCATCAGGCTTCTGAGCCTTGTTCTCAAGCACCTCTTCATCGCGGACGCTCCACATTCTTTCATCTCTTCCACCTCCCGCTCCCATTCTTTACTGCCTCCCCTTCTTGAGAGCAGGTGGTAGGCTTCACACTCACTGCACAGGCGTGCGCCCCTGTGGGGCAGGGCAGGAACTGGGGGCAGGGTAGGCGCAGGCTTGCTTTTGGGCTGAGGTGGAAGCAGGAGTCACCGCCTCTCAAGTGTGGAAGCACCTGGCGGTTACTGGTCTCGCCATGGAGCAGAAAGGTGAGCAGTGAAGCGGCCTTCGCCATGAGGGGCAACGGCCACCAGGCTGAGGCCCAGTTATCACTGGGATCTTCGCTGAACTGCTGCAGTCGGGTACCTGGCAGTGTGGCGCCCCTCCACTGAGGTGGCGCCACCCCTCAACCCCTGCCTCAGTGCTGCAGGGCTGTGCCCCTCCACCAGGGCATCCTTCCATGTTGGCAGTCATCACCCCTTGTTCCCTGCTGGGCTGACCCATGTCTTGGGGCCACTACAGAACCTCACTCTCTGTGGGCGAGGCAGATCCCCACCTGATGGCCCCCTGTCCCGGCCTGAGCCCCCTCCAGTGCACCCCACCTAGGTGCCACTCGGTGCTTCTTGGGCCGCCCACCTCCTGGCCAGCCACTTCGCCAAAGCCATGGCGCTCACCCGGGATCTGCCCCTCAGGCGGAAGCCTGTCCATGTGCCTGTGGACCCCCGACTTGGGCCGCCGTGGCCCCACCCCCATCCCTGACGCTGCAAGTCCCCGCCAACCTGCACCTGCTGCGCATGCAGCCTGCTGATCAATCATTATTGTGATGGCGTCGCAACCAATTTGCATATTACCCTATTATTAGATAGATTAACCCTCATTATCTTGGTGAGATTATGGGAGAGTTTTATTTATTAATTTATTTTTTCCATCATTATTTATCCCCCCTCAAAATGTTAATTCGTTAAGACTGAATAATACTCTGTTTTATGTACATATCACATTTTGTTCATCCATTTATCTGGGATAGGTGGGTTATTTTCACCTTTTGCTTATTATGAACTAGAGGCCAAGTGCACAAAATTCGTGCATGGGGGGGTGTCCCACAGCCCAGCCTACACCCTCTCCAATCTGGGACCCCTCAAGGGATGTCCGACTGCCCATTTAGGCCAGATCCCAGAACGGGCAGTCGGACATCCCTCTCACAATCCAGGACTGCTGGCTCCCAATTACTCGCCTGCCTGCCTTCCTGATTGCCCCTAACTGCTTCTGCCTGCCAGCCTGATCACTCCCTAATCACTCCCCTGCCAGCCTGATTGATGCCTAACTGCTCCCCTGCCAGCCTGTTTGCCCCTACCTGCCCTCCCCTGCAGGCCTGGTCACCACAACTGCTCTCCCCTTCAGTCCTGGGTCCCCCCTAACTGCCCTTCCCTTCAGGCCTGGGTCCCCCCCAACTGCCCTTTCCTGCAGGCCTGGTCACCCCCAACTGCCCTCCTCTGCTGGCCTGATCACCCCTAACTGCCCTTTCCTGCAGGCTTGATCACCCCCAACTGCCCTCCCTTGCAGGCCTGGTCCCTCCCAATTACCCTCCCCTGCTGGCCATCTTGTGGTGGCCATCTTGTGTCCACATGGGGGCAGGATCTTTGACCACATGGGGGCAGCCATCTTGTGTGTTGGAGTGATGGTCAATCTGCATATTACTCTTTTGTTAGATTGGATAGAGGCCTGGTGCATGGGTGGGGGCTAGCTGGTTTGCCCTGAAGGATATCCCGGATCAGGGTGTGGGTTCCCTTGGGGCGTGGGGCATCATGGGCGAGGGGAGTGTGGTGGTTTGCAGGCCAGCCACGCCCACCGGCGACCCAAGCAGAGGCCCTGGTATCTGGGATTTATTTATCTTCTACAATTGAAACTTTGTAGCCTGGAGCAGAGCCAAGCCTCCTGTTTCCTACATGGCAGCAGCCATTTCTGTTGGGATTTATTTATCTTCTATAATTGAAACTTTGTAGCCTTAAGCAGAGGCCAAGACAGGCCAGGGCTGCAGAAGCTTGGCTTCCTCCATCGCTGGGGGCAACCCTAGCCTCCTGCTCTCTACAACTCTGTGGCTGCCGCCATTTTTGTTGGGATTTATTTATGTTCTATAATTTAAATGTTGTAGCCTTGAGTGGAGGCCTGGGCCTGCCAGGTTGTGTGGAAAGCTGGGGAAACCCAAGCCTCCTTCCTGCTCACTCCGTGGCCATAGCCATCTTGGTTGGAGTTAATTTGCATACTCACTCCTGATTGGCTGGTGGGTGTGGCTTGTGGGTGTAGTGGAGTGATGGTTAATTTGCATATTACTCTTTTATTATATAGAATAACTAGAGGTCCAGTGCACAAATTCATGCACGGGTGGGATACCTCGGCAATCGGGGCAGATCGGGGCTAGCTGGCCAGGGGGAGAGACCACAGGAGGTTTACTGTGGGAGTGCACTGACCACCAGGGGGCAGCTCCTGCACTGAGCGTCTGCCTTCTGGTGGTCAGTGCGTGTCACAGTGACTGGTCAACCAGTCATAATGGTCACTTAGGCTTTTATATATATAGATGTTACTATTATAAACAAAGCTGTGCATTATCTGTTTGAGTCCCTGTTTTCAATTATTTTAAATGTATATTACTAAGAATGAAATTGTTGGGTCATTTGGTAGTAAATAATTTTACATAATTTTACTCAGCTACTTTGATTTGTAGATTTCTATATAACATCAAATTTTGGAAGTTTTGAACATTGTTTTTTCAAATATTCGTTTTGCCATTTTCTCTCTTCTCCTCCTGATATCTTTTTTTCTTTTTGTACCTTAGACGAAATGATTTCATTTGTCCTATCTTCAAGAGTACTTATATCTTTCTTCTGCTTGTTTAAGTCTCCTTTTGTGCCCTTTAGTGTTAAACTATATTACATTCATATTTTTGTACTTTTCAGCTTAAAAATTTATTTATGATTTCTTTTTATAAGACCTATCTATTTATTGGTATTCTAATTTTTCATACATTGTTTTTCTGTCTTTATCTATGTCTTTCTTTAACTCTGAGAATCTTTTAGTATTTGTTTTGTTTGTTTGTTTTTTTAAATGTGGTACAAAGCTTTATTTGCATGGAATTACATCTCTGGGTGTGCAAAGTCCCATTTCCATTAAACTAGTCCTGGGAAATGTGCAGCTGTGGATTCAGAAGCACTAAGAGCAAAGCCAGTATCCAAAGTTTCCTTCCATGGTAGAGTCTGGTTTAGCATCAGGCTACTTTTAGTCCATTAGTCCATTGTATGTGGGGCCCACATGGCCTAAGGCAAATGAAGGAGCATGAGAGACCTGCAGGCCTGAAGTCAAGGCATGAGTAAGCAAAAGCTAGTTAGTTGTTTTAAATTTGTGTTCTGTAACTCTAATATCTTGACTTCCTCAGGTATATTTTCTTCAATTTTTTTGTTTCTTTGAGTGGACCATATATACCTTGTGATTTTATTGCTGTTGTTGTAAACAGGACAATTGAATTTTATAATGTGTTAATTCTTGGAATCAGATTCTTTCCTTTCCCAGAGTTTGTTGCTGTTACTATGGTCATTATTGTTATTGTTATAGTGTGGTACTATACCAAATATCAACCTGAGGTTAAAACTTAGTACCTTCTCTGGTCTTTTCTGAGCTTCTGTTTTTATAGAGCATGTATGGTAGAGTTTCTAAAACTCTCCATATATACAATTGGTTTTGGAAGCCCCCCAAAATAGGTACAGTTTCTTTAAATCCCCTGAATGCTGCTTTAGCAATTTGGGAGTGAAACTATGGCATGTTGCCAGTTTATGTACCTGGATTTCAAGGAATAGAATCAGAATACCTTAATCAGAACACAGAACTCAAATATCTGTAGGATAAATTCCTTCAATCCTACACTGACTTTTGCAGAACAATTTGTCATTATCCTCAGTGCTGCCTGGCACAGGCCTGGGGAGGGGGTAGGTGGTCACTATCACAATGAGGGTTGAAACTATCCAATCCTATATAATAAAAGCCTAATATGGTAAGTGTCCGACCGTTCGACCAGTCGCTATGACACACACTGACCACCAGGAGGCAGATGCTCAAACCTGTAACTTAGCTTGCTGCTGGGGTCCAGCCAATCGGGACTGGGTGAGATAGACCAGACACGCCCTGGAGTCCTCCCATGGTCCCTCCCTGGCCCCAATTGTGCGCCAGTGGGGTAACTCGGCCTGGCCTGTGCCCTCTCACAATCGGGACCCCACAGGGGATGTCAGAGAGCTGGTTTCAGCCCAATCCCTACAGGCGAGGCCAAGGGACCCCACCGGTGCATGGATGCGGGCCTCTAGTATTAACCATAATTTTCCAGCCAAGCTTTCCCTTGGAAACTGCATGGATTCTAGTAGAGTCCCGAATTCCAAAATGGTTGTTCCAAAAGATTGTGCCAGTACAATCGGTGTCTTGGTGGACATATTCATGGTTCCTTCTACTTGCCATCTTCCATAATGTCACTTCTTGTATAACACTGTATTTGTCGTACTTCTTCTTGCTTCCTAATCATAACTAAAAGAAGACAATCTACAGGCAGTATTTCAAGAGCTCCTTATAATTACTACCATGTGTTCCTATCCTAAATAAGCCCTTTCTCACCTACATATTGACATAACTATCCCTTACATGTATATGGTCTGATATTTTATAGAGCTTTAACATGAGTCATGGTTCTCCTATTAACTTTCTCCTGTACATATCAAAACTTCTATTCTATAGGACAGAAACTGAGGTTTAGAGAGTTTAATGATTTGCTCAATATCACTTTATCAATAAGAGTGCAAGGCAGGCTAGAGGGAATATCAGTTCTTGCTTAAATAAGGGCTTGACAAATGGAGAAGGGTAAAAATTTGATCTATTAGACCACAGAGTCTATAAACAGAATGAATGAGAGAAGTTGCAGAGATATCATATATAATTGGACATGACTAAATTCACTATCCTCCTCCAAACCTCTTCTGGTTCTATCCATAGATTTATAGAATTTTCTTACCTATGTTATTTACCTAAAATATCTTACTCAACTTTCAAGACCCAGGTCTCATATCATATATTTTATGAAGACTTTTTGAAATACCAAGAAATTTTCTTTCTTCTCAAAACTCCTCATTTTTATTTATGCAATTCTTGTTTAGATTATATCCTATTATAATTATTTGCTTACATGTTTCCCTTCTATTACATAGTAAAATCCATGAGATCAGTGACAATGTCTTAACTCATTTTGAATCTTTAATGCTTATCGTTGTGTTTTGTATGTAATATATGGTGAATAAATAATTAATGTGCCTCAGTTTCCTCATCTGTAAATAGGAATTATAATTATACCTACCTCTTATGACTGCTGTGAATAATAAATAAAATAAAGTATATGTAAAATACTTAGAACAGTGTTTAAAATAGAGTTAGTGAATAACAAATGTTAATTGTTATTATAATAAATATTAATATAATTATTAAATTGATGTCCAATTATGCTGGCAAAGTAAAGTAGAACTCTGTTCTCAAAGTTTGATGTGCATTCTATTATTCCAGCCTTCTCAGCTGTCTCTTGCTGTCCTTGGTTATTGTCTTCCCATCACTACTTTCTTGTGATACCTCAGCAGAATACCTCCCTCTGTGCAATCTTGGCCAATGGTAGAGACTCCAATACTCCATTTCTGTCTATGGTGTAGACAGGGAGTGACTGCAGGACCCTCCATCAGAAAGCCTGAAGATGCAACAGACCTTAGCCTACCTCCTGATGTTGGACATGGCACCTGCACATCCAGGAGAGCTTTTTTGAATCTGTGGGGAACCCCTGGATATAAGCTTGCCAATGTCTTCTGCACAGACCCTGTGCACCTGCCCCTCTGACTTGGACAGCCAGGCCCACCCTCCGACTGTTGGATAGCTAAGGTAAAAATTTCAAACCATGCTACAAAGCTATAATTATCAAACAGTATTTTATTGCCAGAAAACAGACACTATAATCAATGGAGTAGAATTGAGAGCCAGAAATGAACCTGCAAACATGTGGAAAACTAATTTGGCTCCAACAAAGGAGCCAAAGACATACAATGGAGAATAAAAAGACTCTAATTGTATTGGTAAAACTAGATTGCCACATGTAAAACAATGAAACTAGATCACTATCTGAAACCATAAAAGGATTAACTCAAAATGGAGCAAAGACTTTAATGTAAGACCTGAAACCATAAATCTCCTAGAAGGAAAAAAAAACCACAGGTGGCAACCTCCTTGATATCAATATTAGAAAGAATTTTGTTGACTTGACTCAAAGGAAAAGTAAAAGCAAACATAACCAAATGAGACTGCATCAAACTAAAAAGGGAACCATCAATAAAATGAAGAGGCAACTAAGAAGATATTTGCATTTGATATTTCTGATAAGGGGTTAATATCCAAAATGTATACATATAACTCAGTAAGTGAAAACAATCTAATTAAAAATGGGCAGAAGTCCTGAATAAACATTTTTCCAAAGACTACATACAGGTAGGCGATAAGCACATGAAAAAATGTTCATTATCACTAATTATTAGGGAAATACAAATCAAAACCACAATGAGGTATCACCTCACACCATTAGAATGGGTATTGTAAAAGAAACAGGAATTAAGAAGTTTTGGTGATAATGTGGAGAAAAGGAAAGTCTAGCATGTAAATTGGTGCAACTACTATGGAAAGCAATATGGAGATTCCTCAACAAAAAGCAAGAAAAAACTACTATATGATCCAACTATTTCACTTCTGGGTATTTATCCAAAGAACATGAAAACATGGAATTGGAATTGAAAACATATATTCAACCCTATGCCTACTGCATCATTATTTACAATAGCCAAGAAATGGAAACAACCTAAGTGTTTGCTGGCCACAAATGGATAAAGATAACTAGAGGCCCAGTGCACGAAATTTGTGCATGGAGGGGGGGTGTCCCTCAGCCCAGCCTGTACCCTCTCCAATCTGGGACCCCTCGAAGGATGTCCGACTGCCCATTTAGGCCCAATCCCAGTGGGCAGTTGGTTATCCCTCTCACAATCCAGGACTGCTGGCTCCCAAATGCTTGCCTGCCTGCCTTCCTGATTGCCCCTAACCGCTTTTGCCTGCCAGCCTGATTACCCTCTAACCACTCCAATGCCAGCCTGATTGATGCCTAATTGCTCCCCTGCCAGCCTGTTTGCCCCCAACTTCCCTCCTCTGCCGGCCCGGTCACCCCTAACTGCCCTCCCCTGCAGGGTTGATTGCCTCCAACTTCCCTTGCAGGCCGGGTGCCTCCCACCTGCCCTCCCCTGCTGGCCATCTTGTGGTGGCCATCTTGTGTCCACATGGGGGCAGGATCTTTGACCACATGGGGGCAGACATATTGTGTGTTGGAGTGGTGGTCAATCTGCATATTACTCTTTTATTAGATAGGATAGAGGCCTGGTGCAGGAGTGGGGGCCAGCTGGTTTGCCCTGAAGGGTGTCCCAGATAATGGTGGGGATTCCCTTGGGGCATGGAGCAGCCTGAGAAAGGGGTCTGTGGTGGTTTGCAGGCCAGCCACGCCCCCTGGCGACCCAAGCGAAGGCACTGGTATCTGGAATTTATTTACCTTCTACAATTGAAACTTTGTAGCCTGGAGCAGAGCCAAGCCTCCTTCATGCTCCACTGGCAGCCATTTCTGTTTGAGTTAATTCACCTTCTATAATTGAAACTTTGTAGCCTTAAGCAGAGGCCTGAGCCTGGCCAGGGTGTGCGGAAAGCTTTGCTTTCTCCGTTACCGCGGGAAACCCTGGCCTGGTCTCTCCAGCTCCGTGGCTGCTGCCATTCTGTTTGAATTTGTTTACCTTCTATAATTGAAACTTTGTAGCTTGAGTGGAGGCTTAGGCCTGTCAAGGGCAGGCGGAAAGCTTGTTTCCCTCTGTTGCCTGGGAAACCTTGCTCTGGTGGCTGTAGCCATCTTGGTTCGGTTTATTTGCATACTCGCCCTGATTGGCTGGTGGGCGTGGCATGCGCTGTTGGGCGTGGCTTGGGTGTAGCGGAGGTATGGTCAATTTGCATATTTGTCTATTATTAGGTAGGATGTGGTACATATAAACAATGGGATACTACTAAACCATAAAAAGAAGAAATATTATCATTTACAACAACATGGGTGGAACTTGAGGGTATTGTGTTAAGTTAGATAAGTGTGACAGAAAAGTACAAAAATCATATTATTTCATTAATGCGTGGAATATAAAAAAAGAAACCATGAACAAACAAAACAAAACAAAAATAAACTTATAGATACAACCAACATATTGTTACTTATCAGTGGAGAATGGTGTGAGGAGGGCAATATGAATAAAGGGGGTTAAATATATGATGAGTAATGGGAACTAGAATTTGGGTTGTGAGCACAATTGTAGTATAAGAAATTATCCTATCTAATAAAAGAGTAATATGCAAATTTACTGTACCTCCGCTATGAACACAAGACACGCCCAATAGCCAATCAGGGGCAAGTATGCAAATTAACCCAACCAAGATGGCTGCGGCCACGGAGAGAGCAGAAGGCTTGGGTTTCCCCAGCAATGAAGGAAGCCAAGCTTCCTGCACACCCTGGCCAGTCCTGGGCTCCGCTCAAGGCTACAAAGTTTCAATTATAGAAGATAAATAAATCCCAGATACCAGGGCCTCCGCTTGGGTCGCTGGGGGGGCGTGGCCAGCCTGCAAACCACCACAGGCCCCTCGCCCAGGCCAACCCACGCCCCAAGGGAACCCCCACCCTGATCTGGGACACCCTTTAGGGCAAACCAGCCGGCCCCCACCCATGCACCAAACCTCTATCCTATCTAATAAAAGAGTAATATGCAAATTGACCATCACTCCAACACACAAGATGGCTGCCCCTATGTGGTCAAAGATGGCTGCCCCCATATGGACACAAGATGGCCACCACAAAATGGCCAGCAGGGAAGGGCAGTTGGGAGGGACCAGGTCTGCAAGGGAGGGCAGTTGTGGGTGATCAGGCCTGCAGGGGAGGGCAGTTAGGAGTGACCAGGCTTGCAGGGGAGGGCAGTTAGGGGCAATAAGGCCGGCAGGGTAGCAGTTAGGCATCAATCAAGCTGGCAGGGGAGTGGTTAGGGGATGATCAGGCTGGCAGGCAGAAATTGTTAGGGGCACTCAAGAAGGTAGACAGGCGAGCAGTTGGGAGCCAGCAGACCTGGATTGTGAGAGGGATGTCTGATTGCCCATTTAGGCCCGATCCTACGGGCAGTCGGACATCGCTCGAGGGGTCCCAGATTGGAGAGGTTGCAGGCTGGGCTGAGGGACACACTCCCCTGTGCACAAATTTCATGCACTGGGCCTCTAGTTGAGATATAATGTTGTACACCTGACACATACAATGTTATAAACCAATGTTACCTCAATTAAAAAGTCATAAAAAAAAAGAAATTGGTATATCAATTAGGTTTAATCAGCTAAGGTTTATCTCTTCATTAGCCCTTATTTATTTTTTTATCAACTTCAATATGAAAAATTACATGATACCTTGACCCAGATAAAAAGCACAATTCTTTCAGAAGACTCATTGGGATGAAATATAAAAGAGAAAATTCACAAAGTATTTAACATATTAGATTCCCTCAGTCCCCTGTTCAGGGGCTTTGAAATATTTTTATTACACACATTAAGAAAATACATTTTACACCATACTCATTACAAAAATATATATCCACTGTACAATATGCAAATACATGTATATTTTTAAAAATGAAATGTTTCACAAACCTTTATAACCTTAAATTACATTCTATTTTCAACTCTATTCTATTTTGTTAAAAAAAATGTCAGTCATGTCTCTTTATACAAGATTTTATGATCTAGTATTGTATGGCTGCCTGTTTCTCAAAAACACTGTGTCTTTTTTAAATCACTTTAACCTGTTATACATATAGTAAAAGTAGAAGCCAATGCACAAAGATTCATGCAAGAATAGGCCTTCCTTCTCCTGGTGGTCGGCACAATGTGGGCTTGCTCAAGCAGCCTGTGCAGCGGCGGTGGCAAGCCCTGCGCGCTCCGGCACCGCTTCTTCCTCACCCTCCTTCTCCAGAGAGTTCCTCTGAGCATTGCTGGTGCTCCCAGGGAGGCACGGAGAGGAAGAGGTGGGGGGAGCAAGGCAGGCAGGGAGGACTGGAGAGGTTGGGTGCACTAGTGTGTTTCACTTTCCCATTGTGAAAGTGGGATGCAACTGGCCTCTTTCCTCATCTTCTTCCTCCTCTGCCCTCCATCTCCTGCCTGCCTGCCCTCCCTCCATGCCCATCTCCCCTCCCCTCTTGATTTGGCAAGATAGGGAGGAGGGTGGTCTGATAATTTGGGTTACTGTGTAGGTGGCCTCTTACATCTATACAAAACAAAACTGAGCCGCCTGCCACTGCTGCCCCTGAAGCTCCCGGGGTGCGCTAACTGTGCACCCATTGAGCTCCCACATGTGTCCGCGCCCGCAGGGCTGCTCCAATGCTAGGGTTTTGTTTACCAGAGGAGCGGGGCGGGGGGAGGGGTAGAGGGAGACGCCAGACACAGGGAGCTATGACTTCAGTCACCAGAGGGTTGCCTCTGAGGCCAGGGGTTGGGCCATAAGGAGGCTGCAAGGACGATTGACAGGTATGAAGCATGGCAGGGAGGCCCTGAGGAAGCTCGCTGCCCAGAGGCTCAGAGCAGCTGGAGGGGTGGGGCTGCCACTCTGGGTTAATTTGATGGGTTAATTTGCATACTCACTCCTGATTGGCTGTGGGTGTCACAAAGTGACAGTCAATTTATATATTTCTTTTTTATTAGTATAGATTGAGTCCAAGGAGATCAGCTTGTTTTGAACAAACAGCAGAATCATTTCAATATACTGGAACAGTAAATTCTGATCACTTACCTCAGATGTGGTAACTCTTGTGTAATACTTTGACTAAATATTTATACTATGCTTCAATGTCTAATGTGGAGTCAATCAATACTATGTAGGTTATGACTTACTAACACCACTAACAGAGTGAGGCATACTGAGGAGAACTGGAAAATTTATTGAAAGGGGCAATTATTAGAAGTATGATTGAAAATCACTATGGTGGAACCCAATTTCAGTACAATATAAATCTAGTGTGCAAAATCTGGAAGTCACCAAAAACAGCTTTGTTAATCCGAGGAGACTGGAAACAGAAATGTAGAATTTTAATGGATATTAAAATGATACACATTTTTGGAGGAATTTAGAGTACCTTCAGTTTTTGAGGCTGCATCACAAATGTTACAGGTTTCCTCAGTTATTCATTTTCAGTATTGCATCAACTGCCTCTGTCATTGAAGTGCTCCCCTTGTTTTTATGGTATTTTCACCACATTGAATTATCCAGGGTCTATCAACTGAGACCAGGTTGTAAGGTTTTGGATACTTAAAATATAACAATGGTAGTGACTGACAGGTAAGGACTTGTTTTTGCCAACTCATTTTTTTTTTTTTTTGAATTTTGTTTTACACATTTGGCTGGTTTATTCTTTTGATGTTGAAATGTTTTAAATATTTTAATGAGCAACTTAGTTGCTTAAAAATAAGTAGTTGTTTGCAATATATGAGATTTTATTGTGATTTTTTTTGAAAATCAACATGAAGATGCCTCTAATAGATTGAGGTTAAATGATTAAATTAAAATTTAACAAACATTGATTTTTTTCAAAGCACCATGGCATTCATCAAACTCCAAAGGAGATGAATTTATTTTAAAAAAATGAGAATAACCCATTGAGAATTCTGTGCATGTGAAAATGGTCACTAAGCCCAAACAATCAGGTGTTTTTGATGCTAACTGCACCCAGGGAGAACTTTTTCAATCACCTAGTACCTGTTCTTAGTTCACTAATTATAATTTGTTCTTTTTAATATTTTCTACTTTTATATTTTCTGCATCTTTTCATCGTAAAAAAATAAAAGAGCATCTCTTTTTCAAATCACACTTTAAAAGGATTTTCATGGTGAAACTGAAACTGGACCTTGGTGAATGAAATATGGGAAAGGAAGTACAAATAATCATAACTGCAACTAAATTAATTTCCTTGTGTAATTCTATGCATTTTTCTGTTAGTTTTTCTTTGCTATAATGTCCAGAGTTGAACCCATTTCCTTGCATATTTTCAAGATCAGAGATAGCATTTTCAGTTTTTCATAAAATATTAAAATACATTTTAATAAACAAATATATACTACAATTTTGAATTAGCCAATTTATTTATATACACATTATTTAGGATGGAATCTTGGGGGATTTTACATATTTTATTTCAGTTATTTTTATTATAGTTTTCTATTAAGAAATAAAGATCCATGAAATAGTCCTTTTGTTTCTGATCTTAATAATATCCCTGTGCTTAATCAGAGCGAGGTATTTGTTTCTTCAAGGTGTTATAAGAAAAATATACTGTGTCCAGGAATCATCAAATTACAGTAGAAACCTAAAACCTTCCAAGTTTAAAACTCCACAATTTTCCAAGTAGGGGAGGTTTCCCTATATATCACAGAGTATCATTTTAAGATTGGGAAGTTAGATGCTATTGCTATTTTTATTTTTATGGCTTTGTGAGTTTATGAGTTTTAGAGTTTATGAAAGTGTGAATTTATTATATTCTGACTAAAGGAATTTTGTAAATCAAAGGAGGGTTTTGTATGTCAAATAACAAGAAGGAAAATATTTTTAAAATTGAGATAGAAAGGGTGACTATAGAAAGAAAGAACAAATAGATATACAGAATTAATGGAACTATAGACAAAAAAGAATTATAGAATAAAAGGAAGCCTGGGAAAGGAAATAAAGAAAGAAGGCGAGAGAGAGAGAGAGAGAGAGAGAGAGAGAGAGAGAGAGAGAGAGAAGAAGAAGAAGAAGAAGAAGAAGAAGAAGAAGAAGAAGAAGAAGAAGAAGAAGAAGAAGAAGAAGAAGGAAATGAAGGAAGAAAGGGAGAGAGAGGGCAGGGAGGGATGAAGAAAAGAAGGAAGGAAGGAAGGAAGGAAGGAAGGAAGGAAGGAAGGAAGGAAGGAAGGAAGGAAGGGAAAGAGAAGAAAGAAAGAAAGAAAGAAAGAAAGAAAGAAAGAAAGAAAGAAAGAAAGAAAGAAAGAAAGAAAGAAAGAAAGAAAGAAAGAAAGAAAAAGAATGGAAGAAAGAAAGGAAGAAAGAAAGAAAAAAAGTTGGAAAGGAGGGTAAAGAAATTAGGAGATAACTTTATTTTGCATTCCATCAAACTATATGTCTAGTTATACTATTACTAGAGGCCTGGTGCACAAAATTCATGCATGGGGGGCGGGGTATCTCAGCCTGGTCTACACCCTCTCCAATCTGGGACCCCCTCAGGCGATGTCCGACTGCTGGTTTAGGCCCAATCCTTGCCCTGCAGGATCGGGCCTAAACCGGCAGTCAGACATCCCTCTCACAATCCAGGACCACTGGCTCCTAACTGCTCACCTGCCTGCCTGCCTAATCTCCCTCAACCACTCTACCTGCCTGCCTGATTGCCCCTAATTGCCTCCGCTTGCTGGCCTGATCACTCCTTAACTGGTACCCTGCCAGCCTGGTTGCCCTCAAACTGGCCCCCTGCCGGCCTGGCTGCCCGCTAACTGCCCCCCCCTGCTGTCCTGATCCCCCCCTAATTCCATCCCTGCTGGCCTGGTCACCCCCTAACTTCCCCCCTGCTGTCCTGGTCACCCCCTAACTGTCTGGAAGGAAGTCACATGTCCGGAAGATGTTTAGTCAACCTGTCCTAATTAGCATATTACCCTTTTATTAGTATAGATATTGGCAAATAAAATAATTTTCATGTTTTATTGTTGACATAATTACAGATGTCCCCAACTTTCTCCCCTTTGCCCACCTCCACCCAGCCCCCATACTCCCTCTCTGGCCATCACCACACTGTTGCCTCCTGTTCTATTTGTTTGCCAGTTTATTTTATTACATTCCACATATAAGTGTGGTTATATACTATACTAGAGGCCTGGTGCACAAATTCGTGCACAAGTGGGGTCGCTTGGTCTGGCCTATGGGATAGGGCCAAAACTGGCTCTCCGACATCCCCTGCGGAGTCCTGGATTGCGAGAGGGTGAAGGCCAGGCTGAGGGACGCCACAGGTGCATGATCAGGGCTGGAGAGGGACGCGGGAGGTTGGCCAGCCGAGGAGGGACCATGGGAGGGCTGCAGGGCATGTCTAGCCCATCTCATTCAGTCCTGATTGGCCATACCCCAGCAGCAAGCTAACCTACTGGTCAGAGCGTCTGCCCCCTGGTGGTCTGTGCACATTATAGTGAGTGGTTGAGCAGCCTTAGCATATCATTAGCATATTACTCTTTGATTGGATGATCGACCGAATGACTGGACACTTAGCATATCAGGCTGTTATTATTGTATAGAAAGTCTTTCACACACTGGCTTATTCCACTTAGCATAATAACTTCCAGGTCCACTGGAGAGCATTATTTTAAGTGAAATAAGCCAGACAATGAAAGAAAAATACCACATGATCTCACTCATTTATGGAAAATAAAGAACACTATAACCTGATGAACATAAAGATAGACACAGAGGCAGTAAAGTAGCGAACAGACTGTCAAATTACAGCGGGAAGGCTGGGGAGTGTTGGGGAGGGGGGGAAAGAGATCAACCAAAGGACTTGTATGCATGCATATAAGCACAACCAATGGACACAAGACACTGGCGGGGGGTGGTGGAATGAGGGCATGTGACAGGGGGTAGGGGAGGCTGGGGGAAGGTCTATGGGAAAAAAAGGAGATATATGTACTACTATATGTAATACTTTAAACAATAAAATAAATTTAAAAAAAGAAACTAGATATGTTAAATAGGTAAAGATTTTCTAATAGTTTTTTTGCAAGGATTCCCCCCTTTCCCAAATGCCTACCAAAATAAAGAAATGACTGAAAAAATAACTTCCAGGTCCATCCATGCTGTAGCAAAAGGTAAGACTTACTTCTTTTTCACAGCTGTGTGGTATTCCATTGTAGAAATGTAACATGGCTTTTCCCCACTCTTCTTCTTATTGGGCTGTTTCCAGATCTTGGCTATCATAAATAGCACTGCTAAGGACATAGGGGTGCATATAGCCTTTCTGATTGATGTTTTGGGATTCTTAAAATATATTCCCGTAAGAGGGATTGCTGGGTCTAAAGGAAGTTCCACTTTTAATTTTTTGAGGGAACTCCATATTATTTTCCACAGTGGCTACATGAGTCTGCATTCCCACCAGTTGTTTACCAGGGTTCCCTTTTCTTCACATCCTCACCAGCACTTGTTGTTTGTTGATTTATTGATGGTAGTTGTTCTGGCAGGTGTGAGGTGATACCTCACTGTGGTTTAAATTTGATCTCTCTGATGATTAATGACACTGAGAATTTTTTCATGTAATGTTTGGAGAAATGTCTATTGCTCAATTTATAATGAGATTTTTTGTCTTCCTGGTGTTAAGTTGAGCAAATTCTTTATATATTTTGGAAAAATAACACCTTATCAGGTATATCATTAGCAAATATATTCTCCCATAAAGTAGGTTCCCTTTCATTTTGTTTATGGTTAATTTGGCTGTGCTGAATATTTTTAGTTTGATGTAGTCCCATTTACTTATTTTTTTGTTTGTTTCCCTTGCCCTAGATTCTAGGGCCTAGAAGATATATCAGCAATAATATTTGTATTAGAGATGTCTGAAGTTTGCTGCCTGTGTTATCATCTAGGATTTTTATGGTTTCATGACTTACATTTAAGTCTTTTATCCATTTTGAATTTATTCTTGTGTGTGGTGTAAGGTGGTGGTCTATATTTTTTGTTTTTTTTTGTGTTTTTTTTAATATACCTGTACAATTTTCCCGACACCATTTATTAAAGAGACTTTCTTCACTCCATTGTATGCTCTTGCCTCCTTTGTCAAAATTAATTGACCATAAAGATGTGGGTTGATTTTTGGACTCTCCGTCCTGCTCTATTGATCTATATGCCTGTTCCTTTGCCAGTATTGGTGTTTTGATTACAAAGGCCTTCTAGTATAGTTTAATATCAGATGTTGTGATACCTCTAGCTTTCTTCTTCTTCTTTCTGAAGATTGCTGAGAATATTAGGAATCTTTATTGGTTCAATATAAATTAGGGGAATATTTGTTTTGGATTTGAGAAATATGCCATTGGTATTTTTAAAAATATATTTTTATTGATTTCAGAGAGGAAGGGAGAGGGAGAGAAATATAGAAACATCAATGATGATAGAGAATCATTGAGCAACTGCCTCCTGCACTCCCCTCCTGGGGATTGAGCCTACAACCCAAACATGTGCCCAAACCAGGAATCAATTGTGACCTCATGGTACATAGGTCAACGCTCAACCACTGAGCCTTGCTAGCTGGGGTATGCCATTGGTATTTTAATAGTAATGGGATTGAAGCAATAGATTTCTTTGTATAGTATGGACTTTTTAATCATGTTGATTCTTCCTACCCATGAAAATGGTACATGCTTCTACTTATTTGTATCTTTCTCAATTTCTGTCTACAATGTCCTATAGTTTTACAAGTACAGGTAT
Source organism: Cnephaeus nilssonii (assembly GCF_951640355.1). Taxonomy (NCBI): domain Eukaryota; kingdom Metazoa; phylum Chordata; class Mammalia; order Chiroptera; family Vespertilionidae; genus Cnephaeus; species Cnephaeus nilssonii. The sequence goes on from NC_137071.1 coordinate 31,375,129, forward strand.
TTTACCTCCTTACTTAAATTTATCCCTAAGGTACTTTATTTTTTTTTTCTTGTTGCTGTTGCAATAGTAAATGGGGTTGCTTTCTTAGTTTCTGTTTCTGAGTGTTCATTATTGGTGTATAAAATTTCCATTAATTTCTGAATATTAATTTTGTATCCTGCTACTTTGCCAAGTTCATTTATTAGATCTAGTTGTTGTTGTTTTTTTGTGTGGAGTTTTTTGGGTTTTCTATATACAGTATCATGTCATCTATGAATAATGACAGTTCTAATTTCTCCACTCTAATTTTGAATCCATTTACTTCTTCTTGTCTAATCACTGTTGCTTCCACTTCCAGTTCTACGTTGAATAAGAGTGGTGAAAGTTTCCTTAGCCAGTTTTCTAAGTGGTTAGCACATTGGTCCGTGGACTGAGGGTTTTCATGTTTGATTCCAGACAAGGGCACTTACATTGGTTGCAGCCTCCATCCCCTGCCCAGGTCGGGGTATGTGCAGGAAGCAACTAATCAGTCTCTCTCTCTCTCTCTCTCTCTCTCTCTCTCTCTCTCTCTCTCTCTCTCTTTTATTTTCTTTATTGATAAAGGTATTACATATGTGTCCTTAACCCCCATTATCCCCCCATTCCCTCACTCATTCCCTCACCAACCTGGTGTCTGTGTCCATTGGTTATGCTTATATGCATGCATACAAGTCCATTGTTTGATCTCTCCCCTTCCCCCCACCCTCCCCTGCCTTCCCTCTGAGGTTTGATGGTCTGATCGATGCTTCTCAGTCTCTGGATTTGTTTTTGTTCATCAGTTTATGTTTTTCATTATATTCCACAAATGAGTGAGATCATGTGATATTTATCTTTCTCTGACTGACTTATTTTGCTTAGCACAATGCTTTCCAGGTCCATCCATGCTATTGCAAATGGTAGAAGTTCCTTCCTTTTCACAGCAGTGTAGTACTCCTTGTGTAGCTGTACCACAGTTTTTTAATCCACTCATCTGCTGATGGGCACTTAGGCGGTTTCCAAATCTTAGCTATTGTAAATTGTGCTGCTATGAAGGTAGGGGTGCATATATCCTTTCTTACTGGTGTATCTAGTTTCTTGGGATATATTCCTAGAAGTGGGATCACTGGGTCAAATGGGAGTTCCATTTCTAGTTTTTTGAGGAAACTCCATACTGTTCTCCACAATGGCTGCACCAGTCTGCACTCCCACCAGCAGTGCACGAGGGTTCCTTTTGCTCTGCATCCTCGCCAGCACTTATCCTTTGTTGATTTGTTGATGATAGCCATTATGACAGGTGTGAGATGGTACTTCATTGTCATTTTGATTTGCATCTCTAAGATGATTAGTGACTTTGAGCATGTTTTCATATGTCTCCTGGCCTTCTGTATGTCGGTCTTTCAAAAAATATCTATTTAGGTCCATTGCCCATTTTTTGATTGTGTGGTTTATCTTCCTTTTGTTAAGTTGTATGAGTTCCCTGTAAATGTTGGAGATTAAACACTTATTGGAAATAACATTGGCAAATATGTTCTCCCATACAGTGGGCTTTCTTGTTGTTTTGTTGATGGTTTCTTTTGCTGTTTAGAAGCTTTTTATTTTGATGTAGTCCCATTTGTTTACTTTCTCTTTAGTTTCCATTGCCCTAGGAGCTGTATTGGTGAATATATTGCTTTGGCATATGTCTGATATTTTGTTGCTTGTGTATTCCTCTAAGATTTGTATGGTTTCCCATCTTACATTTAAGTCCTTTATCCATTTTGAGTTTATTTTTGTGTGGTGTAAGTTGGTGGTCTAGTTTCATTTTTTTGCATGTATGTGTTCAATTTTCCCAACACCATTTATTTTTATTCCAGATGAATTTTTGGAGCGTTCGTTCCAGGTCTGTGAAATATGCCTTTGGTATTTTAATGGGGAGTGCATTGAATCTATAGATTGCTTTGGGTAGTATGGACATTTTAATGATGTTGATTCTACCAATCCATGAGCATGGTATGTTGCTCCATCTGTTTATGTCTTCTTCTATCTCTTTTTTCAGTGTTCTGTAGTTTTCCAACTACAGTTCTTTTACCTCCTTAGTTAAGTTTATTGCTAGGTATCTTAATTTTTTGTGCAATGGTAAATGGGATTGTTTTTCTAATCTCTTTTTCTGTAGGTTCACTATTGGTGTATAAAAATGCCATAGATTTCTTGGCATTAATTTTGTATGCTGTTACATTGCCTGTAATTGTAAGAACTTCCCTCTCAGGACTGCTTTCAATGTGTCACATAAATTTCGGTTTGATGTATATTTATTTTAATTTGTTTCTAAGTAATGTTTTATTTCTTCCTTGATCTCACTGGTAAATCTTTCTTTGTTTAATAACATGCATTTTAGCCTCCATGTATTTGAATGTGTTTGAGCTTTTATAGTTGTTAATTTCTAGTTTCATGCTATTGGGATCTGAGAAGATGCTTGATATGATTTCAATCTTCTTGAATTTATAGAAACTTGTTTAGTGTCCTAACATGTGGTCTATCCTTGAGAATGTTCTATGTGCACTGTAGAAGAATGTATATTCTTCTGCTTTGGGATGAAATGTTCTCTAAATGTCAATTCAATTCATTTGAGCTAGTGTATTCTTCAGGGTCGCTATTTTCTTATTGAGCTTTTGTCTGGAAGATTTATCTAGTGATGTCAGTGTGGGCTTAAAATCCCCTATTATGACTGTATTGCTGTTGATCTCTCCCTTACAGCCCACCAAGAGTTGTGTGTGTGTGTACATCTATATATTTAGGTGTTCCTTTATTGGGTGCATATATGTTTATAAGGGTTATATCCCCATGTTGGATCTATCCTTTTAGTATATTTTGCAGTGAACTTCTTTGTCTGCTATTATGGCCTTTTTTAGTGTATTTTCTCAGATATAAGTATTTCTACACCAGCTTTGGTTTTTCATTTCTATTTGCATGAAACATTTCTTTTCCATCCCTTCAATTTCAGCCTGTGTGAATCTTTTATTCTAAGGTCTCTCTCTCTCTTTTTCTTTTTTAAATATGTTTTTATTGATTTTAGAGAGAGAGATAGAAACCTCAATGATGAGAGAGAATCATCGACCAGCTGCCTCCTGCACATCCCCAACTGGGAATCGAGGCCGCAACCTGGGCAAGTACCCTAACTGGGAATTGAACCAGGGACCTCCTGCTTCATGGGTCAATGCTCAACCACCAAGCCACACTGGCCAGGCCTAAGGTGTGTCTCTAGTAGACTGCATATATATGGGTCATATTTTCATATCCATTCTGCCACCCTATATTTTTATATAAATCTTTATTATTGAAAGTATTACATATGTCCCCACTTTTCCACCATTGACCTCTTCTAGCCCACCCCCAGCCCAACCCAAGGCCTTCACCACCTTATTTTCTGTGTCCAAGGGTTATGCATATATGCATATAAGTTCTTCTGTTGATTTCTTCCCTCCAACACACTCTTCCCAGCCTTCTCTCTGAGATTCGACAGTCTGTTCCATGCATCTATGTCTCTGGATCTATTTTGTTCATCAGTTTATTTTGTTCATTAGATATCACATATGAGTGAGATCATGTGATATTTGTCTTTATCTGCCTGGCTTATTTTGATTAGTGCAATAATCTCCAGGTCTCTCCATTCTGTCTCAAAGGGTAAGAGATCCTTTGTTTTTACTGCTGCCTAGTATTCCCTGGTGTAAATGTACCACAGCTTTTTTTACCCACTCATCTACTAAAGGGCACTTGGGTTGTTTCCAGATCTTAGTCTTTGTAAATTGAGCTGCTATGAACTTTTAATTGTAGTATTTAATGCATTTACATTTAAGATTATCATTGATAGGTACTTATTTATTAATAATTTTTCTTTATACCAATGTTCTTCTCTCTATAAATTTACAGTATTCTTCTTATCACATCAGTCCTTTTAACATTTCTTGCAATGCTGGTTTGGTGTTAATGAACTGCGTTCACCCTTTCATGTCTGGGTAGCTCTTTATTTAGCCTTCAATTGTAAATTATAGCTTTGCCTGATAGAGTCGTCTTTGTTACAGGTCCTTGCTTTTAATTATTTTAAATACTTCATGCCAATCCTTTTTGGCCTGAAGTGTCCCTTTGAGAAATAAGCTGTCAGCCTTATGGGAATTTCCTTGTAGGCAACTAACTGTCTCTCTTTTGCTTCTTTTAATATTTTTTGTCTTTAAGCTTTGCCATTTTAACAATGATGTGCATTGGTATGGGTTGGTTTGGGTTTATCTTGATTAGAACTCTCTGTGCTTCCTGAACTTGTTTGACTTATTCCTTCATCAGGTTAGAAAAGATTTCTGACGTTACTTCTTCAAATAGATGATCTTTCCCTTGCTCAGTTTCTTCTTTTTCTTGTACCCCTTTGATGAGGATATTTTTTATATTTCATGTTTGCCCAAAGTTCCGTTAAACAATCCTCATTCTTTTTTTTCTTGCTGCTCTAATTGGGTGTTTTTTTCTACCTTGTCTTCCAAATCGCTGTGTTGATCCTTGCTTCATCCAACCTACTGTGTATTCCTCCCAGTGTATTTTTGATACCAGATATGGTATTCTTCAATTCTGACTTGTTATTTTTTATGGTTTCTATGTCACTTTTTATCCTGTTTTAGTTCTCACTACGTTTCTTGAGCATCAATATAACCATTATCATGAACTATACATCTGATAATATGTTTTCTTCCATTTCATTAGCTCTTTTTCTAGAGATTCCTCCTGCTTTTCATTTGGCCTGTTACTTTGTCTCCCCATTTTGGTTGTCTCTTTGTGTTTGTTTCTTTTCTTTCTTTCTTTTTCTTTTTCTTTTTTAATCTTTATTGTTGAAAGTATTACATATGTCCTCTTTTTTTCCCTATTGTCCTCTCTCCCCTTTCCCCTAAGGCCTTCACCTCCCACTGTCTGTCTATGGGTTATGCTTATACACATATGAGTTCATTGTTTGACCTCTCCCCACCCTTAACTCTCCCCTGCCTTCCTTCTGAGGTTTGACAATCTGTTCAATGTTTCGATGTCTCTGTGTATTGGACAGAGCTGCTATGACTCCCAGTCTTTGGCTAGTGGCCTTATGTAGTAGGTGTTCTGTGGGTCCCAGTGGTGCCGTCTCTTTGATCTCTTGAGCTGGGTGATCTAAGAATGTTCCTTATATGGGTTATGTGGGCCCTTCTGTTGTATTTGGTCCTTGGTTTCTACTAGCCAGTTTGTGGGAGGGATTGACCCTTAAGCTGGCTGACTGTGAAGTTCCACCTGATTATGGCTTGTAAGCTGCTGTACACGTGTAGTCTGGAGGTCTCTTGTTGGGCTCAGTGACACAATCTTCCAGATCACCTGAGCTCTGTGCTCCAGGAAGGTTTCTTGTGGTTTATGTTCACCCCCTGTTGTAGTTGAGGCGTGATTGCTATTGACCCTTTCATGAGTGGAGATAACTTTTCAGTGTGGGTGACTGTAAGGGTAAACTTCGATGACTGTGTATGACACACTTTGTAGAGTCTTCCTGCCCCCAGGCAGTGTTGTTCCCAGCAAGCTAAGGTGTGTGCCAGTATCCCCGTTGGTTGTGCCACTTAATGTTTTTTGTTGGGTCGAGCTTTGGTGTGGTCTGAAGCCCACCACTGGTTAAGTTGGTTCTGGATCCACTTGGATGTGGTTCAGGTACAAGTGTCTGTCAGACGTTGTGTGTAACTAGCCTTGGGCTACCTGTCTGAAGCTACCATGCTGTTCACTGTCTTTGTGTCTACAGGATCTGTTCATGCATAGGAGGGGCTAGGCTGTATAAAAGGGTTGGCTTCCTCTAGCTTAGAGTTGGGAGCAGATCTGTTAAAGGACCAAGGACCCTTAAGATATTCCTTCACCTATCAGTTACTCTGCCTCCCCTTTGAGGTTACTTGGTCTGCCTCCAGAGCCTTTTGAAGACAGACTGTAGGATGTACCTCCGTTAGCTAATATATGGCTAGTAGGTCCCTTATTTGGGGATCATACAGTCAGGCACTAAATGAGAGGAAAGTAGTCCCTTCTTCAAAGCAAAATCCCTCAGTCTCTGCCAGAATTTCCAACTCTAGTTCCCCCTGGAGGAGCTTGCTGCTGGTTCAGGTTGTATACATCCAGCTATAACCTCTGCAGGAGCAAAATCAGCCACCACAGCCTTAGGGGATAGAGCAAAAGAGTCTCCCATTGGGAATAATGCCAGACCAGCCCTCATGAAGAGACTAATCACTTCATCTTAGTCCCAGATAATACCCTCCAATGGTCTCACATTTTGAATGTTCCTGCTCTGAGCCGCTTTCCCTTCCCCTCACAAAACTGCACCCAGTGGTGGTATCTGGGACTTGGCAGGGTTGATAGAAACAACCCTTGTTGGGGTGGTGCCCACAGCCTGTAAGATTGGGGCAGGCACGTCTTCTTCCCAGGGTAGCAAAGGTTGAACTCCCAGGGGTCTTGGATTTGTCTCCCTGCAATGCAGCCACTGAGCCCAGCACTTGCCTGTCTGGCTCCTGGATAGAAAGAAGCCTTTCCAGGAGACAATAAAAAAAGGTTCTGAGCTGCTCCTTGGCACCACTATGGCACAAAACCAAGCAGCATGGGCTGAAAGTCAGCCCTGCACTGCACTTCAATCTTTCTTCATGTCTGGTATAAGCAGGGTGGAGCAAAAAATCCCTGCTCTACTCAGGTTCCAAACCCAGCAGGATGGTCAGAAAGTCTGGTTCCTCTGTGCCATCAAATCCAGCATAGGAGTCCAAAAATCCAAGCTCTGTGCCACTCCCCTGTGCCCAGGAACACAGAATGACAGGCAGACTGAGCAATTCAACAGATGGGAGGAGTGCCCCTGACTGTGCATTTGAGGTAGGGAAGATTGTTTCTCTTTCCCAATGCCCACAATTCAGTCACTGTCTGGATCTCGCCACAAAACCTTTCCAGAAAATAGAGGGTCCATTAAAGTCATTGTGTAGCCAGAAGACCCCTCTTCAAAACTTGAGTACAGCAGTGTGGCCATTCCAGCAGTCAGAGTCCAGAGTGAACTCCCCAGGCCGGTGCTGCTATAGTAAGAGTGCTCCTTCCCTATGATGCTACTTTCCAAATCTCCCAGGTAGACAGTATCCCCATTGGTTCCCACTGTCAGATGCTATACAGGCTCCTCTTCAGTTTGTGTTGCTCTGGGTGGGGATCTCTTCATGTGGTTGAGACTCCACTCTCCTAAATGGAGGAAGTTCCACAGTGGTTTCTCAGATGCCCCTGCATCTGTGTGAGGGGGCTCTCCCTTTCTGCCTTTCTTACCAGTCACTAAGTGGATTCTTTAGTACTCATTGGTTATAATATTTCAGATCAGTTATCCTTCAATTGGTTTTTCAAGTTGATTGTTCTGTAATCTAGCTGTAAATGCAGTTTGGGGCTAGGAGCAAGTGGATGCAGCTTCCAGCCCACTGCAGGACCTACCAATTATTATCTACACTAATAAAAGAGAAAGATGCAAATTGACCATATCTTCGCAATGACCACCAGCCAATCAGGAGTGAGTATGCAAATTAACCCAACAAAGATGGTGAGTTAATTTGCATACACAGGCACCCAGTGGCCAGGGGCGGGGCACTTGCGTCATCGCCATGGCGATGACGCAGGCATTTCGCACCGCCCCAACCGCTCCGGGCCTCTGGGCAGCGTGGGAAGGCAAAAAGGCATCTCCGGGCAGAGCAAAGGCTGTGCCGGCAGCGAGGGTAAGGAAGGCCCATTCTGCACAAATCTTTGTTATTCCATAAAATAAAACATTAAATTTATTTTTTTCTCTCTGATGATTAGTGACATTGAACATTTTTTCATATGACTATTGATCATCTGTATGTCCTCTTTGGAGAAGTGTGTATTCAGGTCCTTTTGCTATTTTTTAATTGGGTTGTTTGTCCTCCTCAGATTGAGTTGTATATTTTTTATATATATTTTGGAGATTAACCCCTTATCAGGCACTTCTTCAAAGAGGGCATACAGATAGCCAGTAGACTTATGAAAAAATAAATGATCAACATAACTAAACATTAGAGAGATGTGAATTAAAACCACAATGAGCTATCACTTCACACCTGCCAGAATGTCTCTCATCAGTAAATCAACAAACAACAAGTACTGGCAAGGATGTGAAGAAAAGAGAACCCTAGTACACTGCTGGTGGGAATTCAGACTGGTGCAGCCACTGTGGAAAATGGTATGGGGTTTCCTCAAAAAAATATAAATGGAACTGCCTTTTGACCCAGCAATCTCATTTCTGGGAATATATCTTAAGAATTGCAAAAACACCAATCACAAAGACTATATACACCCCATTTGTTCATAGCAGTATTATTTACAATAGGTAAAATCTGGAAATAGCCCAAGTGCCCATTGGTAGATCAGTGTATAAAAATGCTGTGGTACAATATGTAATACTTTAAACAAACAAACAAAAATGCTCTGGTGCATTTACACAATGGAATAGTATGCAGTTGTAAAAAGGAAGGCACTCTTACCATTTGTGACAGCATGGATGGACCTGGAGATTATAATCTTAAGCAAAATAAGCCAGTCATAGAAAGACAAATACCATATGGTCTTACTTATGTGTGGAATCTAATGAATAACAACAACAAAAACAAAAAATCCCTGAAAAACAAAATATAACCAGAGTCATGGGTACATGGTACAGACTGACAGATGTCAGAGTGGAGGTACGTATGTGTGTGTGTGTATGTGGTGGGGGGGAGGGCAAGATGAAAGAGGGTTAAGAGAATAGCCAAAAAATATATATTCACTAGAGGCCCGGTGCACGAAATTCGTGCACTGGGGAGGGTGTCCCTCATCCCAGCTTGCACCCTCTCTAATATGGGACCCCTCGGGGGATGTCCAATTGCAGGTTTAGGCCCGATCCCTGTGGAATCGGGCCTAAACCTGCAGTTGGACATCCCTCTCACAATCCGGGACCGCTGGCTCCTAACCGCTCACCTACCTGCCTGATTGCCCCCTAACTGCTCCCATGCTGGCCTGATTGCCCCTTAACTGCTCCTCTGCGGGCCTGATTGCCCCCAAATACCCTCCCCTGCTGGCCTGATCACCCCCAAGGCTTTTATTAGTATAGATATGACCCTGCACAGAAAATTTTACTAACCCTGCTTTACAATAAGGGCTTGACGATTGAATCATTAGTGCCAGACACCAAGATTTCCTTTCTTTGAATAGTGGAGGGAATACTTATCTTGTCTTTAAGTTGCCCAGAAATTAAAATGAGATAATGACTTAGAAAAGTATAAAAGCACCATATAAAGACAACTGTCTTTTTAATGAAGTGGCAAAATGAAAAACATTTTTTATTCTCCCCTTCCTTCCTTTACAGCTTTTATTTAAACTTTGAAATTTATAAAAATTTCACTCCAGTTTTCATTTCTTTACATTCAACATTATTTTGTATTGGTTTCAGGTTTTATATTAGTTACAGAATAGTGGTTAGACAATCATATACTTTATAAAGTGTTCCCCGATATTTCTAGTACCCACCTGGCATCATACCATCATTACAACATTATTGACTATATTCCCTATTTAAGTGACAATGGGTTTATAGGTTCCTTTCAGTCTTTCTTTTGTGTTGCTTGTCCTTCCTTTTCTTTCTCACTTCTTCCCTCATTTTCTTTATATAGTATCTCAATTGGCCATCAAAGCTCAGTGAAGGCACTGGGACACGCTTAATCCATTTTACAGACCAGGAAACTGAGGCCAATTCCAGTTGGCTGTGGAACTTGACTCAGCACACAGGAAGCCCTCAGAGCCATGCTCTTTGCACTTCCTAAGGGGCAGCGGCCCAGCAAACAGAACAAACCTTCCAGACAGGCTTCCAAGCCTCTTTCTCAAGCACCTCTTCATTGCGGATGCTCCACATTCTTTCCTCTCCCCCCATTCTTTACTGCCCCCCCCCTTCTCCGAAGCAGGTGGAAGGCTTCCCACTCACTGCCTAGACATGCTCTGCTATGGGGCAGGGTGTAGTGAGCTTGCTTTTGGGTCAAGGCAGGAGCAGGAGTCACTGCCTCTGAAGTGTGAAGGCCGCCTGAGCGAGGCACATTAGCACTGGGAGCTTCTCTGAATCACATCAGTCAGTCCAGTACCCTGCAGTGCAGCACCCCTCCACTGAGGTGGCACCACTCCTCAACCCCGCCTCAGGGGTGAGGGTCCTGGCCCTCTGCCAGGAGTCCTTCCATGCCCCTTGATCCCTGGCTGGGCCCACCCACGTCTTGGGGGCACTGCAGAACCTCTGTCTCTCTGCAGATGAGACAGATCCCTGCCCTAGGTCTCCGCAAAGCTATGAATCTGTGGCCAGAGGCCTGGTCTGGGTCTTAGCAACCACATGCCTGCAATGTTCCCAGGAACCCTGGGAGCGGCTGGGCGAGTCCCGCCTCACTTCCCCGGGGTGCCGATCTCCCCAGGGACCCCTGGGAGAGGCTGGATGGGCTGGCTACACCACCCGGGTTGCCGATATCCCGGCCACGCCCCCTAGGTTGCCGATCTCCCCAGGGACCCCCCTGAGAGGCTGGATGGGCCCGGCCACGCCCCGCCAGGCTGCCGATCTCCCCAGGGACCCCCGGGAGGGGCAGGAAGGGCCCGGCCACGCCCCGCCAGACTGCCGACCCGCGGGTCCCCCGGGAGGGGCGGGATGGGCCCGGCCACACCCCGCCAGGCGGCCGATCACCCGCAGGACCCCCGGGAGGGGAGGGGAGGGCCCGGCCACGCCCCCCAGGCGGCCTATGGCCCCCGGGACCCCCGGGAGGGGCGGGAAGGGCCCGGCCACGCCCCCCCAGGTGGCCAATAGTCCGTGGGACCCCCGGGAGGGGCGGGAAGGGCCCGGCCACGCCCCCCCAGGAGGCCCATCGCCCCCCGAAACCCCTGAGAGGGGCGGGAAGGGCCCAGCCACGCCCCCCGAGGCGGCCGATGGCCCCCAGGACCCCCGGGAGGGGCGGGAAGGGCCCGGCCACGCCCCCCCAGGCGGCCGATGCCCCCTGAAACCCCTGAGAGGGGCGGGAAGGGCCCAGCCACGCCCCCCGAGGCGGCCGATGGCCCCCAGGACCCCTGGGAGGGGTGGGAAGGGCCCGGCCACGCCCCTCCAGGCGGCCGATCACCCGCAGGACTCCCGGGAGGGGCGGGGAGGGCCCGGCGATGCCCCCCCAGGCGGCCGATCGCCAGCAGGACCCCTGGGAGGGGCGGGGTGGGGCGGGAAGGGCCCGGCCAAGCCCCCCCAGGCGTCCGATCGCCCGTGGAACCCCCGGGAGGGGCGGGAAGGGCCTGGCCACGCCCCCCCCAGGTTGCTGATCTTCCTGATACCCTCTTGAGTGTCTGCGCAGCCAGGTCTTGCCTCCCCGGGGCAGCGATCTCCCCAGGGACCACCGAACTAAGAGGACTGGGCGCCGCCATCTTTATCTTCTCAACGGCCGGATAGGCCACCCGGAGTCCCACCCCCCAGCCTCCCACCGGCCCAATCGTGGGTGTAGCGGAGGTGTGGTCAATTTGCATGTTTCTCTATTATAAGGTAGGATACCCCATGGATACAGAGAACAATGTGTTTACATCCAGATGGAGGGGAAAGTGAGGTCTGGGTGGAGGGGGGAATAAAAGCGGAAAAATGTGGGACATCTGTAATAATCCTACCTAATAAAAGGGTAATATGCAAATAACCATCACTCCACTACACCCACGATTGGGCCAGCGGGAGGCTGGGGGGCGGGACTCGGGGTGGCCTATCCGGCCGTTGAGAGGTGCAGGGGGTGGGCCTATCTGGCCGTTGAGAGGCGCTGGAGGCTTTTGGCCTGGTGCACGAGCGGACACCCAGCTCCCTTGCCATTGAAAGTGGGGAGCTGGGTGTCTCTCTGTGCATACGGAGAGACTATAAGATGCCAAGGAAGAAACCACTACTAAGGAAAGGACTCAAAAACTGAAACTATGGAACTTACAGGTAAAGAAATAGGAGAAAATCGTTGCTACTTTGGAGGTAGCTAGATAGCTTAGAAGGACATAGGAAACACTAACCATAAAAAAGTAATTATTAGACTTGTTAAAATTAACATCTTTTCTTGAAAAAAAGACACCATTATGAAAATAAAAAGGCAAGTCATAGGGAGAAATTATTCACAATATGTATGTCTGAAACAGACTTTTATGGAGAATATCTATGAAGCAGTCTTACAATTCAATGGTAAGAATACAGACAACCCAATGTTCAAAATGTGTAAAAGATTTGAACAGACACATCACAAAAATAAGATCTATACCATCATGTGATGATTAATATCATTAGTTATAAGGGAAATGTGGATTAAACCTTAGTGATTTTCTATAAAACACACTAGAAAGGCTAAAATTAAAAAGATTGACAATAACAAGTATTGGCAAGTATGAGGAGCCACTACAACTCTCATGTAGGTGGGAGTATAAACTGTTGCACCCACTTTGGAAAATGTATTGACAGTTTCTTAGAAAGGTAAACATTCCCTTACCATAGACCCAGCAATGTTACCTCTTGGTATTTAAAATAAATCAATAAATCATAACATTTGTTCACACAAGGATTTGTACACAACTGTCCATTGTAATCCTATATAATAAAGATCTAATATGCTAATTAGACCAGATGGCAGAACCTTCCAGAACAATCAGTGGGCAGGGCTGTGAGGTAGCCGGGGCCACAAGGCAGCCGGGGCTTCGAGGGCTGAGTTCCTTGCACAAATTTTGTGCATTGGGCCTCTAGTCTATAATAATAAACATGTAATATGCTAATTAGACCAGACTAATGACCTTCCAGACGTCATTCCGGATGAAGCCACAGTGTTGGGGGTAGAGGCAGAGGCGGTTAGGGGCAATCAGCCAGGCAGGCGAGCAGTTAGGGGCAATCAGGCAGGCAGGCAGAGGGGTTAGGGGCGGTCAGGCAGGTAGGAAGAGGGGTTAGGGGCGATCAAGCAGGCAGGCAAGTGAGTGGTTAAGAGCCTGTAGTCCCGGATTGCAAGAGGGACCTAAACCAGGTCTGCGGGATCAGGCCTAATCCGGCAGTCGGACATCCCCGAGGGGTCCCAGATTGCAAGAGGATGCAGGCCCAACTGAGGGGAACCCCCCTCCCATGCACGAATTTTGTGCACCGTGCCTCTAGTGTGAATAATAAAATAAATGTATTTCCATCCCAAATGTATGATACTTTAAGTACCTTATATTAATATTGTGTGAGATTTTGTGTTATTTACAAGAAACTTCTTTATAAATTAATATATAATTAACTACTTTTAGACTGTTAAAGTGGATAACTTTGCCTTAATTATAAAAATGTCAAGGCTTTTAAATATAATGTCAACTTTTATGTAAAAGATTATCATGAATACTATAGTTTATAATATATAAAAATCACTAATTAAATACTCCAATGCCAAGAATGGAACAAGAGTTGTCAATTCAGAGGAGATATCAATGATTTAAGACAGTAATAAAAATCATTAGAATTGTTTACTCTTACTTTATGGATTTTAATTTAAATGAACAGGAATAATTACAAGGAAGTCAAGAGAAAGAATATAAATATGATTAAAGCACAAAGGTTCCACTTAAAATTTCAGCCTCCCTTTTCCTTCCAAACATGATTTGTATGACATCTAGGGTGGAAATTATCTTTTCTTCCTATAGATTAGATATTTTCAATTCTGATATTTGTTCTCTTCATTGAAATAAGTAGCTGAAACTTTGTTCTAATTTCCAGCTAAGATAAATGTTATTTTAAAAGCTGGTATTTTTATGGAATATGGCAAAGGAGACATAAATAGCATCTAAAAGGCAGGCTATAAGTTTAGTAATACAGCACCAAAAAGTAAGAACTGAAAATTATAACTATTGGGGGAGATGACTAAGCTGAGTAAATATATAAATATTTTTATTGGAAGTAAAAACTATTAACGTAGGTATTGTATTGTGATGACCAAACACAAACTTGGCTGTTTTAGGCAACTCAGCTTCTTTACTGGAGGATATTTTACCCTTATGTACTTTGGCAGATTTCCAGGGTCCCCTAGGAGAAAGCAATATCACCATTTACATATCAAAGCAAACCCCATTAGACCTCTCTGGGGATGTGAAAGTACTTTTTGAATAAGAAGTCTCAACAAATTTCCTTTCAAAACTAGGCTACCTACTTTGTCTCACAATGCTTAGCACACTGTAGTATATCACAGAGAAGCAACCAAGATAAGCCTAAAAAAAGAGTTAAAGATGCTATGCAAATGTTTTTTGAATGAGTTTAAATAACTGTTTGGAGTTAAGTTATAGGCAAAGAAGGAGTCACTCTAAGGATCTGGGCTCATTTTAAGAATTTTACTTTTTCCCACACCTACAGAATTACCCAGAGAAGTAGTTAATTGCAGATCTGCACTTCATCCTACCTAATAAAAGAGTAATATGCAAATTAACCATCACTCCGCTACACCCACAAGCCGCGCCCACCAACCACGCCCACCAGCCAATCAGAGCAAGTATGCAAATAAACACAACCAAGATGGCTACAGCCACAGAGAGCAGGAGGGAGGCTTGGGTTTCCCAGGCAATGGAGGAAGCCAAGCTTTCCACCTGCCCTTGCCAGCCTAGGCCTCCACTCAAGGCTACAAAGTTTCAATTATAGGAGGTAAACAAATCCAAACAGAAATGGTGGCAGCCACTGAGCTGGAAAGAGCGAGAGGCTAGGGTTGCCCCTGGCAATGGAAGAAGCAAAGCTTTCTGCGCACCCTGGCCAGCCCAAGCCTCCACTCCAGGCTAAAAAGTTTCAATTATAGAAGATACATTAATTACAACAGAAATGGCTGCTGGCCACGGAGCGAGCAGGAGGCTTGGCTCCACTCCAGGCTACAAGGTTTCAATTGTAGAAGGTAAATGAATTCTAGATACCAGGGCCTCCGCTTGGGTCACCAGTCGGACATCCCTCAAGGGGTTCCAGATTGGAGGGGGTGCAGGCTGGGCTGAGGGACACCCCCCACCCCCGTGTACAAATTTTGTGCACCGGGCCTCTAGTCAAAATATAAAAGGATGAATGCCCCATAACCAAAATGTACATAACTTGATGTTTATTGACTATTGGATAATATTTTAAAGGACCCCCTCAACTTTTGCATATTTACTAGTATGCAGTTTCTATTTTGTATGATGTTTTAGCTTTCTACTGTTTGTGCAGCCTGGTATTTATATTATAGTATGGAGAAAATAATGTTAAGCTAAGGTGGTGTTCAAAAGCCAGCTTATCCTAGATGCTTTATCAAGGCTCTCTTGCTTATATAATACTGAATGCTTTCTATGAAGATATAAAAAATAAATGAAGGTACATGTGATTAAAATAATCATAGTTCTCAACAAACAGTACATAAAGCATTCATTAGGGGTTGATGTCTTTTTTCTCAGATATTTGTTTAAAAGGATTCCACTAGTGTTCAAAAATTTCCTTTCACAAAAAAATGTTTGTGAACATTCTAGCACTGAATTTTCTCCTTCACTGCATCTAATGAACAAGAATTAAGGGTGTGTGTGTTTGTATTTTTTTCACTTCATTTTCAATTCAAAATGCCCTGCATTAGTTAAATGTCATTCATAATAGTAATCATGATAATTCTTCATATTTATAAAATAATTTTGCTTTATGATAAAATTCCTTTGAAGAAGGTAGAGAAGGGACAAACAGTTACTGCAGACCATACAGAGAGGAGCTCATGTTTTCCCTTTCATCAAACACACTTTTTCTTGTTACCCTCCCCTCATCCCTCTCTCTGTCTCTCTTACCCTCTCCTTCTCCCCCCACTTGTCTTTCTCCCTCCCTCCCTCTCTGTCTGTCTGCTTGCAAACATTGAATGAGTTCTGAATGGATATTTCATACATTAACTTCCTATCTATCATCTATCTATCTATCTATCTATCATCTATCTATCTATCTATCTATCTATCTATCTATCTATCTATCATCATCTATCTATCATCTATCTATCTATAAAAGCCTAAGCAACTGCTCCACCTTTTGACCGTTCCACCGTTCAACCATTCAACTGGTAGCTATGACACGCACTGACTACCAGGGAGCAGATGCTCTGACTTGCTGCTGGGGTCCAGCCAATTGGGACTGGACGAAATGGGTTCCTGCAGTCCCTCCCTGGCCCCGATTGTGCACTGGTGGGGTTCCTCGGCTTGGCCTGCACCCTCTTGCAATCCATGACCCCTCAGGGGATGTCGGAGAGCTGCAGGCCAGGCTGAGGGACCCTACCAGTGCACAAATCCATGCACCAGGCCTCTAGTATATTCACAATCTTGTACTACAGTGATATAGTTCAGTGTTAAGAATGTAAGGACCATCTTTGGGGTCTTTGTTCAGAGATTGTTTCTTTTGTCATAGCTACAAGCATTTCTTGAGCATAAATTATGTGTAGGGCCAATTGCTAGATATTCGAAATTCCCTGCAACTTTCGGTAAGTGGATAGCACAAACAATATCAATGTTTTCTGTTTTTGTTTACAAACTCCTAAATTTTTGTGACTTAACACCATATCAGCCAGAGTAAAGTGTCAAAGTACCAAAGACACTTAAGTTGTTGAAAATATTCATTGTATATTCTTTAACAAATATATATTGAGCATTTACCATGTGCCTAGCACTGTATTGTATGCTGTAGATATAAATGTATTAAAACAAAATCCCTGATCTCAAGAAATCAGTCTTAGTGAAGAAAACTAAATAATCTAAAACAAAGTCTGAACAGGGTGTTATGGGAGAAATAGAAAAAAGTACTCAATTTGAGGTGGATGATGAGTCAGAAAAAGGTTCACAGAGGAGGTGGGTTTTAAGGGTGTAAGAATTTTTCAGGTAACTAATAATAATAATAATAATAATAATAATAATAATAATGGCTATCTTTTTTACTGAGCCTCCACTAGGTCTTAGGCATTAGGCTAGGTATAGTGATTATTATCTCCATTTTAAAAATAAGGTAACTGAGTTCAGGCAGTTAAGTAGCTTCTCCACGGTTACACAGCAAATAAGTAGCAGAGGCATAATCCAAACCCAGTTTTATCTTATTTTATCTACATCATACTACCATAATTGTCATCATTTTATAGTGGTCTTTCTAATGTGGTCTTGTGAAATGTATTTTTTAACATGTGACCATATGTTTGCCAATTTTTACATTTATATTGTGCTTTTATTGTAAGTTTTTCATTCAAAATCACTTATTTTGTGTATGTACATTATGTTCAATAAATATAATAATACCAATGCTGCCTATCTAACAAGGTTGTTTTGAGGATCAAATGATATAAAGGCTTTAGAAAATTCTTTGAAAATTTGACAAACAAAAAAGTTCAAGTTATTATTTATGATAGATATTTTCAGCTCCAAAAGTTATTAAGTTTTAGGTTGTTTAACTTTTGCTTTCACTTCAAGTATGACTTGCTTATGCCTGTTGATTTTCTATTTTCATGTGTAGAATTTTTATGTTGTGCTTCTTTGCAATTATATTTAATTGATTTATACTTAGTATTTGGATTTGACAATAATTACATGACTATTGGTGTATAATACCAATTAAATTAATTATTTGTAAACTGGCTACTATTGGTTACTTTCATTTTCCACTTCTATAATTTTGTAGAAGTGCGTGGAGCTTTTAATGTATTACACCATTACTAAAGTCAAATTCAACTAACCTAAGCTTCATTTTAGGTCAATAGCATGTGCATGCAATAAATTTTGTCTGTGACATTCCTTAAATTTTCAATATGGTTGTGGCACCAGCAATTTCTTTCCATGCTTATTAGTTTGAATCCCATTTTCCAAGAAGTGGTTATTTTGGGGACACTTTCTCTGAAATTTACCAATAACTAATCATGTCTTTGTACATTATTAATTTTTATATTAAAATATTTATTTCTGTATTATTGATGAGTATATTGTTCTCAGTCTGTCACCATCTAGATTCTAAGAATTGAGTTACTACATTTACTTTAAAAATAATAAAATTTTTGTGATATCATTAATAATTATAATAAAATGATCATTTATTTATATTGTATTTTTTATATTTACCCCAAAAAGTAATAATGACTGTTAATTCCAAAGATATGGGAATTTAAATATATAAATAGATAGATATTAGATATTTTTATTATGCATTTATTATTTTCTCTGCATTTCTTAGTATTTACAAATTTTAAATATTAGAATTTTAGAATTTTAGGGAATTATAGCCATATGCTTTATTGATCCTCCCTGAGCAAGATAATGACCATACTATATGCAGGGTGAGGATGGAGTAATCTATACTTTTCAATCTATGCAATTTTCATTAAGTTAATTCTTTTCAGATATTTTCTCATATACTGGACATAATTATTGATTGGTTTTATGAAGTGTTTTATTTACTCGAAAACACTATTATTGGTTTAGTATTTCCATAAAAAAACTTAGTTTCACTTAAGATGTTTTCTCCTAATTAGTAAACAAACTTAAAAAGTGGCAAAATTGATGATTATTTTTATTCTCCATGGATGTCTTCAGTTAGATAACAGCATGATCTATGATTGAGCAATAAACTGTAAGCTAGAAAGTGACATTTTAGAGTACTTTAATTATCTGTATATAGTTAAGAGTATAGAGTCTTGACTTATAATGTTCTCCTTCTCCTGCACCCTGAGATCTTAAAATAAAGATGATACTATAAAAACCTGGTGTGAAAAAACAAACAAACCTGGTGTGCATTCCTCTTTGTGAAATACAAAAATAATATAAAGGGAAAAAACAACTCTATCAAGTACTTTAAAAGTGCACCCACATTCCCTTTCACTATGTCCTTGCAATTTTCTCTAAATTAACTAGTTTCAAACACAATTAAGGAAATGTGTCATAATAATTTGCATTTTGACTTTATGATGAATTGCCAATTTTTATATTGTGATAACTCAGCTCATTCCATCACTTTTCTCTATAGAACGGAATTTTCTCTCTTATATCCACATCAGAGCTGCTCCAAAGGAACATATTAAAATATCTAAAACACCTCATCGTATGATAGCCTAACCTACAAGGATGTAGCATAGAGCCTGTGGACCTCTTTTGAAGTAAGCAACAGCAGATAGCTTGCTATCTTATATTAAGTACTTTCAGGAAAGTTTGGATAGATCATTTCCATTCTAACCCCAAAATTCTATGTTTAAAAATAATATGTAGGTGAGAAAGGGTGTTGTTTTACTTAAAAATGAACACAAACAGGAAGTGCCAACTATGAGAAAGTTTTTTGAGCTATATAAACACACATAGCATTTTTCTAATTTTTCAGGAGAAAATAAAGAGAAGACAAAAGATTTGTGAAGAGATTTTCTCTTTTTGGTTCATAACCACCACATGGTACATTGCCACATATAATACCCCTTAGATTTAATTTGAGTTTCTGTTCAGAAACGTGTATTCTAAGCTTTCCAGTGTCAACACTTCTTTGTAACATTCCAAAAAATACATGGATAAGTAGATGATAAATAGTCTTGGGCAATTAAAAAATGGACTCTGTACCCATATTATTACTGAGAGAAAATTTAACACAAAATAAGATCCTTCTTACAAGCTAATATGTTAGATTTAAAAACCTGAACAATTAAATGATATATTTTCATCTGACAACATGAAATTTATTCCACATCTATTTAACACAGATTTACTAAGTGAACACTACAAGCAAGTTCCTGACCTAACTTCGGTGGGACACAAAGGCGCATATAATATGCATTCTTTCCTTAAGGTACTTCACCATATGTGAAGACACCAGATAAATATGCATTAATAGCTACTGAACAATTAATGAATAAGTATAAGCCAGCACCACAAGGCATGATGTTATATTAAAAATCAAACATGAGGCTTAGATGATGCATAAATGTATTCAAAGAAGATAGTGCTATGTGGGTTGAAGTAATCAAGGAAGGGTTCCTGCAAGAGAGGGGACGTGAACTGAGACATGCAGTGGTTCTAGAAGGTAAGGAATTGTACAGATAAGAGTAAGGAGTGAATATTATTCCATGTTTGAAGAAAATTAAATACTAAAGTCTTCAAAGCTGTAATTAATAGTTGCAGGATTGCTTTTTTGGAAATAAACATTAGGGAAGAGCAGCAGTGGATTATCTGCCATGGACCCCTAGTTTAAGATTTATGTTACCCTGGCTTGACCATGGAGTGATCTTATCATCATAATTCCTACATTCTCAATTTAGTCTGCTCGGCCAATTTTATTATTTCTTACTCCTAATTTATCGTAAGTCAATCAATTACCATGCGGCATGTTTTACAAATTAACAAACGCCTTACATCTGAGCACATATTATATGGTACATTTTATGTTTGTGAACTAGCTAGCCCTATTTAAAAGGTTCACCCACACATGTTTCCCAGAAGGAGATGGGAAAGAGAAAGAAAGAATTCCTCCCAATGAGAATATATTTAATTATTCTTACTAGGTCATCTGTGTGTATGACGCAAGCAGTGCAAAAATATTAATTTTAAATGTGGCATAATCTATACAAGTCTACAAACAGAAAAATATAGGCAGGCCAGTGAATTAAACAGATATATTGGAAGTTACTTGTCATCTCAGTGGTTTCGAGGTATATCTCCCTGGGTTATGGGTGGTTAGTGAGGACAATTTCGTACTACCTAAAATGTCAGAGGTGGTGAACTTTCTCCCCTTTCATTGCAGAGTAGAGGGGCATATGTCCCCAAAAGTCCACCAAGCTAAAATAATTGATCTGACAGTAGCCCTTTGTCTCCTGGAATTTCAAATAAAGCATTAAATGGAGTGGAAACTGACTAAAATTTTCATTTCCTCAGATTGAAAAAGCAGATTCATGAATCTTTTTCCTTTGTGCCCACTGCTTAGCGTCTCCTCTAGCAAAGGATCCTAGGGTTTCAGAATGTTCTAGGTGGATCTAGTTTTAAACCTATCTGGTTACAAAGACCCCTGACATATTCCAGGCTAGCAAAAAGGGCAGACTACCTCTTGAGGAAGACTAAGTCTGGGCTCTCTGAAAAAGAATCATTTACTCTAAGAATTCTTCTAATGATGCTGGAAGGTGAATAGGAAACATATAAATGTATATATAATTTTGATCTTCAAAAATTGCCTTTGCTTTTATTTTCTAAATCCTCTTCAATCTTATACTATAAGCCTCTAAATTTTTGTTCACTCATAGTGGTTAAATAACCTTTAATGAGAAGTAAAATAAACATTTCCCAATTTAAGTGACCTTTGAAAGGTAAAAAATAACATGTTTTGAACATTTACTTTGTAGTAGGTTTATTCTAAATATTCTAATGTGTTCTCATTTAATTCTTACAACATCCATGGGACATAGTACATCTTGAACTTACTAATCTTTAATCAGACCACACTTAAAAATTAACTCCACAAGCACAGTGAGTTGAAGTTACGCACAATAATGAGCATTATAATAAAGTGGACTTACCCAGAAGCACTATAAATTTATCAGTTTTCCAGAATGTGGAAAATGCAAAAGTGAGCTGCCTTCCAAAAAATAAATTTACTAGAATTTTCCCAGGATACTTTGCAGAAGTCATCCCTCTCAGCCTTCTGAACTTAGAGATGATTGTTGTTTCAGTGCAGGTATATGGATAGTGTTGTTAGAAGACTTAGTTCTTTTTTTTCTTACTAACAGTGATGGTAAAGCTGTTTGTTGTTATAAACCTCTCTTAAGTATAAAGAACATGAGTTATAGTATTTGCAACTTCCTGCTGAGCAGATGTTTTGGCATTCTTTATTTCTGGAGTCACAACAGAATTTTTTGGCTGGCACACATGAGAGACTATATTCGCTGAGTGTTAGCCATGGTGTATAATTTATTTTATATAACATAATATTATATATACACACATATATATATATACCTTCACCTTCTAATCCAAACCCCTAAACCTTTGCAAGTGTCATGTAGACAGTTCACTGCATTCAATTTTATTAATGTGGAAACCAGATGGGGTAAATTTTAGGTTGAAGTTGCAAGAGTCCTGCTTTCACTTTTGTTCTTATTCAAATCAGTCAACACAGAAAATTTAGAAAATCTGTGGGCTATCTGCTATTTTCCTTACTTCTATACTGCTTTTATAATCCAAGGAGCTAGAGAAAACATAAAATGTATTATCTATCCAGCATAGAGCTTCTGAGAAGGTTTCCGTCCGGCCCTAGCTATGGGAAACCAGCTTTGCTCATCAGAACCTGTATGGACTACCACAGCACAGTCATCATTAATACTTAGCTCAGTAGCTCTCATTTTCCACTGCAAAAAGCAGATAAATGCTTTTTTTCTGATAAATTTCACACATTGACTTTATGCATAGTTTTTCTAATACATCAGTAAGTGATGAAACATGTGGATACATCATGATAAAACGGTCTTAATACAGTGGCCTATAAATACTGGTTTTCTGATAACACACAATCAAATGCAACAGCTATAGTTCAAGCTTTGCTGATTTTCTATTTTGCTTATTGGATATTATTTCCCTTCGTAGCGCCCAGAGAAGGCAATAACTGGAAAACACGAGTGAAACATATTGAGATCAATTGTGGTGTACTCTCCACATTTTATAAAACTACTTTTTTCCAGCTACGGTATTATTCCTATAATCCTTTTGAATGGTGATGTTAAAAATTTTTATTTGATTTTTTAAAATGAACTTTAACTCTGCTCTCATGAATCTTATTATAGTAATTTGGCTGTTGTTATATGCAAAATACTTTAAGATATGTTGCCTTATTTAATATTCAGAAAAAGTTCTAAGGCACTACTGTAGGGTTCTCTACTAGAACCCTATTTTTTTTTAAGTATCACTTCCCTCCTTAAGTTTTTATATTTAAGGAAAACAGTGCCCTTTCTAATGCAGGGGATAAATGACATTGCCTACGCAAGATTAATGACGTAATTTTCCTGGTCAGGAATTGGTTTAGTTATAGACATAGGATGCACTTATGACCAATGAGACCCGAGAGGAAGTCTGGGAGCATCCAGGAAAAACATTCCATGATGATTAAGTAAAATAAAACAGATACATCCAAGAAACAGGACATCTTTTTCTTGTTCTGTATATGTTTATATCTGTATCTTATTCTTAAAAATATTTCAGCTATCTTGCCCCATGAAAAGACCTAAGCTTAAATACTTAGAATGGCAGAGTAAAATCTTAGCAAGAAACTTGGTATTTCATGGTGTCACCAAGCCACTGAATAAAATAAAATCCTAAAAACACTTTATCTCTGGATTACTTATTATGTCAGGTAATATCATATTGTTTAAGCTGTTTGAGTCAAGGTTTTCTGTTACTTTAAATCAAAAGTAATCTAAACTATTATAAATGTATATTAACTTCATTTTTCTAATGAAGAATGTGAGGTTCAGAGAGGATAATCTAATTGAGTTGCCCACTTAGAGCTAAACATTGGGAGGAGGTAGAGTAGGATCAATGTTTTCTGTTATTTTCACTGTGACACACAAATTCCCATTGTATAATATAACATTCATATATTATTAAGTGAATTGTTCCTGTAATACCTTAATTTAATACTTAAGTAATAAAATCTGGAGAAAATGCTACCCAAATTTGTCAGCTAATATTAACCTATCTAATAAAGAGAGAATATGCTAATTGACCACCACACCCTCAAAGATGGCGGCACCCACAGCCACAAGATGGCGGCACCCAGTCCCCTCAGCCCTGCTGGGATGGTAGGTGCGCAGCATGGCCAGGCCCGTCCCCAGGCGGGTCCAGCTGCTTTGTGCACCTGCCCCAGAGTCCCCCAGTACCCTCAGTCCCCCAGCCACCCAGGGCCAGCCTGAGGAGCAGGCAAGCCTAGGATGGCAGCTGCCTGCTCAGGGCCGCCCGAGGCTCAGATAACCAGGGCCGGCCAAGGCTTGAGCAGCTGGCAGTGGCAGCAGCAGAGGTGTGATGGGGGAGATGCTTTCCCCTGATTGCCGGGTTGCTTCCTACCCCTGAGGGGCTCCTGGACTGTGAGAGGGGGAAGGCTGGGCTGAGGGACACTCCCTCCAGTGCATGAATTTTCATGTACTGGGCCTCTAGTATCTATACTATCTATACTAATAAAAGAGTAATATGCTAATTAGCCCAGCAAACCTTCTGGAGACCTTCCAGAAGTCCTTCCAGACAAAGCCAGGGGTTTGGCCAGCCTGCAAACCGACCCTAAACAGCCCTCAGCCCCTCACTCAGTCCAGCCACGCCCCTCAGCAGGGACCCTCACCTCAATGGGGGTGTGGCCAGCCTTCAAACACCCATCAGCCCCTCGCCCAAGCCGGCCACGCCCCCCAGCAGAGACCCCTAGCCTGAAGGGTGAGGGCCAGCCTGAAAATTTCCCTCAGCCCCTCGCCCAGGCTGACTACGGCCGCCAGCAGGGACTCCCCGCACCCAAATGGGGGCATGGCCAGCCTGCAAACCACCCCAGCCTCTAGCTCAGGCCGGCCACGCCCCCCAAGGGGACCCCCACCCTGATCAGGGACCCTCTTCAGGGCAGACCAGCCAGCCCCCACCTGTGCACCAGGCCTCTATCTTCTATACTAATAAAAGGGTAATATGCTAATTAGACCGGGAGACCTTCTGGAAGACCTTCTGAATGTCCTTCTGGACAAAGCCATGATGGCAGGGCCGAAGCAGAGGCGGTTAGGGGTGATCAGGCCAGGAGGGTAGGGCAGTTGGGGTGAGCAGACTGGCAGGGGGTACAGTTGGGGGTGAGCGGGCTGGCAGGGGTGGCAGTGGGAGTGAGCAGGCCGGCAGTGAGGGACAGTTGGGGGTAAGCAGGCCAGCAGAGGGGCAGTTGGAGGCGATCAGGTCAGCAGGGGGGCAGTTGGGGGTGAGAAGGCCAGCAGGCAGATTGATTAGGGGGGATCAGGCAGGCAGGCAGGTGAGCAGTTAGGAGCCAGCAGTTCCAGATTGTGAGAGGGATTGGGCCTAAACCATCAATTGGACATCCCCCAGGGGTCCCAGATTGGAAAGGGTGCAGGCCAGGCTGAGGGACACCCCCCGTGTGCACGAATTTTGTGCCTCGGGCCACTAGTCTATTATAATTTCTGACCATTATTAGCTAAGATACTTTCTTTCCCAAAGTCTGGAGCTGATGACCATCATACTGTACTTCCAACAGCATATTGGTCCAATATTGAAATCACCATTTTTATGCAAAACTTGTTACACATTCTATATTCTCATCTTAATTAATTATATCATATTTTTCCATGGACCTAAACCAGATACCTTGAAATCATTTGCAACATGTCTGTCACTCCTATATCTGTTTCATAATAAGATTTTGTAATTTTTATCCTATAAATAAATATTCTCCACCTTGCTCATGTTTACTGCCCTTAGACATTGGGATGCATGCTTTGGAGCATCTTCCATATTCAAAACATGATAATAAATTTATTAAATAATATATGGACCTAGCTATATCTCAAGATTCAGTCCTCAGAGCTGACAGCATTTACTAATAATTTCAAACATCCAATCTTACAGCTGGAACTATTCAGGCCCCAGGGAAACTCTCCTCTACATTCCTTACTCTATGTCCTTGAATCAAACCATGACTATATTCAAACGCCTTGAAGGTTTGTGGATTGTACCAATGTTAGAGATGGGCACTTCTTTGGACTGTGAGGAAGAATCAGGTAGTGGAGGCACTTAAATAAATGAAAATGTAACTTAAATTATCACATACTTTCTCTCAGTGTGATAATTGTCATAGATACTTGCATAGCAAAGTATAATTTATTTGTGGTGCTAAACATCTAATTTTTGCTTCACGTCACAATGCATGGTTCTAGAAGTATTCATGAATTCCCATAGCATGCACATTTATCAGCTGAGGAATATTTTGCAATAAACAATTCAGTGCAATTTGTTGAATAATTCATATTACTCATGTATTTAGGTTTGTAGTTCTAGGCTTCACATGAATCAAACATGACATTGAATTTTTGGCAGCTAGACAAATATTAGAATGCTAGAAATACGAAGAACTTTACTTTATAAAATTGATAAGATTTAGTTTCAGAATTTAAATACAAATATTTCAAACTCACTTGAGTAACTTTGAACTTATACACTTGATATTCATTAAATAATTTATATTCTTTTGTCAATTCAATAAATTATTTTTAATATTTCAGAAACAAATTAAAGTACAAAAATTTAATTTTAGTTTTTTATATTTGCTAAAATTTACACTTTTGCTAAGAATATGTACAATTTTATACCCTTTGAGTACACCTATATTTTTTAATCTTTTAAATTACTAACATGAGGAAACATTCAGAAAATAAAAACAGATGCTATAAAAGTGTAACATAAAAAAGAAGTAAAGAAAAATAAATAGACTTTTTGTTTGTAATTCTTTTTTAAAAATAGAAACAATGACAGTGAGCAAATTTATAGTATGATTCCCACAAAATTCATTAACAAAACAGGAGGATATTAGACATTATTTAATGTACAGATAATTCCTGATCAAAACAAGAAATTTGAGCAAAGTAATTATTCTTATTAAGTCCACAATTCAAATAGGTCGGATGAAATAATTGAATAATTTTTTAACTATATGGAGATTTAATTAGTGATAAAAACAATGAAAAAAAGTAAAAGTACTCCTTTCAGATTCACAACTCAGAAGCAACAAATGCAACTCTGTCCACACCATTAAATGACGAAGTAACTTATATTCATAAAATCCAGAAAATTGAAAGATGAATTCTGAATCTTATGTTCATTGGATTATGATCATGGAAAATGGCTACCAAGTCCTTAGGACAACATGAAAATGTTTCTTAATAAAATTTATATTAATTATTTATATTAATGCTGTATTTTTCACCAATTAGATGAGCATCGCAGAACATTTAGTATTTCATTTGCACCAAAATTATTTTTAATGGATAAATAAAATGTGGAAAATGAATTTTGTATACTGCCTTCAAAAACAATGTATTTTGTCACTGTAGTACAGTCATGATTAAAAGAACACAAAATGTCACTTGCATAAATACAATTATGGAAACTGAGAGAAAAACTTTTCAGTAAACACCACTAATCAGCATTCAATGATGACAAATAAATAAAAATACAGAACGTTCTCATGATGTTGTTAAAATAATATGTGTCTAATATTTAGCAAGCATAGTAGTGCACAGTATTTACAGAAAAACAAAAAAAATGTTTTATTAGATGCTATTTTGAAATCTCTCAGTTAAACCTGAAACTGGATAAAAATAAATAAAATAAATAATCATTAGCCAGGATGGGAAATTGAAAATGTGATTTTTAATTTAATAGATTGAAAAATAAGAAAATAAATAATCTACAACTTAAAAAGTACACTTTATTCCGTACAACCAAATTATACCAGGGAAAATCATGTTGAATAAATAATATTTAATATAAAAAGTACAGGTTTTTATTTTATAAGCCACTGAAAAATAAACCATTTTTAATTTGTGGTTTAAATTTAAAAGACTGTTGAGGATGAGCCTATGTTAATGATACAAGTTTTGTTTTGTTTTGTTTTTTAATTTCTTTATTGATTAAAGTATCACATATTTGTCCTCATCCCCCCATTCCCATCCCAAACCCCTCCCCACGCATGCCCCCAACCCCCTATTGTCCGTGACCACTGGTTAGGCTTATATGCATGAATATAAGTCCTTTGGTTGATCTCTCCCCCTTACTCCCACCCTCCCCTACCTTCCCTCTGAGGTTCCACAGTCTGATCCATGCTTCCCTGTCTCAGGGTCTGTTTTTGTTCATCAGTTTATGTTGTTCATTATTTCCCATAGATGAGTGAGATCATGTGATACTAGAAATACACTTATAAGAACCGAAAATGAGACAAGCAACAAGTTTGGTTTAAACAAATGGTATTGAGACAAAATTGTAACTGAAAATACAGAAGCATTTTGTGTGTGTGTGTGTGTGTGTGGCTATGTACAGAGCACATATTGAACATATTGAATTTTATACTGGTAGACGTGGCCTCAACTATGTTGATAGTAATGACATATTTATTTAAAAATTGAAAAGTTATACATGATAATTTCTGGATCTATCCTAAGATAGAACATCTTAATTTAACAGACATTATTTTTAACCTTAAAACTATCCTTAGATACATTATGGGATGTCAACTAAATGCAATTAAAATAATTACATTTAACTTAGTCAAAATAAAAATTCACTACAAGAATTAACTGGGGTGGGGGGGGGCAGAAGATCCTTAAATAAAGATCAACTAATGGTGTCGAGTGGAAAACAAAATTAATTTTGAATTTAAACTTCTAATTTTTTTCTTTGAGAAGCAAAACAGTCATTATCATTAAAGGAGTTAAAATGCGGAGGTTAGTGAAAGGGAAATTCAATGTTATGTAAAGCACAGATAACTACTAGATTCTACAGCATTAAGAATTATTGTATAGTGTTACTGGCTTTCAGAGAGGCCTTTGGCTTTTAGACCACTTAAATTGAAATGCATGTATTTTAAAATATGATCAGCTTTTGACCCATGCCAAGGCAGAAAGACTGGAATGATAGAGTTCTTTTGGTACATGCTTTTGTTGGATATTTTATCCTAGTACACTTGTACAAGAATCTCAGGTTACTAGGAGTAGCTGAAAGAAATATTATTGCTTTTAAGAATTCCCTTACATTTCTAAATCAAATTCCACTCTATAGTAATTATCAGGAAATGCATTTACCACGATTTGAAAGTGAAATTTATAAAGCCACTTGTGAAGGACTTCAGGAGGTGTGTCCTTATGTATAGTATAAACTGTTGTAGACATAAAACCCCAGATATCTGTGCTTTAACTGAGATGTACTCTATTATACTTATTAAGACTGAATAGCTGTTTGTTCCATTTGAGTCCATTTCAGGGAGGTTGCTTATACTACAGAACTTCTGTGCCCTGTGTTTACATTTTATGTTTAAGACAATATTGTGTCTCAACTAATAACAACAATAAAAATACCATGTATTCAGTTCTGATGTGAGGCTCAGAAATGTTAAGTGACTTACCCAAGATCATATAGCTAGAAGGTGATGGAACCAAGACTTGACTCCAAATCATTCTAAATCTAACGTCCATGTTCCTAACCACAATGATTCCACTTTTTCATCATAAGTTCCTGTTGGGACCTGACGGATAAAGGAAAATTCTCCCAATGTTAAACATTTTTTTCTACCCAGCTATGTTTCTAGATATATGAGTCATGAATTTGAATTAAAGTATTACCATCTAAAGAAAAATTTATTTCAAAGGAATAAAGAAAATAATTTGTTTCACTATAAACAAATAAGCTAAATTACTATATCATTAACATTTGAATGTGAAATAGATAATCACATGCTTTTCAGATTTAACTAGCATTCATTGAGGTACTCACAATGTTGTAGGCACTGGTCAGACAAGTACACATTGACGCATTGGGGGAAAAATAATCAAATAACAATAGTTAACATTTATTGAGTGTATATTATATGCTAAACAATTTAGTCAAATTTTACATTTTCTAATTTAATTATCTAAACATCTCTGTGAATTAACATTTATTGAGTGTATATTATATGCTAAACAATTTAGTCAAATTTTACATTTTCTAATTTAATTATCTAAACATCTCTGTGAATTAACTACCCTAATCAACAAATGAGGATATATATTGAATATCAGAAAGAATTAGATATTTCTCTGAGTTCACAAAGGTAGAATGTTGGGACAGCCTTTTATTCTAAAGCTCATGGCCTTATTCCCCAAACTCGGGTATGGGTCAACATTGCTGTTTTGGCTCTGACTGAACTTATGTACATGTATAATATAGTAATTTAAGATGGTGTTAATTTAGCAGCTTTTTCTCCAGCAGATGTTATCTTCACAGCTCCTAACATATGAAAGCAACAGGAGGGGCCAATTGACAGCATAAAGGAGGCTGGGACAGGCAGCAAAGATACTTACCTATTTACCATCTTTGCCTGGGTCAGTTCCTAATAAAATGATCCTCCTGTTTGCATATATTTTCCTCTGGTATTCCTGTTCTTTGCTCTTTATACATGATCTAATCACGTTCTAACACCACCTTGTTTGGAATCAGACAGGCTGTTAACAATGAGGAGATGGGAGTTGCAAATTCATAAACCACTTTTCTTTCAGCTTTAGCACACTTTAGACATTTTACAGAACTACTGTGTAAATTCTTCCCATCTGCTGGCCTTCTTCTTCATTGTGAATGATAAGTCAAAATTATACAGGTAAATCTCAGCTTTTTATCTTAATCTTAAAATGGATGTGAAGAGCAAAGAAAGCAACATGTTTAGTTTAACAATCTTTAGGGAGAAAAAAGTCTTTTAGGGAGACCACTGAATATAACAAAATAATACAGCATTTTTCACATTCCTGAAATTGAGTGTCTTGCCCACTAGTTACATTGCATTAAAATTGGTTTGCATTCATCTATTGAATTAATTATTGAAATTTCCTAAGGAAATAAAGCTGCAACCACTTTTCTCAAAGCTTATTGTTTCGGCAAATATATTGAGCATCAGTTAAGCAATTTCAGCCTCTAATTTATTTAATGTATTACAGATGGATATCTGTTTAAGTCATTTCTGCCAACAGGCAAGCCCTTCAGAGTTTAGCGGGAGGAAATACATGCATGCTTCATGAATCCTTAATTTAGTGTGAGAGCCTCCATCTTTTATCTCTGGAAAACAGTTCTGTCAGCAGGATGAACTTCTCTGTGAGGAAGTAAATTAGTAGAAATCCCACTATCTAATGCTTATTGTCTCTCCAAATCCTGATGCAACATACCACACTACAAAAGAGAAATACTAAGTTAATGCAACTGTAAGCATCTTTCATCAATACTTCTAACCATTCATTTATAATTAATTGTACACACAATTTTTCTTTAACTATCTGGTGAAAGTAGTCTTTAAAAAATGTTTTTATTTATTATAGAGAGAGAGGAAGGGAGAAAAAGAGAGAGAAGAAGGAAGAGAGAGAAACATCAATGTGACAAAGAAACACTGATCAATTGCCTCCCATACCCATCCCAACTGGGGATTGAACCCACAACCTGGGCATGTGCCCTGACCAAGAATAGAACCAGTGACCTCTTGGTGCACAGGATGAGGCTCAACCAACACCGGCCAGGGCAAGTAGTCTTTTGTTGTCTTCCCTTTTCCCACATTCATGATTCTAACCAAAATTCACTTTGTCTAATTTACTTTGTCATGTGGTTCCATGTTTCACATATTTTGGCTAAATCTATCCTAATAAGTAACTGAATTAAAATGAAAAATTTAAATGCACATATTTAAATAATTGGTCTTTTTATTTGCTAAAAATTTGACAATCCTGATTATATCTTTGAGATCAGAGTATGATTTTGTCGTATTTCATTCACAAATCTGGCTTTCTAAGTGTAGTTATTATAAAAGATCTAGAACAAAATACAGAGAATATATTTAAATAATCTTGGACTAATTAAGGCTTTTTTTAACCAACACACAAAACCTAAAAACAGTTAAAAATTAGGTAAATGTAACTTTGTAACATTTTACATTGCATGCATTGAATAATGAAACATGAAAATGCAAATGACAAGGTGAAAATAGAATATAAAATATACCAGTGACAAAGCATTATTTCTTTACTAAACCAAAAATTCTAAAAATCAATAAGAAGAAGCCAACAACCCTATTCAAAAAGAAGCAGAGCACATATTAAAACAATTCATTGATATTCAAATGTTTTCAAACATATGAAATGAAGCACAATATCAATAATATATACAAATTAAAACTATGAGTTGCCATTTTGCCTTTAATTTTAATATTATTTAAAATGTTTGATGATATACTGTGTCATAAAGATTGTGGGAAAACAGGCATTCTGACAAATTGTTTGTAGGACTTAAGTTGACATATCTTCTTTGGAGGACAACTTGGCAATATCTACCAAAGTAAAAAAATACACATAACATGAACCCTGATAATTCTACTTCTAGTAATTTTTCCATAGATATATGCATGTGTTCATATACATAATTTGCAGTTGCACATTTGTATTCAAGTTTATATTAATATAGTATGTACATATGCATATACACGCATATACATACAGCATCTCCATCATATGAACACAATAACAAAATATCCTTGGATGGATATACCAGAAACTGGTAAGAGTGGTTACTTTTTTCCCAAAAAATATATCTTTATTGATTTCAGAGAGGAAGGGAGAGGGAAAGAGAGGTATAAACATCAATGATGAGAGAGAATCATCGATTGGCTGCCTCCTGCATGTCCTCTACTAGGAAACAAGCCCACAACCCAGGCATGTGCCCTTGACTGGAATGGAACCTGGGACCCTTCAGTCTGCAGGCTGACGCTCTATCCACTGAGCCAAACCTGTTAGGGCAAGAGTGGTTACTTTTGAAGAAGGACAGTAAGCATGAGGGGTGTGGTTTATGGAGAACTCAGGGATAAATATTCATTGATGAAAAAGAAACTTGCTTTTCACTCTATTTCCTTTTGTATTATTTTATTTTTAACATATGCATTATATCTTAAGTAATATATATTTACTTATGCATTTGTATAAGTATTATGTTTTAAATATTTTTAAAACTAAGGGTGTATATTTTGGGTGACTAGATATCTGAGCTTTTAAACTAAGAAATTAATACTGTGTGTTCCGGAGCCTCGCCGAGCCTGCTGCCCAGCGGGTTCTGTGGCAGCCACCCCGGAACTTTGAGAAAATGGCCGGAGGAATTGCTGAGAAGGAATTGACTGATGAGAGTTGGGATCGGGAAGACGAGGCCCCACTGGGTCCCAGATCCAGGTGCACTCACCCGGCGACTGGTCGCCGCTGCAGACCCGAGTGCCGCCACAACGACCTCGGACCAGCCTGCTGCCGCGCACCGGGCGCACCGGAGCTTTGCCAAGCCCACCGCCCAGCGAGTTCTGCGGCAGCCGCCCTGGAGCTTTGAGAAAATGACTGGAGGAATTGCTGAGAGGGAATTGACTGACAGGAATTGGGATCAAGAAGATGAAGCCCCGCTGGGTCCCGGGTCCGGGTGAGGCCGCGCGCCCCTGGGTCCGGGCGAGGCTGGGACCCAGGTGAGGGTGAGGCTGAGTCCCGGGTCCGGGTGAGGCTACGGACCCCTGGGTCCAGGAGAGGTCATGCGCCCCTGGATCTGGGTGAGGCCACACGCCCCTGGGTCTGGGTGAGGCTGGGTCCCAGGTCCAGGCGAGGCTGTGTGCCCCTGGGTCCAGGTGAGGCCATGTGCCCCTGGGTCCGGGTTAGGCCACGCACCCCTGGGTCTGGGTGAGGCTGGGTCCCGGGTCCGGGTGAGGCTGTGCCCCTGGGTCTGGGTGAGGCTGGGACCCAGGCCCGGGTGAGGCTGCGTGCCCCTGGGTCCGGGAGAGGCCGCACGCCCCCAGGTCCAGGTGAGGCCATGCGCCCCTGGGTCTGGGTGAGGCCACGTGCCCCAGGGCTCGGGTGATGCTGGGTCCCAGGTCCGGGTGAGGCCGCGCGCCCCTGAGTCTAGGTTAGGCCGTGCCCCTGGGTCCGGGCGAGGCCAAACCAGAGGGAGTCGGACCTGCATTACCACCATTTGTCCACCACCCAGAGCTGAAAAGTCAGTGCCGACATGTACACATAAGGAACTGGTGGACATTGAAATTTGGTCTCAAAAGAACTGTTGGTCCAGAAAGAAACTCACTACAGACTGATTCATTTGCATGTCAGCATAACTATTATTGCTCGTCTCACATTCGGTTCTTATAAGTATATTTCTAGTAACACATGATCTCACTCATCTAGGGGAAATGATGAACAACATAGACTGATGAGCAAGAACAGACCCAGAAACAAGGAGGCATCGATCGGACTGTCGGGCCAAAGAGGGAGGGTAGGGGAGGGTGGGGGTAGGGGGGAGAGATCAACCAAAGGACTTGTGTGCATGCATATGAGCCTAACCAATGGTTAAGGACAACAGGGGGGTGGGGGCATCCGTGGGGAGGGGTGTGGGATGGGAATGGGGGGATGAGTACAAATATGTGACACCTTAATCAATAAAGAAATTAAAAAAAAAAAAAAACCTAACCACACTCAGCTACAATAAAAAGGATTGTTGATGTAAAAAAAAAATACTGTGTGTGAATTTAAACAATTATTAAAGCGAGAAAATCAAATTGGAAATGAAGAGCTTAAAAGTAAACAACTCTTATTGTGGAACTGGTGTGATAAACAGATCGTGGTTTTGATGAGAAAATTATATGGAATTAATATTCAAACAAATTTTTGCCTAAAATGCTAACTCTTCTATTTACTAAATATGCAGTTTCAATAATCTCTATGACCTTCAGTTTCCATATATGTGGCACTGCCATGATAATGCCTATATCATAATGCATTCCAAATAATTCAATAAAACAATCTCTAAATTGCTGAATACAGGGTTTGTTTTATGATACGTACCAAATAAATGCTCATTTGTAATTTTAAAAATTATCAAAAATATCACCAAACAATGCTTTAAGATATGTAAATTTATCTTAGTTCTGTCCATAATTAGGCATATATAATGTAAGCCACTTATTTAAAGACTCTGAATCTCAAGTTCTCATTTGTAAAATTTGAATAATTATTTCAATCTCACCTACCTCAAAGAGTTTTGAAAGAATGATATGAGGTTATATGTTTGGAAGGGCTTTGAATATTACAATACCTAAGGGCATTATTAGTAACTCTCAAAGATTACTTTATGCTCTTTTATAGATCTCTGTTGAAGAAGATTCTATAAACTTCCCTGAGATATTTTGAGGCTGTCTTTGGACTTCCATTCTGTTTATGATCACTGGTAGAGAGAATATGTTAAGGCTCTATATGAATAAAGCTCCTTTCACAGTGCTCATTCTGTGGTATATTTCCTTTCATTCCTCATGCTCCTTTTCAAGATCTGAAATACACAGAGGTGTTTGACTCCATCCTGAACTGCCTTGCAACCCTTGATTGACTATATAGATAAAGTCACTGACAGAACCCACATATTTTATCTGTTTGGATAAAACCATTAACCCATTATAACCCACTTTGCTTGGATTATTGTTTGAATTGGTAGCACATAAAAAATAGTAAACAAGACTATGGAAGAAGTCTAAGAAAGGAACAGAGCATGAAGTCTGCCAGGAGAGATCTGAGCTCCTAGTGGTGGGTGAGATAAAAGTGGGTGTTTATTGGGCAGCAGAAGGTAACAGTGAAAGATATTACATCAGAAGAAAGTAGTATTGAAAAATAAGATGAATTACCTTCACGATTTCACATAGGAACACACCCAAGTTTCCAGATCTTTGAATACCAGAGGCCCAGGAATTTGTGTGTAGATTTAGAATATGAAGGGACACTTGAGATTTGTTATAAACTGGATGTTTGTTTCCTTACTAAATTCGTATGATGAAACCTAATCTTAGATGTGATGATATTTGGAGGTGGCCCTTTGGGAAGTATTTAGGTCATGAGGGCAGAATCCATATGAATGGGATTAGTGTCTTTGTAAAAGAGACCCAGAGACTGATAAACAAAATTAGATACAGAGACAAAGAAGCATGGAACAGACTGTCAAACTACAGTGGAAGGCAGGGGAGGATTATTTGGGGAGGGGTAAGAGATCAACTGAAGGACTTGTATGCATGCATATAAGGATAAACAATGGACACAGACACTGGTGGGGGGGCGGGGGGATGAGGGCATGTGCCGGGGATAGGGGAGGCTGGGGGGAGGTCAATTGAGGGAAAAGGAGACACATGTACTACTATTTGTAATACATTAACAATAAAAAATATAAAGAAAATTTTAAAAGAGACCCAGAGAGCTCCATGTCCCTTTCCCATTTGAGGGCACAACAAAAAGGCAGTATCTATAAACCAGAAAGTTAACATTCACTAGACACTGAATATGCTGGAAACTTAATCTTAGATTTATAGCCTCAACAACTTTGAGAAATACATTTCTATTGTTTAAGCCATCTGGTTTAGGGTATGTTTGTTATATCAGCCGAAATTGGACTAAAGCAAGACACTTCAATGCCTTCCTCCAAAGCTTGAGTCCCATCTAGAGCATTTTAAACATGTGAATGTACAGTATCATTGCTTGATCACTTTTATTGACAGGGAACTCACTAATTTCCCAGGCAATGAATTCTATGTTTGTTCTCCTCATGAACATTGATATTTTTCTTTTTATATGTGGTAATATAGGTTTTATTGCTTTCATATAACAGTTCTTCAGCTATCTAAATACAGAAATTAAAGGCCCTTGGATTTATTAACATTTTTAGTTCCAAGTTCTATCAATTTTTCCTACTCTGACATGCTTTCTAATCTTTATACAATTCCAGACATTTTCTTATAAATGGACTCTTGTTTATCAATATCCTGTGTAGTGCCCATAACTAAACATAATTTTCTGGGTGTAAGTGTAGTAATATAAACTAAAAGTCCATGAGCTTCTTTCTTTTAGAAATTTTTTTTATTAAAGACTAGTGGCCCAGTGCACGAAGTTTGTGCACGGGGGCAAGGGGGTGTCCCTCAGCCTGGCCTGCACCCTCTCCAATCTGGGACCCCTTGGGGGATGTCCAACTGCCAGTTTAGGTCACTGTGGGATTGGGCCTAAACCGGCAGTCGGACATCCCTCTTGCAATCCGGGACTGCTGTCTCTTAACCGCTCAACTGCCTGCCTTCCTGATCACCCCTAACCACTCTGCCTGCCGGCCTGCTCGCCCCCAACTGCCCTTCCTGGCCCACCTCATGGCCCCCAATTGCCCCCCCGCCAGCCTGCTCGCCCCTAACTGCCCCCTCCTGCCAGCCTGATCACCCCTAACCACCTCTGCCTCAGCCCCACCACCATAGCTTTGTCCAGAAGGATGTCTAGACGGTCTCCTGGTCTAATTAGCATATTACTCTTTTATTAGTATAGATTGCTTTAGCATCTTAGAAGCCAAGGTATGTCCTTCTTCTTTCTCACATTGAACTTACTGTTAATAAACACCCTTTGGGTTTTATTACATGCATTTTGGCTATGCTATGTGTAATGTCTTTTACTCAGAAAAACTGAAAAGAGGGCATGGTATTTTCATATATTCCTGGAAGAAAGAGAGAATACTACATAGTGAGTATGCTATAGGTGCTTAGGATCTTGAGTTCTAGAACTAGACAGCCTACATCTGTAAGTCACTAGCTTTGTAATCCAGATTATTTGATCTCATTCTGTGCTTTCATTTTTCAATGTATATTAAATGAAAGATATTTATATAACCTGCCTCATGATGTTATTGGCAAAATTAAATGAGCTAATATAAGTGAAGTTTTTACACGAGTACCTACAACAAAGTAAGCCCTCAACAAATTATAAATATACTATGGGAACTTGAACTGGTATATAATGGAAGATATAACATTGGACTTGCTAAGATACAAAATACTTAACATGTTTTATGGGAATATGGACCCTGGTCATTGAGAAAAACTCTAAATATGTGCACTTCTTATCTTTTAATATATGATAATATATTTCCCTATTCCTTCATTTCCCTTCCTTCCTTCGTTCCTTCCTTCCTTCCTTCCTTCCTTCCTTCCTTCCTTCCTTCCTCTCATCTTTTTCATTTTATCTTTTTAAGTTTCTTGATTTATTTATAATTCATTTTGTTTAAAATACAGAGACTTTTTATCTTGAGATGAATATGGTACATATTTTTTTTACTTGACTGTATTAAGAAATTTAGATACTTCTATCTCAACTGTGGGCATACTAGTCATGCACTTAGAAATCTTATGCCAACTGGATAACTTAGATTTTTAAAATTTTCTTCACATGCATATCAAGACACCAATGAAAGAGCTGATGCTATTTCTTTCCTTACGGTTTCTGGCTTCAAGTAGAAGCAGTAGTTCAAAGAGAAAAGTGATCAAAATGTTTAGGAGTTTAAGGGGAAAAAAGCCCAAACAATGTAGTTTCCACTACTGATGATTTATATTCTTTAAAAGCTTCTTTTAAGCTCATTTGAAGACTGGTTCGCATAGCACAGTGTATAATCTTCACTTAAGATGAAATCACCCCATTCATGCTCCTCACAAATAAAAGGATTGATGGTGAGGATAATTAGGACTTCCTACTTATTTGGGGTGGTCTGGCCAGAAATGAAGCTATCTGAGACAGCCCTACTCAAATAGTTTACTGAATTTAGCACAAAAGGTTTGAAGTTCTTTTATTCTTGTCCTTATATCCAACCTATTCCAAATATCAACATAGATTTTAGAACTCCCACAATGGTTTCTAACATTTGACCTATTTCATTTTCATTTTCTGTGTGGTCTAAGTGAAGCAGTGTGGACATGTGAAAGAGCATTGGACTGACAATTAGGGGATTTGTTTCACAGCCTCAAGGGGTTTATAGAGCTGAAATATATTTGAAGGCTTGGGTATTTCCCGCTTAACCTTACTAGGTAGGTTAGGAAGATTTCACTTCCCTGAGTTTCCATTGCCTCTACTAAAATACCAGCATGATTATACAACTAGATGAAAACCTTTAGAATATAAACTCTGTATCATAGTTGGTTATAGAAAACAACTTCTAGCATAACACATTATACTCAATGGAAAATATTTGTATTTAGAAATACTTGTTCTACCTTTTCAAAAGATTGTTGTAAAGATAAATTGAGGTAGTAGATGTAAAAGTGCTTTAAATAACAGAATTATATAACTGACATTGTAATCCATAATGATTTAACTTATATGTGGAATCTAATGAACAAAATAAACTAACAAACGAAATAGAAACAGACTAACTCTTAGCTACAGAGAACAGACTAACAACTGTCAGAGGGGAAGGGATGGGGGGCTGTGTGAAAAAGGTGAAGGGATAAAGTAAAAAAAAAAAATTCTCATAGGCAGACAACAGTAGGGTGATTACCAGAGAGAAAGGGAGGTATATGGGGGATACTGGTAAATTGTGATGGAAGGAGAGTTGACTTTGGGTGGTGAACACACAATACAATATTCAGATGAGGTATTATAGAACTGCACACCTGAAACTTATATTATTTTATTAACCAATTTCACCCCCAATAAATTCAATAGAAACTATTTTTAAAATAATAACTAATGTTAATTTTGCTTTTCAAAGTGGTTTCACATAAAGTTTCTTTCTTAATCCTGACATTGATCATGTTAGGTGGATGTTCTTATTTAGTTAATGGATTTAGTTAATTGAGACAGTGGATCACTGATTTGGTCATGAATTGAACAGAGACTCTAATGCAGGATTTCTAAAATTGCCTCAAATTTGTTTTTTGATAGTTAATATTTTGGTAAATCTTATACTTAAACAAGCACATGAAATATGTAATACTTGACCCAAAAGATGAAGTCCCATCTATGTTAAAGGAAATATGTAGTTTCATTGTTCCCTCTTTACTTCACCCACACATCACTTTTGAAAGTCATTGTTAAAGCCACAGCATTTTTAAAGATGGAACTCGTGATTTGCAGGGCCAGAATTGCACACTGACAAGGTAATCAAAACTGATAGAGGGTAAATTCTTAACAGTAAAGGGAAAAAAGTCTTCTTGCTCTAACGTGTAGACAACATGACTCTCATTGTAAGTTTCTCAAAACTTACAGGAAAAAAAATGTCATATCAAGTTTTCAGGCTAAGTATACTTGTGTCTCTTGCCTGAATTCAAAAGTGAAAAATACTTTAACTTCACATAAACTAAATTTTTAATGTATTATTATTATTTTTAATGGCCAAGGACTTATGCTTAATAGTCTATGAAGTAGTGTCTTTTAATTTCATAGTGTACACTACCCTCCTTTACTTGCCATCTTGGGACAAACAAAACAAAATATCATTTTTCTCAAGTCAAGGACAAAACACATGCTTGATGGTGAATGATTGTAAAAGACTGTTGTTTATTTCAGTGCTGCTTTATTTCTCTTGAATCTCATGTCACTCAGAGGGGGAAAAATGTTTCTTCTCTCCATCTAGGATACTCTTTGCAATGAGCATTAAAAGATAGCTTTAAAGCCATCCACAATTATGACCTTGACTAGGAAAATGTAAGTTAATAAGGCTTCAACAAATTATGGCATTTTTAGTCGACTTGCCTAGTGAGGTGTTAATTGTAAAACTGAAAGACATTATGTTCAGCTTTCTCTATCACATCTTTTGTGTTTTAATAGTGACACTTCATTGAGTGCAATTAACAAAGCCTAGGAGATTTATTAACACTTCTTCATGGCCAATGATCCATTCCACTTAAGACATAACACTGTAAAATGCACATTATCTCCTTTTGGCACTTACAATAATGCTTCATGAACTAGGAAGGCATATGTTAAAGCAGATAAAATAGCATTATTAGCTGACAAATCTTACAATTTATTAGACAGTTAATTTATCAGCTTAAAAGACACTTAAAACAGCTGTGCATTTAATGTCTTTTTAATGTATCCAGTAAAACTTGCATAATTGCCTGTAGTGCAATTTATTTTTAGCTATGTTGCAAAATGTCTGCATTTACTGTTTACATCTTCTTTAATTTCTCCTGCAAGGCTCATCACATCTCTGCCTGAGCCCTAATGGCCAGGGCCAATAATCAGACAAAAAGCCTCTTCAAACAAATGGTTCCCTGTGAATGAACTATTCAAAAGTGAATGCTGCTTGGGACCCAGGGAGTGTTTGCATTTTATCTCTACACCAAGGGCAAAGGATGAGGTTTAAAAATAAATAAATAAAAAAGTAAGTAAGTAAGTAAGTAAGTAAATAAATAAATAAATAACACCAGGGTGACTCAAATCATTAGGGCTGTTTCAAATCTTCACATTACAATCAGACAACAGCAGCCTTTTCTAAGCATTTTAATTTGGTGCCCATTCAAAACTACCAGTCTGGAGTGGGAACTAACAAGGCTTTCAGACTTCATTAACTAAGTTGTTTCACTTTATAATTAAGGTAAAAGCTCCCTGCTGATTAATTGGTTTATATCTAAGTATTGTACTAGACGAGGAACAGGAGCAAAGGAGAAAAGTGTGAAAGATAAAACACATTACACAGATTTGACTTGAATTTGGTTTAGTTTTTTGTTACCCCTTAATTTAATGGAAACTTTGTTAAAGCTTTCTATTTTCTACAGAATCTTTCCCAGTAATTATGTCTGGGGGAAATGAGTATAGTTATTATTAAAGCAAAAGTCATACAGTGCAAGTGCAGGTTGTCTGTAATGAAATGACAATTTAAGATTTGGTCTCTGGACTTCCAAGAGTTTGAAGTAGCCTACTAAGAGAGAAATTATTTTTCTCATTCTAAAATTTAAAGTTCCACCTCGCCTCCCATCTGTTGTGAGATTTCCCACAGCTGGAAGGCAGAGGCATGTGTTCATTTTTAAGATAATGAGTGGTACCCAATTTCAACTTTTCCTTTCTATTGTGTTACATATTCCTTATAATTTCTGAGGTTAATCTAAGTCCTTTAAGATGTTTTCAGAACTTAATATTACAATGAGATAGAGATAGATAGAGAGAGAGAGAGAGAGAGAGAGAGAGAGAGAGAGAGAGAGAGAGGTGTGTCAACATGCAGGATTATAAATGTGTAGGGATGAAGGAAAGCATTTTTCACAAAGATTAGCCAGGATCTCAGTATAAGATAGACTTTTTAAGTCTGAAATAAATTGCTCTGATAAAATTCTTACCTAATTGAGGATTAGGTACAGATGAGGCTCAAAAATCTTGTTATATGGATAATAACTTTATTATTTAGTCAGAATAATTAAAATTGTTGTTTCACTTAATTTACTCTTATTTAACAGGACTGATTGTTAGAAAAATAGAGGCCTTTCATGTGTCTAAACTTATATGTATTTGCATCTTACTTGATATACTCACAATAGCCCTGTGGGATAGATATTGTTATCACCAATGTATAAATTATAGGAAATTCAGAATCAAAGCAACTTATCACATAAACCTCAGAGCTGGAGTGAAAACTCACAACTGCCTCTTAATCCAATTGTTTTCTTCTACACCATTGCTGCCTTAGACTGACCACTTAGACCCGTGGTCGGCAAACTGTGGCTCGTGAGCCACATGCGGCTATTTGGCCCCTTGAGTGTGGCTCTTCCACAAAATACCATGGCCTGGGCGAGTCTATTTTGAAGAAGTGGCGTTAGAAGAAGTTTAAGTTTAAAAAATTTGCCTCTCAAAAGAAATTTCAATCGTACTGTTGATATTTGGCTCTGTTGACTAATGAGTTTGCCGACCACTGACTTAGACCAATATAAATAATACTACCTAGACTGAAGTTCAGGCTGAAGTTAAAACAAAACAAAATTCACACAAAGAAAGTATCACATAATTACCTCTACAAAAGATCTCTAGCATGTATCTGATTCATTTTTTTATTAATTATAAACATTTAATAGCATATTTCATAAGAAAATGGATTATGCATTCA
The DNA here is from genome assembly GCF_951640355.1 of Cnephaeus nilssonii. Lineage (NCBI taxonomy): Eukaryota > Metazoa > Chordata > Mammalia > Chiroptera > Vespertilionidae > Cnephaeus > Cnephaeus nilssonii. The sequence continues at coordinate 31,417,777 of NC_137071.1, forward strand.
GTTCTAACTCTTTGAAAACACATTTAATTTTGGTCACTTTGGGAAAAAAGTCATTTTTATTTCTGAATCTGTTCTCTATGAACATGTTGAAATATTTCACCAGGTTTTGGCTAAGAAACACAAATCTACATCAATCTTACAATATATTTTATTTTTCTATTGAAACATTCCCCAACATTAACAGGAATTGGGCAAAAACACTACTCATGGCAAAATGCTCTCTTCATTTGTAAGTTCTAACAGCATATTTTACACATCTGCTTGTTTTCAGATTCAAGTATTCAAAAGCCATAAACTACTGAGTCCCAAGTACTTGTTACTCTGTCTCCTTCATTCCAGGTCTGTAGATGTACTGGTTCTTTAAAGCATACATTAGTGATAGTCTGAGCATGTGTATATGTTTGTGAGTGCGTGTGTGTGTGTGTACATTCAGGCAAGTGCGTGCTCAAATTTAAGATGTAAATACTAATGTATTGAGTTTAACAACAAAAGTTATGCCCCTTACCTATGTGCACTAAAAGAAAGAATTTATATGATTCATTTTAAACTAGTTATAAACATTTAATTGCATAGTTTTCACAAAGATGAATCTACTAATGATAATTGCTTTGACATCTGATTAGGCCACATTGTGGACAAATTTACTGCTACAGTGAAAATGGTAAAGGCTCCATCATTTTCCTCATTGTAGTCTAATTACAATTTGATTTAGACAGTTTCTTTTAGAGAAATCATTCTGCCAAGTAGTGACTCTAATAGGGATATGTTAATGAAAGGAACAAAGTTTTAAAGAAATGCACCATCCCACATAATATCGGCACTATAAACCTTGCATTTATTGAGTTTAAAGTTAATAATTTTCGTAGAGCTTCAATTACATACCAAAAATTTCTATATATTTGACATGGCAACCAAGCAAAGTAATGAATTAAGATCTCAGGTGAAAATAAAGTAACACATTTTTGCTTCTTTGTATTTTGAAGAAGATAATTCATTTTTCCTCCAAAGAAAAGACATGATCCAAAAATACATTTGAGTTATTGTAGGTGCTATATGTCATGGGAAAATCATATACCTTCCTTGTCTTTATGTTGCATGAATTTAGAATGAGAATATCTGCTAAAAGCTATAGTTCTTGGGAATCAAGATTCTCATAATAGTGAAATCATCAGTGAACATTGAAAGAATATAGGCTGACTTGTCAAGGGACCAGTTTAACCTTGAAAGGGAAAAATGACTTAAATTCTCTATCTGTTTATTTAGCTATCAAAATGTGAGGACCAAAGGGAAAGGATTTGAAACTTTTAAAACTAACATAACTATGTTAGTTGGCCGGCTGGGGAGGGACTGCAAGATGGCTCCAGGGCATGTCCGGCCCCTCTCGCCCAGTCCCGCTCAGCTGGACCCCACCAGCAAGCTAACCTACCGGTTGGAGCATCTGCCCCCTGGTGGTCAGTGCACGTCATAGTGACTGGTCGAACAAATGGTTGGAAACTTAGCATATTAGGCTTTTATTATATAGGATAACATATATATGTTGACTAGCTGCTGACTAGCTGCCCAGGGCTGCCTGAGGCTCAGGTAACCAGGGCTGGGTGAGGCTTGAGGCTTGGCTTCCTCTGTTAACTAGGAAACCTTGCTCAACATTGCAGTGATGATGTTTAGGTGAATAATTTAAATTGCCTAAATTAGTTCAATGCATTTTAATTTTAACTTTAAAACTGTTTTAAAACATATAATTGTATTGCCTCATTATTCCCACATTACAATAATCTCTTTTTAATTAACAAGCTATCTCTGGTTATTTATACTAAAACTAGAGGCCCGGTGCACAAAATTCGTGCACGGAGGGGGGTTGTCCCTCAGCCCAGCCTGTACCCTCTCCAATATGGGACCCCTGGAGGGATGTCCGACTGCCTGTTTAGGCCCGATCCTGGTGGGCAGTCGGATCCCTAAACGGGAAGTCGGACATCACTCTCACAATCCAGGACTGCTGGCTCCCAACTGCTTGCCTGCCTGCCTTCCTGATTGCCCCTAACCACTCTGCTGCCAGCCTGTTTGCCCCCAACTTCCCTCCTCTGCTGGCCTGGTCACCCCTAACTGCCCTCTCCTGCAGGGTTGATCACCTCCAACTGCCCTCCCTTGCAGGCTTGGTCCCTCTCAACTGCCCTCCCTTGCAGGCCGGGTGCCTCCCAACTGCCCTCTCCTGCTGGCCATCTTGTGGTGGCCATCTTGTGTCCACATGGGGGCAGGATCTTTGACCACATGGGGGCAGCTATATTGTGTGTTGCAGTGATGATCAATCTGCATATTACTCTTTTATTAGATAGGATAGAGGCCTGGTACAGGGGTGGGGGCAAGCTGGTTTGCCCTGAAGGGTGTCCCGGATCAGGTGGGGGTTCCCTTGGGGCATGGGGCAGCCTGAGCGAGGGGCCTGTGGTGGTTTGCAGGCCTGCCACGCCCCCTGGCAACCCAAGTGGAGGCCCTGGTATCTGGAATTTATTTTCCTTCTACAATTGAAACTTTGTAGCCTGGAGCGGAGCCAAGCCTGGGGCTCCCTCCGAGGCCGGCAGCCATTTCTGTTGGGGTTATAATTGAAACTTTGTTGCCTTAAGCGGGTGGGCCTGGCCAGGGTATGGGGAAAGCTTTGCTTCCCCTGTTGCAGGCGGCAACCCTGGCCTGCTCTCTCAAGCTCCATTCCGCCGCCATTTGTTTGAATTTGTTTACCTTCTATAATTGAAACTTTGTAGCTTGAGTGGAGGCTTAGGCCTGGCAAGGGTAGGCGGAAAGCTTGGCTTCCTCTGTTAACTAGGAAACCTTGCTCTCTGTGGCTGTAGCCATCTTGGTTTGGGTTAATTTGCATACTTGCTCTGATTGGATGGTGGGCGTGGCTTGTGGGTGTGTCGGAGGTATGGTCAATTTGCATATTTGTCTATTATTAGATAGGACTAGAGGCCTGGTGCACGGATTCGTGCACCAGTGGGGTCCCTCAGCCTGGCCTGCAGGGATCGGGCTGAAACCAGCCTGGTGCATGGAATCATCCAGGGCATGTCTGGCCTGTCTTGCCCAGTCCTGATTGGGGCTGATGGAGGCCAATTGGGGCCCATCTCGCCCAGTCCCAATCAGGGCCGACCGCCAGAGGTTGGCCGGCTGGGGAGGGACTGCAAGATGGCTCCAGGGCATGTCCGGCCCCTCTCGCCCAGTCCCGCTCAGCTGGACCCCACCAGCAAGCTAACCTACCGGTTGGAGCATCTGCCCCCTGGTGGTCAGTGCACGTCATAGTGACTGGTCGAACAAATGGTTGGAAACTTAGCATATTAGGCTTTTATTATATAGGATAACATATATATGAAATATTGTTCTGTCCAAATTTTAGACAATGTTGTTAAACTCTAAACCCATAAATATTATGGGTGCATTCTGAGCATGGTGATTGTGATATCATAGTTTGTCTTTATATTCCAAATAGAGGCCCGGTGCATAAAAATTCATGCACTGGAGGGGGGTCCCTCAGCCCGGCCTGCCCCCTCTCACAGTCCGGGACCACCTCAGGGGCAGGAGGTGACCCGGTGATCAGGGGAAGGCAACACCCCCATCACACCTCTGCTGCTGTCACTGCCGGCAGCTCAAGCCTCACCCAGCCCTGGTTACCTGAGCCTCAGGCAGCCCTGGGCAGCTAGTCAGCTGCTATTCAAGGCTTGCGGCAGTCAATTAGCATATTTCCTCCTTATTGGCTGTGGGCACCGCCGTCTTTGTGAGGGCATGATGGTCAATTAGCGTATTCCCTCTTTATTAGATAAGATATTTATTTATAAAATTACTAAATAAACTACTGGTAAATAATATTACTATTTGTCAGTTTCTTACAAAACTAAATATGTTTTTACCATACAAACCAGCAATTACACTCCTTGGTTTTTATCCAAATGAGTTGAAAATTTATGTCCACACAAAAACCTGCACATGGATATTTACAGCAAATTTATAATTGTCAAAACTTGGAAACAACCAAGATGTCTTTCAGTAGGTAAATGGATAAATAAATGTTGGTTCATCCAAGAAAAGACATGAAAACCTTAAATGAATGCCACTAAGTAAAAGAATCCAATCTTAAAAGGGTACATACTAGTCCTAGCTAGTTTTGCTCAGTGGATAGAGGATCATTCTGCAGACTGAAGGGTCCAAGTTTTGATTCCAGTCAAGGGCGCATGCCCAGGTTGGAGGCTCGATCCCCAGTATGGGGCATGTGAAACTATTCTGTATTACACTACAATGACAGATATGTGCCATTATGCATTTGTTAAAACCTATAGAATGTTCAATGCCAAGAATGAACACTATATAAACTTTAGAGTTGGGGTGATAATTATGTGTTCATGTAGGTTGGCATGGCTCAGTGGTTGAGCATCGACCTATGAACCAAGAGGTCATGGTTAGATTCCTGGTCAGGGCATATCCCCAATGTGGGGCATGCAGGAGGCAGCTGATCAATGATTCTCTCTCATCATTGATGTTTCAATCTCTTTCCTTCTCCCTTCCTCTCTGAAATCAATAAAAATGTTTTTTAAAAAGGGTACATACTATATAATTTCAAGTAAATAACATTGTGGAAAAGTCAAAATTATGGAGATAGTAAAAAATAAGTGGTTGTTAATGGTCAGAGGGTGGGTGAGATGAATAGGTGGAGCACAGAGGATTTTTAGGGAAGTGAAACTATTCTGTATTATACTACAACTAGAGACCTGGTACATGGGAGTGGGGGAGAGGGTCCCTCAGCCCGACCTGCACCCTTTCCAATCTGGGACTCCTCGGGGGATGTCCAACTGCCACTTGCAATCTGAGACCACTGGCTCCTAACCGCTTGCCTGCCTGCCTGATCACTCCTAACCACCTCTGCCTGCCTGCCTGATCGATCCTAACTGCTCCCCTACTGGTCTGATTGCCCATAACTGCCTCTGCCTCACCCTGTACCCAGGACCCAGGATTCTCTCCTCTGGCCGGTTGCAGGCACCCAGAACCCGGGTTTCCCTCACTCTGGCTGGCAGCAAGCACCTGGGCCAGCTTTGCCTGGGCCCCTGCAGCCTCAGGGGACCGTGGGCAGGTGGCTTGTCTCTCTCCCGGGCTGCAGGCACAGGCGCTGGCACCTGGGACCATGGGGTGGGCGGCTTGTCCCTCTCCCAGGCCACAGGCACAGCTGCTGGCACCTGGGACTGTGGATACTGTGGTGCATGCGGATTGTTCCTCTCTTGAGCCACAGGTGCAGGCACAGCCATTGTCCCTGGACTGCGGGAGGGCGGCTTGTCCCTCTACTGGGCCACAGCCTGTCTGGTCCCCATTCCTCTCTCCTCATTGTTGAGTGTCTGAGCCCTTAAGGTGTGAGGGCCTGAGGACCATTTGCATATTAGCTCTTTATTATATAGGATGGCAGATATGTGCCATTATGCATCTGGTAAAACCTATAGAATGCTCAATGCCAAGAACAAACCCTATATAAACTTTAGAGTTGGGGTGATAATTATGTGTCCATGTAGGTTGATTGACTGTAACTAATGTATCATTCTGATGGAGGGTGTTGATAATGAGGGGGCTATGAGGAGGTTAAAATGGAGAGGAATATTTGGAAACTCTGTAGTTTTCATTCAGTTTTTCTGTGAAACTAACTGTTCTAAAAAGTGAAATATATTTAAAATAAAACAAAACAGAGTAAAATGATAAAAGAATATGATTTAGTCAATGGCATCCTAGGGGAAATTAAACATGGATTATTTATTCTAACACTAGAGGCCCGGTGCACAAAATTCATGCATGGTTAGGGTCGCTAGGCCTGACTGGTGATCAGAGCTGATCTGTGGGGCAACCATCAGGGTGATCGGGGAGCCCCCGCTGACACCCACCTTGGCCGGCCTGCACTTGCTGGCCCCGCCCCTAGCTGCAGCTGTCATTCTTCTCGCTCTGAGGGAGGCAACAAGCGGGTGAACCTGCAGGGCGATCAGGGGCCTCCCTGGCACTCACCTTGGCTAGCGTGGGGCCTGCTGGCTAGGGGCAGCTCCTGCATTGAACATCTGACCTCTGGTGATAAGTGCACATCATAGCAGCTAGTCATTCTGCCAGTCATTCTGCTATTCAGTAAATTTGCATATTAGGCTTTTATAATATAGGATTGTTTTTAATATAATGGTTATATCCAGGCAGTAATAACCAACATTGTATTTAGAGAGGATAACATGTTTTTTTGCCATGACATGAAAAAAGCCTCCTGCATCTAAACTATGTTCTTGTCTTCTGAGCAATGGGAATCATAAGCCAATGAATTGCACTTTTAGTGGTTGTTATGGGCTGAATTACGGTCCTCTCATTATTTAAACATTGGAGCCCTAAGCACCAATACCTCAGAATGTCACTGTATTGGAGACAAACCAAGATGGCGGCATAGGTAAACACCTGAACTTGCTGCCTCGCACAACCACTTCAAAACTACAACTAAAAGACAAAACGGACATAATCCAGAACCACAGGAAGGCTGGATAAGTGGAAATTCTACAACTAGAAGGGAAGAGAAAAGCACACTGAGACTCAGAAGAGCTGCATAAGTAAAGTGCAGAGGTACGGAGGTGCATGCGCGGAAAGGGCTGGCAACTGAGTGCTTGGAACTTACTAGCTATCAAGAACAATTGTGGAAGGAAGTGGGAAGAGATTAAGGAAGGGAGGGAGGGAGGAAGGGAGGGAGGAAGAAAGGATCGCTCTTTTGAAAATACTTTGAAGATAGAGACCTGTTTTCTATCCCCTAGTACCAGCTCTTGTCATTAAAGTAGTTTGGGATGTAAAGTCTCTCCTTTATTTCAGATCTGATATATTTTGTTCTAACTTAATAATGTCACATCAGGAAAGTAGGAAAAATGGCGGCTGAATAGAGACGTGTTCTAAGATTGGTCCTAGGGTGGAGAGTAAGAACAGCTGAGATTCGCATGGGGAGTGTCTGTTGGCAAGCTAAGGGACAGCTAAACTCCAGGAGAAGGTGGAGGAGTGCTAGGCAGGGTTCCCCTGACTTTGCAGCACCCACAGTGGCTGGGTCCCCTCCCGGAGCAGTGGGCTCAGAGGAGGAAAACTCGCCATCTTGCAAGGAAAGGAGTGTTTTAAGGCCTGACTTTCCACGACAACGGCGAACACTGAACAGCTGTGAGCACCAGAACACCGGCCCCCAATCTTCGCAAACAGACGGACTCAAACGAACTCTTCACTGCACCAAGAAAAGACCAGATTTCGCGGGGATAAGGAGAGAGAGAACTATATAACCAGACATCTGGAGAAGAGAGACCATGGGGAGACAAAGAAACAGCCCCCATAGGAAAGAAAAGCAGGCATCACCAGAAAAGGAAGTAAACGAATTCGAGGCAAGCCACCTATCAGAGAAAGACTTCAGAGAAATGGTCATAAGGTGGCTGAAAAGAATGGAAGATAAATTCGACAATATGAGTAAGAACCAAGAGGAAATGAAGAAGAACCAAGAAGAAATGAAAAATGACATCACTGTTGTAAAGAACTCAATAGAAAGCATCAAGAGTAGACTAGAAGAAACAGAGGACTGCATCAGTGAGCTAGAAGACAAGATGGAAAAAAATACCCAAGTACAACAGCTTCTAGAAACAAAAAATTAGAAAGCATGAGGAGAGCCTAAGGGAACTTCAGGACAACACGAAACAAAACAACATCCGAAAAATAGGGGTACCAGAAGGAATGGAAACTGAGCAAGGAATAGAAAACCTGTTTGAATAAATAATAACATAAAACTTCCCTGATATAGGGAAGAAAAAACGCACACAAATCCAAGAAGCTCACAGAGTCCCAAGCAAAATGAACCCCAAAAGACCGACGTCAGGCACATTATAATTAAATTGGCAAACACCAACAACAAAATAAGAATCTTAAAAGCAGCCAGAGAGAGACAGAAAGTTACATACAAAGGAACCCCCATCAGACTAGCAACTGATTTCTCAACAGAAACTCATCAGTCCAGAAGGGAATGGAGTGAAATATAAAAAGTCATGCAAAGGAAGGGTCTGAATCCAAGAATACTGTACCCAGCAAGGCTATCAATCAAAATTGAAGGTGAAATCAGGAGCTTCACAGACAAAAAAGGACTAAGGGAGTTTATCACCACCAAACCAGCAATGCAAGAAATTCTAAAGGATCTGCTGTAAAAAAAAAAGAAAAAAAAAAGAAATAGGAAGCAAAGAAGGAACACAAGGGTATAGAATAAAAATGGCAACAAATAAGTACTTATAAATAATAACTTTAAATGTAAATGGATTGAATGCCCCAATCCAAAGACACAGGGTAACTGATTGGATAAGAAAACAAAACCCATATATCTGCTGTCTACAGGAAACCCACCTCAGAAAAAAAGATGCATACAGACTGAGAATGAAGGGATGGAAAAAGGTTTTCCAGGGGAATGGAAATGAAAAAAAAGCTGGGGTAGCAATACTTATATCCGACAAATTAGATCTCAAAGTGAAGGACATAACAAGAGATAATGAAGGCCACTTCATAATACTAAAGGGAGCAATCCAACAAGAAGAAATAACTCTGGTAAACATATACACACCCAATACAGGAGCACCAAAATACATAAAAAAAAACTCCTGGAAGATATTAAAGGAGAGATTGACAGCAATACAATCATAGTAGGAGACTTTAATACCCTACTATCACCATTGGACACATCCTCTAAACAAAAAAATCAGCAAAGAAACATCAATCCTAAATGATTCACCAGATCAGATGGAATTAATCGACATCTTCAGAACATTTCACCCCAAAGCCACAGAATATACATTCTTCTCAAGTGCACATGGGTCATTTTCAAAGATAGACCATATGTTAGGACATAGGCAAAGTCTCTCCAAATTTAAGAAGATAGAAATCATATCAAGGATCTTCTCAGATCACAGTGGCATAAAACTGGAAATCAACTACAATAAAAACAATCTAAAGAAATCAAACACATGGAGACTAAACAGCATGCTATCCTACCTAATAAAAGAGCAATATGCTAATTGACCGTACCTTCGCTATGCCCACAGCCAATCAGGGCACTATGCAAATTAACCCAGCAAAGATGGCGGCCCCCACGCACTGCCCTGCCCCCCATAACTGAGGGACCCAGGCGGTGGCTGGCACAGGGGCTGCTGCTGCTCCAATCGCAATCGCTTAGCGGGACCCGGTCGGCCCGCAGCGCAGGGCGGGGGCTATCACTGAGAGGGACCCTGGCAGCCAGAGGTGTGGGTCAGGGCAGCGGCAACGCCCTCCCCATGCCACTGGCCGCTTGGGTTCCACTCAGCGATCATGATCGCTGAGAGGGACCCGGTTGGCCGGTGGAGCAGGTCGGGGGCGATCGCTGAGAGGGTCCTGGGCGGCCGGCGGTGCGGGGCGGGAGCAGTCGCTGAGTGGGACCCAGGCAGCAGGTGGCGCGAGGCGGGGGTGATGGCTGAGAGGGACCCTGGAGACCGGCAGTGCGGGGCGGGGGCGATCGCTGAGAGGGGACCTGGTCGGCTGGCGGCGCGGGGTGGGGGTGATCACTGAGCTGGACTTGGGTGGCCGGCGGTGCGGGGCGGGGTCAATCACTGAGAGGGACCCGGGCAACCAGTGGCGTGGGGCAGGGCAGCAGCAGAACCCGCTCCGCACCGCAGGCTGCCACAGCTCCAATTGCGATCGCTAAGAGGAAAACTGGTGCCGGCAGGAAAACTGGTGGCGGCAGCCAGGTGAAGGAAGGTGTATTGCACGAATCTTCTTTCAACGGGTCTCTAGTTAAACAATAACTGGGTTACCAAAGACATCAAGGAAGAAATAAAAGACAGCATGGCAACAAATGACAATGAAAACACAACAATCCAAAATCTATGGGACACAGCGAAAGCAGTCCTGAGAGGCAAGTTCATAGCTCTACAAGCCTACTGCAAAAAACAAGAAACAATGGCAATAAATTACCTAACCCTACAGCTCAAAGAGTTAGAGAGAGAGCAACAAGAAAAGCCCAGTGTAAGCAGAAGGAAGGAAATAATAAAGATCAGAGCGGAGATAAAAGACATAGAGACCAAAGAAACAATACAAAAGATCAACAAAACCAAGAGTTGGTTCTTTGAAAGGATAAACAAGATTGATGAACATCTAGCCAGGCTCACCAAGAAGCAAAGAGAGAGGACCCAAATAAACAAAATCAGAAATGAAAGTGGTGAAATAACAACAGACCCCGCCGAAATACAAAGGATTGTTACAACATACTACGAACAACTCTATTCCAACAAACTTGACAACCTGGACGAAATGGACATATTCTTAGAAAAATATAACCTTCCAAAACTCAATCAGGAAAAATCTAAACAGTTCAACAGGCCAGTAACTATGGACGAAATTGAAGCAGTCATCAAAAAGCTTCTGACAAACAAAAGCCCGGAGCCAGACGGCTTCACAGGAGAGTTTTACCAAACATTCAAGGAAGAACTAAAACCTATCCTCCTCAGACTATTCAAAAAAAATTCAAGAGGAAGGAACACTTCCAAGCTCCTTCTATGAAGCCAGCATCACCCTAATACCAAAACCAGATAAAGACAACACAATGAAAGATAATTACAGACCAATATCCCTCATGAACATAGATGCCAAAATCCTCAACAAAATCCTAGCAAATAGGCTCCAGCAGTACATCAGAAAGATCTTACACCATGACCAAGTAGGATTTATCCCAGGAATGCAAGGATGGTACAATATCTGCAAATCAATAAACGTGATACATCACATAAACAATTTGAGAGCAAAAAATCACATAGTCATATCAATAGATGCAGAAAAAGCATTTGAAAAAATCCAACACCCTTTCTTGATAAAAACTCTCAACAAAGTGGGAAAAGAAGGATCATACCTCAACATAATAAAAGCTATATATGATAAACCCACAGCAAACATCATACTGAATGGGCAAAAACCACAACCATTTCCCCTAAAAACAGGAACAAGACAAGGATGCCCTCTCTCACCACTCCTTTTTGACATAGTACTGGAAGTATTAGCCATTGCAATTAGACAAGAAGAACAAATAGAGGCATCCAAATTGGAAAAGAAGAAGTAAAGCTGTCCTTATTTGCAGATGACATGATATTGTACATAAAAAACCCAAAAGACTCCATCGAAAAACTAATAGACTTAATAAATGAATTTGGCAATGTAGCAGGATACAAAATTAATGCCAAGAAATCTATGGCATTTCTATACACCAATAGTGAATTTACAGAAAGAGAGACTAAAAAAGCAATCCCATTTACAATCACACCAAAAAAACTAAGATAACTAGGAATAAACTTAACTAAGGAGGTAAAAGACCTATACACGGAAAACTATAGGACACTGAAAAAAGAGAGAGAGGAAGACGAGGAAGACGTAACCAGATGGAAGAACATACCATGTTCATGGATTGGTAGAATCAACATCATTAAAATGTCCATACCACCCAAAGCAATCTATAGATTCAATGCACTCCCCATCAAAATACCAACAGCATATTTCACAGACCTAGAAAGAACTCTCCAAAAATTCATCTGGAATAAAAAAAGACCCCAAATAGCCACAGCAATCCTGAGAAAGAAGAATAAAGTAAGAGGGATCTCAATTCCAGACCTCAAGATGTATTAAAAAGCCACAGTTCTCAAAACAGCCTGGTACTGGCACAAGAACAGTCATATAGATCAATGGAATAGAATAGAGGATCCAGATATCGACCCAAACCACTATGCTCAATTAATATTTGACAAAGGAGACATGAACATACAATGGAGTCAAAACAGTCTTTTCAATAAATGGTGTTGGGAAAATTGGGCAGATACATGCAAAAAAATGAAACTAGATCACCAACTTACACCATACACAAAAATCAACTCAAAATGGATACAGTACTTAAACATAAGACAGGAAACCATAAAAATACTAGCGGAATCCACAGGCAACAAAATCTCAGACATATGCCAAAAGAACTTCACTGACACTGCCCCTAGGGCAATGGAAGCCAAAGAGAAAATTAACAAATGGGACTACATCAAAATAAAAAGGTTTTTGTACAGCAAAAGAAACCATCAAAAAAACAACAAGAAATCCCACTCTATGGGAGAACATATTTGCAAATGCTATCACTGATAAAGGTTTAATCTCCAACATCTACAGGCAGCTTATGCAACTTAATAAAAGGAAGATAAATGATCCAATAAAAAAATGGGCAACGGACCTAAATAGAATCTTTTCAAAAGAAGACAGAAAGAAGGCCAAGAGACACATGAAAACATGCTCAATGTCACTAATTATCCTAGAGATGCAAATCAAAACAACAATGCGGTGCCATCTCACACCTTTCAGACTGGCTATCATCAAAAAATCAACAAACGAGAAGTGTTGGCAAGGATGCGGAGAAAAAGGAACCCGCGTGCACTACTGGTGGGAATGCAGACTGGTGCAGCCACTGAGGAGAACAGTATGGAGTTTCCTCAAAATACTGAAAATGGAACTCCCATTTGACCCAGTAATCCCACTCCTGGGAATATATCCGAAGAAACTAGAAACACCAATCAGAAAGGATATGTGCACCCCTATGTTCATAGCAGCACAATTTACAATAGCTAAGATTTGGAAACAACCTAGGTGCCCATCAGCAGATGACTGGATCAGAAAACTGTGGTACATCTACACAATGGAATACTATGCTGCCATAAAAAAGAAGGAATTCTCATCATTTGCAGCAACCTGGATGGAATTGGAGAACATCATGCTAAGTGAAATAAGCCAGTCAATGAAAGAAAAATACCACAGGATCTCACTCATTTATGGATAATAAAGAACATTATAAACTGATGAACAAAAATATAGATACAGAGACAGTAAAGCATCAAACAGACTGTCAAATTACAGGGGGAAGGTTAGGGAGAGGTGGGGGAGATAAGAGATCTACTGACGGACTTGTATGCATGCATATAAGCATAACCAATGGACACAAAACTCTGGGGGGTGAGGGCATGTATGGGTGTGGGGTGTGGGGTACAATGGTAAGATATGTACACATATAATACCTAAATTAAAAAAAAAGTGAAAAGAAAAAAAAAAGGGCTGGCAACTGAGTACATGGCTGGCTTTTTCAATCTGCAGGGAGACACAAGCTCCTGACTGCTCTGAACTGCAGTTCCGGGCAAGACTCTGGGGACCCAGAGTCATATGGGGAGAAATTGGACTGTCTGGCAATGGGCGGAACTTACGGGCAGGTTTCTCTCAGAGGTGCTTGCAGCGATTACCAAGGGACACTGAGACCCAGGGTCCTCTATGCGCAGGGCTGATGGGAAGCCAATGCTGTTTGCTCCACCCTGAGACTCTGTCCCACCCCAGCTGTGTGCAGAGGGTTTTGCATATGAATGGCCTGGTCCTTTGAAACCCTCGAGGATATGAAAAAGGACCAACTAGAAATTAAGCATACACTGACTGAAATAAAGAATAATATACAGAGATCCAACAGCAGACTAGAGGATCCCAAGAATCAAATCAAAGATTTTAAATATAAAGAAGCAAAAAACACCCAACCAGAAAAGCAAAATGAAAAAAGAATTCAAAAATATGAAGATAGTGTAAGGAGCCTCTGGGACAACTTCAAGTGTACCAACATCTGAATTATAGGGGTGCCAAATGAAGAGAGAGAGAGAGCAAGATACTGAAAACCTATTTGAAGAAATAATGACTGAAACTTCCCCCACCTGGTAAAAGAAATAGACTTACAAGTCCAGGAAGCACAGAGAACCCCAAACAAAAGGAATCCAAAGAGGACCACACAAAGACACATCATAATTAAAATGCCAAGAGCAAAAGATGAAGAGAGAATAATAAAAGCAGCAAGAGAAAAAAAATTAGTTAGTTACAAACAAGGGAGCACCCATATGATTGTCAGCTGATTTCTCAACAGAAACTATGCAGGCAGTATGGGAGTGGCAAGAAATATTCAAAGTGATGAATAGCAAGAACCTACAACCAAGATTACCCTACCCAGCAAAGTTATCATTCAGAATTGAAGGTCAGATAAAGAGCTTCACAGATAAGAAAAAGCTAAAGGAGTTCATCACTGCCAAACCAGTATTATATAAATACTGAAAGGTATTCTTTAATAAGAGGAAGAATAAGAAAAAAGGTAAAGATAAAAATTATGAACAACAAATACATATCTATCAACAAGCGAATCTAAAAATCAAGTGAATAAAAAATCTGATGAACAGAATAATCTGGTAAATATAATAGAATCGGGGGCATAGAAAGGGAGTGGACTGACAATCCTTGTGGGGAAAGAGGTGTGGGGGGTGCGGGAAGAGACTATACAAAAATCATATGCCTATGGATGAGGACAGTGAGTGGGGGTAAGGGCATGGGGTGGGGTGGGAACCAGGTGGAGGCGAGCTATGGGGGGAAAAAAGAGAAACAACTGTAATAATCTGAACAATAAAGATTTAATAAAAAAATAATAAAGAATGTCACTGTATTTACACAGAGGGTATTTAAAGAGGTAATCAAATTAAAGTGAGACTATTTTGTTTATCAGTTTACTTTGTCCATCAGATTCCACATATAAGTGAAATCATATGGTCTTTCTCTTTCTCTGACTCACTTATTTCCTTAGAATAATACCCTCTAGGCCCATCTATGATGTTGCAAATGTTAAGATTTCCTTCCTTTTTACAGCCAAGTAGTATTCCATTGTTTAAATGTCCCACAACTGTTTTACCCACCCTTCTACTGATGGGCACTTGGGCTATTTCCAGATTTTGGCTAATGTAAATAATGCTGTAATGAACATAGGAGTGGATATATTCTTTTGAATCAGTGTTTTGAGTTTCTTTGAATATACTGTATTCCCAGAAGTGGAATTGCTGGGTCATAAAACATATATATATATATATATATATATATATATATATATATATATATATATATATATATATATAACAGACTGACAGCTGTTATAGCGGAGTGGGGTTATGGTTTTGGGTGAAAAATATGAAGGAATTAAGCAAAGAAAACTCATAGACACAAACAACAATATGGTGATTACCAGAGAGAATGGGGGGTGGGAGAGGTAGAAGAAGGTAAAGTGAGAATAAATTGTGACAAAAGCAGGCTTGATTTTGTGTGGTGAACACACAATACAATATACAGATGACATATTATAGAATTGTACACCAGAAGCCTATATAATTTTATTAACCAATGTCATCCCAATACGTTCAATAAAAATTTAAAAAAATTATCATTCCTAGAAAAAGTTTAAAGTGAGGCTGAGATGGACCCTAATCTCCTCTCACTGCTGTGTTTATAAGCAGAATAAATTTGGACACAAAGGAAGACAATCTGGACACACACATAAAGAGGAAAGATCTTGTTAAAAATACAGCAAGAAGGTGGCTACCTGAAAATCAAGGAGCAAAGCTTCAGAAGAAACCAAACCTGTTGACATCTTCATCCTGGACTTCTAACCTCCAGAACTATGAGAAAATGCATTTCATTTAAGCTACTTAGTCTTTGGTATTTTGTGAAGGGATAACTAGCAAACTAATACAGTGGTATTGGAGTTATCAAGTAAGTATGAATGCATGAATGTGAGGGTTGAGAAACACAGAGGCAAATTATTCTTACAGAAAAGAAACAGGCAAGAATAAATTCTGGAGAGACACATTGTAGTTTAGAAGAAAAGCTCACATAAATATGGCAACTTTGCTACCAGAATGTGATTCCAAATTGTGTTTTAGTACGATTCAATTACTTATCTACCTCAAATGCTAAAAGAAGGCCTCTCCAATAGTGTACAAACACTGCTATAAGTAGGACTTTGTTCTCAGAATCTCAAGCAGTTAGCAGAGCCTGCCAGAGAGCAGCATTCACTAAATTCTTAAAGTTTCTCATGTATTGTCTTTTGTTTACTTCAGGATTATATGCCTTGGTTCTTTGAAATATCCTTCTAAATGTTAATGTAGGCAGGCACACTGAATAAAAAGAAAAAAAACAGTTATTGAGCATTGTACTAACCAATTTATATGAATGGCCTAATTTATTCTAAGAAAACCCAATAAACTAAATATTATCATATCAATTTACAGTTGAAGACACTGAGGTTTAGAGACATTAAGCGATTTTACTAAGGCTATGTAACTATTATATGCCAAAGCCATGGTATGGACTAGAATCAGTCACACACTAAAGCATGTATTCTTAAACACGTTGCTACACTGCCACATATTTTCCAATTCTATGATTGCCAGATACAGCAAATAAAAATACAGAATGTCCTGTATCTTATCTGTCATACATAACTTGACTAATAAGTTTAGTATTATAATACATTTTATTTGGGCCCAAAATAAAAAGGACTTTTAGAAAATCAGGTCATATTTGAGTTTGGTAATTGGGCAGTAACAGCTCATCAATAATTACTGATGGAAAGTAAAGGACTGATGAAGCTTATGGAAAAAATTGGAGAATAGACAATGCTTGAAAGTTTTGCTCCATCATTTTAATTTTCCACATTCTCAAGAGAGTCAACTTTAGTCAAAAGAGGCACTCCCCTTCCTTTTTTCCAAGATTGTTAAAATCTGCAGAGTATGAAGAAATCAATGACAAACAGTGTTTCATTTCATACTAAGGGAATGTGACTGCTGTACCATATAGTAGCTGGTGATTATATTTTCTCTTCCCAACTGCCTAGGGAATTACATCACACCATTATTAATGTAATTTTTATTTTCATGACATGTGGCAGGAATATATTGAATGTCAACAATATACTGGGTACTAATTAGAATCAATAAGTTATTAAGATAATTTCAGAGAACAGTAAGGCTTAATGAATATGGCCAAGAGTTTTAGTATGATTTATACACTCACCCATCTCAGGGAAAACAAGAGGTCATGGTAAGACAAGGTTCTTAAATTTCTGATAAGAGACACAAGGGAGTATTTAAGAGATATAATAGTGGTTTTCTTATCTTGATGAAGAGTCATTTTCAGAATAGTATGTGTGACCAAATGTCAAGAAACTAAAGCAAGGTACAAGACACATTGCCTTGATTGAAATTGGGTAGATATACATGTGTTCCCACTATTGGGTCTAGCAGATAAAGTAGGTAAATTCAAAAAGAATAAACATCCCTTCTTTTCAGGGTAACAAAGTGCTTGATGTGAATATCTATAAAGTGAGAACTAACATGCGACACAGAAGTATTTAGTTACCTTAAGAAATGTCATATGCAATAGCAGGTTGATCCCTACCTAGATTTATTAGGAAGGCCTACAATTAGCTGTGCATACCCTGTTATATTGTAGATACAGAACCATTATGTTATTATAAAGAATACTATTCATTAACATTTCTTTATTCTGTAAATATGCGAGTAAGAGTAATGGGGAATAGAGTGAATAAAAAGTGGAATGTAAAAGGTCCTAGAATAATATCATTTCATTCAACATTGTTTTTGTTATATCCTTATTGAGATTTTAAAAATCAATTTCTGGTGGGGACACTGTGTGGAGTTTACATGCTCTCCTCATATCTGTGTGGGTTTACTCCTGGTATTCTGGTTTCCTGCCATAACCCAAACATGTGCATGTTTATGTTAATTAGCTTGTCTAAATTGCCCCAGTATAGATGAGTGTGGATGTATGTTTGAAGGCATCTTGCAATGAAATGATGTCGTGTCGAGGATTGGTTCCTACCTTGTGCCCTGAACTCCCTGGATAAGCTTGGGCAACCTGTGACCCTGAACTTTACATAGAAGTTTGGTGATGTCCTTTGATCAGGAATATTCTGTAGGAACTTAACTCTTGCTTAAATCAAGTAGCCTACAGTAAAATTGGTTTCCTTTTGTGTTGTTTTGCTTAAACTCACAGTTTCCAAGAATTCATGGACAACATTAAGTGAGGACTTATTGTACTCTAAATATGGAGAATTTAAGATTTGGTCTACAATCTTAATACCCCAGGAAAAATTAAAATTTAGATTAATAATTTCTGATATAATTTCTGAAATCTCCTATAATTTGCCTTCTAGGAGTTTAGAACACTCAGACTTTAGTATAGCCAGGTCAGAGCTCTCTGTCTCTGTCTTCCACATTTCAGTCCTTCAACTTTGTCCTCAGACTTTAAAACTTTTATTTCAATGCCTTTGGAAGAACTGAGTCTTAAGAAGAAAACACTTGACTTAAAAGTAGAAACTACTGATAACATTCTATAGTATGAGATTAACTTTCCAGAGGTATTTGAATTTTTAGAGAATATTTGTTTTTAGCATCAAGAAGTGAATCCTCGGCTGTCTTCGCTGTCGCGCAGACCACCCTCCTGCCCCCCCCCTGTCCCCCCCCCCCCTAGTTTCCCACAGCCACCACCCCAGGCATGGCCCAGGGCCTCGCCTCACTATGGCAGCAACAAGGCACAGCACGCTGGACTTCATGCTCGGCGACAAAGAAAACATCTGTTCTAGCCAAGGAGGATTGAATAATTTCAAAGCGGGACCATCCTAAAAGGCCTCCAGTCCATTTTCCAGGAGCAGGGGATGACCGAGTCGGTGCACACCTGGCAGGACCATGGCTACTTAGCGACCTACATAAAAACAAAACAAAACAAAATAAAAAAAAAGGGCAGCTTTGCTAATCTGAGAATTTACCCACATGGATTGGTGCTGCTGGACCTTCAGAGTTACGACGGCGATGCACAAGCCAAAGAAGTTGACAGTCTTTTGAATAAAGTAGAAGAAAGAATGAAAGAATTGAGTCAGGACACGACTGGGCGGGTGAAGCGATTACCATCCATAGTTCGAAGAGGGACTATTGACAGGAACTGGCCCACTGCTGATGGCCGCCTGGTTGAGTATGACATAGATGAAGTGGTGTATGATGAAGACTCACCTTATCAGAACATTAAAATTCTGCACTCGAAGCAGTTTGGAAATATTTTCATCCTTAGTGGAGATGTTAATCTGGCGGAGAGTGATTTGGCATATACCCGGGCCATCATAGGCAGTGGCAAAGAAGATTACACTGGCAAAGACTTGCTGATTCTGGGAGGTGGAGATGGGGGCATTTTATGTGAAATAGTCCAACTGAAACCAAAGATGGTCACTATGGTAGAGATTGACCAAATAGTGATTGATGGATGTAAGAAATACATGCGAAAAACATGTGGTGATGTCTTAGACAATCTTAAAGGAGACTGCTATCAGGTTCTAGTAGAGGACTGTATTCTGGTACTGAAGAGGTACGCCAAAGAAGGGAGAGAGTTTGATTATGTGATTAATGATTTGACAGCTGTTCCAATCTCCACATTTCCGGAAGAAGATTCCACATGGGAGTTCCTCAGACTGATTCTTGATTTCTCCATGAAAGTACTGAAACAGGATGGGAAATATTTTACACAGGGGAACTGTGTCAATTTGACAGAAGCCCTGCCACTCTATGAAGAACAGCTCCGACACCTGTATTGTCCTGTGGAATTCTTAAAAGAGATCGTCTGTGTCACTTCATACTTGGAATTGTGGGTATTTTACATTGTTTGGAAGAAAGCTAAACCATGAAGATCAATATCCCCTCATCACGTGTGCTACAAACAGCCTTCCTGACCTTCACATGCTATACATGCCATCAAAACGAGTCAGGCAATTGATTATGAATTCCTTCAAGTTTTCTTTTTAAATTATTTTTTAATTTAAAAAGGCAAATGGAAAATGTATATTTTGATGACCTAGGGTGTTGTTTTTTGAAAGTCAGCTGAAGGATGATTAGCTAGCATAGCAAAGGCTGCTAAATGCACTGAACCCTAGAATGTGATTTTTTTTTAACACTTTTTTTCCTGAGTGGGCTGTTTTTGTTTTTTTTTTTTGTTTTGGTAGACTGAATTTGGTTGTTTGGAGGAATGAACATTATTTTATTCTGGAGGGGAGTTCTTGATGGTGTTTCCAAAAAATGAATTGACTTACATGATTAAACTTTGGTGCTTTTATGAAAGTTAAAAAAAAAGAAGAATTAGAAATGCTTTGATTAAAATTACAAATGAGAAAAAAAAGGAAGTGAATCATCAATGGAAGAATTTAAATAAGGACACACTGTAATCCAGGAGAGAGTTTAAAATCTTTACTGTTGAAAGTATTACATATGTCCCCTCCCCCCCCACACATTGACTCCTTATAGCCTTTCCCCAACCCCCACCCCAGTCCTTCACCACCCTATTGTTATGGATATATGCATACAAGTTCTTTGGTTGATCTCTTCCCACCCACCTTCCCTCTGAGATTCAACAATCTGTTCTCTGCTTCTATGTCTCTGGATCTATTTTGTTCATCAGTTTATTTTGTTTATTAGATTCCACATATGAGCAACATCATGTGATACTTGTCTTTCTCTGACTGGCTTATTTGCTTAGCATAATACTCTCCAGGTCCCTCCATACTGTCTCAAAGAGTAAGAGTTCCTTTTTTGCTGATGCATAGTGTTCCATGGTGTAGATGTACCACAGCTTTTTGATCCACTCATCTATTGAAGGGCACTTGAGCTGTTTCCTGATCTTGGATATTGTAAATTGCACTGCTATGAACATAGGGGTGCATATGTTTTTCATGGTACTCTTCAAATCACAACACACATCTATGAATATCCATGAGTAAGGCCATTCCTATTAATTGCAATGAAAGGTTTTAAGTCCTTTTGAATTCAGCAGCCAATAAAGCATTTTAAGCAAACTGTGGATTTAAATATCATGAGCACAAAGATCCACAGCCTATGTTTATCTGCCTACTGAAAATACAGATAATGTCTACACCACTGGTTCCTAAATGGCAGTCTTCAACTAGGTGCCAAAAGACCTGTGTCAAAGTGAAATACAAAAAAAAAAATTAAAAAAAATAGGAACAATGATGTGGGTAATATTTTTATTTGATATTTGGTCTATGTTACTTTTGTTGGTGTTAAATAAACATTTCTTTTATCAAGTATAAGTAGATAGCATTAAATATCTAATTATTTGGCAGAATAGAAAAATGAGTAGCCTTGCAGCCTTATTTTGGTCAAATAATCCTTTCTTGAAGCTGAATAATCAATAAAATTTTGAAATCTTGGAATTATTCTTCTTCACAGCTCTAAGGCAATTTATCAACTCTGGAAATACCATAAGTGATATTAAGGGGTGCAAATGGGGTGCTCAGTGGTAAGCAGTAGGCAGAAGAACTGGGGAGAAATTAGTCAAACTGTCAAAAAGACCAATTAACTAAACTGTCTCTGAAAAGAATTTGGCTCTCCCAGTCTCTAAAGATCCTTAAAGTGTCTGTCTTTGGACTTTAGCACTAAAAGGTGCACTTGTCATCCTTCACTTGCACCATGCATTTTAAGGGCTTTGACATGCTAGAACATTTTATCCTGAAAATAATTTAAAAATCTATACTAAGTGAAATAAGCCAGTCAGAGAAAGATAAATATCACATGATCTCACTCATTTGTGGAATATAATGAACAACATAAACAGATGAACAAAAACAGATCCACAGACAGAGAAGCATTGATCAGACTGTCAAACCTCAGAGGGAAGGTAGGGGAAGGTGGAGGTAAGGGAAAGAGATCATCCAAAGGACTTGTATGCATGCATATAAGCATAACCAATGGACACAGACAACAGGGGAGTGAGGACATGAGCAGGAGGGAAAGGGGGGGCTATGGGGGGATAAAGACACATATGTAATACCTTAATCAATAAAGAAAAAGAAGAAAAAATAAAAATAAAATGTTTCATACCATAAAAAAACAACAACAATCCTATCTAATAAAAGAGTAATATGCAATTTGACCATACCTCAGCTACACCACAAGACACGCCCACCAGTCACACCCACCAGCCAATCAGGATCAAATATGCAAATAAACCCAAGCAAGATGGCTACAGCCACAGAGAGCAGAAGGGAGGCTTGGGTTTCCCAGGCAATGGAGGAAGCCAAGCTTTCTGCCTGCCCTTGCTGGCTTAGGCCTCCACTCAAGGCTACAAAGTTTCAATTATGGAGGTAAACAAATCCAAACAGAAATGGCGGCATGGAGCTGGAAAGAGCAGGAGGCAAGGTTTGCCCCCGGCAATGGAAGAAGCCAAGCTTTCCGCACACCCTGGCCGGCTCAGGCCTCCGCTTAAGGCTACAAAGTTTCAATTATAAATTCCAACAGAAATGGCTGCTGCCACGGAGCAAGCAGAAGGCTTGGCTCCTCTCCAGGCTACAAAGTTTCAATTGTAGAAGATACATAAACCCCAGATATCAGGGCCTCCACTTGGGTTGCCAGGGGGGCGTGGCCAGCCTTCAAACCACCACAGGCCCCTCGCCCAGGCCACCCCATGCCCCAAGGGAACCCCCACCCTGATCCAGGACATCCTTCAAGGCAAACCAGCCGGCCCCCACCCGTGCACCAGGCCTCTATCCTATCTAATAAAAGAATAATATGCAAATTGACCATCACTCCAACACACAAGATGGCTACCCCCATGTGGTCAAAGATCCTGCCCCCATGTGGACACAAGATGGCCACCACAAGATCGCCAGCAGGAGAGGGCAGTTGGGAGGGACCAGACCAGCAGAGGAGGGAAGTTGGGGGTGATCGGGCATTCAGAGAAGGGCAGATGGGGGGTTACCCAGGCCTGCAGTGGAGAGCAGTTGGGAGGAACCAGGCCTGCAAGGGAGGGCAGTTGGGAGCGATCAACCCTGCAGGGGAGGGCAGTTAGGGGTGACCAGGCCGGCAGAGGAGGGAAGTTGGGGGCAAACAGGCTGGCAGGGGAGCAGTTAGGCCTCAATCAGGCTGGCAGGGGAGTGGTTAGGGGGTGATCATGCTGGCAGGCACAAGCGGTTAGGGGCAATCAGGAAGGCAGGCAGGCGAGCAGTTGGGAGCCAGCAGTCCTGGATTGTGAGAGGGTTGTCCGACTGCCCGTTGATCCCAGTGGGATCGGGTCTAAACGGGCAGTTGGACATCCCTGGGTGGTCCCAGATTGGAGAGGGTGCAGGCTGGGCTGAGGGGCCTCCCTCCCCCATGCACGAATTTCGTGCACTGAGCCTCTAGTCAAAATAATAAACATTTGCTATGAAAAAAAATCTATCAAATATATAGGGTATAAAAAAGAAAGAAACTGTGGGAAGAGGGGGAAAGCAGAGATCTAGCTGCCTGACTCTTTCCAGTGAAATTTGGGAGGAAAGTAAGTTTGACTTGGGATACAGAGATTTTAAAAAACCAGTCCTTTCTATTTGGACTTTACTAGCCTAGTCAATAGCTCTTGTTATTGTCTCACTCATTCTGCTGCATTAGAGGTTGGGGATGGTGGTGCTGGTTTAAAAAGCTGAGGCTGGTCACTGTAGGCTCATTCACCCCTCTTAGTAAATTCACCTTTGGGCAATTTTCCAGAAGGCATTGAATGGAACAGAGGAGTAGGGGGAGGAAACATGTTGAAGCTATAGCTCACAGGGGTGGTCCAAGCCAGATGTCTGTTGTGAATGTCTTGCTGGTACACCCACACAACTGTTTATTTTTGGCAACTAATCTGGACAATTGACTTCATATAAATTGGTGCCAAACACCTGCCTTCAGCCAATACAGACAGCTAGGAACAGAGGCAGAATAGCCAGCCATCTATGCAAGTGTATTTTCAGAGATGGCAAAAAAAAGCCAATGACAGAAAAATATACACATATGTGTATGCACATGTATTTTATCCCTTTACTATCAATCTAAGTTCTTTTGCCAGAGTCCTTTCATTTCACATTGAAATATTAGCCTTTAACTGCAAAGTCATTATTTTTTAAATATTTTTATTGATTTCAGAGAGGAAGGGAGAGGAAGAGAGAGATAGAAACATCAATGATGAGAGGGAATCATTGATTGGCTGCCTCCTGCATGTTGGACCAAGCCCACAACCCAGGCATGTGCCCTTGACCAGAATCGAACCTGGGACCCTTGGGTCTGCAGGCTGATGCTCTATCCACTGAGCCAAACCAGCTAGGGCTTTGCAAATTTATTTTTAGGAGAGAGAAGACATTTATACTAAGCTGTAAATGACTAGTAGCAGAACCTTTCTCCAAGATAGCATCTTTTAAAAATATTTTTTATTGATTTCAGAGAGGATAGGAGAGGGAGGGAGGGAGGGAGAGATAAAAAATATCAATCATGAGAGAGAATCATTGATCGGCTACCCCCTGTCTACCCCACACTGGAGATTGAACCCACAAGCTGGAATGTTCCCTGACCAGGCATCTAACCATGTCTTCTTGGTTTATAGATCAATGCTCAACCACTGAGCCATGTCAACTGCCCAAGATAGTATTTTGAGAAGCATATGCTGATTAAACACTAAAAAGGAAGAAGTTTTAGTCTCAGAGGAAGAAAAAAGATAAAGGGGCAATAGAGTTATAGTAGAAAACTTTTAGCTAGTTTGACAAGTGTCAGCTTCATGAACAAAATGTGATTTAGTAGTATCAGGAGATGGAAAGTATCTGGCCAGTAAATATGGATTATTATGGGATATAAAAATGAAATAATTTAATTTATCATTAGCAATCCTATAATCAAAAACAATTGGATTGCCAACCTTTTTATTTTGATGACACACATAAACTAATTACTAAAATTCTGCAGCATACCCAAAATATATTTTTTTACAATCTGTCAAAAAATAGGTATAATTTTCATTTAGTCACACTGGACATTGTGTTGGCTGTTGTCGTTATTTTACTTTATTTTATTTTATTTTTTCATTATGTTGACACTCTAAGGAAAAAGATGTCAGTGCTCCTGACTAAATTGTTAGGTATTGCATGTTTTATAAATTCTTGTAGCATACTGGTGTGCAAATTGCTGATCTAAAATAATAATGTTATATTTCTCTATCTTCTTACCACATGGTCCAAAAAGAATTTGTCAGAAATAAAAGATATAAACCAACTTCATGTTTCTATAATACTTTATAGTTTGCAAGGTTCTTTAATATTTATTCTCTCAATTAAACATAATTGGAGATGTCACATCGCCATAAACTGAATGGAATTTACTGAAAAATAATAAAACAAAATTAATTATTTGTCTGAGAATGTTTCTAAACCAAGAAAATTATACAGTGTCCTTTCTTTTGAAATACTTGCACATTTTCTGAATTTTTGTCTGCGGTTTTAACTTGCAATCATAGATGATGAACCTGTTATTAAACTTGCTTGCGGCTAATGTCAGTTTATCCCCAAGCATCAGACGCCAGATGTTTTCAGTAAGAAGAAAATTAATGGCCTAAATAATGAATCAATTGAGGAGCAGTGGCCATAATCCATCTGCTCTTTAAACCCAGGCCCTAAGTCAGGCTGGCTTCTGGCTACACAGAATATTAATCATTTGAAGAGTTAAATGGAGAACTCAAAAGCCATTGAAGTAAGATGCCTCCAGGCGCCCCCAAGCCACTCCTTCTATAGGCTGGGCTTTGTACTAGGAATGAATAGGGAACAAAAAGCAGGAGAAAGAGAAAGAGCCACATAAAATGGATAATTTGGATTGACTGACCTTGTGTACCCAAGGAGAGAATGACTAAATATGGACAGTTGGAAATCCAAGCCAACCCTCCTCTATTTGGATGAAATAACATTCCCTAAATTTATAATCCATTTTGAAGACAGCTAAATCATTTATTTATTGGATTTTATCTCATTTGTCATTGTTGTCCTAATTCCGTTAGCATTCACTTCCAATATAAATACTGATCTTTTACTGTGGTTTGATGTGATGAAGCAGTGTGTATTGAACAAAAATTATATATAGTAATTTTCTGAGAATTTGAGGCTTCAAGCCTATGTCCTTTTGCTTTTTATTTCTATTTATTTTGGATATTTGAAAAGCAAGCAGAGGGAGGCAATGGATGACATAATCAGGCACTTTCTGAAACGGTGATATGTGACCTAATTGTTTCCCTTTTAAAGTCCAGAAACAACTTATTTCATAGGCTGTAAAGATATCATACAAAGTGGCTTTGATACTTCCTTTAAAAAATTTAAAAAATATATAGGATGGAAAAAGGATAGCTAGTAATCCAGCTAGATAATTGATGATAGATAGATGATAGATAGATAGTTGATAGAGATAGATAGATATGATATGATAGCTATAAATATGGAGAGTTCAGAAACTAAATTACTTGATCTCAACCTCTATTACCTCAGATCTTTCAAAATTTCTGAGAACAGTTGAAATGGTGGTGCTGAGCATACTGGAAAAAATTTGCAACAAGTGCTTTCTTTACCTATTGCTGCTTTCACATGCAAACTATTTAGGTATCAAAAACATGAGAAATTAGAAAAAATCCAACCAAGATTGCTAGAGAAGGAAAAAATAGAAGATAATAAAAAATAATAGAAACAATTTGCCTTTGTGGAGCCACTGACCAGAAAAATGAATGCAAAGTAAGTGACTGAGTGCACTGTATGGGCACCATGTCAAAACATTCAGGACAAGCCGAAACCGGTTTGGCTCAGTGGATAGAGCATCAGCCTGCAGACTGAAGGGTCCCAGGTTCAATTCCGGTCAAGGGCATATATCTTGGTTGCCGGCACATCCCCGGTAGGGGGCGTACAGGGGGCAGCTGGTCGATGTTTCTCTCTCATCGATGTTTCTAGCTCTCTGTCCCTCTCCCTTCCTCTCTGTAAAAAATCAATAAAATATATTTAAAAACAAACAAACAAACAAACAAAAAACATTCAGGAAAGGAAGCTAAGACCCCTGACCTTTAGGATAGCTATGTAGATTAATTTGTGTAATATTGCATGATAACCTTAAGTGGAAATGATGCCTCTAGGCCAGTGATGGGCAACCTTTTGAGCTTGGTGTGTCAAACTTCGCCAAAAAACTGAGCATAATTCAGGTAGTGTGTCACTTTGAGGAAAAAACATTATTTCATGATATTTATAGTTTAAATAGCATAAATGTATAATTGTTATATATAATTGTATTTAATAAACCAAAAACTAAATATTTAACTTACCTGCTTAGTGACTTCTTTGTTCATCTGTCAGTCGGTTTCTTTTGTTGGTCTTGATATTATTTAGCTTGTGTGTGGTGCCTTGAACTAAGATAAGTGAGGGGGAGGGGGAATTCTTTAACTAACCTGCTTATTAGTGACTTTTTTGTTGCTGAATTTCATTGGCTAAATCTTCAGTTGAAGGTTGGTATTTTGTACACTTCAGGCCCAAGCAAGCGCTACTAACTTCATCTGTCAATCTGTTTCTTTTGTTGGTTTTGATATTATTTAACGCTGAGAATAAGGCCTCACAAAAGTATGTAGAGGGAAAAATTGTGAGTAAATCCATTGCTATATTTTTCAGGGTGCTAAAAGTGTCTGGTAGTTGGTTCCAGGCACTCCAAATTTTCTGTTCATAGTGGCACTCCTCTTGATTCTCCAAGCGGCACCTTTCCAGATTCTCAAGCTTTGACCTCAAGTCGACAAACACCTGAGCCCAGATACTGTCTTGAAATTCTGCAAGTTGCATCTCCAAATCATCAATTTGCATCCATTGGAAACCATTTAATTCCAAACTACTGTAGACTACTACATCAGGATACTTAATTATTTTCATGGTCTGTTCTAGACTTCTAAATTGACTAAATCTATCACTAAACTGGTCAAGTAATGAGTCTAAAACATGCTGGTACTTCATATGCAAGAGTTCCATTTCATTTTGTACAGCTGCACTGGCCTTCTCAAAATATTTTGTTACTTGAGGAAAATACTTATAAGTTTTAGTTTCTACATCTCGCTTGAAAATTTTAACTTTACTTTCAAAAGCCTTTAAGTATCCAAACATAACATCAATACTTTTGCCAAAACCTTGTAACTTTAAGTTCAGTTCATTAATATGAACAGAGAGATCTGTAAAAAACATCAGGGTGTTGACCCACTTATCATCATTAAGCTGAGGAAAGTTTCCCAGATCCTTGTCATCAAGAAATACCTTAATTTCTTCAAAGCACTCCACAAAGCGCTCAAGAACTTTGCCTCGGCTCAGCCATCTTACATTATTGTACATCAGCAGTCCACTGTAGGTGGAATCAACCTCCAGTAAAAGTGCCGAAAATTCTCGCTTGTGAAGGGGGCGAGCAGCTATTAAATTAACTATTTTTGTAACAACTGACATTAAGTCATTTAACTCGGTGAATCCTGCCTTGGCACATAAAGCCTCCTGATGGATAATACAATGAAAAGGCACAATCAGATGTCCAATAGCTTCTTTAAACAATTTGACAAATCTGACTTTTTCCCCCCACCATATTTGGTGCCCCATCTGTTGTCACTGACACAACTTTAGAGATATCAATGCTTAGGTCACGAAATGTTTGTATAACAACCTTACATATTTTGCTTCCTGATTTACTTGTTGACACTGATACTAACTTTATCAACTCTTCTCTCATTGTGAGACCATCAGAATATCGACCAATAATGGCCAACTGAGCATGGGATGTGACATCAGTAGTTTCATCAAGAGAGATAAAAAATATTAACACTTCCTTATGTCTCTCTTTAATTGATGTTGTACATTTGTGTTCAGTCTCATTATTCGGTCTTTTATGATATTGCTACTGAGTGGTAACTCAGATATTCTCTTAATAATTGCATCTTTATTCTGCATATTGTGAAATAGAACTGGTGCACATCTTAGGAGAGTTTCTTTAATAAATTCTCCCTCACTGAGCGCTTTTCCATGCTGAGATATAGAGTGAGCAATGCTCAAACTTGCAGATGTTAAATTTGTAGAGCCTTTCATAAATTTAAGGATGGAATTAGATTGGCTCTTATAAAGGTGTAGCTGCCTGGAAATGTATTCCTTCCTTTCATCCTCACTTTTTTCCAAGAGCTGGGAAAGATTAGTTTCAAAATGTCTATTTATATTCCACGTTCTGCTTACTACCGTTTCAGTACATAGAACGCAAAATGATGTGCCATTTGTTTCTATAAAGCCATACATCTCGGTCCATGTCTCTTGAAAGGGTTGGCCACTGCTACTACCACTTCCTTTACTTAACCTTAGTTTTTTATTTTTTGTGTTCTCCATCAGGGGGGCAGTGACAGAAGATAGAATTATAGATAGTTTGTTAGGCCTGCAGGCAATTAGGGGTTAACTAGCCTAACTAACCACAAAATGGTGCATATAACTGTCTTTTAGGAAAGGGCAGGGTTAATAAGCAGAAATAGGGGTTAATAAGGATGCATAACAGTAATAGTGGTGAAATGGAGTCTGCACTATGGAGCAAGATGGTGTTCCTTATGTGAATTAAAATGGCTGCCGCTATTTCTAATGGCGGGAAACAGCACCCATAGCACGCCACAAACCCTCGCCTCTCCCAGCCTCCCCCTCACTTATCTCAGTAATGATGAATTAGAAATCCATGACCCCCCAGAACAGTAGATAATGGTTGCTGTGGTTAACTGTTATTTGGTTACTGGTAATGGCAGGGCCCCCAGAGATGTGTCCCCCTCTGCATTCTGCTGCTCCCTTCTCTGCTGGCAGAAGTGAGGGCAAAGATCCCGGCTTAACCTGGAAGTCCCAGAACTAGATGCTCTGTGCCGAACTTCTGTTGTTTTGGCCTACAGACCTCCGGCACAGAGTGTCTAATAGGGGAGGATGAAACATTTGCGACTAGAGTCTTGGAGTTAGAGTCTAACTCCAAACTATAGTCGCAAATGTTTCATCCTCAGGAGCAGCAAATGTTTCATCCTCGGCATGCAGCTGCCTCAGTGGCCGCGTGTCATCAGAAATGGCTATGCGTGTCAGTGCTGACACGCGTGTCATAGGTTCGCCATCACTGTACTAGATAAAAAAACTATTCCTAAAATATTAACAAAACTTTATTAATAGTTCATCTCATAGTAAAATTTACTTAATATAAAATAAATCCAAAGCAGTCATATTTCTGTCCAAAAATTAAAAATAAAATGTTATCAAGACTACATTAAAAAATTTTACAAAAACCTCATAATAATACAAAAAAGAGATTAATAGAATAATATCTTAAAAGAAATATCCTATAAGTAAATTACATCAAGCCTTAATTGCTTTAAAATTTTTACTCAAATATTAATTTTCATTTATAATACTAATAACACAACACCCATAAAATCTTATAGTATCAAAATAAGCCAAAGGAAAATTATTTAGACAAAAATCAAAAGGATCCCAAATCTAATTTACAGAAAAGATTTCTTTATTAACCTTTGGTCGAGAATATGTTTGTATATTTCCAGAAAAGCCCATATGGATTCCTGCAACAACAGATCCCAAGGAGGACCTAATAGAACTGTTCCAGCCACAGAGTGGGCAGTGGCCCACAAGAACAAAGGTAAAATAGTCCAGAAATAAATATAGTAAAGACTCATTACCACACTAGCAGTTAGCAGCTATACATTACTACAGGTTGCCTAGGACCAAGGACAAGGAAGGTCAGTATGCGTGCTTCCAGATCATGTGTACACACCCTTCTACATAAAAGTCAAAATATTTAATGTTTTGTATTCTACCGGGACCCTTGACTTAGGGGCTTACTTTATTTCTAACATAGGGAATAGTATTAACTACCACATTAAAGGAATCATTACCTCAGGCATTAACCATTTTTACAGATATATCCAGTTCTAGAAAGGCTAGATCTACTACAGCAGGGAAGCAAAGGTCCTTCAAACCCCTTATATTTCAGTAGAAATGCAAGCTCTTATTTATGCCTTAACAGATTTTACTATGGAGCCCATCAACCTATAGTAATAGTACTTATATGGTAAGTATAGCAAAAATTATTAAAACAGCTACTATAGGGCACACTAATTCAAAAGAATTTTTCATTTAATTTTCAGTCTTTAAAATGTTATTTAAGAACGACAATTTCCATATTTTATTAGAAGCAATATTCTCAGTATATTATCGACCTTCCTGTACCAACTTTAGGGGTAAATCCCCAAGGACTTAAATCTAATAAAATCTGGCAAAATATATATCACTCAGTTGTATAAATAACCAATCATACTCTTAAAATCATTTACTAAAAAACAAAAAGGGGGAGACAGTTTTTATGTGTCACCTCAAGAGAAGCTCAATCATGCTTTTTAGAGTTTAAAAATTTTTAAATTGTGATACAAAGGATCGTACAGCAGGTGAAAGGCATCGGGCCTCCTGTACAATTGCCTCCACCGAGTCAGCTAGGTGGAAGGAAGCATAAACCAGACAAGAGTTTTATCAGATTCAATAATAATGTGGGGAAGAGGTTGTGTTTTATATCTTTCCAGAAGGAGCAATGTAGCCAATTCAGGTGCCAGAGAGTTACGTGTGTCACCACAATGGACTCAGACAAGCTCCTGTGTCCCTTCACTCAAAAGGACTAAGTACTACCCTAATGACAGCAAAGCGGAGGAAGAAGAAAACTAAAAGCTATGCAAGGGACTGAGGTGCCAACATAGAGTCATCTAAAGAAGTTAATGACTCAAGTGCAGCAGATTATAGAAAAACAAGAAGTTGAAGCTATTTTTCCAACCATGTTCCTGAACATGCTAGCATCTGTTAGCTACCAGTCTTATGCAAAGTCTAGTGCAGCCAAGTCCAAGGACTCTAAGTAAATATAC
This sequence comes from Cnephaeus nilssonii, assembly GCF_951640355.1. Classification (NCBI taxonomy): domain Eukaryota; kingdom Metazoa; phylum Chordata; class Mammalia; order Chiroptera; family Vespertilionidae; genus Cnephaeus; species Cnephaeus nilssonii. Next base: position 31,449,478 of record NC_137071.1, read on the forward strand.
ACCAGCAGCACAAGAGACTTTCTTTCATTTAGTAGCTAAAAATGTTAACATGTCCATAATTTTGATTTCTCTCTTATTGTTTTGTTATTATTTAATAGCCAGAGTTTTGCTTTTGACATTCAAGTTTTGAAAATGATAACATGTATGTCATTTAGTTTTGCATTGACATTGTTTGCAATTGTTTTAATATTAGAGCTTTATTATTAATACTAGAGGCCCAGTGCATGATTGAATCATGCACGTGTAGGGTCCCCTACACGATATCGCTTTCGATCGCGGGGGAGCTGGGTGCCTGTCTTCTGGTGCACCAGGCCTTTCAGAAGCCTCTGGCGCGGCGAAGGCTTCTGAAAGGCCTGGTGCCTGAGTGGACAGGCACCCAGCTCCCACGCTTTTGCTTTCGATCGCAGGGGAGCTGGGTGCCTGTCCGCTGGTGCACCAGGCCTTTCAGAAGCCTCCAGCGTGGCAGAGGCTTCTGAAAGGCCTGGTGCCTGAGCGGACAGGCACCCAGTTCCCACGCTTTTGCTTTTGATAGCTGGTGCACCAGGCCTTTCAGAAGCCTTCAGCGTGGCAGAGGCTTCTGAAAGGCCTGGTGCCTGAGCGGACAGGCACCCAGCTCCCACACTTTTGCTTTCGATCGCAGGGGAGCTGGGTATCTGTCTGCTGGTGCACCAGGCCTTTCAGAAGCCTCCAGCGTGGCAGAGGCTTCTGAAAGGCCTGTTGCCTGAGTGGACAGGCACCCAGCTCCCACGCTTTTGCTTTTGATCACTGGTGCACCAGGCCTTTCAGAAGCCTCCCCTGCTTTTGATGGTGCGCGGTGGGATGTGAGCTCGCTGCCCCAGAGGCCCCTTCTGTGCTGCAGGACAGCCATGGTGCAGACGCTGAGCTTGAGCCACTGATGGCGACGCGAACTCAGCATTCCGCTGGCCCAATCGGCCACCCCGGCCACCCCGAGTCCCGCCCCTCCGCACCTCCTGGCCAATCGCGGGCATAGCGAAGGTACGGTCAATTTGCATATTTGTCTATTATTAGGTAGGATTTTCTTCACTGAACTTGGTTCTTTCTTTTCTTAATTCCCACCTCCCTACCTCAGCCTGGTTCAACCTATGAGGCTGGTCCTGACAGGCTTTGAGCATTTTTTCATATGTCTCTTGGCCATTTATATGTCCACTCTGGAGAAGTCTCTATTTAGGTCCTTTTCCCATTTTTAAATTGGATTATTTGTATTTCTTTTGTTAAGTTGTATGAGTTCCTTATATATTTTGGAAATTACCCCCTTATCAGAGGTATCATTGGCAAATATGTGGCCATGCAGTGGGCTCTCTTTTCATTTATTTTATTTTATTTTATTGTTTAAAGTATTACATATAGTAGTACATATATCTCTTTTTTCCCCCATAGACCTTCCCCCAGGCTCCCCTACCCCCTGTCACATGCCCTCATCCCACCCCCCCCCAGTGTCTTCTGTCCATTGGTTGTGCTTAGATGCATGCATACAAGTCCTTTGGTTGATCTCGTTCCCCCCCTCCCAAACACTCCCCAGCCTTCACGCTATAATTTGATAGTCTGTTTGGTGCTTTACTGCTTCTGTGTTTATCTTTTTCTTCATCGGTTTATAATGTTCTTTATTATCTACAAATTAATGAGTTCATGTGGTATATTTCTTTCATTGACTGGCTTATTTCACTTAGCATAATGCTCTCCAATTCCATCCAGGTTGCTGCAAATGTTAAGAATTTCTTCTTTTTTTAAAATTTCTTTATTGATTAAGGTGTCACATATTTGTACTCATCCCCCCATTCCCATCCCACACCCCTCCCCACGGATGCCTCCACCCCCCTGTTGTACTTAACCATTGGTTAGGCTCATATGCATGCACACAAGTCTTTTGGTTTATCTTTCCCCCTTACCCCTACCCTCCCCTCCCCTCCCTCTGAGGCCCGACAGTCCGGTCGATGCCTCTTTGTTTCTGGGTCTGTTCTTGTTCATCAGTCTATGTTGTTCATTTCCCATAGATGAGTGAGATCATGTGTTACTAGAAATATACTTATAAGAACTGAATGTGAGACGAGCAATAATAGTTATGCTGACATGCAAATGAATCAGTCTATAGTGAGTTTCTTTCTGGACCAACAGTTCTTTTGAGACCCAATTTCAATGTCCACCAGTTCCTTATGTGTACATGTCAGCACTGACATTACAGTTCTGGATGGTGGACAAATGGTGGTAATGCAGGTCCGACTCCCTCTGGTTTGGTCTCGCCCGGACCCAGGGGCGTGGCCTCCCCCGGACCCAGGGGCGCGTGGCCTCACCTGGACCTGGGGGCACGCAGCCTCACCCGGGCCCGGGATCCAGCCTCACCCGGACCCAGGGACGAGTGGCCTCACCCGAACCCAGGGGCACGTGGCCTCACCCGGACGCGGGGGCGCGTAGCCTCACCTGGACACAGGGGAGTGCGGCCTCACCCGGATCCAGGGGCGCGTGGCCTCGCCCGGACCCAGGGGTGCACGGCCTCACCCAGACCCGGGACTCAGCCTCACCCTGACCCGGGTCCAAGCCTCGCCTGGACCCAGGGGCGCGTGGCCTCACCTGGGCCCGGGACCCAGTGGGGCTTCATCTTCTTGATCCCAATTCCTGTCGGTCAATTCCCTCTCAGCAATTCCTTCGGCCATTTCCTCAAAGTTCCGGAGCAGCTGCCATGGAATTCGTTGGGTGGCGGGCTCGGCGAAGCTCCAGTGCACCTGGTGCGTGGCGGCGGGATGGTCCTAGGTCACTGCGGCGGCACTAGGGTCTGCAGCGGTGACCAGTCGCCGGGCAAGCGCTCCTGGATCCAGGACCCAGCTGGGCCTCGTTTTCCCGATCCCAACTCTCATCGGTCAATTCCTTCTCAGCAATTCCTCCGGCCATTTTCTCAAAGCTCCGGGGTGGCTGCCGTGGAACTCGCTGGGCAGCGGGCTCGGTGAAGCTCCCGTGCGCCAGGTGTGCGGCGGCGGGCTGGTCCGAGGTCGCTGTGACAGCGCTCCGGTGTGCAGCGGTGGCCAGTCGCCGGGCGTGCGCACCTGGCCACTTCCGGGGCGCTGAGATTCTCGAAGTATTCGGAGGTCAGCAAGCGCGGAGTTTCCCAACCCATGTCTCCCAGGGGCTCATCTGTCCATGCTCGGCAGCGAGCGGAGCCATCTCCTCGGCCGGAGACCACCGGGGGAACTGCGCCGAGCACGTTCCAGGCCGCCATTGTGTCGCCAGAGCAATAGTTCTTAAAGTGTGATCTTTGGCTCACTGGAATCAGCATCATCCCGTGTCCCCCTCTCTTTTATTATAGTTGTAGAGCATCCGTTCAGCCAGCCCTCCGGTGGTTCTGGATGGTGTCTGCTCTGTTTTCCAGTTGTAGTTTCAAAATTGTTGTGGTAGGCAACAATCAGGCATCCGCCCTATGCCTCCATCTTGGTCCTCCTTTGTGTAGTTAAGTCTTGATTGTTGTTGGTGTCACTGGGAGGAATTGACCTCCAGGCCAATTGGCTGTGAGGACCCGCTGTATCTATAAAGGAAGAATTGCTGTGCTGTAGACACGTTTCTGGGCCAGAACTTGTTCCAGTAGGGCTTTGGCGCTCACTGAGTCTGCCTCTTGAATGTGTCCCTTATGCGAGTGGTTGAAATCTGGTGTTATCTCACACCGACCACTAGATGCCCTCATTTCTGGGTCTCCAATGGGGTGCAGGTCAGCTACTGTCTGAGACCACTCAGCAGGAGTTACAGCAAAAACTGCAGTTTTCTCCTCTTTGCTTGAGTGGTTTTGGAGCAGTCTGACTGGAACTGCAGTTTATTTGGTTAAGCTGCCACAGGGCAGGCCATTTATATGCAAAAGCTGCTGTTTGGAGCCTGCGCGGGTTTGTAGAATGTGCGGGGTGGGTCTCAGGGCGGGGTGGGGTCCCAGAGCGTCACTAGGCTAGGGCGTGGCAAACAGCAATGGCTGCTAGTTTGCCTCTTCTGCCTTTCCACATTTCCAATTCCCTGCGTCCCACGTTCCAGCGCAGTAAACACTGATTGCTGGGCTCACCTCTGCAAGAAAGTCACTCTCACTTTCCGACACGATGGCCGAGAGTACAGCATCTCCCCGTAGGTGTCTGGGTCCCCCGCGTGTCCCCAGAAACTGGATTTCAGAGTGATTGGGAGCTTATCTCCCTTCAGGTTGAAAAAAAAGCCTCGCATCCCGTCACCCGCCACCAGCATGATTCACGTTCCTCTGTACCTCAGACCAAGTGTTTATTCTTTCTTTTTCCTTCTTAGTTGTAAATCTACCATTCAGCCAGCTTTTCTGTGGTTCTGGGAGGTAGACTCTTTGTCTTTTACTTGTATTTTTGAAATTCTTGTGCGCGGCACAGTTTAGTTGTTTAACTTTGTCGCCATCTTGGTTCTCTCCAAGAATTCCTTATTTTTTATGGCAGAATAGTATTCCATTGTGTATATGTACCATAATTTTCTGATCCATTCATCTGCTGATGGGAACTTAGGGAGTTTCCAAATCTCAGCTATTGTAAATTGTGCAACTATGAACATAGGGGTGCATATATCCTTTCTGATTGGTGTTTCTAATTTCTTATGATATATTCCTAGGAGTGGGATTAATGGGTCAAATGGGAATTCCATTTTTAGTTTTTTGAGAAAACTCCATACTGTTCTCCACAGTGGCTGCACCAGTCTGCATCCCCACCAGCAGTGCACGAGGGTTCCTTTTTCTCCGCATCCTCGCCAACACTTGTCCTTTGTTGATTTATTGATGATAGCCATTCTGACAGGTGTGAGATGGTACCGCATTGTCGTTTTGATTTGCATCTCTTGAATAGTTAGTGACTTTGAGCATGTTTTCATGTGTCTCTTGGCCTTCCTTCTATCTTCTTTCAAAAAGATTCTATTTAGGTCTGTTGCCCATTTTTTTATTGGATCATTTATCTTCCTTTTATTAAGTTGTATAAGTTGCCTGTAGATGTTGGAGATTAAATCTTTATCAGTGATAGCATTTGCAAATATGTTCTCCCATAGAGAGGGCTTTATTGTTGTTTTGTTGATCATTTCTTTTGCTGTGCAATAGCTTTTTATTTTGATGTAGTCCCATTTGTTTATTTTCTCTTTAGCTTCCATTGCCCTAGGAGCAGTATCAGTGAAGAAGTTCTTTCGGCATATGTCTGAGATTTTGCTGTCTGTGGATTCCTCTAGTATTTTTATGGTTTACCGTCTATGTTTAAGTCCTGTATCCATTTGCAGTTTATTTTTGTGTATGGTGTAAGTTGGTAGTCTAGTTTCATTTTTTGCATGTATCTGTCCAATTTTCACAAAACCATTTGTTGAAGAGACTGTCTTGACTCCATTGTATGTTCAGACTTCCTTTGTCAAATATTAATTGAGCATAGTGGTTTGGGAAGATATCTGCATTCTCTATTATATTCCATTGGTCTCTATGTTTGTTCTTGTGCCAGTACCAGGCTGTTTTTAGAACAGTGGCTTCGTAATACAGCTTGAAATCTGGTATTGAGATCCCACCTACTTTATTCTTCTTTCTCAGGATTGCTGTGGCTATTCGGGGTCTTTTTTTATTCCAGATGAATTTTTGGAGAGTTCTTTCAAGGTCTGTGAAATATGCTGTTGGTCTTTTAATGGGGAGTGCATTGACTCTATAGATTTCTTTGGGTATTATGGACATTTTAATGATGTTGATTCTACCAATCCACGAACATGTTATGTTCTTCCATCTGTTTACAACTCCCTCTATCCCTTTTTTCAGTGTCCTGTAGTTTTCCGTGTATAGGTCTTTTACCTCCTTAGTTAAGTTTATTCTATTGTATCTTAATATTTTTGGTGAGATGGTAAATGGGATTGCCTTTTAGTCTCTCTTTCTGTAAGTTCACTATTGGTATATAGAAATGCCATAGATTTCTTGGCGTTAATTTTGTATCCTGCTACATTGCTGAATTCATTTATTAAGTCTATTCGTTTTTTGATGGAGTCTTTTGGTTTTTTTATGTACAATATCATGTCATCTGCAAATAGGGACAGCTTTACTTCTTCTTTTCCAATTTGGATGCCTTTTATTTCTTCTTCTTGTCTAATTGAAATGGTTAGTACTTCCAGTACTATGTCGAACAGGAGTGGTGAGAGTGGGCATCCCTGTTTTGTTCCTTTTCTTAGGGGAAATGGTTTTAGTTTTTGCCCATTGAGTATGATGTTTGCTGTGGGTTTATCATATATAGCTTTTATTATGTTGAGGTATGATCCTTCTATTCCCACCTTGTTGAGAGTTTTTATCAAGAAGGGGTGTTGGATTTTGTCAAATGCTTTTTCTGCATCCATTGATATGACTATGAGGTGTTTATCTCTCAATTTTTTTATGTGATATATCATGTTTATTGATTTGCGGATATTGTACCATCCTTGCATTCCTGGTATAAGTCCTACTTGGTCATGGTGTATGATCTTTCTGATGTACTGCTGGAGCCAATTTGGTAGAATTTTGTTGAGGATTTTGGCATCTATGTTCATGAGGGTATTTGGCCTGTAATTCTCTTTGTTCATGGGGGTATTTGGCCTGTAATTCTCTTTCATTGTGTTGTGTTTATCTAGTTTTTGTATTAGGGTGATGATGGCTTCATAGAATGAGCTTGGAAGTGTTCCTTCCTTTTGAATTTTTTGTAATAGTCTGAGGAGGATAGGTTATAGTTCTTCCTTGAATGTTTGGTAAAACTCCCCTGTGAATCCATCTGGTCCTGGGCTTTTGTTTGCCCGAAGCTTTTTGATGACTGCTTTAATTTCTTCCATAGTTATTGGCCTATTGAGATGTTTAGATTCTTCCTCGGTGAGTTTAGGAAGGATAAATTTTTTCTGAGAATATGTCCATTTCCTCCAGGTTGTCCAGTTTGTTGGAATAGAGTTGTTCATAGTATTTTTAATAATAATTTGTATTTCTGTGGGGTCTGTTGTTATTTATCCTCTTTCATTTCTGATTTTGTTTATTTGGGTCCTGTATCTGTGCTTCTTGGTGAGCCTGGCTAAAGGTTCATCAATCTTGTTTATCCTTTCAAAGAACCAGCTCTTGTTTCTGTTGATCTTTTGTATTGTTTCTTTGGTCTCTATGTCATTTATCTTCACTTTTATCTTTATTATTTCCTTCCTTCTGCTTGCACTGGGCTTGTCTTGTTGCTCTCTTTCTCACTTTTTGAGTTGTAGGGGTAGGTAATTTATTACCTTTGTTTCTTGTTTTTTTTTCAGTAGGCTTGTAGAGCTATGAACTTCCCTCTCAAGACTGCTTTAGCTGTGTCCCAAAGATTTTGGATTGTTGTGTTTTCATTGTCATTTGTTGCTATGATGTTTTTTATTTCTTCCTTGATTTCTCTGGTAACCCAGTAATTGTTTAAGAGCATGCTGTTTAGTCTCCATGTGTATAATTTTTTTGGATTGTTTTTATTGTAGTTGATTTCCAGTTTTATGCGACTGTGATCTGAGAAGATGTTTGATATGGTTTCTATCTTATTGAATTTGAAGATACTTTGTCTATGAACCAACATATGGTCTATCTTTGAAAATGACCCATGTGCACTTGAGAAGTATGTATATTCTGTGGCTTTGGGGTGAAATGTCAATTAATTCCATCTGGTCTAGTGAGTCATTTAGGATTTATGTTTCTTTGCTGATTTTTTGTTCAGAGGATTTGTCCAATGGTGATAGTGGGGTATTAAAGTCTCCTACTATGATTGTATTACTGTCAATCTCTTCCTTGATATCTTCCAGGAGTTTTTTATGTATTTTGGTGCTCCTATATTGGGTGTGTATATGTTTACCAGAGTTTTTTTTCTTGTTGGATTGCTCCCTTTAATATTCTGAAGTAGCCTTCCTGATCTCTTGTTATGTCCTTCACTTTGAGATCTAATTTGTCAGATATAAGTATTGCTACCCTAGCTTTTTTTTCATTTCCATTCACCTGAATAACCTTTTTCCATCCCTTCACCCTCAGTCTGTGTGCGTCTTTTTTTCTGAGGTGGGTTTCTTGTAGACAGCAGATATATGGGAATTGTTTTCTTATGCTATCCGTTACCCCATAACTTTTTATTGAGGCATTTAATCCATTTACATTTAAAGTTATTATTGATAGGTACTTATTTGTCACCATTTTTATTCTATACCCCTGTGTTCCTTCTTGGCGTCCTATTTTCTTTTTTTTTTTTTTTTTTCAGCAGACCCTTGAGCATTCCTTGAATTGCTGGTTTGGTGGTAATAAACTCCCTTAGTCCTTTTTAGTCTGTGAAGCTCCTGATATCACCCTCAATTTTGATTGATAGCTTTGCTGGGTACAATATTCTTGAATTCAGACCCTTCCTTTGCATTCCTTTGTATATTTCATTCCATTCCCTTCTGGCCTGATGAGTTTCTGTTGAGAAATCAGTTCCTAGTCTGATGGGGTTCCTTTGTATGAAACTTGCTTTATGTCTCTGGCCGCTTTTAATATTCTTACTTTGTCATTGGTGTTTGCCAATTTCATTATAATGTGCCTTGACTTTGGTCTTTGGGGTTCATTTTGCTTGGGACTCTGTGAGCTTCTTGGATATGTGTCGGTTATTTCTTCCTTATATCAGGGAAGTTTTCTGTCATTATTTCTTCAAACATTTTTTCTATTCCTTGCTCAGTTTCCTCTCCTTCTGGAACCCCTATTATGTGGATGTTGTTTTGTTTCATGTTGTCCCGAAGTTCCCTTAGGCTCTCCTCCTTCTTTTTAATTTTTTTTCTAGAAGCTGCTCTACTTGGGTATTTTTTCCCACCTTGTCTTCTAGCTCACTGATGTCGTCTCCTGCTTCTTCTAGTTTACTCTTGATGCTTTCTATTGAGTTCTTTACAGCAGCGTTGTCATTTTTCATTTCTTCTTGGTTCTTCTTCATTTCCTCTTGGTTGTTACTCATATTGTCGAATTTGTCTTTCATTCTTTTCAGCCACCTAATGATCATTTCTCTGAATTCTTTCTATGACAGGTTGCTTGTCTCCATTTCGTTTACTTCCTTTTCTGGTGATACCTCCTTTTTTTTCATATGCGGGCACTTTCTTTGTCTCCCCATGGTCTCTCTTCTCCAGATGTCTGGTTATGTAGTTCTCTCTCTCTCCTGTGTTGATTTAAAGGCACAATATACAACAGAACCACGTACAGCACACAAGGCACTGAACAGAAATGTATTCATTGTATTAATAACCCCAAATAAAGGTGACCACCAGAGAAAGGCAAATTAGGGGATAGGAGAGAAAGAAGAAGAGGAAAAGAAAAAAGAAAAAAAAGGAGTGCCAAAATGAAATTTGGAAATGAAAAAAAAATGTTAGAGAGAAAAGAAAGAGAATAAGAAAGAAAAGGGGAACAAACTATATATGTGACTAGATACAACTCCAATAGAACAGCCACTGATCCCAGCAAATGCCAGCAACAAGTACCTGGAGATTAATACAAATTGCAAACAACTACTAATGTCAAGTGAAGCGAGAGAAAACAGAAGCAGAAAACAAACAAAAGATATGCAAACAAAACAAAACAAAAGAATAAGCAAAACAATCTCAGAAAAAAGCATAAAAATTGTTATAATCAAATTGAAGCAAACAACAACAAAAGGACAGAGAGAAAAACAATTTTTTGGATAGTTAAGGCAGTGAAGAGAGAGGAGTGTATGGACTTGGAGCAGGGGATTGGAAATTAGATATATAAGTAAGGTGAAATTTTAACAGGGGGTAAAAAGAAAGAATAGGGAAAATCTAAAGAAGAAAAAGGGCAAGATAAACAGTACACCAAAAGGGGAAAAGTTAGGAAGAGAGTGATGGCATGAAGGTCGAGTTGATATAGAGTAAAACGATGCTAAAGGAGAGATAAAAATAGAATTTAGAACACTAATCCCGAAGTGAAATAAAGAGAAAATACCTGGGGGGAAAAATAGTGGTGGAATAGGCAGATGTGTCCTGATCCTTGTCCAGGAGGAAATAGAGGGAGCAGCTGAAATGAGAGGAATCCAGCCCGAATTTTCGAAGGAGAAGCGGCTGGTGAGACAGTTTGCAGCTGGGAAGGGCAGAGATCTCCTGAAAAAATGTAAAACAAGGATCTGGGCAATAGAATCTGCTGGATCTCTAAGCCCAGAAGGTCAGGGGAAAACTACACGGCGCCAAGCCGCATCCCTGAGGACAGGCAAAGTATCTGACTGTGAGAAAAAGGGTCCACGGGACTGCGGGAGGTAGTAGATTTTAGACCTTGGAGTCTGATTTGTGATCTGAGCTCAAAGGCAGCCCTGAAGAGCTAACTGCCCGACCGTGAAGTGCCGGCAAGAGAGGAGATTGTAAAGACGAGGTCCCTCTTCACTCTGGGGCCTGCGTCTTTCTGCACTGAACCTAGTTTGTAGGACCTTTCGGATACAGACAGTTACCCGTGGCTGAGGTGCAGGAGAAGGAGAGGAGTTGTGGAACCTGGGGAGAGTGGGCAGAGGTGGAAGCGTGTCTGGTGCTGAGTCACATCGGATCCCCAGTCGCCATTTTCTCCTAAGAGATAACCCCTCCCTCCAGTCTCCAGGCAACCAATATAGCCACACCCGGATTCCACTCTGATTAACACTATAGGATTTGAATACTCCCTGAGGCCATAGGTACTGCCCAAAAGAAAAACCTTTAGCATCTAGGCACCTCAATTACACAGTTACACTACCAGAGCTCTTCAGTGTGCTTCAGTGTGCCTTGCTGGCAAACTTACGGTGGGTGCTCCTGTGAGCTGCCACTGGGAGTAAGCGCCTATCCATCACAGGTACAGCAAAAAAAGCTGAGTCTGCCCACCCCACAACTACAGAACTCTGGGCAACACAGTCACGGCTTGCCAGAGTGCAGGCCCCCCGAGCCACATCACCCCGACAGATGGTTCCTTGGAGCCACTGTGAGTCCCCACTGGGCAAGTGTAATTTCAATTTAGGGTGCAAGACAGAAAAATTAGGATACTACCCTCCACGACTGCTGACCTCTAGACACTGCAGTTGTGCCTCTCAAACTCGCAGGCCTACATCAAGAGAACCCAAATAGTTCAAGTAGGGAACTACACTAGATTACCAAGCCCAGGAGAACTGAGAGATTATACCAGTAGCACCATCACCAATAGAACCTGGGTAGCCAAGCAATTGGAAATACAATGAAAACATTCCAGGAAAACATGGGGAGACAGAAAGGAAATTCTCAAAGGAAGGAACAAGAGGAATCATCAGAAAGGAAGTTATATGAACTTGATGCTAGCAGCTTAACAGAGAAAAAATTCAGAGTATTCGTTATAAGGATGTTTAAACGGAAGGATGACAAATACACACAACTCAATGAGAACTATAAGGAGCTGAATGAAAATGTCACCAACATGAAAAGAAACCAAGAGGAGATGAAGAACGACATAGCTGCAATAAAGAACACAATGGAAGGCTTAAAGAGTAGAGTAGAAGAGGCTAAGGACCGCATCAGTGAATTAGAAGACAAGGTAGGAAAAAAACACACAAACACAGAAGCAACTGGAAAGAAGACTTAAAAAGCAGGAGGAGAGCCTATGGGAGCTTTGCAACAACACAAAAAGAAACAACCTTCAAATAATAGGGATAAAATAAGGAGAGGAAGAGAAGCAAGGAATAGAAAACCTGTTAGAAGAAATAACAGAAAACTTCCCTGACATTGGAAAGAAAAAAAACTATCCAAGTCCAAGAAGTACACAGAGTCCCAAACAAGTTGAACCCCAAAAGACCAACACCAAGACACATCATAATTAAATTGACGAACACCAACAACAAAGCAAGAATCTTAAAGGCTGCCAGAGAGAAACAGAAAGTTACCTACAAGGGATCTCCTATCAGAATATCAATTGATTTCTCAACAGAAACACACCAGGCTAGAAGGGAATGGAATGAAATATACAAAGTGATGTAAAACAAGGGACTGAATCCAAGAATACTATACCCAAAAAGGCTATCATTCAAAGTTGAAGGTGGAATCAGAAGCTTCACAGATAAAAAAGGGCTAAGAGAGTTCATCACTACCAAGCCAGCAATGCAAGAAATGCTAAAGGGGCTGCTGTAAAAAGAAGAAAGAGAAAGGCAAGAAGAAACACAAACACTAAGGAAAAATATGTCAACAAACAGGTACTTATCAATAATAACATTAAACGTAAATGGATTAAATGAACCAATCAAAAGGCATAGGGTAGCTGAATGGATAAGAAAACATGACCCATATATTTGATGTCTACAAGAGACCCACCTTAGAGCAAAAGATTCACACAGACTGAGAGTGAAGGGATGGAAAAACATTTTTCACGCAAATGGAAATGAGAAAAAAGCTGGGGTTGCGATACTTATATCAGATAAAATAGACCTCAAAGTAAAGGCCATAATAAGAGATAAGGAAGGCCACTACATAATACTAAAGGGAGCAATCCAGCAAGAAGATATAACTCTGGTAAACGTTTATGCACCCAATGCAGGAGCGCCCAAATACATAAAAAATCTCCCCAGAGGTCGACATCAATACAATCATAGTAGGGGACTTTAATACACCACTGACATCAATGGATAAAACCTCTGGACAAAATATCAGCAAAGAAACAGCAATTCTAAATGACACACTAGATCAGATGGACCTAATTGACATCTTCAGAGTATTTCACCCCAAAGCCATGGAATATACATTCTTCTCAAGTGCACATGGGACATTCTCAAAAATAGACCACATATTGGGTAATAAGCAAAGTCTCCCCAAATTCAAAAATATTGAAATCATATCAAGCATTTTTTCAGACCACAATGGCGTAATATTAGAAATAAACTACAATAAAAACATTCCAAAAAATTCAAACATTAGAAAATGAATAGCATGCTACTAAACAATGATTGGGTTATCAATGAGATCAAAGAAGAAATTAAAAACATCCTGGAGACTAATGACAATAAAAACACAACATTGCAAATCCTATGGGACACAATGAAAGCAGTCCTGAGAGGCAAATGTATAGCTCTACAGGCCTATCTCAAAAAACAAGAAAAAAAAATGGTAATAAATTATCTAACTCAACAACTCAAAGAATTAGAAAGGGAGCAACAAGAAAGGCCCACAGTGAGCAGAAGAAAGGAAATAATAAAGATCAGAACAGAAATGAATGACATAGAGACCAAAAAAACAATACACAAGATCAACAAAACCGAGAGCTGGTTCTTTGAAAGGATAAACAAGATTGATGAACCTCTAGCCAGGCTCACCAAGAAGCAAAGAGAGAGGACCCAAATAAACAAAATCAGAAATGAAAGAGGTGAAATAACAACAGACTCCACAGAAATACAAAGGATTGTAAAAAAAAATAGTATGAACAACTCTATTCCAACAAACTAGACAACCTGGAGGAAATGGACACATTCCTAGAAAAATACAACCTTCCAAAACTTACTCAGGAAGAGACTAAAAATCTCAATAGGCTGATAACTATGGAAGAAATTGAAGCAGTCATCAAAAAACTTCCAGCAAACAAAAGCCCGGGGCCAGACTGCTTCAGAGGGGAGTTTTACAAAACATTCAAGGAAGAGCTAAAACCTATCCTCCTCAGACTATTCCAGAAAATTCAAAAAGAAGGAGCACTCCCAAGCTCCTGCTATGAAGCCAGAATCACCCTAATACCGAAACCAGATAAAGATAACAAAATGAAAGAGAATTACAGGCCAATATCCCTCATGAACATAGATGCCAAATCCTCAACAAAATTCTACCAAATAGAATCCAGCAGTACATCAGAAAGCTCATACACCATGACCAAGTAGGATTTATCACCGGGATGCAAGGATGCAACAATATTCTCAAATAAATAAACGTCATGCATCACATAAACAAATTGAGAGATAAAAACCATATAGTCATATCAATTGATGCAGAAAAAGCATTTGACAAAATCCAACATCCTTTTCTTGACAAAAACTCTCAGCAAGATGAGAATAGAAGGATCATACCTCACCATAATAAAAGCCATATATGACAAACCCACAGCCAACATCATACTCAATGGGCAAAAAATAAAAACATTTCCCCTAAGAACAGGAACAAGACAAGGATGCCCACTCTCACAACTCCTGTTCAACATAGTGGTGGAATACTAGCCATTGCAATCAGACAATAAGAAGAAATAAAAGGCATCCAAATTGGAAAAGAAGAAGTAAAACTGTCCTCATTTGCAGATGACATGATACTGTACATAGAAAGACTCCATCAAAAAATTATTAGACTTAATAAATGAATTCAGCAGAGTAGCAGGATACAAAATAAATGCTAAGAAATCTATGGCATTTATATACACCAATAATGAACTTACAGAAAGAGAGACGAAAAAAGCAATCCCATTTATCATCACACCAAAAAAATTAAGATACTTAGGAATAAACTTAACTAAGGAGGTAAAAGACCTATACGTGGAAAACTACACAACACTGAAAAAAGAGATAGAGGAAGACATAAACAGATGGAAGAACATACCATGTTCATGGATTGGTAGAATCTACATCATGAAAATGTCTATACTACCGAAAGCAATCTATAATTTCAATGCACTTCCCATTAAAATACCAACGGCATTCTTCACTGACCTAGAATGAACTTTCCAAAAATTCATCTGGAATAAAAAAAGACCCAGAATAGCTACAACAATCCTGAGAAAGAAGAACAAAGTAGGAGGGATCTCAATACCAGATTTCAAGCTATATTACAAAGCCACTGTTCTCAAAACTGCCTCGTATTGGCACAAGAATAGACGTATAGATCAATGGAATAGAATAGGGAACCCAGAAATGGATCCAAATCGCTATGCTCAATTAATATTTGACAAAGGAGGCATGAACATACAATGGAGTCAAGACAGTCTCTTCAACAAATGGTGTTGGGAAAATTGGACAGATACATGCAAAAAAATGAAACTAGACCACCAACTTACACCATACACAAAAATAAACTCAAAATGGATCAAGGACTTAAACATAAGACAGGAAACCATAAAAATACTAGAGGAATCTACAGGCAGAAAAATCTCTGACATATGCCAAAAGAACTTCTTCACTGTTACTGCTCCTAGGGCAATGGAAGCTAAAGACAAAATAAACAAATGGGATTACATCAAAATAAAAAGCTTTTGTAAAGCAACGAAAACCATCAATAAAACAACAAGAAAGCCCACTGCATGGGAGAACATATTTGCCAATGATGTCAACGATAAGGGTTTAATCTCCAACATTTACAAGGAACTCATGCAGCTTAACAAAAAGAAGATAAACATCCCAATCAATAATTGGGCAACTCATCTAAATAGACACTTTTTGAAAGAAGACAGAAGGAAGGCCAAGAGACATATGAAAACCTACTTTAAATCACTAAACATCCGAGAGATGCAAATCAAAACAACAATGTGGTACCATCTCACACCTGTCAGAATGGCCATTATCAACAAGTCAACAAATGACAAGTGCTGGCGAGGATGTGGACAAAAAGGAACCCTCGTGCACTGCTGGTGGGAATGCAGACTGGTGCAGACACTGTGGAGAACAGTATGGAGTTTCCTTAAAAAACTAAAAATAGAACTCCCATTTGACCCAGTGATCCCACTTCTAGGAATATATCCTAAGAAACTGGAAACATTAATCAGAAAGGATATATGCACCCCTATGTTCATAGCAGCACAATTCACCATAGCTAAGATTTGGAAACAGCCTAAGTGCCCATCAGCAGATGAGTGGATTAAAAAACTGTGGTACATCTACACAATGGAATACTACGCTGCGGTAAAAAAGAAGGAGTTCTTACCATTTGCAACAATATGGATGGAGATGGAGAACATTATGCTTAGTGAAATAAGCCAGGCAGAGAAAGATAAATATCACATGATCTCACTCATTTGTGGAATATAATGAACAACGTAAACTGATAGGGGAAAAATAGATCCAGAAACAGAGAAACATTAATCAGAATGTCAAACCTCAGGGAAGAAATTTTGAGGTAACCAGAAACCCAAGAATGCACGAGAACGCCTTTCTAGCCATTCTAGCAATCATCAGATGTACGGTAATTTTACCTGGGACAAGATGGTAAGTATTTTGGACTTATGCTCCTGACCCTTCATGGGTAAGACCCCTTATGTGGGCTGATCCCCTGACTAATGTAGTTACCAATAATACCAAACACCTTGGTCATCCAGGAGGTCCATGGGTGGGGCAAGAAAGTATAAATACACAGGGGTCTCCACCCAGTTTCTTTTTTGTATGACACAAAATCAAAACAATGCCCCTTTGTGTGTAAAATTAAAGAGAGGTTTCTGGCTTGTGTGGACACCAAAGAAAGGGTGTCACTACTATGACTACTTGCCCGCCGTAGAGGTGAAAATTAACTTTCATTTATAATGCTAACAGCAAGACATCCAGGTAAAACATACATGGTGTCAAAACAAGCCAAAGGAATATCGTTTGGGAAAAAAAAATGAAAAAGGATCGCAAGTCAAATTTATAGAAAATATTCCTTTATTAACTTTGGTCGAGAATATGTTTGTATATTTTCAGAAAACAACTCGGAGACCATGTGGATTCCTGAAACAGAGAGGAATTGACAGGAGTGATCCAGCCATGAAGACAGAAGAGAAACAGTCCAGAGATGGAAGACGCTGACCATGCCTTGCCATACTAGCAGTCAGCAGATGTGAATCACTGCAGATTGCCCAGGACCAAACCAGAGAGTGTCGGACCTGCATTACCACCATTTGTCCACCATCCAGAACTGAAATATCATTGCTGTTATGTACACATAAACAACTGTTGGACATAGAAATCGGGACTCAAAAGAACTGTTGGCCCAGAAAGAAACTCACTATAGACTGATTCATTTGCCTCTCAGCATAACCATTATTGCTTGTCTTATTTTTGGTTCCTATAAGTGTATTCCTAGTATCACATGAGCTCACTCATCTAGGGGAAATGATGAACAACATAGACTGAAGAATCAGAACAGCATTGATCAGACTGTCATACCTCAGAGGAAAGGTAGGGGAGGGTGGGGACAAGGGAGACAGATCAACCAAAGGACTTGTGTGCTTGCATATGAGCCTAACCAGTGATCATGGACAACAGGGGGATGGAGGCATGCGTGTGTGGGGGTTTGGGATGGGAATGGGGGGGTTGATGACAAATATGCGATACCTTAATCAATAAAGTAATGTAAAAAAAAGGGAAAATAAAATGACACTTAAAAAAAGGTAAAATAGTAGTAGTAAAAATACTGATTGAAAATAAAAGTGTAATAATTAAAAAGGTAAAATCAAGTGAGGAAAAAAGAAAAAAATAGTTTCTTAAGTAAAAGATGAAAAAAAAATAAATAAAATGTGTAGTAGTGAAGGTCATTCACTTCCTCTATTGTTCTGTTTGGCACACCTTTTTCCCAGTCAGGTCAGTATTGCTGTTCCCTGTGTTCCACTGCTCCTCTGTGTTGTAAGCCGGTCCTGATTTTTAAGCAGGCAGTGTCTTAATTTCTTGTATTCCTTTATTTGTGATTACACAAGAGTCAATTTATGATTTAGCCCCTGGGTGGCAGTATTTCTGGATTGACCTCTGGGTCTATAGATCCTCTCTAACCTGTACTTAGATCCTGCTTTCCCTGTGGTACTCAATACCAGTTTGTGGGAGTGGGCTGCCCCATAGCTGGCTCTCCGACGGTCACTCCCTGCTCTGATCCCCAGGTTCCAGAAAAACAACTTTCCCCTGCAGTCTCCCAGGGTGTCCCCAGCTGGGTGATCCTATGTATTGGGCTTAGTTATCAGAAGTAAGGATTTGAATAGGAAAAAGCCCAAGTGTGCAAACTCCAGGGCTGTGTGCAAGTCTGCGCAGTCCCTCTTTCCTCCTTGGGTCTAAGCAGCTGGCACACTTTTAAAATTTTTAGGCTGTCCTTTTGCGTCAGATCAAAATGGGTTGCTTTTTAGAGATCCCTTCTGTTAGAAGCTCTGAGGACCACCTTCCACATTCATGTATCATGCCAGCCCCAATAGCCATGGATTTTTCTAGGTGCAGACTTCCCCTGGTCCTCCAGCTCCTGCAATGCACACGTTTCTCTGCCCTGCTGGGACCAGAGACCTCACCTTATCCCAGGTGAAATCTGACCTTTCCGTGGTGGAGTGTAGAGCTCCTCTGAATCTGTGTGTTTGTGCCAATTGGGGACCAGTGTTCTGGGGTTCGTAGCTCTTCAGTGGGTGCTGCAGTTGTAGATATTCAGGCTTCCGATAACATCCACTTTCCCCTTCAAGATGGCATGGTCTCCGCGTCCCAGCCGGTCGCTCTGGGAGGGAACCCCGTGGCAGTGGAGGCTGCCCGGTCAGAGGAACCCCGTCCAGCAGTCTCCCACCTTTTCCTGGAGTATAGCTGTCCCTTAACTCATCAACAAACACTCCCCGTGCGATCCTCAGCTGTTCATTCTTTCTGCTCCGGGACAAGGCTTGGGGCACATCTGTCTATTCTGCCGCCATTTTTTTCACACTACAATTTTTTAAATTCATAATTTTATTGATTTCAGAGAGGAAGAGGAAGGGAAAGAGAAATAGAAACATCAAGGATGAGAGAAAATCATTGATTGGCCATCTACTGCATGCAGCCCACTGGGGAGAAAGCCCACAGCCCTGGCAGATGCCCTGACTGGGAATTGAACCGTGACCTCCTGGTTCATAGGTTAATGCTCAACCTCTGAGTAACACTGGCTGGGCAGCTTTTACTACTGGTATTCATAATATTACAAGATATCCTAACCACACCAATCAGACAAGAAGAACAAATAAAAGTCATCCAATTTGGAAAGGAGAAAGTAAAATTGTCATTTTCAGATTACATAATATTGTTCATAGAAAACCCTAATGACTCCACCAGAAAAATACTAGATACAATAAATAAATTTAGCAAAGTAACAGGATACATAATTAATATTCAGAAATTGGTGGCATATTTATACAACATTAATAGACTATTAGAAAGGGAAACTGAGACAACAATCCCATTAATTATTATAACAAAAAAAAATAAGTTACCTAGGAATAAATTTAGCCAAGGAGGTAAAAGATCTATACTTAGATAACTACAAGACATTGAAGAAAGTAATTGGGGATGATACAAGTAAGTGGAAGCATGTACCATCTTAATAGACTGCAGGAATTAAGCTCATTAAAATGTCCATACTACCCAAAGCAATGTATAGATTTAAATCAAGTCATAGTAAAATATCAATGGCATATTTCAAAAATCTAGAACAAATATTCAAAAAATTTATATGGAACCAAAAAAGACCACAAATAGCCTCAGCAATCTTGAGAATGAAGCAAAAAGTTGTAAGTATCACAATACCTGATAATCACATTGTACTACAAAGCCATTGTCATCAAAACAGCTTGGTACTGGCATAAGTACAGGTATACAGATCAATGGAAAAGAACAAATAGCCCAGAAATCAACCCATACCTATATGTTCAATTAATATTTAACCAAGGAGGTAATACCATACAGTGGAGTAAAGACAGTGTCTTCAATAAATGATGCTGGTAAAATTGCACAGATACATAGAAAAAATTACACCATACAAAAGAATAAACTCAAAAAGAATTAAGACTTAAAGGTTATGAATCCATAAAAATCTTAGAAGGAAAGATAGGCAGTAAAATATCAGCTTTCTCATACCAATATTTTTGCTGATATTTCTCCTAGGGCAAGGGAAACAAGGAAAAAAATAAACACATGGGACTACATAAAAATAACAAGCTTCTGAACAACTAAATAAATCATCACCAAAATGAAAATTAAACCCACAGTATGAGAGAACATATTTGCCAATGATACATTTGATAAGGGGTTAATCTCAAGAATATATAAAGAATTTATACAACTAAACACTAGGAAGACAAACAGTCCAAATTTTTAAAAAAATGAGCAGATATAAGATGATGGCCAATGGGACAGTAGGCTGCAAGATAATGTGTGAGTGAGAGAGCAATAGGAGAGTGCGTGGACGAGCGGGCAGTGTCTATATTTGTGACTGAGGGACAGTTATATTCCACAGGACTGTTGGGGACTGGCGGAACAGGCTCTCCTGGCCGGGCAGCCTATACTACTGCTGAATTTTCTCCCGGAGCGGCCAGCTCTGCTGCAGAGACCACTCCACCTTGAAGGCGAGAGCAGCTGTGATCAGAAGCCTAGCCTTGCCTTCAACCAGGGAGACCTTGGATAAATCCTGAGACCCTACAACCACAATGCACAGGGACCACCTACCTCAGCTGCTAACCCAAGAATGCTGAGACTCCAGCCTCCCCAACCACGGGCACATGAAAAGTTTTTCTAGGGGGAGACAAGGTGGCAGCTGAATACAAATATGGGTCCTGCACCTTCTCACAAAGCAGATAGAAGGAACAGCTGAATCGAATAACACCCACCTGGAATTGTGGAATTAAATACAGCTGGTGAGGCAATCCATGGGTGGCAGGTTAGAGATCACCTAGAGAGAGCTCTGCTTCCTCAGATTCAGCTGGGTGTTTGTTGTTTGCAATTTTTTTTTATTAGTTGTTGTTTGTTTTTTGCATTCATCTCAGGGTGTTTGTTGATTGCATTTTTTTTTAGATTAGCTGTTGCTTTTTTGGACTTTTCTCCCCATATACATATATTTTCCCCCCTTCTTTTTTCTTCTCTTTCTTTTCTCTCACATTATTCCCCTATTCTCAATATCATTTTTGCACTCTTTTCTCTCCCCAAATTCTCTTTTCTCTGGTGGTCACCTTTGTTTAGGGTTATTAATATCATGAATACATTTGTGCTTGGTTCCCTGTGCATTGTGTCTTGTCATGTTGTATTTTGTGCCTATAAGTCAACGCAGGAGAGAGAGAGCTATATAACCAGACACCCAGAGAGGAGCGAACATGGGGAGACAAAGTAACAGCCCCCATACGAAAGGAAAGGAGGAATCACTGGAAAGGAAGTAAATGAAATGGAGGCAGGCAATATGTCAGAGAAAGAATTCAGAACAATGGTCATGAGGACACTGAAAAGGATAGAAGACAAATTCAACAATATGTATAAGAACCAAGAGGAAATGAAGAGGGACCAAGAAGAAATGAAAAATGACATATCTGCAATAAAGAACACAATAGAAAGCATCAACAGTAGATTAGAAGAAGCAGAGGTCCGCATCAGTGAGCTCAAAGACAAGGAAGGAAAAAACACCATAGTAGAGCAACAACTGGAAAAAAAGAAAACTAAAAACTTTGGGACAACACGAAACGAAACAACATCCACATAATAGGGGACCCAGAAGGAGAGGAAACTGAACAAAGAATAGAAAACCTGTTTGAATAATGACAGAAAATTTCTCTGATATCGGGTAGAAGAAAAAACTCACACAAGTCCAAGAAGCTCACAGAATCCCAAACAAGATGAACTCCAAAAGACTGACATCAACACACATTATAATTAAATTGGCAGACAGCAACAACAAAGTAAGAATCTTAAAAGCTTTCAGAGAGAGACAGAAATTTACCTACAAGGGATCTCCCATCAGACTGTAGACTGGTTTCTCAACAAAAACACATCAGGCCAGAAGGGAATGGAATGAAATATATAAAGTCATGCAAAGGAAGGGTCTGAATCCAAGAATATTGTACTCAGCAAGGCTAGCAATCAAAGTTGAGGGTGAAATCAGGAGCATCAAAGACAAAAAAAGGACTAAGGGAGTTTATTACCACCAAACCAGCAATGCAAGAAATACTAAAGGGACTGTTGTAAAAAGAAGAAATAGGAAGGGAAGGAGGAACACAGACAAAAAGAATAAAAATGGCAACAAACAAGTACCTATCAATAATAACTTTAAATGTAAATGGGTTAAATGCCCAAATCAAAAGCCATAGGGTAGCTGAGTGGATAAGAAAACATGACTCATATATCTACTGTCTACAGGAGACCCATCTCAGAACAAAGGACTCACACAGACTGATAGTGAAGGGATTGAAAAAGGTTTTTCAGGAGAATGGAAATGAAAAAAAACCCTGGGGAAGCAATACTTATATCTCACAAATTAAACTTCATAACAAGAGATAAGGAAGGCCACTTCATAATACTAAAGGGAATAGTTCACTAAGAAGATATAACTCTATGAACAACATAAATTGATGAACAAAAACCTATCCAGAGATAGAGAAGCATTGAACAGACTGTCAAACCTCAGATGGAAGGTAGGGGAAGGTGGGATTAAGGGGGAGAGATCAACCAAAGGACTTGTATGCATGCATATAAGCCTAAGCAATGGACACAGACACCAGGGGGATGAGGGCATGAGTGGGAAGGTGGGGGGCAATTTGGGGAATAAGGACACATATGAAATACCTTATTCAATAAAGAAAAAAGGAAGATATATCTCTGGTAAACATATATGCATTCAATACAGGAGCACACTAACACATTAAAAAAAAACAACTTCTGGAGGATATCAAAGGAGAGATTGACAACAATACAGTCATAGTAGGGGACTTTAATACACCACTACACCACTGGATAAATAGTCTAAACAAAAATCAGCAAAGAAACATCAATCCTAAATGACTCACTAGATCAGATGGAATTAATTGACATCTTCAGAACATTCAACTCCAAAGCCACAGAATATACATTCTTATCAAGTGCACATGGGACACTTTCAGGGATAAACCACATATCGGGACACAAGCAAAGTCTCATCAAATTGAAGAAGATAGAATCCGTATCAAGCAGCTTCTCAGATCACAATGGCATAAAATTAGAAATTAACTAAGAGATGATAAAAGAAATAAAAAAGCATCATGGAAACAAGTGACAATGAAAACACAACAATCCAAAATCTATGGGTCACAGTGAAAGCAGTCTTGAGAGGGAAGTTAATAGCTCTACAGGCCTATCTCAAAAAACAAGAAAAAATGTAATAAATCATTCAACTCTACAACTCAAAGAATTAGAGAACAACAAGAAAAGCCCAGTGTAAGCAGAAGGAAGGAAATAATAAAGATCAGAGTAGAAATAAATCACATCGAGACAAAAAAAAAATAATAATACAAAAGATCAATAAAACCAAGATGTGGTTTTTTGAAAGGATAAACATGTTTGATGAACCTCCATCCAAGCTCACCAAGAAACAAAGAAAGAGGACCTAAATAAACAAAATCAGAAATGAAAGAGGTGAAATAACAACCGATCCCTCAAAAATACAAAGGATTATGAAAAGATACTATGAACAACTCTATTGCAACAAAATGGACAATCTAGATGATTGGACATATTCATAGAAAAATACAAGCTCCCAAAACTCAATCAGGAAGAATAAAAAACCTGAATAGGCCCATAACTACTGAAGAAATTGAAGTAGTGATAAAAAATCTTCCAGCAAACAAAAGCCCTGTTCTGGAGTGCTTTACAGGGGAGTTTTACCAAGCATTCAAAGAACTGAAACCTATCCTCCTCCGATTATTCCAAAAAATTCAATAGGAGCTGACACTTTCAAACTCTTTCTATGAAGCCAGCATTAACCTAAGAAGTCCAAAACCAGATAAAGACACCAAAAAAAAAAAAAAAAGACAACTACAGACCAATATTTTTGATGAATATAGACGTTAAAATCCTCCACAAAATTCTAGCAAATCGGATTCAGCACTACATTAGAAAGATCATACACCAAGACCAACAGGGATTTATTCTGGGGATGCAAGCATGGTACAATATCTGCAAATCAATAAATGTGATTCATCACATAAACAAATTGAAATAAAAAAATCACTTACTCATATCAATCGATGCAGTAAAAGCATTTGACAAATCCAAAACTCTTCCTTGATAAAAACTCTCAGCAAAGTGGGAATAGAGGGATCATACCTCAACATAATAAGAGTCTTACATGGCAAACCTACTGCCAATTTCATACTTAATGGGCAAAAACTAAACTCATTTTGCCTGAGAACGGGAACAAGAAAGGGATGCCCACTTTTACCACTTCGGTTTGACATAGTACTGGAAGTGCTAGCCATAGCAATCAGACAAGAAGAAATAAATGGCATCCAAATTGGAAAAGAAGAAGTAAAGCTGTCCTTTTTCGCAGATTACATGATACTGTACATAGATAAACCAAAGACTCCATTAAAAAGTACTAGACCTAATAAATGAATACAGCAATGTAGCAGGATACAAAATTAACACCCTGAAATCTATGGCCTTTTTACACACCAATAATGAACGCACAGAAAGAGATACGAAAAAAAAAATCCTATTTACCATTGCACCAAAAAAATTAAGATACTTAGGAATAAACTTAACTAAGGAGGTAAAAGACTTGTACTCAGAAAACTACAGGACATTGAAAAAAGAGATAGAGGAAGACATAAACAAATGGAAAAACATACCATGTTCATGGGTTGGTAGAATCAACATCATTAAAATGTCCATATTACCCAAAGCAATCTACCGATTCAATGTAATCCCCATTAAAATACCAATAGCATATTTCAAAGATCTGGAACAAACTCCAAAAACGCATCTGGAATAAAAAAGACCCCGAATAGCCACAGCAATCCTGAAAAAGAAAAACAAAGTTGGTGGTATTACAATACCAGATATCAATCTATATTACCAAGCCACAGTTCTCAAAACTGCCTGGTACTGGCACAAGAACAGACATATAGACCAATGGAACAGAACAGAGAACCCAGAAATAGACCCAAACCATTATGCTCAATTAATATTTGATAAAGAAAGCCAGAGAATACAATGGAGTCAAGACAGTCTCTTCAATAATTGGTGCTGGGAAAATTTGGTCAGATACATGCAAAAATATGAAACTAGATCACCAACTTGTACCATACCAAAAACAAGCTTAAAATGCCTAAATGACTTAAATATAATACAGGAAACCATAAAAATCCTACAAGACTCCATAGGCAGCAAAATATTAGACATATGTCGTAGCAATATCTTTACTGACACAGCTCCTATGGCAATGGAGACTAAGCAGAAAATAAACAAATGGGACTACATAAAAAAAAAAAAAAGCTTCTGCACAGCAAAGGAAACCATCAACAAAACACAAGAAAACCCACTACATGGGAGAACATATTTGCCAATGATAATTTAGATAAGGGTTTAATTTCCAAAATTTACAGAAAACTCATACTTTAACAAAAGGAAGATAAACAATCCAATAAAAATGAGCAAAGGACCTGAATAAACACTTTTCGAAAGAGGACATACAGAAGACTGAGAGACATATGAAAACATGCTCAAAGTCACTAATTATCTGACAGATGCAAATCAAAATGACAATGAGATACCATCTCACACCTGTCAGAATGGCTATCATCAACAAATCAACAAACAACAAGTGTTGGCAAGGATGTGGAGAAAAAGCAATCCTTGTGCACTGCTGGTGGGAATGCAGACTAGTGCAGTCACTGTGGAAGACAGTATGGAGTTTCCTCAAAAAGTTAAAAATGGAACTCCCATTTGACCCAGTAATCTCACTTCTAAGAATATATCCCAAGAAACCAGAAACACCAATCAGAAAGGATATATGCACCCCTATGTTCATAGCAGCACAATTCACCATAGCTAAGATTTGGAAACAGTCTAATTGTCAGCAGATTAGTGGATTAAAAACCTGTGGTACATCTACACAATGGAATACTACACCACTACAAAAAAGTAGGAACTTTTACCATTTGCAACAGCATGGATAGAACTGGAAAGCATTCTGCTAAGCAAAATAAGCCAGTTGGAGAAAGATCAATATCACATGATCTCATTTATGGAATATAATTCCTGATTGCCCCTAACCACCTCTGCCTCCCTGCCTGATTGCCCCTAACCATCTCTGCCTCCCTGCCTGATTGCCTCCTAACCACTCCCCTGCCAGCCTGATCACCCCAACTGCCCTCTCCTGCCAGCCTGTTCACCTTTAACTGCCTTTGCCTCGGCCCCTGCCACCATGTCTGTGTCCAGAATGAAGTCGGATGTCTGGAAGATGTACGATCGAACAGGTCTAGTTAGCATATTACCCTTTTATTCATATAGATCAGGCGTCCTCAAAGTATGGCCTGCGGGCCACATGTGGGTGTTTTAGCCGTTTTGTTTTTTTACTTCAAAATAAGATATGTGCAGTGTGCATAGGAATTTGTTCATAGTTTTTTTTTAAACTATAGTCCAGCCCTCCAACGGTCTGAGCGACAGTGAACTGGCCCCCTGTTTAAAAAGTTTGAGGACCCCTGATATAGATACTCTGTCACTAATCATCAGAGAAATGCAAATTAAAACCACAAGTAGATATGACCTCACACCTGCCAGAATGGCTATCATCAATATATCAACAAACAACAAATGCTGGCAAGGATGTGGCCTGCTAGTGGGAATGCAGACTGGTGCACAGCCACTGTGGAAAACAGTATGGAGTTGCCTCAAAAAATAAAAAAATGGAACTTCCTTTTGACCCAATAATCCCACTTCTGGGAATATATCCTATGAATCTGAAACACTAATTTGAAAGAATATATTCACTCCTATGTTCATTTCAACATTATTTACAACTAGAGTACCAGTGCACAAAATGTGTGCACGGGGCGGGGGGTGTCTCTCTGCCCCGCCTGCACCATTTCGCAATCCGGGACCCCTCAGGTAGGGTCCCTAGGCCTGGCCAGTGATCAGGGCCTAGTGGGGTTTTCCTGGCCCCGCCCCCCTCCTGCTGTCACTGCTAGACATCTGTGTGGCACTGCCCACCCTCTCCTGCCACTGGTCACCTCCCTCTGCAGGCGACAGGCGTGGGGTGTGATCACTTGGCTGGCCTGGACCTCCCTCTGTGGGGCAATTGATTGCAGGGCTCTGCCCTCTGCAGTGCCACTGGTCTGGGAGCTTGGGCCTTCCTCTTTGGGGTGATTGATAGCCCAGCAGAGGGAGGCCCCATCCATCTGCCATAGTGCTACCGGCTGGATAGCCTGGGCCTCCATCTTTGGGGCGATCAATCGCAGGGCTCCGTGATTGATTGCCCAGCAGAGGGAGGCCCCACCTACCCGTCTGGGGCTCCGTTGATACATTGCCATGCAAAGGGTGGCCTGGGCCTCCCTCTTTGGGGCAATCGCAGAGCCCTCCCCCACTGATCAATCGCCCCACTGGCCGGTGGCCTGGGCCTCCCTCTTTGAGGCAATTGATCGCAGAGCCCCTCCATCGATTGTCCTGCAGAGGGTGGCCTCGGCCTCCCTCTGCGGGGCAATCCTGGGGTGATGGCAGGGCCCCCCAACCAATCACATCGCACCAGACTTGGCTGGCCTGGCCCCAGTTCATATCATAGTGTGGTTGTCCGGAAGGTCATCTGGACGGTTGTTCTGCTGTTTGGCTGTTCAGTCGATTTGCATATTACGCTTTTATTATTATAGATAACCAAGATCTGGGAATAGCCCAAGTGCCCATTAGTAAGTGAGTAGATAAAAAAGCTATGGTACTTTTACCCATTGGAATGCTACACAGCCGTAAAAATGAAGGAAATCTTAACTTTTGCGACAGCATGGATGGACCTGGAGATTATTATGCTAAATGAAATAAGCCAGTCAGAGAAAGAAAAATACCATGTGATCTTATTTATATATGGAATATAATGAACAAAATAAAATGACAAAATAGGAATAGAGGCATGGGTACATGGAACACACTGACAGATGTCAGAGGGGAGTGGGTGGGGGGCTGAATGAAATAAGGTGAAGGGATTAGCTAAAGAATGTACATGCATAACCCTTACACACAGAAAACAGTGTGGTAATGGCCAGAGGGAAATGGTGGTGGGGTGCTGGATGGAGGTTGGCAAAGGCAGGGGATGGAGACATGTGGAATAGTGTCTACAATAAAAATAAAGTTAAAATATAAAATGGACAATTTATGTTTTCAAATAATATTTAATGGCATGGAGAAATTCTCATAAGGGAAAGAATGAAAAGGTTCTGGTAAAACCTTCTATATTACACTCCTAATTCATGGACAAATTTTAGAAAATAAGATACTAAAGAAATATACCAAAATATTTGCATTAGTTTATTCTGACTAGGAGGTTATCTAACCTTATTTACATTCTCCTTCATATTTTTCACAATTTTGCAATAAACTATATTATTGTGTAATTGGGAAAAATTGTAATTATATTTTAATAGGCATGCTAAATCTGAAGAATAAAGGGATTGTAAAGAGTATATAATGGAGAAAGGGTGAACCTCCCACTTCTGAAGTAATATCACCTAGTAAAATACATAGAGATAAGGCTATGCCTGTCTCAATTTTGAGAATGTTCTAGGCAATTTATGCTAAAACTAGAGGCCCAGTGCATGAAATTCATGCACGGGGGGGCAGGGTGTCCTCAGCCCGGCCTGTACCCTCTTCAATCTGAAACCCCTTGGGCCTAAACTGGCAGTCAGACATCCCTCTTGCAATCCAGGACCACTAGCTCCTAACCACTCACCTGCCTGCCTGCCTAATGCCCCCAACGGCCCTTTCCTGCTGACCTGGTCACCCCCAACTGCCCTCCCCTGCCAGCCTAATCTCACCCCCCCAACTGCCCTCCCCTGCCGGCCTGGTCACTCCCAACTGCCCTCCTCTGCTGGCCTGATAGCCCTTAACCCCCTGCCAGCTTGATCTCGTCCCTAACTGCTCTCCCCTGCCAGCCTGATCTCACCCCTAACTGCCTCTGGCTCTGCCCCCACCACCATGGCTTTGTCCAGAAGGAAGTCGGACATCCAGAAGATGGCTGGTTGACAAGGTCTAATTAGCATATTACCCTTTTAGTTGTATATATAGATTATATAGGATAGGATTGCTTAAATGAGGGGGAAGCCTTTTTCAGCAGGAGGAGATGCTTTTGGCAGACAAAAATACATAATCCCTATATCTAGACTGATAGCCAGCCATATGCACTATACTGCCAAACTGGTTATTAAAAAATTGAACTGCTTTCTTACACCTTTCACCAAGCAGCTTTTGCTCTTAAAACCCCTCCTCAGACCCCACTTTAGGTTCTGCCTTCACACTTCACCCAGATTAGGTTCTGATTGGTTGGTTTCTATGCCAGTCAGTGTCAAAAGCTCTGTCTCCTAGGCAGCCATTGGCTCCTTGCAGTTCACCCAGATTTGGTTCTGATTGGTCGGTTTCTGTGCCAGTCAGTGTTAAAAGCTCTGCCTCCTAGGCAGCCATTGGCTCTTCTGGGAAATCCAGAACGGCCCTGCTGACAGCTGTCTCTCTCTCTGGGCCTATCTCCAGGCCTGACCCGCAGCCTCTGCGGCAGCTGTTGATCAGGCCCTGTCTCTCTAGCTGTGCCCACCTCTTCCTGCCCACCCGCTCACCACCCAGCCTGCCTGCTGGCAGCCAGCCTTGCTGTGACAGGAGCCTGTGGGCCCCAGGGGAGGGACCGAGAGGTGCTCCATGCACTTCCTGGTGACCATTCGTTTGGTTGTTTTGGTTGTTATGGTCATTGGCCTTTTATTATATAGAATATAGATATATGGTGACTGGCATATCCTAAACCTAGTTTATTATCTAATGCTATAATGATTTTTTAAAGATTTAGCAATGTCTCCCTTCTCTGTTTACTAGCACAACTTCCTTCAACTAATAAGTGTATTTCTCAGTATATTTGTGGGTATGTGTGTGTGTGCATTGTAGACTATCCTATATGAACACACTATCTTTAGTTGAATACTTATTTTGTGTCACATAGTGTGCTATGAGTTTTCCAGACATAATTTCACTTAATTTATACAAGTCAGAAAATTAGGTACTATATTCAATATTTTACAATTGAGGAAACTGAGACTCAAGAATGTTAAATTATTTGCCCAGGGAAGTTTGCACAGTTGAGGAGCTACAAAGCTGAATATCAGGTTCACCATGGTCTGGTCACAATTATTGCTCTTTCCAATGTATCAGTTTGGCCTAATATTTGCCACCCAACCTCTGAACCTTGGTTTTCTTTATTTTTAATATGAAGAGGTGACAAGGTAAAAATAAAACCCACAGGATTCTTTCAGTTCTCACATTTCATGTATTTGCAATTATGATCGCCCTCATAGAGTGGTTATGATGATTTTGTGCAAGTGCCTTAAAATTTTTTTAAGTATGATACAAAATCAAGATGTAATTTTAGTAAATTAAATTCCATTTCTCATCAACTCACATTACAATTGCAGAGCTGCTTTATCATGCCAGCTGACAGGTCTTCAACAGACAGTTGCTCCTAAAATTTCCGTTCAAATTTCTTAGGTTCCTAACATTTTCATCCTAAATTTCTGAGGCTCTGTGTCTCTATGCAGATAAGCAAATGCAAGCAGAAATGCTCTGCTTGTCTGGATGTATGTGTATAGAGGTATGGGGGACCTTAGAAAATTAAACATTCTCTTTTGTAATGTGAATAGTTAGGATTTAATTGAATTTTCATAAATGACTTGGTTTTGTAGTTTTTGTTGTTTTTCTAATTAGAGCTTGCTCAAAGTAGAAGTAGAATGGAGTATACAAATGGCCAAATCAACCTGAAGTACATAAAATGTTACTTAACTCTGTCAAAATTCTTCAAGATGTTTTTTAAGTATTATCATTGGCATAGTACTATGAGGAATCTACATTTTCTTTGTGTTTCCATCTGGATTTCAAAGCAGGTCATCAGTGAGTTCATTAAAAAGGAATATCCTTTACATAGCTATCTCCTACTCTTCCTCAAGCTCAGATTCCCAACAATAGTAATCAAGCTGTATAATAGCAAAAGCCATTCACTACTGAATTTTTTGCACTAATTGGGCACAGAATTCTTTCCTGTCTATGTAAATGGCTTGCATATGCAATGCTCGATTCAGCAGGTTTAAATTAAGGAACATATATAAAAAATTTGAGAGGGTCTCCTGCATCATACTAGTATACTACATTTCTTCTTCTTTAAAAAAATATATATTTAAATATATATACAACATCATGCATTTTGAGTTAACATATATTACATGTTTTGGGAGGAGGGGGAGGCAAGGGGTGTTTTTAAGAATAATCAAGAAAAAAATCACTTTGATCTGTTCATATATTTAAATCATGTAACAATGTTTATTGTGATAGAAATATCAAAAAACAAGGAAAGAGCCTGACAAGAAGTTTTAGCATGGAAAATTAAAATTAAGTAACCTCTTAAAAATATTAGTTTAAAGGTATGATGGCTGTAGCACATGTTCTATGTTAAGTTTATATGGACTTGATTTGTGATATTTCAAGTGTTTAAATAATGTATTGTTATGATGCTGTCTTCTGTTTCTCTTTTAAAATCAGCAGATTACAATTTTACACAGCTACAATATTTTCATTTTCTTGATTTTAGTCTGCTGTTAGAAACAATATAAATAGTTTGGATTAAATAAATTTAGAAGTAAATAATAATGTTTATAGAAATAAATACTGTGCTCACTTCAGGTGCACATATACTAAAAATAAATGTTGTTGATTGAGAAATGTTTAGAAATTGGATAACATTTTTCTAACCTATAAATCCATACTGACCATATTTTTAAGATAGGTAATACTATATCTTCATATATATCTCAGCTGCTCTTACATGGATTGTTATCCATACTGGGATCTGAAAATAATTTTTCATACAAGGAATAGTGAACTTTACTAACATTTGGCTTGAAGGCCAAGAATGGAAGTCCCTCTTATTTTGGGCATTGTATAAACTGTTTGACATAGTTTGAACTTTCAAAATTCAAGTATTATCAAATGAGAAGACTTTGCACAATCTATATTAATGATCCAACATATGCAAATTATAGGGTCTATTGTCGGTAATACCAATTGTGGGTAAACATGGCCAATCTGGGTTCCAAGGGAAACTTGTCAGAGGGGAGTCATTTATATATTGGCAAGATATTATTGTTAGTTTTGCCACAATAAACTAGAGGGAATTTTATAGCTCTATTTTGTCATAAGTCACCACTACCTGCCAAAAATAGTAAACAAAAGTATAAATAAATAAAAATAATGATATTTAACTACTTGAATAATTGCAGTTATTTGACTTCATTCATTTGCCTCTAATTTTATGTACAATTTTTTGGTCTAATGAATTGGGAGAAAACCACCATAGAAAGTAAGAGTTGTGTTTGGATTATGTTGTTCTGTTTGGGTTAAATATATTGTGACTAGTTTAGTTTTAAACTCTCAGAGCTAAACAGTTTAGCTGTCCATTGGAAATTAGTGCAGTTCATTTCAGAAGTTCAGAAACCACAGTCAAATGCATTCCTAGCCATGTTGTGATAAGCATGTCACTATAATTCTGTTTCTGTCACATTCTTTAACTTTAGCATTTGTATTAAAAATTCTATTATAAATTAAAAAGTAACTAAATGAAAAATATTAAGCCCAAAATAAGCAAACCTTTACACCATTTTGATTAGTGTTAATATTAATTTCTTTGAAAATTAATTGATTTGTTAAAGAAAGGAATCCCAGTTGGATTACAAAATACAGCCCACCACTACTTTAGGAGATAAAGTACAGATGCTCTGTACTAAAGGGAGCTTGAAATTCATGTGGGTAATCAACTTTGTGACCTCAAAGCTGCTTCACTGCTCACAGGCATATTCATTTAATGATTAAAATGTGCTGTGATGTTTAAGATCCCATCATGCTGACTTTCTCAGCAGCAAGTGTACAACATACACTGGGACTGAAGATAAAAGGATCGCTACAGTTGAGTTTCAGGTATAAAGGAGAAGATTTATGGCAACCTCTTGATTATGATTTTATTTAAGGCCTAGAATCCTTACAGTAATCCACATGAAGAACCTAACAGCACTGCAGTTGTTTGCAAGAGCAACAGACATACATATAAGAAAACTTTGTTTCTGAGAGCATTAACTGTACAGAAAATTGGACTTCCTAATGCACATGTCATGCTTGTGTTTGGAGGTTAAGACTACATGCTCACTTCTCTGCTGAGTTTTATCTGAATTATTCCTACTTTTACAATAATTTTCATATTTTTTAGAAATGAAAAGAAAGGTATCCCCATTATTTCAATTAATTTGGTATGCCTCTCCTTCTCCCTTTCTTTTTTTTAAAAGTTTATTTGGGACATAATATTGTATTAATTTTTTTCAGGTGGACAGTTTAGTGATTTGAGGTTTTTATACCTTAAAATATGATGTGTCATACATACAACAAGCATGTATACTCATAATCCAGTAGACAATGCTTTTCAAGATAAGATGTCTGATCATCATTTATCTGTGTAGATTTAAAATTCAGTGGTCAAAAGCATATCCTCCAGATAAATACTAAGTCCAACTTTCCTGTTTTCTGAATAGCATATTTTAATGATTGAATACTAAACAAAACACCTACAGAAAGGTCTTCTGACCCCAATAAAAATGTTCCTATTATTATACCACCTTATCTCTTAAATGAACTGATGAGTATATTCAGTCAATGGTTACCATATCTGCTTTAAATGAATCACCAATCTCAAGAGAAAATAAAACTTCTAAAAATATAATCATCAAAATTTAATATTTTAACAATACAGCCTCCCTCCCTTTGATCATGCAATTCCATCTATCTATAATCTCCTCTTCCTTATGCAAATTCTAACCATTAATCAAGATAATTTCAAATTCCATTTATTCCTTGAATATTTTTGGATTCTGCCACTTTAAAATTCTCTATTTTAAAGTGACAGGATCCACAAATTCTCTATTTTAAAGTTGTGTAATTTATATAATGAGTTTTGTACTTCCTTATCCTATCTCTATTGTTCTCTTTAGCGAAGTTTTACTTATTTTGTCTGCTGTTCCTATTAGAATGTAAACTCGTTTGTTTGTTTTTTTGTAAAGGGGGCTGTTATTTGCTTATGAAATTTTGTAGTGAAATTTCAACATTTAGGGAATGCTTAACAAATTTCAGGTATTGTGTTCAGAGTTTTCCAGGCATTATCTCATCTTCATATTAAAATGCTTAGCCCAGTGTATAAACCTCATATACTTAGTATATCATAAGATGTGTTAGATACCTATATCACTATTGAGTGATGTTTAAGAATAAGCATTTAAAGTCAAACATTCCTAAGAACAAATGCTGGCTCTGCTACTTACATGACCAGGTAATTTACATTTACTTACAGGTATAATAAATTGTATGATACACATAAAAAAATTGACAGATTGACAAAAAAGTCCTATAGGCTTAATAATTGGCAATTGTTTATGTAAAAAAATATTTTTGACACAATGCAAGAATTCAGGGCCATCACTGAGCCTTTATTCTCAATTTTAAGATCCAGTGGTTGCGAATATTGTGATAAACTGCTCAACCTGATAAAACTTATTTTAATAGCTACTTGGTAGGGGTCAGGTAACATGATCTTGAATATCAGCTTTTATATTCTTGTCTTTTTAATAAAATATAGATTTGAATGTTTAAAAATGTTTGCTTTTCCCTCAAGTCGGACAACATTGTCATTAGAAATGTTTTCTTGATAGTTTCAATTTTGAGCTGTAATTGAAAAATGTACATTAGATTTGCAGATACTTCTGTAGTATTATTTAAAAACACTACACTCCCATATATCACTGAGCATAGGGAATCATAGAAGAAAAGTCCAAGATTCTGAAAGTAGCATATAGATAAATTGATTACTTAACAAAATCATAATAAGGTACAAAAAATGAGGGCACTTTTAGATTTTCAGTTTCTAGAAATTATTTAGTTTAATTCCTAATTATCTCCCTAAAACGGATCACCAAAAGCATTTGGCATATGAGAGTGGTCTATATTTCAGCTGTGTGTCTGGGTGTGAGACAAAGAGATAAAAAAGGAATAACCTTCAATACAGTGTACCATATAATGACTTGGCTTTCACCTATGGAGACAAGTGTTACCTGAGTATTTCTGGCCACTCAGCAGATCAAAGAGAAGAAAAATAACACAGATTCTAAAATGTCAAATGCTTGCTTTTTCCTTTCACATGTATATTTCAAAACAAAAAACAGGCTTTCAAAATATGAGAATTTGGTAAGTTTCATGTGTGTTGCAGCTACCCTGTTTCAGGCTTATGTTTAGATTGGATCCAAATGCTTCACTGACAGATGTGGGGCACATCCAAATAGTTGCTTCTGGATAAAGTTATTTACATTGAAGTTTGACCCACAAGGGCAACAGAGCAGCTAAATACCCTGGGTAATACTAACAGACAGCTCTACTTTGCTCCAGATCATTTAGATTAAAAAAACTCTCTGTAAACTTCAAAGCTTCTTTCCCTCAGCATGCATGCTAGTTTCCATGAAAATAAAAATCTGAAACCTATGGCCTTTATATCAAAATATCAGGAAACAGGATCTTAGCATTTGGTCTCTGTCTCAAAGGCCTTCAACAAAATTGGCTATATACCATTATCTATTATAGTTATAGGCCAGCAAGGTCACCAATGTGAAGGAAGCAGATCATTATTACATTGTAAGGTCAAGTTAAAAAAGAATGTTGGAGTTACATTGCAAGGAGGAAGGATTTAATTTGGTCAGCCATATGTGTGCTCATCAAGTATGAATATACTTATGTAGCATGCATTATACTGTGTTTGTTCCCAACCCCTTAGACTGTGGTCCAGGAAGTGTCCAGATTGTAAGAACATTTTCCTAGTTCTTCTTGGTTTGATTTAAGTATAAATCTTGAGTTAACCATAAGTTTAAATTTACAACGTTTTAACAAAAGTTTCAAGGAAGGCTGGATGTTGAGGGGAGATAAATTTTTAAAAATATTTAATGTGAGATTTTAGAGGAAGGCTTCACCTAAGCATGAGGCATTTAAAAGAAATAACATTAAAGCCAATATAGCGACACAATAGGATGTTATCAAAGTCCCATGCCATGTTAAGAAGGGAAATATTTCTTTAAAATAGTATTCAATACAACAATTTCCTCATGTATTAAAAGAATTAGCCTCTTGTAGTTGAACTGTAACAGACAAATTTTCTTTCCATCCACCCCCTGCCTCATGTATAATAATATTTCCTTCCTTATTATTCAAGTGGAAAAAAAGGACAGACTTTAAATTGGAAGGACAGACTTCTCCAACACATACACTATCTGCAAATGAGCCTTTACATAATTGCACTGGATAGAATCTAGCTTTTATATCATATATATGATTCAAATTATTTGACAAAAAAGTAAGTGCATTCTAACAATTGTCAATAACTATAATGAGTACCCCTCACTGAAGATGAACCTAGAATTTGATAGCAGCAAGTATATTAATATTTTAAACCATAGTATTCTTTTTGTTTATCTGTGGCAGTAATAACCTTTGAATTACAGCTGTGCTGTTGATCTAGATTGCTGCTCATTTTACCAGGAAAGTTGTTATTTATAGGCTCCAAGGAACTTTATACTATTGTGGAATTTAATCTGAGACAAAAAACAAACAAACAAACAAACAAAAAACACACGGGGTGTTTATTAAATGGGCTAACTTTTTATTTTGGGATTTGGAATGAGAAGATGTTCATTATATTGTAAACAGTAAAAAAAAAAAAAAAAAAAAAAAGGAAGAGAAAGAATTTCTTCATATAGCCAGAGGCAGAGGAAAATTCAATTCCAAGTCCAGTGCCCTTTCCCCTGCACTGCAATCTTCTGACGTTTATACCACAAGATGACTAAAGAAGGAAAACATTCCTTTTTGCTTGGGAGAATAAAATGTTGCACAAATTTCTTACTTAGAGAGACCAAGTCAAAAAGGAACTCACCTAAAGCAGCACTGAAGAAACTTTTGAAATAATAAATTCTGTTTTTTTTTTAGAGTTTCCAATCTTTTTAAAAATAAAACAATACAAATGCTATTGTCCATTTGAAGCATCTCTGAGAAACCTGCCAAAGTCAATCTTTTTATGAAATTTTAGACTGTTATTCCATTTCCTGTGGGAGATAGGGGTAGGGGAAAATTACATATTTAAATATTTTTGCACTAGCAACAATAAGGGTAAATACAACTTTCTGTCCCTTTTTTCATGGGTAATCTAATTTATTTTAGTGACATTAAAAGTAGTAGATATTTATATATAAAAGTATAAAATATATTAATTATATTTATAGTTTCAAACTCAGAGATACTTCATTCTAATACAAATCAACTGAATAGTAAATCCATAAATATAGACAATTTATCCCGCTTAGAATAATAGAAAAATTTCTGAGCATTTTTCTAGCAAGGGTACTGCCTGGTTGTAGAAGAAAAACAAGATTAAAAGGTTAGACACCAAAATGCTAACACTGAGTAATTTTATACACCTCTTTGTACTTGGTACTTATTTGAAGTTCCTACATTTTCCAAAATATGCTAGTATTAGTAGAAGGAGCAAAAGTTATTTTTTTAAATTGTGGGTCTGGTATTATCATATACTCATTTTTTCCCTATATATGCATCATTTGAAATTTTTTAAATTTACCATTCTGATTTACAACTTTGAGAATAGTGAGACAGTAAGTAGAAGTGAAAATCTGTAGTTGTTCTTCCATATATTCATTAGAAAATATTTCTTATACATCTCTGCTGTATATATCACTATGTTAGGCGCTATATAAAATATAAAGTTGAAGAAAGTGCAGTCTCTGACCTTTAGGAATAAAAAATGCTAAATGCTTTCACAAGTATCTTATAATAGTCATATATGTTTAGGGGTTATGGTGCAAGTTCAGTATTATAAGAGTAGGCTATGAATATCAGGTAATAAATTTGGATTTTATGTTGTAAATAAAAAGGAGAGATTGGAAGTTTTTAATGAAAGATATGATCAAAATGATACCTTAGAAAGAAAAATATAATTTCTGGCCATATTTATTGTGCAGCATTAGAATAATAGCAGTGTAGAGGAAAGAGGGCACTTAGGAGGCTACTGCAATGTGAGGCAACAGAATTACAATAGCATTTTCAGTGTGCAAAACCTGAAGGAAAAAACAACCTGTCTCAGTGCTTGGTACTGTTGTATAATGAAACTGGAGCAGGGCAAGAGGTGATCACTGGCTGGTCACAGAAAGGACTGAAACAAAATTATCTCTGAAGTTGTTAACTTTGAAAATGTAGGGAAATATTATCATATGATAACAAATAAAATTCAATTCCTCCATAGATGCATAGGGTGATGAGTTTTACCTTTAGCAGGAAAGTTGACAATTTAGAAAAGGGAAAATAAATCCCAAGAATTTTCTTACTTGGCAATCTAGCTTAATAAACCGATCTAGGCCAAAGGATTAGGAGCCTATGGTCATTTTCTTTGCCTATCACTAGCCACTCTTCTGTACCTCTCTTTCTCTGTCAGCAGATTGAGTGAAACCACACTTCTCTCACAGGGATATTAACTGAGAGATAGGGCAAGTGAATAGGTCGCCTCAGAAGGAAATTGATATAGAAATCCTAGCTTCATTATATTCTACTCAATAATAACCCACTCACAGGGAAACAAGGGCAATGGTTGAAATATCTGAGAAAAAGTACCTAGTGGAAATTGAACAAGACTCTT
This sequence comes from Cnephaeus nilssonii, assembly GCF_951640355.1. Lineage (NCBI taxonomy): Eukaryota > Metazoa > Chordata > Mammalia > Chiroptera > Vespertilionidae > Cnephaeus > Cnephaeus nilssonii. The sequence continues at coordinate 31,488,103 of NC_137071.1, forward strand.
TTGTGTAAAATAAACTGGTTTTCTGAAGAGGGTAGAGAGAAGAGTAAAATCAAAGAACTTAGTGCCCTCTTGGTGATCTCAAGGTCTGAAGTAGTAAATGCAATGTCTGTAAGCAACTTTTTTACTTTTCATTTCCTAGGCTGATTAGACCCATTGAATATTACAAGAAGCAAAATCATGCTCATGGGTACCTGAACTAAGAGTTGTGAATGAAAAGAGAAAAATCTAAATATAAGACCCTTGAAAATGGACTTCAGTTTAAAACATCTTGATTTTTTCTCCCTAATACAATTGAACCTATTTTGTTCCCTATTGATAGTCTCATTTTAATTTTTTATTTGGTATACGGAAAAACTAATATTTTGTCTTCTGGGATATTACTTAAAATTTACATTATATTTTAAATAAGCAAAATTGAGTAGGAAAGATTTTTTTTTTTTGTAAAAAGACCGAAAAGAGGCTCTAGGGTTGGAGATTTTTACACATTCCTTTTGTTCTAAATGTATACTTAGTAGTTAATCTTTATAAAACAAAAACAGGCTGATAAAATTATATACCCAAACAAGAGTTTAAATGTGCTCACAGATTTCATCCAATAGATGCCCATTTAATCTGTTTATTTGTTTTAAAAAATTTATTCATTGATTTTAGAGAGGAAGGGAGAGGGAAAGAGAGATAGAAATATCAACAATGTCATAGAATCATTGATTGGCTACCTCCTGCATGACCCCAGTGGGGATCGAACTCGCAACCTGGGCTTGTGCCCTGACCAGGAATTGAATTGTGACTTCCTGGTTCATAGGTTGATGCTTAATCACTGAGCTACACTGGGTGGGTTTATTTTTAAAATAGATCCCTGATAAAATACACATTTTATCGTTTAATCATCAGATCACTCAACATCGTTACAGTTTACCAAAATAAAGATAAATTCTGAAAGAAAAATGTGATTTCTGAATTAATGCTGTTAAATCAAAGTGATTGAAAACTCCAGATGAGAACTGTGCTCTCATCAGCTTGTTTCTCACCATGCATAGGAGGAAACGGGAAGATGGCAACTTACATGATCATGATTGATTTAACAGATAACAACCCAATTTAAAACTCAAAAAATAAATCAACAATATACATTGAGAGAAACTGAAGCTTATTCACTTTAAAAACCAAAGGGATTGAGAATAATATATTAAATTGTAATGGGAGAGTACCTGAAGATTCAAGATAAAGAGACAAAGCAGACCATATTTAATTGAAAGCATTAAAATAAGTGTTGAACAAGATAATTGTACAAAGGATTAAAAAGAGGAAAACACAGTAACTGAAGTTTTGAAAGTGTTAATGGGTATAAAGAATAGTGATAGAAATCACTGAACAACAAGAATCCCTCTTTAGATGTAGTAACAGATGTTTGTTGGTTTTAGGGGGCGTGGCTTTGAAATAAGTCAGCTCATGGTTGTCCTTAGAATAACATATACAATAAATGCAACACAACTAAGCTAAATATGAAGATTGAAATAAGTTTTAGGAGAACATTTTACTTGGGCCTTTGGGTTAGATTTTAAGAAAGAAAAGTCATTTACACCATTGTTGTCAATGTTAATACTCCTTTTATAACCTAAACAAAAACACCTCCAGATTCAAAGGAAAGACACAATTATATCTGAGATGAAGGTGATCGTGATCAAAAGTTTCTCTCTCTCTCTATTCCTCCCCTTTCCCAAAATACATGATTCTACTTCTCTTAGAAAATGGTACACATGCATTTCAAAAAAAACAAAACAAAAAACAACACCTTTTTTTTTATTATTCCATAGGGACCAAGTCACAAGAAGCTCTGATGCAGGCTGACTGTTTGGAAAGCCAACGTAAGGCTCAGAAAGTTAGGTCCACCCTTTTCAGGCATATTGTGCTTCCCATATCTTAAAATAACTTCTAGCTCTTTTATTTAGCAATATCTATAAATCATTTCTTTTTCTCTGTCCTCTTCCTTAGCAAACCTGCAAAATACTGAACCAGTTAAAATGACCAAAGCTTCCAATATTTTAGAAAGCTTTTAAATAGAAATGTGTTTTTAAGTACTAGTGGTAACTAAATAAGTGCAATCTGATGCTAAATAATATGTTTATTTTATCCGGTGGTACAATTCTTATGTGTGGAAAATGATGGTTCCACATTCCTACACCCTTAAGTAGTGGTCAGAGTAGATTTATTTTAAGGACCCTTTCCGTAGGCTAACAGAACATGATCCAGTTCCTCCCAGATAATTTTCCAGGATTCACTGGCATTCCACATTCCTGAGTGCAGTCAGCAAAGGTTTTGTGACCATTGTGTTGGGGTGTGTGCGTGTGTATGTGTGTGTGTGTGTGTGTGTGTGTGTGTGCATGTTTGTGCATACAGGCATCCAGTAGCATGAGTTGAGGAAAATAGACCAGTTTCAGCTGGGAGCTAGACTAATTTTTAGGCAACATCAAGAACCAAGGAGGAAACAAAGAACACTCACTTCCACTATGCAGCCCTGGAGACTGCTGATTTATCAATAGTGTTCCAAACAAGGGCCAAAATCATAGGAAAGTTAGTTGTTGTTGTTTGTTTGTTTTTTTTACCTTATTTCTCTGAGTGTAGTAGGGGATGACGGGTACAGGTAAGAGATACAATGGTTCCTTAGAATAGTGCTAGATAATTAAGTAAAAATATTTTTGAGTCTCCCAGCCTCCCATTTAAATATCTTTATTTATTAGAAAGCTTTCCTTCCTTTTTCCTAATCCATGTCTCTCTCTTATTTCCAGTTGTTTGTCAATTAATTGCTATTAAAGGACTCTCTGATAATCACAAATTATTGGTTACTAGGTAGGATCCCTTCCAGAAGAAAAAAGGAAAGTAGAGGCAATCAAGGCCTAAAATGATTAGGTGATGGGTTATTTTTTATTTGAAGCCTCCCAAAAATCACATCTCATAGGCAGAAATGGCTACTGACTGATCCCTATGGGAGACTGGTCCTATTTAAAATCATCTCAATCAGTGCATATTGCTACAGCTTTTGGGTACAAAATGAGCTTAACACATTCTTGCTGGTTTGGGGTGACTTAACCACAGACTTAAAAAAAATTAGACATGCGCCTACTTAACTTAGCTGTACTTTAGAAATTAGCATTCATATGACCACAGACTTTTATACATGAGCCTAGAGCAGTGATGGCGAACCTATGACATTTCTGATGACACGCGGCCGCTGAGGCGGCCGCATGTTGAGGATGAAACATTTGCTGCTCCTAAGGATGAAACATTTGCGACTAGAGTCTTGGAGTTAGACTCTAAGTGCAACATTTGCGACTAGAGTCTTGGTATCTAACTCCAAGACTCTAGTCGCAAATGTTTCATCCTCCCCTATTAGACACTCTGTGCCGGAGGTCTGTAGGCCAAAACAACAGAAGTCCGGCACAGAGTGTCTAGTACTGGGACTTCCGGTTAAGCCGGGATCTTTGCCCTCACTTCCACCGGCAGAACAGGGAGCAGCAGAACGCAGAGGGGGACACATCTCTGGGGGCCCTGCCATTACCAGTAACCAAATAACAGTTAACCACAGCAACCATTATCTACTGTTCTGGGGGGTCATGGATTTCTAATTCATCATTACTGAGATAAGTGAGGGGGAGGCTGGGAGAGGCGAGGGTTTGTGGCGTGCTATGGGTGCTGTTTCCCGCCATTAGAAATAGCGGCAGCCATTTTAATTCACATAAGGAACACCATCTTGCTCCATAGTGCAGACTCCATTTCACCACTATTACTGTTATGCATCCTTATTAACCCCTATTTCTGCTTATTAACCCTGCCCTTTCCTAAAAGACAGTTATATGCACCATTTTGTGGTTAGTTAGGCTAGTTAACCCCTAATTGCCTGCAGGCCTAACAAGCTATCTATAATTCTATCTTCTGTCACTGCCCCCCTGATGGAGAACACAAAAAATAAAAAACTAAGGTTAAGTAAAGGAAGTGGTAGTAGCAGTGGCCAACCCTTTCAAGAGACATGGACCGAGATGTATGGCTTTATAGAAACAAATGGCACATCATTTTGCGTTCTATGTACTGAAACGGTAGTAAGCAGAACGTGGAATATAAATAGACATTTTGAAACTAATCTTTCCCAGCTCTTGGAAAAAAGTGAGGATGAAAGGAAGGAATACATTTCCAGGCAGCTACACCTTTATAAGAGCCAATCTAATTCCATCCTTAAATTTATGAAAGGCTCTACAAATTTAACATCTGCAAGTTTGAGCATTGCTCACTCTATATCTCAGCATGGAAAAGCGCTCAGTGAGGGAGAATTTATTAAAGAAACTCTCCTAAGATGTGCACCAGTTCTATTTCACAATATGCAGAATAAAGATGCAATTATTAAGAGAATATCTGAGTTACCACTCAGTAGCAATATCATAAAAGACCGAATAATGAGACTGAACACAAATGTACAACATCAATTAAAGAGAGACATAAGGAAGTGTAAATATTTTTTTATCTCTCTTGATGAAACTACTGATGTCACATCCCATGCTCAGTTGGCCATTATTGGTCGATATTCTGATGGTCTCACAATGAGAGAAGAGTTGATAAAGTTAGTATCAGTGTCAACAAGTAAATCAGGAAGCAAAATATGTAAGGTTGTTATACAAACATTTCGTGACCTAAGCATTGATATCTCTAAAGTTGTGTCAGTGACAACAGATGGGGCACCAAATATGGTGGGGGGAAAAAGTCAGATTTGTCAAATTGTTTAAAGAAGCTATTGGACATCTGATTGTGCCTTTTCATTGTATTATCCATCAGGAGGCTTTATGTGCCAAGGCAGGATTCACCGAGTTAAATGACTTAATGTCAGTTGTTACAAAAATAGTTAATTTAATAGCTGCTCGCCCCCTTCACAAGCGAGAATTTTCGGCACTTTTACTGGAGGTTGATTCCACCTACAGTGGACTGCTGATGTACAATAATGTAAGATGGCTGAGCCGAGGCAAAGTTCTTGAGCGCTTTGTGGAGTGCTTTGAAGAAATTAAGGTATTTCTTGATGACAAGGATCTGGGAAACTTTCCTCAGCTTAATGATGATAAGTGGGTCAACACCCTGATGTTTTTTACAGATCTCTCTGTTCATATTAATGAACTGAACTTAAAGTTACAAGGTTTTGGCAAAAGTATTGATGTTATGTTTGGATACTTAAAGGCTTTTGAAAGTAAAGTTAAAATTTTCAAGCGAGATGTAGAAACTAAAACTTATAAGTATTTTCCTCAAGTAACAAAATATTTTGAGAAGGCCAGTGCAGCTGTACAAAATGAAATGGAACTCTTGCATATGAAGTACCAGCATGTTTTAGACTCATTACTTGACCAGTTTAGTGATAGATTTAGTCAATTTAGAAGTCTAGAACAGACCATGAAAATAATTAAGTATCCTGATGTAGTAGTCTACAGTAGTTTGGAATTAAATGGTTTCCAATGGATGCAAATTGATGATTTGGAGATGCAACTTGCAGAATTTCAAGACAGTATCTGGGCTCAGGTGTTTGTCGACTTGAGGTCAAAGCTTGAGAATCTGGAAAGGTGCCGCTTGGAGAATCAAGAGGAGTGCCACTATGAACAGAAAATTTGGAGTGCCTGGAACCAACTACCAGACACTTTTAGCACCCTGAAAAATATAGCAATGGATTTACTCACAATTTTTCCCTCTACATACTTTTGTGAGGCCTTATTCTCAGCGTTAAATAATATCAAAACCAACAAAAGAAACAGATTGACAGATGAAGTTAGTAGCGCTTGCTTGGGCCTGAAGTGTACAAAATACTAACCTTCAATTGAAGATTTAGCCAATGAAATTCAGCAACAAAAAAGTCACTAATAAGCAGGTTAGTTAAAGAATTCCCCTTCTCCCTCACTTATCTTAGTTCACGGCACCGCACACAAGCTATATAATATCAAGACCAACAAAAGAAACCGACTGACAGATGAGCAAAAAAGTCACTAAGCAGGTAAGTTAAATATTTAGTTTTTGGTTTATTAAATACAATTATATATAACAATTATACATTTATGTTATCTAAACTATAAATATCGTGAAATAATGTTTTTTCCTCAAAGTGACACACTACCCGAGTTATGCTCAGTTTTTTGGCGAAGTTTGACACACCAAGCTCAAAAGGTTGCCCTTCACTGGTCTAGTGGGAAATAAAAATTATTGAAGAGAATGCTGGGGAGAAAATCTATTTATATATTGTGTATTGAGAGCATTCTCGACCAATCGGAATTACTTTATCCCTTCGGCAGACAGCTGTCTCAGGGAATTTAAAGTTGGATCCTCTTTTAGTATGTTAAACAGGTTTTGTAAATTCATTGTGGGAATGCCTAGTGTCAGTTGTATCTAAATTATATTTCCTAGCAATTTTTGAAAATTATTTAGGGTTTTTAGTTCCCTATTATCAAAGATAACCTTTTGGGGTTTGATGGTTCTTTCAGTTAAGATATGTCCCAGATATTTCCATGGTTTTGTATTTTGTACCTTTTCAAGGGCTATTCAAAGGCTTCTTAAGGTTGTTTCCTTTTGTATTGAAGAGTACATATAATATAATAGGTCCTTATTAGGGGCTGCAAGGAGGGTGTCATCCATGTAATGAATAATTTTTCCAGAATGGAACTATTGCCTAGTTGGTATAAGTGTCTGATGTATATGGTATTGACATATCATTAGGCTGTTTAGCATTCTCTGTGAGAGGACTTTCTAGTGATATTTCTGAGTATGTTCCTCATTGTTAATTGAGGGGAGAGTGAATACAAATTTTTCCTGATCCTGGATAGCCAAAGGAATGATATAGAAACAATTCTTTAAATCTATTATAATAATAGCCATTCTTGTGGGATCATGGCCGGGGAGGGAAGTCCAGGCGGAAATGCATCCATGGGTTGAATATTAGCATTAATGGCTTTTAAATCATGTAAAAGCTGCCACTTTTTAAATTTTTGGGGGGAGGATCATGAAAATAGGAGAATTCTAGGGGCTATTATAGAAGGTTTTATGAGCCTTAATTCTAACTATTCTTTCACCAGTAGATGGGATTGTTGTCATTTTTCTCCCTTTAAGGGCCATTGTTCAATCCAAATTGGGGTTTGGCTAAACCAAGTCAAGGGTACAGGAGGTATAACAACAGTAACCATTTCTAAAAAGGTGTCTGTAGAGAGATCCAAGATGGCTGCCAAAGGGAAAGCATGCTGCAAGATAGTGTGTGAGTAAGAGTGAAAGGAGAGTGTGTGGACATGCAGGGAGTATCTGTATTTGTGAATGAGGAAAAGCTATATTCAACAGGACTGTTGGAGACTGGCAGACCAGGATCCCCTGGCCAGGCAGCCTCTACTACTGCTGAAATCTCTCGTGGAGTTCCCGACTCTACCACAGAGACGACTCCAACTTGAAGAGGATAGTGGCCGTGATCGGAAGCCCATCCTTGCCTTCAACCAGGGAGACCTCAGATAGCCCCCAAGACCCTACAACCACAACATACCGGGACCAGCTGCCTCAGTTGCTAAGCCATGAACACGGAGACTCCAGCCTCCCTGACTACAGATGCCTAAAAAGTTTGTCCAGGGGGAGACAAAGTGGCACCAAATATGCGGACAGGCTCTGCACCTTCTCACAGAGCAGATAGAAGTAACAGCTGAATAGAATAACATCCACCTGGAATTGTCAAATTAAACACAGCTGGTGAGGCAATCCATGGATGGCAGGTCAGAGAGAGTCAATGCAGGAGAGAAAGAGCTACATAACCAGACACCCTGAGAGGAGCAATCATAGGGAGACAAAGAAAGAGCCCCCATAAAAAAGAAAAAGAGGAATCACTGGAAAAGGAAGTAAACAAAATGGAGGTAAGCAATATGTCAGAGAAAGAATGCAGAGAAATAGTCATGAGGTCACTGAAAAGGATGGAAGACAAATTCAACAATATGTGTAAGAACCAAGAAGAAAGGAAGAAGAGCCAAGAAGAAATGAAAAATGACAATGCTGCTATAAAGAACTCAATAGAAAGTATCAACAGTATACTAGAAGAAGCAGAGGACTGCATCAGTGAGTTAGAAGACAAGGTAGGAAAAAATACCCAAGCAGAGCAGCATCTAGAAAAAAAATTAAAAACAGGAGGAGGGCCTAAGGGAAATTTGGGACAACATGAAACGAAACAACATCCACATAATAGGGGTACCAGAAGGAGGGGAAACTGAGCAAGGAATAGAAAACCTGTTTGAAGAAATAGTGACAGAAAACTTCCCTGTTATTGGGGAAAAAAAACTTACACAAGTCCAAGAAGCTCAAAGAGTCCCAACAAGATGAACCCAAAAAGACGGACCCCAAGCCACATTATAATTAAATTGGCAAACACCAACAACAAAGTAAGAATCTTAAGGGCTGCCAGAGAGAGACAGAAAGTTACCTACAAGGGATCTCCCATCAGACTATTGACTGATTTTTCAACAGAAACACATCAGACCAGAAGGAAAAGGAACGAAATATATAAAGTCATGCAAAGCAAGGGTCTGAATCCAAGAATACTGTACCAGCAAAGCTATCAATTAAAGTTGAGGGTGAAATCAGGAGCTTCACAGGCAAAAAAAAAAAAAAAAAGACTAAGGGAGTTTATTTCCACCAAACCAGCAATGCAAGAAACGCTAAAAGGACTGCTGTAAAAAGAAGAAATAGGAAGGGAAGCAGGAACATAAGCATAAAGAATGAAAATGGTGACAAACAAGTACCTATCAATAATAACTTTAAATGTAAATGGATTAAATGCCCCAATTGAAAGCCATAGGGGAGCTGAGTGGATAAGAAAACATGACCCATATATTTACTGTCTACAGGAGACCCACCTCAGAACAAAGGACTGACACAGATTGATGGTGAAGAGATAGAAAAAGGTTTTTCAGGCGAACGGAAATAAAAAGAAAAAGCTGGGGTAGCAATATTTATATCTGACAAATTAGACCTCAAAGTGAAGGCCATAACAAGAGATAAGGAATGCCACTTCATAATATTAAAGGGACTAATTCAACAAGAAGATATAACTCTATGAACAACATAAACTGATGAACAAAAACAGATCCAGAGACAGAGAAGCATGGATCAGACTGTCAAACCTCAGAGGGAAGGTAGGGGAGGCCGGGATTAAGGGGGAGAGATCAACCAAAGGACTTGTATGCATGCATATAAGCCTAAGCAATGGACACAGACACCAGGGTGGTGAGGGCATGAGTGGGAGGGTGGGGGGGCAATTTGGGGAATAAGGACACATATGTAATACCTTAATCAATAAAGGAAAAAAAAAGAAGATATATCCCTGGTAAACATATTCAATACAGGAGCACACAAATACATAAAGAAAACTTCTAGAGGATATCAAGGGAGAGTTTGACAACAATACAGTCATAGTAAGGGACTTTCATACCCCAATACACCACTGTATAAATCCTCTAAACAAAAAATCAGCAAAGAAACATCAATCCTAAATGACTCACTAGATCAGATGGAATTAATTGACATCTTCAGAACATTTAACTCAAAAGCCACAGAATATACATTCTTCTCAAGTGCACATGGGACATTTTCAGCAATAGACCACATATTGGGACACAGGCAAAGTCGCATCAAATTCAAAACAGATAGAAATCATATCAAGCATCTTCTCAGATCACAATGGCATAAAATTATAAATCAACTAATAGATGAAAATGGAAATAAAAAGCATTATGGCAACAAATGACAATGAAAACACAACAATCCAAAATCTATGGGACACAGTGAAAGCAGTCTTGAGAGGGAAGTTCATAGCTCTACAGGCCTACCTCAAAAAAGAAAAATGGTAATAAATCATCCAACTCTACAACTCAAAGAGTTAGGAAGAGAACAACAAGAAAAGCCTAGTGTAAGCAGAAGGAAGGAAATAATAAAGACCAGAGCAGAGCCGAAACTGGTTTGGCTCAGTGGATAGAGAATCGGTCTGCGGACTGAAAGGTCCCAGGTTCGATTCCGGTCAAGGGCATGTACATTGGTTGCGGGCACATCCCCAGTAGAGGGTGTGCAGGAGGCAGCTGGTCAATGTTTCTCTCTCATCGATGTTTCTAGCTCTCTATCCCTCTCCCTTCCTCTCTGTAAAAAATCAATAAAATATATTTTTAAAAAAAGACCAGAGCAGAAGTAAATGACACAGAGGACAAAAAAAAAAAATAAAATACAAAAGATCAATAAAACCAAGAGGTGGTTCTTTGAAAGGATAAGCAAGATTGATGAACTTCTAGCCACGCTCACCAAGAAACAAAGAGAGAGGACCCAAATAAACAAAATCAGAAGTGAAAGAGGTGAAGTAACAACCTATCCCACAGAAATACAAAGGAGTATGAAAAAATACTATGAACACCTCTATTCCAACAAAATGGACAATCTAGATGATTGGACATATTCATAGAAAAATACAAGCTCCCAAAACTCAATCAGAAAGAATAAAAAAACCTGAATAGGCCAATAACTACTGAAGAAATTGAAGCGGTGATAAAAAAAATCTTTCAGCAAACAAAAGTCCTAGTCTGGAGGGCTTTACAGAGGAGTTCTACCAAGCATTCAAAGAATTAAACCTATCCTGCTCAGACTATTAAAAAAAAATTCAAGAGGAGGCAACACTTCCAAGCTCTTTCTATGAAGCCAGGATTACCCTAATTCCAAAACCAGATAAAGACACCAAAAAAAGAGAACTACAGGCCAATATATTTGTTGAACACAGATATTAAAATCCTCAATAAAATTCCAGCAAATCGGATTCAGCACTACATTAGAAAGATCATACACCATGACCAAGTGAGATTTATTCCAGGGATGCAAGGATGGTACAATATCAGCAAATCAATAAATGTGATACATCACATAAATAAATTGAGATACAAAAATCACTTAATCATATCAATCAATGCAGAAAAAGCATTTCACAAATCCAACAGCCTTCCTTGATAAAAACTCTCAGGAAAGTGGGAATAGAGGGATCATACCTCAACATAATAAAAGCCTTATATGACAAACCTCAGCCAAAATCATACTCAATGGGCAAAAACTAAACTCATTTTGCTGATAACAGAAACAAGACAGGGATACCCACATTCACCACTCCTTTTAGACATGGTACTGGAAGTGCTAGCCATAGAAATCAGACAAGAAGAAGAAATAAAAGGCATCCAATTTGGAAAAGAAGAAGTAAACCTGTCCTTATTCACAGATTACATGATACTGTACATAGAAAACCTAAAGACTCCATTAAAAAGTACTAGACTTATTAATGAATTTGGCAATGTAGCAAAATACAAAATTAACACCCAGTAATCTATGGCCTCTTTATACACAAATAATTAACTCACAGAAAGAGAAACAAAAAAAGAAAAAAGAAACAATCCCATTTACAATTGCACCAAAAAAATTAAGATACTTAGGAATAAACTTAACTAAGGACATAAAAGACCTTACTTGGAAAACTACAGGACATTGGAAAAAAAAGATAGAGGAAGACATGAACAAATGGAAGAACATACCATGTTCATGGATTGGTAGAATCAACATCATTAAAATGTCCATACTACCCAAAGCAATCTACAGATTCAATACAATCCCAATTAAAATAGCAACAAAATATTTCAAATATGTAGAACAACCTTTCCAAAAATTCATCTGGAATAAAAAAAGACCCTGAATAGCCACAGCAATCCTGAGAAAGAAGAACAAAGTTGGAGAGATCACAATACCAGCTATCAAGCTATATTACCGAGCCACTGTTCTCAAAACTGTCTGGTACTGGCACAAGAACAGACATATAGACCAATGAAACAGAACAGAGAACCCAGAAAATCCCAAGTCATTATGCTCAATTAATATTTGACAAAAGAGGCAAGACCATAAAATGTAGTCAAGACATTCTCTACAATAAATGTTGCTAGGAAAGATTGTCAGATACATGCAAAAAAAAAAAAAAACAAAAAAAAACTAGATCACCAACTTACACCATACACGAAAACACACTCAAAACAGCTAAAGGACTTAAATGTAAGACGGGAAACCATAAAAATCCTATAAGATTCCATAGGCAACAAAATAGAAGACATATGTTGTAGCAATATCTTTACAGACACAACTCCTAAGGCAATGGGGATTAAGGAGGAAATAAACCAATGGGACTACATCAAAATAAAAATCTTCTGCACAGCAAAAGAAACTATCAACAAAACAACAAGAAAGCCCACTGCATTGGAGAACATATTTGCCAATGTTATCTCTAATAAGGGTGTAATCTCCAAAATTTATAGGGAACTCATACAACTTAACTAAAGGAAGATAAACAATCCAATAAAAAATGGTCAAAGGACCTAAATAGACACTTTTTGAAAGAGCACATATAGAAGGCCTAGAGACATATGAAAACATCCTCAACATCACTAAGTATCTGAGAGATGCAAATCAAAACAACAATGAGATACCATCTCACACCTGTCAGAATGGCTATCATCAACTAATCAACAAACTATAAGTACTGGCCAGGATGTGGAAGAAAAGGAACCCTCGTGCACTGCTAGTGGGAATGCAGGCTGGTGCAGCCACTGTGGAAGACAGTATGGAGTTTCCTAAAAAAGTTAAAAATGGAACTTCCGTTTGACCCTGTAATCCCACTTCTAGGAATATATCCCAAGAAACCAGAAACACCAATCAGAAAGGATATATGCACCCCTATGTTCATAGCAGCACAATTTACAATAGCTAAGATTTGGAAACTGCCTAAGTGCCCATAAGCAGATGAGTGGATTAAAAACCTGTGGTACATCTACACAATGGAATACTATGGGGCTATAAAAAAGAAGGAACTTTTACCATTTGCAATAGCATGGATGGAACTGGTGAGCATTATACTAATCAAAATAAGCCAGTCGGAGCAAGATAAATATCACATGATCTCACTCATATGTGGAATATAATGAACAACATGAACTGATGAACAAAAACAGATATAGAGAAGCATCGATCAGATGCTCAAACCTCAGAGGGAAGGTAGGGGATGGTGGGGAGAGGTAAGAAACCAACCAAAGGGCTTGTATGCATGCACTTAAGAATAGTAAATGGACACAGACACTAGGGGGGTGCTGGCATGTTCTGGTGGGTGGGGTGGCAGGGGAGAGGTCAATGGGGAAAAAAGCACACATATGTAGTACTATATGTAATACTTTAAACAATAAAGTTTTTTATTAAAAAAAACTGTGGTATATTTACACCAGGGAATACTATGCATCAGTAAAAAAGAAAGATATCTTACCTTTTGAGATAACATAGAGGGACTGAGAGAGTACTATGCTAAGCAAAATAAGCCAGTCTGGGAAAGATAAGTTTCATATTATCTCACTCTTATGTTGAATCTAATGAGCAAAATAAACTGATGGTCAAAATATATCCAGAGACATAGAAACATGGAATAATCTGATGAGTCTCAGAGGGAAGCTGGGGGTGTGTGGATGGGAAGAGATTAAGCAAAGTACATATATTCATATATGCATAATCCATGGACACAGACAGTAATGTGGTGAAGGCCTTGGGCAGAGGGTGGGGCAAGCTAGAAATGGTCAATGGGGGAAACAGGAGGATATCTGTAATACTTTTAACAATAAAGATAAAAGAAAACATATAAATGAATTAAATTCCCTAATAAAAAGAGTAAGTGAATTAAAAAAAGAGATATATCTAAAGTTAGCTACAACTTACTCTTTATATTTAAATATACACATAGGCTGAAAGTGTGAGAATAGGAAAAGATATATTGTGCAAATAGAAAAAATAGCAGGGGTTGTCTTGTTGCAGAAGACCAAAGAAAAACCAAGTGACGCTTTAAAGAAAAGGAGTGACACTTTTTATTTACACCGGCAGACTCAGGAAATAACTTTCCAAATCTCAGTAAAGTAACATGCAGGGGGCTTCTCTTTTATATCTTCCTGGGGTCTTTGTCCTGCAAATATGGATTATACTTCCGGTCCTTTTCGCGGGCCTTGCAAGAAGGCTCCCAGGTGTTGGGGGTCTCCAGGCCATATCTGATGGTCTGGCCTGGCACCAGCGTTAATAACCCTCCCTCTGGGGGCAGTGCACTGTTCACAATTTTATGGCCTCTGTATTTAGTTAACAGGTTCTGCAAGACCAGTATCTGGGAAGGAGGTAGTGACTTAATTATAGGTTATCAAGAATGTACACTGAGCTTTCTGGCATGGATTCAGATTGCTAGCCCCCACCCCCCAAATATCAGGGTTACATTGGAATTAGCCTTTTAGCCTTCTCATTCCCCCTGCCTCCTTGTCCCACAAGCTTCTCTTAGCCTTCTGGTACAATGACTACAGGATGTTATGGTGAACATGGACTATGACAACTCTTAACTGCTTCCTGCTGAAAAGGGTCAATGGCCAAGGGGTTAGCATCCCTTTTCTTCCTCTTGGAAGGGTTTGTAGAGAATTCTTCTGGTTTGTTTAAACTCCCATCTGAAGTTTAAAGGCATTCCCATCCAGTTTGCAGGCTGGCAGAGGTAAACAGCGGTCCCACACATGTAGAATGTTCCTGTAGGGGGGCACCAGGGGTAGGTGGTGTTTTTAGCCTTGAGGGTAGAGTTGCATAGTTCATCTGGGAAGTGACCTGTTGGATGTGGGCCCTGCGTACTGCTGAAACAAATAGGAGCAACATTAGTTAGCTACACATTGGCTGTGACAGGTCCTATTATTTTTTTCCATCCAATACAATGCCCCCCACACACACACACAAACACACACACGTGCATTTGGTAGTACAGTCATAACATGCTGCAGTCTGATAAGTATAGCTAACACAAATCTGGCTTGATTGGGTTTTCCTGTAGACCTGGTCTAGCATATTTGGGTAGCGAGTTTCTAAGCAAGGCCACGTGGCAGTGGCCCCTATGGGAGGCAAGTATGTGCTAGCTAATATTATTAATGGGAGCATGTTATTCCCTCTATTTCTGTTTAGTGGGGGTCCACAAGAGTGAACCGCTAAGACAAAGAGCAGTATTATGACTATTCCTGCCAGGCAGATGTAGCCAAGGATGGCATGACAAGGTGTAGTCCAACAATTCATCTGGAGGCCTTTGTTTCCTTGCTGTGTGGGAAGCAGTAATTCTATAGTACTTCTGTGTCCCAGCAAGAGTAGATGATTTCTCCTCCCGATACTAGTCTCGGGTTCCAGCAGCACTCATAAAAAGACAATAAGAATTATTAGAAAGATAAAACCAATTGTTATCCAGAAATACTAGAGGATATTTCCTTTAGGAGGAGATAAGAAATAAAGATTAGTGTAAGGAAGAATTCAACAGGGTGTTTCTGAATTCCTTGGAGCAGGTTGATGAGCCAGGTCCACCATCCTCTTGAGGGTGATTTGAAGGGGGTGTTTCTGGTCAGAGGTCACCTTCCACTCAGGCTGGGCGTCACTCGGCTGGTGGGCTGCCTTTGCCCAGGAGTGGTAGATCCAGGTGTTCAGTCCTGCAACCTGGAGAGCTGTGGGGGTGGTTAATATAACTGGATAAGGTCCCTCCCAGGGAGGCTTGAGGGGCTCCTTTTTCCAATCCTTTATCCAAACCTGGTCTCCAGGTTTATAAGGATGTATGGCTGTTCCTAGAGAGATGGATAGTCGGTCAGTAACCCATCTGTGGACCTCAAAGACAGTTTTTCCAATTCCTTGTAATTGTTTCTGGATTTCTAAGTTCCCTATTTCCCCCAAATCTCCCTTTGGCCGAATTAAGGAGGGGGTCTACCATATAGAATTTCAAAGGGAGAGAAACCTACCCTGGCCCTTGGGACACAGCATACCCACAGGAGTATAAGAGGCAAGATATCTGTCCAGGGTAAGGTTATCTCTTGGCATAGTTTAGCTATAGCCTGCTTTAGAGTCCGGTTCATGCGCTCTACTTTTCCTGAACTCTGAGGCCTGTAATTTGTATGTAGATTCCATTTAATTCCTAAAGCCTTAGCTACCTGTTATACTATTTCTGCTTCAAAGGCTGGGCCATTATCAGACCCTATGGTCAGAGGCATTCCATACCGTGGAATTATATCCTTCAGCCATGACTTAGTGACTTCTCTCACCTTTTCCGTGCGAGTAGGATATGCCTCGACCCAACCTGAAAAGGTGCAAACAAAGACTAGCAGGTATTTATTTACTCTGCTAGGCCCTATTTCTGTAAAATCTACTTCTAAGTCCTCAAAAGGACCTTGCCCACAACGCTGAACTCCTATCAGCATTGTTCTGTTTGGTATTGTTCTGAGCACATAGGAGGCAACGCTGAGAGACTGAGGCACACAAGGAGGGAAGACGGGCAATTAGGTAGTATCTCCCTAACAAAGCTTCTAGGGCAGTCTTACCTAAATGAGTAAGTTCATGCTGCTGGAGGACTACCTTATGGGCTGACTGTTCTGGGACATAGACCTTATGGTCTGAGAGTATCCACCAGCCTTCCTTCATTCTCTTTCCTCCTTCTTGCTGGGCCCATTCCTCTTCCTGAGGAGTGTATTTTGGAGGTTGAGGTAATTATGGGGCCAACATGATCTGTGACGGTGCCACTTGTTCTTTAGCAGCCAGCTTAGCTGTAGCGTCAGCACGTTGATTTCCTTCTGATACTGTGTCTTTCCCTTTCTGGTGACCTTTGCAATAGGTGTCGGCTATTTCCTTGGGCTCCAAGACTGCTTCTAGTAACTTTAAAATCTCATTCTGATTTTTTATTCCTTTTCCTCTGGCCATCAAGAGTGCCCTTCTTGCTTCCATCAGGGTGACAACAGCATGAGGTACTTTTACATTTAAATTTTGTTCTAAGGTAAGCTTATCTGCTTCCTTGACTAGCAATGCTGTGGCTGCAAGGGCCCTGAGACAAGGGGGCCACCCAGAGGCAACTGGGTCAATCTGCTTGGAGAGATAGGCTACTGGTCTTTGCCAGGGTCCAACCTCCTGGGTTAGAACTCCCAGGGCTACCCCGCTGTTCTCATGAACAAAAAGATTAAAGTCTCGTGTCACACCTGGTAGCCCTAGTGCTGGGGCCTCAGTGAGCTTTGCTTTTATGCTGATGAAGGCTTTCTCCTGCTTGGGACCCCAGTTGATGGGTGACTTCTCTTCTCCTTTTAAAGCTTCATAGAGAGGGTTAGCCAGATCTGAAAACCCTGAGATCCAAATTTGACAGAACCCTGCTGCTCCCAGGAATTCCCAAATCTGCCTCCAGGTGCAAAGGACTGGGATGGCATATACTGCCTGCTTTCTTTCAGTCCCTAGCCTTCGTTTCTCTTGGAATTGGATATTGGCGAATTTTAACAGGCTGTGTCCCAGGCTTTAAGTGGGTTAGCACTGGGGCATGGTCCTTAGCCAGGCCTGGAGGATGCCCTTCTGCCAAGACCAGCGGGAATTCTTTCTCTAATTCAGGTTCTAATGGTGAGACCTTTGACTGGGGGGGGGGGGGGGGGAATAAAGTTTCCATTCTTCCTCCCTTGGCACTGCTAAGGACAGGATCATTGGAGAAGTCTCCTCACTTAGGCGAAGCTGTGCTGAGCCATCTGGAGCAAAAGTGATTTATGCCCCCATTTTGGCTAATAGGTCTCTACCCAATAGAGGCACTGGACAATCTGGCAAGTACAGGAATTCATTAATTACTTGATGACTGCCAAGTTGGCATCAGTGAGAGTGGCAGAATGGTCTACAGGTCTGATCCCCAGTAGCTCCAATAATTGTGACCTCCTTTCCTGAGAGAGGCACTACTTTCCAAGTGACTACTGAGTGCTCAGCTCCCATATCAACCATAAAGTCCACAGTCTGGCCCCCGTTCAAGGCTACAAAGTTTCAATTGTAGAAGATAAATAAATCCCAGATACCAGGGCCTCCACTTGGGTCGCCGGGGGGCGTGGCTGGCCTGCAAACCACCACAGGCCCCTCACCCAGGCCGCCCCACACCCCAAGGGAACCCCCACCCTGATCTGGAGCACCCTTTAGGGCAAACCAGCTGGCCCCCACCCATGCACCAGGCCTCTATCCTATCTAATCCTATCTAATAAAAGGATAATATGCAAATTGACCATCACTCCAACACACAAGATGGCTGCCCCCATGTGGTCAAAGATGACTGCCTCAATGTGGACACAAGATGGCTACCACAAGATGGCCAGCAGGGGAGGGCAGTTGGGAGGTACCAGGCCTGCAAGAGAGGGCAGCTGGGATGATCAAGCCTGCAGGGGAGGGCAGTTAAGGGTGACCAGGCCGGCAGAGGAGGGAAGTTGGGGGAGACCAGGCCTGCAGGGAAGGGCAGTTGCGGGGGACCCAGGCCTGCAGGGGAGAGCAGTTAGGGGGGACCAGGTCTGTAGGGGAGGGCAGTTAGAGGTGACCAGCCCTGCAGAGAAGGGCAGTTAGGGGTGACCAGGCCTGCAGGGGAGGGAAGTTAGGGGCAAACAGGCTGGCCGGGGAGTGGTTAGGGGGTGATCAGGCTGGCAGGAAGAAGCGGTTAGGGGCAATCAGGTAGGCAGGCAGGCGAGTGGTTGGGAGCCAGCAGTCCTGGATTGTGAGAGGGATGTCCGACTGCCCGTTTAGGCCTTATCCTACCTGGATTGGGACTAAACAGGCAGTCGGACATCCCTCGAGGGGTCCCAGATTGGAGAGGGTGCAGGCTGGGCTGAGAGACACCCCCCCGCAGTGCATGAATTTCATGCACCAGGCCTCTAGTATTGAATATAATCTGTAATGGATAATTAAAAATTAAAGATTTGTTTACATAAAAAATATCAAAAAAAGTGATGAAACTTTAGCTAGACTTAAAAAAAAGAATAGACTCTTACAAATAAAATCAGAATTAGAGGAAACATTAAAAACTCATGCCTTTAAATATAAGGCTTTAAACCACTACCAAGAACTATTATACACCAACAAATTGGAATACACATTTTTCAGAAATGCAAACACATTGTTCTCCCAAAATATTATACCATTAGGCCACGAAACAAATCTTAACAAATTTAAGACTTTTTTTTTTTATTAGCCCGGCATTACATTAGTAACATGACAGAAGGAAAACAGTAAATCACTAGAAACAAACCTATCAGACTGAATCATGATAAACGATATAAATAGCCCTATAACTAATAAGGAGATGGTATCATTAAGCAAAAACCTTCTAACAAATATAATTCCAGTACCAGATGGCTACAATGGAAAATTCTACCTTATATTTTAAAACGCATTTAAAATATATTTAAATTTAAATATTTAAAACATATTTCTTTCTCAAATTCTTTCAAAATATTTAAGAGGAATTCAGGTATTACCTTCTATTTAAAAGTTCTCATTAAACCACTTTGCTTTTTAGGAAAGACCTACATTAATACTTGTTTTTGTAGCCAAATGAAATACAAAGAATATTTTCACTTTTACAAATAAAGCTAAAAAGTGAAAATAGTGTTCAGTGTTTGTTTTACAATGAAACATTATTGTGGCAATGTGCATCACAAGCAGTGAGAAGGGAAAGGCCAATCTCCTTCCTCAGGAACTATATGTAGCATCTCAGCATCCAGCTGCTATAAATTTAAATATTTTTATGAACATATGTGATTTACCTCAAATTATTTTTGTATCTGTTAGCAAGATGTGTCCTAAGGTCTCAGAAAAGCCTAAGAGAGCTTGTAAGGGTGTTACACTTAGCGTAAAACTGGATGTACCTAAGCATTTCCATCATGGTGAACAATTGTGTTTGTTAAATTTTGGGTCTAGGGACATCTGATTGTTTTGCCATATAAATTAATAGTAATTGTTTTTTTACTTTATGTCATTTGGACTGCAAAATATTTTATAGGAAAGCTCATTTTCAAATAGCAGGGAAAAGTATTATTTCCAAACTTTTTTTTTTTTAGACCAGCACTACTTTGATAACAATGACAGAAGAATACACTACAAGAAAAACGCTGGCTAAAAGCCATGATGAATATGGATGGAAAAATCCTTAACAAACTACTAGCAAACCAAATGTAACAGCACATTAAAATGATTATACTCTACTAGTAGCCCTGCGCATGAATCCATGTGCCAGTAGCTTGCTGCCACCTTCCAGTAGCTCTCTGCCCACTGCCCCACCCTCCTGTAGCTCCCCCTGCCCCCTTCCCCCTGGCCCCCTCATAGCTTGCTGCCCTGCCCCCTCCTGTAGCTCTCCAGCACCTGCTTGTAGCTCACTGCCCCACCATCCTGCTGATCCATGATCCAGTTGTTACGTGGTCGGTTGTAATATGACCATTTGCATATTACATCTTTATTATATAGGATAGTAGCCCTGGGCATGAATCTGTGTGCCAGTAGCTCACCTGTAGCTCGCTGCTGCCCTCCAGTAACTCTTCGCCCACTGCCCCACCCTCCTATAGCTCCCCCTGACCCCCTCCCCCCAACCCCCCTCATAACTTACTGCCCTGACCCCTCCTGTAGCTCTCTGCTGCCTGCTTGTAGCCAGTAGCTCACTGCCACCCTCCAGTAGCTCTCCACCCACTGCCCCACCCTCCTGTAGCTCCCCCCCACCCCCCCATAGCTGGCTGCTCTGCCCTTTCCTGTAGCTCTCCATCACCCACTTATAGCTCACTTCCCCACCCTCCTGCTGATCCGTGATCTGGTCTTTATGTGGTCGGTCATTACACTTCACAGCGTAATGACCACTTGCATATAACATCTTTATTATATAGGATAATCAAGTGAGATATATCCATGGAATATAAGAACATTTTAGTATGTGAAATTCCATCAATGTGATGCATCACATTAATAGAATAAAGGATAAAATTAATATGATCATCTCAAAACATACAGAAATATGAATCTGAAGAAATTCAACACCCTTTTTTATTTGTAAATTAAGTTGATATTCAATATTGTTTTACATTAGTTTCAGGTGCACAAAGCACAGTGGTTAGACATTGATATAATTTTCAAGGTGAAAACTCCCATATGACTACTACCCAGCCAGAACATACTAGTACATAATTATTACAATATTATTGACTATATTTCCTATGCTGCACTTTACATCCTCATAAGTATTTTGCAACTACCAATTTGTACTTTTTAATCCCTTCATCTTTTTCACCCAAACCACTCTCCTCTGGCAACCATCAGTTTGTTCCCTGCATCTGAGTTTGTTTCTATATTGTTTGCTCATTTATTTTGTTCTCTTGATTCCACATATAATTGAAATCATATGCTATTTTTCTTTTTGTGTCTGACTTATTACACTTAGCGTAATACACTCCAGGTCCACGCATGTTTACACAGATGGTAAGATTTCATTAATTTTTATGACCCAGTAATATTTCATTGTATGTATGTACCACATCTTTACACCATGGTATATTGATAATAATAAAAATATCCAACAGTTTAAGAATAAGACACTTGTTCAAATATGAAAATCATGCATCTTTGGAAAACTGACAGTTCCCTTTATGATCACATATAAAACAGGATGCCTACTTTCACATCTTACAATCCTCATAGGGCTAAAAGCCCTAGTTTAGAACAATTAGGCAATAAAGAAGAAAGAAAAATCTTACAAATTGAAAAAAAATATGTAAATGATATATTTGTTCAGGTATAAGATAAGACATCAAAGTGAAGGCCTTAAAAAGAGATAAGGAAGGCCAGTTCATAATACTAAAGGGATCAATGTAACAAGAAGATATAACTCTGGTAAACATATATGCACACAATACCAGAGCACCCAAACATATTAAAAAAGTTCTGGAAGATATCAAGGGAGAGATTGACAACAATCCTATCTAATAAAAAAGTAATGTGCAAATTGACCATACCTCTGCTACACCCACAAGCCATGCCCACCAGCCAATCAGAAGCAAGTATGCAAATTAACCCAACCAAGATAGCTGCAGCCATGGAGAGAGCAGGAGGCCTGGGTTTCCCTGGCAATGGAGGAAGCCAAGCTTTCCACCCTCTCTGGCCGGCCCTAGGCTCCACTCAAGGCTACAAAGTTTCAATTATAGAAGATAAATAAATCCCAACAAAAATGGCTTTGGCCATGGAGTGAGCAGGAGGCTTGACTGTGCTCAAGGCTACAAAGTTTCAATTATAGAAGATAAATAAATCCCAGATACCAGGGCCTCTGCTTGGGTAACGAGGGCTTGGCCAGCTTGCAAACCACCACAGGCCCCTCACTCAGGCTGCCCTATGTCCCAAGGGAACCCCCACCCTGATCTGGGACACCCTTCAGGGCAAACCAGCCGGCCCCACCCATGCACCAGGCCTCTATCCTATCTAATAAAAGAGTAATATGCAAAATGAGCATCACTCCAACTCACAAGATGGCTGCCCCCATGTGGTCAAAGATGACTGCCCCCTTGTGGACACAAGATGGACACCACAAGATGGCCAGAAGGGAAGGGCAGTTGGGAGGGACCAGGTCTGCAAGGGAGGGCAGTTTTGGGCGATTAGGCCAGCAGGAGAGGGCAGTTGGGAGGGACCAGGCTGGCAGAGGAGGGAAGTTGGGGGTGACCGGGCCTGCAGGAAAGGGCAGTTAGGGGTGACCAGGCCTGCAGGGGAGAGCAGTTAGAGGTGACCAGGTCTGCAGGGGAGGAAAGTTAGGGGCGACCAGGCCTACAGGGGAGAGCAGTTGGTGGGGACCAGGCCTGCAGGGGAGAGCAGTTAGGGGCAAACAGGCTGGCAGGGGAGCAGTTAGGCATAAATCAGGCTCACAGGGGAGTGGTAAGGGGGTGATCAGGCTGGCAGGTAGAAGCTGTTAGGGGGAATCAGGAAGGCAGGCAGGTGAGCAGTTGGAACCCAGCAGTCCTGGATTGTTAGAGGGGTCCCAGATTGGAAAGGGTGCAGCCTGGGCTAAGGGACACCCCTCACCCCCATGCACGAATTTCGTGCACTGGGCCTCTAGTATAATCATAGTAGGGGACTTTATTATCCCATTGATAACACTGTATAACTGCTCTATACAAAAAAATCAGCAAAGAATCATCAATCCTAAACAACTCACTAGATCAGATGAACTTAATCGACATCTTAAAGAACATTTAACCCCAAAGCTATGGAATATATATTCTTCTCAAGTGCACATGGGACATTTTCAAAGATAGACCACATATTGGGCCACAGTCAAAGTCTCTTCAAATTCAAGAAGATTGAAATCATATCAAGTATCTTCTCAGATCACAATGGCATAATATTAGAAATAAACTACAATAAACGCAACCACAAAAATTTAAACACTTGGAGGCTAAATAGCATGTTAATAAACAATGACTCGGTTACCAAAGAGATCAAAGAAGAAATAAAAAACATCCAGGAAAAAAGTGACAATGAAAACACAACAATTCAAACACTATGCGACACAGTGAAAGCAGTCCAGAGAGGAAAGTTCATAGCTCTACAGGCCTACCTCACAAAATAAAAAATTGGTAAAAAATTATCTAACTCTACAACTTAAAGAATTGGAAAGAGAACAATAAGAAAAGCCCAGAGTGAGCAAAAGGGAGGAAATAATAAAGATCAGAGCAGAAATAAATGACATGGAGACTAAAAATAAATCAAAAGATCAATAAAACCAAGAGCTGGTTCTTTGAAAGGATAAACAAGATTGATGAACCTCCAGCCAGGCTCACCAAGTAGCAAAGAGAGAGGACCAAAATAAATAAAATCAGAAATGAAAGAAGTGAAATAACAACAGACTCCACATAAATACAATGGATTGCAAAAAAAATCCCATGAATAACTCTATTTCAACAACCTGGTAAACCTATAAGAAATGGACAGATTCATAGAAAAACACAACCTACCAAAACTCAGTCAAGAAGAATAAAAAAATCTGAATAGGCTAATAACTATGGAGGAAAAGGAAGCAGTAATAATTAAAAAAAACAAAAAACTTCCAGCACACAAGTTCCCTGGACCAGATGGCTTCACAAGGGAGTTTTACCAAACACTCAAGAAGAACTAAATCTATCCTCCTTAGACTATTCCAAAAAATTCAAGAGGAAGGCACACTTCTAAGCTCTTTCTATGGAGCTAGCATTACCCTAATCCCCAAAACAGATAAAGACACTGCAAAGAAAGAGAATTATAGGCCAATATCTCTGATAAACATAGATGCTAAAATCTGCTACAAAATTCTAGCAAATCAGATCCAGCATTACATTAGAAAGATCATACACCATGACTAAGTGGGATTTATTCCAGGGATGCAAGTCTGTACAAAATCCGCAAGTCAATAAATGTGATACATCACATAAACAAATTGAGAGATAAAAATCACATAATCATATCAAGTGATGCAGAAAAAGCCTTTGAAAAAATCCCACACACTTTCTTGATAAAACCTCTCAGCAAAGTGGGAATAGAGGGATCATACCTCAATATAATAAAAGCCTTATATGACAAACCTACAGCCAACATCATACTCAATGGGAAAAAACTAAAAGCATTTCCCCTAAGAACTGGAATAAGACAAACATGCCCACTCTCACCACTCCTGTTTGACATAGTACTGGAAGTGCTAGTCATAGCGATCAGACATGAAGAAGAAATAAAAGGCATCCAAATTGGAAAATAAATAGTAAAACTGTCCGTATTCACAGATGACATGATATTATACATAAAAAACCCTAAAGACTCAATCCAAAAACTACTAGATTTAATAAATGAATTCAGCAATGCAGCAGGATGCACATTAACACACATAAATCTATGGCTTTTTTTATGCACCTATAATGAATTCACAGAAAAAAATTCCTTTTACCATTAGACCAAAAAATTTAAGATACCTAAGAATAAATGTAACTAAGGAGGTAAAGACCTGTACTTGAAAAACAGGACATTGAAATAAAAGATAGAAGATGACATAAAGAAATAGAAGAATAAACCGTGTTCATGGATTGGTAGAATCAACATCATTAAAATGTCCATACTACCCAAAGAAATCTATAGATTCAATGCAATCTCCATTAAAATACCAATGGCATATTTCCCAGACTTGGAACAAACTCTGAAAATTCATATTGAATAAAAAAAGACCCTGAATAGCCACAGCAATCTTGAAAAAGAAGAACAAAGTTGGAGGGATCACAATACCAGATATCAAGTTATATTACAAAGCCACTGTTCTCAAAACTGCTTGGTACTGGCATAAGAACAGACATATAGACCAATGAAACAGAACAGAGAACCCAGAAATTAACCCAATTCATTATGCTCAATATTTGACAAAGGAGGCAAGAGCATACAATGGAGTCAAGATAGTCTCTTCATTAAACAGTGCTGGTAAAACTGGAACAACTTATGCCAAATGATGAAACTAGACCACAACTTACACCATACCCAAGAATAAACTCAAAATGAATAAAATACTTAAATGTAAGAAATAAAACCATAAAAATCTTAGAAGAATCCAAGGGCAACAAAATATCAGACATATATCGTAGCAATATCTTTACCAATACAGTTCTTAGAACAATGGAAACTATGGAGAAAATAAATAGGACTACATCAAAATAAAAAGCTTCTGCACAGCAAAAGAAACCATCAACAAAACAATAAGAAAACCCACTGCATGGGAGAACATATTTGCCAATGTTATATCTGATAAGGGTCTAATCTCCAAATTTTATAGAGAACTCATACATCTTAAGAAAAGGAAGATGAACAATCCAATCAAAAAATGGGCAAAGGAATTAAATAGACCCTTTTTGAAAGAGGACATACAGAAGGTCACCAGACATATGAAATCATGCTCAAAGTCATTAATCATCTGAGAGATGCAAATCAAAATGACAATAAGATTCCATCTCACACCTGTCAGAATGGCTATCATCAACAAATCGACAAAAGACAAGTGCTGGGGAGGATGTGGAGGAAAAGGAACCCTCGTGCACTGCTGGTGGGAATGCAGACTGGTGCAGCCACTGTGGAAAACGGTATGGAATTTCCTCAAAAAATTAAAAATGGAACTCTCACTTGTCCCAGTAATCTCACTTGTAGGAATATATACCAAGAAATCAGAAACAACCATCAGAAAGGATATATGCATCCCTATGTTCATAGCAGCACAATTTACAATAGCTAAGATTTGGAAGCAGCCTAAGTGCCCATCAGCAGATGAACGGATTAAAAAGCCATGGTACACCTACACAATGGAATACTATGCTGCTGTAAAAAAGAAAGAACTCTTACCTTTTGAAACAGCATGGATATACATATAGAGCATTATGCTAAGTGAAATAAGCCAGTCAGAAAAAGATAAATATCACTCATTTGTGGAAAATAATGAATAACATAAACTGATGAACAAAAATAGATCCAGAGACAGAGAAACATAGAACAGACCATCAAACTTCAGAGGGAAGGCAGGGGAGGGGGGAATAAGAGATCAACCAAAGGACCTTTATGCATACATATAAGCATAACCAATGGACACAGACACTAGGGGGTGAGGGCATGTGCTGGGGGGTGGGGGTGCTCAGGGAGAGGTCAATGGGGAAAAAGGAGACATATGTAATACTATATGTAATCCTTTAAACAATAAAGAATTTAAAAATTTTAAAAAGAAATATAAAAAAGAGGAACTAAATAAACAAATCCATTTACCATTGCAACAAAAATATTAAGATCCTACAATTAAACTTAACCAAGGAGCTAAAAGACGTATACTCAGAAAACTGTAGGACATTGAAAAAAGAAATAGAGGAAGATACAAACAAGTGGTAGCATATACTGTGTTCAGAGATTGGAAGATTTACATAATTAAAATGTCCATACTATCCAAAGCAATCTTTAGATTCAATGCAATCCCTATTAAAATACCAATGGCATATTTCACAGATTTAGAAAAAATAATCCAAAAATTTATATGGAACGAAAATATATCCCAAACAGCCACAGTAGTCTTAAGAAAGAAGAATGAAGTTGGAGGGATCACAATACCAAATCTCAAGTTATACTACACTAGAGGCCAGATGCACAAAATTCATGCAAGGGTCTTGGCCCTCATATCCATGAAAGCTTGCCTGGGCCCTCTCAGCCCCGGCTTCGTCCGGAAGGTTGTCTGGAAGGACATCCAGTCTAATTCGCATATTATGCTCTGATTATTATAGATAGCCATTGTTATCAAAACAGCCTATTATTGGCACAAGAACGGACATATAAATGAATGGAATAGTACAGAGAACCCAGAAATTGACTGAAGCCATTAAGATCAATTCATATTTGATAAAGGAGACAAGAGAATACAATAGAGTCAAGACAGTCTCTTCAATAAATCGTGTTTCAAAAATTGGACAAGTACATGCAAAACAATGAAACTGGACCACCAAGTAATACAGCATGCAAGAATAAACTCAAAATGGATAAAAGCATTATGCTAAGTGAAATAAGCCAGTCAGAGAAAGATAAATATCACATAATCTCACTCATTTATGGAATATAATGAACAACATAAACTGATGAACAAAAACAGATCCAGAGTCAGAGAAACATTGATCAGACCATCAAACCTCAGAGGGAAGGTAGGGGAGGGTGGGGGTAAGCGGGAGAGATCAACCAAAGGTCTTGTATGCATGCATATAAGCCTAACCAATGGACACAGACAACAGGGGGGTGAGGGCATGAGTGGGGGTTTTGGGGAGTAATGGGGGAATAAGGTCACATATGTAACACCTTAATTAATAAAGAAATTTTAAAAATGGATAAAAGACTTAAATGTAAGTTGTGAACTCATAAAAATCCTAGAAGAAAGCATTGATAGAAAAATCTCAGGCAACTTACATAGGATAATTTTCACTGATACATCTACTAGTGCAAGAGAAATAAAGAAAATAAAAATGCATTTTTGAAGGCAGAAAAATATTTTTGACTTAGATCCCAGAGTGCATTACACTTAGAAGGGAGTCTGGTTTGATACTTCAAAAGGACATATGAAATAGCACATTGATAATGTTGGCAGGCACTATTAGTAAATAAATA
Source organism: Cnephaeus nilssonii (assembly GCF_951640355.1). Lineage (NCBI taxonomy): Eukaryota > Metazoa > Chordata > Mammalia > Chiroptera > Vespertilionidae > Cnephaeus > Cnephaeus nilssonii. The sequence continues at coordinate 31,516,165 of NC_137071.1, forward strand.
TTTAAATGGGGATTATGCATATAATATTTGGGAAATGACAAGTAAAATTTTAATAGTGACTTAAAAATAATTCTACAGTTGAATCATAGGGTCTGTCCTAAATTATGTAGATTCTAACAATGTTTTTCAAGACCAAGACAAATAAATATGGGGATAAGTAGAAGCTAAAGGGACCTAAGTCTTCTTTTAAGGGTCATGTTTGTTCAAATCAACCTGATGAAAAAAAAATACCATTCTTGATTACATTGTATGGATATAGTTGAGAAGAAAATATTTAAGCCGTTATATATACATTTTAAATATATGTTTTATTTTTATTTTTTAAATTTCTTTATTGATTAAGGTGTTACATATGTGTCCTTATCCCCCCATTACCCCCCAGGCCCCCTACTCATGCCCTCACTCCCCTGTTGTCTGTGTCCATTGGTTAGGCTTATATCCATGCATACAAGTACTTTGGTTGATCTCTCTCCCTTACCCCCACCTTCCCCTACCTTCCCTCTAAGGTTTGACTGATCAGTGCTTCTCTGTCTCTGGATCTGTTTTTGTTCATCAGTTTGTGTTCATTATATTCCATAAATGAGTGAGATTATGTGATATTTATCTTTCTCTGACTGGCTTATTTCACTTAGCATAATGCTCTCCATTTCCATCCATGCGGTTGCAAATGGTAAGAACTCCTTCTTTTTAACCACAGCATAGTATTCCATTGTGTAGATGAACCACAGTTTTTGAATCCATTCATCTGCTTAGGGGCACTTAGGCTGTTTCCAAATCTTAGCTATGGTGAATTGTGCTGCTATGAACATAGAGGTGCATATATCCTTTCTGATTGATCTTTCTAGGTTTTTGGGATATATTCCTAGAAGTGGGATCACTGGGTCAAATGGGAGTTCCATTTTTAGTTTTTTTGAGGAAACTCCATACTGTTCTCCACAGTGGCTGCACCAGTCTGCATTCCCACCAGCAGTGCATGAAGGTTCCTTTTTCTCTGCATCCTCGCCCGCACTTGTCCTTTGTTGATTTGTTGATGATAGCCATTGTGACAGGTGTGAGATGGTACCGCATTGTCATTTTGATTTGTATCTCTCAGATGATTAGTGACTTTGAGCATGTTTTCATATGTCTCTTGGCCTTCCTTCTGTATGTTTTAAAATTGATTTGAGAGAGGGAGAGGGAGAGGGAGAGAGAAACATCGCTGAGCAAGAATCATCAATCAGCTGCCTCTTGCACACGCCCCCTACTGGAGATTGAGCAGGCAACCTGGGAAAATGCCCTGACAGGAAATGAAACTGTACACTTGTGGGTTCATGGGAATATGCTCAACTAACTGAGCAACACTGGCCAGGGCTTAAGCAGTTATATTGATCAAATATGGTTAAGTACCGTACTTTCTGGCAGATAAGACTACTGGGCGTATAAGATTTTTCTGGGTTAAAAAGTCGTTTTATACGGTGGAAAATACAGTATATTGGACTATATTGATGGGATTAGATATAATGGATTAGATATATTAGACTACTGTATTTTTCGGCCTATAAAATAACTTTTAACCCAGGAAAATCTTATATGCCCAGTCGTCTTATATGCCGAAAAATACGGTATATGTGTTAGTATGGTTTTAAAAAAAAGTCCAGAAGACTACGTAGATGCCAAGATGAAGTCAATAGAATCCCAATGCCTTCCTTGCACATTTTTTAAAATTTTAGTTAATTTCATTAGTAGTTATTTTTAAACTTTGCCTCCATTGTTTCTTCCTTCTCACAAGCACAACTTTCAATCTTGCCAACTCATTCAGCAGGAACTGGCATTCTTATTTTAGACTATCTCTGTTTGCAGACTGATGTATGACAAGTTGCAATGTGATGTATAAATCAAATAGAAAACATCTTTTTTATCTTTGGAACTAACTAAATAAGACATCACTAGAAATTCTTTTGTAATGCTTTCTATGTTATGGGCCTTGATAAGAGAATATTTATCCAATTTCAGACTAATCATGAGGAGACTTAAATAAATGATTCTGAAAAAAAGCAGGCAGATTATTTATAAAGATTGACATTTCATAAAGTTTGGATAATATAAGTGTCACATGAGTAAAAGTTAGCTTTGTGTTAAAATTTCAATTTCATAATTTAAGGTGGTGAACTTAAGAAGAGCAATAAAAGCCTGAAAACTACACAATGTCATTAGGCAAACCTTAATCTATACAAAGGGAGGTATTTTGGCTTCTGTGGGGAAGGATTTATTTTGTCCACTATGATAAATGTTCTCGTAAAATCATGCCTACTTATTCTTACTGATTCATCAATCTGCTGATTTCAATTCCTATAGAATAAATTATTAAAAGAATAAGTTATTATTAAAATCTGAGTTCAGGCCCAGTCAGTGTGGCTTGGTGGTTGAGTGTCGATCTATGAACAAGGAGGATGTGGCTCCATTCTTGGTTGGGGCACATGCCCGGGTTTCAGGCTTGGTCCCCAGTGGGGGTGTGTGTAGGAGGTAGCTGATCAATGATTCTCTCTCATCATTGATGTTTCTGTCTCTCTCCCTTGCCCTTACTCTGTAAAATCAATAAAAATATCCTCTCTAATAAAATGGTTATATGCAAATTAACCATCACTCCACTACATAAGCCACGCCCACCAGCCAAGCCACGCCCACCAGCCAATCAGGGCGAGTATGCAAATTAACCCCAATCCAAGATGGCTACAGCCACAGAGAGCAAGGTTTCCCAGGTAACAGAGCAAGCCAAGCTTTCCACAGCCGTTGCAGGCCTAAGCCTCCACTCAAGCTACAAAGTTTCAATTATAGAAGGTGAACAAATTCAAACAAATGGCGGCAGAATGGAGCTTGAGAGACCAGGCCAGGGTTGCCGGCGGCAACAGGGGAAGCAAAGCTTTCCTCACACCCTGGCCGGGCTCACCCGCTTAAGGCTACAAAGATTCAATTGTAGAAGGTGAATTAACTGCCACAGAAATGGCTGCCGCCCCAGGCTACAAAGTTTCAATTGTAGAAGGAAAATAAATTCCAGATACCAGGGCCTCCGCTTGGGTTGCCAGGGGGCGTGGCCGGCCTGCAAACCACCACAGGCCCCTCGCTCAGGCCGCCCCACACCCCAAGGGAACCCCCACCCTTATCTGTGACACCCTTCAGGGCAAACCAGCTGGCCCCCACCCCGGTATCAGGCCTCTATCCTATCTAATAAAAGAGTAATATACAGATTGATCATCACTGCAACACACAATATAGCTGCCCCCATGTGGTCAAAGATCCTGCCCCCATGTGGACACAAGATGGCCACTACAAGATGGCCAGCAGGAGAGGGCAGTTGGGAGGCACCCGGCCTACAAAGGAGGGCAGTTGAGAGGGACCAGGCTTGCAAGGGAGGGCAGTTGGAGGTGATCAACCCTGCAGGAGAGGGCAGTTAGGGGTGACCAGGCTGGCAGAGGAGGGAAGTTGGGGGCAAACAGGCTGGCAGGGGAGCAGTTAAGCATCAACCAGGCTGGCAGCGGAGTGGTTAGGGGGTGATCAGGCTGGCAGGCAGAAGCGGTTAGGGGCAATCAGGAAGGCAGGCAGGCAAGCAGTTGGGAGCCAGCAGTCCTGGATTGTGAGAGGGATGTCCGACTGCCCGGGCAGTCGGACATCCCTCCAGGAGTCCCAGATTGGAGAGGGTACAGGCTGGGCTGAGGGACAACCCCCCGCCGTGCACGAATTTCGTGCACCGGGCTTCTAGTATTCTATAAAAATCTGAGTTCTCTAAGGAGCTTTAATGGGTTCATGAACTTCCTCAATGGTATCTTAAATTTTATGCATACGTGTCTATTTACATTTTTCTGGAGAAAGTCCATCCTATCTAATAAAAGAGTAATATGCAAACTGACTGTACCTCCACTGTACCCACAAGCCATGCCCACCAGCCAATCAGGAGCGAGTATGCAAATTAACCCAACCAAGATGGATGCGGCCACAGAGATAGCAGGAGGCTTGGGTTTCCCTGGCAATGGAGGAATCCAAGCTTTCCACATGCCCTGGCCTGCCTTGGCCTCTGCTTAAGGCTACAAAGTTTCAATTATAGAAGATAAATAAATCCCAGATACCAGGGCCTCCACTTGGGTCGCCAGGGGTGTGGCCAGCCTGCAAACCACCACAGGCCCCTCACCCAGGCCGCCCCACGCCCCAAGGGAACCCCCACCCTGATCTGGGACACCCTTCAAGGCACACCAGCCAGCCAATACCCATGCACCAGACCTCTATCCTATCTAACCCTCCTATCTAATAAAAGAATAACATGCAAATTGACCATGACTCCAACACACAAGATGGCTGCCCCCATGTGGTCAAAGATGACTGACCCCATGTGGACACAAGATGGCTGCCACAAGATGTCCAGCAAGGGAGGGCAGTTGTAAGGGACCAGGTCTGCAAGGGAGGGCAGTTGGGGGCAATCAAGCCTGCAGAGGAGGGCAGTTAGGGGTGACCAGGTCGGCAGAGGAGGAAAGTTGGGGGGTACCAGGCCTGCATGGGAGGGCAGTTAGGGGTGACCAAGCCTGCAGGGGAGGGCAGTTAGGGATGACCAGGCCAACAGGCTAGGGCAGTTAGGGGCAAACAGGCTGGCAGGGGAGCAGTTAGGCATCACTCAGGCTGGCAAGGGAGTGGTTAGGGGGTTATCAGGCTAGCAGGCAGAAGCAGTTAGGGGCAATCAGGAATGCAGGCAGGTGAGCAGTTGGGAGCCAGCAGTCCTGGATTGTGAGAGGGATGTCCGACTGCCCATTTAGGCCCGATCCCAGTAGGATCGGGCCAAAACAGGCAGTTGGATATCCCTCGAGGAGTCCCAGATTGGAGAGGGTGCAGGCTGGGCTGAGGGACACACACCCCCGTGCACGAATTTCATGCACCGGGCCTCTAGTGGATTTTATAAGAATCTTAAATAGGTAGGTAATATCTTTATCCATTCTATTTCCCCTCCAAAATTCAAAAGAGTAGTCAGTCTAAATATACAGGAACTTACCAATTAGTGGCCTGTTGATGTTTTAGTAATCAAACTCCCTGGACCCCAAACATCATCATATGACAGCAAAGGTTGATGGTTTATAAAAACAAACATCAGATTTGATGCACACACTTTGTGTATCTTGAGTAATCATATGAAGGGTTAAGAGTCTATTTCCAAATTGTAGATGTGCTTTATTTTATGGAAGGCTGTTGACTCTCTGTACCATTCTTTATATGTTTTTTTTTTTTCCTACATCACACCATGTCACTTTCAAAAATGCAAGAAATGCTGTCATACCATGCCTTGGGATCCCAGTGTGATCTTAAATGATAAAAATAGAATCTTCATTTTATTCCCTTTGACAACCTGTCCTATTTTTTTTTTAATCTAGGTTGGCATGATTTGTCTGTTGTACTTATCTGTTTGGGACCCACTACAGACAAAAATAAGGTAATTTTTAACTACTGCTATATAAATATCAATAGTTTCTGCAAACTCTTCCACACAGAGGGTGGATAAAGAGGATTCAAGGGGCAACAAGAAAGAGGTCAGGAGGTCTGGAAAATATCATATTATATTTTACTGTATACAGAAGTAATCTTAAGTTACCAAGGTATATTGTTGATATAACCAGGAGGAAGGGACACCCAACTTAGCAGCTAGATTGGTTCAGTCAATTATTGGAATCAGCTGGGTGACAGATATTACAGGATGTGGCCTAAATATGTGTCCCCACCAAATTCATATGTTGGAATCTTACTGTGCTTTGAACCTGGAACTTTTGATAGGCAATTAGGACATAAAGTTGAAGCCCACATGATGGGATTCATGTCCATAAGAAGAGCAAGAGAGCTAGCCTTTTCTTTCTCTGTGATTTGAGGACACAAGGAGAAGACTAAGGTCATCTACAAGGCAGGAAGTGGGCTCTTACCAAAAACTGAAACTGACAGAACCTTATTTTTGGAACCCCAATCTCCAGAAGTGTGATAAATATTTTTTTGTTGTTTCCAAGCATATAGTAATTTATTATACCAGCCTAAGCTGACTAACCCTACCATATATTCCAGGAATGACTGAGCCCTCTTCCTATACAAAGACAGTTTCAATCCCAAGCACATGACCAGGTTGCGGGTTTGATTCCCAGTCGGAGCACATTGAGGAGGAGGCAACCAATCAATGTTTATCTCTCTAACATTGATGTTTCTCTTTCCCTCCCTCTCCCTTCCTCTCTCTCTAAAATCAATAAATTTTAAAAAGAATAATTTGCAATTACTTGCATATTTATATTTATTAAAGTTACCTAGTGTTTTATGTTGTAACTCCCAAAGATGTTTTCTTCTGATTCTTCTCCCCACCAAAAGTAATAATAATCAAAGCTATTCAGCTCTCACTTAATTTTTTTTTTAGTTTAACACAACTGAATACACATGAATTTAACATAAATATTGAATTTGGCTCCTTCATTTAAATTGGTTAATTAAGCATTTCTTAAGGCCCGCATGGCTGTGTCTCCCTCAAACTTATATGTTGAAACTCTAATCTCAATGTGATAGTATTTGCATAATGGGGCCTTTGGAGACTAATTAGGTCAGGAGGGTGAAACCCTCATGATTAGTACCCTTATAAGAACACTCCAGGCTACAAAGTTTCAATTGTAGGCTACAAAGTTTCAATTGTAGAAGGAAAATAAATTCCAGATACCAGGGCCACCCCTTGGGTTGCCAGGGGGCGTGGCAGGCCTGCAAACCACCACAGGTCCCTCGCTCAGGCTGCCCCACACCCCAAGGGAACCCCCACCCTTATCTGTGACAGCCTTCAGGGCAAACCAGCTGGCCCCCACCCCTGTACCAGGCCTCTATCCTATCTAATAAAAGAGTAATATACAGATTAATCATCACTGCAACACACAATATAGCTGCCCCCATGTGGTCAAAGATACTGCCCCCATGTGGACACAAGATGGCCAGCAGGAGAGGACAGTTGGGAGGCACCCGGCCTGCAAGGAAGGGCAGTTGTGAGGGACCAGGCCTGCAAGGGAGAGCAGTTGGAGGTGATCAACCCTGCAGGAGAGGGCAGTTAGGGGTGACCAGGCTGGCAGAGGAGGGAAGTTGGGGGCAAACAGGCTGGCAGGGGAGCAGTTAAGCATCAACCAGGCTGGCAGCGGAGTGGTTAGGGGGTGATCAGGCTGGCAGGAAGAAGCGGTTAGGGGCAATCAGGAAGGCAGGCAGGCAAGCAGTTGGGAGCCAGCAGTCCTGGATTGTGAGAGGGATGTCCGACTGCCCGTTTAGGCCCGATCCCAACAGGATCGGGCCTAAACGGGCAGTCGGACATCCCTCCAGGAGTCCCAGATTGGAGAGGGTACAGGCTGGGCTGAGGGACAACCCCCCCGCCGTGCACGAATTTCGTGCACCGGGCTTCTAGTATCAATATAATAATATGTAAATGACAATGATCTCTTCCAAAAAGTTTGTGAAGTACAACTTTCAATTATATGTGCTACTGAAGCGAGCACATTAAACTTTTACTTACAAATCAGTTGTGGATAATAAATTGTAAACCTGATCTAAATCTGATTATTCAATGATTTATCACTGATTTGTTACATCTATATGTATTTATGTAACTAACTAAGCATATCATCTTATTGACTCTTTACTAGTAGCTCATGAAGAATGCAGAGCATGGATTAAGTTTTCCCAAGGTCAGTTCTTGGCACAAAATCTGGAAGATAAGTACTCAATAAACATAAACATTTGAAAAATTATTAACTAGTAAAGAACAATACTGCTATTAGAATTCATAACACTTGGATACTTGTACAAGGATATCTCATAAACTATCACTTTCTGTTTTTTAACTTATGTATGTTTGTCTTGTCTTCTTAACTAGATTGCAAAGTAAATTCCATGAAAATGAGGATGACGACTCATTCTTTTGTAGCCCTCACAGATTCCACAATTATTCCTTGAATAAGATGAATACTCAATGAAATCTGGTTGGTTTTATTTAACACATGCCTGTAGACAAACTGTTTTGATGTGGTTTTAAATATTAGTACTTAAAACTTGTAACTATAGAATACACATTCAACAAGTATAATGGTGAAGGGGAAATTTTGGGTTTCTTGAATGCAAATATTAAAAATTATCTTCTTTTCTTAAGATATCAACCTCCAAAAGCTTTACCATTTAACTGACATTGAGGAACACAGACATTACAAAACAATGTCAGATAAAAGAATTTTTATAGTTATTTCTTATTATTTAATAATATAATTTAGAAATAAGCAATTAAATTTTAACTGTATTATTTATTGTATAGGTCAGGGTTTTTCTATATTTAGATGCACTTTTTACTGAACATGAATATAGATTTAGAGGAGGTATTTATTAAAGTAAAACTCCTTAGGTACTATGCTGATACAATAGCATTTACTCTAAGAATTGGTCTTTAATATGATTCATTAAATTCAGACATTGAATTTACTGTGAATACATATTAAGTTTCAGAGTAAAGGCAAGAGCTGCTATTCTTGATGTGATTCTTACAGCAAATCGGCTGAATCCAAAATAAATAAAAAGGATGGTGTTTTCATAATAAACTGCCTTATAAATTCATCCATATGTAAAAAATCAACTGCTGTTATGGCAAAGAGTTTTATTTTTTTCTCCTTTTCAGTTATAAGAGGAAGAAGAAGGAAAAAAGAACCTTCATGTGTATAAAACCTTTTGCACTTTGACATAAGTCTTTCCAGCCAAACTTTTTTTTTATTGAAAAGAACTTAAACCATATTCCATTTCACAAAAGAAAAATGTGCTGAACATGTGGTTTTTAAAATAGCAGCATATGCATTGACTTTTATACATGAAGATTCTTTCTGAGAAATATCTCTGGGGAAAGTTCATTACCCAAATGCAGGGAGTGCAGGAAAAGGGTGAAACAGGCTGAGATCAAGCTTTCCTTAAAGTGGATGGCCCAGGCAGAGGCATAAGTGACATTTAATATGCATGCTTAGGGGCTCCTGTTGAGTGCCCTGTTTGGTAACCCGGATCAGGATGCTTGTTTAGTGGATAAAAGTGTAACTTTAGAAATTGGCAGGAACTCTTGGCCTCGGCCACCTGTATTCTCAGCTAGAGATGGTGGAAGGGGTATTAAACAAGCACACATTTCAAACTTTTCTCAAATGTGCTTTCTTACAACATTCTAGATTCAAAAGAGCCATGTATAAAACTGTCAGCTTAAAGATGCATTGATAACATGCATTGGCCATTATGATATAGCTCATATTTTTTCCATTACTAAAGTACTTTTCTTAAAAACTGTAAATTTAAATTGAGACAAAAGTAGACATTATTTTTACTGCAGTGGCTGGGGTGAATTGCGATATGAATGGGTATCTTTGTTGCAGACTTTTGGCTATTAATAATCCTATTTATATCTAAAATAAATACTGTGAACTTTAAAAGCAACCTGCAGAGTCAATCAAAAGTGAATATTAGCACTTCAAGGAAAGCATCCTTTCTAGTCTAAAAAGCAAAAAAGTGACATTGGGCTGTGGATTTTGAGCTAAGAATACAATAATGCCTTCCCAGATCTCATTATGCCTTATGCCCATTTAAGGCCATCTGGGGCCCAGAATGATGAAACAGTGGTGCAAATTTCTGACCTCCCTAGATCTAGCAATAGTCCTTTGGATGTTATTCTGGATTAGTAGGTTTACTCCAAACACTGGGGCAAATTCTGCCTCATACATCTGCACTGTGAATCTCTGAAAATTGTATCAATTTGATGTTTTAAATAGCTGACAGCAGTCTTTATGCTCGAGGCACAGGCTCCATGTGGTTTGCTATGAAGTACAGTTCTTCAGTTCTACATTACTTCCACATTTGAAATGGCAGCACCTTCCCACCCTCCTACACACACTCCATGGTAATGGCAATTGAGGGAACAAACTTAAATTAGTCATGTTCTTTCTTAGACCAAGCAAATTTAAGACAATTTTGTGCATAAGATATACATGATATTAGAAAAAAAGAACAAGATGCTTGTCAAAGGTTTATCCAAAGAAACTCCTGTCTGAAAACAAAGTTTTACATTAATTCCTGCTAGATTACTGATTCAGCTACAAATTTGTGTCCAAGCAGCCATTATATTAATTGGGGATACTCTTTGGAGTTCTTGAAATTTTTCAAATTAGTGAGTCTGTGATATCATAACATAAGTGGCAATATTTTCATTTGCTATGTGATAAGGTGCCTTTTATAATATAATCATGTAGAGACATCAGAACATAAATTATGTTAGCAAGCATTAGACAAAACATATAAAATGACTCAGAAATTATATGTGTCATTTAATACCATATTGCACTATTTCTACTAAATATAACCTGACTTACTAATGATCTGACAAAGGAAACTTTAATAACAATAAAAGTTTTGAACTTTCTATTATATGCCATGTTTTCTGTATTCACTAACATTGATCTTTGAAAAACAGGATGAGGTAAATGTTCTTATCTCCTTTGTACACATAAGGAAATGAAGTGACTTATCCAGGGACTAAAGTATAGCTGAAATTTAATCCTTGATACTTATTTCAAAAATTCTAGATTTTTGCTATGGCACTCACCTGGGTTGAATTGTAGCATTGCCCCCAATAAAATATATTGAAAACATAATCCCCTATGTATAAACTTGGATAATTTTATTTTTTAATATATGCAAATCCTTTATTAAGCCTTCATCGTTAGACATCAACTAATCTGGTTAGTTATATTTAAGGTTCACAGTATTTTTTATTTAATACTTTACTTTTAAAAAATTTTTCAACTACAGAAACATTCAATATTATTTTATACAAGAGGCCCGGTGCACGAAATTCGTGCACTGAGGGGGGGGGGTGTCCCTCAGCCCAGCTTGCACCCTCTCTAATCTGGGACCCCTCAAGGGATGTCTGACTGCCCGTTTAGGCCCGATCCAAGTGGGATCGGGCCTAAACGGGCAGTCGGGCATCCCTCTCACAATCCAGGACTGCTGGCTCCCAACCGCTCACCTGCCTGCCTGCCAGATTGCCCCTAACTGCTTCTGCTTGCCAGCCTGATCACCCCTTAACCACTCCCCTGCCAGCTTGACCGGCGCCTAACTGCTCCCCTGCCAACCTGATTGCCCTTAATTGCCCTCCACTGCCAGCCTGGTCACCCCTAACTGCCCTCCCCTGCCAGCCTAGTTGACCCTAACTGCTCTCCCCTTCTGGCCTGGTCGCACCCAACTGCCCTTCCCTGCAGGCCTGGTTGCCCCCAATTGCCCTCCTCTGCTGGCCGGTCATCCATAACTGTCCTCCTTTGCAGGCCTGGTCTCCCCCAACTGCCCTCCCCTGCAGGCCTGGTTATCCCTAACTGCCCTCCCCTGCAGGCCTGGTCCCCCCCAACTGCCCTCCTCTGCCAACCTGGTCACCCCTAACTGCCCTCCCCTGCTGGCCTAGTGGCCTCTAACTGCTCTCCCATGCTGGCCTGGTCGTCCCCAACTGTCCTCCCCTGCTGGCCTGGTTCCCACTAACTTTGCTCCCCTGCCAGCCTGATCCCCCCCAACTGCCCTCCCGTGCAGGTCTGGGTCCCCCCCAACTGCCCTCCCCTGCAGGCCTGGTTATCCCTAACTGCCCTCCCCTGTAGGCCTGGTCACCCCCAACTGCCCTCCCCTGCCGGCCTGGTCGCTTCCAACTGCCCTCCCCTGCCAGCCTGGCCCCCCCAACTGCCCTCCTCTGCCAACCCAGTCACCCCTAACTGCCCTCTCCTGCTGGCCTGGTGGCCTCTAACTACTCTCCCATGCTGGCTTGGTCACCCCCAACTGTCCTCCCCTGCCAGCCTGATCCCCCGCAACTGCCCTCCCCTGCTAGCCTGGTTTCCCCCAACTGCCCTCCCCTGAAGGCCTGGTCGCCCCCAACTGCCCTCCCCTGCAGCCCTGGTCACCCCTAACTGCCCTCCCCTGCAGGCCTGGTCACCCCTAATTGCCCTCCCCTGCCGGCCCTGGTCACCCCAACTGCCCTCCCCTACTGGCCATCTTGTGGTGGCCATCTTGTGTCCACATGGGGGAGACCATCTTTGACCTCATGGGGCAGCCATCTGGTGTGTTGGAGTGATGGCCAATTTGCATATCACCTCTTTATTATATAGGATTAGTTCAGATGTACAGCATAGTGGTTAGACATTTATATAATTTACTGAGTGATCCCTAAATAAGTCTAGTACCCACTGGCACCACACATAGTTATTAGAATAGTATTGACTATATTTCATATGCTGTACTTTATATCTCTGTGACTATTTTGTAACTTCTAATTTGTACTTCTTAATCTCCTCACTTTTTCACCAATCTAGCACTCCTCTCATGTCTGGCAACCATCAGTTTTTTCTCTGTATGTATGTGTCTATTTATTTTTGTTTGCTCATTTATTTTATTCTTTTAATTTTGCATGTGTGTGAAATCATATGATATTCAGTTTTCTCTGTATGACTTCATTCACTTAGTATAAGACCCACTAGGCCCATCCATGTGTAAATGGTAAGATTCCATTCTTTTTATGGCCAAGTGATATTCCATTGTAGACATGTACCACTTATTTTTGTTGGACTCATTTTTTGGTAGAAAAATTTGTGTATATGAATGTATATATGTATGTATGTATGTATTCAACCACAGTTTACATATCAATACCATTCCACATCATTTCTAGATGTACATCAAAGTGTATGGAAACCATTTGTGCACCAGGCCTCTAGTATTCCATATTGTAAATGTAACAATGCTGTTTAGAAAAAATGTTTTTATTGAGTTTTGAGAGAGAAGAAGAGAGAGGGAGAAAGAGACATTGATGAGAGAGAAACATCAATTGGCTGCCTCTCACATGCTGCCTACAGGGAAATCTAGCCCACAACCCAGGCACATGCCCTGACCAAAAATGGAACAGGTGACTTCTCAGTGCATGGGATGACATGCAACTAACTGAGCAACGCTGGCGAGAGCCCAATGCTTTTGTATCCACTCATCTACTGATAGGCACTGTGGTTGCTTCCAAATTATGGCTATTGTGAATGATGATGCAATAAACTTAAGGGTGCATGTATTCTTTTGAATTAGTATTTCAGGATACTTCGGATATATTTCTGAAAGTGAAATTGCTAGATAATAAGGCAATTCCATATTTAGTTCTTTTAGAAAACACCACATTATTTTCTATAGTTGCTGCATCAATCTGAATTCCAACCAACAGTGCAAAAGTGTTTCCTTTTCTCCACATTCATGCCAAGACTTGATTGTTGATTTATTGATGACAGCTCTTCAGAGAGGTGATATTTCATTTTGACTTTAATTTGCATTTCTCTGATGATTAGTGATGTTGAGCATGCTTTCATATGTCTGTTGGCCATCTGTATGTCCTCTTTGGAGAAGTATCTATTAAGGTCCTCAGTCCACTTTTCAATTGAATTGTATATGTTTTTTTATTGTTGTTGAATTCTATGAGTTCTTTATAAATTTAAGATATTAACCAGTCATCCATAGATCATTGGCAAATATCTTCTATTCAGTAGGTTGTCCTTCCATTTTATTGATGGTTTCCTTTGCTAGGCAAATCTTTTTAATTTGATGTAGTACCATTTATTTAATTTTTCTTTTGTTGCCCTTGCCCTAGAACAGTGGTCGGCAAACTCATTAGTTAACAGAGCCAAATATCAAAAATACAACGATTAAAATTTCTTTTGAGAACCAAATTTTTTAAACTTAAACTTCTTCTAACGCCACTTCTTCAAAATAGACTCACCCAGGCCATGGTATTTTGTGGAAGAGCCACACTCAAGGGGCCAAAGAGCCGAATGTGGCTCGCGAGCCGCAGTTTGCCGACCACAGCCCTAGAAGATATATCAGAAAAAAATATTGCCATGAGAAATGTTCAAGATTTTACAGCCTATATTTCCTTCTAGGATTTTTAAGATCCAAGTATAACATTTAAGTATTTAATCCGTTTTAGGTTTATTTTGTGTATGGTGTACGAAGGTGGTCTAGTAAAATTTTTAGAAACAAAAAGTTGATAAGTGTTTGCTTAAATCTGAGGCAGAGAAAGAAGGACTGGAGTTTAAATACTAATAGTTGATAACTTTTAGAAGAGTAGTGTTTTTATAATAAATAGGTGTTAGATTTTTGTCAAATTCTTTCTCTGCATCAATTGATAATATATAATTTTTATTTTTTAGCTTTTAGATATAGTAAATTATATTAATTGAATTTTGAATGTTAAAACAGCCTTGCATATCTGAAATAAATTCTACTTGTTCTTGTTTTATAATTCTTTTTATACATTATTGGTTTTGATTTGCTAACATTTTATTGAGGCAAATGTTAATTTGAAATATTGCTCCATAAGAATTTTTTTCTCTAATGCAGTTATCTGATTTTGATGTATTCTCTATTCTTTTATTTTTCTGACAGAGTTCAAAAACATTGGTGATGTTTGTATAATGGTCAATAGAAGTTGTCAGTAATAAACCATTTGAACATTTTAAAGTATTAATTAAATTTATTTAATAAGTATAAGAATATTCAGTCACTGTATTTGTCTCTGTGTGGGTTTTGTTAATTAGAGCCATCCAGGTATTTGAGCCATATCTTCAAAGTTATCAAATTTGGAATGTAGAGTGTCTCTTATACTTTAGTATTCAAGAGATCAGCATTTGTGCCCTTTTTTAACTATAAAATTTACACTAAAGTCATTTCCTTTTTGTTGATTTAGTTTGACTATAGGTTTTTTAATTTTACTTATATTTAAAAAAAATACTAATATTTTAGTTTCATTGATTTTCTTTATTGTTTTATAGTTTCAATTTCATTTATTTCTCTTTTAATATTTATTGTTTTACTTCCTTTTGCTTAAATGTAATATTTTCTTCTGTTTGTAATTTCCTATATTGCAAACTTAATTTATTTGATAATTTTGTCAATTACAGTTTACATTAAATACTATTTTCTAATTGTTTTCAGATGTACAACATATTGATTAGACAATCACATACTTTATAAAGTGTTCCTCCTGATATTTCAGGTACCCACCTTGCACTACACAGTTATTACAATATTATAGAGTGTATTCCCTATGATGTACTTTATATCCCCATGACCATTTTGTAACTAAAAATTTGTACTTCTTAAACTTTTCACGTTTTACACCCATCCCCATATTAATTTTAAATCTCTCCTATTTTCAGATGTATTGTTTTAATTCTATAAATTACATTCTAGGCACTCTTTATTCTGCATTCCACAAATTTTGGTGGATTATATTTTTGTTTTTATTTAGCTCAAATATATATATTTTTAATTTCTCTTGAGATTTCTTCTTTGACCCATGGATTATTTAGTAGTATGTTGTGTAATGTCAAAAACTTAAAGAATTTAGATTTATCTTTCGGTTATTGATTTATATTTTAATTACATTCTGGTCTAAGAACATAGTATTTGACTTATATTCTTTAAAATTTGTTAAGGCATGTTTATAGCAGATAATATGGTCTATTTTGTGAATATTTCATTGTGATTTTGAAGAAAATATATTCTGTTTTCCTTAAATGGAAAATTATATAACTGTTAATTGATCAGCTTGATGGATATTTCTGTTCAAGATATCTATATCCTTGCTGATTTTCTGTGTGCTTGATATGTTAATTACTAACATTGGGATGTTGAAGTCTCAGATTTTAATGGTGAATTTGTCTACTTCTCTGACTTTAACACATCATTTTATATGATTCCATTTTATCTCTTCTCTTAGTGTATAATTTATACTTTAAAAGTAGTGATTGTTCCAGAGCTTATGATATGCATATTTAAAGTAATTTAATTCCTACCAACAAATGACACTCCACCACTTCACTATGTATTGTAAGTATGTTCATGCAGAAGTATTTCCAATTTCTTTCTCCCATCACTTATAATGTTGCTGTCATTTATTTCACTTACCTAGATGTCATGGTAACAAATATTGCTTTCAACAAAGAACTATCTTTATTGTAATTAAGAATCTATACTAATAAAAGAGAAAGATGCTAATTGACCGTACCTCCGCTACGCCCACCAGCTAATCAGGAGTGATATGCAAATTAACCCAACAAAGATGGTGGGTAAATTTGCATACGCAGGAGGGGCAGGCAGCGTCACGGACCACCCCTTGGGGTCCGGGTCCATTGGGGGCCAGGGGAGGCTGGGCGGGCAGCACCAGATGCCGCCCACAAGGTACTGGTCCATTGGGGTCCCGGAGAGGCAGGGCAGGAAGCGCCAGATGCCGCCCATGGGGTCCGGGTCCATCACAAGACCTGGGAGGGGAGGCGGGCCCACCTAGCCAGGCCCGCAGGGCCCTGGGAACATCATAAGCATGGGGTTGCTGAGACCCAGGCTCTATGAGGACACCCCACAAAGGCGCTGCCTTCACCAGCAGGCTCTGGATGACATCTGCAAATGCTACTGCAACCTCTAACATTCTGGGCAAAGAACTGACCCTGTGCCCCTCTGGGTACCAGGCTTGCTAGGAGTGTGCTGTCACCAATGCCATATATCAAAGGCAAAAACATGGTGAGGCAGGGTGCACCAGAGGGCTCGGGCCAGGGCAGGGGGCCTGCTGGCAGGGATCTGCCTCACCTGCAGAGAAAGAGGTTCTGCAGTGGCCTACCACCTGCTCTGGAGAAGGGGGGGTCAGTAAAGAATGGGGGCGAGGGAAGGGAGAGAGGAAAGAATGTGGAGCATCCATGATGAAGAGGTGCTTGAGAAAGAGGCTAAGAAGCCTGACGGGAAGGTTTGTTCTGTTTGCTCAGCAGCTGCCCCTTAGGAAGGAAAGAGAGCATGGCTCTGAGGGCTCCCTGTTCACTGAGTTAAGTTCCAAAACCAACTGGAATTGGCCTCAGTTTCCTGGTCTGTAAAATGGATTAAGAGTGTCCCAGTGCCTTCACTGAGCTTTGATGGCCAATTGAGATACTATATAAGGAAAATGAGGGAAGAAGTGAGAAAGAAAAAGAAAGGTGAACAACACAAAAGAAAGACTGGAAGGAACCTGTGAACCCATTGTCACTTAAATAAAGAATATAGTCAATAGTGTTGTAATGATGGTAAGATGCCAGGTGGGTACTGGAAATAACAGGGAACACTTTGTAAAGTATATGATTGTCTAATCACTATTCTGTAACTAATATAAAACCTGAAACTAACAAAATAATATTAAATGTAAAGAAATGAAAATAGGAGTGAAATTTTTATAAATTTCAAAGTTTAAATATAAGCTGTAAAGGAAGGAAGGGGGAGAATAAAAATAGTGTTTTTCATTTTACCACTTTATTGTCTTTTCAGTACATGAAAAAGACAGTTGCCTTTATATGGTGCTTTTATACTTTTCTAAGTCATTATCTCATTTGAATTTCAGGGCAACTTAAAGACAAGATAATTATTCCCTCCACTATTCAAAGAAAGGAAATCTTGGTGTCTGGTCCCAATGATTCAATCGTCAAGCCCTTATTGTAAAGCAAGGTTAGTAAAATTTTCTGTGAAGGGTCATAGCTATACTAATAAAAGCCTTGGGGTGATCAGGACAGCAGGGGAGGGTAGTTGGGGGCAATCAGGCCGGCAGAGGAGCAGTTAGGGGACAATCAGGCAGGCAAGCGAGCGATTAGGAGCCAGTGGTCCCAGATTGTGAGAGGGATCTCCAACTGCTGGTTTAGGCCCAATCCCTAATTACAATAAAGATAGTTCTTTGTAGTCAGACATCCACCGAGGGGTCCCAGATTGGAAAGAGTGTAGACCAGGCTGAGGGACACACCCCCTCTGTGCACGAATTCCGTGCACTGGGCCGCTAGTCCTATATAATAAAAGCCTAATATGCTAAGTCCCATTGTCCAGTAATCTGTTCAACCAATCAAAGTGTAATATGTTAATGATATGCTAAGGCCACTCAACTGCTTGCTATGACATGCACTGATCACCAGGGGGCAGACACTCCAACAGGTAGATTGGCTTGTTGCTGGGGTCCAACTGATAGGGACTGAGCGAGATGGGCGGGACACGCCCTGGAGCCTTCCTATGGTCCCTCCCTGCCTGGCCAACCTCCTGCGTCCCTCCTCAGCCCCAATTGTGCACCGGTGGAGTCCTGCGGCCTGGCCTGTGCCCTCTTGCAATCCTGGGACCCCTCGGGGGATGTCAGAGAGCCAGTTTGGGCCCAATCCCTCAGACTAGGCCGAGGGACCCCACTGGTGCATGAATTCATGCACCGGGCCTCTAGTCATTAAAATAAAATAAGTTATTTTACCTAAATTATTGCTTCTCTGGTATGTTTCTGT
Organism: Cnephaeus nilssonii; assembly: GCF_951640355.1. Classification (NCBI taxonomy): domain Eukaryota; kingdom Metazoa; phylum Chordata; class Mammalia; order Chiroptera; family Vespertilionidae; genus Cnephaeus; species Cnephaeus nilssonii. Next base: position 31,534,527 of record NC_137071.1, read on the forward strand.
CTTTTTTTTTTTTCTGTAGATCAAAATTTATGACCCATATTGATTTCCCTCTGACATAAAAAATATTTCTTGCAGTCCAGGTTTTCTGAAAATTAATTCCCTTAGTTGTTGTTTATCTTGAAACCATCCTAATGACCCTCAGGTTAATTTGCCTGCAGTCATGAAACCAAACACACAACACAGGTGCTAATGGAAGGAAAGTGATTTATTTAGGTGCCAGCGACCTGAGAAAATGGCAGACTCATGTTTTAATAACCATCTTAACATTTCAGGGTAGGCAAAGGGATTTTATAAGGGGATCATGGGAAGAGGGGAACTAATACATTATGGTGATATGCAGTTTCACATTCCTTCTGTATGTGGTTTATTGTCCTTGCTCCAATATTATCTGTCTGTCTATTATATTTTCCCCTCATGAATTTTGGCTCTGAATATTTTCAAGGAAAAGGGGTGCAGGGTATTTTCTGTAGCTGCTTCCTGCTGAAAAGGGTCAATGTTTTCCTTCAGAACCAAGAGATCTTTGTTCTTTCAGAGGGGTGATACAGCCTGGGCACTGAAGATGGTGGTGATGATGTCCACGGGTGATATTCCCATAGTAGGAGTAGTGCTGTTTCCACTGCTTTAGTTTTTTGGGTGTTTTTTTTTTTCACATTGAGGTGGGAAGTCACTCTTGCTGTTCCTGTAGCCTACACAGGGTTTGGATATTAGCATTAATTCTTTATTTTTCCCAGTACTGCAGTGGCTCTTGGACCACCAGGAGGAGAATTTAGAGTGTTTAAAAGGTATATTTCCTTATTATTTCTACTTCTTCCTGAGTTTTATTGTCTGGGGGGGAGGAGAGTGAGATATTTTCCCCTCTTTTATTGATCAATTTAGATCCCTTTTGAGTATAAGTTTTATAATGTTTCAACATAAAAGCTTGCATATAAGATATCTTAACCTATTTCAAAACAGAAATAAAAACATCTGAAACAAACAAGTACTCTCAAAAAGAGGGACAGGGACACTAGCCTTTGAATCTTTTCACCCACCAACTGGTACAGCGAATGAACTTCACATGGTCTAAATGGCACAAAGCTTAAATGCAAGAGACATAATTCTCTGTGTACATAAAACAATAACGAGCAAACCAAGTACCCAAAAATAAGAAATCAAACAAAGAACACCTGTAACCCAAGTTTCATTTCAGCCATATGAGAGTTCTCAGAGAGCTCTCAACCAGAACAGAACACAACACAACAGAAAAATGAGAGCTATCAAACTAAAACTGACTTCCCCCCATGGTGGAACTGGGGTTAGTACAGAGAAACAAAACTAACATGTAAAGAGTAGTATGATTCCCATGTCTCAATTATTTAAATTTCTACATGAAATGTTACTATTGTAATACCCCACAAAACATATACAACCATAAAAGTATATGATATCTAAAAATCCATAACTGAATTCAGAAGCACGCAAATTAGACTGAAACTCAACTGGAGTGCTAGGATTTTCCTTAGTCACTAATCCTTTCCTTTCACCGAGTGGCACCTATTGATTTCTTCTGAGATCCAAACTGTTCAAAGAACACAGATGGTGGGGCAACAGGCTACTGGTTGTACACCCCAGAGACCACCTAACTTGGACTCATTAGTCCACCAGCAACCCATATCCTTCCTTTAGCTGGGTGTAGCAAGCAACCTGTAGTGGAAGAAAGCAAGGGACAGTTTCTGAGTAAAATCACTAGGCAGTTGCTAGGGACTCCCAGGATTTCTCACAGGGCTGGTCAGCTGCAGACACCTGAGGGACTCCTTCCAAAGTCCAGGGACTTCCTGGGAGGCTCCCACTCAGCTCTCCTGGCCAAAAATAAAACTGGTCCAAATGACCCTCAGGTTATTTTGCCTGCTGTCTTGAAGCCAAACACACAACACAGGTGCTGATGGACGGGAAGAGATTTATTCAGGTGCTGACACCATATATTTTACCTTAAGTGACACAGGACAACTAGAGACAGATGCTGTGGGAAGCAATTCCTTTCATAAATCTGTGATATATTTTCAGAAATGTTCTTGGGAGATAATAGTAGGTATATTTCACAACAGTTACTCTCTCCTATCCCCATGCCAGAACCTAAGATGGTCTTTATATAATCCTTAATATGAAAACCAAGTACAGTTCTTAAAAGTAAAATCCATGAATTTGTCAGTCACTTTTCAAGTCTGTGACTCTCCATGTGGCTTTCACTCCCCATTAGTCAATAGGCTCTAGAACTTTATTGTAAAAATACCCTCTAAATGTTCATACCAGTTTATGGCTCTATTAGCTTTAATCTACCTGTACAGATCTCAGAATATGCTGGCCTTTCCATATTTTGGAGTGATGGTTTTCCCTACAATTGCAATTCTCTCATTGGTCCATGAAAAATATTTGCCTTTCAGTTTATTTTTTTTCTGTTTTAACTATGAGAGTGACCATTTCCATGGTCTTTATATGATGGAACAAAAAAAAATTCCTCCTGATGTCTTTTTTGTCCTCTCTACTATTTCTTAACATGATAAATCTGCATAGTCTTTAATGTCAGGAAGATCTGTAATTTTCCAATAACCTTGAGTAGGCTATTAAACTATTTCAGGACTGGTGAGGAGTCACAAAGATAACTATAAAGTTGCTTGGCTCATAGTCTGTATTCAATAAAAATTTCATTACCCTTCCTACTTCATACATGTGAAATCTATTAATACCAACGAGTTTAAGGACCAGTACTTACAATTACATATATGTTTTTAAACTTGGTATTCAGGCATTGAATCATAAAATTGTAGGGATCTGATGTCTAACACTTAGAAAATATATTTGTGCATTTGTTCATAATCATGCACTCCTCTTTCTCATGTTTTTTGAGCAATTACTTGGAAACAGAATTATTTCCCATCATTATATGTATTTTTTAAATTACTGTCAAGTTTAATAGGCAATTTACAAATGAAAGAAAGATAACTATTGCTTAATCAAAACTATAAATTACAAACACAAGGTTCATGGCTAATAACTGATGTGTTAAGTGTGTACAAAAAGAAGTTACATGGGAGGAATCATATATTCTACACTAACATAGATTCAATTGCCTCCCAAAAGCCAAGACTTTATCTAATGTTTAAAATTGGACATGATTTTTTATGTTAATATAATGTAATAAACCATTTGCTTGTATCATGTTTTGCTCTCTCTCAGTCCCATATGAACCTTTGACAGAAAGAAAGTTGCTAAGATAAATTTGGTTCTATGTCAACAAATGCTATAAGCTAATTTTATACATCTTTATCTTAACCCATGCACATCAGCTCATGTATTTATGACATGCTATCATTTTAAAATTGTAAATTTTTAGGCATTTATATTTTAAAATGTGCTTTTACTTTATTGTCTCTATCCTTGCTATAACCCAATAAGTCTGAGAGAGCAAACATGTATATCATAACTTTCTGATAAAAAGATTAAACTTCAGTTATTAAACAATCTGCCCAGAGTTATCCAGCTGGTATTAAACTTGGGGATACAGACACTGAGGAAAGAAAAAATCAGTGTGCTCCATGCCCCTCTATTTGACTTCCTCTGTATGTCTGTAAATAAATACATACATAAGGAAGATCTCTATACTATTTATCTTGATGACACTCAAACAATAAATAGTCATGTTATTTTGCACTTTACTAGCTCAGTAATCCAATAACATGACAATAATTTTAAAATCTTTATTTACTTTTTAAGATACACCCAGATTTGTTGCATTGTTTAATTAACAAACTATAATAATACTGGAAAGTTGGTGGTAAAGGTACATTCTAATATACAGGAAGGTAAACTGAATTATTAATAATTGAAGGAAATGCCCATGTTACCACTGATAATTAGTTGCAAGTTTATTTTGACAGCACATATAATCATAGTACCGTATATTTATATGACATTACAGCTTAAACATCACTTACACATAAACTATCTTAATAAATGTTCTCAACTATTGAGGCTGATAGTCATCCTTGCATTTACAGATGTGAAAATCTTGGGTCAAAAAATAGGTAAATGCAATGCAGTTCTTAGTTGGGGTACTTAGATACAGAATTCAGAGTTCACTAACCCTCAGGAATTGTTTTGTCCAAAATTCACATTAACTCTTAAGGTGGATATACAATTTTCAGAAGTGTAAAATGGTATTTTAGCCACTCTTCTGTTTGTCATACCAATCAGAGCAAAGGGCATTTATATGTTTTGTTCAAAAATGCCAACATGTAGATAAATACTTTTTGATAAATTTGATGAAAAGGTCCTTTTCAAAGAGGACATACATATAGCCAAGAGACACAATAAAAAATGCTCAGTCCTAGCCAATTTGGCTCAAGGACAGAATGTCGGCCTGTGGAATGAAGGGTCCCAGGTTCAATTCCTGTCAGGGCACATGCCCGGGTTGCAGGCTTAGTTCTTAGTAAGGGGTGTGCAAGAGGCAGCCAATCAATGATTCTCTCTCATCATTGATGTTTCTATCTCTCTCTCCGAAATCAATAAAAATATAATTTTTTTTTTGGTATAGCAAAGGTGGAAATTTATTGAAGAACAAGTACAGACTCCCACATGGGGAGAGGGAAAGAGTCCCACAGAATGGACTCCCACATGGGGAGGGGGAAAGGGTCCCCAAAATATAATTTTTTAAAAATGCTCAAAGTCACTAATCATCAGAGACATGCAAATTTAAATGACAATGAGGTATCACCTCACACCTGTCAAAATGCTTATAATCAACAAATCAACAAATGACAAGTGCTGGCTAGGATGTGGAGAAAAGGGAACCCTTGTACACTCTTGGTGGGAATGCAGACTGGTGCAGCCACTGTGGAAAACAATATGTAGTTTCCTCAGAAAATTAAAAAAGGCAGTCCCATCTGGCCCAGTGATCCCGCTTCTAATAATACATATAACCTAAGAAACCAGAAACACCAATCAGAAAGAATATATGCACCCCTATGTTTATATCAGCACTATTTACAACTAGAGGCCCAGTGTGCAAAATTTGTGCACTGGGGATGGGGGGTCCCTCAGCCCGGCCTGTGCCCTCTCACAGTCCAGAAGCCCTCAGGGGATGTCCGAATTATGGCTTAGGCCTGTTCCCACCAGCAGTCGGACATCCTTAGTGCTGCCCTAGAGGCGGGAGAAGCTCCTGCCACCACCGCTACACTCCCCATCCATGAGCCCAGCTTCTGGCTGAGCGGTGCTCCCCCTATGAAAGCGCACTGACCACCAGTGGGCAGTTCCTGTGTTGAGCATCTGCCCTCTGGTCAGTGCACGTCACAGTGACCAGTTGTTCTGCCATTTGGTCAATTTGCATATTAGCCTTTTATTATATAGGCCTAGAGGCCCGGTCCATGAAATTCATGCATGGGGGGGTGTCCCTCAGCCCAGCCTGCACCCTCTCCAATCTGGGATCCCTCGAGGAATGTCCAACTGCCAATTTAGGCCCAATCCTAGGATATCCCTCTCACAATCCAGGAATGCTGGCTACCAACCGCTCATCTGCTTGCCTGCCTGCCTGATTGCCCCTAACTGCTTCTGCCTGCCAGCCTGATCACCCCCTAACCACTCTCCTGCCAGCTTGAACGATGCCTAACTGCTCCCCTGCTAGCCCGATTGCCCCAAATTGCCCTCCCCTGCCAGCCTGCTCACACCTAACTGCCCTCCCTTGCCATCCTGGTCACCCCTAACTGTCCTCCTCTGCAGGCCTGGTACCCCCAACTGCCCTCCCTGTGGGCCTGGTTGCCCCCAACTGTCCTCCCCTGCACACCTGATCGCCCCCAACTGCCCTCCCTTGCAGGCCTGGTCCCTCCCAACTGCCCTCCCCTGCTGGCCTGATTGCCCACAACTACCCTCCCTTGCAGGCTTGGTCACCCCCAACTGCCCTCCTCTGCCAGCCCGGTCACCCCTAACCGCCCTCCCCTGCAGGTCTGATCACCCCAAATTGCCCTCCCTTGCAGGCCTGGTCTCTCCCAACTGCCCTCCCCTGCTGGCCATCTTGTGTCAGCCATCTTATGTCCACATGGGGGCAGCCATCTTTGACCATAGGGGGATGGACATCTTGTGTGTTAGAATGATGGTCAATTTGCATATTAATCTTTTATTAGATAGGATAGTTATGCTTTAAATACTTTAGAAAACACAGATCAGTAAAGTAATAAAAATAAAAACTTTCTCTAAAGACAGTAAAAACAAATTGTTGTTTATTTAATTAGATATGAGAAAAGTGAGAAAATAATGTTTTTCATTCTGCTCTATTCTCTTACCAATTTATCATGTGTAACTTAACCTATTTTTAAAAATTCTCCTATATTATCATCTTTAATGGTTACATTGTATTACTCTACTCCATTTAGTCTTGGTATTAATTTTTCAGGTAAGTCTTTAATTTTGGATTTTATAATTTTCTTTACTATTATAAATAGTGGTATAATAAACATACTTGTATTTAAATATATAATGGCTATAATATTTCAAATATAGGGAGAGAATGGGCATCTTTATTCATGAAGTCCAAGGCCCCCAACTAAGAGGAACCCAAAGGAGCCTACACTTAGAAAGAGTAAAATCCAACTGTCAAATACAAAAAAAAAATTGAAAACAAGGTAACAAGTGATTCATCATGTTAAAGGGAAAACCCATAAGGCTATGAGAAATGTTGAAGGTGGAGAAAAATATAGAGATTCTGGATGTGATTAAAGTTACTATCAAATAAATGTAGACTGTATACTATAAGATATTATTGTCACTATAAAATATTGTTGTAAACTTATGGTTACTACAAAACAAAAAATCATAGTAGATATGCAAAATATAAAGAGAAGTGAATCAAATCAGAAAATCATCAAATAACAATGTGAGAAGAAAAAAAGGAAAAAGACTTATAAAGCAACTATAAAACAACTATAAAGCAACTATAAAACTTAATTTCTGAAAGAATGTTAAGATAATAAGGAGGCAATCTGTAAATTGGGATAAAATATTTGCAAAAGACATCTTATAAAAGATTGTTATTCAAGATATATATTTAAAAAACACAAAACTCAAAAGAAAGTCAACAGAGATTTCATTTAAAAAATGGACAAAGATCCTAACAAACACCTCTCCAAAAATTTTACATATGGCAAATAAGCACAAGACAAAATATGATCCACATATTATTATTATTGAGGAAATAAAAAATTAAATAACCATAAGAGATCACTACAAACAAATTAAGAATACTAATAACACCAAGAGCTGCGAGGATATGGAACAACAGGAACTCTCATATATTGTTCCTTTAAATGAAAATGGTACAACTAGCTGTCAGAGGGGAAGGGATTTGGGGAGCTAGATGAAAAAGGTGAAAGGATTAAGAAAGAAAAAAACTCACAGACACAGACAACAGTATGATGATTATCAGAGGGAAAAGTGGGGTAGAGGCAGTTAGAAGAGGGTAAGGATGGGATAATGGTGATGGAAGAAGACTTGACCTTTGCTGCTGAACACTCATTACAATATACATATGATGTATTATAGACTTGTACATTTGAACCACATATAATCTTAACAATGAATGTCACCCTAATAAATTCAATAATTTTTTAAAAGTTGCTAAGAAACTAGATGTAAATTGTTTGCAGCACAAAAAATAATAATTATATGATGTGATAGAAATGTTTGCTAACATTATAATGGTAATCATATTTATAATATATAAACATATCAAATTAACACGTTATACACCTTAAACTTGTACAGTAGTATATGTAAATTTTTAAAAGTACTCATCTATATATATAAAAGGCTAATATACAAAATGTCCCCTTGGGAGTTCGACTGGGAGACCAGGAGTTCGATTGCTCACTATGATGTGTGCTGACCACCAGGGGGTGGTGCAGTGTGAAAGAAGGCCATGGCCGGCAGCTGGAAGGAAGGCCCTGGCTGGCAGCCAGAAGGCCATGATCAGCCCTGATTGCCGGCCAGGACTAGGGACCCTACCTGTGCACGAATTTTGTGCACCAGGCCTCTAGTGTTACATAATATAACAAGTCTGTCTTGAAAGAGTTAGGGAGTGTAAATGGGGAGAGGGGTGCTGCAGAAGCAATACTTTAAGATTTAAAAAGATGTGAAAAAATAATGCCTGTTATCTATATCTGTCCTACAACTACAAAATAATTTTAAAAAGATAACTAAAAGTCACCAATAAAAAGGCACTGCTTAATTTTTTTTTAAAGGTGCAGCTACTTTAGTGGACATTTTGGCAGTTTTGTACAAAACTAAATATACCCCTACATAAAATCCAGCAGTTGTGTTTCTTGATATTTACCAAAGAGAGCAGGAGACATTTTCAAGCTTATATGATCTGGCCAGCATTAACTTTATTCCAAAACCAGACTAAGATATTAGAATAAAAGGAAAATATATCTGATGAACATGGATGTAACAATTCTAAACAAAATACTAGCAAACCAAGTTCAACAGAACATTTAAAAAATTTATAGATCATGATGAAATATTACTTATTCCAAGAATGCAACACTAATTTATTTTCAAGATATGCAAATATAATTACATGGTTTTCTCAATAGATATGCAAAATATATTTGACAAAAGTCCACACCTGTCATAATAAAAACCAACAAAGTAGGAAAAGAAAAAATAAACATAAAAATAATAAAGACCATATTTGACAAGCCCACAGCTTATTCAATGATAAAAACTGGAAAGATTTTACTCTAAGAACAGGAAAAAGACAAGGAAACCCACTCTCGCCATTTATATTCAACTTAGTACTGGAAGTCTTAGCCAGAGCAATTAGGCCAGAAACAGAATACATCCAATCATAAAGGAAGAGATTAAATGATATCTGCTTATATCTGAGAGGTTTCTATATATATAGAATACCTTACAAATACTCAAAAAAACTGTTAAAACTATTTTTTAAAAAGTAGTTGCAAAATTCAAAATGACCATTCAAAAGTTAGCTTCACTTCTATATATTAACAATAAACTATCCCAAAAGGAGATTAAGAAAATAATTCCAAGTAGTGTTTTGGGTTACTTCTGATATATACCCAGGAGTAGAGTCATAGGGAATTTCCCTTTTTAGTTTTTAGAGGACCCTCTCTATTATTTTCTTTAGTGGCAGCACCAATCTGCATTCCCAGCAACAGTGCATGAGGGGTCCCTTTTCTCCACATCCTCATCAGCACTTGTCATTTATGGATTTATTAATGATAGCCACTCTGAAAGTTGTAAGGAGATATCTCATGGTGGTTTTAATTTGCATTTCTCTGACAATTAGTGATGTTGAACATCTTTTCATATGTCTATTTGCCATCTGTGTGTCCTCTTTGGAGAAGTGTCTATTCAGGTCCTCTACCCACTTTTTAACTGGTTTGTTTTCTTGGTGTTGAGCTGTATGAGTTCTTTACAAATGTTGTATTTCTTTTTAGTTTCTTTTTTAAAATTTCTTGCTCAATCCCTCCACACCCTCCACCCAGCCCCCACCCTAAGACTCCCATGACAGCCTGCTCTCTATGTCTGTCCCTACTTTGCTTGTTAGTTCATTAAATTCCACATATGAGTTAAACCATGCTGTGCTTCTCTTTCTCAGACTGGCTTAACTGTGTATCAGATGTTTCAATGGTGAGTATCTTACATCCAGTAGGTTGTCTTTTCATTTTGTTGATGATTATTTTTGCTGCGCTAAATAATATAATTTGATGTAATCCCATTTGTTTATTTTTTTTGTTTCCATTGTCTGAGGAGATATATTAGAAAACTATATTTCTAATAGAAGTGTCAGATATTTCACTGCCTATGTTTTCTTATAGAAGTCTTATGGTTTTGGGTCTCACAGTTAATTTTTAATCCATTTTGAATTTATTCTTGTGTATAGTGTAGGAAGGTCATGCAGTTTCTTTTTCTTGGTTTATTCATATACTGTCAAATTTTCCCAACACCATTTATTAAATAGACTGTCTTTACCACATTGTATGTTCTTGTATCCTTTGTCAAATATTAATTGGCCTTATATGCATGGGTTTTGCAATAGACTCATAGACACAGAGTGAATTGTTGGTTGCTAGAGGGGGTGGTTGGAGGACTGGGTAAAAGAGGTGAAGGGATTAAGGAGTACAAATTGGCAGTTACAAAATAGTCATGGGGATGTGAATTACAGCATAAGGAATGTAGTTAATAATATTATGATAACTATGTATCATTCTAAGTGGGTACTGAAAATAACTGGGGAACACTTAATTAAGCATATGATGGTATAACCATTATGCTGTACAACTGACACTAATACAAAATAATATTGAATATAAACTTTAATTAAAATATAAAATGTAGCCCTAGCTGGTTTTGCTCAGTGGATAGAGTGTTGGCCTGTGGATTGGAGGGTCCCCGGTTTGATTCCAGTCAAGGGCACATGCTCAGGTTAGGGGCTCGATCCCCAGTAAGGGGCATGCAGAAGGCAGCCAATCAATGATTTTCTCTCATCATTGATGTTTCTATCTCTATCTCCTTCTCCCTTCCTCTCTGAAATCAATAAAAATAAATAAATAAAATGTAAAAAAAATATAAAAAACAAACAGTAAAATATATCCATTTGGGCATTAAAAATAAATTACTTGATTGAAAAAATGGCGGCAGAATAGACAGACGTGTTCTGAGCCTTGTCCTGGAATAGATAGAAAGAACAGCTGAGGGTTGCACGGGGAGTGTTTGTTGGTGAGTTGAGGGACAGCTATACTCCAGGAGACAGTGGGGGACTGCTGGAGGGGGTTCCCCTCACTCGGCAGCCCCCACTGCTGCTAGGTTCCCTCCCAGAGCGACTGGCTCAGATGCGGAGACCATGCCATCTTGAAGGGGAAAGTGGATGTTATCGGAAGCCTGAAAATCTACAACTACAGCACCCACCAAACAGCTGCGAACTCCAGAACACCGATCCCCAATTGGCGCAAACACGCGGATTCAGAGGAGCTCTACACTCCACCACAGAAAGGTCAGATTTCGCCTGGGATAAGGTGAAGTCTCTGGTTCCAGCAGAAGAGAAAAACACGTGCACTGCGGGAGCTGGAGGACTGGGGGAAGTCTGCGCCTAGAAAAATCCGTAGCTGTTGGGGCTGGCATGATCCATGAATGTGGAAGGGGGTCCTCAGAGATATTAACAGAAAGGAACTCTAAAAAACAACCCATTTTGATCTGACACAAAAGGACAGCCTAAAAATTTTAAAAGTGTGCCGGCTGCTTAGTCCCAAGGGGGGGAAAAAAGACTGCACAGACTTGCGCACAGCCCCGGAGTTCGCACACTTCAGCTGGCTCTTTTTTTTTTTTTTTTCTTTTTTCCTTTTTCCTCTTTAAATCCTTGCTTCTGATTATTGAGACTGCAGGGGAAAGTTGTTTTTCTGGAACCTGGAGATCAGAGCAGGGAATAACCATTTGAGAACCAGCTCTGGGGCAACCCATTCCCACAAATCGGTATTGAGTGCCACAGGGAAAGCAGGATCTAAGCACTGGTGAGAGAGGACCTATAGACCTGAAGGTAAACCAAGAAACACTGCCACCCAGAGACTTAATCACAAATTGACTCTTGTGTAAACACAAATAAAGGAATACAAGAAATTAAGACACACTATAGGCTTAAAAATCAGGACTGGCTTATTAGACTTAATAAATAAATTCGGCAATGTAGCAGGATACAAAATTAACGACAAGAAATCTATGGCATTTCTATACACTAATAATGAACTTACAGAAAGAGAGACTAAAAAAGCAATCCCATTTACCATCACACCAAAAAAATTAAAATACCTAGAAATAAACTTAACTAAGGAGGTAAAAGACCTATACACGGAAAACTACAGGACACTGAAAAAAGAGATAGAGGAAGACGTAAAGAGATGGAAGAACATACCATGTTCATGATTGGTAGAATCAACATCATTAAAATATCCATACTACCCAAAACAATCTATAGATTCAGTGCATTCCCCATTAAAATGCCAATGGCATATTCCACAGACCTAAGAAAGAACTCTCCAAATATTCATCTGGAATAAAAAAAGTCCCCGAATAGCCACAGCAATCCTGAGAAAGAAGAACAAAGTAGGTGGGATCTCAATACCAGATTTCAAGCTGTATTACAAAGCCACTGTTCTCAAAACAGCCCAATACTGGCACAAGAACAGACATATAGACTAATGGAATAGAATAGAGAATCCAGATACCGACCCAAACCACTATGCTCAATCAATATTTGACAAAGGAGGCATGAACTTACAATGGAGTCAAGACAATCTCTTCAACAAATGCTGTTGGGAAAATTGGACAGATACATGCAAAAAAAATGAAACTAGACCACCAACTTACACCATACACAAAAATAAACTCAAAATGGACACAGGACTTAAACAAAAGACGGGAAAACATAAAAATACTAGGGGAATCCACAGGCAGCAAAATCTCAGACATATGCCAAAAGAACTTCTTCACCGAAACTGCCCCTAGGGCAATGAAAGCTAAAGAGAAAATAAAAAAATGGGACTACATCAAAATAAAAAGCTTTTGCACAGCAAAAGAAACCATCAACAAAACAACAAGAAATCCCACTGCATGGGAGAACATATTTGCAAAAGTTATCACTGATAAAGGTTTAATCTCCAACATCTACAGGGGACTTATGCAACTAAATAAAAGGAAGATAAATGATCCAATAAAAAAATGGGCAATGGACCTAAATACAGTACTTTCGAAAGAAGACAGAAGAAAGGCCAAGAGACATATGAAATCATGCTCAAAGTCACTAATTATCCGAGAGATGCAAATGAAAATGACAATGCGGTACCATCTCATACCTGTCAAAATGGCTATCATCAACAAATCAACAAGGGACAAGTGCTGGCGAGGATGCAGAGAAAAAGGAAGCCTCATGCACTGCTGGTAGGAATGCAGACTGGTGCCAGCCACTGTGGAGAACAGTGTGGAGTTTCCTCAAAAAACTAAAAGTGGAATTCCCATTTGACCCAGTGATCCCACTTCTAGGAATATATCCCAAGAAACTAGAAACACCAATCAGAAAGGATATATGCACCCCTATGTTCATAGCAGCACTATTCACCATAGCTAAGATTTGGAAACAGCCTAAATGCCCATCAGCAGATGAGTGGATTAGAAAACTATGGTACATCTACACAATGGAATACTATGCTGCTATAAAAAAGAAGGAATTCTTACCATTTGCAGCAGCATGGATGCACCTGGAGAGCATTATGCTAAATGAAATAAGCCAGGCAATGAATGAAAAATACCACATGATCTCAATCATTCATGGAAAATAAAGAACATTATAACCTGATTAATAAAAAGATAGATACAGAGGCAGTAAATCACCGAACAGACTGTCAAATTACAGTGGGAAGGATGGACAGTGTTGGGCAGGGAGGGAAATAGGTCAACCAAAGGACTTGTATGCATGCATATAAGCAAACCAATGGACACAAGACACTGGCGGTGGGTTGGAAGAGGGCATGCAACAGGAGGTAGGGGAGGCTGCGGGAAGGTCAATGGGGAAAAAATGAGATATATGTACTACTATATGTAATACTTTAAACAATAAAAAATATTAAAGAAATAAAAAATTACTTAAGGATACATTTACTGCTGTTTCAATAAACTGAAAGCACTGATCAAAAAATAATTAACACATTAACCGGTAACTGACACTATACTTCCCGTCTGGAAGGCAAAACAGGCTGGGTGCTTAACGTGTTAAAGCAGAAACAAATAAATGGAACAACATCTTTTTTTCATAGATCAGGAAAATTAATATGTCCATACTACCCAAATTGATCTGTGGATTCATTACAATTTTTATTGAAATACCAGAAACATATTTTCAAAAGTAGAAATATCAATACTAAAGCAAGAAGCAAAAATCTGGAGGTATTATACTTTGTAACTTCAAAAATATATTACAAAGCTACAGTAATCAAGACAATATGGTACTGGCCTGAAAAGAGACCCATGAAATGAAACAGAATATAGATCCCAGGAATAAACCCATCTATAACTGAACCTAAAAAATGTTTGCCAAGAATGCAAAATCCGGAAAGGATAATCTCTTTAATAAATGGTGTTGTGTAAACTAGATATCCACACCAAAATAATGAACTTGAATATTTATCTTATATCATACATAAAAATTAAGTCAGCAAGGATTAAAAATTTAAATATAATATTGGAAATACTAAAAGTCATCTAAGAAAATATAGAAAAATGCTTCTTGATTTTGGTCATGGGAAATTTCTTATATAAGACACCAAAAGCACAGGTAACAAAAGCAAAAATATACTAGTAGTACTACATCAGAATAAAAGGTTTCTGCACAGGAAAGGAAATAATTGACAGAGAGAAAGGCAAACTATGGAATAAAAAACATAGTTTTAAACTATACATGTGACAAAGGAATTTTTTAAATATTAGCAACTACTACAGCTCAATAGCAGAAACACAAAAAAATTATTTTAAAAAATGGGTAAAAAATTTGAACACATTTCTCACAAGAAGACATACAAAAGACCCACAGTTACATTAAAAGATGCTCAATATCACTAATTATCAATGAAACAGAAATCATGAATTGAAATTAAAATATTGAATAAATATTTGCACCCCATGTATATTATAGCATTATTTACATTAAACAAGATATGGAAACTTCATGTAATGCAGGATTCAAATGAGAGTAGCAGATCTGTTGAGGGATAAATGAATAAATAAAATATTGAATATATATATATATATATATATATATATATATATATATATGAGAAGAAAATCCTACCACTTGAAAAAACATGGGTAACATTAAGAACATATGCTAAATAAAAAGTCAATTACAAGAAGACAAATAAGACATGATTTCTCTAGTTTGAGACAGCTAAAGTAGTCAAATGTATAGATAGAAATAGACAATAGATTTGTGGGAGGGGTGTATGTGAGGTTGTTGTTCAATAAACATAAAGTTATAGTTTCACAAGATCAGCTGGTTTCAGAGATCCACTGATCTGCTAATTTGATATTGAATTCAGCAATCTACCTAATAAAATAGTAATATGCAAATTGACCGCACCTTCGCTACGCCCACCCGCCAAAGCCACACCCACCAGCCAATCAGGGCGAGTATGCAAATTACCCAACAAAGATGGCAGTTAATTTGCATACTCTGAGAGAGGGAGGAGTGAAGACTGAAGACAACTTAGAAGGAAGAGGGAGGAAAAGCGGAAAGCAAGGTGGCTGCCAGAGGGAAAGCCCGGGCGGGGTTGGAGCAGGGTGGAACGGGGCAGTGCGGGGCGGAGCGGGGCAGGCGGCAGTGGCGAGCGGGTGCAGGCGTGGTGGCCATAAAGGCGGCGGCAGCGGCAGCACACGTGGCCACAACAGCCGCTTGCAGGATTTTCCTGCAAATGTGCTACTAGTATTATATAATTCATTCACTAGTTTTAACAGTTTTTATAGAGTCTAGAGGATTTTATATATAAGGTCATTTCATCTACTGAAAAAATATATATATTTTTTACTTTTTCCTTTCCAATTTGAATGATTTTTATTTGTGTCTTGCTTAATTTCTGTCATCAAGACTTAAAATAATATGTTGAATAGAAGTGTTGAAAATGAACATCCATGCTATATTCTAAATATTATGAGTTGTTCCTTTTATCATTGATCACGATGATTTTTGTGGGTTTTTCAAATATGGTCTTTATAGTATCGTAGTAAGTTAATTTACTCTCTATATATTTTAAATTTATCTTTATTGTTGAAAATATTATAGATGTGCCATTTGTTTCTTTGTTGTTTTTTCCCATTGAACCCTCAACCCCTCACACACCTGTCCCAGTCCTTCATCACTCAATTGTCTGTGCCCATGGATTATGAATATATGCTTACAAATTTCCTGGTTAATCATGTCCCACCCAACCCCCACCCCCACCTTCCCTCAAATTTGTCAATTTATTCCATGCTTCTGTGTCTCTGGATCTGTTTTGTTCATCAGTTTCTTTTGATCATTAGATTCCACATATGAGTGAGATCATGTGATACTTATCTTTCTCTTCATGGCTTATTTCACTTACCATAATATTCTCCAGGCCCATCCAAGCTTTTGCAAATGTAAGAGTTCTTTCTTTTTTACAGCTGAATAGCATTCCATTGTGTAAATGGAAAACAGCATTTTATCCACTCACCTACTGATGGGAACTTGGGTTGTTTTCAGATCTTAGTTATTGTAAATTGTGCTGCTATGAACATAGGGGTGCATATATTCTTTCTGATGGGTGTTTGTGGTTTCATAGGGTATACTTATTCCTAGAAGTGGGATCACTGAGTCAAATGGAAATTCCTTTTTTAACTTTCTGAGGAAACTCCATACTTTTCCCACAGTAACTTCACCAGTCTGCATTCCCACCAAGACTGTACAAGTCTAGCCAACACTGGTCATTTGTTGATTTTTTTGAGTATAGCCATTCTGACATGTGTGAGATGATACCACATTGTTGTTTTAATTTGCATCTCTCTGGTGATTAGTGACTATGAGCATTTTTCATATGTCTCCTAGCTTTCTGGATAAATGTCTATTCAGGTCTTCTGCAATTTTTTAATTAGATTGTTTGTCTTCCTTTTGTTGAGTTATATGAATACTTTATATATTTTGGAAATTAACCCCTTATCAGATAAATCATCAACAAATATATTCTCCCATTCAGTGGGTTCCATTTTCAATTTGATGTTGGTTTCTTTTGCTGTGCAGAATCTTTTATTTTAATGTAGTCCCATTTGTTTATTTTCTCCTAAGTTCCCATTGCCCTAGGAGCTGTAATGGTAAAGATATTGCTATGACATATGTCTGATATTTTGCTGCCTATGGATTCCAAGATTTTTATGGTTTCTCGTCTTACATTTAAGCCCTTTATCCATTTTGAGTTTATTTTTGTGAATTGTGTAAGTTGGTAGTCTAATTTCTTTTTTTTTTTTTTGCATGTACCTGTCCAATTTTCCCAACACCATTTATTGAAGAGACTGGCTTTACTTCATTGTATGCTCCTGCCTCCTTTGCAAAATATTAATTGATCATAATGGTATGGGTCAATTTCTGAGGTCTCTGTTCTGTTCCATGGATCAATACATCTGTTCTTGTGCTATTTTGAGTACAGTGGCTTTGTAGTATAACTAGATATCTGGTATTGTGGTTCCTCCAACTTTATTCTACTTTGTCAGCATTGCTGCAGCTATTTGGGGTCTTTTTTTGGTTCCATGTAAGTTTTTGTAGTGTTTGTTCTAGATTTGTGGAATAGCTCATTGGTATTTTAATAAGTATTCCATTGAATCTATAGATTGCTTTGGGTAGTATGGACATTTTAATGATGTTGATTCTACCAATCCATGAACATGGTATATACTTCACTTGTTTATATCTTCCTCTATTTCTTTTTTCAATGTCTTGTTGATTTCCAAGTACAGGTATTTTACCTCCTTGGTTAAGTTTATTTCTATGTATATTAAAATTTTGTTGCAATAGTAAATGGGATTTTTTTTCATTTTTGTTTCTGAGAGTTCATTATTGCTGTATAAAAATGCTATCGATATCTGGTTGTTAATTTTGTATCCTGCTACATTACTGAATTTATTTATTAAATCTAGTAGTTTTTTGATAGAGGCTTTATGGTTTTCTATGTGTAATATCATGTCATCTGTGAATAATGACAGTTTTATTTCCTTCTTTCCAATTAGGATGCCATTTGTTTTTTCTTGCCTGATCACTATAGCTAGGAATTCCAGTACTATGTTGAACAAGAGACATCCCTTTTTGTTCTTCTTAGGGGAAATTGTTTTAGTTTTTTCCCATTAAATATGATATTTACTGTAGGTTTGTCATACATGACCTTTATTATGTTGAGATATGATCTCTCTATTCCAATTTTGCTGAGAGACATAAAAAAAGGGTGTTAGATTTTATTGAATTCTTTTTTGCATGAATTGATATGACCATAAGATTTTTGTCTTGCAATTTGTTTACATGATGTATCACATTTATTGATTTGCAGATACTGTGCCAGACTTTATCCCCAGAATAAATCCAACTTAGTCATGGTGTATGATATTTTTAATGTATTGTTGGATCTGATTTGCTAATATTTTTGTTGAAGATTTTAGCACCTATGTTCATCAGGGATATTGGCCTTTAATTCTCTTTCTTTGCAGTGTCTTTATCTGGTTTTGGAATTATGGTAATGCTGGCCTCATAAAAAGAGCTTGAAAGTGTTGGTTCCTCTTTAATATTTTTGGAATACTTTGAGGATAGGTGTTAGTTCTACTTTGAATGTTTGGTAAAACTCCCCTATGAAGCCATCTGGCCTGGGTTTTTGTTTGCTGGGAGGTTGTGTTTTTTGTGTTTTTGTTTGTTTTGTTTTTTTACTCTAAATATTATCAGTAGTTATCGGGCCTATTCAGGTTTTCTGATTCTTCCTGATTGAGTTCTAGAAGGTTGTATTTTTCTAGGAATATGTCCATTTCATTCAAGTTGTACAGTTTTTTGGAATATAGTTATTCATAGAATTTGTTTATGATCCTTTGTTTTTTTTGTGTGGAGTCAGTTGTTACTTCACCTCTTTCATTTCTGATTTTATTTATTTATCAGATGTATGTGATGCAACTGTTTCTTGATGAGTCTGGCTAGAATTTCATTAATTTGCTTATCTTTTCAAAGAACCAGCTTTTGTATTTATTCATCTATTGTACTGGGGTATGTTTTTTTTGCGGGGGGATAGCCTCTATGTCATTTATTTCTGCTCTGATCTTTATTACTTCCTTCTTCTACTTACTCTGGGCTTTCCTTGCGATTCTATTTCTAATTCATTTGGTTGTAGTGTTAGATAGTTTATTACTCATTTTTCTTATTTCTTGAGTATTTTTTTCCATCCCTTTACTTTAATTCTGTTTGAGTCCTTTGTTCTGAGGTGGGTCTCTTGTAGACAGCATATATATGGGTCATGTGTACTTTTGGTTGGAGCATTTAAGCCTAAGGTTATTATTGATAGATACTTATATATTGCAATTCTTATTCTTTATGCCTGTATTCTTCTCTTTCTCTTAATTCTTCCTACACCAGAACCTTTAGCACTTCTTGCAGTGCTCAGTTGGTGATAACAAACTCTTTTAGCTTTTTTTTTTTATTGTCTGTGAAGCTCTTTATTTCATCTTTGATTTTGAATGATAGCCTTGATGGATGGAGTAGTCTTGGATTTAGACCCTTAGTTTTAATTACTTTGTATACTTCATGCCATTCCTTTTTTACCTGATGTGTTTCTGTTGATCAATCAGGTGACAATCTATAGGGAGATCTCTTGTAGGTAATTTTCTATCTTTCTCTTGCAACCTTTAAGATTCTTTCTTTGTCTTTAAAGTTTGCCATTTTAAGTGTTATGTGTCTATATGTGAGTCTTTTGGGGTTCATCTTGATAGGGATTCCCTGTTGTCTGTGTCCATTGGTTAGGCTTATATGCATGGATACAAGTCCTTTTGTTGATCTCTTCCCCTTACCCCCATCCTCCTCTGCATTCCCTCTGAGGTTTGAGCATCTGATCGATGCTTCTCTGAATCTGGATCTGTATTTGTTCATCAGTTTATGTTGTTCATTATATTCCATAAATGAGTAAGATAATGTGATATTTATCTTTCTCTGAATGGCTTATTTTGCTTACCATAATGCTCTCCAGTTCCATCCATGCTGTTGCAAATGGTAAGAATTCCATTTTTTTTTACCGCAGCAAAGTATTCCATTGTGTAGATGTACCATAATTTTTTAATCCAATCATCTGCTGATGGGCACTTAGGCTGTTTCAAAATCCTACCTATGGTGAATAGTGCTGCTCTGAACAAAGGGATGCATACATCCTTTCTGATGGTGTTGCTAGTTTCTTGGGATATATTCTTAGAAGTGGAATCACTGGGTCAAATAGTAGTTCCTTTTTTTTTTAGGAAACCCTATATTATTCTCCACAGTGGCTGCACCAGTCTGCATTCCTACCAGCAGTGCACAAGGGTTACTTTTTCTCCTCATCCTCGCCAGCACATGTTTTTGGTGATTTGTTGATGATAGCCATTCTGACAGGTGTGAGATGGAATATCATTGTCATTTTGATATGCATCTCTCAGATAATTAGTGACTTTGACCATGTTTTCATATGTCTCTTGACCTTCCTTCTGACTTCTTTCGAAAAGTATCTATTTAGGTCCATTGCTCATTTTTTGATTGGGTTGTTTATCTTCCTTTTGTTAAGATGTATGAGTTTCCTGCAAATGTTGGAGATTAAACCCTTATCTGTGATAACATTGGCAAATATGTTCTCCCATGCAGTGGGCTTTTTTCCTATTTTGTGGATGGTTTCTTTTGCTGTGTAAAAGCTTTTTATTTTGATGTAGTCCTTCGGTATATGTCTAATATTTAGCTGCCTGTGGATTCCTCAAGTATCTTTATGGTTTCCCATCTTATGTTTAAATCCTTTACCAATTTTGAGTTTATTTTGTGTATGGTGTAAGTTGGTGATCTAGTTTTATTTTTTGCATCTATCTGTCCAATTTTCCCAACACCATATATTGAAGAGACTGTCTTGACTTCATTGTATGTTCATGTGCCAGTACCAGGCTGTTTTGAGAACAGTGGCTTTGTAATACAGCTTGAAATCTGGTATTGAGAACCCACCTACTTTCTTCTTCTTTCTCAGGATTGCTGCAGCTATTTGGGGTCTTTTTTCCAGATGAATTTTTGGAAAGTTTGTTTTAGGTCTGTGAAATATGTCCTTGGTATTTTAATGGGGAGTGCATTGAATCTATAAATTGCTGTGGGTAGTATGGAAATTTTAATGATGTTCATTTTACCAATCCATGAACACTGTATGTTCTTCTATCTGTTTTTGTATTCCTTTTTTTGTAGTAGAGTCCAATGTTTTTTTCATTTTTTTATTAAGGTATTATATGTGTACATATCTTACCATTGCCGCCTCACCCCACTCCCATATATGCCCTCACCCCCCAGAGTTTTGAGTCCATTGATTATGCTTATATGTATGCATACAAGTCCTTCGGTTGATCTCTTATCTCCCCCACCTCTCCCTAACCTTCCCACTGTAATTTGACATTCTGTTTGATGCTTTACTGTCTCTGTATCTATCTTTTTGTTCAATAGTTTATAATGTTTTTTATTACCCATAAATGAGTGAAATCATGTGATATTTTTCTTTCATTGACTGGCTTATTTCACTTAGCATAATGTTCTCCAATTCCATCCAGGTTGCTGCAAATGGTAAGAATTCCTTCTTTATTATGGCAGCATAATATTCCATTGTGTAGATATACCATGGTTTTCTGATCCAGTCATCTGCTGATGGGCACCTAGGCTGTTTCTAGATCTTAGCTATTGTAAATTGCGCTGCTATGAACATAGGGTTGCATTTATCCTTTCTTATTGGTGTTCCCAGTTTCTTAGGATATATTCCCAGGAGTGGGATTACTGGGTCAAATGGGAGTTCCATTTTTAGTTTTTTGAGGAAACGCCATACTGTTCTCCACAGTGGCTGCACCAGTCTACATTCCCACCAGCAGTGCATGAGGGTTCCTTTTTCTCTGCATCCTCGCCAACACTTGTCATTTGTTGATTTGTTGATGATAGCCATTCTGACAGGTGTGAGATGGTACCGCATTGTGGTTTTGATTTGCATCTCTCAGATAATTAGTGACTTTGAGCATGTTTTCATGTGTCTCTTTTTGTCTTCCTCTATCTCTTTTTTCAGTGTCCTATAGTTTTCCACATATAGGTCTTTTACCTCCGTAGTTAAGTTTATTCCTAGGTATCTTCATTTGTTTTGGTGCAATGGTAAATGGGATTGCTTTTTTAGTCTCTCTTTCTGTGAGGTCACTATTGGTGTATAGAAATGCCATAGATTTCTTGGCATTAATTTTGTATCCTGCTACATTGCCAAATTCATTAATTAAGTCTAATAAATTTTGATGGAGTCTTTAGGATTTTTTATGTACAATATCATGTCATCTGCCAAAAAGGACAGTTTTACTTCTTCTTTTCCAATTTGGATACCTTTTATTACTTCTTCTTGTCTAAATGCAATGGCTAATACTTTCAGTATTATGCACCTGTTCTTAGGGGAAATGGTTTTAGTTTTTGCCTATTGAGTATGATTTTGGCTGTTGGTTTGTCATACATGGCTTTTATTATATTGAGCTATGATCCTTCTATTCCCACCTTGCTGAGAGATTTTATCAAGAAAGGGTGTTGGATTTTGTCAAATGCTTTTTCTGCATCAATTGATATGACTATGTGATTTTTTTATCTCTCAATTTGTTTATGTGATGTATCATGTTTAATGATTTGCAGATACTGTACATCCTTGCTTCCCCGGGATAAATTCTACTTGGTCATGGTGTATGATCTTTCTGATGTACTGCAGGTTCCGATTTGCTAGAATTTTTTTTTGAGGATTTTGGCATCTATGTTCATGAGGGATATTGGCCTGTAATTCTCTTTCATTGTGTTGTCTTTATCTGGTTTTGGTATTAGGGTGGTGTTGGCTTCATAGAATGAGCTTGGAAGTGTTCCCTTCTCTTGAAATTTTTGGATTTGTCTGTGGAGGATAGGTTTTAGTTCTTCCTTGAATGTTTGGTAAAACTCCCCAAGAAGCCATCAGGCCCCAGACTTTTGTTTGCTGGAAGCCTTTTGATGACTGCTTCAATTTCTTCCATAGTTATCAGCCTATTGGGATTTTTAGAATCTTCTTGATTAAGTTTTGGAAGGTTGTATTTTTCTAAGAATATGTCCATTTCCTCCAGGTTGTCTAGTTTGTTGGAATAAAGTTGTTCATGGTATTTTTTAAAGTGTACTTTTTAAATACACAATGTATTTTTTAAATACACAAAATGTATTTTTTAAATACACAATATATTTCTGTGGGATCTGTTGTTATTTCGCCCCTTTCATTTCTGATTTTGTTTATTTGGGTCCTCTCTCTTCCCTTCTTGGTGAACCTTGCTAGAGGTTCATCAATTTTGTTTATCTTTTGAAAGAACCAGCTCTTGGTCATTGATCTTCTGTATTGTTTCTTTGGTCTCTATGTCATTTATTTCTGCTATGATCTTTATTATATCCTTCCTTCTGCTCACTCTGGGCTTTTCTTGTTGCTCTCTTTCAATTTCTTTAAGTTGTAGTGTTAGATTATTTACTACCATTTTTTTCTTTTTCTTTCTTTCTTTCTTCTTTCTTTCTTTCTTTCTTTCTTTCTTTCTTTCTTTCTTTCTTTCTTTCTTTCTTTCTCTTTCTTTTTTCTTTCTTTTTTTTTTGAGGTAGGCCTGTAGAGCTATAAACTTCCCTCTCAAGACTCCTTTCACTGTGTCCCATAGATTTTGGATTGTTGTGTTTTTATTGTCATTATTTTCCAGGATGTTTTTAATTTTTCTTTGATAGTTTTGGTAACCCAATCATTGTTTAATAGCATGCTATTCAGCTTCCAAATGTTTGGATTTTTTGGATTGTTTTTATTGTAATTTATTTCTAATATTATTCCATTGTGGTCTGAGAAGATTATTGATATGATTTCAATCTTCTTGAATTTGGGGAGACTTTGTCACCCAATATGTGCTCTATTTTTTAAAATGTCTCATGTGCTGTTGAGAAGAACTTATATTCCATGTCTTTGGGGTGAAGTGTTCTGAAGATGTCAATTAAGTCCATCTGATCTAGTGAGTCATTTAAGATTGCTGTTTCTTTGCTGATTTTTTTTTTTTTTTGGCTAGAGGATTTATTCAGTGATGTCAGTTGTGTATTAAAATCCCCTACTATGATTGTATTGTTGTCGATCTCTCCCTTGATATCTTTCAAGAGGTTTTTTTTTTTAATGTATTTTGGTGCTCCTGCATTGGGTGCATATATGTTTATCAGGTTTATATCTCTTGTTTTATTGATCCCTTTAATATTATGAAGTGGCCTTCCTTATCTCTTATTATGGCCTTCACTTTGAGGTCTATTTTGTCAGATATAAGAATTGCTACCCCATATTTTTTTTCATTTCAATTTGCCTTAAGGATATTTTTCCATCCCTTCTCTTTCAGTGTTAGGTATTTGTTTGTAGGCATTTTTATTTTTTGTGCCTGTCTTCCTTCTTACCTTTTTATTTATTCTTTTTATACCAGTCCCTTTAGAATTTCTTGAATTGCTGACTTGGTAGTGATAAAGTCCCTTACTCTTTTTCTGTCTGTGAAGCTCCTTATTTCCCCTTCAGTTTTGAATGATAGCCTTGCTGGATAGAGTAGTTTTGGATTCTGTCCCTTGCTTTGCATCACTTTGTAAATTTCCTTCCATTCTTTTTTGGCCTGATGTATTTCTGTTGAGTAATCATTTGATAATCTCATGGGAGATCCCTGGTATGTAACTTTCTCTCTCTCTCTTGCTGCCTTTAATATTCTCTCTTTGTCCTGAACATTTGCCATCGTAATTATGATGTGTCTTGGTGTGGGTCTTTTTGGGTTCATCTTATCTGGGACTCTGTGCTTGTGTGACGTTTTTCTTCCCCAAATCAATGAAGTTTGCTGATATTATTTCTTCAAGTAGGTTTTCTAACCCTTGTTCCTCTTCCTGTTGTTCTGGCACCCCTATTATTCATATGTTGCTTTGTCTCATGTTTCCCCATAGCTTCCTTAGGCTCTCCTCCTGTCTTTTAATTTTTTTCTCCAATTGCAGTTCAGTTTTTGGTGTGTTTTGCTTCCCTGTCTTCTGATTCACTAATTCGGTCCTCCACTTCTCCTAGTCTACTGTTGAAACTTTCCATGGTGTTTTTTATTGCAGCTATATTACTCTTCATTTCTTACATAAGTTGTTGAGTTTTTCATCCATCGAGTTTATGAACTGTTTGACACTTATTCTGAATTCGTTTTCTGACATATTGCATGCCTCTGTTTCACTTACCTGCTTTTCTGGTGATTCCTCCTTTTCTTTCCCTTGGGGGTTTCTTTCCCTACCCATTTTTTATCTCACTGACGGATCTAGATGTCGAGTTGTGCAGGGATGCTTCTTGGTGGCAGTGGCTACTTGGGCTGCAGTTGATCCTCAGGTGGTCAGAGCAGCAGCTGCTCCTCAGTTGGCAGCGGCTTCTCTGTGGGTGCTGTTCGTAGCAGTGGTGGCTGCTCTGGCTGGTGTGGGGAGGTTGCTCACTCAGCTGCTGCTCCTCAGACGGGGGTTGGCTGATCATGAGACTGCTGCTCCTCGGATGGGGGTTTGCTTCTAACATGGCTGCGGCTCCTTAGATGGAGGTGGACTGCTCACATGGCTGCTGCTCTTTGGATAGGGGCTGGCTGCATGTGGCTGCTGTTCCTCGGACAGGGCGAGCTCCTCGTGAGGCTGCTGCTCCTTGGACAGGGGCAGGTTGCTCCTCATATGGAGGCGGGCTGCTCATGTGGCTGCTGCTCTTCCGATGTGGGACAGGCTGCTTGCATGGCTGTTGCTCCTTGGACAGGAGTGAGCTTCACATGCAGCTGCTGCTCCTCAGATAGGGGCAGGCTGTTCAGGGCTGCCGCTCCTCAGATGTTACCAGTCTGCTTGTGTGGCTGCTGTTCCTTGGACCGGGCAGGGCTGCTCGGGCGGCTGCTGCTCCTCAAATGGGGGTGGGCTGCTCATGAAGCTGCTGCTCTTCAGATGGGGGTGGGCTGCTCGTGTAGCTGCTGCTCCTTGGACTGGGGCAGTCTGCTCACATGGTTGCTGTTCCTCGGATGGGGAAGCAGGCCACTCACACAGCTGCTGCTCCTTGGACAGGGGCAGGCTATATGAGGCTGCTTCTCTTCGCCCTGGGGCAGGCTGCTCACTGGGATGCTGCTCCTTGGACAGGAGTGGGCGGCTCACTCTTCTGCTGCTCTAGGACAAGGCTCGGGACACGTCCTTCTATTCCACTGCCATCTTGTCCTCTCTCAGTGTTTCTGAATTATATTTACTAATAACTTTTAAGGATATTTGTGTCCCTGTTCTTCAGGATAATGACCTGTATTTTTCTTTATTGTGATTTTTTTATCTTATGTGCCAGGGTAATGCCAGTTTTATATAATGAGTTTGGGAGTATTCGTTCTTCATCTTTTGGATGAATTTAAGTAAAAAAATGCACTCATTCATTTTTTAAAATTATGTTTTTATTGATTTTACAAAGGGAGAGAGAGATAGAAACATTGATGAGAGAGAAACATGGATCAGCTGCCTCCCACATGCCACTCCCCCACTAAGGATCAAGTTCACAACCTGGGCATGTATCCTGACCTGGAATCAAACCTCTGACCTCTTGGTGCATTGGTTGACACTCAATCTCTGAGCCACACTTTCTGGGCACTCATTTGTTTTTTCAAGTATGGTAAAATTTACCTGTGAAGCCATTTGGTCCTGGGCTTATGTTTTTTGGGAAGTTTTTCCATTATTGTTTAAATTTCCCTATTTGTTATTGTAATTAATTTCTTACTGATTCAGTTTCAGTAGGTTTTATATTATTAGGCATTTATCCATTTATTTGATGTTGTCCAATTTGTTGGTATATAATTGTTCAGATTTGTAACTTACGATTTTTTTCCTGTGGTATCAATTGTAATGTATCCCTTCATTTTCTGAGTTTGTTTATGAGTCTTGTCTTTCTCATTCTTTGTTAGTCTAAGAATGTCAATTTTGTTGTTCCTTTTGAAAAGTCATCTATCTTCATAGATTTTTTTCTACTCAATTTCTATTATCTAATTTATATGTTCTAATCTTTATTATTATATTGCTTTACAAATATTTGTCTTCATATTTTTCTATCTTTTGATATGTCAGTAAGGATTTTATTTAGATTTTTTCTTTTCTTTTATTTAAATTTTAATTGATATTTTGAGAAAAGAAGGAGAGAAAGAGAGAGAGAGAGAGAAATATTGATGTGAGAGAAAAGCATCGATCAGTAGCCTCCTGCATGCAGCCTGACCAGAGATCAAAACTGCAACCTGTGCATGTTCCCTAACAGGAAATTGAACCCACCAATAGCGACTCTCCAACCAACCAAACAACACTGGCCAGAGCAAGATTTTTCTTATTTTTTAAATGTAGTTGTGTATTTCTCTGTGTTCCTCTTATTTCCTTTTTGCTGTTTTACATGTTTTGTTATGTTGCATGTTTATTTTCACTTCCTCAAGATATATTTTCATTTTCTTTTTTACTTATTTTTGACCCAGTGGTTGTAAGAGTGTGTTGTTTAGTTTCCATGCATTTATTATTTACCCAATTGTCTTTAGTAACTGATTTTTATTTTTATTCCATTTTGATTGGAAAATACATTTGAAATGGTTTTTGTCCTCTTTAGTTTGTTAAGACACTTTTGTAATCTAGCATCCTATATAATAAAAGGCTAAAATGCAAATCAACTGAACTGCGGAATGACCGGTCGTTATGATGTGCACTGACCACCAGGGGGCAAACACTAAACACAGGAACTGTCCCCTGGTGGTCAGTGCACTCCCACAGGGGGAGCGTCGCTCCGACAGAAGCCCTGTGCCAGGCTCATGGTTGGCAAGCACAGCGGCAGTCTTTCAGGGCAGCACTAAGGATGTCCAACTGATGGCTTGAACCATTTAAGTGACTTACTTTTAAATTGATTATTGGTAGGTAATTATTGACATTTTATTTATTTATTTATTTTTAGAAAATGAAAATATGGCTGAAGTTTAATCACAAATGGACATTGGTAAGGAAATCATGGTAAATTGGAAAGAAGAAAAAGTTATTCATAATCCTACCTTCCCAAAACAAAGCTTGATAAAATTCCTTTTGTAATGTTTCTTAACATGTTTAAAATCAAACTGTATGTTACATTTTGGCCCATCTCTCCCAGCCCCGATCTGGACACAAGCAGCAAGCTAACCTACCTGTTAGAGCATCTGCCCCCTGGTGGTCAGTGCATGTCATAGCAACTGGTCAAATGGACATTTTATTCTTTATTACTATGTTCCTCTTTATTTTCACAATTTTTCTTCTTAAATAAGCCCTTTAACATTTCTTATAATTCTGGTTTGATGATAATAATATTGTTAGCCTTTTCTTGTCTGTAAAGCTCTTAATTTCACCTTCAATTTTAAATGATAGCCTTACGAGGTAAAGTAGTCTCAGTTGTACTTCATTGCCTTTCATCACATTGAACAGTTTGTGCCAACCCATTCTAGCCTAAAATGCTTCTATTGAAAAAGTAGGTGACAGTCACTTGAGAGCTCCCTTGTAGATCACTAACTGTATTTCTCTTGATACTTTTTAAATTCTCTCTTTGTCTTTAACATTTACCATTTTAATTATGATGTGTCTTGGTCTGGAACTCTTTGGATTCATCATATTTGGGACTCTCTCTTCTTAATGGATATCTGAGTCTTTTCCCTGCACCATTTATTGAAGAGACTGTCTTTACTGCATTGTGATCTCTTGCCTCCTTTGTCAAATATTAATTGACCATAAAGGCATGAGTTGAATTCTGGACTCTTTGTTCTGTTCCATGGGTCTATATGCCTGTTCTTTTGCCAAGACAATGGCCTTTTAGTACAGTTTGATATTTGGTATTTTGACACTTTCAATTTTGTTCTTCTTTCTCAAAATTGCTGTGATTATCCAGGGTCTTATTTGATTCCATAAAATGTTTTGAATTATTTTTCCTACATCTGTAAAATATGCCATTAGTATTTTAATAGGGATTGCATTGAATCTATAGATTGCTTTGAGTAGTATGGAGATTTTAATGATGTTAAATCTTTCAATTCATAACCAGGATATATGCTTCCACTTATTTGTATCTTTTTTCTTTCTTCAATGTTTTATAGTTTTCTGAGTACAGGATTTTTTACTCCTTGGTTAAATTTATTCCTAGGTGCTTTATTTTTTGTTGTTGGGCTTGTTTTATTAGTTTCTTTTCTGATAGTTCATTACTGGTTTATAGAAATGCCACTGATTTCTGTATATTGATTTTGTTTCTTGCAACTTTGCAAATTCATTTATTAGATGTAGTTTTTTGTGTATTTTTTAGTTTTTTATATAAAATATCATGTCTTTTATTTCTTCTTCTTGTCTGATTACTGTGACTAGATCTTCCAGTTTATGTTGAATAAGAGTGATGAAAGCCAAGATCCCTGTCTTGTTGCTGATAAAGGAAACAATTTTGGATTTTGTCTATTGAGTATGGTATTTGCTGTAGGTTTTTCTTATATGCCCTTTATTATGTTGAGGTATGTCCCCTCTGTTCCCAATTTTCTGAGAGTTTTTATCATAAATTGGTGGTGGATTTTATTAAATTCATTTTCTGCATCTATTGATATGATCACGTGATTTCTATCATTCCTTTTGTTTATTTCATGTATCACATTTATTGATTTGTGAATATTGCACTGATATTGCATCACCAGAATAAATCCCAATGATAATGAAATATGATACTTTTAATGTATTGCTGGATATAATTTGCTTATATTTTGCTGAGAATTTTAGCATTTATATTCATCAGAGATTTGGGCCTATAATTCTCTTTCATTTTTGTGTCTTTAAATGGTTTTAGTATTTGGATAATATTTGCCTCATATAAACAGCTTAGAAGAGTTCCCTTTCTTGAATTTTTTGGAATACTTTGAGAATAGGTACTGGTTCTTCTTTGAATGTTTGATAAAATGTGCCTGTGAAACATTCCTCAAAAACTTTTATTTGCTGGGAGTATTTTTATTATTGCTTTGATTTCATTAGTGGTTATTGTTGATTTCAGGTGTTCTACTTCTTCTTGATTTGGTTTTGAAAGCTAGCATGTTTCTAGGAATTTGTTCATTTGGCCCAGGTTGTCTATTTTATTGACATATAATGGTTCATAATATTTTCTTATAATCACTTGTATTTCTGTAATTTCAGTTGTTACCTCTAATTTTTAATTTCTATTTCTTATTTTATTTATTTGGGTTCTCTGTCTTTGCTTCTTGATGAGTCTGGTTAAAGGTTCATCAATATTATTTTGCTTTAAAAAAACAGCTTTTGTTATTACATCTTTTGTAGTGTGTGTGTGTGTGTGTGTGTGTGTGTGTGTGTTTTAATTTCTTATTAGAGCTTTTTCTTGCTTCTTGCAGTAAGCATGTAATGCTATGGAATTCCCTTTCAGGACTGCTTTTGATGTGTCCCATAGATTTTAGGTTGTTGTGTTCATTTTCCTTTGCTTCCAGGTAATTTTGAATTTCTTCTTTCATGTCATTGGCAGCCCATTCATTGTTTAATGACATGCTATTTAGCCTCCAGGTGTCTTTATATGCCCTGTGATCCTAGAAAATGCCTTTCATGATTTCCATCTTCTTGATATTAGTAAAACTTATTTTGTTTCTGAACATGTGGTCTATCTTTGGGAATGTCCCATATGCACTGGAGAAAAATGTATGTTCTGCTGCTTTGGGATGAAATTTTCTGTAAATATCAATTCAATTAATCTGATCTAGTGTATTGTTTAAGGTCACTATATCCTTGTGGGTTTTTTAAAAAATTACTTTATTGATTAAGGTGTTACATATGTGTCCTTATTCCCCCATTACCCACCCCCCATTCCTTGTTGGTTTTATATCTGGAACATATGTCCATTGATGACACTGGGGTGTTAAAACCCCACACTATGACTGTATTGCTTTCTATTTTTCCATTAAAATCCACCAATAGTACATTGGTGCATATATGTTTATAAGGGTTATATCCTTTTGTTGGAATGATCCCTTTAGTATTATGTCATGATTTTCTTTGTCTCTTTTATGGTGTTTCCTTTGAATTCTGTTTTGTCAGATATAAGTATTGTTACCTCAGCTTTTTTTTTTTTTTACATTTGCTTAGACATTTTTTCCCATCCCTTCACTTTCATTCTGTGTGACTCCTTTGTTCTGAGGTGAGTGTCCTGTAGATAGCATATATATGGCTCATGTTTTCTTATCCATTCAGCTACTCTGTGTATTTTTATTGGAGCATTTAATCCATTTACATTTAATGTTATTATTGATAGGTATTTCTTGCCATTTTTATTCCTTCTTCTTAATGCTGGTTTGATGTTAAAAAACCAATTTAGCATTTCTTTTTATGGGAAACTCTTTATATTACCTTCAAATTTGAATGATAGCCTTGCTGGATAGGTTAGTTTTTATTTCAGATCCTTGGTCTTCTTTACTTTGAATACTTCATGTCATTCCATTCTGGCCTATAGTATTTCTATTGAGAAATCATCTGACAGGCTTATGGGAAGTCCTTTGTAGATAACTGATGATGTCTCTTTTGCTGCCCTTAGGATTCTTTCTTTGGCATTGGCCGGTGAGTCTCAGTAGGTTGGGCATCATCCTCTGCACTGAAAGTTTGCTTATTTCATTCCCTGGATGAGGCACATGCCTGGGTTGGGAGTTCGAACACCGGTATCAGTCATACAGGAGTTAGCCAATATATGTTTTGCTATCACATCAATGTTTCTCTCTCTCTCTCTCTCTCTCTCTCTCTCTCTCTCTCTCTCTCTCTCCTCTTTCTCTCTCTCTCTCTCTTGCTCTCTCCATCTCTCTTCCTCTCTCTAATAATCAATAAAAAATGATCCCTTGTCTTTAACATTTGCCATTTTAATTATGATGTGTCTTGGTGTGGGTCATCTTGATTTAATCTTCTGTGCTTCCTGAAATTGGGTGACTTTTCTTTTTCCACCAGGTTAAGGAAGTTTTCTCCAGGTAGGTTCTCTATTCTTTGCTCTGCTCAAAGATATCCTCTGGTATCTCTATGATGAAGATGTTGTCCCAAATTTCTCTTAAAATATCTCCATGCTTTCTAATTATTATTTTTTTCGTTTTGCTACTTTGATTGAGTGATTTTTTTCTACCTTTTCTTCTTTTTATTTTTTAATTGTGGATAATCTTTCTTTTTCCTATAGAATTTATTTATTTTAAAATTTTATTGTTGAAAGTATTACAGATTCTCTCTTTTTACCCCACATTGCCCACCTCCACCTGGTTTGGTATTTCATGTAATACTGGTTTGGTGGTGATGAGCTCCTTGAGCTTTTTCTTGTCTGTGAAGCTCTTTATCTGAGCTTCAACTCTAAATGATAGCTTTGCTGAACAAAGTAATCTTGGTTTTATGTACTTGCTATTCATAACTTAGAATGTTTCTAGCCACTCCCTTCTGGTCTGCATACTTTCTTTTGAGAAATCAGCTGTCATATGGGCACTCCCTTGTAGGTAACTAACTGCTGTTCTCTTGCTGCTTTTAAGATTCTCTCTTTGTCTTTAGCTTTTGGCATTTTAATTATGATGTGTCTTGATGTGGTTCTCTTTGGGTTCCTCTGTTTGGGACTCTCTGTGCTTCCTGGACTTGTAAGTATATTTCTTTCATCAGGTAGGGGAAGTTTCCTCTCATTACTTCTTTAAATACATTTTCAATATCTTGCTCTCTCTCTTGCCCTTCTGGAATTCCCATAATGCAAATTTTGGTACACTTGAAGTTGTCCCAGAGGCTCCTTACACTGTCTTCATATATTTTTTTCTTTTTTTTTTCTTCTTTTTGCACTTCTGGTTGGGTGTTTTTCACCTCCTCATATTTCAAATCATTGATTTGATTCTCTGAATCCTATATTCTACTGGTGAATATCTGTAAATTATTCTTTATTTTAGGTAGTGTATGCTTAATTTCTGACTGGTCCTTTTTCATATCTTTGGCATACTCACTAAAATCCTTGAAAGTTTCACTAAGTCCCTTGAAGGTCTCATAAAGATCCTTGAGTAACCTTATAACTGTGGTTTTGAATGCTATCCAGTAGTTTGCTTGCTTCCATATCTTTCATTTGTGACATGTTTCATTGTTTCTATATTTTAGCTGCTTCCCTGTGTTTGTTTCAATGTATTGTGCAGAGCTGCTATGTCTCCTGGAGTCTGTAGAGTGGCCTTGTGTAGCAGGTGTCTTATAGGGCCCAGTACCTCAACCTCCCCTGTCCACGTGAGCTGGGTACTTTAGTTGTGTCCCTTTATGGGCTGTGTGCACAGTCTTTTGTAGTTGAGACTTGATTGCTGTTGGCCTCACTGGGAAGAATTGACCTCCAGGCCAATTGGCTGTGAGGACCAACTATGACTACAGTGGGATTGCTGCTGCGCAGGAGACACTCCTATAGAGCAGGACTTGCTTCAGTAGGGCTATGTTGCTCACTGAGTCTGACTATTAAGTGTGTCACTTGTGGGTGTGTAGAGTTGTAATCTGGAATGGTCTGACGCTGACCACTGGGTGCACTGGCTCTTGGGTCTTCAGGGGGGTACAAAGTCAACCACTGCCTGGGGCCACCCAGCAGGAGCTACAGAGAGATCTGAATATTCCTCCTATTTATATCAGGTTTGGAAGTGCCCAGGCGAGGCCCAGCTATTAAGCAAGGCAGGCTGGTGCTGGTGCTGGTGCCAGTTCTTGGACCTTTTATTGATTGGTTTGGGGCATGCTGACACCTGCTGCACCTTGTTTGAGAGATCTTAGCAAAGTATAAAGCATGAGCCAGGATAGGCCTTTCATATGAAAAAGTTGCTGCAAACAGCTTGTGTGGGGCTGAAAATTGGTTGGGGAGGGGTCTCAGGGAATCACTAGGGTGGAACAAACAGTGTGCTCCAGGTTGATGGGGACTCAGATATGGCAGCCTGTCAGCCCTGGGACAGGGGATGTCTCAACATAGGAACAATGATCCCTGCAAGAACCTCCATCTGGTTCCTGCCTTAATGCCAGACAATCCAGTTTCCCACATATGTGTCTGGGTCCCCCAACCCTCCTGGAGTTCAGAGGAAGTGAGTCTGAGTAAGTTCATGTGCAGGCCCTTTAAAGGGACACCTGGGTCTCTGGCAGCCTCCATGTCCCTCAACACCAATTCCTGCCACCTTTTTAGGCCAAAGTTATGGGGATTACTTTTCTCAGCTCTGGGACCCTGAGTGGGGGGTTTGGTGTGTGGCTTGGACCTCTTGCTCCTCACTGTGACTTCTGCAGGAATGATCTTCCTCTGGATTAAAAAATCGCCCCACATGGGTGCCAGTAACCAGTTCCACCCCTCTACCCCTCCTACCAATCACAATGTGCTTTTTTTGTTACTTCTCTAGTTGTAGGACTTCCGTTTAGCCAGCTTTCAGGTAGTCCTGATTAACAATTCTTCTGTATTTTAGTTGTAATTTTGATGTGGTTGTGGAAGGGGGTAAGTACCGGTATTTACATATTTACATATCATCTTCCTACTTTGTCTTCTAATCCACTGATTCAATCCTCTGCTTTGTCTGACCTACTGTTTATTCCTTACAGTGTATTCTTTATTTCAAATATGTCATTCTTCGTTTCTGAATGGTTGTTTTTTATGGAATCCATACTCTTTTTCATGCTCTGGAGCATTTTGAAAACCATACTTTATACTTTTTTTTCTGATCAATTGTTTTCCTCTACTGCATTTAGATCTTTTTCTGGATAGTCTTTCTGTTCTTTTATTTGGTGCCTTTTTCTTTGTTTTCCCATATTTGCTGTTTCTTTGTGTTTGTTTCTATGTATTAGATAGGACTTCTATGACTCCCAGAACTTCTGCAGTGGTTGTCTTGTGGGACCCAGTGCCCAGTGGCATAGTCTTCTTCTTTTTTTTTCTTTAATATCCATCAAAGGATATCCTATCCATTGATTTTCAGAGAGCGTGGAAGGGAGGAAAGAAGGAGAGAGAGGATGGTGGGGAAACATAGTTAGATGTAAGAGAGACACATGGGCTGGTTTCCTCCTGGACACATCACTACTGAGGCTTGGGAAACTGCAATCAAGGTATGTGCCCTTGACTGATAATTGAACCCGCAATGCTTTGTCCACAGGCCAATGCTCCAACCACTGAGCCAAATGGGCCAGGGCAGCATAGCCTTCTTAATCTTCTGATCTGGGTGCTCCAGGAATATTTTTTTTGTGGGCCCTCCTGTTGTAATGGATTCTTTTTTAAATATATTTTTATTGATTTCATAGAGGAAAAGGGAGAAAGAGATGTAAACATCAATGATGAGAGAGAATTATTGATTGGCTACATCCTGCACTCCCCACACTGAGGATCGAGCCAATAACCTGGGTATGTCCCCTGACTGGGAATTGAACCGTGACCTCCTGGTTCATAGGTCAGTGCTCAACTACTGAGCCATGCCAGCTGGGCTGATTCTTTATTGCTCTTGTGACATTTGTAGGTAAGTTCAGCCCTCTGGCTGGCTGATTCAGAGGCTCAACCTTGACTACATTGTGCCAACCATTATACAGGTAGAGGCAGAACAAGGCAAAGAAGACCAAGCCAAAAATAACAAAAACAACAACAACAAAAAATAAGAAATAAAAGAATACCAAAAAAGAAGAGACCAAAAGAATTAGAGAAGCACTAAGGAAAAGGGGGGATAGACCCATATAAACAAAATCAGAAATGAGAGCGGAAAAGTCTCACAGACATCACAGATATACAAAGGCTTATACTAGAAGATCATAGATATACAAAGGCTTACACTAGAAGATCATAAAAGACTATATGCCACCAAATTCAATGATGTAGAATAAATGGATAAATTCCCAGAAATCTATAACCTTCCTAGACTAAATAATGAAGAATTTGAAAATCTAAATAGAATGAGCAGCAGTGAAGAAATTGAAACAACCATAAAAACACTTTCCAAAAAAGAAAAGTCCAGGACCAGATGGTGTCACCAGTGAATTCTACCAAATGTTCAAAGAAGATTTGAAACCAATCTTTCTCAAGCTCTTCCAAAAAAATTGAAGGAGATGAAATACTTCCTAACACATTCTATGAGGCCAATATAACCCTGACACCAAAACCTGGCAAAGATAATACAAAAAAGAAAACTGCAGATCAATATCTCTGTTGAATATACATGCAGGACTCCTAAAGAAAAAAAAAACAGCAAATCAAATACAACAGTATATAAAAAAATAATAATACATCACAATCAAGTGTTGTTCATTTCAGGGGTACAAGAATAGTTCAACATACCATTCTTTTTATCAATCAATCCATTTAATACACCACATTATCAAAAGAAAGGATAAAATCCACAGGCTTATAGGAACTTCTTTGTAGACAGAAGAGTTATGTTCTTGTCAATAGATACAGAAAAAGCATTTGATAAGATACAACATTGTGGGAACTCTAATCAGAGTATGTCTCATGTTCAAGGCCAATTTGAGTGTAGGGGCCCTGTCCAGAGTATGCTGGATGTTCAAGTCCAAGTTGCCATATGCAGGTGCAAAACAAGGACACAGCAATCTTACAGTATGCACTGCGCAGGTGTTCTTTTCTATAACCCAAATATCGATGTCACTATTTGGCAAGAAGCCTCTTTTGTCTGAGCTGGTATAAGAGTGAGTGTGTTGCTGACCAGCAGGTGGATGGCTCCTATGCTCCTATATAAGAGGCTGCTTTATTTAGGGCTGGGCTGCTTTGTATGGCTATGGCTGCTGTGTGTAAGCTACTTTGTAGGCTACTTTGAAGAACTATTTTGTATGATGGCTCCTTGTTAGCAATGGCTACTTGATCTGCAATAAAGACTCTCCTGTATGACTTCTCATGTATTTTTCATCCACTACCCGGCATCCATGGGGGTACATCCCCTGGCAGAGAAGGACCTGTGCACCCAACAGTTGGTGCAGTCAAGCAGGATCAAGGAGAGACTTACTCCAACAATTGGCGCAGTGAGCAGGGTAAAGGAGTAAGTACTCAGACAATTGGCATCATGAACAGGATCCAGGTGTACGTGCCTTTTCCGCCCTGCCACAGGTCATGTTTCCACTGACCTGGCTGTGGTATCCAGCAGCAGTGGTTCTGATACCTTGGACCTCGCCAGGAATTAGGAACAGGACGAGGTAATGCTTGTGGCTGTGGATAAGACATTGGTGTCCTTTATGGACGGGATCCCAGAGGAGAGATGGGGAGCAGTGCAGCCTGGGAGAAACTGAGCTTCAGAGAGTCGGAAGAAGGCAAAGAGGGGGCCAAGCTTCACAGCAGCAGCCACTACCCAGGCAATGGAGTGCATCCCTAGCTGCTGCAGAAGAACAAGAGCAGGCAAAAGATGGCAGCGGGGCCTGGAGTCCCAGCTGCTGCCATTTTGCAATGCGCATGAAGATTCTATTCTCCCTGAAGCAGTGTTTGGCTTGCTGGCTAACTTAGAAGTCAGGCAGGGGTTAAAAGGGAGAAAATAGATCAGCTATCCATTGACGTGCTTCTGGCCCCCCAGAGGCAGTTACTGGTAGAGCAGCCATCCTGGAGAGTGCAGAGGGAAGGCATTCCTCCTGGACCAGAGCACCTCCAGGACTAATCTCCTAGACAGAGGAACAGGCCAAGACACCTAGTTAGGGGAGCCTGAAGGCCATATGTTAAAACTGCTGGTGCAGACTGCAGTTTGCTCTGTAGTAGGTTGTGGGTTCAATACCTGGCCAGGGCACATATCTAGGTTTTGGGTTCCATGCAATCAATTGATGTTTTTCTCTTCTTTCTCCTTTCTTTCTTTCTTCTTCCTTTCTTTCTTTCTTTCTTTCTTTCTTTCTTTCTTTCTTTCTTTCTTTCTTTCTTTCTTTCTTTCTCTTTCTTTCTTTCTTTCTTTCTTTCTTTCTTTCTTTCTTTCTTTCTCTTTCTTTCTTTCTTTCTTTCTTTCTCCCTGTCTCTCTCTCTCTCTCTCTCTCTCTCTCTCTCTCTCTCTCTCTCTCTTACTTTTTTTTTCTCTCTCTTCCTCGCTCTCTAAGATCAGTAAGAACATATCCTCGGGTGAGTATTTTTAAAAAATGGAACCAACTGAAATACCTTGATGTGGAAGTGAGGGGACAATGAGAGATAAACCAAAGAACTTATATACATATATGCATAGCCCATAGATGTGGGAAATAGGGTAGTGAAGATATGAGGAAATATCTGTAATACCATCAATAATAAAAAGTATATTATAATAAATAAATGAAATGATATGATGATTTCAAAAAAAGATACAGAACAGGTGGACAGTCAAAAAACAATTTCCAACTTAACCAGTCAGAAAAAGACAAATATCACATTGTATGCTCTTGCCTCCTTTGTCAAATATTACTTGAGCATAATGGTTTGGGTCAGTTTCTGGGGTCTCTATTCTGTTCCATTGGTGTACTGGTTTATGTCTGTTCTCGTGCCAATACCAGGCAGTTTTCAGGACAGTGGCTTTGTAATATAGCTTGATATCTGGTATTTATATTCATTCACTCACTCATTCTCTTCTATCTCTTTTGCATGATTACTTTTGTAGTTATTTGAAGTTTGTTTTTTATTGTTCTTCTTTGTTCTTCTTTGTCAGGATTGCTGCAGTTATTTGGGGTCTTTTTTTATTCCATATGAATTTTTGGAGAATTTGTTCTAGGTCTGTGAAATATGTCATTGGGATTTTAATGAGGATTGCATTGAATCTGTGGATTGCTTTGGATAGTATGAACATTTTAATGATGTTGATTCTACCAATCCATGAACAGGGTATACTAGTATTCTTCCATTTGTTTGCCTTCCTCTATCTCTTTTTACCATGTCCTGTAGTTTTCCAAGTACAGGTCTTTTACCTCTTTAGTTAAATTTATTTCTAGGTATATTAACTTTTTGTTGCAATGGTAAATGAGTTTGTTTTTTTTTTTTTTTATATTTCTCTTTAAGTTCATTATTGGTGTATGAAAAAGTCAAGACAATCCTATCTAATAATAGAGTAATATGCAAATTAACCATCACTCCACAACAAAATGGCGGCGCCCAGTCCTCTCAGGCCCGCCGGAGACCCCCCAGTCCCAGGGAGGGCTGCCGGTGAGAGCCAGCAGAGCGGCCCAAGCTGTAGGCCTGGGAGGTGGCCACGACCCCGGCACGATCTGCTACTAGCCTCAGCCCGCGCATCCCTGGTGCAATCTGCTCCCAGCCGCAGCCCTGACCGTCCACCTGGGAGGCTCCTGTGTTCCCCCAAACCCCCTCCTGCGATCCGCTTCTAGCCCTGGCCAGGGCCGTAGGCCTGGAAGGCAGCCGGACCCTCCCTCCACGAGATCCACTTTCAGCCCCCGCAGGGGCCATGGGCCTTCGAGGCAGCCATGCCCTCTGGCACCATCAGCTCCCAGCAGTGACCCAGGTCATAGGCCTGTCAGCTGGGAGGCGCCCATGCCCCTCTCAGTGCGTTTTGCTTCCAGCCAAGGCCAGGGTTGTGGGCCTGGGAGGCAGCCGCGCCTCTCCAGTGCAATCTGCTCCCAGCCATGGCCCGGGCCTTAGGCCTGTTGGCTGGGAGGCACCTGCGCCCCACTCCGTGCGTTCCACTTTCAGCTGCAGCCATGGCTGTGGGCCTGGGAGGCAGCCGCGCCTCCCAGGCGCAATCCACTCCCAGCTGTGGCCAGGGCTGTAAGCCTGTCAGCTGGGAGGTGCCCGTGCCCCTCTCAGTGCGTTTTGCTTCCAGCTTCGGCCAGGACTGTGGGCCTAGGAGGCAGCCACGCCCCTGTCTGCATGTTCCACTTTCAGCCGCCGCCAGGGCCTAGGCCTATCACCTGGGAGGTGCCTGCGTTCCCCTCAGCGCGATCCACTCACAGCCATGACCCGGGCCTTAGGCCTGTTGTCTGGGAGGTGCCTGTGACCCTCTCGGCACGTTCAGCTTTCAGCCATGGCCATGGCTGTGGGCCTGGGAGGCAGCCGTGCCTCCCAGGCATGATCTGCTTCCAGCTGTGGCCCTGGCCATAGGCTCTTGGCTAGGAGACACCTGCACCCCTCTCAGCGTGTTCTGCTTCCAGCTGTGGCCAGGGCTGTGGGCTCGCCTATTCCCGCGTGATCCACTCCCAGCCAAAACCCGGCTGTAGGCCTGTTGGCTGGGAGGCGTCTGCACCCCTCTAGGCACATTCCACTTTCAGCCGGTGCCAGCTTCTTCCCAACCTGCAAAACTCCAGCTTGATTCCCCTATAAAGGGAAGAGAATAGGACAGGATGTTCCCAGGAAATGGTGACAACAGGTTGCATGTGTGGACTGTGCTGGAGCTGTGTCCACGGCACTGTGGGAACACTGAGGAAGGAGCAAGCAGATCTGGCTGCAAGGATGGGGAGAGGGCCACAGAGACTTGACCAACCCTCAAAGAACCCAGTAGAAGTTTCATAGGTAGAGAGGATTGAGATTATTAAGAGGAGAAAGGCATCTTGGAAGGAGTATTTGTAGCAGAAGGGAAAAAATGGGCCAAAAGTTTGTGGGAAAATGGGTAAGTACAGTGTTAGTAGACCTCTATGTGAAAAAACCTTCCATCTTACATTACTTAACAGACTTGGCTCCAATTGACTTTGCCCTTTCAAAATAATTTTTGGATGGAAAGAGGGACAGTTGATTACATGTCTATTATTTATAAAAGAAAAGGAAACTTTTAGAAAATATGAAAAAGTGTTAAATCACCTATAAACCTTTTACTTATTCAAATATAAGCCCAACAACCACATGATATCACCTTTCCAAGGTCTCATGAAATTCCTGTTTAAGGAGTTTATTTTATGAAACTTTTAGTTTGGGTTTACATTTTTACTGGTTTGTCAAGACCACAGCAGGTACACTGTCCAATATGTTAAAGAAAAAACAACCCTACCTAATAAAGAGGGAATATGCAGGGGAGGGCATTTGGGGGTGAACAGGCTGTCAGGGGAGGGCAGTTGGGGATGATTGGGCAGGCAGGGGAACAGTTAGGCATCAATCAGGCTGGCAGGGGAGTGGTTAGGGGCAATCAGGCAGTCAGGCAACCAGTTGGTTGGGAGCCAGCAGTCCCGAATTATGAAAGGGATGTCCAACTGCCTGTTTAGGCCCGATCCCTGCCTGTTTAGGCCCGATCCCACAGGGATCGGGCCTAAACAGGCAGTCAGACATCTCCCAAGGGGTCCCAGATTGGAAAGGGTGCAGGTTGGGATGAGGGACACACCTCCCCTGCCAGTGCACGAATTTCATGCACCGGGCATCTACTCTCTTTAATAAATCACATTGAAAAAATTGGACAGATAGATCCAAAAAAATGAAACCAGCCCACCAACTTAGACCATACACAAAAATAAACTGAAAATAGATGAAGGACTTAAATGTAAGTTGGGAAACCATAAAAATCTTAGAAGAATCCATAGGCAGCAAAATATCAGACATATGTTGTAGCAATATCTTTACTGACACAGCTCCTAGGGCAATGAAAACTAAGGAGAAAATAAACAAATGGGACTACATCAAAATAAAAAGCTTCTGCACAGCAAAAAAAAAATCAACAAAACAACAAGAAAGCCCACTGCATGTGAGAATATATTTGCCAATGTTATCTCTGATAAGGTTTTAATCTCCAAAATTTATAGGGAACTCAGACATATTAACAAAAGAAGATAAACAATCCAATCAAATAATGGGCAAAGGACCTAAACAGACACTTTTCAAAAGTGGACATATAGAAGGCCAAGAGACATATGAAAATATGCTCAAAGTCACTAATCATCAGAGAGTTGCAAATCAAAACGACAATGAGATACTATCTCACACCTGTCAGAATGGCTATCATCAACAAATCAACAAAAGACAAGTGCTGGCCAGGATGCAGAGAAAAAGGAACCTTAGTGCATTGCTGGTGGGAATACAGACTGGTGTAGCCTCTGTGGAAAACAGTATGGAGTTTCCTCAAAAAAATGAAAAATGGAACTCCCATTTGACCCAGCGATTCCACTTCTAGGAATATATCCCAAGAAACCAGAAATACCAATCAGAAAGGATGTATGCACCTCTATGTTCCTAGCAGCACAATTCACCATAGCTAAGATTTGGAAACAACCTTAGTGCCCATCAGCAGATTAGTGGATCAAAATACTGTAGTACATCTACACAATGGAATATACTATACTGCTGTAAAAAAGAAAGAACTCTTACCATTCACAACAGCATGGATGGACATGGAGAGCATTATGCTAAGTGAAATAAGCCAGTGAACGAAGATAAATATCACATGATCTCACTCATTTGTGGAATATGATGAACTACATGAACTGATGAACAAAAATACTAGTAGATCCAAAGACAGAGAAGCATCAAACAGACTGTCAAACTTCAGAGGGAAGGCAGGGTAAGGTGCATGTGTAGGAATAGAGATTAACCAAAAGACTTGCATGCATGCATATTAGCATAACCAATGGACACAGACACTAGGAGGGCAAGGGAATGTGCTGTGGGGCTGGGGAGCGGCGGGGAAAGGTCAATGGGGAAAAAAGAAAACATATATAATACTAAATATAATACTTTAAACAATAAATAATTTAAAAAGAAAAAAAAGAAAGCCCACTGCATGGGAGAATATATTTGCCAATGCTATATCTGATAAGGGCCTAATCTCCAAAATTTATAGGGAACTCATACCACTTAACAAAAGGAAGATAAGCAGTCCAATCAAAAATGGACAGAGGACCTAAATAGACACCTTTCAAAAGAAGACATACAGAAGGCCAAGAGACATAAAACACACTCAAAGTCACTAATCATCCAAGAGATGCAAAGTAAAACGACATCTGTCAGAATGGCTATCATCAACAAATCGACAAAGGACAAGTGCTGGCGAGGATGTGGAGAAAAAGGAACCCTCATGCACTGCTCGTGGGAATGCAGACTGGTGCGGCCACTGTGGAAAACAGTATGGAGTTTCCCCAAAAAATTAAGAATGGAACTCCTATTTGATCCAGTAATCCCACTTTTAGGACTATATCCCAAGAAATCAGAAACACCAATCAGAAAGAACATATGCACCCCTATGTTCATAGCAGCACAATTTACAATAGCTAAGACTTTAAAATAGCCTTAGTGCCCATCAGCAGATGAGTGGAT
The DNA here is from genome assembly GCF_951640355.1 of Cnephaeus nilssonii. Lineage (NCBI taxonomy): Eukaryota > Metazoa > Chordata > Mammalia > Chiroptera > Vespertilionidae > Cnephaeus > Cnephaeus nilssonii. Next base: position 31,577,519 of record NC_137071.1, read on the forward strand.
TAAAAAACTGTGGTACATCTACACAATGGAATACTACACTGCTTTAAAAGAGAGGGAACTCTTACCATTCGCAAAGGCATGCATGGACATAGAGAGCATTATGCTACGCGAAATAAGCCAGTTGAAGAAAGATAAATATCACATGATCTCACTAATTTGTGGAATATAATGAACAACTAAACTGATGAACAAAAATAGATCCAGAGGCAGAGAAGCATTGAACAGACTGTCAAACCTCAGAGGGAATGGAGGGGAGGTTTGGGGGAGGTAAGAAATCAACCAAAGGACTTGTATGCATGCATATAAGCATAACCAATGGACACAGACACTAGCAGGGTGAGGGCATGTGCTGGGGGGGTGGGAATGGCGAGGGAAGGTCAACGGGGAAAAAGGAGACATCTGTAATAAGAATAAAATAACTAAATAAATAAAATAAAAATAAGTTTATCTTTAAAAAGATAAATATCACATTGTTTCACTTATATGTGAAATCTAATGAAGAAAATAAACTAAAAAAACAAAATAGAAACAAGCTCATAGATACAGAAAACAAACTCACAGCTGTCAGAGGGGAGAGTTGTTTGGGTGCTGGGAGAAAATGGTGATGAAATTAAGCAAAAACAAACAAAAAAGAAACAACTTCATAGACAGACAGCAGTATAGTGATTACCAGAGGGAAAGTGGGGTAGGAGGAGATAAGAGAGGGTAAAAAGGCAATAAATGATGATGAAAAGAAACTTGACTTTGGGTGGTAAACACACAATGCAATATACAGATAGTGCATTATAGAATTGAACACTTGAAATCTATATCATTTTATTAACCAATGTTACCTCAATAAATTCAATTTAAAAATCAATCTATGATAAGGACTGAATTAAATAAATAAATAAAACAAATTGAGGACATTAAAGACTATCTCTAAAACAATTTATCATTGATTCTGAAACCCTCAAGTTTTTATATTTCTTTCATGTTGTTTCATGCATGATTCAAACTACTTAATTTAATGAATGTATCATTGGTTCTAGTATTTTCACATTGTGTGTGAGAGCATGTGTTTTATGTGTCCTCGGTAAGATTAACCACCTTATAAAATATATCTGATATATTCTTGAATCATTTCTAATTGAATTACTCTTGGTAGACAATACTTTTGAGTTCCACATTGTAAACAAGATGCAACTATTTAGATAGAGATTTTAGAAAATGGTATGAAATAAAATATTTGTGAATTTATCTACACTAATAAAAGAGAAAGATGCTAATTGACTGTACCTCGGCTATGCCAACAGCCAATCAGGAGTGATATGCAAATAAACTCAACAAAGATGATGGGTAAATTTGCATATGCAGGCAGGGCAGGCAGCGCCTAACCTCGCCCACAGGGTCCAGGCCATGATCGGGAACCCCGGCAGGCGGCACGGGCAGCTCCTGACATCGCCCGTGGGGTCCAGGCAGCGCTAGGGACCAGGCAGGCCCGGCGGGCAGCGACTGACGTCGCCCACGGGGGTCCAAGAGGTGATCAGAGACCTGGGTAGGTGGGGGTGGCCAGGGTCTCCAGGATCACTGTCTGCCCCCAGGCTGCCTGAGGACACCAGTGGAGCAGGCCCGGGTTGAACATTTTAATGAAAATGGGATACCTGTGCCCCGCCCTACAGAGCCCTGTCCCTGGCAAGGAGAGGGAAGTGGGCAGTTAGGAGGCACCAGGGCTTCGAAGGAGCTGGGAGCAACCTGCAGGAATGCTACCAGGAAGAGGTGCTGAACCAGGAGGATGCAGAGGGCTGGCTGATGGAGGCGCGCAAAGGTGCAGATGAGGCGGCTCTCACTGGCGCTGAGCTGGAAAAGTGCATTGACAGCCTGATGGACGAAATCGCCTTTCTGAAGAAGGTGCACAAAGAGGAGATCACCTAGCTGCAGGCGCAGATCCAGTATGCTCAGATCTCCGTGGAGATGGACGTGTTCCCCAAGTCTGACCTCTCCGCTATGCTCAAGGACATCCGCGCACAGTACAAGAAGCTGGCTGCCAAGAACAAGAACATGCAGAATGCTGAAAAATGGTATAAGAGCCGCTTCACTGTGCTGACTGAGAGCGCTGCCAAGAACACCTACACGCTGGGCCGCAAAAGACGAGGTGTACGAGAGCCACCGCCTGCTCAAGGCCAAGACCCTGGAGATGGAAGCATGCTGGGTCATGAACAAAACGCTGGGAAAACAGCTGCAAGAGCTGGAGGATAAGCAGAATGCAGACATTAGTGCTATGCAGGACACAATCAACAAATTAGAAAATGAGTTGAGAACTACAAAGAGTGAAATGGCACGATATTTAAAAAAATACCAGGACCTCCTCAATGTGAAGATGGCTTTGGACATGGACATTTCAGCTTACAGGAAACTCTTGGAAGGTGAGGAGACCCGGCTCAGTTTCACCAGCATGGGAAGCATAGCCAGCGGCTTCTCCCAGAGTTCCCAGGTCTTTGGTCGATCTGCCTATGGTGGTTTACAGACCAGCTCCTACTTGATGTCCGCTCGCTCCTTCCCTTCTTAATACACCAGCCATGTCCAGGAGGAGCAGATCGAGGTGGAAGAGACCATTGAGGCTGCAAAAGCCGAGGAAGCTAAAGATGAACCCCCTTCTGAAGGAGAAGCTGAAGAGGAGGAGGAGGAGAAGGACGAAGCTGAGGAAATGGAGAGGAAGAGGAAGAAGGTGCCAAGGAAGAATTTGAGGATGCAAAGGAGGAAGAAGGAGGTGAAGGTGAAGGAGAAGATGCCCAAGAAGCTGAGGACGAGAAGAAAGATGAAGGTGCTGGGGAGGAGCAAACAACCAAGAAGAAAGATTGAGCCCCCCTTTCCTTAATTATTTCAGGAATAATCCTCCCGAAACCAGGTCAACCCCGTCACCAACCAAGCAGTTGAGTTCCTGATACTATATGAATTAAGAAGTCAATATATATAACATTCTGAGGTGACTCAGGTTGGACATTAAATGCTGTGCTATGACTTTTCTCCTTATGCAGAGTATCTGTTTGCTTGCAGAGTGGCTTCCTGGCTTGCTGCCAGCCTGTGCATGGTCCACGCTTATGAGTTCAGGATCTATGACAATGTGAATAATTCAGATGTTTACAATAAAAACACATGAATACATGAATTCACTAATGTTAATGTTAAACTTCATGGAAAAAAATAGTCCTTTGAATCTTTGGTGGTTAGAAATTAAAGACCTCAAATCATGTGCAATAAACAGTAAATAAAGTTACACTGAATGACAAAAAAAAAAAAATACATTAGGGGCCAGGAAACGTTCAAAGAACTGGGGAACCATTCCCAAACCAGGAAGGGAAGTCACAGGGTGTATATTATTGCTATGAATACAGTATTTCCTACTACTTACAACATATACAATGTAATGTATTAGATGCCTTCTTATCACATGAAGTATGTATTCTCATAGAGTAATACTGGTAGATATGTTATAGTTATGGCAGTATGTCACATCCTATCTATATTAATAAAAGGGTAATATGCTAATTAGACCATGAGACCTTCCAGATGTCCTTCTGGACAAAGCCATGGTGGCGGGGCCGAGGCAGAGGCAGTTAGGGGTGATCAGGCCAGGAGAGGAGGGCAGTTGGGGTGATCAGGCTGGCGGGGGGGTGCAGTTGGGGGGAAGCAGGCCAGCAGGCAGAGTGGTTAGGAGAGATCAAGCAGGGAGGCAGGTGAGCGGTTAGGAGCCAGCAGTCCCGGATTGCGAGGGGGTTGTCCAACTGCTGGTTTAGGCCCGATCCCACAGGGGTCCCAGATTGGAGAGGATGCAGGCCAGGCTGAGGGACACCCCCCCCCCGCCCCGTGCACGTATTTCATGCACCGGGCCACTAGTAAGTGATATTCAGTTACTGCTTTTGAGCCAAATGAAAAAATAACCTATAACTCTAGTAATTGCAAAACAACACATCACATCTTAAATATCCATATGTCGTTCTATTTATAGTCAATAAAGGGAAAGATGTCCTGTGGATAACAGTAATGCAACTATTGTAACCATCAGGGGTTGTTAAACTTTTTTAGAACATTGTCAATAGGGAGGAGTTTTGGAAGGCACTTTTGGAAACAGAGAAAATTTACTTTGAAACACATTGGGCAATTATACAGAGTAAAAGCACTTTCAAGAACAAAAATCAAAACAAAATAAAACACCAAGAACTGTGAACATAATGTCATTTGTATCATTTTTCTGATGTGCCACATAAACTGGCTCTTAGAGAACATTTATAGAATCTAACTCCAAAATGGATTATATGATGGCAGTTTCATTGGAATAAGTAGCTACTAGTATTCTCCTAAAGGTTGTATTCTGAAAGTGTCAGTGTTTATATGCATGTCAGAAATCAGCCATATCTCTTTTTTCAAAAATATTTTTATGTACTATTTACACATCCATAAATACACAAAAATATTGTCCATTAATTTACATATTTAAGGTTTGTGTTATGGATTTGAATGGGTTCAGAAATATCCTATCCTTTTAGGTATTTTAAGCACAGGCATGTATATGAAGATACCACCATCTCAGTGCTGTGCTGTCACATAAATTTTCTCCCTTACCTCTGAAGTTTTCCTCATCTACACCAGCAGTACTTGGGGTCAAACTCACAAAGGTGCTGTTCCCCCAATTGCAGCAAACACCGCCATGTGTTGTATGTTTGATGAATTAAAAGGATGCTGCCAACTTAATTATACTGTAACCCTTCAATAAAGGAAGGGCAGAGCTGATTAACTAGTGAATAATTGGGAGCTGATTGATGGCTCTCTCCCTTACTGCTGAAGGCTGTATATATAATTATTTTGCCTTTGGGCCTAATTTTGCCACTGTTAGCTTCCACTTTTGTCATCAGTTGTAATTTATATATGAGGCCTGCAGCCTTAGAAAAGGGAGATAGAAAATGAAATATTTCTGAATTCCTAGATATGTCACCAGCAAAAGGCCAGCAGGCAGCCTTGAACATTAACATTTGCACTCATTTAACAGCATTGATATTTCATGCTTTGCAAGAAAATAATATTGTAATTTGTCAATAGTCATAATCATATTAGCTTTCATGAGTTTTAAATCATATTGTATCACCTAGTGGTTTTGAGTTTACTTTTAGTACAAGATTGATTTGTTATAATTTAATATAACTTCCATGCACTTTCCCCAGCCAAAACTTCCTATTTTATATATACTAATAAAGCTGTGAATATCTTTCTTTCAAATAAAATAGGTTTTTACTTCAAAGAAAAATAAAACAGACACCTTAAAGTTAAACTATATTAAATATTAGTATAAAATTACCATCAGTACTAAAAATCAAGAGTATTGCAAATATCTCAGCTTCTGAAAAATGGAATATTTATTAAGCATTCACCATGGACAAGGTATCAGGCACATTTTGAAAAATATAAAGTATTAATTGTCATGTATTGAAACCTAAGTATATCAAATCCTACACTTAAAATATATTCTACAAAGCACTTCACTCATGATGATGTTATAAAATATAACAATTCAAGGAAAGTAAATAAATCATAACAAAGGGTCTGCTTTTGTATAATTCAAGTTTTGTGAAGAAACTACCTTCTTATAGTAAAGGGGCGAAATAAGACTAAAGAAACATTTTAAAGATTGCTGCATTCCTAGGCATGCTAAAAGAATGTGAGGTCTTTATATTCCAGATGTTTTTTTCACCATGAAAAATAACATCTTAGGCACGTATTTTAGGGAAATCATCCTTTCAAACACTGGAATCACAAATCTTATAATTATAAGCCACGATATACAAATTTTGTCTCTCAAATTTTCTTTGTTGTTTTGTCATCATTTAGAACTCCTTAATCCATGAATCACAGGACAATTTGAAGAATCTTTCAGTCAAAGCTCAGTATTGTGCAAGAGGGCATAGGCCAGGAGAAAACAAAAAGAGTTATATTTGCCCTCTCTTCTTATCTGCATTTGATTTATAAGTCAGTGTGAGTTAGCAAGAGAAATAGAGGCAAAGAGCTTGATGCCTCCCTGTGGAGAATATGCACCATTTGGATTGAAGGCATGAAAGAGGGGAAATTAATGATAAACTGTTCATCTGTCACTACTGCTAGCCTGAAGGTTTTGCAGAGAAGGCAAGGACTATATGACGTGCCCTCCAGTGAAGGGCAAGTCTATCCCCTGTTTTCCTTTTATAAACACAGTGCTCTGGGATTCTAAGGGATTTTAATTTAAAATAAAACTGTATTTTGGATAGATTCATATTTACACTAGTTTACTTTATTTTTTTAAAGTATTAACTTATAGGATTTGGCTTCATTTAGGAAGAATTTTTTTTCTTTCCCCTTCTCCCTTTTTATTTTCTTTCTTTCAGTTTTGTTTCAAATTTAACTCAAACCTTCTATTTGACAATGTGGCTTGGCCCTTTTACATATGTGTAAATTTTTCCTGCTGTCACATTGCAATTAAATGTAAATAAGCCCTGAAGATTAGGCACATGCAAAGTGAGAAAAATCAGTTTTATTTTACTGTCCAATATGCAGAATGTGATTGCAAAGTTAAAATTATAAAGTGAGATATTTTTGCACTTCCATTGACATAAAAGACTGACTAAAAAAATAGTATGAAATACACACTCAATAGGGAAAAACACAGTTAAAATATTTTATCTTTTTTGGAAGATCAAGAGAGCCCTGTTTCTTTCTTTTTGAAATGATTTATGATGCTAAAGGCTTGATATATTGACATAACACTTGATGCTATGAGTAGGAAATGGAGTACCACATAATTTGATAGCTGAAATTAAATTTTTATATTCTTTACTTCCTTTCCAATGCAATAAAAACATTAATATTATTTTTTTAAGAAAAGGGAAATTTTGTATCTGGAATCATTTTGGCTATTCAGATTATCTTCCCTATTGGATAAATGTTTTATAGTAAATCAACTAAGAAACAGAAAGAAAAAGATAATGGCATTGTTTTATAGTATGGGGGTAAAGCAAAATTAGAGGCAGAATAAGTAAAATTAGTAATTTGATGAGTGTCTGATCCATTAGCATGTTCCCATGAAATTTGCTTTGCAATACACATCAATTAAATCTCAATACAGAAAGGCAGATATATTTCAAATGCATTAAGTAACATCAATAATACAAACTGTTCAATTCTTTTTATTTCCTAGAAATTAAGACATTATTATTTTCTTTAAAAAATACCTAAGTTTTTGCTCTGAAACAAAGCCATATATATAAGAATTCTTTTTTAATATATTTTATTGATTTTTTAAAGAGAAGAAGGGAGGGATAGAGAGTTAGAAACATTGATGAGAGAGAAACATTGATCAGCTGCCTCCTGCACAGCCCCTACTGGGAATGTGCCTGCAACCAAGGTACATGCCCTTGACTGGATTCGAACCCAGGACCCTTCAGTCTGCAGGCCATCGCTCCATCCACTGAGCTAAACCGGTCAGGGCTATATAAGAATTCTTAAGCTTCCTTTAAGAAGATTACATTCTAATAGCAGCATGAAGTAAGATAATTAGGAAAATAGCTAATACAATGACAAATGTAGTATATTGCACAAGAGAGATTAAAGCAAAAGCACAAAAATATTTTCTGGCAATTCAGCAGCAAGATAAATTATTGTCCTATATAATAAAAGCCTAATATGCTAAGTATCTGGTCGTTCTGTTGTCCTTTCAACCAATCAAAGTGTAATGTGCTAATGATATGCTAAGGCCGCTCAACAGTTCACTATGACGTGCACTGACCACCAGGAGGCAGATGCTCCGACCAGTAGGTTAGCTTGCTGTTGGGGTCCAGCCGATTGGGACAGAGCAAGACAGGCCAGACATGCCCTAGAGCCCTCCTGCAGTCTCTCCCCAGATGGCCAAACTCCCGCATCCCTCCCCGGCCCCGATCATGCACAGGTGGGGTCCCTCGGCCTGGCCTGTACCCTCTCGCAATCTGGGACCCCTTGGGGGATGTTGGAGAACCGGTTTCAGCCCGATCCCACAGGCCAGGCCGAGGGACCCCACTGGTGCACAAATTTGTGCACTGGACCTCTAATCCTATATAATAAAAGCCTAATATGCTAAGTGTCTGGTCATCTAGTCATCCGGTCTTCCATTCAACTAATCAAAGCATAATATACTAATAATATGCTAAGGCCACTCAACCGCTTACTGTGACATGCACTGACCATCAGGGGGAAGATGCTACAACCAGTAGGTGAGCTTGCTGATGGGGTCAGGCTGATTTGGACTGAGTGAGATGGGCCAAACATGCCCTGGAGCCCTTATGCAGTCCCTCCCTGGCTGGCCAACCTCCTGCATCCCTCTCTGGCCCCAATCATGCACTGGTGGGGGTCCTTTGTCCTGGCCTGCACCCACTTGCAATCCAGGACCCTTGGGGGATATCGGAGAGCCAGTTTCAGCCCAATCCCACAGGCCAGGCTGAGGGACCCCACTGGTGCACGAATTCATGCACTGGGCCCCTAGTAGGATATAAAAAGATAACATGAACATATTGTCATTTGATCTGAACTTTAAACAGTTGAGAGAATTTATACAAAAAATGATAAAGGGAGTAATTAATTGGAGGATGATAATGTCATGGGGGATGTTTAAGAAACAGCAAACTGTTTAATTTAGCTAAAGTAGAGGAAATCTATAAAGAGTAGTAGGTGATAAAACTAGAAAATTAAGATTGATTTATATTATACAAGGTTTTAAATTTTATGATAAGAAATAAGGTACTTATTTGAAAAATTTTAGTTAATAAGATAATAAACATGATTAAGAAAAATATTTAGTACAATTGATTTGGTAGCAGATTGTAACATAAATTGAAATTAAGAGGCTAGAGGCTAGAAGACCACTTTGAAGACAACTGTAATTATTCATATGAAAATTAATGGGTGTTTGGATAAGGGGAGAAGCAGTGGGAATGGAAAGGAGGAAATGGATTTTAGCGCTCATGTAGTGATGGAGTCCATAGGGTTTTTAATAGCTGAGTAGTGTCTGGTATTGAGCTTGGATGACAGAAAATAATGGTGACAATTAAAAAATTAGGAAAAAAATTAGGAAAAGGTGGAAATACCCTAGACATTAACTTGAAAAGCAGGATTGGAACTCGTAAGAGTAGTTAAGATTCAAGACTGAGTGTTGGGAGACATCAACACCAAACCAATACCCCATGCATTTCATCATTGTCCTCTTTTATTTTTTAAGTTCACCTCCAGAAACATTAAATTACACAGTACCCTGTGTTTAGAGACAACTGTGGCAATCAGCCATATTGTTGGTAATCTTCCTTAGGGTGGATTTTAGTTTAAAAGAATGTATGTATTGTTCACTTATCCTGGTTATCTGCTTGAGTTGAAACATATTATCCTGGAAAAAAATTATCAAAGCAGATAATCAGTAATTTGTTTGGTATTATTTATATTTAAAAATTTTAAGAGCATATGATGCCCTGTTTGTGGGGGTGGCACTGAATGAGGTGAGAGAGGGAGGTGGGGGTAGTAGCATGAAGGCAAAATAACCCTTTTTTGTCTATGTAAGATCAGAGGCAAAAACTCTTTTATTTGAATATCTATGATTTTAACTACTGTTCTCTTCAGGTAAATGCTTTGTTTTCTTACATATTCTTTATTTTCTTACATATTTGAGGGGAAAGAAAGTTTGTAAATATCACAAATAAACTAAAATGCCATTTTACAATTCTTCCCCTTGTAAAATATCCAACATCTCATTTGGCAATTTCTCGGAGTTAAACTAGATAATACACAATTCAGCTCTTTCATAAAACCCTGGAACTAAGGGATGTTGGTGTCAAGGATGGTTAGCAATTTTGGTATTAACAGTTCCCAAACATTAAATAGCTACTTCTGGACAGGTGTTTGTACAATGGTAAAAGACAAAGATTACTTTAACGAAGAGTTTTATAAAGCTTAGGCACTCTAAATGATGTGAGTCTTATTGGAGTTACCCTTAATATTCAGAAAGATACCTAGTTCATCTATATAATAAAAGCCTAAGTGACCGTTATGGCGAAACAACCAGAATGACCGGTTGCAATGATGTGCACTGACCACCAGGGAGCAGATGCTCAATGCAGGAGCTGCACCCTGGTGGTCAGTGCGCTTCCACAGGGGAAGCACCGCTCAGCTAGAAGCCTCCGCAAGAGCGCTAAGGAGCAGTGAGCAGGCAGGCAGTAGGGAGCGAGGGGTCCCGGACTGTGAGAGGGATGTCTGACTGCTGGCTTAGGCCCGATCCCCTCATGGAGTGGGCCTAAGCCGGCAGGCAGACATACCCCAAGGGGTCCCAGACTGTGAGAGGGCATAGGCCAAGCTGAGGAACCCCCTCCCCCAGTGCACAAATTTTGTGCACCGGGCCTCTAGTTTCAAATAAAGGGACATAGACATTTGTCTGGGTCAATTATATCAGTTTGTTATAGTGCTAATAAGGCCCAAATCAACAGTTTGAACCCAGATATTTCAATTAGCACCAAAATCCTAAATTCTATAGAGTTACAGTATAACTCCAGACCTAAGCCACAATGAAAAAAGAGCCATCACATTGATCACAAAAGAGGTGAGGTAGGTGAAAGAACATGAGATACAAAAAAGATCAATGCACAGGTCCAATTATATCCATGTTTCCTTCACATAGGAATGGATACCGATGTGTTCCTTGGGAAGGAAAATAATCCATACCACATTTAAACAATAATTCAATTATCATGAATATTCACAAAGTTCATAATGTGATTGATATCTGTTATATGGAGGGTGCTGGTGCTTAGTTTCTATAATTCTCCATCTTATAATTTGTTACATATCTTTGCACTTGTAAAAAATGTTAACACATTTTAACCAATTTTGGAAAATAAAATACCAGAGTATTTTAATCCTTATTTGCTTTATAATGTATTTGAGTAAAGGGTTAGTGGAAGTGTGTGTGTTCCCAAAGGACAAGAACGATATTTTTTTTCTTACAAATCATTATATTCTTAAAAGCGTAATAAATTTTTAACTAATTGATTCTGTGCTGGTCTAAAAATATAGATGGAACAACCTAGGAAACTTCGGAGTTACTTGAAGTTAATCACTGTATCTAATTTTACCAAAAGTCAGGATTTAGGGTGCTATCTCTTTTGGATGTCTCAGTGTCCAGAATAGAGTCTAATAAAAAATTTAATGGATAGATGGATAGAAAATGAAACTTCTAGTAGAATAGGACTCTGATTTTTTCTCCCTTATTCATGCTTTTATTTATGTTTACTATTAATTTTATTTCATTATCTACTAATTACAGGCAGTATACATTAGTTTTAGACATATATATATATATATATATATATATATATATATATATATATATATATATAATTTATTCAACACACATCTATATCTTAAAATGTGATCACCTCACATAGCCTAGAAATCATCTGTCATCATGCAAACTTATCACAATATTATTGACTATATTGACTATATTTACCTTTACCTTTTTTGACAATGCCCCCACTACCTCCCCTTTGGAAACCATCAATTTGATTTCTGCTTCTATGAATCTGTTTTTGTTTTGTTTGTTCATTTTTTTTTATTCTGTAAGTGAAATCATAAAGTATTTGGCTTTTTTGTCTGACATATTTCGCTTAGCATAATACCATCTAGGTCATGTTGGCAATTTAGATGTAAATCGCTCAATTTTAAGAATTTCTTTTATATCTATGGTTTTATTTAACATTTTTGAAAAATTGGAACAACAAAATAGGTATTATTTTACTAAATTAGAAAATAAGATATTAAAAACCTAAGTGATTTGTTAAGCCAGTCAGGAATAACAAATATAGTGTAGTTATTTTTTTTATTGTTTAAAGTATTACATATGTAGTACATATATCTCCTTTTTTTCCCCATTGACCTTCCCCCAGCCTCCCCTACCCCCTGTCGCATGCCCTCATCCCACGCCCCCCGTGTCTTGTGTCCATTGGTTGTGCTTATATGCATGCATACAAGTCCTTTGGTTTATCTCTCCCCCCCCCCAACACTCCCCAGCCTTCCCACTGTAATTTGACAGACTGTTCGATGCTTTACTGCCTCTGTATCTATCTTTTTCTTCATCAGGTTATAATGTTCTTTTTTTTTTCCATAAATGAGTGAGATCATGTGGTATTTTTCTTTCATTGCCTGGCTTATTTCACTTAACATAATGCTCTCCAGGTCCATCCATGCTGATGCAGATGGTAAAAGTTCCTTCTTTTATTATAGCAGCGTAGTATTCCATTGTGTAGAGGTACCATAGTTTTCTAATCCACTCATCTGCTGATGGGCATTTAGGCTGTTTCCAAATCTTAGCTATGGTGAATTGTGCTGTTATGAACATAGGGGTGCATATATCCTTTCTGATTGGTGTTTCTGGTTTCTTGGGATATATTCCTAGAAGTGGGATTACTGGGTCAAATGGGAGTTCCATTTTTAGTTTTTTCAGGAAACTCCATACTGTTCTCCACAGTGGCTGCACAAGTCTGCATTCCCACCAGCAGTGCATGAGGGTTCCTTTTTCTCTGCATCCTCGCCAACACTTGTCATTTGTTGATTTGTTGATGATAGCCATTCTGACAGGTGCGAGATGGACCCGCATTGTCGTTTTGATTTGCATTTCTCTGATAATTAGTGATTTTGAGCATCCTCTCTAATAAAAGAGTAATATGCTAATTAACCATCACTCCGCTACACAAGCCACACCCATCAGCCAAGCCACGCCCACCAGCCAATCAGGGCGAGTATGCAAATTAACCCCAGACAAGATGGCTACCATTGGGTTTCCCAGGCAACAGAAGAAGCCAAGCTTTCCACACACTCTGGGAGGCCCAGGCCTCCACTCAAGGATACAAAGTTTCAATTATAGAAGGTAAATAAATTCCAGATACCAGGGCCTCTGCTTGGGTCGCCAGGGGTGTGGCTGGCCTCCAAACCACCACAGGCCCCTCACCCAGGCCGACTCCCCAGGGGAACCCCACCTTGATCCAGGAAAACAAGGAAAACCCCACCCTTCAGGGAAAACAAGCTGGTCCCCACCCGTGCACCAGGCCTCTATCCTCCTATCTAATAAAAGAGTAATATGCAGATTGACCATCAATCCAACACACAATATGGCTGCCCCCATGTGGTCAAAGATCCTGCCCCAATGTGGACACAAGATGGCCACCACAAGATGACCAGCAGGGGAGGGCATTTGGGAGGCACCAGGCCTGCAAGGGAGGGAAGTTGGAGGCAATCAACCCTGCAGGTTATGGCAGTTAGGGATGACAAGGCCGGTAGAGGAAGGAAATTGGGGGCAAACAGGCTGGCAGGGGAGCAGTTAGACATCAATCAAGCTGGCATGGGAATGGTTAGGGGTGATCAGGCTGGCAGGCAGAAGGGATTTTGGGGCAATCAAGAAGGCAGCCAGGCGAGCAGTTGGGAGCCAGCCATGCTGGATTGTGAGAGGGATGTCCAACTGCCCGTTTAGTCCCGGTGAGATCGGGACTAAACGGGCAGTCGGACATCCCTCGAGGGGTCCCAGATTGGAGAGGGTGCAGGTTGGGCTGAGGGACATCCCCCATGCATTAATTTTGTGCACCGGGCATCTAGTGTTTTCATATGTGTCTTGGACTTCCTTCTGTCTTCTTTCAAAAAGATTCTATTTAGGTCCGTTGCCCATTTTATTATTGGATCAATTATCTTCCTTTTATTAACTTGTATAAGTTCCCTTTAGATGTTGGAGATTAACCCTTTGCACTCACTTGCTTTTTTTCTCGGGCTGCTACCGATGCTAACCGTGTTGAGTCACACTCGACATCCGAGTGCAAAAGGTTAAAACTTTATCAGTAATACCATTTGCAAATATGTTCTCCCATATAGTGGGCTTCCTTGGTGTTTTGTTGATGGTTTCTTTTGCTGTGCAAAAGCTTTTTATTTTGATGTAGTCCCATTTGTTTATTTTCTCTTTAGCTTCCATTGCCCTAGGAGCGGTATTGGTGAAGAAATTGCTTAAGCATATGTCTGAGATTTCTCTGCCTGTGGATTTCTCTAGTATTTTTATGGTTTCCCGTGTTATGTTTAAGTCCTTTATCCATTTGAGTTTATTTTTGTGTATGGTGTAAGTTGGTGATCTAGTTTCATTTTTTTGCATGTATCTGTCCAATTTTCCCAACACCATTTATTGAAGGGACTATCTTGACTCCATTGTATGTTCATGCCTCCTTTGTCAAATATTAAATGAGGATAGTGGTTTGGGTCGATATATGAATTCTCTATACTATTCCATTGGTCTATATGTCTGTTTTTGTGCCAGTACCAGGCAGTTTTGAGAACAGTGGCCTTGTAATACCACTTGAAATCTGGTATTGAGATCCCACCTACTTTGTTCTTCTTTCTCAGGATTGCTGTGGCTATTCGGGGTCTTTTTTTTATTCCAGATGAATTTTTGGAGAGTTATTTCTAGGTCTGTGAAATATGCCATTGGTATTTTAATGATAAGTGCATTGAATCTATAGATTGCTTTGGGTAGTATGGATATTTTAATGGTGTTGATTCTACCAATCCATGAAAACGGTATGTTCTTCCTCTATCTCTTTTTTTCAGTGTCCTGTATTTTTCCATGTATAGGTATTTTACCTCCTTAGTTAAGTTTATTCCCAGGTAACTTAATTTTTTTGGTGCAATGGTAAATGGGATTGCTTTTTTAGTCTCTCTTTCTCTAAGTTCACTATTGGTGTATAGAAATGCCATAGATTTCTTGGCATTAATTTTATATCCTGCTACATTGCTGAATTTATTTATTAAGTCTAATAGTTTTTGATGGAGTCTTTTGGGTTTTTTATGTACAATATCATGTCATCTGCAAATAAGGACGGCTTCACTTCTTCTTTTCCAATTTGGATGCCTTTTATTTCTTCTTCTTGTCTAATTGCAATGGCTAGTACTTCTAGTACTATGTCGAACAGGAGTGGTGAGAGTGGGCATCCCTGTCTTGTTCCTGTTCTTAGGGAAAATGGTTTTAGTTTTTGCCCATTGAGTATGATGTTGGCTGTGGGTTTATCATATATGGCTTTTATTATGTTGAGGTATGATCATTCTAATCCCACATTGTTGAGAGTTTTTATCAAGGAAGGGTGTTGGATTTTGTCAAATGCTTTTTCTGCATCAATTTATATGACTATGTGATTTTTATCTCTAAATTAGTTTATGTGATGTATCATGTTTATTGATTTGCGGATATTGTACCATCCCTGCATCCCTGGGATAAATCCTACTTGGTCCTGGTGTATAATCTTTCTGATGTACTGCTGGAGCTGATTTGGTAGAATTTGGTTGAGTATTTTGGCATCTATGTTCATGAGGGATATTGGCCTGAAATTTTCTTTCATTGTGTTGTCTTTATCTGGTTTTGGTATTAGGGTGATGCTGGCTTTATAGCATGAGCTTGGAAGCGTTTCTTCCACTTGAATTTTCTGGAATAGTCTGAGGAAGATAGGTTTTTGCTTTTCTTTGAATGTTTGGTAAAACTCCCCTGTGAAGCCGCCTGGCCCTGGGCTTTTGTTTGCGGAAGCTTTTTGATGACTGCTTCAATTTCTTCCATAGTTATTGGCCTGTTGAGATGTTTAGATTCCTCTTCATTGAGTTTTGGAAGGGTGTATTTTTCTAGGAATATTTCTATTTCCTCCAGGTTGTCCAGTTTGTTGGAACAGAGTCGTTCATGGTATTTTTTAACAATCCTTTGTATTTCAGTGGGGTCTGTTGTTATTTCTCCACTTTCATTTCTGATTTTGTTTATTTGGGTCCTGTCTCTGTTCTTCTTGGTGAGCCTGGCTAAAGGTTCATCAATCTTGATTATCCTTTCAAAGAACCAGATTTTAGTTTTGTTGATCTTTTGTATTTTTTTTGTCTCTATGTTGTTTGTCTCTGCTCTGATCTTTATTATTTCCTTCCTTCTGCTTACACTAGGCTTTTCTAGTTGCTCTCTTTCTAACTTTTTGAGTTGTAGGGTTAGGAAAATTATTACCATTGTTTCTTATTTTTTGCAGTAGGCTTGTAGAGCTTTGAACTTCCCTCTCAAGACTGCTTTCGTTGTGTCCCATAGATTTTGGATTGTTGTGTTTTCATTGTCATTTGTTTCCATGATGTTTTTTATTTCTTCTTTGAACTCTCTGGTAACCCAGTCATTGTTTAATAGCATGCTATTTAGTCTCCATGTGTTTGATTTTTTTGGATTGTTTTTATTGTAGTTGATTCCAGTTTTATGCCACCGTGATCTGAGAAATATGCTTGATATTATTTCTATCTTCTTGAATTTAGAGAGACTTTGCCTGTGACCCAATATATGATCTATCTTTGAAAATGACCCATGTGCACTTGAGAAGAATGTATAGTCTGTGGCTTTGGGGTGAAATGTTCTGAAGATGTCAATTAATTCCATCTGATCTAGTGAGTCATTTAGGATTGCTGTTTCTTTGCTGATTTTTTGTTTAAAGGATTTGTCCATTGGTGATAGTGGGGTATTAAAGTCTCCTACTTGATTGTATTGCTGTCAATCTCTCCCTTGATATCTTCCAGGAGTTTTTTTAAGTATTTGGGTGCTCCTGTATTGGGGGTGTATATGTTTACCAGAGTTATTTCTTCTTGTTGGATTGCTCCCTTTAGTATTATGAAGGATATATTCCTTATCTCTTTTTATGTCATTCACTTTGAGATATAATTTGTCAGATATAAGTATTGCTACCCCCACTTTATTTTCATTTGAATTCGCCTGAAAAACCTTTTTCCTTCCCTTTTCCCTCAGTCTGTGTGCATCTTTTTTTCTGAGGTGGGTTTCTTGTAGACAGCAGATATATGGGTCATGTTTTCTCATCCAATCCGTTACCCTATGTCTTTTGATTGGGGCATTTAATCCATTTACATTTACAGTTATTATTGATAGGTACTTGTTTGTCGCCATTTTTTATTCTTTACCCTGTGCTCCTTCTTCACTTCCTATTTGTTTTTTTTACAGCAGACCCTTTAGCATTTCTTACATTGCTGGTTTAGTGGTAATAAACTCCCTTAGTCCTTTTTTGTCTGTGAAGCTCCTGATTTCACCTTCAATTTTGATTGATACCCTTGCTGGGTACAGTACTCTTTGAATCAGACCCTTCCTTTGCATGACTTTGTATATTTCATTCCCTTCCCTTCTGGCCTGATGTGTTTTTGTTGAGAAATCAGTCGCTAGTCTGATGAGGGATTCTTTGTACTTAACTTTCTATCTCTTTCTGGCTTCTTTTAAGATTGTTACTTTGTCGTTGATGTTTGCCAATTTAATTATAATTTGCCTTGGCGTCGGTCTTTTGGGGTTCATTTTGCTTGGGACTCTGTGAGCTTCTTGGATTAGTGTGGGTTTTTTCTTTCCTATATCAGGGAAGTTTTCTGTCATTATTTCTTCAAACAGGTTTTCTATTCCTAGATCAGTTTCCTCTCCTTCTGGCCTCCTATTATGCTGATGTTGTTTTGTTTGTGTTGTCCCCAAGTTCCCTTAGGCTCTCCTCTTGCTTTTTAATTTTTTTGTTCTAGATGCTGCTCTACTTTGGTATTTTTTCTTACCTTGTCTTCTAGCTCACTGATGTGGTCCTCTGCTTCTTATAGTCTACTCTTGATGCTTTCTATTGATTCCTTTACAGCAACAATGTTATTTTTCATTTCTTCTTGGTTCTTCTTCATTTCCTCTTGGTTCTTACACATATTGTTGAATTTGTCTTCCATTCTTTTCATCCACTTTATGACTATTTTTCTTAATTCTTTCTCTGACAGGTTGCTTGCCTTCATTTTGTTTACTTCCTTTTCTGGTGATGCCTGCTTTTCTTTCATATGTGCGCTGTTTCTTTGTCTCCCCGTGTTCTCTCTTCTCAGGTGTCTGATTATGTAGTTCTCTCTCTCCTTCTTTCAGGCAAAATCTGATCTTTCCATGGTGGAGTGTAGAGCTCCTCTGAATCCGCATGCTTTCGCCACTTGGGAACCAGTGTTCTCGGGTTCGCAGTTGTTCGGTGGGTGCCGTAGTTGTAGATTCCCAGGGCTTTTCAGGTTTCCGATAACATCCACTTTTCCTTCAAGATGGCACGGTCTCCGCATCTGAGTGGGTCGATCCAGGAGGGAACCCAGCAGCAGTTGGGGCTGCCTGGTCAGGGGAGCCCCGTCCAACAGTCTCCCACAGTCTCTTGGAGTATAGCTGTCCCTCAACTCACTAACAAACACTCCCCATGTGACCACACACTCTCCCTTTGTTTTCTCACTCACACACTATCTTGCAGTCTGCCTTCCCATTGGCAGCCATCTTCCCTCTCCTATAATGTGGTTATTAAAGATACATTTTAGTTTGAAATTGTAATAATATCTATTTTTTATAAATAAATAAATTTGTGGACTGAAAATTGTAGATTTTTTAATTGAATAAAAAATTGCATGGGCATAGCTAAGCTTGTTTAAAGTAAGACAAATAATATTAAGGGGAAAATAAGAAGGTGAAACAATAAATGCTGACACTAGAAATTATTTTTATTATAGTAAGATATATATAAAATAAAAATATGCAATTAAAATCATTTAAGTGTAAAATTAAGTTACATTAATTTTTGCATTCACAGTCATCACCACTCTCCATTTGCAAAATATTTCCCTTTTTTAATTAAAATTTGGGGGTGACTGATTAATAAACTTATATAAGTTGCAAGTGTATAATCCCTCACCTCAAACAGAGACTTTGTAGCCATTAAGCATTATCTTCCCATTTTACCCTCCTCCTATTACCAGGTATCATTTAATTAATTCTATGACTCTATGAATTTATCTATTATAAATATTTCATATACATGGAAACACATAATATTTGTTCTTTTATCCTGGCTTATTTCACTTAGCAAAATGTTTTCAAGGATCATCCATGCGAGACCATGTATAAAAACTTGACTTATTTTTTATGGCTGAATAATATTCCATGGTACACACAGAGCATATTTTATTTATTCATTCTTTTCTTAAATGGTACTTGTGTTGTTTATACAATTTGGCTACTGTTAATAATGCGGCAATGAGTATTGGCACACAAGTATGTGTTTGAGTCATTCTTCAATTATTTTGGGGTATATTACTAGGAGTTCAGGTGCTGGGCCACATGGTAATTTTATGTTTCACATTTTGAGGAACCATCAACCATTTCAACTTTAGTCAGGGAAAATTGGAGAGTGCTGACTTGGGCAGAAATCCATGGACAAGAAAGATAATATGAAAGGCTAACATTTGTGATGGGAGATCTAATCTCATAGTTGGAGAAAAAAAAGAGTGTGGATGCATTGGAGAAGGTAAGAACAACTTTGTCAGCACTGCCTCTCACCCAAAACAACACAGCATGGGCCTGAAATAGCCAGAAGTTATGTCCACACAGGGAATGAGAGAGCAATGAGTGTTCAACTTCCTCAACTGTGTGTAATACTTCTGGTGAAATCCATTGGCCTCCAGAAGTACCCAGAGCACTAAGTCCAGAATTGCATGACTGGGTAGGGAGAAGATCAGGAAAGAGTCATAGGAATATGAAAGAGTATTAAAAAGATGCAGTTCCTGCTGACTGTGCTCAGAACTTCAGCAAGAAGTCTGCCCACAAGCCTCTGGGAGAACTTAATTGGAAGATCTTCCTTCTAGGATTGCAGGCACTGCCCCCTCCCATTGTCATAAGTGATAAAGCAACACCTCCCCTCACTCTTTGGTTGAGTTCCAAATAAGGGGGGAAGGAAGGCCTACTCTTGCATGAATTTTGTGCATCGTGCCTCTAGTGCATCATAAAAATCTACACTGAAAATCTATATAATCTTATTAATCAATGGCACCCCAATAAATTTAAAAAAAAAGAATGAAATATCTGAAAAAATACCAAAAAAACCCTCTCTCTTCACAGTAGTATCAAAAACAATGAAGTATGGAGAAATAAATATTACCAAGGAAGTAAAGCATCTAAACCAGTGGTTCTGAACCTTTCTAATGCCACGACCCTTTAATACAGTTCCTCATGTTGTGGTGACCCCCAAACATAAAATTATTTTCATTTCTACTTCATAACTGCAATTTTGCTACTGTTAATGAATCGTAATGTAAATATCTGTGTTTTCCGATGGTCTTAAGCTCTACAGCAGCGGTTCTCAACCTGTGGGTCATGAGATCCCTTTTCTTTGAGATCTGCATGGTTAATTTAACTTTGCAATTTTATTTTTTGTTTAAATTTTTTTAAAAAAATTGAAATTGAGCAGAGATATGCTTTAGAGAACCGCTAGCAGGGTCACCTAAGACCACCAGAAAACACAGATATTTACATTACGATTCATTAACAGTAGCAAAATTACAGTTATGAAGTAGCAATGAAAATAATTTTATGGTTGGGGGTCACCACAACATGAGAAACTATATTAAAGGGCCGCGGCATTAGAAAGGTTGAGAACCACTGATCTAAACAATAAAATGGCCAGACTGATGAAAGAAATTGAATAAGACAAAAGCAAAGAAATCCTAAGTGCATGGATCAGAAAAAAAATAATAATTTTGCTAAAATATCCATACTACCCAAAGTTATGTATATATTCAATGTAATCTTTATTAAAATGTCAAGGTTATTTTTCACAGAAATAGAACAATAATTCTAAAATTTATATGGAAACTCTAAAGACCTTGAATAACCAAAGCAATGTTAAAAAAATAGAGCAAAGCCTGAAACGTAACACTTTCTGATTTCAAACTATACCTCACAGCTAAAATTATTATGGTAACTGCATTAAAATAGACACAAACATTAGAGGAACAGAATAGAGAGCCCTGAAACAAACACATAGATTTATGGTTATCTAATGTTTTACCATGAAATCAAGAGCACTTTATGGAGAAAAAATATACTCTCTTCAACAGACAGTTGTGCCATAATAGGAGTTTCAGCTAACATTATGTTGGTAATCATATTGCAATATACTCTGAGTGGCCAGATTATTATGATCTCTGAATGCATAATAATCTGGCCACTCAGTGTATATCCTATATAATAAAAGGCTAATATCCAAATTGTCCCCTCGACCAGGAGTTTGACCAGCAGGCAGGCCGGCCAACCGCCCATGTCCCCTCCCCCTGGCCAGGCTGGCCAGACCCTACCCATGCACAAATTCATGCACCAGGCCTCTAATATATATATCTACACTAATAAAAGGGAAACATATATATACATACATACACACACACACACACACACATACACACTGAGTGGCCAGATTATTATGCATTCAGAGATCATAATAATCTGGCCACTCAGTGTATAAACACAGGATGTCCCAAAAAATGTATAGACACTTTAACAGCTTATTATATTAAACTAGAGGTCCAGTGCACGAAATTCATGCACTCGGGGGGAGGGGGTCTCTCAGTCTGGCCTGTTCCCTCTTACAGTCTGGGAGCCCTCACAGTATGTCTGACTGACAGAGCAGGCCTGGATAGAATGGACAAATTCTCAGAAATGCAAACAACCAAGACTGTGTCATCAATAGAAAATCTTTATAGAGGGAGAGATAAAATAAAGTGGTGAAGTAGGTAGAATTTACACTCACCTCGTGCCATGATCAAGTTATAATTGCAACTAAATTATAGAACCATCAACCTGAATAATCAACCGAAGACTATCTGAACAGAAGTCTTATAACCAAGGATTTATTTAGAGAAGAAGCCACATCAAGACTGGTAGGAAGGGTGAAGATTTTGAAAGGATTGGCCCTAGATCCACATGCAGTTGAGAAGCCAGAGGGTTATCTTAGCTGGAAATGTTCTCCCTGAGGAGTGAGGGGTCTCAGTGATGCCCCATTCACCCAAGCCTGGAACACCAGTTCCCAGAAGAGGATCCCACATAACATCTGGCTGAGATTTTGTCCACCAGAGTGAGAAAGGAGACAGCCAGAAACCCAGAAGTCCTCTTAAATGGCCAGTGAACAAAATTTTATTTGCAGCCACTCACACTGGACTCAATCAAAAGGATAACAGCTAACAGCAGACTGGAGTCATACAGGGAGAGAGTCACCAAAATCCCTGTGCCCACAGATGACATCTTTCCTGGGGTAAGCACTCCACTCCATAGGCATCAGCCTGGGGAGATACACTAGCTCCACCCTCTCAAATATTTGTGGCCCCACTTCATCAAGGTTGCTCCATGCACAGGAATATGTTAGTTGTGGCCAGAATGGCCCTGTGGTATCATCTTTCTATAAAGCTTTTGAAGAGGTCTGGGGAGATTATGGGGGTGTGGATTGCATCATAGATACTAACAGATACCCAGAGTCAGTCACACACAGTGTCTAACATTGACCTTTACCAGAGTCACTCCTAAGAGGCCACAGGACTAACACCCACAGTGGCAGACTTCAATCACATCAGAACATAAACCAATGATATCCACAAGCAACACAAACAAAGGAAGGTCTTGGAAGGCACCAGACCCTGTTAGGGTAAATGCTATTCATGGGGTCAGCCCTTGCACAACAGCTCCTGCACTGTGGTCAAGATCAATTTTCACAGTAAGCCTACATGAGTGTCAAACACACTCATGGATGGCCCCACAGAAATCAAGACTCAATTACAACAGAAAGTAACCCATGCAAGGAACATTCCTGAAGCACTGAACTCAGGTGATCAGGAAGACTGTGCCACTAAGCCCCATAAGACACTTACATAAGGCCACCATACCAGGTCTGTGAGACAAAGCATATCTGCCTAATACACAGAAACAAATACAGTTAATCAACCAAAATAAAGAGAAAAAGAAACATACTCTCAATGAAAGAACAGGATAAATCTCCAGAAAAATATAAGTGAAATGGAAGTAAGCAATCTATCTGATATAGACTTTAAAACAATGGTAATAAAGATGCTCAAGAAACTTGGAGGAAGAATAATTAAATCCAGTGATAAGTTGAAAAGGAGAAAGTATGCATTAAAAAAGACTTAGAAACCACACAAAAAAGAACCAGTCAGAATAAAGGATGCAATATCTAAAATTAAGAATTCGCTAGAAGGAATCAATGTACGTTGAATGAAGTGGAAGGTCAAATTTGGACAAAAGGTAGTCAAAAAACACCCAATCAGAGCAGGAAAAAAGAATTGAAAAAAAAAGAGACTATTATAAGGGACCTCTTGGAAAATACTAAGCCTAACAACATCAAAATCATAGGAGCACCAGAAGAAGAAGGAGAGCAAAAGATTGAGAAACTATTTGAAGAAATAATAACTGAAAAATTTCTTAACCCAAAGAAGACAAAATACAAGCCCAGGAAGTGAGATTCTTCCAAACAAGTTCAACCCAAAGAGACCCACATAAAGACATCATAATTAAAATGGAAAAAAAATTACACACAAAGAGAGAATCTTAAAAGCAGCGAGAGAAAGATGGTTGGTTACCTAAAA
This sequence comes from Cnephaeus nilssonii, assembly GCF_951640355.1. NCBI lineage: Eukaryota > Metazoa > Chordata > Mammalia > Chiroptera > Vespertilionidae > Cnephaeus > Cnephaeus nilssonii. The sequence goes on from NC_137071.1 coordinate 31,601,033, forward strand.
GAGAGTTCACATAAGACTGTCAGCTGATGGCTCTACAGAAACATTTCAGGCCAGAAGGCATGGCAGAAAATATCCAAATTGATGAAAAGAAAATACCTATAACCAAAACTACTCTATGCAGCAAGGCTATCATTGAAAACTAAAATATAAATGCCTTCTCAGAAAATAAAAAGTTAAAGGAGTTCACAAACAAACCAATATTACAAAAAATGTTAAAGGGTCTTCTTTAAGAAGAAAAAGAAAGGGGGGAAAAAACCAGAAACATAATTATAAAATATAAAATGGCAATAAACATCAATTCGTCACTTTAAATATAAATGGATTGAATGTTACAATTACAAAAGATAGTATTGAATGGATAAGAAAACAAGACCAATATACATGCTCTCTATAAGAGGCCCAGATAAGAATAAAAGACTCATGCAGACTGAAAGGGATGTAAAAAGATACTTTATGAAAATGATAAAAAATGCTGGGGTAGAAAAACTAATATAAGACTGAAGAGACTGCCCTGACTGGTTTGGCTCAGTGGATAGAGCGTCGTCCTGCAGACTAAAGGGTCCCAGGTTCGATTCTGGTCAAGGGCATGTACTTTGGCTGTGGGTACATCCCCAGTGGGGGATGTGCAGGAGGCAGCTGATCGATGTTTCTCATCGATGTTTCTAACTCTCTATCCCTCTCCCTTCTTCTCTATAAAAAAAAAAAAATCAATAAAATATATTTTTAAAAAAACTGAAGAGACTTTAAAACACAGGCTATAATAATAGAAAAAGAATCACATTCTATCAAATAAAGAGAGAATATGCTAATTGACTGCCCCACCCTCAAAGATGGTGGCACCCACAGCCAATAAGGAGGGAGTATGCTAATTGACTGCCCGCCCTCAAAGATGGCGGTGCCCACAGCCAATAAGGAGGGAATATGCTAATTGACTGCCACACCTTCAAAGATGGCAGCACCCACAGCCACAAGGTAGCAGCGCCCAGTCCCCTCAGTCCTGCCGGGGCGGTGGGCGCATAGCAAGACCGGGACTGCCCGCAGGCAGGCCCAGCCACTCCGTGCACCTCTCTGTAGTCCCCCAGTCCCCTCAGCCCCCCAGCCACCCAGGGCCAGCTTGAGGTGCAGGAAAGCCTTGGATGACAGCTGCCCAGCTGCCCAGGGCCACCCGAGGCTCAGGTAACCAGGGCTGGCCGAGGCTTGCACTGCCAGCAGGGGCAGCAGCGGAGGTGTGATGGGGCATAGCCTTTCCCTGATCCCCTGATCAACAGGTTGCCTCCTGCCCCTGAGGGCTCCCAGACTGTGAAAGGGGGCAGGCCAGGCTGAGGAACCCCCCGTCCAGTGCATGAATAAGAGAGGAATATGCTAATTACCCGTTACACCATGAAGCGTAATGACCGACCACGTAATGACCAGATCATGGATCTGTAGGAGCGTGGGGCAGCGAACTACAAGTGGGTGGTGGAGAACTACAGGAGGGGGCATGGCAGCAAAGCTATGAGGGGGGCAGAGCGGGGGAAGGGGAAGTACAGGAGGACAGGGCAGTGGGCGGAGAGCTACAGGAGGGTGACAGCGAGCCACTGGCTACAAGCGGGCGGTGGAGAGCTACAGGAGGGGGAAGAGAAGCAAGCTCTGAGGGGAGAAGCAGGGGGAGCTACAGGAGGGCATAGAAGTGGGCAGAGAGCTACAGGAGGGTGGCAGCAAGCTACTGGAGCACAGATTTGTGCGCAGGGCTACTAGTTACATAACAATAAAGGATCAATTCAATAAGAGAATATAATCCTATTAAAATGTATGCACCAAGCATAGTAGCATCCTATATAATAAAAGAGTAATATGCAAATTTACCATCAATCCAACACACAAGATGGCTGTCCCCATGTGGACACAATATGGCCGCCACAAGATGGCTGGCAAGGGAGGGCAGTTGGGGGCAATCAGGCCAGCAGAGGAGGGCAGTTGGGGGGGAACCAGGCTTGCAGGGGAGGGCAGTTAGGGGAAACCATGCCTGCAGGGGAGGGCAGTTGGGGGCGACCAGGCTGGCAAGGGAGGGCTGTTAGGGGTTACCGGGCCAGCAGGGGAAGACAGTTAGGTGCGACCAGGCTGGCAGGGGAGGGCAGTTAGGAGTGACCAGGTTGGCAGGGGAGGGCAGTTAGGGGCAATCGGGCCAGCAGGGAGTCGTTAGGGGGTGATCAGGCTGGCAGGCAGAAGTGGTTATGGGAAATCAGGCAGGCAAGCAGGCAAGTGGTTGGGAGCCAGCAGTCCTGGATTGTGAGAGGGATGTCTGACTGCCGGTGGGATCGGGCCTAAACGGGCAGTCGGGCATCCCTCAAGGAGTCCAAGATTGGAGAGAGTGCAGGCTGGATTGAGGGACACCCCCCCCCCATGCATGAATTTCATGCACTGGGCCTCTAGTCTCAATATATAAAGCAAATGTTAATAAACTTATAGGAAGAGATCAACAGTACTACCATTATATAAGGGGACTTTAACACACATTTGACATCAATAGATATATCCTTGTTGGAACCCTAATCAAAGTACTCTAGATGTTCAAGGCCAATTTGAGTGTGTAGACCCTGTCCAGAGTATGCCGGATGCTCAAGGCCAAGTTGTCATATGCAGGTGCAAAAGCAAGGACACAGCAATCTTTCTGTACACAATGTGCAGACGTGACTTTCTGTAGCCCAACTATTGATGTCTCTATTTGGCAAGAAGTCTCTTTTGTCTAAGTTGGTATAAAGATGTGTTGTAGACAGCTGGTGCGAGGCTGCTTTTATGTAGGGCTGGGTTACTGTCCTGGTTTCTATGGCTCCTATGTTTGCTACTGTAGTAGCAAGGGCTAATTTGTACAGCTTCTTTTTGAAGCTACTTTGAAGAACTGTTGAGACCCAAGGTATCTCCTCTTGGCAGAGGGGCGAACAGAGAGTGTGGACCTGGCCATGGTCCATTACAGGAGAAGGGCCATGGGTGGCCCTCCTATCCCCTAAAAAGATAATTCTCCAAAGTATACATATACAGAGGGCCAATTGACATGTGAAATGTTGTTCAACATCATTAATTATCAGAGAAATGCAAATTAAAACCACAATGAGATATCACCTCACACCTGTCAGAATAGCTTTCATCAATATACCTATAATAATAAAAGCTTAATATGCTAATTAGAACAGATGTCCTTCCAGAGGACAAAGCTGCAGTGGGCAGGGGCCAAGGCAGAGGCAGCAGAGGCCAAGGCTTCCCATGGCAGTGGCAGGGCAGGTGGGGGCTGGGGTCAAGGCCCTTGCATGAATTTTGTGCATCAGGCCTCTAGTTTGATTATAAGTCTTGGCAAGGGAGAAAAGGGAACCCTTGTGCACTGCTGGGGAGAATGCAGACTGGTGCAGCCACTGTGGAAAACAGCATGGAGGTTTCTCAAATAATTGAACATGGAACTGCCATATGACCCAGTGATTTCACTTCTGGTATATACCAGTATCTGAAGTAACCCAAAATACTAATTCAAAGAATATATACACCCTTATATTAATTACAGCATGATTTACAATAGCCAAGACATAGAAGCCATTCAAGTTCTAATGAATAGATGAGTGGATAAAGAAGAAAATGTACATATGTACAATTGAATATTATTCAGCCGTAATGAGAATGAAATCTTACCTTTTGTGATGTTATGTATGTATGGACCTAAAGGGTATTATGCTAAGTGAAATAAGTCAGGCAGGGAAAGACAAATACCATATTATTTCACTTATATGTAGAATCTAAAGAACAAAATAAATGAACAAAGTAGAAACAGATTCATAGATATGTTCAACTGACTGATGGTTGCCAGATAAGAGGGAAGTTGGGGAACTATGTGAAAAGGTGAAGGGTTTAACAGGTACAAATTGACAGTTACAAAATGTATCATGGAAATGCACACTTGAAATCTATATGATCCTATTAACCAATGTCAACTCCATAAAATTTTTAAAATACTTCCAACTATATCTACCTTTATTAAAAACAACCTATTGATTGATTTTGCTGCTGACAAGTGAAATCTTTGTTATAGACAAGTAATTAGGAATCACTGTGCTTCCTCATTTGTGTGGCTTTTAATAAGGATATTCTAGAAGTTTCTGAGTTTTTAGCACATAGAAATTAATCTAATTGTATAATAGCAGGCCAAAAGAATCCCTAAAGTTTCTACTTTAAATAGGTAATTGCGTACTTAACTTATGAATATAATGGTGTAAAAACACTGGTCTTAATTTTATTTATTTTATACTAGAGGCCCAGTGCACGACATTCATGCACGCGGTGGGGGGTGGGGAGGATGGTCCGGGTTGGGGGGATGGTCCCTCAGCCTGGCCTGTGCCCTTTAGCAGTCCAGAAGCCCTCAGCCTCAGGGTTGTCCAACTGATGGCTTAGGCCTGCTCCCACCTGGACATCCTTAGTGCTGCTGCGGAGGCAGGAGTTCAATGCAGGAGCACCACTGTGCTCAGCTTGTGGCTGAGCGGTGCTCCTGCATTGAGCATCTGCCCCCTGGTGGTCAGTATGCATCATAGCAACCAGTCTTTCTGCTGTCTGGTCGATTTGCATATTACCCTTTTATTATATAGGATTGAATTTATTGGAGTGACATTAGTTAATAAAATTATATAGGGTTTCAGGAATACAATTCTACAATACATCATCTGTATTTTGTATTGTGTGTTTACCAACCCAAGTCAAGTATCTTTCCATCACCATTTTTTCCCCATTTACCCACTTCTACCTCCTCCATTCCACTTTCCCTCTGGCAATAACCATACTGTTGTCTGTGTCCATGAGTATTTCTTTTTTTACTGCTTAAACACTAGCCTTTAAATCAAGAGACTTGGTTTAAATTCTGATTCTACGGTACTACCAGACTCCCCTCCTATCTCATATGCTGTTTTAAGTATTTAGTGATATAATAAAAATGTAATACTTAACAAAAGGCCTGAAACATAATAGTGGACTATTTTAAATATAACACTTATGTCAAAGATAATTCATTCTTTGGACTTCAGTTTCCTTAAAGCTAACAATTTAAATAGTTTGAATGAACCTAGATTTTTTTCACAAATGTCTCTCAAAAAATAGTAAATAACTTGGAATAGAAAGTAAAATTTACTTTTGATCAAAAGACAGTTTCAATTTAGGTTAAACATGAGAGATTTTGATAATGAATATTCCAGATAACTTGCAACATTCAAATTAAGATTAGAAAATACTTCAGAAAAATTTATTCAATCTTTATTTACCACATTATTAATGAAGAGACTAAAAACAAGATAAATTAAGTAATAGATTATCAGTGACCAAGATGGAATTCCTGAAATCCTGTGATAGTATGCTTTATGTTAAGTCACATCTATTAATTAATCTGAATAATCATATAAAAATTTGTCATAAATAAAGATAGTGAAAATATTTTAGTCTTTAGACTTTCAGACCCTTGAATGATTTTATTTTATTTTTATTTTTTTAATTACTTTATTGATTAAGGTATCACATATTTGTCACTGACCCTCCCATTCCCTTCCCACCCCCCCTCACACGCATGCCCCTCTCCCCCTGTTGTCCGTGATCACTGGTTAGGCTCATATGCAAGCACACAAGTCCTTTGGTTGATCTATCTCCCTTGTCCCCACCCTCCCCTACCTTCCCTCTAAGGTCTGATCAATGCTGTTCTTGTTCTTCAGTCTATGTTGTTCATCTTTTCCCCTAGATGAGTGAGCTCATGTGATACTAGGAATACACTTATAGGAACCAAAAATGAGACAAGCAATAATAGTTATGCTGAGAGGCAAATGAATCAGTCTATAGTGAGTTTCTTTCTGGGCCAACAGTTCTTTTGAGTCCCAGTTTCTATGTCCAACAGTTGTTTATGTGTTCATAACAGCAATGATATTTCAGTTCTGGATGGTGGACAAATGGTGGTAATGCAGGTCCGACCCTCTCTGGTTTGGTCCTGGGCAATCTGCAGTGACGCACATCTGCTGACTGCTAGTATGGCAAGGCATGGTCAGCGTCTTCCATCTCTGGACTGTTTCTCTTCTGACTTCATGGCTGGAGCACTCCTGTCAATTCCTCTCTGTTGCAGGAATCCACATGGTCTCGGAGTTGTTTTCTGAAAATATACAAACATATTCTCGACCAAAAGTTAATAAAGGAATATTTTCTATAAATTTGACTTGCGATCCTTTTTCATTTTTTTTCCCAAACGATTTTCCTTTGGCTTGTTTTGACACCATGTATGTTTTACCTAGGTGTCTTGCTGTTAGCATTACAAATGAAAGTTAATTTTCTAGATGTAATTTATTTACAGGATATTTTTCCTTACATGATATTCTTCTACTATCCCCCCTTTTTTGGTTTAAATATTGGGAGGCTTTTGGAAATTTTATGCTGTAATCTTGATAGCTTTTAAATTTTACTTTTTTTGCACTAAAATGTGACTGCTTTAGGTTCATTATATGTTATGCAATTTTACCATGAGATGAGCTACCAATAAAAATTTTAGTTAACACTTTAGGAACAGCTTTTTTGTCCAGTACAATTGATTTTTCTAGAGTATTTGCTTATTTTGATTGGCCAATTTAAATAAGTCTGAAAACTTGACTACTATTTTACTGTCAAATTTAATACTCTAACAACCATCTTGATTTACCCTGTAATTATTAGTGGAGAGGATTATTTGCCTTCTTGAGTAGGCCCTGAGCATTCCTGGTGCTAGGCTGGATTTAGATATCATAGACCCCAGTTCCCTGGATCATGGGTGCAAGACATCTCCATCAAGTCTTGTTGCAGTGAGAGGGCATCTGCTATTGGCCAAGTCTCTGTTACCTGGGTCCCGATTTGAGCTGGGCATGTGAAGCTGAGAAGCCATGGGGGCAGGAGATCTCTTTCAGCAGGGGTGAGGGTTCAGGCCCCTGCAAACTTAGTGGGGTGAAGGTCTGTGCCCCACCTCTTTTGACCCCCAAGTTCTCTCCTGATGGCCCCTATGCGACTGTGCCTGTCTTAGGTTGTTCCTTCCCTGAGGAATCTTACCGTCTCTGGATAACCAGCCATCCTCCGGGGCCAAGCAGGGTGATGTGAGGTTTAATTCTGTTTCCTTGGTCGCCTATGCCCCCATGGCCTCCATGCCCAGCACCTGCCTTGGGATCCCCTCGCCTGCTGGTAGGGTTCCAGCACTGATCACATATCTTGTGGAACCCAGGTTTCTTCTCCAAGGAGGCCCAGCTCACCCCACTGGGCGAGAGACAGATCCATGGTACCAGCCATCACGAGGTTTCAACCTTGGCATGAACAGAAGCTCAGGCAACAGCTGTGGACAATTGGATTGTGAGAAGCGGGTCCCTCTTGGCCAAAAGGGCAAGAGGGGACAATTTAGAATGTTCAGGTGCCTTCCCAGGGGGCCCTCTACACAGTGGAAGGGATTAAACCCTTTCATGTCCTTTTTAAATTGCTGCCAGACATTCAAGGAATTAGTTTGTAAGTTTGTTTGGGGTAATTGTATAATATGTTGTTGTAATTTTAAAATATCTAGAGATGTGTTACATTTGTCTCGAAGCACCAAACAGATGATTTTTTTTTTATCCCACGGGTGTGAGGAACTATTATAACTAATGGGGGTGATCCAAATCTGGGAAAATTTTTAATGACAGTATAGAATAATATCATGTAAGGATATTCTTTGTTCTAGTCCATGGCAATTCCCTTTCAAACTGGCTGTTCATTTCTTTTTATATAGACAAGGTATTAGTTACATTTTCTGCACCTCTATCGGGGGCAAGTAGTGATAGTAGTGACACCCTTTCTTTGGTGTCCACACAAGCCAGAAACCTCTCTTTAATTGTACACACAAAGGGGCATTGTTTTTATTTTGTGTCATACAAAAGGGAAGCTGGGTGGAGACCCCTGTGTATTTATACTTTCTTGCCCTACCCATGGACCTGATGGATGACCAAGGTGTTTGGTATTATTGGTAACTACATTAGTCAGGGGAACAGCCCACATAAGGGGTCTTACCCATGAAGGGTCAGGAGCATAAGTCCAAAATACTTACCCTCTTATCCCAGGTAAAATTACCGTACATCTGATGATTGCTAGTGTGGCTAGAAAGGCGTTCTCAGGCATTCTTGGGTTTCTGGTTACCTCACAATTTCTTCCCTGAGGTTTAACGTTCTGATTGATGTTTCTCTGTTTCTGTATCTGTTTTTTCCCCATCAGTTTACGTTGTTCATTATATTCCACAAATGAGTGAGATCATGTGATATTTATCTTTCTCTGCGTGGCTTATTTCACTAAGCATAATGTTCTCCATCTCCATCCATATTGTTGCAAATGGTAAGAGCTCCTTTTTTACCGCAGCGTAGTATTCCATTGTGTAGATGTACCACAGTTTTTTAATCCACTCATCTGCTGATGGGCACTTAGGCTGTTTCTAAATCTTAGCTATGGTGAATTGTGCTGCTATGAACATAGGGGTGCATATATCCTTTCCGATTGATGTTTCCAGTTCCTTGGGATATATTCATAGCAGTGGGATCACTGGGTCAAATGGGAGTTCTATTTTTAGTTTTTTAAGGAAACTCCATACTGTTCTCCACAGTGGCTGCACCAGTCTGCATTCCCACCAGCAGTGCACGAGGGTTCCTTTTTCTCCACATCCTCTCCAGCACTTGTCATTTGTTGACTTGTTGATAATGGCCATTCTGACAGGTGTGAGATGGTACTGCATTGTTGTTTTGATTTGCATCTCTCTAATGATTAGTGATTAAGAGCAGGTTTTCATATGTCTCTTGGCCTTCCTTCTGTCTTCTTTTGAAAAGTGTCTATTTAGATCAGTTGCCCATTTTTTGATTGGGTTGTTTATCTTCTTTTTGTTAAGCTGCATGAGTTCCCTGTAACTGTTGGAGATTAAACCCCTATCGTTGATATCATTGGCAAATATGTTCTCCCATGTAGTGGGTTTTCTTGTTGTTTTATTGATGGTTTCCTTTGATGTGCAAAAGCTTTTTATTTTGATGTAGTCCCATTTGTTTATTTTCTCTTTAGCTTCCATTGCCCTAGAAGCAGTATCAGCAAAGAAGTTCTTTTGGCATATGTCAGAGATTTTTTCTGCCTGTAGATTCCTCTAGTATTTTTATGGTTTCCTGTCTTATGTTTAAGTCCTTGATCCATTTTGAGTTTATTTTTGTGTATGGTGTAATTTGGTGGTCTAGTTTCATTTTTTTGCATGGATCTGTCCAATTTTCCCAACACCATTTGTTGAAGAGACTGTCTTGACTCCATTGTATGTTCATGCCTCCTTTGTCAAATATTAATTGAGCATAGTGATTTGGATCGATTTCTGGGTTCTCTATTCTATTCCATTGATCTATATGTCTGTTCTTTTGCCAATACCAGGCAGTTTTGAGAACAGTGGCTTTGTAATACAGCTTGAAATCTGGTATGGAGATCCCACCTACTTTGTTCTTCTTTCTCAGGATTGCTGTGGCTATTCGAGGTCTTTTTTTATTCCAGATGAATTTTTGGAAAGTTCTTTCTAGGTCTGTGAAGTATGCCGTTGGTATTTTAATGGGAAGTGCATTGAAATTATAGATTGCTTTAGGTAGTATGGACATTTTGATGATGTTTATTCTACCAATCCATGAACATGGTATGTTCTTCCATCTGTTTATGTCTTCCTCTATCTCTTTTTTCAGTGTTGTGTAGTTTTCCGTGTATAGGTCTTTTACCTCCTTAGTTAAGTTTATTCCTAGGTATCTTAATTTTTTTGGTGTGATGGTACATGGAATTGCTTTTTTAGTCTCTCTTTCTGTAAGTTTATTATTGGTGTATAGAAATGCCATAGATTTCTTAGCATTTATTTTGTATCCTGCTACTCTGCCGAATTCATTTATTAAGTCTAATAATTTTTTGATGGAGTCTTTAAGGTTTTCTATGTACAGTATCATGTCATCTGCAAATAAGGACAGTTTTACTTTTTCTTTTCCAATTTGGATGCCTTTTATTTCTTCTTCTTGTCTGATTGCAACGGCTAGTATTTCCAACACTATGTTGAACAGGAGTGGTAAGAGTGGGCATCCCTGTCTTGTTCCTGTTCTTAGGGGAAATGGTTTTAGTTTTTGTCCATTGAGTATGATGTTGGCTGTGGGTTTATTATATATGGCTTTTATTATTTTGAGGTATGATCCTTCTATTCCCAGTTTGGTGAGAGTTTTTATCAAGAAAGGGTGTTGGATTTTGTCAAATTCTTTTTCTGCATCAATTGATATGACTATATGGTTTTTATGTCTTAATGTGTTTATGTGATTATCACGTTTATTTATTTGCGAATATTGTACCATCCTTGCATCCCAGGGATAAATCCTACTTGGTCTTGGTGTATGATCTTTCTGATGTACTGCTGGATTCGATTTGCTAGAATTTTGTTGAGGATTTTGGCATCTATGTTCATGAGGGATATTGGTCTGTAATTCTCATTCATTGTGTTGTCTTTATCTGGTTTTGGTATTAGGGTGATGCTGGCTTCATAGAAGGAGCTTGGAAGTGTTCCTTCTTTTTGAATTTTCTGGAATAGTCTGAGAAGGATAGGTTTTAGCTCTTCCTTGAATGTTTTGTAAAACTCCCCTGTGAAGCCGTCTGGCCCCGGGCTTTGTTTGCTGGAAGCTTTTTGATGACTGCTTCAATTTCTTCCATAGTTATCAGCCTATTGAGATTTTTAGTCTCTTCCTGAGTAAGTTTTGGAAGATTGTGTTTTTCTAGGAATGTGTCCATTTCCTCCAGGTTGTCTAGTTTGTTGGAATAGAGTTGTTCATAGTATTTTTTGACAATCCTTTGTATTTCTGTGTGGTCTGTTGTTATTTCACCTCTTTCATTTCTGATTTTGTTTATTTGGGTCTTCTCTCTCTGCTTCTTGGTGAGCCTGGCTAGAGGTTCATCAATCTTGTTTATCCTTTCAAAAAACCAGCTCTTGGTTTTGTTGATCTTTTGTATTGTTTTTTTTTTTTTGGTCTCTATGTCATTCATTTCTGCTGTAATCTTTATTATTTCCTTTCTTCTGCTCACTGTGGGCTTTTCTTGTTGCTCCCTTTCTAATTCGTTGAGTTGTTGAGTTAGATGATCTATTGCCATTTTTTCTTGTTTTTTTGAGGTAGGCCTGTAGAGCTATACATTTGCCTCTCAGGACTGCTTTCATTGTGTCCCATAGGATTTGCAATGTTGTGTTTTTATTGTCATTAGTCTCCAGGATGTTTTTAATTTCTTCTTTGATCTCATTGATAACCCAATTATTGTTTAGTGGCATGCTATTCAGTTTCCAAGTGTTTGAATTTTTTGGAATGTTTTTATTGTAGTTTATTTCTAATATTATGCCATTGTAGTCTGAGAAAATGCTTGATATGATTTCAATCTTTTTGAATTTGGGGAGACTTTGCTTGTTACCCAATATGTGGTCTATTTTTTAGAATGTCCCATGTGCACTTGAGAAGAACGTATATTCTATGGCTTTGGGGTGAAATAGTCTGAAGATGTCAATTAGGTCCATCTGATCTACTGTGTCATTTAGAATTTATGTTTCTTTGCTGATTTTTTGTCCAGAGGATTTATCCATTGATGTCAGTGGTGTATTAAAGTCCCCTGCTATGATTATATTGATGTCAATCTCTCCCTTGATATCTTCCAGGAGATTTTTTATGTATTTGGGCACTCCTGCGTTGGGTGCATATATGTTTACCAGAGTTATATCTTCTTGCTGGATTGCTCCCTTTAGTATTATGTAGTGGCCTTCCTTATCTCTTATTATGGCCTTTACTTTGAGGTCTATTTTATCTGATATAAGTATCACAACCCCAGCTTTTTTCTCATTTCCATTTGCCTTAAAAATGATTTTCCATCCCTTCACTCTCAGTCTGTGTGAATCCTTTGCTCAAAGGTGGGTCTCTTGTAGACAGCAAATATATGGGTCATGTTTTCTTATCCATTCAGCTACCCTATGTCTTTTGATTGGTGCATTTAATCCATTTACTTTTAATGTTATCATTGATAAGTACCTGTTTGTTGTCATATTTTTTCTTAGTGTTTGTTTTTCTTCTTGCCTTTCTCTTTCTTCTTTTTACAGCAGTCCCTTTAGCATTTCTTGCATTGCTGGCTTGGTAGTGATGAACTCTCTGAGCCCTTTTTTATCTGTGAATCTTCTGATTCAACCTTCAATTTTGAATGATAGCCTTGCTGGGTATAGTATTCTTGGATTCAGTCCCTTGTTTTGCATCACTTTGTATATTTCATTCTATTCCCTTCTGGCCTGGTGTGTTTCTGTTGAGAAATCCGTTGATATTCTGATAGGAGATCCCTTGTAGGTAACTTTCTGTTTCTCTCTGGCAGCCTTTAAGATTCTTGCTTTGTCGTTGGTGTTCGTCAATTTAATTATGATGTGTCTTGGTGTCGGTCTTTTGGGGTTCAACTTGTTTGGGACTCTGTGTACTTCTTGGACTTGGATAGTTTTTTGCTTTCCAATGTCAGGGATGTTTTCTGTCATTATTTCTTCTAACAGGTTTTCTATTCCTTGCTTCTCTTCCTCTCCTTCTTTTATCCCTATTATTCGAAGGTTGTTTCGTTTTGTGTTGTCCCGAAGCTCCCTTAGGCTCTCCTCTTGCTTTTTAAGTCTTCTTTCCAGTTGCTGCTGTGTTTGTGTGTTTTTTCCTACCTTGTCTTCTAATTTGCTGATGCGGTCCTCAGCCTCTTTTACTCTACTCTTTAAGCCTTCCATTGTGTTCTTTATTGCAGCTATGTCGTTCTTCATCTCCTCTTGGTTTCTTTTCATGTTGGTGACATTTTCATTCAGCTCCTTATAGTTCTCATTGATTTGTGTGTATTTGTTATCCATCCGCTTAAACATCCTTATAACAAATACTCTGAATTCTTTCTTTGTTAAGCTGCTAGCATCAAGGTCATTTAACTCCCTTTCTGGTGATTCCTCTATTTCCTCCCTTTGGGAATTTCCTTTTTTTCTCCCCATGTTTTCCTGTAATGTTTTAATTGTAGATCCACTTGCTTTGCTACCAAGGTTCTTTTGGGGATGGTGCTACTAGTGTAATCTCTCAGTTCTCCTGGGCTTGGTAATCTAGTGTAGCTCCCTACCTAAGCTACTTGGGTTCTCTTGATGTAGGCCTGCAAGCTTGAGATGCACAACTTTGGTGTCTAGAAGTCAGCAGCTATGGAGTGGAGTGTCCCAGTTTTTGCTGTCTTGCACCCTTAATTGTAATCACACATGCCTAGCAGGGACTCACAGTGGCCCCCAGTTACCGTCTGTTGGGGTGTTGGGGCTCAGGGGATCTGGTCTTTGAAAGGCGTGGCTGGGGTTCCCTGAGATCTGCAGTCGTGGGGTGAGCAGACCCAGCTTTTTCTGTTGCACCTGTGGTGGATAGGTGCTTACTCCCAGCAGTGTTTTACAGGAGCACCCTCAGTACTTTTGCCAGTGAGGCACACTGAAGGGCTCTGAAGGGCCCTGGCAGTGTAGCCGGGTAATTGGGGTGCCTGTGGGCCAGTATCCACAGTAAGTGATTTCAAAGCTTCTACTGCTGGAGGGTCGTGCGCCCCCTGCTTGTTCAAGATCACATCCAAGGGGAGCTCACAGTGGCTCCCACTATCGCCCTGTGGTTGGTTGGGCTCAGTGTGTTAGTATCTGTGGAGGCACGCTCTCTGGTCTCAGAGCTCTGGTGCACTCCGAGGGGTCCTGGCACTAAGGTTGAGTAGCTGGGGTTAATGTGGGCAACCTTCCAGGAAGAGGGAATTCAGAATTTCTACTAAGGGGCCACGTGCCCCGTCTGCGCAGAATCACAACCTCGGGTGCAAACCCGAAGTAAAGTGACCTGGGGCTGAGAACTCGCAAGTGTGTGTGCAACTGGGGTTAATGTCGGCAACCCTCTAGGAAGAAGGAAGAAGGAATTTCCACTATGGGGCCGGGGGCCCCGTGTGCACAGAATCTCACCCTCGGGTGCAAACCTGGAGTGAAGTGTCCTGGGGATGAGACCACACGAGTGCGTGTTCGTGCGCGCGCGCGGGCAGGAACCAGGGATTCTGCTGTTGGGGAAGGGTAGTTGCACTTACAGCTGCGGAAAGCTGTGTCTTTGGAGGTGGAGGTCCCAGGTTCCGCGAGTCTGCAGCTGGGGTAGCAGGATATTAGCTGGAGTGGGTGCTGGGTCACAGGGCAGTTCCAAGGCCTGTCTTGTTGGTGGTGTTGATGAGTTTCTATGTAAGGCCGTTCTCCGCTCAAGATGGCGTGGGCTCCCTCTGTGCTAGGGTCCCGCCGTCCCGGGAGTGCCTGCAGCAGTGGTAGTCTCTCTTTGTCAAGGAGAGGCTTTCTGCCAGCCCCTGCTGCTCCTGCGAGATTTAACTTTCCCTCACTCACTCTCACACCCCACGCACAACCACACACTCTCCTTTTATACCCTCACTCACTCACTTCCTCTCTCTCCACTCCATCCTGCTAGCCGCCATCTTCCTTAACCTCTTGAATGATTTTAATTACCTCAAGAATAAATAAAAGTGTGTGAGATGTTTTCTTTTCATAAAAAAATATTTATAAACCAAGATGGCAGCATAAGGTATACACCTGTACATGCTGTTTCTCACAAATACACCAAAACTACAACTAAAAGACAAAACGGCTATCATCCAGCACCACAGGAAAGCTGGTTGAGTAGAAGTTCTACAACTAGAAGGAAAGAAAAAAGCTCACTGAGACTGGGTAGGAGGTGCAGAGGCACAGAAAAGCAGAGTTATGGAGGTGCACAAACCAGGCTGGCAACTGGGTGCGCTGTTTTTTTCAATTGGATGGGAGATACAAGCTCTTGACTACTCTGAACTCCAGTTTCTGGTGAGACTCTGGAGACCCAGACTCCTACGGGGAGAAACTGGGCTGTCTGGCATTGGGTTGGAAAGTGAGGGTGGCTTTCTCACAGAGGTGCTCACAGGGATCATTGTTACTGCATGGGGGCACAGGACACGGGGAAACGGAGACGCTGAGATACAGAGACGCAGAGACACAGAGATGGCTGACTAGCAGCCATTGCTGTTTGATCCACCCAGGTGACTCCCTGAGACTCCACCCCACCCAATTTACAACCCCACGCAAGCTGTGTGCAGCAGCTTTTGCATATGAATGGCCTGTCCTTTCGCAGCCTAACATAAGAAACTGCAGCTGGGTCAGAGAACTCCAAAACTTCCAAACCCCAAACAAAGAGGAGAAATCTGCAGATCTCGCTGTAGCTCCTGCTGGGTGGTCCCAGGCAGTGGTTGACTTTGCACCACCTTGGAGATCCAGAAGCCAGTGCACCTAGTGGTCAGTGTGAGATGATACCAGATTGCAACTCCTCACATCCATAAGTGACACACTCAAGAGGCAGACTCAGTGAGCACCAAAGCCCCACTGAAGCAAATCCTGCCCCATAAGGGTGTCTCCAGCACAGCAGCTCTTCCATTATAGACACAGCGGGTCCTCACAGCCAATTGGCCTGGAAGTCAATTCCTCCCAGTGTACCAACAGCAATCAAGGCTTAACTACAACAAGACTGTGCACCCAGCCCACAAAGGGGTGCACCAAGAGTGTCCACCTCAGATGATTGGGGAGGATTAGCCACTGGGCCCTCTAGGACACCTACCATACAAGGCCACTCTATCAACACAAGAAAGCAGTCAAAATGCAGAAACAAAGAAACATGTCGCAAATGGAAGAAATGGAGGAAAGCAAACTACTGAATATACAGTTCAAAACCACAGTTATAAGATTACTCAAGTATCTTCTAGAAACCTCCAAGGAACTCAGTGAGACCTTCAATGATCTTAATGAGAATGCCAAAAAAATGGAAAATGACCAGTCAGAAATTAAGCATACACTGTCTGAAATAATGAATAATGTACAGAAATTGAACAGTAGACCAGAGGATCCCAAGAATCAAGTCAAAGATTTGAAATACGAGGAAGCAAAAAACACCCAACCAGAAAAGAAAAAAAAATAATCCAAAAATATGAAGATAGTGTAAGGAGCCTCTGGGACAACTTCAAACGTACCAACATTCAAATTATGGGGGTGCCAGAAGAAGAGAGAGAGCAAGATATTGAAAACCTATCAGAAGAAATAATGACAAAAAACTTCCCCTACCTGGTGAAAGAAATAGACTTACAAGTCCAGGAAGGGCAGAGAACCCCAAAAAGAGGAATCCAAAGAGGACCACACCAAGACACATCATAATTAAATGCCAAGGGAAAAAGACAAAGAGAGAATCTTAAAAGCAGCAAGAGAAAAATAGTTACATACAAGGGAATACCCATATGACAGTCAGCTGATTTCTCAACAGAAACTATGCAGGCCAGAAGGGAGTGCAAGTAATATTCAAAGTGATGAATAGCAAGAACCTACAACCAAGATTACTCTACCCAGCAAAGCTATCATTTAGAATTGAAGGTCAGATAAAGATCTTCACAGACAAGAAAAAGCTAAAGGAGTGCAGCACCACCAAACCAGTATTATATGAAATGCTGAAGGGTATTCTTTAAGAAGAGGAAGAAGAAGAAAAAGGTAAAGATAAAAAATATGAACAACAAAGTAACAACAAATACATATCTATCAACAAGTGAATCTAAAAATCAAGTCAATAAAAAAATCTGATGAACAGAATAAACTGGTGAATATAATAGAATCAGGGGCATAGAAAGGGAGTGGACTGACAATTCTTGGGGGGAAGGGGTGTGAGGGGTGTGGGAAGAGATTGGACAAAAATCTTACACCTATGGATGAGGACAGTGGGGGAATAAGGGCATGGGGTGAGGGGGAACCAGGTGGAGGGGAGCTATGGGGGGCAAAAAAAGGAACAATTGTAATAATCTGAACAATAAAGATTTATTTTAAAAAATAAATAAAAAATTAAAATAAACAATTTTAGTTTTTGTAGTACTATAAAGAGCTTTACTTTATTTATGTGATTCCTGTATTTCATCTCAAAACAATAAGTCTGATATATTCGTTTAAATAATTCACATATTGGTAGGTATTTTAGTCAATATCATAGTATAATAACTGTATATTATTGATGATATTAGATTGGACTTTGTGCATTTTAGCATCATGTGAGTGCTTATATGGAACATTTTGAATCAGATAATGAAATATTTAAGATGGGTAATAAGTTTTTAGCATGCAACAAATATTTTTGCAAAATGTTAATTTCTGTCAAATAAGTGAATCTATGCACAGATGCCTCCTGACAGAGGCTTTGATTTCTAAGTGCTTTGCATGCCAAATAACTAGTTTACCCCTTTAATGTTTGCCAAGTTTACTGTTAATTTACAAATAATTTCCATTTTGCTGTTTATTTCCATTTTGCTTTTGATGGATATATCTTCCAGACTTTTATCTTGAATGTAGACAAGCTAATTAATATTTTCTCTTCAGGCAAACATTTTTTCTTAGATCTAAATGTGGGTTAGATTCTTCTTCATTTCCATGTGCTTTGCTCTGTCAATCATCTATGTTCTGTGTGGCTAAAAATGTAGCTCAGTGGATAGAAATTTCCAGCTTTTACAGATTATCTGCACATACACACACACACACACACACACACACACACACACACACACTGAACTTATCTAACAGTCTATACATATAGACATATAGTGTGGATTCAATTGGAAAAAAATACCTTTGTGATAATATGCAAATTTGAGAAACCAACTTTCAAAGTAGGAAAGAATATACTTGAAATAACAGTGTGGTTTTTTATTATGACCCTAGTGTGCTTGGCTATTGATGTACAAAAACTCAAGGTTCCCCACTGTGCTGAAGCTCCAAGTCCAGATTATATAGTGTCTCTTTACCCCATGTCTATTTTTAAACTTTCTTAAAGGTAGACATGAAAATGCAATTAGATGTCTGGTTGTCCAGTCATCCATTCAACCAATCAAAGTGTAATATACTAATGATATGCTAAGGCCATTCAACTGCTCACTATGACGTGCACTGACCACCAGGGGGCAGATGCTCCAATAAGTAGGTTAGCTTGCTGCTGGGGTCCGGCTGATCAGGACTGAACAAGACAGGCTGGACACACCCTGGAGCCCTCCTGCGGTCCCTCCCCAGCTGGCCAACCTCTCACGCCCCTCCCTGGTCCCAATCGTGCACTGGCAGGGTCCCTCGGGTTGGCCTGTGCCCTCTCACGATCTGGGATCCCTCAGGGGATGTTGAAGAACCAGTTTCAGCACGATCCTGCAGGCCAGGCCTCTAGTATACTATATGACCACACTTATATGTGGAAAGTAATAAACAAAATAAACTGGTGAACAAATTGTGTGCATGGAATAGAGTAATAATTATCAAAAGGGAGCTTTGAGGAAGGGACTGGATGAAAAAAGGTGAAGATATTAGCCAAAGGACATATATGCATAGTCCATGGACACAGCTAACAGTGTGGTGATGGCCAGAGAGAGGGAGTGTGAGGGCTATTGCTTAAACATCCCCCATGACAGCATTATCATTCTCCAAATAATTACTCCCTTTCTCATGTTTTGTCTAAATTCTTTCATCTGTTTAAAGTTCAGATCAAATGACAATATGTTAATGTTATCTTTTTATACTCTACTAGAGGCCCAGTCCCTCAGCCTGACCTGTGGGATAGGGCCAAAACCAGCTCTCTGACATCCCCCAAGGTGTCCTGGATTGTGAGAGGGTGCAGACCAGGCCGAGGGACCCCACTGGTGCACTATTGGGGCCGGGGAGGGATGCGGAAGGTTGGCCAGCCAGGGAGCGACCACGGGAGGGCTCCAGGGCGTGTGTGGAGAGCGGCTACAGCAATTGGACAGGTTCAAGCCTCGGACTGATAAGAGGGCATGGTCCTCTTGTGACAAAGCCATATACAAGTTCCAGCTTGGAGGGCAAAACCCTCCCAGCACAATTATAGCCAAAGGCTATGGTTGTAAGCTTGACCTTAAGGTCTGACCCTGTGGTCCTAGGTGGCTGAGGGATGTGGGCTGCGAGAGGTACAGCAAGTGATGCCAAAACAAATTTTGATAGAGTTCAGAGAAGTGCAACGACAGAAAAGAAGTAGATTTGAAACTCACAAGAACATTGTAAACATCTTGACTACTCCCTTGTTTTGCTTTGTGTGATCTGACTATAAAATAAATACTCAACTTACAGGTTGGGTCACTGTTTCCTTATCCAGGCGCAGTGATCCACCTGGCCCCAACTATATTCTCTTGTCTGTTTTCTTTAATCCTTCACCGCCCCCCTCCCCCCTCAGGTTCACCACTGGCTGTGCTAGACACAGTCAGGCATGTCTGGTCCATCTCGCTCAGTCCTGATTGGCCGGACCCCAGCAGCAAGCTAACCTACTGGGCAGTGCACGTCATAGTGAGAGGTTGAGCAGCCTTAGCATATCATTAGCATATTATGCTTTGATTGGTTGAACGGCCAACCAGATGACTGGATGACTGGACACATAGCATATTAGGCTTTTATTATATAGGATAAGAGACATCACTAGAAAACATTTAGCCAAGTTCCAGATGATGAAATATTGCTTTCTTGTTTAACACATTTTCTATGAGGAAAACTCTACTGGCTCCAAAACAGCTGTTATTATTATTTTTTTAATTTTAAATTTCCTGTGGTGACATTGGTTAATAAGATTATGTAGGTTTCATGTGTGCATTTCTATGATACATGATCTGTATATAGTATTGAGTGCCTACCACCCAAAGTAAAATCATTTTCCACCAATATATATATTTGACTGCCTTTACCCTTTACTACCCCCACTTCCTTTTCTCTGGTAACCAACATATTTTTGTCTGTGTCAATGAGTTTTTGTTTCAAATAAGCTGTTATTTTAATATAAAGAGAAAATTTATTCTCCTGTTGCATTTGCCCCACACAAAATTAGATAATGGGGATCCTTTAGTCTCTCCAGTTTTGATTTCACTATAATTTCCTCTGCACTACTAGGTATAATCTTCACTAAATACTTGATTGTCTACACAATAGGTCTTATCTTGGAAGCCCTATACCAACACCATCTCTTAAAATATGAAGCAGTCTATCAGCTTCGCTTGCTCAATGGTGCCATCCTCTAATCACTGCATATTCTGCCTTCCAAAGACAGCAATCCTCCTCCCTTGAGTAAAGGCTCCCCTCCA
Organism: Cnephaeus nilssonii; assembly: GCF_951640355.1. Classification (NCBI taxonomy): domain Eukaryota; kingdom Metazoa; phylum Chordata; class Mammalia; order Chiroptera; family Vespertilionidae; genus Cnephaeus; species Cnephaeus nilssonii. Next base: position 31,621,238 of record NC_137071.1, read on the forward strand.
TGCTTGACCCCCTCTCTTTTTTTAGTAGATAACAAGAATCTCTGGATTGATGAAGGAGATGACAGCAACAAAATAGGTAAACCTTTCTTGCACAAGAGCTAGACTACAAATAAAACTGAAGTGGGGAATATACACTCAGAATTATCAACTAAGCTCCAGCTGAGGAGGAGACATATCAAGGAAGGACAGAAAACACCTGGAGAGCAGTAGGAAGGGCGAGGTCATGACAGGGGCTGACCCAGCATCCAGGGTCAGCAGGGCAAGGGTGAGGAGGGAGCTCTGGGCTACAGTAGGGTCTTTTCCCTCAGACAATTGAAGCCTGGAACCCAGGATGGGCTCCACAGTTGTGAGCACCAGAGTGGAAATCAGAAGCCCGCATAACATCCAGCTGTGAAAGGCAGCAGGGCAGTTGGCCACTGCTGAGTCTGGAGCCCACAGACTAGAGCCATTCAGAGAGAAAGCCTCAGTTGCTGTTTTTGGTGTTTTTTTTAACCCAGAGCACAAGAGTTTTCATTTGCAGCTACTCACTGGAGACTTTGGTGCAGGGAGGGCAGTGTGGACTGGAGGTGCCTAAGTAGAGGCTGTGGTGGGAAGCATTGTGGGGAGAAATGGAAAAGCAGTAGCCAGGAGGTCTGCATTTGCTATTACACCCCTATACCAAAACAGCCATTTTCCGTGAAAGGAGTTAGCCACTCCTAGAAACCATAGCTCAAGGGAAAGAAAAAAAAAAAAAACAACCTTAGGGAATACAGCCCTCCATACTATCAGGAGCACTGCCTGACATGCCCTGCATTTTGATCTTCTCAGAGGAGACAATAGAAGCCAAGCCTATGGATTTTAACACTGTCAGGGAGCTTCCGTGACTGGATTGAAGGAGGGACTGTATGCCACACTATTTTTGTAATCTGACTGGTGCTTTTCCAGCAAGGGAGAGTTTATAGAAACTCCAGGTTTCCAGATGATATATAAAGATCTCTCTGCCTAGCCAAGGGAAGAGTAATATTTTTTGGGCACTCACATAGGAGGAGCTCTGGGATAAGGAAACACATAGACTACATTCCCTGAAATTTGAACAGCACATCCCCTTCACGGGAGACCCAGTGGTCTAGATTCCTCCTTCCATCTAAATCCCTTTAGAATCTGATTTTTGAGTGATTAAGATTGACAGCTGGCTAGCAGGCAAAGGTGGACAGAGGCAGAACCAGGGAACCTTGGGAAGTTTGCTGACCCATCCCTGGGCCCCATGCTGCTAACAAACCTGCTTTAGAGAACAGATTGGCCCCTCCTGCTGGCAGCCAACTCCTGAGACAGACACAAACTGTGGATCACTTGGAGCTTCAAGCAGGTTGCTGAAAGCCAAAGGAGGACAGTTACTGAAACAAACACCACTTAAATTTTTTTTTCATTTTTCTATTCTTTTTTTTTTTCATTTTTTCTATTCCCTTTCTTTTGTCCTTTTTTAATTTATTTTTTATCAATATGCTTTATTGATTTGTTGTTATTTTAGTCTCTATTGTTGGTTCATATACCTAATTTTCCTCTTCGCTTTTCCTACCCATTTTTTCTCTTTTCATTTTCTCCTGCTTTCTCATCTGTTTTTCCTTTTCCTATTTTGGTTCTACTTCCTTTCTCTTGTACTTTTCTTTTCAACAATTTCTTTTTTTCCTCCTTTATTTTGTACAAATTTCCTTCCCCTGTTCCCCTAATTCTTTTTTATTATTTATTTTGTGGCTGTATCAAAGTTTACTTACTTACTTACTTACTTACTTACTTACTTATTATCTAAAGTTTCACATATGTGTCCTTTTTCCACAATTAACCAGTCCCCCATCCCTTCCCAGCCAGGGCAACCCCCACCGCCCCAGTGTCTGTATCAATTGGTTATGCTAATATGCATGCATAAAAGTACTTTGGTTGCTCTCTAACCCCCTCTCCCCTACCATTTGTTTCTAGATCAGTCTATTCTTGTTCATCAAATTATGTTGATCATTATATCCCACATATGAGTGAGATCATGTGATATTTACCTTTCTCCAACTGGCTTATTTCATTTAGCATAATGCTCTCCAGTTCCATCCATGCTGTTGCAAATGATTAAAGTTCCTTCTTTTTAATAGCTGCATAGTATTCCATTATGTAGATGTACCACAGTTTTTTTAATCCACTCATCTGCTGATGGGCACTAAGGCTGTTTCCAAATCTTAGCTATGGTAAATTTTGCTGCTATGAACATAGGGGTGCATATATCCTTTCTGATTGGTGTTTCTGTTTTCTTGGGATATAGTCCTAGAAGTGGGATTACTTGGTGAAATGGGTGTTCCATTTTTAACTTTTTCAGGAAACTCCATACTGTACCAGTGGCTGCACCAGTCTGCATTCCCACCAGCAGTGAAGGAGGGTTCCTTTTTCTCCACATCCTCACCAGAACTTGTACTTTGTTGATGATAGCCATTCTGACAGGTATGAGATGGTATCTCATTGTTGTTTTGATTTGCATATCTCAGATGATTAGTGACTTTGAGCATGTTTTCATATATCTCTGGGCCTTCTGTATGTCCTCTTTCAAAAATCGTTTATCTTCTTTTTGTTAAATTGTATGTTTTCTCTGTAAATTTCAGAGATTAAACCCTTATTTGAAATAGCATTGGCAAATATGTTCTCCCATGAAGTGGGCTTTCTTGTTGTTTTGTTGATGGTTTCTTTTGCTGTGCAGAAGCTTTTTATTTTTATGTAGTCCCATTTGTTTATTTTCTCCTTAGTCTCTATTGCCCTAGGGGCTGTATCTGTAAAGATATTGCTATGACATATGTCTGATATTGTGCTGCCTATGGAGTCTTGTAGAATTTTTATGGTTTCCCGTCTTACATTCAAGTCCTGTAGCCATTTTGAGTTTGTTTTTGTGTATGGTGTAATTTGGTGGTCCAGTTTCATTTTTTGCATGTATGTGTCCAAATTTCCCAACACATTTATCAAAGACACTGTTTTGATTCCATCTTATGCACTTGCCTCCTTTTTCAAATATTAATTGAGCATAATGGTTTGGTCGATTTCTGGGTTCTCTGTTCTGTTACATTGGTATATATGTCTGTTCCTCTGCCACTACAAGGCAGTTTTGAAAATCATGGCTTGGTAATATATCTTGATATCTTGTAACGTGATCCCTACAATTTTGTGCTTCTTTCTCAGGATTGTTGTGGCTATTCGGGGTCTTTTTTTATTCCAGATGAATTTCTGCAGAGTTTGTTCTAGATCTTTGAAATACAGAATTGGTATTTTAATGGGGATTGCATTGAATCTGTAGATTGCTTTTGGTAGTATGGACATTTTATTCATGTTGATTATACCAATCCATGAACATGGTATGTTCTTCCATTTGTTTATGTCTTCCTCTATCTCTTTTTTCAATGTCCTGAAGTTTTCTGAGTACAGGTCTTCTACTTCCTTAGTTAAGTTTATTCCTAGGAATCTTAATTTTTTTTGTTGCAATGGTAAATGGGATTATTTGGTGTGTTTTTTTTTTCGTTTCTTTTTCTGTGAGTTCATTGCTGGTGTATAAAAAGGCTATAGATTTATGGGTGTTAATTTTGTATCCTGCTACATTGCCAAATTCATTTATTAGGTCTAGTAGTTTATTGATGGAGTCTTTGGGGTTTTCTATGCATAGTATCATGTCATCTGTGAATGAGGAGAGTTTTACTTTGTCTTTTCCAATTTTTGATGCCTTTTATTTCTTCTTCTTGTCTGATTGCTATGACTAGCACTTCCAATACTATATTGAACAGCAGTGGTGAAAGTGGGAACACTTGTCTTGTTCTTGTTCTTAGGGGAAATGAGTTTAGTTTTTGTCCATTGAGTATGATGTTGGCTGTAGGTTTGTCATATAGGGCTTTTATTATTTTGAGGTATGATCCTTCTATTCCCACTTTGCTGAGAGTTTTTATCAAGAAAGGGTGTTGGATTTTTTCAAATGCCTTTTCTGCATCAATTGAAATGATTATGTGATTTTTGTCTTTCAATATGTTTATGTGATGTATCACATTATTTGATTTGCGGATATTGTACCATCCTTGCATCCCCAGAATAAATCCCACTTGGTCATGGTATATGATCTCTCTAATGCAATTCTGAATTTGATTTGCTAGAATTTTATTGAGAATTTTTGCATCTATGTTTATCAAGGATATTGGCCTGTAGTTCTCTTTTTTTGTTGTTCTTGTGTCTTTGTCTGGTTTTGGGATTAGGGTAATGCTGACTTCATAGCAAGAGCTTGGAAGTGTGCCTTTTGCTTGAATTTTTTGGAACAGTCTAAGGAGGATAGGTATTAGTTCTTCTTATAATGCTTAGTAGAACTCCCCTGTAAATCCGACCAGACCAGGACTTTTGTTTGGTGGAAAATTTTTGATCGCTGATTCAATTTCTTCAGTAGTTATCGGCCTATTCAGGTTTTTTTTATTCATCTTGATTGAGTCTTGGGAGCTTGTATTTTTCTAAGAATATGTCCATTTCATCTAGGTTTTCCATTTTTTGGAATAGAGTTGTTCATAGTATTTTTTCATAATTTTTTGTATTTCGGCAGGGTCTGTTGTTATTTCACCTCTTTCATTTCTGATTTTGTTTATTTGGGTCCTCTCTCTTTGCTTCTTGGTGAGCCTGGATAGAGGTTAATCAATCTTGTTTATCCTTTCAAAGAACCAGCTCTTGGTTTTGTTGATCTTATGTTTTGTTTTGTCTCTATGTCATTTATCTCTGCTCTGATCTTTATCATTTCCTTCCTTCTGCTTATGCTGGGCTTTTCTTGTTGCTCTCTTTTTAACTTTTTGAGTTGTATGGTTAGATAATTCATTACCATTGTTTCTTGTTTTTTAAGATAGGCCTGTAGAGCTATGAACTTCCCACTGAAGACTGCTTTCACTGTGTCCCATAGATTTTGGATTGCTGTGTTTTCATTGTCATTTGTTGTCATGATGCTTTATTTCTTCTTTGATCTTTTTGGTAACCCAATCATTGTTTAATAGCATGTTATTTAGCCTCCAGGTATTTGATTACTTGTTATTGTTTTTATTGTGGTTGATTTCTACTGTCATGCCATTGTGATCTGAGAAGATGCTTGATATTATTTCTATCTTCTTGAATATGAAGAGACTTTGCCTGTGTCCTAATATGTGGTCTATCTTTGAGAATGACCCATGTGCACTTGAGAAGAATGTATATTCTGTGGCTTTGGGGTGAAATGTTCTGAAGAGATCAATTAATTCCATCTGATCTAGTGAGTCATTTAGGATTGCTGTTTCTTTGCTGATTTTTTGTTTAGAGGATTTGTCCAGTGGTGATAGTGGGGTATTAAAGTCCTCTTCTATGATTGTATTGCTGTCAATCTCTCCCTTGATATCCTGAAGAATTTTTTTTTTAATGTATTTGGGTGCTCATGTATTGGGTGCATATATATTTACCAGAATTATATCTTCTAGTAGAATTGAACCCTTTAGTATTATCTATGGCCTTCCCTATCTCTTGTTATGACCTTCACTTTGCGGTCTAATTTTTCAGATGTAAGTATTGCTACTCCAGCTTTTCTTTCCTTTCCATTCACATGAAAAATGTTTTCCATCCCTTCACCTTCAGTCTGTGTGAGTCCTTTGTTCTGAGGTGGGTTTCTGTAGACAGCAGATATATGGGTCATGTTTTCTTATCCACTCAGCTACCCTATGTCTTTTGATTAGGGCATTTAATCCATTTACATTTAAAGTTATTATTGATAGGTACTTGTTTGTCACCATTTTTATTCTTTACCCCTGTGTTCCTTCTTCCATTCCTATTTCTTCCTTTTACAGCAGACCCTTTAGCATTTCTTGTATTGATGGTTTGTAGGTAATAAACATCCTTAGACCTTTTTTGTCTCTGAAGCTCTTGATTTCACCCTCAATTTTGATTGATAGCTTTCCTGGGTACAGTATTCTTGGATTCAGACCCTTCCTTCACATGACTTTGTATATTTCATTCCATTCCCTTCTGGCCTGATGTGTTTTTGTTCAGAAATCAGTCGCTAGTCTTTTGGGGTATCCTCTGTAGGTAAATTTCTGTCTCTCCCTGGCAGCCTTTAAGATGCTTACTTTGTCGTTGGTATTTGCCAATTCAATTATTATGTGTCTTGGTGTCAGTCTTTTGGGGTTCATCTTGTTTGTGACTCTGTGAGCTTCTTGGACTTGTGTGACTTTTTTTCCCCCTGTATCACAGAAGTTCTCTGTCATTATTTCTTCAAATAGATTTTCTATTCCTAGATCAGTTTCCTCTCCTTCTTGCACCCCTATTATGTGGATGTTGTTTCGTTTCCTGTTGTCCTAAAGTTCCTTTAAGCTCTCCTCCTGTTTTTTAAGGGTTTTTTTCCTAGATGCTGCTCTGCTTGGGTATTTTTTCCTACCTTGTCTTCTAGCTCACTGATGCGGTCCTCCACCTCTCCTAGTCTAACATTGATGCTTTCTATTGAGTTCTTATTGCAGCAATGTCATTTTTTATTTCTTCTTGGTTCTTCTTCATTTCCTCTTGGTTCTTTCACATATTATGGAATTTGTCTTCTATCCTTTTCAGCATCCTTATGATCATGTCTATGAATTCTTTCTCTGACATTGTGCTTGCCTCCATTTCATTTACTTCATTTTCTGGTGATGTCTCCTTTTCTTTTGTATGTGGGCTATTTCTTTGTCTCTCCATGATCGCTCCTCTCTGGATGTCTGGTTATGTAGCTCTCTCTCTCTACTGCTTTGACTAAAAGGCACAAAATACACCACAACAATACACAGCACACAGGGCACCAAACACAAATGTATTCTCAATACTTATATCTCCAAATAAAGGTGACCACCAGAAAAAAAGGGAGTTAGGGGATAGAAAAGAGTGCAAAAATGATATTGAGAAAAGAAAAAAATTAAGAGTAAAAAGAAAGAGAAGAAAAAAGAAGGGGGGAAATATATATATATGGGGAGAAAGCTCCAATAAAACAATAAATAATCCAAAAAATGCAAACAACGAACACCCAGAGATGAACGCAAACTACAAATAATAACTAATCTAAAATATGTAAACTACTAACCCTCAAACAGCAAACATACAAATGAATCTGAGGAAGCAGAGCTTATTTCCAGAAGGTAAGGTCAAGGAATTGAATAAATGAGGAAATAGCCACTATTTAGTATAGAGGAGGTAGGAAGTGAATGAGTGTATAAGAAGAAAAGTTAAAAAAAAAACACCTAAATACAAAAAAAGAGGAAAATATATATATACACACATATAAGTTATATAATATATATATATATTCCCCTTCTTTAATAAATCTATCTATGTATTTGTTTACGATTGGAAAAGGAGAATAGAGAGTAGCTAGGCCTGCGTTTGTGATTTTAATCAGTTAAGCTATTAGTAGAAGAAGAGAGCAAGCAAGGAAAGGAATAACAGAAGCAAAAAAAAAACAGCAACAAAAACAAACAACAAAAGAAAAAAGAACAGAAAAACAAATACAAACAAGCTATAAAAACCAAAATAATCAACAATCAAACATTAACAAGACAGAAAGAAACAAAAAGGCAAATAATTTTAAAAAAGAAAAGAAAGAAAAAATACACAAAAGAGAAGTAAAAGAAAATCAGGATTGCGAAGAGAAAAGTGTGTATGGTCTTGGAGAAGTGGAGCAGAAATTAGATATATGAGTAAGATCAATTTTTAACAGGGAGTAAAAAGATAGAGAAAAACTAAAGCAGGAACAGGGTAAGAGAAGGAGGGCAAAAAGGGAACGTGAGGAAGAGTGGTGGTATAAAGGAAAAATTGAGATAGAGTAAAATAATGCTACAGGAAAAATAAAAATAGAATGTAGAACACTAATCCCAAAATAAAATAAAATAGAGAAAAAATAAAACTTAAAAAAGGTAAAATAATAGTAGTAATAATAGTAATTAAAAACAAAAATATAATAAAAAGAGGTAAAATCAGTTGAGAAAAAAGAAAATTAGTTTCTCAAGTAAAAGATAAAAAATAAAAATGTGAAGTAGTGAAGGTCATTCACTTCCTCTACTGTTCTGTTTGGCAAGTCTCTTTCCTGACAGGTAGACAGCCCAGTATTGGAGTTCCCCGTGCTCCACAGCTCCTCTGCCTCATAAGCTACAATCTTTTTTTTTTCAAGCAGTTGGGAGCTCTTTTAGATGCATTCACACAAAAGTCAATTTATGATACAACCCCTGGTTGGCAGTGTTTCTGTATCGATACCCAGGGCTAAAAGGCTCCTCCCCTTCCCAGAGTTTAGATGGCTTTCCCTGATGCACTTAATGCTGGGTTAGAGGGATGGACTGCCCTAGAACTGGCTTTCTGTTCATTTCTCCGCACTCTGTTTTCCATGTTCCACAAAAAACAGCTTTCCCCTGCAGTCTCGGCAAGTGTTTTTTAATTGGTAGATCCTATATACTGGGCTTAGTAATCAGATGCAAGGATTTAAAAAAGAAAAAGAAAGGAAAAAAACCACACACACACAAGCGCCACAGGATGCAAGCAGACTCGCGTCTTCCCCTGGCATTCCACAGCTGGTGCGCTGCAAGAACTACAGACTGCCCTCTTGTGCCCAGCCCTGCTGTGGGTTAATTTCTATAGTCTCCTTCTGCCCAAAGCCCTGTGGACCCCCTTCCTCATTCGAGGGCTACACTTACCCCAACAGCGTGTATTTTGTGGGGCGCAATCTTCTTTTGAGATTCTAATCCCTGCTATGCGCATTTCACACACATTTCAGGTGCTTTTTTCCCTTCAGCCTGGACCCCAGATCTCACCTCTCCCTAGGTGATAGCTGACCTTTCCATCCACGTATTTCTCACCAGCTGTGTTCAATTCATTAATTCTGGGTGGATATTAATTGATTCAGCTGTTCCTTCTCTCTGCTCTGTGAGAAGGCTCAGGGGTCATCCGCATACTCATGCCTCTTTGTCTCCTCCTGGACAGACTTTCTAGGCGTCCACAGTCGAAGAGGCTGGAGTATTGGTATTCCTGGGTTCGCAGCTGAGGTAGCTGGTTTCTGGTGTTTGTGGTTGTTGGGTCCCAGGAGGTATCCGAGGGTCTCCCCGGTTGAAGTTAAGGCTGGGATACATATCACTGCCACTCTCCCCTTCAAGATAGCACAGTCTTTGTGCATAGCCGGCCACTCCAGTAGAAATTTTAGCAGCAGTAGAGGCTGCCCAGCCAGGGGAGCCTGGTCTGGCAGTCCCCAGAAATTCCTTGGAATATAGCTATTCCTCACTCACAAATAAATCCACTCACTCTCCTTTTGTTCTCTCATGCACACACTATCTTGCAGCCTGACTACCTGTTGGCAGCCATCTTAGAATCCCCTACCCCTAATTCTTTATTCTTAATTTCTTTATTATAGTTCTGCCCCTACATATTTCTCCCCCCTTCTTTTGTGCACTTTTTGTTTTGTTGTTTTTGCCTTGTATTTTTTCTTTCTTTCTGTTTTTCTATCATTCTTGCTCTCTTTCCTATTTCTCGCTTCTCTGGTGATTGCTTTTGTTGTTTCTGTAGGGGTCTTGTGTATGTTTTTGTTTTGTTTCTTTTGTTCTGTATTTTGTTGTGTTGTGCTTTGTTCTGTTTTGTCAACATCTCAACAACACCTTTCATGATGTATTTTGGAGTGAACCACATAGTCAGCCAACTGAGAAGAGATTCCATCCACAAATGGGACAACAACATTCAAGACCTAATTTTGATAAGATAATACAAATAACTCAAATTAGGGGCTTTCCTAGAGCACCAAGATCAGGAGATTTAAGAGACTGTACTACTGGGTCCTATAAAATACCTGCTACATAAGACCATCCCACAAAGGTTCGGAGTCATAGCAGTTTGATCTAATACATAGAAACAAAAACAAATGATAGAAAAATGGGGAGACAAGAAAATAACACCCAAATAAAAGAAAAGAAAGAATCACCAGAAAAAGAACTAAATGAAATGGAGACTAGCAATTGGTCAGATAAAGAATTAAAGGTAATGGTAATTAAAGGGTGCTCAAGCAATTCAGTGGGATTTACAAGTAACTTAATGAAAATTATAAGGGACATAATGAGAGCTACACCAACATGCAAAAAAGCTTGAAACAATAAATAAGAATCAATCAGAAATGAAGAATGACATAGCTGAAATAAAGAACACCCTGGAAGTATTCAGCAGTATACTAGAAGAAGCTGAGGACTGAACCAGAGAATTAGAAGACAAGGTAGAAAAACACACACATTCAGAGCCACAAATGGAAAAAAAAAAATTAAAAATCAGGAGAAGAGTCTAAAAGATATTTATGACAACATGAAACATAATATTTGCATCATAGTTTCCAGAAGGAGAATAATCCAATCAAGGAATAGAAAACCTGTTCAAACAAATAATGTCAGAAAATTTACCTAAGATGGTAAGGAAAAAGTCACTCAAGTTCAGGAAAAACAGAGTCCCAAACAAAATGAATGCTAAAAGACCCACACTTAGCACATCAAAATTAAGATGGCAAACATTAAAGATAAAGAAAAATATTAAAGTCTGCAAGAGAGAGACAAAAAATTATCTACCAGAGAGCTCCAGTTACACTGTAAGGTGATTTCTCAATAGAAACATTTCAGGACAGAAGGGAGGGGCATGAATTATATAAAGTAATGAAAACCATGGGACTAAAATCAAGACTCATCTACCCAGCAAAGCTATCAATAAAAAAAATCGAAGGTGAAATAAACAGCTTCACAGACAAAAAAAGGCTAAAAGAGTTTATTGCCAATAAACAAACACAACAAGAAATGCTAAAGGGACTGGTGTAGGAATAATAGAGAGAAAGAGAAGAAAACAGACATAAAGAATAAGAATGACAATAAATAAGTACCAATCAATAATAATCTTAAATTAAAATGGATTAAATTTTCCAAGTTAATGACATAGGGTATGTGAATGGATAAGAAAACATGACTCATATATATGATATCTACAAGAGATCCACCTCAGAACAAAGGACTCACAGAGAATGAAAGTGAAGGAATGGAAAAATATTTTCCAGGCAAATGGAAATGAAAAGCAAAGTGGAGTAGCAATATTTATATATGGCACTATATTCTTCAAAGTGAAGACCATAGCAATAGACAATAAAGGCCACTTCATAATACTAAAGGGATTGATACAACAATAGGATATAACTCTGGTGAACATATATTCACCCAATAGAGCAAAATCCAAATATATTTTAAAAAATACTTTTGGAGGAATGTACGGGAGAGATGGATAAGCAATACAATCCATCACACTGACATCACTGGATAGATCTTCTAGAATAAAAATAAACAAGAAAACAGAGATCCTAAATGACACACTAGATCAGATGGAATTAATTAACTTTAAATAACATTTCACCCAAAGTTAGAGAATATACATTCTTTGCAAGTGCACATGGGTCATTCTCAAAGACAGACCACATGCTAGGACACAAACTAAGTCTACAACTTCAAGAAGATTGAAATTATATCAAACACCATCTCAGATCACAATGGCATGAAATCAGAAATCAACTACAGTAAAAACACTAAAAAAATTCAAACAAATGGAGGCTAAGTCACATTTATTAAAAATGAATGGGTTAATAATGAGATTAAGAAAGAAAAAAAAACTTCCTGGAAAAAATGAAAATAAGAACAAAAGAACCCAAAATCTATGGGACACAGTGAAAGCAGTCCTGAGAGAGAATTGCATAGCATTACATCCTTAGCTTAAAAAAAAGAAATAAAAGAAAACTTTAATAAACTATCTAACTAAACAACTTAAATAATTAGGAAAAAAAGAAAAAAGAAAAATCCAGAGGAATGGAGGAAGAGAAAAAATGGTGGCCGAATAGGCAGATGTGTCCCAAGCCTTATGCTAGAGTAGATAGAAGGAGCATTTAAATTGAATATCGTCCAAGAGGAATTGATGAAGTAGACACAGCTGGTGAGACAATTTGTAGCCGGGAAAGGCAGAGGATGCCTGGATAATGGTAGCATTGGGGATCTGGGCTGGTGAGAGTCACAAAACCACTGAGCCAAGAAGAGGATCAGAAGGAAGCTGCATGGCACCAAGTCCGCATCCCTTGGGGACAGGCATAACATCCAACTGCGGAAAGGAAATCCACAGGGATACTGGAGGCCAGGGATTCTAGATCTAAGTCCACAGCCACAAGAGGCTGAGCCCAGAAGGGTGGCCTGAAGAATTGCCTAAGCCATGCAGTGCTGGGGGGAGAGAAACTAGCAGTTGACCAGTTGTTTTGCCTGTGTAGTCTTTGCTTTTATTCTCTAAACCCAGTTCATAGGACCTTTCAAATACAAACACTCACCTGTGGCTGAGGTGCAGGTGGAGGTGCAGACATGTGGAGTCCGGGGAGAGAAAATGGAGGATAGTGGGTTGGGGAGAGGTAACCAGGAGTCAGGCAATAAGACATTCCTGACCCTCCAGGCCTAAGCAACCATTTGTCTCCTGAAGAGCCAGCCTCTCTCAACAGACTTAAGACAGCTAATACAGCCACACCCAGACTACACCCTGAGCAGTACAAAGAACAGAAAAAAAAAATTGAATAGCCCCATAGAGCCCTGAGGGACTGGGTTGAAGAGAGGCCTTTCAGTCCCAGAAAGCAATATAGAACCCTCCCTACATATAGCCCTGTCAGAGACAGCTACTTGAGAGATTAAGAATGACAGAGGCAGACAGGCTAATTGAGCAGATTGGTCCTGCCTGCTTGCAATCAAGGCTGTGAATATAGACACAAACAGAGGAGCAGTGAATCGCTTGGAACTTCAACATGGTGCTGACTACCTAACAGAAAACTGACAATTGGCAGACAGAAGAGAAGAGGGATCTTAAACCAGCCCCCATGGGGCACTAAAACTTGGCTGAAGTGAACGATATTTAACTTATTTTATTTTATTTATTTATCTTTTATTTAAAACCTTTTTCTGTATTTTCTTTATTTTTTATTTTTTCCGCATTATTTTTTCTTCATTCTATTGTTATTTTATTTTATCTTATTTTTTTATTTTTAAACTAGAAGCCAAATGCACAAAGATTCGTGCCAGAATAGGTCTTCCTTTCCCTGGCTGCCAGCACTGCCTTTGCTCTGGTCCACAGCCATCTTTCCACCTTCCTACACTGCTCAGAGGCCTGGAGCAGCCATATATGCAAATTAACCCAACATCTTTGTTGGGTTAATTTGCATACTCACTCATGATTGGTTTGTGGGTGTCACGAAGGTATGGTCGATTAACATGTTACTCTTTTATTAGGTAGATTCTGCCCCCTTCCCCTTTTTCCTGGGTGATTGTTCTTTGAATTTTTTGGTTTATCTGTTTGTTCTGTGGTGATTCTTCCCCATATATTTTTTCCTTCCTATTTCTTCTTTTTCCTTCCTCTCTTGTGCTTTTTCTTTTCTCAAGATCATTTTGGCTCTTTTCTCTCTCCTTATTTGTTTTTTCTCTGGTGGTCACTTTTATTGAGATAATTGGTGTGAGTACATTCATGTTTTGTTCCCTTTGTGTTGTGTCTTGTTGAATTGTATTTTGTGCTGTTCAGTCAATGTGGTAGAGAGCAAGCCACATAACCAGACACCCCCCAGAGGAGATTCTATCCATGAATGGGACAATAACCCTCAAGACAAAACTGCACCAAGAGAACACAAATATTCCAACTCGGGGGCATCCCTAGATTACCCAGCACAGAAGAACAGAGAGCTTGCACCACTGGGTCCCACAAAACATCTACTATAGAAGACACACTCAAAAAATCTGGGTGGCATAGCAGTTTGATCTAATACTTAGAAAAGTCAATAAGGAACACCAAAAATGGAGAGAGAAAAATCAACCCCCATGGTAAAGAAAAGGAGGAATCACCAGTAAAGGAAATAAACAAAATGGAGGCAAGCAATATATCAGAGAAAAAATTCAGAGCAATGGTTCTATGGATGCTGAAAATGATGGAAGACAAATTCAACATGTGTAAGAATCAATAGGAAATGAAGAATGACATAGCTGCAATAAAGGACACAATGGAGAGTTTCAACAGTAACAAAGAAGAAGCTGAGGACTGCATCAGTGAGTTAGAAGGCAAGGTAGAAAAAACACCCAAGTACAAGAGCAACTGGAAAGAAAACTTAAAAAGCAAGAGGAGAGCCTAAGGGAGATTTGGGACAACACAAAACAAAACAACTCCGCATAATAGGAGTGCCAGGAGAAGAATCAGAGTGAGGAATAGAAAAACTGTTTACAGAAATACAGAAAATTTCCCTAATGTTGGGAAGAAAAAAAGCCACACAAGTTCAAGAAGCACAAAGAGTCCCAAACAAGATTAACCCAAAAGACTGACACCAAGACACATCATAATTAAATTGGCAAAAACCAACAATAAAGTAAGAATATTAAAGGCTGCCAAAGAAAGACAGAAAGTTAACTAGGAGGCATATCCCATTAGACTATCAAATGGTTTCTCAACAGAAACACATCAGGCCAGAAGGGAATGGAATGAAGTATACAAAGTGATACAAAGCAAGAAACTGAATCCAAGAATACTCTATACAACAAGGTTATCATTTAAAATTGAAGATGAAATCAGGAACTTCACAGAGAAAAAAAATGGCTAAGGGAGTTTATTACTACCAAACTAGCAATGCAAGAAATGCATTTTACAGCTAAAGGGAATGCTGTAAAAAGAAGAAATAGAAAGGAAAGAAGGAACATAGGCTTAAAGAATAAAAAATCTACAAACAAGTACCTTTCAATAATAACATTAAATGTTCCAAGCAAAAGACATAGATTGGCAGAATGGGTAAGAAAACATGACCCATATATTTTCTGTATACAAGAGACCAACCTCAGCACAAATGAATCACACAGACTGATAGTGAAGGGATGAAAATTTTTTTTCAGGCAAATAGAATTTTGAAAAAAAGCTGTCATAGCAATACTTATATCTGACAAAATTGACCACAAAGTGAAGACCATAACAAGAGATAAGGGGGACCACTTCAAAATACTAAAGGTAGCAATACAACAAGAGGTTATAACTCTGGTATACATATATGCACCCAAAACAGGAGCACACAAATATTAGTACATTAAAAAAAATCTGGTAGCTATCAAGGGAGAGATCAACAGCAATACAATCATAGTAGGGAAATTTAATACGCCATTGACACCACCGGATAAAGCTGATAAACAAAAAATCAGCAAAGAAACATCAATCTTAAATGGCTCACTAGATCAGATGGACTTAATTGACAACTTCAGAACATTTCACCCCAAAACTCCAGAATATAAATTCTTTTCAGGTGCACACAGGACATTTTCAAAGAGGACTACATATTGGGACACAGGCAAATTCTCTTCAAATTTAAGAAGATAGAAATCATATCAAGCATCTTATCGGATCACAATGGCATAAAATTAAAACTTAACTATAATTAAAACAATGGGAAAAATAAAGCAATTGGAGGCTAAATGGCATGCTATTAAACAATAATTGGGTTACCACAGAGATCAAAGAAGAAATAAAAAGCATCCTGGTAACAAATGACAATGAAAACACAACAATCCAAAATCTAAGGGACACAGTGAAAGCAGTCTTGGGAGGGAAGTTCATAGCAGTACAGGTCTACCAGAAAACAAACAAACAAACAAAAAACAACAACAACAGGTAATATATTATCTAACCCTACATCTTAAAGAATTAGAAAGAAAGCAACAAGAAAAGCCCAGAGTAAGCAGAAGGAAGGAAATAATAAAGATCAGAGCAGAAATAAATGACATAGAGACAAAAAAAATACAAAAAATCAATGAAACAAAGAGCTAGTTCTTTGAAAGTATAAACAAGGTCGATGAACCTTTAGAAAGGCTCATTAAGAAAAAAAGAGAGAGGACCCACAAAACAACATCAGAAATGAAGGAGTTGAAGTTCGAACCAACCCCACCAGACATATAAAGGATTATAAAAAAATATTACGAACAACTCTACTTCAACAAACAGGACAACATAGACAAAATGTACATATTCCTAGAAAAATACAACCTTCCAAAATTCAATCAGGAATAATAAAAAAACCTGAGTAGGCTGATAACTACTTATGAAATTAAACCAATAATCAAAAAACTTCAAGCAAAAAATAGCCCTAGACTGGATGGCTTCAAAGGGGTGTTTTACAAAACATTCAAAGAAAAACTAAAACTTATCTTTCTCAGACTATTCCAAAATATTCAAGAAGAAGGCACACCCTCAAACTCTTTCTACAAAGCCAGCATTACCCTCATCATAAAACAGATAAAGACACTACACAGAAAGAGAATTACAGGCAATGTCCCAGATGAACATAGATGCTAAAATCCTCAAAAAATTCTAGCAAATCAGGTCCAGCATTACATTAGAAAGATCATACACCATGACCAAGTGGGATTTATTCCAAGGATGTAAGGATGGTACAATATATGTAAACCAATAAACGTGATACATCACATAAACAAATTGAGAGATAAAATTCACATAATAATATCAATTGATGCAGAAAAATCATTTCACAAAAGCCAACATCCTTTCATGACAAAAACTCTCAGTAAAGTGGGAATAGAGGGATCACACCTCAACATAATAAAATCCTTATATGACAAACCTACAACCAATATCATACTCAATGGCAAAAACTAAAACCATTTTCCCTAAGAACAGGAACAAGACAGGGATGCCCACTCTCACCGCTCCTGTTTGACATAGTACTAGAAGTGCTAGCCATAGTGATCAGGAAAAAAAAGAAGAAATAAAAGGCATCCAAATTGGAAAAGAAGTAAAACTGTCCTTATTCACAGATGACATCATATAGTACGAAGAAAACCCTAAATCCTCCATCAAAGATCTACTAGATTTATTAAATGAATTCAACAATGTAGCAGGATACAAAATTAACACACACACACACACACACACACACACACACACACATATATATATATATATATATATATAGCTTTTTTATACACCAATAATGAACTCACAGAAAGAGAAACTAAAAAAGCAATCCCCTTTACAATTGCAACAAATAATAGATACCTAGATATAAATTTAACAAAGTGGGTAAAAGACCCGTACTCAGAAAACTACAGGACATTGAAAAAGAGATAGAGGAAGCCAAACAAATGGAAGAATATACTGTGTTCATGGATTGGTAGAATCAACATCATTAAAATGTCCATACTACCCAAAGCAATCTATAAATTCAATGCAATCCCCACTAAATTGCCAACAACATATTTCACAGACCTAGAACAAACTCTACAAACATTCATTTGGAATAGATTTGGAATAGATTTAAAAAAAAACAAAACAAAACACCAAATACCTGTAGCACCCTTGAGAAAGGAAAAGAAAGTTGGAGGGGTCACAATACCAGATATCAAGCTATATGACAAAGCCACTGTTCTTCAAACTGCCTTGTACTGGCACAATAACAGAAATATAGACCAATGGAACAGAACAGAGAATCTAGAAATGGACCCAAGCCATTATGCTCAATTAATATTTGACAAAGGAGGCAAGAGCATACAATGGAGTCAAGACACTCTCTTCAATAAATGGTGTTGGCAAAACTGCACAGATACATGCAAAAAAATGATACTAGACCACTAAATTTCAGCATACACAAAAAATAAACTCAAAATGAATAAAGGACTTAAACGTAAGATGGAAAACCATTAAAATTGTACAAGACTCCATAGACAGCAAAATAGGAGACATATGTCATAGCAATATCTTTACCTATACAACTCCTAGGAGTGTGGAAACTGAGGAGAAAATAAACAAATAGGACTACATCAAAATAAAAAGCTTCTGCACAGCAAAAGTAACCATCAACAAAATAACAAGAAAGCCCACTGCGTGGGAGAACATATTTGCCAATGTTATCTCCCATAAGGGTTTAATCTCCAAAATTTATAGGGCACTAATACATCTTAATAAAAGGAAAATAAACAATCCAATAAAAAATGGGCAAAGGAACTAAATAGACACTTTTTGAAAGAAGACATACAGAAGGCCAAGAGACATATGAAAACATGCTCAAAGTCACTAATCATCGGAGATATGCAAATCAAAATGACAATGAGGTACCATCTCACATCTGTCAGAATGGCTAGCATCAAAAAATCAACAAACAAAAAGTGCTGCAAACATGTGGTGAAAAAAGAACCCTCATGAACTGCTGGTGGGAATGCAGATTGATGCAGTCACTGTGGAAAAAAGTATGGAGTTTACTCAAATAATTAATAATGGAACTCCCATTTGATTCAGTAATAACACTTCTATGAATATACCCCAAGAAACCAGAAACCAATCAGAAAGGATATATGTATCCCTATGCTCAGAGCAGCACAATTTTCAATAGGTAAGATTTAGAAACAGCCTAAGTGCCAATCCTACCTAATAATAGAGTAATATGCAAATTGACCATACCTTCACTATTCCCATGATTGGCCAGCAGGTTCCGGGGGGGCGGGACTTGGGGTGGCCAGGGTGGCCAATTGGGCCAGCCAGACACTGAACTTGCTTCGCCAACGGTGGCGCGAGCTCAGCGTCTGCACCATGGCTGTGCTGCAGCACAGAAGGGGCCTCTTGGACAGCGAGCCCACATCCCGCTGCCAACCATCAAAAGCGGGGAGCTGGTTGTCCGCTCCGGCACCAGCGGACAGACACCCAGCTCCCCTGCAATCGAAAGCGAAAGCAGAGGAGCTGGGTGTCTGTCCGCTCCGGCACCAGTCCAAAAGCCTCCGCTGGAGGCTTTTGAAAGGCCTGGTGCACCAGCGGACAGACACCCAGCTACCCCGCGATCAAAAGTGAAAGCAGGGGAGCTAGGTGCCTGTCCACTCTGGCACCAGGACAAATGCCTCCACCGGAGGCTTTTGAAAGGCCTGGTGCACCAGCGGACACCCAGCTCCCCCGAGATTAAGCGGGGAGCTGTGTGTCTGCTCTAGCACCAATGGACCCTCTGCCATCAAAAGTGGGGAGCAGGCTGCCAGCAGTGTCCGCGGAGTGTGCTAGGCTTTGTGGGGCAGTGGATATAGCCTGGATGGCAGTTTAGGCCTAGGGGTCTCTACACATGCATGATTTAATCATGTACTGGGCCTCTAGTTAGTAGATAAGTGGATTAGAAAATTGCAGTACATCTACACAATGGAATACTATGCTGCTGTAAAAAAGAAGGAATTCTTACCATTTTCAATAGCATGGATGGAACTGGAGAGCATTGTGCTAAGCAAAATAAGCCAGTGGGTGAAAGATAAATGTCACATGATCTCACTCATTTGTGGAATATGATGAACCACATAAACTGATGAAGATCCAGAGACAGAGAAGTATCGATCAGACTGTCAAACCTCAGAGGGGTGGTAGGGGAGAGTGAGGGGAAGGGGGAGAGATCAACCAAAGATCTTATATGCATGCGTATAAGCATAACCAATGGACACAGACACTAGGGTAGTGAGGGCATGAGCACGGAGGTGGGAGGGGGGCAATGGGGTGATAAGAACACATATGTAATATCTTAATCAATAAAGAAAAAAAAAAGAAAAAATGATGGATGCTGATTCAGTAACTTAGTGTTGACTCAATGATTTTCTATATACCTTGTAACTAACACTGAGTTCAGCAGAATTTAATGTGTTCACTTTGATGCTAATCTTAAAATACCAATTATAAAAGTAGAACATTTTATTCTGTTAATAAAATATCCCATTTCACAGAGTAAAAAAAAAAAAACCCACAAAACTGTGGTACATCTACACAATGGAATACTACACTGCTATAAAAAAGAAAGAACTCTTAAAATTTGAAACAGCATGGATGGACCTGGAGAACATTATGCTAGGTGAAATAAGCCATTTGGAAAAAGATAAATATCACATGATCTCACTCATTTGTGGAATATAACGAACAACATAAACTGATGAACAAAAATAGATCAAGATAATGAAGCATCGAACAGACTGTCAAAACTCAGAGGTAAGACAGGTTAGTGGGAGGGGATAAGATATCAACCAAAGGACTTCTATTCATGCATATGAGCATAACCAATGGACACAGACACTAGGCGGGATGAGGGCATGTGCTGGTTGATGGGAGTAGCTGTGGAAAGGTCTGGGGGAAAGGAGACATATGTAATACTTTAAACAATAAAAAATTTAAATAAAAAATTAAAATCCTAGAGTAAGTAGAAAGAAGGAAATGATAAAAATTAGAGTGGAAATAAATGAAAGAGACAAAAAAACAGAATAGAAAAGATCACTAAAATCAAGAGTTAGTTGTTTGAAAAGATAAACAAGATTGATGACCATTTAGCCAGAGTCGTTCAGTAACAAAGAGAGAGGATCCAAATAAATAAAAAAAAAAAAAAACTCAGAATGGAAAAGTTGAAGTAAAAACTGACCCCACAGAAATTCAAATGATCCTAAAAAATACTATATTCCAAGAAGCTTGACATCCTGGTTGTAATGGAAATATGCCTAGAAAAATCCAATCTCCAAAACTAGATCAGGAAGCATCATAAAACCTGAATAGACTATTAACTACTGATGAAATTGAAGCAGTAATCAAAATCTCCAAGTAAACAAAAGCCCTGGTCTGGATTGCACCACAGGGACTTGAACTAAACATTCAAAGAACTAACACGTATCCTTCTCAAACTATTCCAAAAAGTCCAAAGGGAAGTAATACTTCCAAGCTCTTTTAATGAGGCCAGCATTACCCTGATTTCAAAACCACATAAAGATACTACAAAGATAGAGAATTACAGGCAAATATCGCTGTTGAACATAGATGCCAAAATCCTCAACAAAATATTAGAAAATCAGATCCAGCAAGATATTAAAAACACCATATACCATGACCAAGAGGGATTTATTCCAGGGATGCAAGGCTGGTACAATATTCACAAATCAATAAATAGGATATACATATACATATCCTATCTAATAAAATAGTAATATGCAAATTGACTGTACCTCCGCTACACCCACAAGCCACGCCCACCAGCCAATCAGGAATGACTATGCAAATAAACCCAACCAAGATGGCTGCAGCCACAGAGAGCAGGAGGGAGGCTTGGGTTTCCCCGGCAATGGAGGAAGCCAAGCTTTCCGCCTGACCTTGCCAACCTAGGCCTCCACTCAATGCTACAAAGTTTCAATGATAGAAGATAAATAAATCCCAACAAATATGGTGGCAGCCATGGAGCTGGAGAGAGCAGGAGGCTAGGGTAGCACCCGGCAATGGAGGAAGCCAATCTTCTGCAGCCCTGGCCAGCCTAAGCCTCCACTCCAGGCTACAAAGTTTAAATTATAGAAGATAAATAAATCCCAACAGAAATGGCTGCCACCACGGATCAAGCAGAAGGCTTGGTTCTGCTCCAGGCTACAAAGTTTCAATTGTAGAAGATAAATAAATCCCAGATACCAGGGCCTCTGCTTGGGTCGCCGGGGGGCATGGCTGGCCTGCAAACCACCACAGACCCCTCTCCCAGGCTGCCCCACACTCCAAGGGAACCCCCACCCTGATCTGGGACACACTTCAGGGCAAACAAGCTGGCCCCACCCATGCACCAGGCCTCTATCCTATCTAATAAAAGAGTAATATGCAGATTGACCATCACTCCAACACATAAGATGGCTGCCCTCATGTGGTCAAAGATCCTGCCCCCATGTGGACACAAGATGGCCACCACAAGATGACCAGAAGGGGAGGGCAATTGGGAGGGAGCAGGCCTGCAAGGGAGGGCATTTGTGGGCGATCAGGCCAGCAGAGGAGGGCAATTTGGAGGGACCAAGCCTGCAAGGGAGGGCAGTTAGGGGTGACCAGGCCGGCAGAAGAGGGAATTTGGGGGTGACCAGGCCTGCAGGGAAGGGCAGTTGGGGGGAACCAGGCCTGCAGGGGAGAGCCGTTGGGGGGGACCAGGCCTGCAGGGGCAAACAGGCTGGCAGTGGAGCAGTTAGGCATCAATCAGGCTGGCAGGCAGAAGCAGTTAGGGGCAATCAGGAAGGCAGGCAGGCAAACAGTTGGGAGCCAGCAGTCCTGGATTGTGAGAGGGATGTCCGACTGCCTGTTTAGGCCCTATCCCACTAGGATTGGGCCTCAACGGGCAGTTGGACATCCCTCGAGGGGTCCCAGATTGGAGAGGGTGCAGGCTGGTCTGAGAGACACCCCCCCATGCACAAATTTCATTCACCAGGCCTCTAATATATATATAATAGGGTAATATGCAAATAAGCCAGACTGTGGAACGACCAGTCGCTACGACGCACACTGACCAGCAGGGGGCAGATGCTCAACGTACTTTCTGCTGCCTTCCTGCAGGGTCTGATCGCCTGCCCAAACGGGGAACCGAGGGTGGGTGGCAGTGGATTCCAGCATCACCAGGCCAAGTCTGGTGCGAGCAAGTGGGACCCGATCGCCCCGCAATTAGCCCCACACACAGAGGGTGACCTGCGGCAGGGGGTGGGTCCGGCAAGGGAACAGGAACTATCTTGTATGGCTGGTGGGAATGCAGACTGGTGCAGCTAATTTGGAAAACAGTATGGAGTTTCCTCAAAACATTAAAAATGGAAATCCCATTTGACCAAGTAATCCCACTTCAAGGAGTATATCCCAAGAAATCAGAAATACCAATCAGAAAGGACATATGCAACCCTTTGTTCATAGCAGCACAGTTTACAATAGCTAAGATTTGAAAACAGCCTAAGTGCCAATCAGCTGATGAGTGGATTAAAAATCTGGTACAGCTACACAATGGAATACTATACTTCAGAAAAAAAGGAATTCTTACCATTTGCAACAGCATGGGTGGAACGGGAGAGCATTATGCTAAGCTAAATAACCAGTAACAGAAAGATAAATATCACATGATTTCACTCATTCATGGAATATAATGAACAATATAAACTGAAACAAAAACAGATCCAGAGACAGAGCAGCATTGATCAGACCATTAAACCTCAGAGGGAAAGTAGGGGAGGGTGGGGGTAAGGGGAGAGATCAACCAAAGGATTTATATGCATGCATATAAGCCTACCAATGGACACCAGGGGTGTGAGATCATGAGTGGGGGAGGGTGGGGGGCAATAGGGGGGTTAGGACACATATGAAATACCTTAGTCAATAAAGAAAAATAAAATAAAATAAAATCTTCCAGCAAAACAAAAGCCCTGGTCCAGATGGCTTTATATGGGAGTTCTACCAAGCATTCAAAGAACTAAAACCTATCCTCCTCAGACTACTCAAAAAAATTCGAGAGGAGAGCTTACTTCCAAGCTCTTTATATGAAGCCAGCATTACCCTAATTCCAAAACCAGATGAAGACACCACAAAATAAAGAGAACTACAAGCCAATATCCTAGATGAACATAGATGCTAAAATCTTCAACCAAATTCTAGCAAATTGGATTCAGCATTACATTAGAAAGATCAAACAGAATAACCAAGTGGGATTTATCCCAGGGATGGAAGGATGGTACAATATCCACAAATCAATAAATGTGATACATCACATAAACATATTGAAAGACAAAAATCACATAATCATATCAATTGATGCAGAAAAAGCATTTGAAAAAATCCCAACACCCTTTCTTGATAAAAACTCTCAGCAACGTAGAAATAGAGGGATCATACCTCAACATAATAAAAGCCTTATATGACAAACCTACAGCCAACTTCCTACTCAATGGGCAAAAACTAAACTCATTTCTCCTAAGAATGGGAACAAGACAGGGATGCCCACTTTCACCACTCCTGTTCAATATACTACTGGAAGTGCTAGCCATAGTGATCAGACAAGAAGAAGAAATAAAAGGCATCCAAATTGGAAAAGAAGAAGTAAAACTGTCCTTATTCACAGATGACATGATACTATATATAGAAAACCCGAAAGAATCCATTAAAAAACTAATAGACCTAATAAATGAATTCGGCAATGTAGTAGGATACAAAATTAACACCCATAAATCTATGGCCTTTTTAAACACCAACAATGAACTCACAGAAAAAGAAACGGGGAAAAATCCCATTTACCATTGCAACAAAAAAATTAAGATACCTAGGAATAAACTTAACTAAGGAGGTAAAAGACCTGCACTTGGAAAACTACAGGACATTGAAAAAAGTTATAGAGGAAGACATAAACAAATGGAAGAACATATCATGTTCATGGATTGGTAGAATCAACATTATTAAAATGTCCATACTACCCAAAGCAATCTACAGATTCAATGCAATCCCCATTAAAATACCAATTCTGTATTTCAAAGATCTAGAACAAACTCTCCAAAAATTCATCTGGAATTAAAAAATACCCTGAATAGCCTCAGCAATCCTGAGAAAGAAGAACAAAGTTGGAGGGATCACAATACCAGATATCAAGCTCTATTATGAAGCCACGGTTATCAAAACTGCCTGGTACTGGCACAAGAACAGCCATATGGACTAATGGTACAGAACACTTAACGCAGAAATAGACCCAAGCCATTATGTTCAATTAATATTTGACAAAGAAGGAAAGAGAATACAATGGAGTCAAGGCAGTCTCTTCAATAAATGGTGCTGAGAAATTTATTCAGATAGATGAAAAAAAATGAAACTAGATCACCAACTTACACCATACACACAAACAAACTCAAAAGGAACCCTCTTGCACTGCTGGTGGGAATGCAGACTGGTGCAGCCACTGTAGAAAACAGTATGGAGTTTCCTCAAAAAGTTAAAAATGGAACTCCTGCCCTAGCCAGTTTGGCTCAGTGGATAGAGCGTTGGCCTGTGGACTCAAGGGTCCCAGGTTCGATTCCGGTCAAGGGCATGTACCTTGGTTGCGGGCACAACTCCAGTAGGGAATGTGCAGGAGGCAGCTGATCAATGTTTCTCTCTCATCGATGTTTCTGACTCTCTATCCCTCTCCCTTTATCTCTGTAAAAAGTTAATAAAATTTTTTTATATAAATAAATATAAATAAAAATGGAATTCCCATTTGACCCTGAAATCTTACTTCTAGGACTATATCCCAAGAAATCAGAAACACCAGTCAGAAAGGATATATGCACCCCTATGTTTATAGCAGCAAAATTTACCATTGCTAGGGTTTGGAAACAACCTAAATGCCCATCATCAATGAGTGGATTTAAAAAACTGTGGAACATCTACACAATGGAATACTACGCTGCTATAAAAAAGAAGGAACTTTTACCATTTGCAACAGCATGGCTGGAACTAGAGAGCATTATGTTAAGTGAAAATAAGCCAGTCAGAGAAAGATAAATATCACATGATCTCACTTATATGTGGGATATAATCATCAATATAATTTGATGAACAAAAAATGATCTAGAGACAATTGTCAGGGGAGGTGTGGTGAGGGGGGGTTAGAGAGCAACCAAAGGACTTGTATGCATGCATATTGGTATAACCAATGGACACAGATACTGGGGCGGTGGGGCTTACCTGGGGATGGAATGGCTCAGGGTGGGGGAGTCATTTGGGGAAAAAGGAGACATATGTAAATCTTTAGACAATAAAAAAATGGGCTAAGAATCTTGAAACGCCAATCAGAAAGAATATATACATCCCTATGTTTAGAGCAGCACTATTTACAATAGCTAAGATCTGGAAACAGCCCAAAGGCCCATCAGTAGATGAGTGGATAAAAAACTGTCTTACCTTTACACAATGGAATATTATGCAGCTGTTAAGAATATGATTTCTTACCCTTTGAGGCAGCATGGAGGGACCAAGAGAGTGTAATGCTAAATGAAATACACCAGTCAGAGAAAGATAAGTATCACATGATCTCACTTATATGTGAAATCTAATGACCCAAATAAACTGATGAACAAAATAGATCCAGAGACATAGCAGCAAAGAACAGACTGTCAAATGTCAGAAGGAAGGTGGGAGGAGGTGTGGGAAGAGATTAACCAAATAACTTGTATGCATATATGCAAAACCCATGGATACAGACAATAGTGTGGTGAAGGCCAGGGTGTGTGGCAGGAATGGGGTGGTGGGGGATAATGGCGGGGAGGGGGGGAGATACATTTCAACAATAAAGATACATTTAAACAAATAAAACAGATGTAAAAAATGGGCAGAGGACCTGAACAGACACATCTCCCAAAAAGATATACAAGTGTATAATAGATATATGAGAAATGCTCAACTTCACTAGATATTAGGGAAATGCAAATCAAAAGTAGAGTAATATATCATCTCACAACTTTTAGAATAGCAATTATCAACAAGTACAAACAAGTGTTAAAGTGGTTGTGGAGAAAATGGAACCATCATTCACTGCTGGTGGGAATGTATTACTGGTACAGACACTATAGAAAACATTATGGAAGTTCTTCAAAACACTAAGAATATAATTAGTATATGACCCAGCAACCCCTCTTCTGGCTATCTACCCCAAAAAACTAAAAAACATTTATTTGCAAATATATTGCAATCCTATGTTCATTGAAGCATTATTCATGGTAGCCAAGACATGGAGAGAACCCAAGTGTCCTTCAATAGAAGATTGGATAAAAAAAGACATGATACATATATACTAAGGAATACTACTCAGTCATAAGAAAAGATGAAATACTGCCATTTGAGAAAACATGGAATATTATGCTAAGTGAAATAAGTCAGGAAGAAAAAGCTACGAACCATATGATTTCACTCATATGTAGGATATAAAACTGATACTCATAGACACAGACAATAGTATGGTAGTTACCAGAGGGAAGGGGCTGAGGGTAGTAAAGGGTAAATGAGGACAAATATACTGTATGGTGACTGAAGATTTGACTTTTGGTGGTGGGCACACAATGCAATATATAGGTCATGTGTCATAGAAATGTGCACTTGAAATTTATATGATCTTATTAACCAATGTCACCCCAGTAAATTTAATTAAATTATTTAATTGTATATCTGTACACTTGGAATGAACAATCCAAAAATGAATTACTTCCATTATTATCAAGATGATTAAAAACTTGGGAATAAATTTAATAAGAGGTATGTATATCTTATACTTTAAAAACAAAAAAAAACATTATTGATAAAAATTAAAGAGCCTGTGACTGAGGCAGTGGGTGCTTGCCTGGGGTGGGAATGGCTGGGGGCGTCAATTGGGAAAAAGAAGACAAATGTAAAACTTTAGACAATAAAAAAATTTAAAAAATTAAAGAGCCTGTGAACAAGTGGAAATATGTTCTATATTCATGGGTCCAAAGACTTTGTATTGTCAAGATGGCAATTCTCCCGAAATTCATCTGAAGTTTTAACACAGTCATAATGGAATTCCAGGTGACTCCATCACAGGAATTGACAGGCTGATAATAAGACTAAAATGGAAATGCAAGAAGCATAGAATAGGATGGAGAAGGCCTGGAGTGGGGTGGAAACTAGATGAAGGTGCACAATGGGGTAGGGGGCAAGTGGGGACAGCTGTAATACAATACAGATAAATAAAAATAAATAAATAACCAAAACCCAAATAAGGAAGGAAGGAAGGAAGGAAGGAAGGAAGGAAGGAAGGAAGGAAGGAAGGAAGGGAGAAAAGAAAGAAAGAAGAAAAGAAAAAATATAGGGGGAAAAAGAGACATAGAATAGCCAAAACATACTTCAAAAAGAATGAAGCTGTAGGATTCACACTTCCTGATTTCAAAACTTATAACAGAATCTTTAATCAACAGAGAGTGGCACTTAAAGTACAGACATATGGATTATTGAAATGGATTCGACAGTCCAGAAAGAAATCCTTGTATCTGTGGTCAATTAATTTTTTACAAGGACATCCAGATAATTCAATGTTGCGGATACAACTAGATAGCCACATGTAATAGAATTAATTTGGACTCCTATTTCATAGCATATGTAAAGTTAACTCAATATCAATCAAAGACTTAAATGTAAAAGCCACAACTATAAATATCATAAAAGAAAATACATGGGTAAATCTTTATCATCTTAGATAGGGATTCTTAGATATGACACTGAAAAAAGATAAATTGAACCATATCAGAATTAAAAATATTTGTGTTTCAAAGGGCATATCATATTTAAAAAGTGAAAAGGCAACTAACAGAATGGGAAAATTATTCACAAATCTGGTAAAAGCTCATATCTAGAATATAAAAAAAAAAACTCTTTGTGGAATGTTTAGGATTCTCTATATAGAGTATCATGTCATCTGCAAATAATGATAATTTTACATTTTATTTTCAATTTTAATGCTTTTTATTTCTTCTTGTCTGACTGCTGTGGCTATGACTTTTAGTACTATGTTGAACAGAGTGGTGAAAATAGACATCTCTGTCCTGTTCCAGAGCTTAATGAAAACAGATTTAGATTTGCCCATTGAGTATAATGTGGGCTGTGGTTTTACCCTATATGGCCTTTACTATGTTGAGGTATGGTACCTCTATTCCCACTTTGCTGAGTTTTTAACATAAAGGGGAGCTGGATTTTATCAAATGTTATTTCTATATCAATTGATATGGTCATGTGGTTTTTATCCTTCATTTTGTTTATGTTTGTATCACTTTTATTCATTTGTGGATATTGTACCAAACTTGTATCCATGGAATAAAACCCATTTGATCATGGTTTTAATGTATTGCTGGATATAGTTTGCTAATATTTTTTTGAGGATTTTAGTGTGTACATTTATCAGGGATATTGGACTATCATTTTCTTTCCTTGTTGTGTCTTTATCTGGGTTTCGAATTAGGATAATGCTGGCTTCATTAAAAGATATTGGGAGTCTTCCCTCCTCTTGAATTTTTGGAATTGTTTTAGAAGGATGGGTATTATTTCTTCTTTGAATGTTTGGTAAAATTCCCCTGTGAAGCCTTCCAATTCAGGATTTTTATTTCTTGGGAGCATGTTGATTACTGCTTTTGTTTCACTATTTGTAATCATTCTATTCAGGTTTTCTGATTCTTCCTGAATCAGTTTTGGAAGATTATATGTTTATAGATATTTATCCATCATTATGGATTGCCTAATATGTTGGTATATGCTAAATTAAGTAAGTCAGTCAGAGAAAGACAAGTATCAAGTGATTTCGCTTAGATGTGGTATCTAATAAACTAACAAACTAAGTAGAGACAGAATTATATATACAGAGGAGAAACTGATAGCTATTATAAGGGAGGAATCTGGGAGCTAGGTAAGAAGGGTGAAGGGTTTAAGCAAAAAAGAAAGACTCATGGACACTGACAACAGTGTGGCGATTGGCAGAGGGAAGGAAGATGGGGGAGATAGAAAAAGGTAAAGTGGGGATAAATGGTGATAGAAGGAGACTTGACTTAGTGTGATAAACACACTATAAAATATTTAGATAATGTATTGTAGAATTGTATAGCTGAAACCTATATCATTTTATTATCCAAAATCATCCAACTAAATTCAATGAAATAATAATAACCCTTGGCACTCAATAATCTTACATAAAAAAAAGGTAATATTTAAATTACCATCACTCCGCTACGCCCATGATTGGGCCAGCGGGTGACACAGGGGGCAGGACTCGGGGTGGCTGGGGTGGTGATTGGGCCAGCAGGACGCTGAGCTCGTGTTGCCAGCGGCGACGCGAGCTCAGCGTCTGCGCCATGGCTGTGCTGCGGCACAGACAGGCCTCTGGGGCAGCGAGCCGAGCCGGCGTTTTGGAGGTTTGGAGGCGGCGGGCGGTGGGCGGGCGGCGCGGCTCCCCGGGGAGGAGTCTGGCGGCAGTTGGGCCGCAGGAGCACCTGGCGGCGGCCCCAGCCTTCCTGGGCGGGAGGCAAAGGCAAGACCCTGGCCTGGGCTCCTGCCGCAGGAGGACCACGCCCCCGCCCCGCCTCGCCCTAGGGGCCCAGGGACTTCGGAGCTGCCGACCAGAGGACAGACAGCTTACACGTGCATGATTAAATCATGCACTGGGCTTCTAGTAAAAGATAAATGACATTTTTAAATGGGAAGAAGAGTAAAGTTGATATTTCTTAAAATAAAATATACAAATAAACCATTAGCAAATTAAAAGGTGCTCAGTATCATTAGCCATCAGGGGAATACAATTCAAAACCCCATAGAGACTACACTTCACACTAGCTAGGAGACTATAGTAAAAAAAAAAAAATCAGATAATAACAAGTGTTGACAAGGATGTTAAGAAATCAGAACACTACTGAATGCTGGTTTGAATTTAAAATGGAACAGCAATTTGAAAACATTATGGCAGCTTCTCATAAAGCTAAACATAGAGTTACTAGTTGTCCCAACATTGTCCTTTGTAAGTATATTCCCAAGAGACATAAAAAACATATACCTACAAAAAGAAACTTGAATCCAGATGCTCCTAGCAACATTATTCATGATATTCAACATGTGGAAATAATTTAAGTGTCCACAAATTGCTAAATGGATAAATAAAATATGGTATATTTATACAATGGGATGCTATTCAACCATTAAACTGAATGAATTACTCATTGCTGTATCATGGAGAAACCCTGAAAACATTCTAAGTAAAACCAGTCACAAAGACTACATTATCTATAATTCTATTATACAAAATATCCAGAATATGAAAATCTACAGAACCAGAAAATAGTAATGATTGCCTATGGTTTATGGATATTGAAGAGGAAGGTGAGTGTAATAGTGGAAGAGATCAAGAGTGACTACTAGGAAGAAAACCAAGATGGCAGCATAGGTAATCACCTGTACTTGCTGCTTCTCACAACCACATCAAAACCACAACTAAATGGCAGAACAACTACCACCCAGAACCACGGGAAAGCTGGCTGAGTGGAAGTTCCACAACTAGAGAGGTGAAGAAAGCGCATTGAAACTGTTAAGAGGTGTGGAGGCGCAGAAAGTGCTGGCACCTGGATGTGCTGCTCTTTAAACTGGGAGGGAGATTCAAGCTCCCACTTGCTCTGAACTCCAGTTCTGGGCGAGACTCTGGGGGATCCAGGCACATATGTAGTGAAACTGGACTGTCTGGCATCGGGACAGGAATGCGAAGGCAGCTTACTCTTAGAGGGGCTCACAGAGATCATTGTTCCTGTACAGGGGCATGGGACACGGAGAACCAGGGACTTCTCCGGTTCAGGGCAGCCATTGCTGTTTGCACTGCCCTGGTGATTCCCAGAGACCCGCCCCACCCAATTTACAACCCCACCCAAGCTGTGCGCATCAGCTTTTGCATATGAATGGCCTGTCCTTTCACCTAAAACAAACTGTAGCTGGGTCAGAGAGCCCCAGAGACTGCAAAAGAAGGCCCACTGCCTGGCATCAGCAGTGGCCTTGCTTCACAGCTGGGCCTTGTCTGGGCACTTCCAAACCCCATACAAAGAGGAGGAATCTGCAGATGTCTCTGTAGCTCCTGCTGGGCGGTCCCAGACAGTGACTGACCTTGCACCGCCTTGGAGATCCAAGAGCCAGTGTACCCAGTGGTCAGAGTGAGACCATACTGGATTACAACTCCTCACATCCATAAGAGACACACTCAAGGGGCAGACTCAGTGAGCACCAAAGCCCCACTGAAGCAAGTCCTACCTCATAGGGTAGGACCAGCTGTGTCTCCTGCACAACTGATCTTCCAGTGTAGACACAGCTGGTCATCACATCCAATTGGCCTGAAAGTCATTTCCTCCCAGTGATACCAGCAGCAATCAAGGGTTAACTTCAACAAGACTGTGCAAACAGCCCACAAAGGGGTGCACCAAAAGCATCCACCTCAGGTGACTGGAGAGGCTGAGCCACTGGGCCCTATAGGACACCTACTACACAAGGCCACTCTTTTAACTCAAGGAGACTTAGTAGCTACCCAGTACATAGAAACAAACACAGGGAAGCAGCTAAAATGTGGAGGCAAAGAAACATGTCACAAATGAAAGAAATGGGTGAAAGCAAAATATTGGATATAGAGTTCAAAACCACGATTATAAGGTTACTCAAAAATCTTCTAGAAACCTCTGAGAAATTTAGTGAGACCCTCAAAGATATGAAAAAGGACCAATTAGAAATTAAGCATACACTGACTGAAATAAAAAATAATATACAGAGATCCAACAGCAGAATAGAGGATCCCAATAATCAAGTCAAAGATTTGAAATACAAAGAAGCAAAAAACACCCAATCAGAAAAGCAAAAAGAAAAAATAATCCAAAAATATGAAGATAGTGTAAGGAGCATCTGGGACAACTTCAAGTGTACCAACATCCGAATTAGGGGTGTGCTAGAAGAAGAGAGAGAGCAAGATATTGAAAACCTATTTAAAGAAATAATGACAGAAAACTTCCCCTACCTGGTGAAAGAAATAGACTTACAAGTCCAGGAAGTGCAGAGAACCCCAAACAAGAGAAATCTAAAGAGGATCACACCAAGACACATCATAATTAAAATGCCAAGGGCAAAAGACAAAGAGAGAATCTTAAAAGCAGCAAGAGAAAACCAGTTAGTTACCTACAAGGGAGTACCCATACTACTGTCAGCTGATTTCTCAACAGGCCAGAAGGGAGTGGCAAGAAATATACAAAGTGAGGAATAGCAAGAACCTACAACCAAGATTACTCTACACAACAAAGCTATCTTTCAGAATTGAAGGTCAGATAAAGAGCTTCACAGACAAAAAAAAAAAACAAACAAACAAAAAAAAAAAACTAAAGGAGTTCATCACCTCCAAACCAGTATTATATGAAATTCTGAAGGGTATTCTCTAAGAAAAGGAAGAAAAAGATAAAGATAAAAGTTATAAACAACAAAGTGTCAACAAATACATATCTATCAACAAGTGAATCTAAAAATCAAATGAATAAAAAATCTGATGAACAGAATAAACTGGTGAATATAATAGAGTCAGTGGCATAGAAAGGGAGTAGAATGACAATTCTCTGGGGTGTGGGGGTGTGGGAAGAGATTGGACAAAAATCTTACACCTATGGACGAGGAAAATTGGGATTGGTAAGGGCATGAGGCGGGGTGGGAACCGGGTGGGTGCAGGGGAGGTATAGGGGGAAAAAAGAGGAAAAACTAATAATCTGAACAATAAAGATTAATTTTTAAAAAAGAGTGACTACTAAATGGATATGAATTTTCTTTTGGGGGTAATAAAAACATTCCAAATTTGGTTGTGATGATGTTTGAACAATTTTCTGAATATAATTAAAACTGTTGAATTACATGTTTTAAATTAGTATGTTTCATGGTATGTAAATTATATATCATTACAATTATTTAAAATACATTACTTTCCTTTTCCTTGATTCAAAATTATCATTAATAATATTTTTGCACTTATCAGTTTTTAGCTTATAAATAAACCTGACACAAAAGCTGGTGGTGAAAGGATAGAAAATATGAAGTATAGATGATAAGTAGGAAGAATGTGAATAAGCAGAAATCCTCTGTATGTGCTACTGAAAGTGAATTAAAGACTTGAAAGGGAATGAGAATTTAAAGAGAAGTTATGCCAGATAAATTTCTATACTAGCCTTAGGAAACAAATGTTGGGCCAAGCAGCAAACCTATTATTTGAAGTGCTGTCAAGATGGTTGGAATGAGGAAGGGAGATTGTTTTTGTTTCTAGTTGTATGAATCAGGTTCCCTGTAGAAAAAAAAAAAAAAAAAGATAGCACACACATATTAAGATACTTTGAAGGGGGTTAATGTAAAATTTTTCCCCAAACTATGGAGTGAATATAGAGACAGTACATTCAATCTTAATAATAAAAACCCAGGATTGTAACCACGGCTCATGACCAAACCCTGACCATCCAGAAGTCAGCACTGGGTTGCCCAGCTGCAGCCTGACGACCCAGCACTGACTGCCCAGGTGGCTGAGACCCAGAAAGTGAGTCAGGGTCTAATCTGCAGCCTCAGTGGAAGCTGTTGATCAGTGTACTTACCTCTCTCTTTTTCCCCCTCTTTCTTTCTGATCTTGGCCAGCAGCCAGACTTTTCTTTCTTTCCAGGCTTCTGAGGGGGCTGCTGTTAAGCCCCACCTCTTTGATCAGGCCCAGAGATAGGCCTGGAGATGCTGACTGGCATAGGAACCGACCAATTAGAACCAAAGGTGGGTGCTGTGGGGAACCAATGACTGCCTAGGAGGCGGAGCTTCTGACACTGACTGGCATAGGAACCGACCAATAAGAACCAAATATGGGTGCTGTTGGGAACCAATGGCTGCCTAGGAAGGAAGAGCTTTTAACTCTTTGCATTCGCTTGTTTTTTTCTCAATTCCTTTATTCTACTCGGGATTTAGTTTTTTAAATACCCCAGATTTTACAAAGCGCAGCAGTAGAATAAAAAACGAGTTTCTTTTCATACAAACTTATTTACTTGGATTTTTTTATATTTCAAATTATTGATACATTCAAAGAGTATAAAAAGAGCTACTACGGATGCTAACCATGTCGAGTCACACTCGACATCCGAGTGCAAAAGGTTAACGTTGACTGGCATAGGAACTGACCAATCAGAACCAAAAGTGGGTGCTGTGGGGAACCAATGACTGTCTAGGACGAGGAGCTTTTGACACTGACTGGCATAGGAATTGATCAATGAGACCCAAATCTGGGTGCTGTGGGAAGCCAATGGCTGCCTAGGAGGCAGAGCTTCTGATGCTGACTGGCATAGGAATTGTCCAATGAGAACCAAATCTGGGTGCTGTGGGAAGCCAATGTCTGCTTAGGAGGCGGAGCTTTTGACACTGACTCGCATTGAAACGGACCAATCAGAACCAAATCTGGGTGCAGTGGGGAACCAAAGGCTGCCTAGGAGGTGGAGCTTCTGATGCTGACTGGCATAGGAATTGTCCAATGAGAATCAAATCTGGGTGCTGTGGGGAGCTAATGGCTGCCTAGGAGGCAGAGCTTTTGATGCTGACTGGCATTGAAACCAACCAATGAGAACCAAATCTGGGTGCTGTGGGGAGCCAATGGCTGCCTAGGAGGCAGAGCTTTTGGCGCTGGCATAGGAACCAACCAATCAGAACCAATTTGGCCAGCAGAGGAGGGAAGTTGCGGGCGACATCAGACCTGCAGGGAAGGACAGTTAGGCGTGATCAGGCTGGCAGGTGAGGGCAGTTAGGCATGATCATGCTGGCAGACAGAGGCAGTTAGGGGCAATCAGTCAGGCAGGCAGGTGAGCAGTTAGGAGCCAGTGGTCCCAGATTGTGAGAGGGATGTCTGACTGCCAGTTTAGGCCTGATCCTTGGGACATCCTGCAAGGGGTCCCCAATTGGAGAGGGTGCAGGCTGAGTTGAGGGAATTCCCCCTCCATGCACAAATTGTATGGTAGAAGTATGCATAGTTATGTACAAACTTCCAAAACTTTCTTTTATAGTGACTATATCATTTTTTTTCATTTACACCAACAATAAATGGGAGTTCCTATTGCTCCACATCTTCACCAACATTTGATGTTGAAAGTGTTCTGAATTTTGGCCATTCTAGTTCAGTGTGGGTGGACTTGTTACTATTTTCCCCCCTAGAAGTATAAGAGTGGACCCTCTAACAACATCAAACTATAGGTCCAATAGTCATCATACAATAGCTAAGTTGATGCAAATATAGCAAAGGGCAATTATGTTTCATCTGAATTTATGCCTGAGTACAACACAGAATCCAAGGCCCCCATTATTAATTAAAAAGGCAATGTAAGTGATGGCAGTCTTAGCATACCTACAAAACATTATCATTCTAATAGTTTTACATTTGACTTTTTGTTTAATGACTATCTCAGATTTATATTTCCTAGAAAGTTCAAGAAGATATTAGTAGCTACTAAAAATTCTATCTTGTTAATATGATGATGTGTAAGTTTCTCTTAACAAAGTGGATGCTTACAAATGAAATTTTGTTAAAAGAAACTTACACATCATCATATTAACAAGATAGAGTTTTTACACAGAAGCAATCCCAGGACCAAACTGGAATTATAGCTAAAATACAGAAAAAAATCTGGAATAAACAATGGAAAACACACTGGAGAGAACCCTGATAACCAGGAATGGAAAATGGAGACCACATAGAGACTGGTAGGAGGGGCAGAAGCACAAGATGGTTGGCGGGACTACCACAGATAGCAGCTGAAGTTCTGGAGAGATATATCAGCTGTGGGAGGTTGCCACTGAGAACTCTGGTGTCTAATTTCCAAGCTGAGCTCCCCAGCAGAGAGCACCAGAACTGAGAAGGGTATCCACATTGTGAAAAGCAGTGGGGTTGCTGTATGCCAGGAAGAGATGGGGGGAAACAGGCATCCTGTTAAAGGGCCAATACACAAAATTCCCTGTGAGCCACACACCATGTGCTCCAGGAGAGGCAGGGCAAAGTGGACTGCAGCTGTGTAAGCAGAAGCCAGGATCGGGGGCTCTGGGTTTAGAGCTCAGAAGGCAGGCATCCAGGTTTCCTGTGATGAGTCATTCCTTCACATTGAAGAGGTCATGTTTCACATACAGACATTTTCTATACAGCCAACTTTGAATAGGGGGAAAGACAGTTGACCCACCCTATTGGAAAACATCTGGCCCCACAGTGCAGAGTTTCTGAGCCCATTAAGAAACTTAGAATAACAATTGGCCTACAGGCAGAGGCACTTTCCCCACCCTGTTGAAAAAACTCTCACCACACCTGAGGGCAATTGCCTTAGGGCAATTCAAGACAGAATCCTATCAGTCTGTAGGCAGAGGCAGTCTCTGGAGGCTTTGAGTCTTTGCCTGATCTAATGAGAAGAAAGAGCATTTGACACTGTCCTGTACTAGAGACTGAGAGGCATAACAGATCTACTTAAGGCATAGTCACAAACCCAAATATGCAACCAAAATGAGGATACAAAGAAACAACCCCCAATTGAAAGAACAAGATAATTCTCCAGAAGAAGAGATAAATAAAATGTAGATAAGAAAGCCCTGTGGGCCTGGTTGCCCCACGCAGCCTGCTGTTCAGTTGTTTGGGCACCCCTCACTAACCCCCTGCTGGCCTGGTTGCCCCATGCAGCCTTCTTCTCAGTCGTTTGGTCCCCCCTCACTAACTCCCTGGTGGCCTGGTCGCCCCACACAACCTGTTCGGTTGTCCATTCGGTTGTTTCGGATGCAACGGTCACTTAGCCTTTTATATATATAGACTAGAGGCTGGGGGTACAAAATTCGTGCACTCGGATGGGTGTCCCTCAGCCCAGCCTGTGCCCTCTTCCAGTCAGACATCCTTAGTGCTGCTGTGGAGGCGGGTGAGGCTCCTGCCACCGCTGCTGAGCTCGCCAGCCGTGAGCCTGGCTTCTGGCTGAGCAGGGCTCCCCCTGTGGGAGCGCACTGACCACCAGGGGGCAGCTCCTGTGTTGAGCATCTGTCCCCTGGTGGTCAGTGCGCATTATAGCGACCGGTCGTTCTGCTGTTGGGCCCAAACCGGCTCTCAAACATCCCCTGAGGGGTCCCAGATTGTGAGAGGGTGCAGGCCAGGCCAAAGGGCACCACCAGTGCATGATCGGGGCCAGAGAGGGACGTGGGCAGTTGGCCAGCTGGGGAGGGACTGCAGGAGGACTCCAAGGTGTGCCCAACCCATCTTGCTCAGTCCCAATTGGCTGGACCCCAGCAGCAAGCTAAGCTACTGGTCAAAGAATCTGGCCCCTGTTAGTCAGTACACGTCATAGTGACTGGTCGACCAGCTGACTGTCTGCCCCCTGGTGGTCAGTGCACATCTTAGCGAGCAGTTGAGCATCCTTACCATATCATTAGCATATTACACTTTGGTTGGTGGAATGGACAACTGGACACTTAGCATATTAGGCTTTTATTATATAGGATTATCAAAGCATAAAGTTGCATATATACAGTACTTTTTTAGTGCATCTGATATTCATCCTCCTTTGCTGTTCAGACCTTTCTCCTTTCCCCCTTTACGTTTTTGTTGTCAAAAATTATCCCTGGTTATGCTGTAAGTATTTTGGTGATCTTACTCTTGGTGTTGTGACCTTATGTTCTTTGTTTTAGGTAGTATAACTCCCTTGAGTATTTCCTGAAATGGTTTTCCTCAGTGAAGGTAAAATCCCTCAGCGGCTTCTGTTAGTCTGGGAACATCTTTATTTCTCCTTCATATTTAAAGGATAATTTTGCTGGACATATTATTCCTGGCTGGTAATTTCTTTCTTTCACACATTTGACTATTTGGTTCCATTCTCTTCTATGGTGATTGGAGAAGGTTTGACTTTGGGTGGTAGGCACACAGTGCAATATACAGCTCTAACATAGAAATCCACGCCTGAAATCTATATGATCGTATTAACCAATATCACCCCCCAATAAATTTAATTTAAAAATTATTATTATTATTAAAGCATTACTCATTAAAATATATGAAAAGGCTATAGTGAGTGAAAGAAGCTAAGAAAAGTGAACATAATGCATAACTCCATTTATACAGTATTGACTTCCATCCTATCTAATAAAAGAGTAATATGCAAATTGACCATCACTCCAAGACACAAGATGGCCGCCCCCATGTGGTCAAAGATGGCTGCCCCCACGTGGACACAAGATGACCACCACAAGATGGCCTGCAGGGGAGGGCAGTTGTGGGCAGTTAGGGGTGACCAGGCCAGCAGAGGAGGGCAGTTGGGGGAGACCAGGCCAGCAAGGGAGGGCAATTGGGGGGGGGGACTAGGCCTGCAAGGGAGGGCAGTTGGGGGGGGACCAGGCTTGCAGTGGAGGACAGTTGGGGGGGACCCAGGCCTGCAGAGGAAGGCAGTTGGGGGGACCAGGCCTGCAGGGGAGGACAGTTGCGGGAGACCAGGCCTGCAGGGGAGGACAGTTGGGGGGGACCTGGCCTGCAGGGGAGGGCAGTTAGGGGTAACCGGGCTGGCAGAGGAGGGCAGTTGTGGGCAATCAGGCCAGCAGAGGAGGGCTGTTAGGGGAGGGGCCAGGCCTGCAGGGAAGAGCAGTTGGGGGGTGACCAGGCCAGCAGAGGAGGGCAGTTGGGGGGTCCAGGCCTGCAGGGGAGGGCAGTTTGGGTAGGGGGACCCAGGCCTGCAGGGGAGGGCAGTTGGGGGGGACCAGGCCTGCAGGGAAGGACAGTTGGGGGGGGCAGGCCTGCAGGGGAGGACAGTTAGGGGTGACCAGCCTGGCAGGGGAGGGCAGTTAGGGGCAATCGGGCAGAGGCAAGTGAGCAGTTGGGAGCCAGAAGTCCTGGATTATGAGAGGTATGTCCAACTCCAACTGCCTGTTTAGGCCCGATCCCAGTGTAATTGGGCCTAAACCGGCAGTCGGCCATCCCTCAAGGGGTCCCAGATTGGAGAGGGTGCAGGCTGGGCTGAGGGACACCACTCCTGTGCACAAATTTCATGCACCGGGCCTCTAGTACTATATAATGCCATACTAATTAGTTCTGCAATCCAAGAATGGACAGAACTCATCTATGGTAATTGAAATAAAAGCAGTAGCTGAGCATTGACCCATGAACCAGGAGGTCACTGGTTTGATTCCCAGTCAGGGCACATGCCTGGTTGCAGGCTAGATCCCCCAATAGGGAGCATGTGGGAGGCAGTCCCGTTATTATTATAAAAGTACTGTATATATGCAACTTTATGTTTTGATAATCATATTCTCTCTCACCAATTTTTCTATCTCTCCCTCTCCCTTCCTCTCTCTGAAATCAATAAAAACTTTTTTAAAAAATAAAATAAAAACATTGGTTGACAGTGGGGAGTGGGGGTTGATTGGAAGCAGAACAAAGGGACTTTCTGGGGTTGACAGAAACACTCTATCTTGAATGGGGTACTTTGTCAAAATGGATATATTTGTACATTTAAGATATGTGCATTTCACTCTGTAAAATTTACCTTAATTAAAAAGGAATGATTATGTAAAGAGTAATATATATTTTTTAATTTAAATTTTCCACCACTTTTTATCCCCTCTATGCCCTCTACCACCTCCACTCATTCTCCCTCCATCTCTGCAATCACACTATTGTCCATGTCCATGAGTTGTCTCTCTTTTTTTGTTCAATCCCTCTACCCCACACCCCACCCCCAAGCTGTTTGCCTGCTCTGTCTGAGTCTGCTTCTATTTTTCTTGGTAGTTCAATTTGTTCATTAAATTCCATGTGTGAGTGAAATCATATGGTACTTATCTTTCTCTGACTGGCTTATTTCACTTAGCATAATGTTCTCCAGATCCATTCATGCTATCACAAAGGGTGAAAATGTCATCCTCTTTACAGCAGGGTAGTATTCTATTGTGTAAATGTACCAGAGTTTTTTTTATTCAATTATCTACTGATGAACACTTGGGCTGTTTCCAGATCTTGGCTATTGTAAATAATGCTACAGTGAACATAGAAGTACATATATTCTTTTGAATTAGTGTTTCAGTTTTTTGTTTGTTTGTTTGTTTGTTTGTTTTTGATAAATCCCCAGAAGAGGAGTCACTGGGTCATAAGGCAGTTCCATTTAATTTTCTGATGTACCTCCATATTGCTTTCCACAGTGGCTGCACCAATCTGCATTCCTACCAGTAGTACATGAGGGTTCCCTTTTCTCCACATCCTCACCAGCTCTTGTTGTTTGTTGATTTTTTTATGACAGCCATTCTGACAGGTATATATCTCATTGTGGTTTTAATGTGCATCTCTCTGATGATTAGTGACCTTGACCATCTTTTGTATGTCAGTTGACCATCTGTATGTCCTCTTTGGAGAAGTGTCTGTTCAGGTCTTTGGACCATTTTTTAATTGGATTGTTTGATTTTTGGTGTTGAGTTTTAAAAGTACTTTATAAATTTTGGGTATTAACCCCCTTATATCAGATGTATCATTGGTGAATACTTTCTCCTACTTAGTGATTTGTCTTTTCGCTTTGTTGATGATGGTTTCCTTTGCTGGGCAAAAATGCTGTAATATATTTTTTTTACCACATAAAAAATGTGCATAGAAATTTTGCCCCCAAAGACCTTAAGTCTTGTTCCTCTGCTTTTCCACATTTCCTTCTTTAGTGTTAATAGATATTTTCTAGGATACCATTTTTATTCTCTTATAGTTTTTAACCACCTTTTGGAGTTATTTTCTTAGTCATTTCTCTGGAGATTATATCATGGCTTTTCTTAAAACACTCTATCTTGCATAAACAGTAACTTAAATTTAAAGGTATACAAAAAGTTTGCTCCTATATAGCTCTATCCACTCAACACTTCTTTATGTTATTTTTATCATAAAATGTATGTTTATACATTCTGTGATAAATAACACAGATTAATAATTATTTCTCTATATAGCTCTCTTATAACTTGCATAAGAGATAAAATATTATAAATAAAAGTACATTAATATATTCTTTTAAATTTAGCTATGGACTTACTTTTGCTCATGTTCTTTATTCTTCTTGTGGATTTAAGAAAGAACCTTCAATTATCTACTGATGAACATTTGGGCTGTTTCCAGATCTTGGCTATTGTAAATAATGCTACTGAAGAACTACTTTTATTCTTTCTTGTAGAGAAATTTTCTTAGTGTTAAATTGTTTTCATTTATCTTGTAATTTCTACTTAAATATTATTTTTCAGAACAAACAATTTTGATGGACTTTTTATTTCCTCGCTTTAAATTCAACTGCCTTTTTGCTTCCATTTTTTTTCTAATGAAAATTAATTGTTAATTTTACTGAAAAACCCTTATATGTGATGAATTTCATCTCTAGTGCTGTTTTCAAAATTCTACCTTTGCTTTGACCTTCCAAATTTGGACATTATATAACTAGGTGTGGCCACCTTTGATTCAATCTTACTTGGAATGTATTCAGTTTCTTAAAGCCATAGATAAATACATTTTTATCAAATTTGGGGATCTTCAGACTACTGTTTTAAAACTTTTTGTATCCTTTTCTCTTTCTCCTCTTCGACTGGATGTACATGATGTAATCTTGATGGTGTCTCACATGTCTCAGAATTAATTAATCCCTAAATTCCTGTAAGTTCTGGTTAATTTCCAGAGGTGTGGAAAAATTGATTCTGAAATTTTTTCCCAATATTCTCATTTCCTTAATGGAGAGCCAAATGTCAGTGGTTCTTACTCTGTCATTCTCACTAACATCACTAGTACATTTTTTTTTGGATAAATGTTTCTCCATTGGTTGTTTGCCCATAGGAAAATTTACAGAAATTTTAAATTATTTTCCAAATAACTTTTGCGCAGTTAAATTGTTTACTGAGTGAAAATCCACTAAGCTTCTTATTTTGTCATAAATTTTCATATTTCACAATTTCTTCCACCTTATATTTATTTTTCTAAAAGAAAACAGATGGTGCTTTTAGAGAAGTTTTAGATTTATAGTAAAATTGAGTGGTAGGTATAGAGATTTCCTATATACTCCTTGTTTCCACTCTTTCAGAATTACCCTCATTAATAATATCCCCCATTAATGTGGTACATTCGTTACAAATGACATAGTTACATTAAACCTATCTTTATTGCTTGAAGTCCATAGTTTACATTAGGGTTCACTATTGGTGTCGTACATTCTACAGATTTGGAAAAGTATATAATGGCATGTCCACTATTTTGTATCATATAGAGTAGTTTTACTATTCTAGCAATATTTTTGTTTTAACTATTCATCCCTCATTTCTTCCTAACCTCTGGCAACTACTGAACTCTTCATTGTCTCAGACCTTTGCTTTTTGTCACAATGTTATATTGTTGAAAACATACAATATGTAGCCTTTTCAAATTGTTTTTTTTTTCTACTTAGTGATATACATTTAAGTTTCCTTGATGTATTTTCATGGTTTGATAGTTCATTTCTTTTTAGTAGATTAATATTACATTATCTAGAGGTACCACAATTTATTTATTCATTAACTTATTGAAGAACATCTTGATTGCTTCCATGATTTGCCAGTTAAAAAAGTAAAGCTGCTACAAACATCTATATGCAGGTTTTTCTGCAGATACAACTTTTCAATTCTTCTGAATCCATACCAAGTAGTGCAAATGCTATAGCATATGTTAACAAGAGTATGTTTAGTTTTGTAAGAAATTGTCAAACTGTCTTTCATGTGGCTGTACCATTTTGTATTCCCAACAACAAATGAGAGTCTCTGTTGCTTCACAACCTCAGCAGTATTTGATGTTGTCATTGTTCTGGGTTTTAGCCATTCTAATAGGATATTGTTTTCATTTGCATTTCTCTGATGACATATGATGTGGAGCACCTTTTCATGTGTCTATTTGCCACTTGTATTTATTCTTAAGTGAAGTATCTTTTAAAGTTTTTAACACATTTTTTTCACTTTATTTTTCCCTTTTTATTTATTTTTTTAATTACAGTTTACTTTAATACTATTTTGTATTTAGTTTCAGGTGTATAGCATAGTGGTTTGCCAATCATATACTTTACAAAATGTTCGCCTTGGTATTTCCAGTGCCCAAATGGCATAGACTTGTTTATTTCCTTACTGTTGAATTTTAAGAATTCTTTGTATATTTTTCATAATAAAGCTTTATCAGATGTGTATTTTGCTAATATTTTCCCCCACTCAGGTTAGTCTTTTAACTTTCTTTGGCAGAGCAAATGTTTTTAATTTTAAGTTAAGATTATGAATTCTTTTTGTCACTGATTGTGCCTTTGCTGTTGTATCAAAAAGTTTTCTCCTATGTCATCTTCTAGGAGTTTTATAATTTTGCATTTTACAAGTAGGTGTATGATATATTTTGAGATAATTTTTGTGAAGGGTGTAAATTTTATGGTTATTTTCTTGTGTGTGTGTTTTCCAGTTGCTCCAGCACCATTTGTTGAAATGACTCTGTACTGTGTATTTTTAAATTTTTATTTTATTTTTTTAGTGTAACTTTTTAAAAAATCATTATTTTTGAAAGTATTACATATGTCCCCTTTTTCTCCACATCGACCTCTTCCAGCCCACCCTAACTTCCTGCCTTAGGCCCTCACCATCCCATTATCTGCATCCATGGGTTATGCATATATGCATACAAGATCTTTGGTTAATTAGTTACCACTTTAGAGAGAGAGAGGAAGGGAGAGGGAGAGGAAGAGAG
Source organism: Cnephaeus nilssonii (assembly GCF_951640355.1). Classification (NCBI taxonomy): domain Eukaryota; kingdom Metazoa; phylum Chordata; class Mammalia; order Chiroptera; family Vespertilionidae; genus Cnephaeus; species Cnephaeus nilssonii. The sequence continues at coordinate 31,665,345 of NC_137071.1, forward strand.
AAACATTGATGTGGGAGCAAAACATTAAATGGCTGTCTCCTGCATGCTCCCTACCAGGCATCCAGCCTGCAACTCTGGCATGTGACCTGACTGGGAATTGAGCTGGCAAGCTTTTGGTGAACTGGACGACTCCCAAGGAACTGAGCCACACCGGCCAGGGCATCTTACTCTATTTTGTTTGTTTGTTTGTTTGTTTGTTGCCGTTGCTTCATTGTCAAAGGTTAGTTGACTGTATTTATTTGGATCAATTGCTGAATTATCTATTTTGTTCTATAGAACTATTTGTCTATTCTTTTGCCAATATCAAACTGTATTGATTACTAGTTTAAGAGTAAGTTTGAAGTCAGGTAATGCCATGTAATATACTAGTATTTTATTGTGTCTTCACCACCTAAAGTCATTTCCTTCTGTCACCATTTGTACCCCCTTTACCCTCTTTTACCTTCCCCAACCCCTTTCCTTCTGGCAATCACCTTAATGTTGTCTGTGTATTTTTTTAATCCCTTCACCTTTTTCACCCAGCTTACCAAACCCTCCCCTCTGACAACTGTCAGTGTGTTCTCTGTATCTAAAGTCTGTTTGTATTTTGTTCATTAGGTTCCACATATAAGTGAGATCCTATGGTATTTGTCTTTCTCTGACTGGCTTATTTCACTTAGCATAATAATCCCCAGGTCCTTCCATGCTCTATTATCAAACCATTAAATTATTTTTGTATTGTGCCCTGACTGGTGAGGCTCAGTTGGTTGAGCATTGTCCTGTGCAACAAAAGGTAGCCGGTTCAATTCCAAATTAGGGCACATGCCCAGGTTGCAGGATCAGTCCCCAGTAGGGGTGCATATGGGAGGCAACTAATCAATATTTTTCTTTCACATCAATGTTTCTTTCTTTATTTCTCTCTCTCCCTTCCTCTCTTTCTAAAAAAAACATATTAATTATATATATATTTGGTTAATCCTCACCAGAGGATATATTTCTATTTTTTTGTTTTATTTTGTGTGTTTTTTGTTGTTGTTTTTATTATAATGATTTTTATTATTATTTTTAATTTAATAAATCTTTATTGTTAAGATTATTACAATTGTTTCTCTTTTTGCCCCCCATAGCTCCCCTCCACCCAGTTCCCACACCACCCTCTGCCCTTACCTTCCCCCACTGTCCTCATGCATAGGTGAACGATTTTTGTCCAGTCTCTTCCCTCACCCCCCACACCCGTTTCCCCCCAAGAATTGTCAGTCCACTCCCTTTCTATGCCCCTGATTCTATTATATTCACCAGTTTATTCTGTTCATCAGATTTTTTTATTCACTTGATTTTTAGATTCACTTGTTGATAGACATGTATTTGTCGTTCATAATTTTTATCTTTACCTTTTTCTTCTTCTTCCTCTTCTTAAAGAATACCCTTCAGCATTTCATATAATACTGGTTTGGCGGTGATGAACTCCTTTAGCTTTTTCTTATCGTTGAAGTTCTTTATCTGACCTTTAATTCTGAAAGATAGCTTTGTTGTGTAGAGTAATCTTGGTTGTAGGTTCTTGCTATTCATCACTTTGAATATTTCTTGCCACTCCCTTCTGGCCTTCATAGTTTCTGTTCAGAAATAAGCTGACAGTAGTATGGGTACTCCCTTGTAGGTAACTAACTGGTTTTCTCTTGCTGCTTTTAAGATTCTCTCTTTGTCTTTTGCCCTTGGCATTTTAATTATGATGTGTCTTGGTGTGGTCCTCTTTGGATTCCTCTTGTTTGCGGTTCTCTGCACTTCCTGGACTTGTAAGTCTATTTCTTTCACCAGGTAGGGGAAGTTTTCTGTCATTATTTCTTCAAATAGGTTTTCAATATCTTGCTCTCTCTCTTCTTCTGGCACCCCCATAATTCGGATGTTGGTATGCTTGAAATTATCCTAGAGGCTCCTTATACTATCTTCATGTTTTTGGATTCTTTTTTCTTTTTGCTTTTCTGGTTGGGTGTATTTTGCCTTTTTGTATTTCAAATTTTTGACTTGATTTTTGGGATCCTCTAGTCAGCTGTTGGATCTCTATATATTATTCTTTATTTCAGTTAGTGTATGCTTAATTTCTAGTTGGTCCTTTTTCATATCTTTGAGGGTCTCACTAAATTTCTCAGAGGTTTCTAGAAGATTCTTGAGTAACCTTATAACCATGGTTTTGAACTCCATATCCAGTAGTTTGCTTTTCTCCATTTCTGTCATTTGTGACCTGTTTCTTTGTCTCCGCATTTTGGCTGCTTCCTTGTGTTGATAGAGTGGCTTTGTGTGATAGGTGTCCTATAGGGCCCATTGGCTCATCCTCCCTAATTACCTGAGGTGGACACTCTTGGTGCACCCCTTTGTAGGCTGTGTGCACAGTCTTCTTGTAGTTAAGCCTTGATTGTTGTTGGTATCACTGGGAGGAATTGACCTCCAGGCTAATCAGCTGAGGGTCAGTTGTGACTATGATGGGAGAACTTCTGTGCTGGAGACACCCTTATGGGACAATACTTGCTTCAGTGGGGCTTTGGCGCTCACTGAGTCTGACCCCTGAGTGTGTCTCTTATGGATATGAAGAGTTGTAATCTGGATGGTCTCATTCTGACCACTGGGTACACTGGCTTTTGGATCTCCAAGGAGGCACTGCCTGAGGACACTCAGCTGGAGCTACAGAGAGATCTGCATATTTTTCTCTTAGTTTGGAGTCTGGAGGTGCCCAGATGAGGCCCAGCTGTGAAGCAATGCAAGCTGCTGTGGAGACTTGGGCCTTCTTTTGGAGGTTCTGGAGCTCTCTGACCCAGCTGCAGTTTGTTAGGTAATTTTAGATTGCAAAAGTCCTTGCCACTCATATGCAAAAGCCTTTGTGCACAGCTTGGGTGGAGTTGTAAATTGGGAGGGGCAGGGTCTCAGGGAGTCACAAGGGCAGAGCAAACAGCAATGGCAGCCAGTCAGCCCTGCACTTGAAAGGCGCCTGTGTCTCTGTGTCCCACGGCACCGTGCAGGAACAATGATCACTGCAAGCACCTCTGAGAGAGAGCCGCCCTCGTATTCCGGCCCAATGCCAGACAGTCCTGTTTCTCCCTGTATGAGTCTGGGTCCCAGTGTCTCACCGGAACTGGAGTTTAGAGCAGTCGGGAGCTTGTATTGCCCTCACGATTAAAAAAGACAACAATGAACTCAGTTGCCAGCTCCTTTCCGCATGCATGCCTCCGTACCTCCTCACTTCACTTCTGCACCTCCACACCTCCTCCTAGTCTCAGTGTGCTTTTCTCTTACCTTCTAGTTGTATAATTTCCACTCAGCCAGCCTTCCCTTGGTTCTGGATGATATCTGTTTTGTCTTTTATTTGTAGTTTTGAAGTGGTTGTGCAAAGCAGCAAGTTCAGGTGTTTACATATGCCACCATCTTGGTTTCTCCTCAATTTCATTTTTGCATTCCTTCTTTTTTTCTTCTTTCTTTCTTATCCCCTAATTCTCTTTTCTCTGCTGGTCACCTTTATTTGGGGTTATTAGTATTGTGAATACATTTGTGTTCAGTGACTTGTGCATTGTGCATTGTTGTGTTGTATTTTGTGCCTTTAAATCAATGAAGGAGAGAGAGAACTACATAACCAGACAACTGGAGAAGAGATATCATGGGGAGAAAAAGAAACAGCCCGCATATGAAAGAAAAGGAGGGATCACCAGAAAAGAAAGTAAACGAAATGGAGGCAAGCAACCTGTCAGAGAAAGAATTTACAGAAATAGTCATAAGGTAGATGAAAAGATTGGAAGACAAATTCAACAATACATGTAAGAACCAAGAGGAAATGAAGAAGAACCAAGAAGTAATGAAAAATGGCATCGCTGCTATAAAGAAGTCAATAAAAAGAATCAACAGAAGACTAGAAGAAGCAGAGGACCACATCAGTGAGCTAGAAGACAAGGTAGGAAAAAATATCAATTAGAGCAGCTTCTAGAAAAAAAATTAAAAAGCAGGAGGAGAGCCTAAGAGAACTTTGAAACAACACAAAATGAAAGAACATCTGCATAATAGGGGTGCCAGAAGGAGAGGAAACTGAGCAAGGAATAGAAAACCTGTTGGAAGATATAATGACAGAGAACTTCCCTGATATAGGGAAGAAAAAACTCGCACAAATCAAAGAAGCTCACAGAGTCACAAACAAAATGAATGCCAGAAGACCAATGCCAAGACACATTATAAATTAGCAAACACCAACGACAAAGTAAGAATCTTAAAAGCAGCCAGAGAGAAACAGAAAGTTACCTAAAAGTATCCCCCATCAGACTAGTGACTGATTTCTCAACAGAAACACATCAGGCAAGAAAAGAATGGAATGAAATATAAAAAGTCATGCAAAAGAAGGGTCTGAATCCAAGAATACTGTACCCAGCCAGGCTATCAATCAAAATTGAGGGTGAAATCAGGAGCTTCACAGACAAATAAGGACTAAGGGAGTTTATTACCACCAAACCAGCAATGCAAGAAATTCTAAAGGGTCTGCTATAAAAAGAAAAAATAGGAAGCAAAGAAGGAACACAAGGGTAAAGAAGAAAAATGGTGACAAACAAGTACCTATCAGTAATAATTTAAATGTAAATGGATTAAATGCCCCAATCAAATGACATACGGTAACTGAGTGGATAAGAAACCATGACCCATATATCTGCTGTCTACAGGAAACCCACCTCAGAAAAAAAAATGCAAACAGAAAGATGGTGAAGGTATGGAAAAAGGTTTTTCAGGTAAATGGAAATGAAAAAAAAAGGTGGGGTAGCAATACTTATATCTGACAAATTGATCTCAAAGTGAAGGACATAAAAAGAGATAAGGAAGACCACTTCATTATACTAAAGGAAGCAATCCAACAAGAAGAAATAACTCTGGTAAACATATACGAACCCAATACAGGAGCACCCAAATACTTAAAAAAACTTCTGGAGGATATCAAGGAAGATTGACAGCAATACAATCATAGTAGGGGACTTTAATACCCTACTATCACCACTGGACAAATCCTCTAAACCAAAAACAGCAAAGAAACATCAATCCAAATTACTCACTAGACCAGATGGAATTAATTGACATCTTCAAAACATTTCACCCCAAAGACACAGAATATACATTCTTCTCAAGTGCACATGGGTCATTTTCAAAGATAGAATATATTTGGTCACAGGCAAAGTCTCTTCCAATTCAAGAAGATAGTAATGATATCAAGCATATTCTCAGATCACAATGCCATAAAACTGGAAATCAAATGCAATAAAAACAATACAAAAAAAATCAAACACCTGGAGGCTAAATAGCATGCTATTAAACAATGACTGGATTACCAGAGAGATCAAAGAAGAAATAAAAAACATCATGGCAACAAACAACAGTGAAAACACAACCATCCAAAATCTATAGGACACAGCGAAAAAAGTCTTGAGAGGGAAGTTCATAGCTCTACAAGCCTACTGCAAAAAAAAAAAAACAAAGAAAGAAAAAAAAAGCAAGAAACATGGTAATAAATTGCCTAACCCTACAACTCAAAGAGTTACAAAGAGAGCAACAAGAAAAGCCCAGTGTAAGCAGATGGAAGGAAATAATAAAGATCAGAGTGGAGATAAATGACATAGAGAAGAAAAATAAAACAATACAAAATATCAATAAAACCAAGAGCTGGTTCTTTGAAAGGATAAACAAGATTGATTAACCTCTAGCCAGGCTCAACAAGAAGCAAAGAGAAAGGATCCAAATAAACAAAATCAGAAATGAAAGAGGAGAAATAACAACAGACCCCACAGAAATATAAAGGATTGTTAAAAAATACTATGAACAACTCTATTCCAACAAACTGGACAACCTGGAGGATATGGACATATTCTTAGAAAAATACAACCTTCCAAAATTCAATCAGAAGGAATCTAAAAATCTCAATAGGCCAATAACTATGGAAGAAATTTAAGCAGTCATCAAAAAGCTTCCATCAAACAAAAGCCCAGGGCCAGACGGCTTCACAGGGGAGTATTACCAAATATTCAAGGAAGAACTAAAACCTATGCTCCTCAGACTATTCCAAAAAATTCAAGAGGAAAAAATACTTCCAAGATCTTTCTATGAATCCAGCATCACCCTAATACCAAAACCATAGAAATACAGCACAATGAAAGAGAATTACAGGCCAATATTCCTCAAGAACATAGATGCCAAAATCCTCAACAAAATTCTAGCAAATCACATCCAACAGAACATCTGAAAGATTATACACCATGACCAAGTAGGATTTATCCCAGGGATGCAAGGATGGTACAATATCCACAAATCAATAAATGTGATACATCACATAAACAAAATGAAAGATATAAATCACATAGTCATATTAATTGATGCAGAAAAAGCATTTGACAAAATCCAACACACTTTCTACAAAAAAACTCTCAGCAAAGTGGGAATAGAAGGATCATACCTCAACATAATAAAAGCCATATTTGACAAACCCACAGCCAACATCATACTCAACGGCAAAAACTAAAACCATTTCCCCTAAGAACAGGAACAAGACAGGGATTCCCACTCTCACCACTCCTGTTCGAATAGTACTGGAATTATTAGCCATTGTGATTAGACAAGAAGAAGAAATAAAAGGCATCCAAATTGGAAAAGAAGAAGTAAAACTGTCCTTATTCACAGATGACATGATATTGTACATAAAAAAACCTAAGAACTCCATCAAAAACCTATTAGACTTAATAAATGAATTTGGCAATGTAGCAGGATACAAAATTAACACCAAAAAATCTATGGTATTTCCATACACCAATAGTGAACATACAGAAAGAGAGACTAAAAAAGCAATCCCATTTTCTGTCGCACCAAAAAAATTGTGATACCTAGGATTAACTTAACTAATGAGGTAAAGGACCTATACATTGGAAACTACAGGACACTGAAAAAAGAGATAGAGGAAGACATAAACAAATGGAAGAACATACCATGTTATGGATTGGTAGAATCAACATCATTAAAATGTCCATACTACCCAAAGCAATCTATAGATTCAAATGCACTCCCCATTAAAATACCAAGGGCATATTTCACAGACCTAGAAAGAACTCTCCAAAAATTCATCTGGAATAAAAAAAAGAGCACCAATAGCTGCAGCAATCCTGAGAAAGAGGAACAAGGTAGGTGGGATCTCAATATCAGATTTCAAGCTGAATTACAAAGCCACTATTCTCAAAACAGCCTGGTACTGGCAGAAGAACAAACATATAGACCAATGGAATAGAACAGAGAAGCCAGAAATTGACTCAAACCACTACGCTCAATTAATATTTGACAAAGGAGTCATGAACATATAATGGTGTCAAGACATTCTCTTCAATAAATGGTGTTGGGAAAATTGGACAGTTACATGCAAAAAAATGAGACTAGATCACCAGCTTACACCATACACAAAAATAAACTCAAAATGGATAAAGGATTTAAACATAAGACGGGAAACCATAAAAATACTAGAGGAATCCATAGGCAGCGAAATCTCAGACATATGCCGAAGCAATTTCTTCACCAATACCGCTCCTAGGGCAATGGAAACTAAAGAGAAAATAAACAAATGAGACTATATCAAAATAAAAAGATTTTGCACAGCAAAAGAAACCATGAACAAAACAACAATAAGCCCAATGTTTGAGAGAACATATTTGCCAATGTTATCACTGATAAAGGTTTAATCTCCAACATTTACATGAAACTCCTACAACTTAAAGAAAGGAAGATAAGTGATCCAATAAAAAAAATGGGCAACGGACCTAAATAGATATTTTTCAAAAGAAGACAGAAGGAAGGCCAAGGGACATATAAAAACATGCTCAAAGTCACTAATTATCCGAGAGATGCAAATGAAAATGACTATACGGTACCTCTCACACCTGTCACAATGGCAATCATCAACAAATCAACAAATGACAAGTGCTGGAGAGGATGCGGAGAAAAAGGAACCCTTGTGCACTGCTGGTGGGAATGCCAACTGGTGCAGCCACTGTGGAGAACAGTATGGAGTTTCCTCAAAAAAATAAAAATGGAACTCCCATTTAACCCAGTGATTCCACTTCTAGGAATATATCACAAGAAACTAGAAACACCAATCAGAAAGGATATATGCACCCCTATGTTCATAGCAGCACAGTTTACAATAGTTAAGATTTGGATACAGCCTAAATGCCTGTCAGCAGATGAGTGGATTAGAAAACAATGGTACATCTACACAATGGAATACTACACTGCTATATAAAAGAAGGAATTCTTACCATGTGCAGCAGCATGGATGGAACTGGAGAGCATTATGTTAAGTGAAATAAGCCAGGCAATGAAAGAGAAATACCACATGATCTCACTCATTTATGGAATATAATGAACAACATAAAATGATGAATAAAAAAATTGATATAGAGGCAATAAAGCATCGAACAGCCTGTCAAATTACAGTGGGAAGGCTGGGGAGTGTTGAGGAGGAGGGAATGAGATCAACCAAAGGACTTGTATGCATGCATATAAGCACAACCAATGGACACAAGACACTGGGGGGTGGGGGAGGTGGTATCAGGGCATGTGCCAAAGGGTAGAGGAGGCTGGGGAAAAAAAAGAGATATATGTAATACTATTTGTAATACTTTAAATAATTAAATTAAATTAAAAAAAATAAAAGCCTTATATGACAAACCTACAGCCAACATCATACTCAGTGGGCGAAAACTAAACTCATTTCCCCTAAGACAGGGATGCCCACTTTCACCACTCCTTTTTGATATAGTACTGGAAGTGCTAGCCATAGCGATCAGACAAGAAATAAAAGACATTCAAATTAGAAAAGAAGAAGTAAAACTGTCGTTATTCACAGATGACATGATACTATACATAGCAAACACCAAAGACTGCATCAAAAAACTGCTAGACCTAATAAATGAATTTGGCAATGTAGCAGGATACAAAATTAATACCCATAAATTTATGGCCTTTTATACAACAATAATTAACTCACAGAAAAAGAAATTTTTAAAAAAATCCCATTTACTATTGCACCAAGAAAATTAAGTTACCTAGGAATAAACTTAACTAAGTAGGTAAAAGCCCTGTACTTGGAAATCTACAGGACATTGAAAACAAGATAGAGGAAGACATAAACAAATGGAAGAACATACCATGTTCATGGATTGGTAGAATCAACATCATTAAAATGTCCATACAACCCAAAGCAATATACAGATTCAGTGCAATCCCCATTAAAGTACCAATGCCATATTTCAAAGATCTAGAACAAACTCTCCAAAAATTCATCTTAAATAAAAACAGACCCTGGATCGCCACAGCAATCCTGAGAAAGAAGAACAAATTTGGAGGGATCACAATACCAGATATCAAGCTATATTACCAAGCCACAATTCTCAAAACTGCCTGGTACTGGCACAAGAACAGACATATAGACCAATGGAATAGAACAGAGAAACCAGAAATTAACCCAAGCCATTATGCTCAATTAATATTTGACAAAGGAGGCAAGAGCATACAATGGATTCAAGAGAGTCTCTTCAATAAATGGTGCTGGGAAATTTGGTAAGATACATGCAAAAAACAAACAAACAAAATAAAACTTGATCACAAACTTACACCATACACAAAAACAAACTCAAAATGGCTAAAGGGCTTAAATGTAAGACAGGAAACCATAAAAATCCTACAAGACTCCATAGGCTGCAAAATAGCAGACATATGTCATAGCAATATCTTTACTGACACAGCTCCTAGGTCAGTGGTTCTCAACCTTCCTAATGCCGTGACCCTTTAATACAGTTCCTCATGTCATGGTGACCACCAACCATAAAATTATTTTTGTTGCTATTTCATAACTGTAATTTTGCTACTGTTATGAGTTGTAATGTAAATATCTGATATGCAGGATGTATTTTCATTGTTACAAATTGAACATAACGCATAGTGATTAATCACAAAAACAATATGTAATTATATATTGTGAAATATTTATTTCTAATTACAAATAAATAAAATTTTGTCTTGAAGCATCGTGTAGCATGGGTAACAGTCTTAATATAACAACAGTAAACTACATTGCTACATTTTGCGACAGTATGCGTAAAAAGCCAGTACGAATGTTGAGATTGCTTCTTTCTCACCAGATCAGAAATTCTCGGGGCAGTCTTTGCAAGAGCACAAAGAAGATCATCTTCCACAACAAGTCTACTTCTGTATTTGGACTTGATAACCAACAAGCTGGAAAACCCTGTTTCACAAAGATATGTTGCTGGAAATGGAAGAAGAATACGCAACACAGTCTCAGACAGAACAGGATATGACTGCAAACACTTGATCCAGAATTTTGTAACTGGCATTGTAGAGAAATCAGTTCTCACTGCATTGCTGTTAATAAGTTCAATGAACTCCTCTTGTGCTGTCTCAGGAACATCTTCAACTTTGACTGTGAATGGGCTTCTGGCAAGTGCAAATGGGGTGTCAGGTAGATTTGGAAAGTACGATGAAATTTCGCCTGCAAGTATGTGCAAGTGTTCTTTCACAGAAATTATCATCGTAATCCTTTGGTCTGGTTCAATGTCATGTTCCTCAAAGAAAGCAGATAAGGTAGGCAACATGTAAATTTTATTTTCATCCAATTTTTTTTTGCCAAAGCTGAAGTTTCATTTGCAATGATTGGATCTTTTCAGACAAATCGAGGCATGTTGCATTTGTTTCTTGCAGTGATAAATTTAACTCATTCAAGATGGCAAAGATGGCAACCAAGTAAGCTATTTTCTGCAGTTAACTTTTATCGCTGAAAAGTGCTTTGAACTATGGTCTTGCTTTCTGATTTAAAAACGTTTTGAGTCCATCACGAAGCTCAAAAACACTTTTTAAAACTTTTCCTCTCAACAACCATCTCACTTCAGTGTGAAATAGCAGAACATTGTTCAGTGCATCCAATTCGTTGCACAGTTGCGAAAACAGTCGACCTTTTAAAGTGCTCACCTTTACAAAATTGACAGAACTTATAAAGCTTTTCATTACTTCTTGTAACTCTTGTGGCAGTGTCTTCATGGCTAATATTTGCCAATGAATCATACAGTGACTCATTCAGTACCAAACGTTGAAATCCAGATCAACATCCTAGCATAGCTGGAGCACCATCTGTGCAAACACCACAAACCTTTTCCCAAGAGATCTTATGCTCTTTCAGAAATGAACCAATTGTGTCAAATACATCACGTGCAGTAGTTGTCGTTTCAAGAGGTTTGCAAAAAAGAAACTCATCTTTAAAGTCGCCATCATTAATATACCTCACATAAACCAGTAACTGTGAACAGTTTGCAACATCTGTAGATTCATCAAGCTGATACTAAATATTGGAAGTGGAGCAGATTTAATTTCCTGGATTATCTGATCAAGAATATCAGCAGACATGTCATCTATTCTTCTGCGGACAGTGTCGTTAGATAAGGAAATTTCATAACAAATTCGTCTCCGATCATAACTAAAACAATGTCTTTGGCTGCTGGCAACAGTAAATCCTCAGCAATGGTGTGAGGTTTCATAGCTCTGGCGATTCTGAGTGCCACCAAACATGAAGCTTCAAGGGCTGCTACGTTTTGTTTGTGGTACTTGCCACCAGTGTCAAGTCTGGCTTTCCTGAGTCCATCAGCTTTGCTTCTAAAATAGTTGGTATCCTTGCCGGCAAAGCTCGGATGCTTGTTATCAAAATGGCGTTTTAGTTTATTCGGCTTCATAGATTCGGCTTATAGAACTTCACAGCAAATAACACATTGCGGTTTCTCAATTCCTGCTGTAATTATTGAGATAAAACCATACTGTAAAAAATCCTCACTATATTTTCTTTTCTTAACGTTCTTCTCTACACGATCCATTGTCATGGGATGGTTTGCTAATGAAAATAATATATAACAATAGCTTTAATAATACAAAAGATGATACATGGCACAGTTCAGTCAATGCAGTTCGTTAAAGTTTCCTATGATTTACCATTCTGTGTTGTTTTTTTTTACATACCTGTTACTATCACAAGGGGGCAGTATTCACATCAACCACAGCTGAATATAAAAAAGACTGATCAGCATCCAGTTTAAGTTCCCATGGTACAGATATTTTTTTGCAGTAGTTGATGATTTTTCAGTACATGATTTTACATTTACCCAGTAATTATAATTCATGAAGTGTCGTTTTACCTCCAATACTGCTGCTTTCAACACAGCAGCTGCTTTCTACACAGTAGCTGCTCTCTACACAGTAGCTGCTCTCTACACAGTAGCTGCTCTCTACACGTGTGACTGGTCCGCATAAGTACATTATGGCACCAACCCTTTCACATACACCTGTATTTGTACGGGGTGTATGTGATGGAGTTGGTGCGATGATGTCATCGTGCCGGGTACTTGTATGTGGGCGTATCTGCATGTGGGCGTATCTGCATGTGGGCGGACCCGCCGGGGGGCGGACCCGCCGGGAGACGGATAGAGGAGCAGTGTCTCGGTTCCTAAGACCTTAGGAAATATGTGTTTTCCCATGGTCTTAGGCGACCCCTTTGAAAGGGTCGTTTGACCCCCAAAAGGGTCGCAACCCACAGGTTGAGAACCGCTGTCCTAGGGCAATGGAGACTAAAGAGAAAATAAACAAATGGGACTACATATAAATAAAAAGTTTCTGCACAGCAAAGAAACCATCAACAAAACAACAAGAAAGCCTACTGCATGGGAGAACATATTTGCCAATACTATTTCACATAAGGGTTTAATCTCCAAAATTTACAGAGAACTCATACAACTTAACAAAAGGAAGATAAAAATCTAATAAAAAAAATGGGCAAAGGACCTAAATAGACACTTTTCGAAAGAGGACATACAGAAGGCCGAGAGACATATGAAAACATGCTCAAAGTCACTAATCATCCAAGAGATGCAAAACAAAACAACGAGATATCATCTCACACCCCTCAGAATGGTGATCATCAGCAAACCAGCAAATCAGGAGCCATAACCGGTTTGACTCAGTGGATAGAGCATCGGCCTGCGGACTGAAAGTTCCCAGGTTCAATTCCAGTCAAGGGCATGTACCTTGGTTGCAGGCACATCCACAGTGGGAGGTGTGCAGGAGGCAGCTGATCGATGTTTCTCTGGCATTGATGTTTCTAACTCTCTATTCCTCTTTCTTCCAGTCTGTAAAAAATCAATAAAAATTTAAAAAATAAATAAAATAAATAAATAAATAAAAAAGAAATGAGGCTGCTTCTATAGGGCCCAAAATCATTAATTAAATTAAATATAGTTCTAGTATTAATTAGCATAATTTGTGACTCCAAAAATTGTTGCTAAAAGAAGGACTTAAGGTAAATATAATGTTGAAGCTTCCAGGGTAGGTGTCTTAATGGTTTTATTTTATTTATTTATTTTCAAACTTTCATGCTTTGCTGTTTTATTTTTTTTAATTTCTTTATTGATTAAGGTGTTTCATATGTGTCCGTATTTCCCCATTATCCCCCCAAACCCCCACTCATGCCCTCGTCCCCCCTGTTGTCTGTGTCCATTGGTTAGGCTTATATGCATGCATACAAGTCCTTTGGTTGATCTCTCCCCCTTACCCCCATCCTCCCCCACCTTCCCTTTGAGGTTTGATGGTCTGATTGATGCTTCTCTCTCTCTGGATCTGTTTTTGTTCATCAGTTTATGTTGTTTATTATCTAATCTAATAATAGACAAATATGCAAATTGACCGCACCTTCGCTACGCCCAAGCCACGCCCACCAGCCAAGCCACGCCCACCAGCCAATCAGGACGAATATGCAAATTATCCCAACAAAGATGGTGGCTAATTTGCATATCACGACAGCATAGAAAGAAGCCAAGAGCTGCAGAAGGGAGCAAAGCTGCAGAGAAGCAAGCAAGCCGGGGGGAGGAGAAGGGAGGAGCAGAGGTGGGGCCGGGGGAGAAGGGGCGGGGCCGGGGAGAAGGGAGGAGCGGAGGCAGGGCCGGGGGAGAAGGGAAAAGCAGGCGGGCTGGCAGAGAAGGCGGGCCGGGGGAGAAGGGAGGAGTGGAGGCGGGGCCAGGGAAGAAGGAAGGAGAGCTGGCTGACGGAGAAGTTAGAAAAGCAGGGGGGCTGGCAGAGATAGCGGGGCGGGGGACAAGGGAGGAGAGCAGGCAGGGTGGGGTAGAGTGCAGCAGGAAACCCTATTGCAGGATTTTTCCTGCAATGGGAACACTAGTATTCCATAAATGAGTAAGATCATGTGATATTTATCTTTCTCTGACTGGCTTATTTCACTTAGCATAATGCTCTCCAGTTCCATTCATGCTGCTGCAAATGGTAACAATTCCTTCTTTTTATACCAGCATAGTATTCCATTGAGTAGATGTACCACAGTTTTTTAATCCACTCATCTGCTGACAGGCACTTAGGCTGTTTCCAAATCTTAGCTATGGTGAATTATGCCACTATGAACATAGGGATGCATATTTCCTTTCTCATTGGTGTTTCTAGTTTCTTGTGATATATTCCTAGAAATGGGATCACTAGGTCAAATGGGAGTTCCATTTTTAGTTTTTTTGAGGAAACTCCATACTGTTCTCCACAGTGGCTGCACCAGTCTGCATTCCTACCAGCAGTACACAAGGGTTCCTTTTTCTCTGCATTCTCGCCAGCACTTGTCATTTGTTGATTTGTTGATGATAGCCATTGTGACAGGTGTGAGATGGTACCACATTGACGTTTTGATTTTCATCTCTTGGATAATTAGTGACTTTGAGCATGTTTTCATATGTCCCTTGGCCTTCCTTCTGTTTTCTTTCGAAAAGTATCTATTTAGGTCCGTTGCCCATTTTTTGATTAGGTTGTTTATCTTCCTTTTGTTAAGTTGTATGAGTTCCCTGTAAATGTTGGAGATTAAACGCTTATCGGTGATAACATTGGCAAATATGTTCTCCCATGCAGTGGGATTTCTTTTTGTTTTGTTGATGGTTTCTTTTGCTGTGCAAAAGATTTTTATTTTGAAGTGGTCCCATTTGTTTATTTTCTCTTTAGTTTCCATTGCCCAAGGAGCAGTATACAAACAAGTTCCTGTCAATAATATCTTTAAACATAAATGGACTTATATGCTCCAATCAAAAGACATTGAGTGGCTGAATGGATAAAAAAGAAAACATGACCCATATATATGCTGTCTACAAGAGACCCACCTCAGAACAAGAGACTCACACAGACTGAAAGTGAAGGGATGGAAAAATATCTTTCAGGCAAATGGAAATGAAAAACAAGCTGCAGTAGCAATGCTTATATCTGACAAAATAGACCTCAAAGTGAAGGTCTTAACAAGAGATAAGGAAGGCCACTTCATAATACTAAGGGGATCAATACAACAAGAGGATATAACCCTGGTAAACATATATGCATCCAATGCAGAAGCACCCAAATACATAAAAAAACTCCTGGAAGATATCAAGGGAGAGATAGACAGCTATACAATCATAGTAGGGGACTTTAATACACCACGGACATCACTGGATAAATCCTCTATACAAAAAAATTAGCAATGAAACAGCAATCCTAAATGACTCACTAGATCAGATGGATGTAATTGACATCTTCAGAACATTTCACCCCAAAGCCACAGAATATATGTTCTTCTCAAGTGCACATGGCACATTTTCAAAATTAGACCACGTATTGGGTCACAAGCAAAGTCTCCCCAAATTCAAGAAGATTGAAATCATATCAAGCATCTTCTCAGACCATAATGGCATAATATTAGAAATAAACTACAATAAAAACAATCCAAAAAATTCAAACACTTGTAAGCTGAATAGCATGCTATTAAACAATGATTGGGTTACCAAAGAGATCAAAGAAGAAATTAAAAACATCCTGGAAACTAATGACAACAAAAACACAATAATACAAAATCTAAGGGACACAATGAAAGCAGTCCTGAGAGGAAATTTTATAGCTCTACAGGCCGACCTCAAAAAAAAAAAGAAGAAAAAAATGATAGTCAAACATCTAACTCTACAACTTAAAGAATTAGAAAGAGAGCAACAAGAAAAGCCCAGAGTGAGCAGAAGGTAGGAGATAATAAAGATCAGGGCTTAATGGTTTTAAACAAGTATAGAGAACTCATATAAGACTTAATAAGTTTTAGTTTTACATTTTACATTTTACAGTAAAACTTATGATTGTTTTGAGTTAATTGTTATAAAATATGGATGATCAGAGAGAGAGAGGAAGGGAGAGAGAGAGAGAGAAACATCAATCAGTTGTCTCTCGTACTTGCTCAGACTGGGAATCAAACCCACAACCTAGGTATGTGCTCTGAATAGGAATTGAAACCACAACCTTTTGGTCAATGGTATGATGCTCCAACCAACTGAGCAACCCATCCAGGGCTATACAATTTATTTTTTATTGAAGCTAACTCAAAAGTTAAAAATGTGACTTTTTTCAACAGCTTTTAGGTTTGGATACATAAACCTACCTTATATAGGCTTACTTTTCTTCTTAGATACTATTTATATAATTCACATAAATTGCTACCAAGTAGAATAATGTCTAGATCTATAGCCTGAAGCTCTGTATAGCTAAGTTTTTTTATAGTTTTACTAGAAGCCTGGTGCACGGAAATTGTGCATTGGGTGGGGGGGTCCCTCAGCATGGCCTGTGCCCTCTCACAGTCCAGGAGCCCTCAGGGTATGTCCTAATGACAGGTTAGGCCCGCTCCCCGCAGTCTATCCTCCATCTGCAAGAGGCGACTTGGCCAATCAGTGGGAGGTGAAGCCTCCATCACGCTGCTGCTACTGCCACTGCCAGCCGCTGCGGCTTGCCTGAGCCTCAGCCTGGCCCTTGCAGTGGCAGCCACCATCGGCGGCTGTGGCTTTGTCCTGAAGGACATCCTGAAGACATCTGGTCTAATTGGCATATTACCCTTTTATTAGTATAGATTTTATTTGAAAGTGATTGCCCAACATGTCATTACTATTTGACTATATTTTTAAAACATAATACAAAAACTTAAATATTTATTTACTAGAGGCAAATAACTTTATTTTTACAAGTTGTGTCTAGTTTCTTTATATGATGTGATGGAAGTTTACTATAACAACCATAGAGGGCTTTTAAATTGTAAATTTGTTGCCTTAACTGGTTTGGCTTAGTGGATAGAGCGTCAGCCTGCAGACTCAAGGGTCCCAGGTTTGATTCCAGTCAAGGGCATGTACCTTGGTTGCGGGCACATCCCCAGTGGGGGGTGTGCAGGAGGCAGCTGATCTATGTTTCTCTCTCATCGATGTTTCTAACTCTCTATCCCTCTCTCTTCCTCTCTGTAAAAAATCAATTAAAAAATAAAATAAATTGTATATTTGTTTACCCTGAATAATTTTGTTGTATTCACTTTTTAGTATTACATATTTCTTACTATTCATCTGATATTGTATTCTACAAATTAATAATTTTTCCTCAGATGAAATTATCTTTTAAGAAAAAGACACATGCCTCATTCTCAAGCCATCCTTGATGCTAGGAGACCTGCCTCACTCAAAGTATCTTATAGTTTAACTATTTTAGGCTCCCTAGAAAGTAATCCAAAATTGATATACTTTGTTATATTCAAGTTCATAGAAAAGAGTTTACAGTAAGATACTAGGGTACACCTAACATACTTTCTCCAAACCAATTTATGTTTGATCCTTGTGAGACCCTCTTGGGTGAAATATCTGTTCATGGTTTTTGCCTGTTTTCTAACTGTACTGTATGGTTTACTTTGAGAGACATATATTAGTAGATACTCACCCCATGCTGGATATATGGTTTACAAATAAGTGCTCTTAGTTTGTACCTTGTCTTTTCATCTTCTTCAAGGGTCTTTTGTAGAGCATGTTTTGAAATTTTATGAAGTTACAATGTATCAATTTTTATACCCTGGATTGTGCTTTCAGTATTAAGTCTAAGAACTTTTTTCTAGCCCTGGAAACTAAAGATTTTATCCTATGGCTTGCTTTGTTTTTAATCCCACATGAGGATATTTTTATTGCTTTTAGAGAGAGGAATAGAAAGAGAGAGAGACAGAGAGAGAAACATAGATGTGAGAGACGGGGCTGCCCAGCCAGGGATTGAACACACAAACTGGGTATGTGCCCTGACTGGGACTTGAACCTGCAAACTTTTGGTGCATGAGATGATGATACAACCAACAGAGCCAGCAGTCCGGACCCTATGTTTTTTTTTTTTTTTTTTTTTTTAAATAAGTTTTAGTTTCACATATTACACTCAAACTTATGATCTATTTTGAGTTAAGTTTTATAAAATATGGAAGACTTAGGTCAAATGATTTTTTCCCTATTGCTTCATCCCTATATTGAAGAGCCTTTCCTTCCTCTATTGAGTTGCTTTGGAACCACTGCAAAAAAATTAGTTGAGAATATTCATGTGGAACTATTTCAAGATTTTCTACTCTGTTCTAATGATCTACATCTCCTTTCCTCCACCAATATCACACATCTTAATTAGTGTAGCTATATAAAATAATTTAGTATTGGGTAGTATAATTTCTCCCAACATATTCTTATTTTTAAAGATTGTTTTTGTTATTTTTATAGAATTTATTGAGGTGACATTGGTAAATAAAACAAAGTCTCTTTCTATCTCCATTTATTCACCTTTGCCATCTTCCACCTACCCGCCCCACTTTCCCTCTGAAGATCACCATATTGTTGTCTGTAAAATATGTATATATATATATATATATATATATATATATATATATATATCCCTTCACCTTTTTTCACTCAGCCCTCCAACTTCCCTCCACTCTGACAGCTGCCAGTCTGTTCTGTTTGTTAAATTATTTTATTCATTAGATACCACATATATGTGAGATTATATGGTATTTGTCTTTCTCTAACTGGCCTATTTCACTTAGCATAATACTCTTCAAGTCCATTCTTACTGTCACAAAAAATAATATTTTCTTCTTTTTTTATGGCCAAATAGTAAACGTACCACAGCTTTTGTGTCCACTCATCTACTGATGGGCACTTGGGCTTTTTCCAGATCTTGTCTGTGGTAAACAATGCTGCAATGAATATAGAGGTGTATATGTTCTTTTGAATCAGTGTTTTGGTGTTGCCGAATATATTCCCAGAAGTGGCATTGCTGTGTTAAAAGGCAGTTCTATTTTAAATTTCTGAGAAAACTACATGCTGTTTTCCACAACGGCTGAACCAATCTTCATTCCCACCAACAGTGCATGAGGGTTCTCTTTTCTGCACATCCTCGCCAGTACTTGTTTGTTGAATTTTTGGTGATAGCCATTCTGACAGGTGTGAAATACTATCTTCTTGATGTCTTAATTTGCATTCTTCTGATTATTAGTAATGTTGAGCATCGTTTGATGTCTATTGGCCACTGTATGTCCTCTTTGGAGAAGTGTTTATTCACATCCTTTACCTTTTTTTAATTGGATTTTTTTTGTTTTGTTTGTTTGTTTTTTGGTGTTGAGCTGTATAAATTCTTTATAAATTTTAGATATTAGCCCTCTATTAGATTATCATTGGTGATTATGTTCTCCCATTCAGTGGATTGTCTTTTCATTTTGTTGATAGATTCTTCTGCTGTACAAAATCATTTTAGTTTGATGTAATTCCATTTTTTCTTTTTTTCTTTTGTTTCCCTTGAACAAGGAGATATACCAGAAAAAAATATTGCTGACATTGCTATGAGAAACATCTGAGATTTTATGGCTTGTTTTCTTCTAAGATTTTTATAATTTTGAGTTTTACATTTAAGATTTTAATTCATTCTGAGTTTATTCCTTTGTATGTTGTAAGAAGGTGGTCTAATTTCTTTTTTTTTTTTTTTTTTGCAGTTAATTGTCTAATTTTTTGCCACCATTTATCAAATAAACCACCTTTACTCCCATTGTATGTTCTTGCCTCCTTTGTCAAATTTTAATTGACAATAAAATTATAAGTTTATTTCTGGGCTCTCTACTCTGTTCCATTGAACTATATATCTGTTTCTACACCAGTAACATGTGTTTTGATTACTATGGCCTTATAGTAGTTTGATATCAGGAAGCGTGATCCCTCCAACTTTGTTCTTCTTCCTCAATATTACTGTGGCTATTTGTGATCTTTTGTGGATCCATATGAATTTTTGTAATATTTGTTCTAGTTCTATGAGATACTCCATTGATGTTTTGATAGGAATTGTGTTGAATATATTATTGTAGCTATTCTAGGCCTATCCTTAAACATTTTAGAAGGATCTTGTCTATGTCTACAACAACTTTACAGGTTTTGATAGGAATTTTATTAAAATTGTATGTCAATTTCAAATAAAATTTATATATTTTAGAAACTGAGAGTTCTAGTTCATGAATATAATATTCTATTTGTTTATTTCAGTTTCTGATTCCCTCTATCATAATTTTGCAATATTTTAGCATACAGATTCTGAACATAATTTCCTACCTTTATATCTAGGTAATTTATATTTTTATTTATTTATTTATTTATTTATTTTTGGTAATTTATATTTTTAGAGTGGCAGTAAATTGTATTGTCTCTTAAATTTGGTTTTCACATGTTATTGTTTGGTATGCAGAAATACAATAGATTTTTATGTGTTAATTATATATTTTGCAACTTTCCTGAATATACTTTTTATAAATTATTTGTAAATTATGAGGATTTTTAACACAATCACATTATTTGCAAAAATGGACATTTTTATTCCTTCCTCTCCATACTCTAAGTTATTTATTTATCTGTTTATACTTTATCACAATAAATAGAACTTCCAATACTATGTTAATTAGCAGTGGTGAGAGTGGAGATTCTTATTTTACTATATTTTTTATTGTTGATAGTCTTACAGATATCTTCCTCCTTTACCCCCCTCATCCCAGCCTCTACCCACCAAACCCCAGGTCTTCACTACCCTATTGCCCATGTTCATGAGCTATGCATATATGTTTGTTGGTTTATCTCTTCTCGTCCCTCCAAGCCCACATTGAGATATGTCAGTCTATTCCATGCCTCCATACTGCAAGTCTTATTTTGTGGGTCAATTCGTTTTGGTCATTAGATTCCATGAATAACAGAGATCATGTAATATTTGTCTTTCTCAGATTGGCTTATTTCACTTAGGGTAAATTTTTCCAGGTTCATCCATGCTGTCCCAAAGGGTAAGAGATCCCTCTTTTTTACAGCTGCATAGTATTCCATAGTGTAAATGTCACACAGCTTTTTTATCATGCATCTACTGATGGGCATTTGAGCTATTTCAAAATCTTAGCTATTGTAAATAACACTGCTATGAACATAGAGGTGCATATATTCTTTCTGATTGGTGTTTTGGGATTTTTAGAATATATTCCCAGAAGTAGGATTACTGAATCAAACAGAAGTTCCACTTTCAATTTTTTGAGGAAACTAGACTGTTTTCCATAGTGGCTGCACCATTCTGTGTTGCCACCATCAGTGAAATATTGTTCCCTTTTCTCCACATCTTCCCCAGCACTTGTTTGTTGATTTTTTTTATTACAGCCATTCTGGCAGGTGTGAGGTCATATCTCATAGTGGTTTTAATTTGCATTTATCTAATTAGTGACTTTGAGCATTTTTTCATGTGTCTCATGGCCATTTGTATGTCCTTTTTAAAGAAATGTCTATTCAGGTCTTCTGCCTGTTTTTAAAATGGATTTTCTTCCTTTTGTTGAGTTCTATGAGTACTTTATATATTTTGTATATGAACCCCTCATCAGATGTATCATTGGAAAATATGTTCTCCCACACAGTGGGTTCACTTCTCATTTTGATGATGGTTTTTTTTTTTTTTTTGCTGTGCAGAAGATTTTTATTTTGATGTAGTCCCATTTATTTATTTTCTCCTTAGTTTCCCTTGCCCTAGGAGATGTATCCATAAACATATTGCTATGTGAGATGTCTGAGATTTAACTGCCTATATTCTCCTCTAAGATTTTTATGGTTTCATCCCTTATGTTTATTTTTCTGCCTTGAGTTTACTCTTTTGTATAGTGTAAGTTGTTGGTCTAGTTTCATCTTTTTGAATATCTGTCCAGTTTTCCCAGCACCATTTGTTGGAGACTGTCTTTACTTCATTCTATGTTCTTGCCTCCTTTGTCAAATATTAATTGACTATAAGGGTGTGGGTCAACTTCTGGGGTCTCTGTTCTGATCCTTTGACCTATATGCCTATTTTTGTGCCAGTACCAGGCTGTTTTGGTTATAATGGCTTTGTAGTATAGTTTCATATCTGGTATGGTGATCCATCCTACTTCATTCTTCTTTCTCAGGATTGCAGCAACTATTTAGTGTCTTTTATAGTCCCATATTAAGTTTTTGTAATATGTTTTCTAGCAATATGATATATTACATTGGTATTTTAATAGGGATTGCTTTGAATCTATGATTGCTTTGGGTAACATAGACATTTGAATGATGTTAATTCTTACAATCCATGAACATGTTATATGCTTCCATTTATTGGTATCTTCCTCTATTCCTTTTTTCAATGTCCTATAGTTTTCAAAGTATAGGCCTTTTACCCCCTAGTTAAGTTTATTGCTAGGTATCTTATTTTTTTTTATTGCAATGGTAAATGGGATTGCTTTTTTTATTTCTGTTTCTGATAGTTCATTATCTAATCTAATAATAGACAAATATGCAAATTGACCGCACCTTTGCTACGACCAAGCCACGCCCACCAGCTAAGCCACGCCCATCAACCAATCAGGACGAGTATGCAAATTACCCCAACAAAGATGGCGGCTAATTTGCATATCAAGACAGCGTCAAAGAACCCAAGAGCTGCAGAAGGGAGTAAAGCTTCAGAGAAGCAAGCAAGCCGGGTGGGGAGGAGAAGGGAGGAGCGGAGGCGCGGCCGGGGGCGAAGGGAAAAGCAGGGGGCTGGCCGAGAAGCCGGGACGGGCGACAAGGGAGGAGCGGAGGCAGGGCCGGGGGGCGAAGGGAAAAGCAGGCAGGCTGGCCGAGAAGGTGGGGCGGGCGACAAGGGAGGAGCGGAGGCGGGGCCGGGGGCGAAGGGAAAAGCAGGCGGGCTGGCCAAGAAGGCAGGGCGGGCGACAAGGGAGGAGCGGAGGCGGGGTAGAGTGCAGCAGGAAATCCTATTGCAGGATTTTTCCTGCAACGGAACGCTAGTTGATGTATAAAAATGCCATTGATTTCTGGATGTTGATTTTGTATGCTGCTACCTCACAGAATTCATTTATTAAGTCTAATAGTTTCCTTGTGGATTCTTTAAGGTTTTTAAAGTATAATACCATGCAAGAGCATAAAATGGAATAAAAGAAGTCTCTTCTAAAATGACGTTTGGATAATTGGACTGCTACATGTAAAATAATGAAACTATACCACCAACTTACACCATGCACAAGAATAAACTCAAAATGAATAAAAGATTTAAATGTGATTCATGAAACCATAAAAGTCCTTGAAGAAAACGTAGGCAGCAAGATATCAGACATCTCACGCAGCAAAATCTCACTCTTACAAAGCCTAGGGCAAGAGAAACAAAGGAAAAACAAACAAATGGGACTACATCAAAATAAAGAGCTTCTGAACAGCAATAGTTTAATTTTTATCATGAAAAGGTATTGGGTTCTGTAAACTGTTTTTTCTAAATCAATTAATATGATTATATATTTTTGTCTTCAGTGTCTTGTTATGGTTGGTTACAAGGAATGATTTCCAAATGTTGAATCAATCTTGCATACCTGGAATAAATCTGACTTGTGCATGGTGTATAATTATTTTTATCGATTATTGAATTTCATTTGCTAATATTTTTTGGAGGCTACTTCTGTTTAAGATTATGAGAAACATTAGTCTTTAGTTTTCATTTTCTTTCTGTCTTTGATTTTGGTCAAGGTAATACTGGCTTGTAAAATAAATTTGAAAGTATTTTTCTTTTGTATTTTCTGAAAAAGATTGTATAAAATTAACATTAATTTTTCTTTAAATATTTGACAGTTTTTCAGTAAAGCCTACTGTGGCAAGTATATTTTTATGAAAGATTGCTAATTAAAAACTGTGTTTATTTAATATTATAGGCTATTTAGATTATCTTGATTTTGCTTTAGTGGTTTCTGGTTTTCCTGAAATTGTTCTATTTCTCTTAAATTGTCAAATTTATTAGTGTACATTTCTTTGTAGTGTTTCCCTTGATACTTTTAACTGATATGGGAACACTATTGGTATAGCTTTTTTCAATCTTGATTTTGTTAAAATTTCTCCTTACTTTTTTCATTTATTTATCAGTTTTACTAGGGGTTTTTCATATTTATTGATTTTTGAAGAACTGTTAAACTTCATTTTATTGAACAAATTGTATAGCATTGTATTCCTCTCTGCATTCTGTGACTGGTTTTAATTGTTCTTTGCTGATCAGGAGAAGCAACTCTTAATACTAACTAGGAAAATGGTATCTCACATTAAGATAAACCACAGTTGTAGTTTAGCTGACATTTTATGTTTCATTACTCTCTTTTTCTTATAAGGCTAGCCTGGGCCAAATCTCTCCTTCTTATTGATCATCAACAATGACTCATTATTCACTGTTTATTCTATATGATAAGGTTGTAGTAGTTTCTAATTCTTTGGCAGGGAAGGTCCTCAGAATATGGACTTTGTTTTACCTAATGATTAAAGTTCTGTATGATTAAAAAATATACATCATGACCTTAATTGCATCTATGTAAATTCTAATTAACCAAATAATAATCAGAAATTCAGAGACCTCCTACTTTCTCTTACAAAAATATAATGACAAATTTTTTGCCTGGTTATGGTACAAATGGAATGTTTTGCATACTTGAATTTTAGAGATAACTAAAGTTTTTCCCTATAAGGAACACATATTTTTGTTTTAACTTTTTGAATGTATTTTTAATTATATGTTTCTCTGCTTTCTCAAATAAAGAACACTAAATATAACTAAATTTTCTTCATTATTTAATGTCACTAACATTGTGGATATTTTTTTATCTATATACATTTATATATATAAAAAGCCAGTGACTGGAATGCTGTAACGACCAGAATGACCAGTTGCTATGATGCCCACTGTGGCCAGCGAACTGGCCCGATTGGAGAGTGGGGCCAGCCGGCCAACCTCCCACAGCCCCTCCCCCAGCTGCTGACCCATAATCAACCCCCCCACCCCATTCGGGGGCAGGGTCCACTGGCCAATTGCCCACAGCCCCTCCCCGCAGCCTACCCAGCCCTATCCGCCCCATGAATTGGTGCATTGGGCCGCTAATTGAAGAATATAAAAAGTTTTGGGAAGGAAGATGAATGCCTACGGGAAGGCAGACTTCAAGATAGTGCGTAAGTGAGAGAATGAAAGGAGTGTGTGTGGTCACACGGGGAGTGTTTGTTTGTGAATTGAGGGACAGCTATACTCCGGAGGACTATGGGGGATTGCTGGACGGGGTTCCCCTGACCGGGCAGCCCCCACTGCTGCTGGGATGCCTCCCAGAGTGACTGGCTCTGACTCAGAGACTGCACCATCTTGAAGGGGAGAGTGGATGTTGTTGGAAGCCTGAAAATCCTGGGAGTTTACAACAACGGCACCCAGCAAACAGCTGCAAACCTGGGAACATGGGTCCCCAAGTGGCACGAGCAAGTGGATTCAGAGGAGCTCTGCACCCTCTCACGGAAAGGTCAGATTTCGCCTGGGATAAGGTGAGGTCTGTGGTCCAGGCAGGAGAGAGAATCACGCATTGCGGGAGCTGGAGGATCCAGGGAAGTCTCAGCCCAGAAAAGTCCACGGCCATTGGGGCTGGCATGATCTGTGAATTGGAAGGGGATCCACAGGGCTGCTAACAGAAGGGAACTCTAAAAAACATCCCATAGCTGAAATGGGTGCAAAAGGGCAGCCTAAAAATTTTAAGAGTGTGCCGGCTGCTTAGACCCAAGGGGAAAAAAGACTGCACAGGCTTGTGCCGCAGCGCCGGAGTTCGTGCACTTGCTCTGGGTCTTTTCTCTCTCTCTTTTTTTCCCTCTTTATATCCTTGCTTTTGATTACTAAGCCCAATACATAGGATCACCCAATTGTGGACACTCTAAGAGACTGCAGGGAAAAGTTGTTTTTGTGGAACTTGGGGATCAGAGTGGGGAATAACAATCAGAGAACCAGCTCTGGGGCAGCCCAATCCCCGAAACCAGTATCAAGTGCCACAGGGAAAACAAAATCTAAGCACTAGCTAGAGAAGACCTATAGACCCGGAGGACTGCCACCCAGGGGTTGAATCACAAATTGACTCTTGTGTAAACACAAATGAAAGAGTATATTAAATAAAGAAGTACTACCTGCTTTAAAATCAGGACTGTGGCCTACAACACTGAGGAGCAGTGGAACGCAGGGAACTTCAATACTCTCCTGACTAGGAAGCAGGAGTGCCAAAAGAACAGTAGAGGAAGTGAATGACCTTCACTACTGCACATTTTTTTTTCATCTTTTACTTAAGAAACTATTTTTTTTTCTTTTTTCCTCACTTGATTTTACCTTTTTAATTTTTACATTTTTTATTTTTAATCAGTACTATTACTACTACTATTTTACCTTTTCTTTTAAGTGTCATTTTATTTTCTCTTTATTTTATTTTGGGATCAGTGTTCTACATTCTATTTTCATCTTTCCTTTAGCATCATTTTACTCTGTCTCAACTTTACCTTTATGCCAACACTCTCTTCCTCACTTTTCCTCTTTTGTTGTCCTGTTTCTTTTTTTTAATATTTCTTTATTGATTTAAGAGAGAAAGGGAGAGGGAGAGAGAGAGAGAAACATCAATGATGATAATCATTGATCAGCTGCCTCCAGCACGTCCCCTAATGGGGATCAAGCCTGCAACCCAGGCATGTGCCCTTGTCCAGAATTGAACCTGGGACCCTTCAGTCCGCAGGACAATGCTCTATCAACTGAGCCAAACCAGCTAGGGCTTTTGTCCTGTTTCTCTTACCCTATTCCTGCGTTTGATTTTCCCTATACCTTCTTTTTACCCCCTGTTAAAATTTCACCCTACTTATATATCTAATTTCCAATTACCTGCTCTAAGTCCGTACACACCTCTCTCTTCTCTTTCTTCACTACCCAAATTTTTATTCTTTCTGTCTTTTTGTTGTTGTTTGCTTGATTGTTTATTATATTGTTTTTTTATGCTTGTTTGTGACATTGTTTCACTTTTTCTTTTTGTTGTTTTTTTTTGTTTTTTTTTTGCTTCCATTTTCCCTTGCCTCACTTGATATTAGTTGTTGTTTGTAGTTTGCATTCATCTCTAGGTATTTGCTGCTTGTATTTGTTGGGATTAGTGGCTGTTCTATTGGAGTTTTCTCCCCATATAAATAGTTGTTCCCCCTCTTCTTTTTTATTATCTTTCTTTTCTCTCTTACTTTTTTTTTCCTTTTCCCAATTTCATTTTTGTGCTCCTTTTTTATATTCTCTTTTTTTCTCCTTTCTTTCTTATCCCCTAATTCTCTTTGATCTGCTGGTCACCTTTATTTGGGGTTATTAGTATCATGAATACATTTGTGTTTGGTTGTGCATTATGCCTTGTTGTGTTGTATTTTGTGCCTTTAAATCAACGCAGGAGAGAGAGAACTACATAACCAGACATGCAGAGAAGAGATATCATGGAGAGGCAAAGAAACAGCCTGCATACGAAAGGAAAGCAGTCATCACCAGAAAAGGAGTAAACGAAATGGAGGCAAACAACCTGTCAGAGAAAGAATTCACAGAAATGGTCATAAGGTAGATGAAAATAATGGAAGACAAATTCAACAATATGTGTAAGAACCAAGAAGAAATGAAAAAATGATATTGCTGTTATAAAGAACTCAATAGAAAGCATCAACAGTAAACTAGAAGAAGCAGAGGACTGCATCAGTGAGCTAGAAGACAAGGTAGGAAAAAAATACCCAAGCAGAGCAGCTTCTAGAAAAAATATTAAAAAGCAGGAAGAGAGCCTAAGAGAACTTTGGGACAACACGAAATGAAAAAAACATCCACATAATAAGGGTGCCAGAAGGAGAGGAAACTGAGCAAGAATAGAAAACCTGTTTGAAGAAATAATGACAGAAAATTTCCCTGATATAAGGAAGAAAAAGCTCACACAAATCCAAGAAACTTACATAGTCCCAAGCAAAATGAACCTCAAAAGACCAACTCCAAGGCACATTTTAATTAAATTGGCAAACACCAACAACAAAGTAAGAATCTTAAAAGCGGCCAGAGAGAGACAGAAAGTTACCTACAAAGGATCCCCCAACAGACTAGCGACTGATTTCTCAACAGAAACACATCAGGCCAGAAGGGAATGGAAGGAAATATACAAAGTAATGCAAAGGAAGGGTCTGAATCCAAGAATATTGTACCCAGCAAGGCTATCAATCAAAATTGAGGGTGAAATCAGGAGCTTCACAGACAAAAAAGGACTAAGGGAGTTTATTACCACCAAACCAGCAATGCAAGAAATGCTAAAGAGTCTGCTGTAAAAAGAAGAAATAGGAAGTGAAGAAGGAACACAGGGGTAAAGAATAAAAATGGTAACAAACAAGTACCTATCTACATTAATAAAAGAGATACTTGAAAATTGACTGTCCCTTCGCTACTCCCACCAGCCAATCAGGAGCAAATATGCAAATTACCCCAACAAATATGCCGGTGGCCACGGAGCTGGAGTGAGCAGGAGGCTTGGGTTGCCCACGGCGATGGAGGATGCCAAGCTTGCCACCAGCCCTGGCTGTCACTGAAGGAGTGGCTGAAGGCTACAAAGTTTCAATTATAGAAGATAGATAAATCACAGATACCTGCTTCCAGCCAGCCCTGGCCTCTGCTCAAGGAGGCGCTAAAAAATAAAAAAATAATAAAATAAAATAAAAAAACGGAGCCTGACTGGTTTGGCTCAGTGGATAGAGCGTCAGCCTGCAGACTGAGGGGTCCTGGGTTCGATGCCGGTCAAGGGAATGTACCTTGGTTGCAGGCACATCCCTAGCGAGTGATGTGCAGGAGGCAGCTGATTGATGCTTCTCTCTCATTGATGTTTCTAACTCTCTATCCCTATCCCTTCCTCTCTGTAAAAAAATCAATAAAATATATTTTTTTTAAAAAAGGAGCGGTTGGGAGCCTGGGTCACCAGGAGTGCATGGCAAGCTTGAAAATGGCCCTCAGCCCCTTTCCCAGGCTGGCCACACCACCAGGTGTTGAGGGTCCCAACTGGGGGTCTTGGCCAGCCTGCAAACAGAAATCAGCCCCTCACCCAGGCTGGCCAGGCACCCCAGTGGGGACCCCCACCCTGAAAAGGGTGTGACCTCCTGAAAACAGCCCCTCATCCCCTTACCCAGTCTGGCCAGGCAACCCAGCGGGACCCCCCCACCCTGAATGGGCTGTGGCCAGCCTGAAAACAGGCATCAGCCCCTCACCCAGGCTGGCCAGGCACCGCAGCAGGGACCCCGACCCTGAAGGGGGTGTGGTAAGCTTGAAAACAGCCCTCAGCCCCTCACCCAGGCTAGCCTCACACCCCCAGCAGGGACACTCACCCAATGGGGGCATGGCCGGCCTGCAAACCTCCACAGCCCCCTCGCCAAGGCTGCCCCATGCCCCAAGGGAACCCCCAGCCTGATCTGGGACACTCTTCAGGGCAAACCATCCAGCCTCCACCCATGCACCAGGCCTCTACCTATGCTAATAAAAGGGTAATATGATAATTAGACTGGGAGACCTTCCAGGAGACCTTCCAGATGTTCTTTGGGAGAAAGCCATGGTGGCGGGGGCAAGGTAGAGGTGCTTAGAGGCCAAAAGTGGAGGGCAGTTGTGGGTGATCAGGCCAGTAAGGGATGGCAGTTGTGGGTGGTCAGGCTGGTGGGGGGGTCTTTGGGGGTGAGCAGACCAGAAGGGGGGCAGGTGGAGGCGAGCAGGCCAGTGGGGACGGAAGGTGGGAGGGAGAAGGCCAGGAGGGTGGGAAGTTGGGGGTGATCAGGCTGGCGGGGGGCATTTGGGGGCAAGCAGGCCAGCAAGAAGAGTGGTTAGGGGCAATCAGGCAGGCATGCAGGCAGGTGAGTGGTTAGGAGCCAGGAGTCCCGATTGCAAGAGGGATGTCTGACTGCAGTTTTAGGCCTGATCCCTGTTAACCAGCAGTGGAACATCCTTCGAGGGGTCACAGATTGGAGAGGGTGCAGGCCAGGCTGAGGGACACGTCCTCTCCCATGCACAAATTTCATGCACCTGGCAACTGGTCAATAATAACTTTAAATGTAAATGGATTAAATGTCCCAATCAAAAGACATAGTGTAACTGAGTGGATAAGAACACATGACCCATATATCTGATGTCTACAGGAAACTGACTTCAGAAAAAAAGATGCACACAGACTGATGGTGAAGGGATGGAAAAAGGTCTTTCAGGCAAATGGAAATGAAAAAAAAAAGCTGGGGTAGCAATATTTATATCTGAAAAATTAGATCTCAAAGTGAAGGTCATAAAAAGAAATAAGGAAGGTCATTTCACAATACTAAAGGGAGCAATCCAACAAGAAGAAATAACTCTGGTAAACATATATGCACCCAATACAGGAGCACCCAAATATATAAAAAAAATTTCTGGAGAATATCAAAGGAGAGATTGACAGCAATACAATCATAGTAAGGGACTTTAATACCCCACTATCACCATTGGACAAATCCTCTAAACAAAAAATCAGCAGAGAAACATCAATCCTAAATGACTCACTAGATCACATGGAATTAATTGACATCTTCAGAACATTTCACACCAAAGACACAGAATATACATTCTTCTCAAGTGCACATGCGTCATTTTCAAAGATAGATGAAATATTGGGTCACAGGCAAAGTCTCTTCCAATTCAAGAAGTTAAAAATCATTTCAAGCATCTTCTCAGATGACAATGGCATAAAACTGGAAATCAACTGCAATAAAAACAATCCAAAAAATAAAACACCTGGAGGCTAAATAGCATGCTATTAAACAATGACTGGGTTACCAGATAGATCAAAGAAGAAATAAAAAACATCATGGCAACAAACAACAATGCATACACAACCATCCAAAATCTATGGAACACAGCAAAAGCAGTTTTGAGAAAGTAGTTCATAGCTCTACAAGCCTACTGGAAAAAAACAAGAAACAATGGTAATAAATTACCTAACCCTACAACTCAAAGAGTTAGAAAGAGAGCAACAAGTAAAGCCCAGTGTAAGCAGAAGGAAGGAAATAATAAAGATCAGAGCAGAGATAAATGACATAGAGATAAAAAAAAATAGAAAAGATCAACAAAACCAAGAGGTGATTCTTTGAAAGGATAAATAAGATTGATGAACCTTTAGCCAGGCTCACCAAGAAGGAAAGAGAGAGGACCCAAATAAACAAAATCAGAAATGAAAGAGGAGAAATAACAACAGACCCCAAAGAAATACAAAAGATTGTTAAAAAAATACTAAGAACAACTCTATTCTAACAAACTGGACAACCTGGAGGAAATGAATATATTCCTAGAAAAATACAACCTTCCAGAACTCAATCAGGAAGAATCTAAAAATCTCAATAAGCCAATAACTTTGGAAGAAATTGAAGCACTCATCTAAAACCTTCCATCAAACAAAAGCCGGGGCCAGATGGCTTCACAGGGGAGTTTTACCAAACATTCAAGGAAGAATTAAAACCTATCCTCCTCAGACTATTCCAAAAGACTCAAGAGGAAGGAACACTTCCAAGCTTATTCTATGAAGCCAGCATCACCCTAATTCCAAAACCAGAGAAAGACAATACAATGAAAGAAAATTGCAGGCCAATATCCCTCATGAACATAGATGCCAAAATCCTCAACAAAATTCTAGCAAATCGGATACAGTGTACATCAGAAAGATCATACACCATGACCAAGTAGGATTTATCCCGGGGATGCAAGGATGGTACAATATCCGCAAATCAATAAACATGATACACCGCATACACAAATTGAGAGATAAAAATCACATACTTATATCAATTGACGCAGAAAAAGCATTTGACAAAATCCAACACACTATCTGCAAAAAAACTCTCAGAAAGGTGGGAATAGAAGGATCATACTGCAACATAATAAAATCCATATATGACAAACCCACAGACAACATGATATTCAATGGGCAAAAACTAAAACCATTTCCCCTAAGAACAGGAACAAGACAGGGATGCCCACTCTCACCACTCCTGTTCTAATAGTACTGGAAGTACTAGCCATAGTGATCAGACAAGAAGAAGAAATAAAAGGCATCCAAATTGGAAAAGAAGAAGTAAAACTGTCCTTATTCTCAAATGACATGATATTGTACATAAAAAACCCTAAAGACTCCATAAAAAAACTATTAGACTTAATAAATGAATTCAGCAATGTAGCAGGATACAAAATTAATGCCAAGAAATCTATGGCATTTCTATACACCAATAGTGAACTTACAGAAAGAGAGACTAAAATAGTAATCCCATTCACCATCGCACCAAAGAAAATAAGATACCTAGGAATAAAAGGCCTATATACGGAAAACTACACGACACTGAAAAAAGAGATAAAGGAAGATGAAAACAGATGGAAGAATATACCGTGTTCATGGATTGGTAGAATCAACATCATTAAAATGTCCATACTACCCAAAGAAATCTATATTCAATGCACTCTCCATTAAAATAGCAACAGCATATTTCACAGACCTAGAAAGAACTCTCCAAAAATTCATCTGGAATAAAAAATAGACCCCGAATTGCCACAGCAATACTGAGAAAGAAGAACAAAGTAGGTGGTATCTCAATACCAGATTTCAAGCTGTATTACAAAGCCACTGTTCTCAAAACAGCCTGGTACTGGCACAAGAACAGATATATAGACCAATGGAATAGAATAGAGAACCCAGATATCGACCCAAATCACTATGCTCAATTAATATTTGACAAAGGAGACATGAACATACAATGGAGTCAACATAGTCTCTTCAATAAATGGTATTGGGAAAATTGGACAGATACATGCAAAAAAATGAAACTAGACCATCAACTTACACCATACACAAAAATAAACTCAAAATGGATAAAGGACTTAAACATAATATGGGAAACCATAAAAATACTAGAGGAATCCACAGACAGAGAAATCTCAGATATATGACGAAGCAATTTCTTCACTGATACCGCTCCTATGGCAATGGAAACTAAAGATAAAATAAAGAAATGGGACTGCATCAAAATAAAAAGCTTTTGCACAGCAAAAGAAACCATCAACAGAACAACAATAAAGCCCACTGTATGGGAGAACATATTTGCAAAGGTTATCACTTATAAAGTTTTAATCACCAACATCTACAGGGAACTTATACAACTTAATAAAAGAAAGATAAATAATCCAATGAAAAAAATGGGCAACTGACCTAAATAGAATCTTTTCAAAATAACACAGAAGGAAGGCCAAGACACATATGAAAACATGCTCAAAGTCACTAATTATCTGAGAGGTGCAAATCAAAACGACAATGCGGTACCATCTCACACCTGTCACAATGGCAATCATCAACAAATCAACAAATGACAAGTGTGGCGAGGATGCGGAAATAAGGAGATAAAGGAACCCTTTGTGCACTGCTGGTGGGAATGCAGACTGGTGCAGCCACTGTGGAGAACAGTATGGAGTTTCCTCAAAAAAATAAAAATGGAACTCCCATTTAACCCAGTGATTCCACTTCTAGGAATATATCACAAGAAACTAGAAACACCAATCAGAAAGGATATATGCACCCCTATGTTCATAACAGCACAATTCACCATAGCTAAGATTTGGAAACAGCCTAAATGCCAATCAGCAGATCAGTGAATTAGAAAACTATGGTACATCTACACAATGGAATACTACGCTGCTATAAAAAAGAAGGAATTCTTTCCATTTGCAGCAGCATGAATGGAACTGGGGAGCATTATGCTAAATGAAATAAGCCAGGCAATGAAAGAAAAATACCACATGATCTCACTCATTTATGGAAAATAAAGAACATTATAACCTTATGAACAAAAAGATAGATACAGAGGCAGTAAAGCATCGAACAGACTGTCAAATTACAGTGGGAAGGCTGGGGAGTGTGGGGAGGGGAGGGAAGAGATCAACCGAAGGACTTGTATGCATGCATATAAGCACAAGTAGTGGACACAAGACACTGATGGGGTGAGATGAGGGCATGTGCCAGGAGGTAGGGGAGGATTGGGGAAGGTCAATGGGGAAAAAAAAGGAGATATATGTACTACTATGTGTAATACTTTAAACAATAAACTAAAATATATAAAATAAATAAATACAATAAAATTTACCTTTTGAAAAAAAGAATATAAAAAGATAGTTGTCTGTTTTGTTTTTCTGTCACTTCTCAAAACATCAGAAGGTCAGCCATCATTTCACTTTATTTTATGATGCTTTTCCTCAACCTCACCTCCTCTTCTAATTTTTTTTATTTAGCTCTGACAAAATGAAGCTATTTACAATTGAATACTAAAAAAAAGCCAAGGCATTATGAGAAAAAGCAGGGATTATGATAGTCATTTCAAATTTATGAAAGAGTTGGATACATTCTCAGATAGAGGTTGTGTTTAAAATGTTTGCAGTAATTGAATAGAATAGGCAGTTCTTTTATATTTGTTGAAAATCCATGGTATTATCAGTACTAAAACCTAAATTAATATATAACATGTTGTGTCATATTTTTGAGAAATTTGTGAGATACTTCAATTCTAAAGAAAGACACATTGTCGCCCTGGCTGGTTTGGCTCAGTGGACAGAGTGTTGGCCTGCAGAGTGAAGGGTCCCAGGTTTGATTCCAGTCAAGGGCATGTACCTTGGTTGCAGACACATTCCCGGTAGGGGGTGTGCTGGAGGCAACTGATCGATGTTTCTCTCTCATCTGATGTTTCTAGTTCTCTGTCCATCCCCCTTCCTCTCTGTAAAAAATCAATAAAATATATTTTAAAAAAGAAAGAAAGATACATTGCATGAAGACAAGATTTGCTGTAGTGATTCCTATGGAAACCTTATTCATAATAATAATACTAATTTTCATGGAATGATTTAATATTGTTTTATAACTATTATGTAAATAATAATGATCATTACACTTAGCTATTGCAAAATTCTTGAATGTGGGATTCAAATGTTTGAAAAAGTTAGGAAACACTTTGTCAAATGGGAGATCCTATTCTAAATATGTTAAGGTATACATAAGAAAATTTCCACTAGCCAAAGCTATTAAGTGACTTAAATCCAAGCAGGCCAGGGTCATCTGGAATCTTTTATAGTTCTGCTTGGGCCCTACCCGGTTTGACTCAGTGGATAGAACATCGGCCTGCCGACTGAAGGGTCCCAGGTTCGATTCCGGTCAAGGGCATGTACCTTGGTTGTGGGCACACTCCCAGTAGGGGGTGTGCAGGAGGCAGCTGATCGATGTTTCTCTCTCATCGATGTTTCTAACTCTCTATTCCTCTCCCTTCCTCTCTGTAAAAAATCAATAAAATATATATTTTTAAAAATAGTTCTGCTTGGCATAGCATTTGTACTTTTCTATTTCTCCTTCTGTTATGACAGTTATGTTTCTTGTTATACCACCTTGTTCTTGTTTGGCAATTGCTAGTCTGCCTGTTACAGAATCACTACAAAATTTCACTTGCTTGTTAATTAGGTTCCTAGTAGAACCTACATTTTTTCTTATCAGAATATGGATTGATTTCTAGATGCAATCTTATACAAGTATTAGTGAGGATAATAAGTAAAAAATAACTCTAAAATACCTATAAATATTTTATACATGTTTTGGTATGTATTTTCACATACTTGTCCTATATACCAAAAGCCTAGATGGTGTCAAACACTCGCGCGATGCCCTCATGCAAAGCCCTCGTACGACGCAATCACAAGCTGGCCACCACAAGATGGCCGCCCTCACATAGTCACAATATGGCTGCCACAAGATGGCCACCACAAGATGGCCTGCACCAGTTGGGGGGGGACCAGGCCTGCAGGGGAGGGCAGTTAGGTGTGACCGGGCCTGCAGGGGAGGGCAGTTGGGGGCGATCGGGTTGGCAGGGGAGCAGTTAGGTGTCAATCAGTCCACCATGGGAATGGTTAGGGGCGATCAGGCAGGCAGGCAGCCTAGTGGTTAAGAGCCAGCAGTCCCAGATTGTGAGAGGGATGTCCGACTGCCGGTTTAGGCCCGATCCCAGATTGGAAAGGTTGCAGGCCAGGCTGAGGGACACCCCCTGTGCACGTATTTCATCCACTGGGCCTCTAGTATATACATCAATAATATTGCCAGTGTAATGGCAGAATAAAAAGAATGTCAAAAATTGATTATTAGGAATATGTCTGGATTAAGATGTTTATCATTATAAAAATTTAAAGAAAAAAACTATTTAGACACTTGTGTGGTAAATCTGTCTTACAATTTAGAGAAATCTGCAACATTTGATATCTATTTCATGGATTTACCTGGGCATATAAATTAGATTTACATTTGTAGTATATTCTATTGCTTGCTCATCACTTCAGAACAGTTACTAGATCTGGGATCTATCTATTTAAATATAATTTGAAGTCCTAAAAGAGATAGTTTTTCCATTCATAATGCCAGACATAAAAACAATATCAATTAACAGACTAAAAATGTTAAATCTTCTCTTTCTTTTTACTCTGCCATTTTTGTTCTGCCACTCAAGCACCCTAACTACTGTTGATAGTGCCTCTAGTACAAAGTCTCTGGCAATTTCATTATTATTAAACTAGAAGCCCGGTGCACGAAATTCGTGCACGGCGGGGGGTTGTCCCTCAGCCCAGCCTGTACCCTCTCCAATCTGGGACTCCTGGAGGGATGTCCGACTGCCCGTTTAGGCCCGATCCTGGTGGGATCAGGCCTAAACGGGCAGTCGGACATCCCTCTCACAATCCAGGACTGCTGGCTCCCAACTGCTTGCCTGCCTGCCTTCCTGATTGCCCCTAACCGCTTCTGCCTGCCAGCCTGATCACCCCCTAACCACTCTGCTGCCAGCCTGGTTGATGCTTAACTGCTCCCCTGCCAGCCTGTTTGCTCCCAACTTCCCTCCTCTACCAGCCTGGTCACCCCTAACTGCCCTCTCCTGCAGGGTTGATCACCTCCAACTGCCCTCCCTTGCAGGCCTGGTCCCTCACAACTGCCCTCCCTTGCAGGCCGGGTGCCTGCCAACTGCCCTCTCCTGCTGGCCATCTTCTGGTGACCATCTTGTGTCCACATGGGGGCAGGATCTTTGACCACATGGGGGCAGCTATATTGTGTGTTGCAGTGATGATCAATCTGTATATTACTCTTTTATTAGATAGGATAGAGGCCTGGTGCACGGGTGGGGGCCAGCTGGTTTGCCCTGAAGGGTGTCACAGATAAGGGTGGGGGTTTCCTTGGGGTGTGGGGCAGCCTGAGCGAGGAGCCTGTGGTGGTTTGCAGGCCAGCCATGCCTCCTGGCAACCCAAGGGGAGGCCCTGGTATCTGGAATTTATTTTCCTTCTATAATTGAAACTTTGTAGCCTGGAGCGGAGCCAAGCTTGGGGCTCCGGCAGCCATTTCTGTGGCAGTTAATTCACCTTCTACAATTGAAACTTTGTAGCTTTAAGCGGGTGAGCCCGGACGGGGTGTGCGGAAAGCTTTGCTTCCCCTGTTGCCGCCGGCAACCCTGGCCTGCTCTCTCAAGCTCCATTCTGCCGCCATTTGTTTACCTTCTATAATTGAAACTTTGTAGCTTGAGTGGAGGCTTAGGCCTGCAATGGCTATGGAAAGCTTGGCTTACTCTGTTACCTGGGAATCCTTGCTCTCTGTGGCTGTAGCCATCTTGGATTGGGGTTAATTTGCATACTCGCCCTCATTGGCTGGTGGGCGTGGCTTGGCTGGTGGGCGTGGCTTATGTAGTGGAGTGATGATTAATTTGCATATTACCATTTTATTAGAGAGGATAATTAAATTTTAGTTTAAATGGTTGAATTCTACAAAGTATTGCACTGGAAGTTAGGCCTCTTCTGAAGAAGTCTTCTAATAAATTGGTAGGGACTGTAAACTCAGGAGGACTGTGATCTAGTCAGTCTGGTCACTGGGTCTCCTGAGACCATCATAAGACAAAGCATACCTTAAGAAAAATGCTTACAAAGAGAAATAAATGTAATTCCTACTTTCACTAGCTCTATGACCTTGAAAAAGTTATTAAATATATCTGCTTAATCAATGTCATAAAACATTATATCTGGAGATGGCCTTAGAATAACACAGTAACCATTCACTCTGGAAAGAGAGTCCTTGAGATAATTGTAATAGGGGTTTGACAAGTTTTTTTCTTAAGTATTTTCAATTCCTCAAATACCTCAATGAATGGATCATATATAGGGTTGCCAAAGTACACAAGCTAAATTATTGTTTTGACTTTTTACTAGAATTTAATAAACTTGGAGATATGTCTTAAATCATAAATGAATATAAAATATTGATAAGCAAAGTATTTCAGGATAAGACATGTATGGGAAAAATCAAATAATAAAAAAAGCATTATTAGTAGTAAAATATTGAACATGACTGATTTATATTAATCTGAGAGCAAGATAGCACCATAGTTCAGGGAAGTTTTGTAGCTAGATTGATATAAGTTCAAATTCTAACAGTATGAGTAAGCTATTAAATTACTGTAAGCCTCTATGTTTTTACAATAGCACTAATAATGTTTACTAAGGATTAAATAAAATAATATTCATAAAAGTATTTTAAAAATTGTAAAATACTGCACTACATAAATGTTTAGCAAGATTACTTTTTGGTTTTGAATATTGTTACCATTGTAACTAGCTAGTTAATACTGATAATAGGAGGAAGCAAAGGGAAGGCCAGACTTTATAAGCATGGTTTTCTGGGCAGCTTTGCCAGGAACCTGCAGCTTCCCAACAATAGGGAACTGTTAGGTCTGATCAAATAATCAAATCGATATCCCCTCCCCTGGTAAACTGACCTAACTGACCTTTAGATCATTTCCTAACAGACATTCCCTTTCACTTAGACCACATTCCATTTGGTATGACCAGTAACTTTCCCTCCAGAGTTACCCAGGATCCAGACACATCCAGAGAATTCCCGACTGAAAAAGCCCACCTAGAGTCCTTTAAAACTTCTGACTCCCCAGTCCCCAGGTACTGATGCCATTTGGGGGCTCAGCCCCTCTGGTTTTCAGATGATGCAATACATTTATAACTCTTTGCCACTTTTGGCTTTGTGTGTTCCTCTTTTGGCAACCTTAACAGGAACCAGAGTTCCATTCCCTGTAAATCAGAGGTGAGGAATCAAACAAAGAAGAAATGGACGCATGTGCAATGAAGTCAGGGTGATGCAGGAAAGGTGCTTGCCCATAAGTCTAACCTGAGGAAAAGACAATTGGCTAGGACCGTGGTCGGCAAACTGCAGCTTGAGAGCCACATGTGGCTCTTTGGCCCCTTGAGTGTGGCTCTTCCACAAAATACCACGGCCTGGGCGAGTCTATTTTGAAGAAGTGGCATTAGAAGAAGTTTAAGTTTTAAAAATTTGGCTCGCAAAAGAAATTTCAATCATTGTACTGTTGATATTTGGCTCCGTTGACTAATGAGTTTGCCGACCACTGGGCTAGGAGGTGGAGTCCCTTGCAAGCATGTGAAATCCTGAAGGGTAAATCGGTTAAGCTCTAGTTATAATCCCAAGACAAAGAGTTATATCTCTTGTACTCATGACCCACATTTGCCCATGTGCTAGCCTGACATGTGGCCTTAAGCAGCCACATGGCCCATGGCTATGTGTATCTCACACACAATGGACTGCAGCAGGGAGCACAAAGTAACCTAGTCACTTCCTGGCCTGGACTGGACTTTAATATGGAGTAGAAACTCTGGGCTGTGGCTTTAATCCTAGCCCTGCTAAAGACAACATTGGACTTTTTCCATAGCAGACAGAGGGAAATAGGACATTGAAAACTCAGGGGAGGGGTTTAATTCCACGGAAATAAACATTACTCATCTTCTCATGCAAGTCTCAGGAAATTCCTTTCCTTGTGGCTTTGCAAGAATTCCACATCCACCAGTAACAGGTGGAGACACAGAGGGCACCCAGAAGAAAAAAAAAATGGCTCTTCCACTAATCTGAAATATTCCTCTTAGATATGACACCAGAATTTCTTAATTTGTCTTGATCTTGAACAATAATAAATGTATCCTTTTACATTGCTGGATATTGAGATCTTTCCAAAACTCACATAATACCTACAGTAGGGTTTGTTTTTTTTTCATCTCTTGCTTTGAACCAACTTTTCATTCTTATTTAATTTCTTGTCAAAATTAACTAATGGAACTTGACTAAATTCTACAAGTAATTTTTTCCCTGTTCTTTCAACTCTTTTATAGAATTTGCTAGTTTCTCTGTAAAAAAAAAAAATTAGAATCTTTTATTGAAAATAGTCTTTACAAAAGCCCATTAAGATTTGGTGGCTGAAAGGATTATGTCCCTTTTCTAGGCCTGATGTGGCTAAAAAAGTTTATAGCTAGATCAATAATGGCTTGCAAAAATTATCAGAAGAGGATTTTGCAATTGGTCTTGTTGATTAAAAAGAGCTTAATGTCATAATAGGTATAGTTGTTAGTAAGGTGACCAGACGTCCCGCTTTTGGTGGGACAGTCCTGATTTTTAACAATTTGTCCTGCGTCCCGAGGCGTTTTAAAAAAGTCCCGATTTTTGGAAAGAATGCACGACAAGCTAGGTAATGGCAGGAGAACGGGGAGGGAATATAAGGTTTTTGGCGGTCATGTGGCTATTTAGCCAGGATATGAGTTTTATATTACTTTTGTTAATTTTATAATATTAAACTTTAATAATAACAAATAATTGTTGAGAACTGATTATGGAGAACTGCTTATCAAAGTTCACATTGTTGATCAGTTGTTAGAATTCGACCACCATTGTTTGGACTTAATGAACAAGGGCATTTTTTGGGATTGGCAACGACGAAAACATTTTGTAACTGTCTCTCAGAGGATACACATCGTACTGCGTGCTAGTAAGCTAGTTAAACAAGTGATGTCATTACAAATCAGCTATTCAGATAATTTAGGTAAGTAATTTATTTATTTATTTCATAAATACATAAATTTTCTTGAATTTAGCAGACAGTACTCGTATTATTTATATTTTATAGTGGCGGCAAAAAGTCTAGCGCCGGCCTTGAAAGTGACACTTACGACTTACGTTATGGCAAATTCATGACCTTTTAAACAAGGACAGCAATCTAGTAAAAAAAATTCACTCAAATGAAAAATATGCCAAAGAATAAAATAATACTATACATAATTTTTTATTTATTATATTTGTAAATTGTACTTATGTTGAAATTTAAAAAAATATATTACAATACTATTTTTGCGTTCTATGAAAATTTTTGTTGCTCCATATAGACCAAATTTTTAATCAAGAATCCCCCCACCCCCCCGCCAATGGTGTCCCGCTTTACCAATGTTAAAATCTGGTCACCTTAGTTTTTATTCAACTCTGAAAAGGCTTGTAAACAGGAGAAGCTTCGATAGCTCAGCCACTTCATGGGAAGTGATTTTTTAAAATAATCATTAGTGTAACAAAGGCTTGTTTTAAGAACCATTTGGGCAAAATGGGCAGGCATGTCAAGAGCTTAATGACAGAACCCTGGCCTCCCAAACACAGAGTTTTAGGGAATTGTGATCTCTCAT
The DNA here is from genome assembly GCF_951640355.1 of Cnephaeus nilssonii. NCBI lineage: Eukaryota > Metazoa > Chordata > Mammalia > Chiroptera > Vespertilionidae > Cnephaeus > Cnephaeus nilssonii. The sequence continues at coordinate 31,707,198 of NC_137071.1, forward strand.
AGAAAGGGGAGGTTTTCAAACATGTGAATTAAGTACTCATTAAAAATAATTTTTTTGCAGGACATGAACCACAATGTTAATGGGGGTTATGTTTACATAATGAGATTAGAGTAATTTTGTTTTGTTGGTAAAGTTTTTTTTTGGAATATTTTAAATATCTTGTGTCTAGCATGAATTATTTTTATAATAGAATAAAATAATAAATACTACCTTTTAATGAAAATGACCTACCAGATATGGTCTCCTGCTCATTTTTGTAAACCTCAGTATGGGGAATCTTATTTTTAATTGTAAATTATATAGGGACTTTAGATGCTATCTTTGCAGTTAGTATTTTCTTACTGATTTAATTTAAAGGAACGAAGTCCTGCCTTTGACTATTACTATAATTAAACTGGAATTTGAATGTGAAAATTGCTTGATTGTATAATGATCTGTTTGTGTTCCTGTTCACACAATTCTCTAACATTCCTAGCTAGAGAGTTAACCCTCAGGCACCCACTCTCCATTCTTCCTTTAGTCTGGGGTTGCCCTGGGTAAACAGCTCACTGTCTTACCATCAGGTCAGACATTTGTGAACATAAGAAATGTTCAGCCTTAACCGGTTTAGCTCAGTGGATAGAGCATTGGCCTGCGAACTGAAGGGTCCCAGGTTCGATTCTAGTCAAAGGCATGTACCTTGGTTGTGGGCACATCCCCAGTATAGGGTGTGGAGGAGGCAGCCGATTGATGTTTCTCTCTCATTGATATTTCTAACTCTCTATCCCTCTCCCTTCCTCTCTGTAAAAAATCAATAAAATATATTTTAAAAAAAGAAATGTTCAATCATGTAGAGAAGTTTTGTGAGTTTATTTGAGCCAAACTGATGACAATTGCTGGGAAGAAAATTGCAAAAGATTAAGAAAATGCTCCAGAGAATGGCAGTTTTGCACCTTATTTTATGTATTACAATCAAAAGAGGAGGCCTGTGTTACATAAAATCCATTGGTGATAGATTAGGGAAGCAGGAGAAAGGAAAACAGGGGAAAACTCTGATTCAATAAAAAGTAAAATACATCTTTTGCAAAGGTGGGTACAAGATAGTAAACATTCAAGAACATGATAACAATAGCAATGAAAAGATTTGTGGTCTCTGCTCTGGTGTGGTTGTTGTGCCCTGAGGGGTCCAGAAAAGGTGAAGTTACCTTGATATTCCAAAGCTAAGTTATCTTAGATACAAAAGAAAATCTATGGGCTCAATTAAGGTAAAATTGACTTTAGTCAGGGAAGATCCTAGCCTAGGATAAGACTACCTGCCTTAAACTGCTTTCAGTTTCAAGTTTTAATGTCAGATCATCTTATGTGGTTACTTTAGGTCTCTGAGTTTATAAGGCCACCAAACAAGCTTCTCCTGAGCTTATCAGGTTTAGTATGTGGCCTCTTTTTGTCCATAGTCCCCCTTTGGTTATAAATCAATCCAAATGATGCATTGATGACCAATGCTAGGAATGCTCATTCCTATGATGTCTCAGAGCCAGCATTTGTCTTGCTGAATATGGTGGACTGCTGGGGATGGGGCAAGACCATAACATTAGACGGCATTTAAGGTGGAATTATTATTATTATTTTAAAAAGTCAGGTGCATGGGAGTCAGTCAGCTCTTATATGTCCTTGTTAAAAAGTATTCTGAATCATTTCTAATCTTTGAGCTACCATGATCCGAGTCTTTTTGTTACTTGTCTTAAGTTTTGTTTTTCTGCATCTAGTATAACATTTACATACCAGGAACAAAAGCAACAATATTGAAGCAGTAACACTGATTAGGAGCAGAAAATGTCTAATACTAGACAAGAAAGAGTCTGAGGAGATCAAATATCCTGGCCAACTGAAGAACCCTTTACAAGTATTGTTATAATATTTATTAAGCTAATAATATGCTTTTTTCCTTTGTCCAATGTCACTTGTATGTTATGATATGTTTGGCCAGATGAATTAAAACTCTCTACTATTTCATTAGCCAGAAGTTCTAATTTTTCTCCTGACCCATTAGTTTTGATATAAATGAGATTGGATTTTCAGTATCAGTATTACTATAGGTTTTATTAACCTCAGGCAAAGGTATTTTGCCTATAATTTCAGTATTACACCATATTCCATTAGTATTTAATGTAAACTTGGTGATCCTAATATATAAAAACCCAGGGTCCGTGGTTGCCGTGGCAACCCAACACTGACTGCCAAGGGGGCTTCGGATCAGGCCCGGAAAGAGGCCAGAAGAGAGAAGCAAGGTTTGATCTGCAGCCTCCGTGGCAGCTATTGATCAGCCCTTGCCTCTCTTTTTCTCTCCGGGCCTGGCCAGCAGCTGTGCCTTTCTTTCTCTCTGGGCCTCTGCGGGGGCTGCTGATCAGCCCATCCTCTCTGATCAGGCCCAGAGATAGGCCCGGAGACACTAACTGGTATAGGAACTGACCAATCAGAACCAAATCTGGGTGAACTGTGAGGAACCAATGGCTGTCTAGGAGCCAGAGCTTTTGACACTGACTGGCATAGAAACCAACCAATTAGAACCAAATTTGCCAGCAGGGGAGGGCTGTTGGGGGCAAGATCAGGCCAGCAGGGGAGGGCAATTGGGGACAATCAGCCTGGCAGGGAAGGGCAGTTGGGGGCGAGATCAGGCTGGCAAGGGAGGGCCATTAGGGGCAAGACCAGGCCGGCAGGGGAGGTCTGTTGGGGGCAACCAGGCCAGCAGAGGTAGTTAAGGTCAATCAGGCTGGCAGAGGAGAGCAGTTAGGGGTGATCAGGCAGGCAGAGGTAGTTGGGGCCGAGATCAGGCCAGCAGGGGAGAGCAGTTGGGGGCGATCAGGCAGGCAGGCAGAGGCAGTCAGGGGCAATCAGGTAGGCAGGCAGGTGAGCGGTTAGGAGTCAGCGTTCCCAGATTGCAAGAGGGATGTCCGACTGCCGGTTTTGGCCCAATCCCTGTGGTGGGATTGGGCCTAAACTGGTAGTCGGACATCCCCCAAGGGGTCCCTGATTGGAGATGGTGCAGGCTGGGCTGAGGGAACCCTCCCCCCGATCTGTGCACAAATTTCATTTACCAGACCACTAGTATTACAATAAAAATCACTTAGTAATACAGAAGACTTTGCTAACCTTTCCCCAAAAACACGCCCCTTTCCCATGTACCATATATTGGTATTTCTTGGGGTAGATACAATTGGTCAGGTTTGGGAGAATTTAGTATTCCATGTAGATTGGGGGCATAATCATTCACCTTTTCACAATCAGATAGTGAGATTTGTTCCCATTGTTTATTATTTTTAAATATTACTTATCTATTTCCAATGGGAAGTAGTGTTATTGAGGATGGTCCCTATAACATCCAGTGGAACTACTGAGAATTAAGTGTAGGATATAACTAGGCTTTTAAGACACAACATTGTAGATCACATTTTCCATTCAATTTTTTTTTAAATCCAGGGGAACCATATGAGTCCCATAACCTGGGTTTCTGCACTGATTATAGTTGGCCATTGTTTCATAGCTACTTCAGATTCCATTTGCATTAGCATAGACAACAGGCCCTGTTGAGTTAGGTTATAGTCACGTTCCCATTGTTGGCTTTGTGCATGAGTTTTTATACTCTGTTAAGACTGTTATACCCACTGAGCTAAGGCCTCACCTTCTTCTTGAAACAGCATTCCCTCTGTAAGACTTATTTTAGAGAAAGAGTCTATTTCTAATAATTGACATTCTTCATTGACTGCAAGTTCAGCTTGTCCCAGAATACCTAATCCTCCAACTATTCCCCTTTTATTTTTTATTTTTTGGGCCAATGTTATTGGATCAACCAGAAATATTGTTGCTATTGGCTAGCTATAGCTATGACTTCGGAGCAGTTGGGGTATATTGAATGGACCCCCGAATTTTGATTTACCCATGCCATAGTGTAGAGGTAACCCTAAAGTAAGTTAGAGTTTGAGTATTACATAAGGCTTCCCACAAGTGTCCAGGATGCAAGGAGGGTGGGTTAGTTACAGACATATCTACAAAGTAAGTCTAATAACTTCTGAAAGGGAACCATTGATTTTTTTTTCTTATTTCACAGACATCTAGACATAAGAGCATGGCTGGTGAATCCAAGGTCATGATATACTATGACAGATCAGTCAGGTTGCTGCAAGTCTTTTCCCATCATATTCAGGTATTTTACTTATATTTTTATCACTTATTGCTATAGCTATACAATATTCATCTAGATTAGATTCATATATAATTCTACCAGGAGAATTATTATGGAGGTGTTATTAGAGGTATTTGCCCAAAATAGTTCCTTTATAGTAGATACATATCCAGAAAAAATATGTACCATAGCTTATATTAATATTAACAGAAGAGCAATGTGTGGCCAACAAAGAATTAACTTCATTATTATAACTGATAATCAGGATAGCTTTGTCTAGTAGGTGGGAAAGATTATCAGACATATAAGTCAAAAATTTTTATATCTAATAAGAGAGGGGATCTAGTGAGACAGATATTGTTTTCATTAGGAAAAAATTAGGAGAATAACAATGTAAAATCATTTTATGTACATTCAATCAATAATAATTAGGTGATATAAGAACAAATTTTGAGCAGCATCAATTTGTGAGCATACAGGCCTTATTGTCATCTTGGGATAGCAGTCTGCCTCCCATGGTTGGTGGCTTCTCATCCTTCAAAAGTTTTTTATCTCTACTATCAATGGAGGAAAGTGTCAGAGACAGGAGTGAATGTCTATTCGCAGTTTGGTGCCATTTTTAAAATGAGAAATGTGAATCAATAATTTAACTCCTTTGAGTTTGGCTGCACATTGGATAGTTAGTAATACCTGGTAAGGTCCCATCTTATAAGGTTGGAGAGAGTCTTTTATTTTATGTCTTTTCCAATAGACCAAATCTCCTGGTTGTAAAGCCATGATCTTTGTAATATTTGTCTCCCGGGAGCATAGTGTGAAATTAATCATTTAGTAATTATGAACTTCTTTAAGCTGGTTAATAAGTTCTCAAGAATAATGTAGATTGTCTACTTTTAGTTTTCCTCATATTTTGAAATAAAAATATTTAAAATTCAGCAATATTTTGAACAAAATCACCAGAATAATTATCCTTTATTTATTCAGTCACATAACCAAATTTTATCTAGATTATTTGCCAGTATTTCCATGAATTCAGTTATTCCGTAGAGTTCTATAAGTCTTCATATAGTTCAAAAATATGACCTGCTTAGAAACCTATAATTAAGAGTAAGTTAGGATTCTTTTTATGGATCTTTCTAAAGAGGTAACATATTTGCAAATGCTCAGAGTAAAACAATGACTGTCTATAAATGGCAAAAATTAAAGTGACATGGTTATAGATCTGACTATGATGCAATTGATTAAAAAAAAACTTTGCCTTATTTGCAATATATAACATTCCAATATAATTTCTTGGTAAATAATGAATACTGTAAAATGACATAAAAGAACAATATAAATATCACTTTTTTAGATTCAACATACAATTTCAGTATATAAAGAACAAATAATATGCGATATTTTAAGACGCTGCACATGACATACCAACGGGTTGCAGGTTCAATTCCCGGTCAAGTGCACATACCTCAGTTGCAGGCTCAATCCCTGGCCCATGTCAGGGCATTGCGAAAGGCAACCAATTGATGTGTCTCTCTCACATTGATGTCTCTCAACTCTCTCTCTCCCCTTCATCTTTCCCTCCACTCTCTTTTATAAAAAATCAATGGAATAATATCCTCAGGTAAAGATTGAAAAATAATGAAATGCTGCACATGGCTTATTGAAAGTGTGCATAGAGCATTGGAAGTAATTCATACACTCCAAATGTATGCACCACAAGTACCTGAGGGAACCATCACTCTTGGCTTGCCCAGTGTCACTGACAGGACATCTATAACCCCTGAGAGCTCCCTGTTTGAATTTGGCTCTGGATCTTTGCAAGTTCCTCCCTAGGACAGGCTGAAATCTCTAGAACAGTCATTTTAATAAAGATGTATGTACACAGCCCAACTGATGTGGCTCAATGAAAATCAACTCACAAACCAAGATGTCCTTGGTTCCATCCCTAATCAGGGCACATTCCTGGGTTGCAGGCTTGATCCCCAGTAGGGAGTGGGCAAGAGGCAGTAGATTAATGTTTCTCTCTCATTGATATTTCTATCTCTCTCCCTATTCATTCCTCTATCTCTAAAAATAAATAAATAATCCTCTCTAATAAAATGGTAATATGCAAATTAGCCATCACTCTGCTACATAAGCCACTCCCACCAGCCAAGCCACGCCCACCAGCCAATCAGGGCGAGTATGCAAATCAACCCCAATCCAAGATGGCTACAGCCACAGAGCAAGGTTTCCCAGGTAACAGAGCAAGCCAAGCTTTCCATAGCCATTGCAGGCCTAAGCCTCCACTCAAGCTACAAAGTTTCAATTATAGAAGGTAAACAAATTCAAACAAATGGCGGCAGGATGGAGCTTGAGAGAGCAGGCCAGGGTTGCCGGCGGCAACAGGGGAAGCAAAGCTTTCTGCACACCCTGGCCGGGCTCACCCGCTTAAGGCTACAAAGTTTCAATTGTAGAAGGTGAATTAACTGCCACAGAAATGGCTGCTGCCCCAGGCTACAAAGTTTCAATTATAGAAGGAAAATAAATTCCAGATACCAGGGCCTCCCCTTGGGTTGCCAGGAGGCATGGCTGGCCTGCAAACCACCACAGGCTCCTCGCTCAGGCTGCCCCACACCCCAAGGAAACCCCCACCCTTATCTGTGACACCCTTCAGGGCAAACCAGCTGGCCCCCACCCGTGCACCAGGCCTCTATCCTATCTAATAAAAGAGTAATATACAGATTGATCATCACTGCAACACACAATATAGCTGCCCCCATGTGGACACAAGATGGCCACTACAAGATGGCCAGCAGGAGAGGGCAGTTGGGAGGCACCCGGCATGCAAGGGAGGGCAGTTGTGAGGGACCAGGCCTGCAAGGGAGGGCAGTTGGAGGTGATCAACCCTGCAGGAGAGGGCAGTTAGGGGTTACCAGGCTGGCAGAGGAGGGAAGTTGGGGGCAAACAGGCTGGCAGGGGAGCAGTTAAGCATCAACCAGGCTGGCAGCGGAGTGGTTAGGGGGTGATCAGGCTGGCAGGCAGAAGCGGTTAGGGGCAATCAGGAAGGCAGGCAGGCAAGCAGTTGGGAGCCAGCAGTCCTGGATTGTGAGAGGGATGTCCGACTGCCCGTTTAGGCCCGATCCAGTGGGATCGGGCCTAAACGGGCAGTCGGACATCCCTCCAGGGGTCCCAGATTGGAGAGGGTACAGGCTGGGCTGAGGGACAACCCCCCGCTGTGCACGAATTTCGTGCACCGGGCTTCTAGTGTATGTATATAAAAGAACACAGTGTTGTTGTTTTTTGGCAAAGCTTCTTATGTAATATCAAGTGTACTGATTATGCCTAATTAGTTTCAACACTCTTTTATAAGGAGAGAGAATAAATCCTTGAGGTATTCCAGGAGGCCATTAGAATAACTCAAAAGTCATTTCTCAGTTTAAAATAAAAGTCTCTTAAAATTTAAACTTTGTGAGGAGAGGCAAATGGTTGCTGAATAGCTGGAAGCTGTGTGTCCTTGATTCCAGATTTACAGCTATAATACTGTGCAATCAACTTGAAAAATGACAGAAGTGTAGCTGATCAGAAATAGTATGCCTAAGGAGCACTAATGAAGCCACGTCGAAACTGGTAAGAGGAGTGGAGTCATGGAAATGAAGATCCCTCCATGAGCAGGTGCAGTGGCTGAGGGGACCAAGGAACATTGGTTGCAAAGCTCCATCCCCCTGGGAGTGTGAGATCTTAACCTCAGCTAGAGACCTCAATCCCATAGCAGTAGAGATGAAGAAGAGCACAGGTAGCATTAGGCAGAGGGAACCAGGGGGATTCTGTTTGCCTGGGAGGCTCAGACTGCACTTTCCTCAGTAAGTAGTGCTCCTATTGTTAGCAGGCCCACCCTGAGAAGTTCGCTCAGGGAACCAACTGCTGGAGATGCTGTGCTGCCCTGTTTGTGTCCAGTGGCGGGGTCTGTGTTATGCACCCCTCTGTGATTTTGAAAGACGAGTAGATTTCTTGTGTTTTTTTTATGTTACTAATCCTTTTCCTTTTTATTTTTTAATTAATTAATTAATTAATTTTTAATTTAAATTCTTTATTGTTTAAAGTATTAAATATGTCTCCTTTTCCCCCATTGACCTCTCCCCAGCAACTCCCACAGCCCAACACATGCCCTTACCTCACTACTATGTGGGTCCATTGGTTATGCTTATATGCATGCCTGCAAGTCCATTGGTTGATCTCTTACCCACCCCTCCCCTGCCTTCCCTCTGAGGTTTGATGGTCTGTTCCATGCTTCTATGTCTCTGTATTAATTTTTGTTCACCAGATTATGTTGTTCATTATATTCCACAAATGAGTGAGATCAAGTGATACTTATCTTTCCCCGACTGGCTTATTATTTCGCTTATCATAATGCTCTTCAGGTCCATCCATGCTGTTGCAAATGGTAAGAATTCCTTCTTATTTACAGCAGTGTAGTACTTCATCATGTAGATGTACCACACTTTTTTTTTCTTTATTGATTAAGGTATTACATAAGTGTCCTTATCCCCCTATTGCCCCCCACCCCACTCACGTTCATGCCTTCACTCCCCTGGTGTCTGCGTCCATTGGTTAGGCTTATATGCATGCATACAAGTCTTTTGGTTGATCTCTCCCCCAACCACCACCCTCCACTACCTTCCCTCTGAGGTTTGAGCATCTGATCGATGCTTCTCTGTCTCTGGATCTGTTTTTGTTCATCAGTTTATGTTGTTCATTATATTCCATAAATGAGTGAGATCAAGGGATATTTATGTTTCTCTGACTGGCTTATTTTGCTTAGCATAATGCTCTCCAGTTCCATCCATGCTGTTGCAAATGGTGAGAATTCCTTCTTTTTTACTGCAGCATAGTATTCCATTGTGTAGATGTACCACAGTTTTTTAATCCACTCATCTGCTGATGGGCACTTAGGCTGTTTCCAAATCTTAACTGTGGTAAATTATACTGCTATGAACATAGGGGTGCATACATCCTTTCTGATTGGTATTTCTAGTTTCTTGGGATATGGTCCTAGAAGTGGGATCACTGGGTAAAATGGGAGTTCCACTTTTAGTTTTTTAAGGAAACTCTATAATGTTCTCCACAGTGGCTGCACCAGTCTACATTCTCACCAGCAGTGCACAAGTGTTCCTTTCTCTCTGCATCCTTGCCAGCACTTGTTTATTGATTTGTTGATAATAGCCATCCTGACAGGTGTTGGCTGGTACATCATTGTTGTTTTCATTTGCATCTCTCGGATGATTAGTGACTTTGAGCATGTTTTCTTATGTCTCTTGGCCTTCTTTATGTCTTCTTTTGAAAAGTATCTATTTAGGTCCGTTGCCCATTTTTTGATTGGGTTGTTTATCTTCCTTTTGTTAAGTTGTATGAGTTCCCTGTAAATGTTGGAGATTAAACCCTTATGGGTGATAATATTGGCAAATATATTCTCCCATGCAGTGGGCTTTCTTGTTGTTCTGTAGATGGTTTCTTTTGCTGTGTAAAAGCTTTTTATTTTGATGTAGTCCCATTTCTTTATTTTATCTTTCGTTTCCATTGCCCTAGGAGCTGTATCTGTGAAGAAATTGCTTCAGCATATGTCTGAGATTTTGCTGCCTATGGATTCCTCTAGTATTTTTAAGGTTTCCTGTCTTATGTTTAAGTCTTTATCCATTTTGAGTTTATTTTTGTATATGGTGTACATTGGTGGTCTAGTTTCATTTTTTTCCAAGTATCTGTTCAATTTTCCCGAAACCATTTATTGAAGAGACTGCCCTGACTCCATTGTATGCTCTTGCCTCTTTTGTCAAATATTAGTTGAGCATAGTGGTTTGGGTCGATTTCTGGGTTCTCTATTCTATTCCATTGGTCTATATGTCTGTTCTTGTGACAGTACCAGGCAGTTTTGAGAACAACAGCTTTGTAATACAGCTTGATATCTGGTATTGAGATCCCTCCTACTTTGTTCTTTCTAGGATTGCTGCAGCTATTCAGGCTCTTTTTTTTATTCCAGAAGAATTTTTGGAGTGTTCGTTCTATGTCTGTGAAGTATTTTAATGGGGAGTGCATTGAATCTGTAGATTGCTTTGGGTTGTATGGACATTTTAATGATGTTGATTCTACCAATCCATGAACATGGTATGTTCTTCCATCTGTTTATGTCTTCCTTTATCCTTTTTTCAGTGTCCTATAGTTTTCCAAGTACAGGTCTCTTACATCCTTAGTTAAGTTTATTCTTAGGTATCTTAATTTTTTTGGTGTGATGGTAAATGGGATTGCTTTTTTAGTCTCTCTTTCTGTAAGTTCACTATTGGTGTATATAAATGCCATAGATTTCTTGACATTAATTTGTATCCTGCTACATCACTGAATTCATTTATTAAGTCTAATAATTTCTATGGAGTCTTCAGGGTTTCTAGGTACAGTATCATGTCATCTGCAAATAATGACAGTCTTACGTCTTCTTTTCCAATTTGGAGGCCTTTTATTTCTTCTTCTTGTCTAATTGCAATGGTTAGAACTTCCAGAAATATGAGGAACAGGAGTGGTGAGAGTGGGCATCCCTGTCTCATTCCTGTTCTTATGTGAAATGGTTTTAGTTTTTGCCCATTGAGTATGACGTTGGCTATGGGTTTGTAATATAGGCTTTTATTATGTTTATATATGAGCCCTCTATTCCCATTTTGCTGAGGATTTTTATCAAGAAAGTGTTTTGGATATTGTTAAATACTTTTTCTGCATCAATTGATATGACTATGTGATTTTTATACTTCAATTTGTTTATGTGATGTATCACATATATTGATTTGCAGATATTGTACCATCCTTGCATCCCCGGGATGAAACCTACTTGGTCATGATGTATGATCTTTCTGATGTAATGCTGGATGTGATTTGCTAGAATTTCGTTGAAGATTTTGGCATCTATATTCATGAGGGATATTGGCCTGTAATTCTCTTTCATTGTGTTGTCTCTATCTGGTTTTGGTATTAGGCTGATTCTGGCTTCACAGAATGAGCTTGGAAGTGTTCCTTCCTCTTGAATTTTTTGAAATAGTCTGAGGAGGATAGGTTTCAGTTCTTCCTTGAATGTTTCATGAAGCTACCCTGTGAAGCTGCCTGGCTCCAGGTTTTTCTTTGCTGAAAGCTTTTTGATGACTGCTCCAATTTCCTCCACAGTTATTGGCCTATTGAGATTTTTAGATTCTTCCTGATTGAGTTTTGGAAGGTTGTATTTTTCTAGGAATATGTCCATTTCCTCCAGGTTGTCTAGTTTGTTGGAATAGAGTTGTTCTTAGTATGTTTTAACAATCCTTTGTATTTCTGTGGGGTCTGTTGTTATTTCGCCTCTTTTATTTTTGATTTTGTTTATTTGGGTCCTCTCTGTTTGCTTCTTGGTGAGCTTGGCTAGAGGTTCATCAATCTTGCTTATCCATTCAAATAACCAGCTCTTGGTTTCATTGTTCTTTTGTATTGTTGGTTTTTTTTTTTTGTTTTGTTTTGTTTTGTTTTTTTGTCTCTATGTCATTTATTTCTGCCTTGATCTTTATTATATCCTTCCTTCTGCTCACTCTGGTCTTTTCTTGTTGCTATCTTTCTAATACTTTAAGTTGCAGAGTTAAATAATTTACTGCCACTTTGTCTTATTTTTTTGAGGTAGGCCTGTAGAGCTATAAACTTCCCTCTCAGGGCTGCTTTCATTGTGTAGCATAGATTTTGGATTGTTGTTTTTTCATTTTCATTCATTTCCAGGATGTTTTTAATCTTTTCTTTTATCTCTTTGATAACCCAATCATTGTTTAATAGCATGCTATTCAGCTTCCAAGTGTTTGAATTTTTTGGATTGTTTTTATTGTAGTTTATTTCTAATATTATGTCATTGTGGTCTGAGAAGATGCTTGATATGATTTCAATCTTCTTGAATTTGGAGATACTTGCCTATGACCCAATATGTGGTCTATCTCTGAAAATATCCTATGTGCACTTGAGAGGAATGTATATTCCGTGTCTTTGGGGTGAAATGTTCTGAAGATGTCAATTAAGTCCATCTGATCTACTGAGTCATTTAGGATTGCTGTTTCTTTGCTGATTTTTTTCTAAAGGATTTATCCGGTAATGTTAATGGAGTATTAAAGTCCCATACTATGATTGTGTTGTTGTCAATCTCCCTTGATATCTTCCAGGAGGTATATATATATATTTGGGTGCTCCTACTTTGGGTGCATATATGTTCATCAGGGTTATTTCCTCTTGTTATATTGATCTCTTTAGAATTATGTAGTGGCCTTCCTTGTCTCTTGTTATGGTCTTCACTTTGAGGTCTATTTTGTCAGATATATGTATTGCTACCCTGCTTTTTTTTTTTTTCATTTCCATTTGCCTGATAGATATTTTTCTATCCCTTCACTTTAGTCTGTGTGAGTCCCTTGTTCTAAAGTTGGTCTACTGTATACAGCATATATATGGGTCATGTTTTCTTATCCATTTAGTCACTTGATGTTTTTTGATTGGAGCATTTAATCCATTTATGTTTAATGTTATTATTGATAGGTACTTGCTTGTAGCTATTTTTGTACTTTATGCCTGTGTTCCTTCCTCCCTTTCTATTTATTCTTTTCACAAGATTCCCTTTAGCATTTCTTGCATTGCTGGCTTGGTAGTGATAAACTCCCTCAGCCTTTTTTTGTCTTTGAAGCTCCTGATTTCCCCTTTAATTTTGATTGATAGTCTTGCTGGATAGAGTATTCTTGAATTCAGTACTTTGCTTTGCATCACTTTGTATACTTCATTTCATTCCCTTCTAGCTTGATGTGTTTCTGATGAGAAACTGTTTGATAATCTGATTGTGGATCCTTAGGTAACTCTCTGTCTCTCTCTTGCAGCCTTTAAGATTCTTTCTTTGCTGTTAACATTTACTATTGTAATTATGATGCATCTTAGTGTTTGTCTTTTGGGATTCATCTTGCCTGGGACTCTTTTTCCTTCTTTAACTTTTTTCTTCCCCATAGTTTTCTGTCATTATTTCTTCAAATAGATTCTCTAATCCTTGCTGCTCTTCTTGTAGTTCTGACACCCCTAATAAACGTACGTTACTTCATTTTCAGTTATATCAAAGCTCCCTTAGGATCTCCTCCTGCTTTTTAATTTGTTTTTCAGGTGCTGTTCAGATTGGGCTTGTTTCATTACCTTATCTTCTAACTCACTAATTCGGCACTCTGCTGCCTCTAGTCTACTGTTGAATCCTTCCATGGCATTATTTTCTCTTTATTTTCTTTTTTTTTTTTTTAACTGGAATTTAGTCAAGTTCCATTAGTTAATTTTGACAAGAAATTAAATAAGAATGAAAAGCTGGTTCAAAGCAAGAGATGAAAAAAACCCTACTGTAGGTATTATGTGAGTTTTGGAAAGATCTCAATATCCAGCAATGTAAAAGGATACATTTATTATTGTTCAAGATCAAGACAAATTAAGAAATTCTGGTGTCATATCTAAGAAGAATATTTCAGATTAGTGGAAGAGCCATTTTTTTTTCTTCTGGGTGCCCTCTGTGTCTCCACCTGTTACTGGTGGATGTGGAATTCTTGCAAAGCCACAAGGAAAGGAATTTCCTGAGACTTGCATGAGAAGATGAGTAATCTTTGTTTCCATGGAATTAAACCCCTCCCCTGAGTTTTCAATGTCCTATTTCCCTCTGTCTGCTATGGAAAAAGTCCAATGTTGTCTTTAGCAGGGCTAGGATTAAAGCCACAGCCCAGAGTTTCTACTCCATATTAAAGTCCAGTCCAGGCCAGAAAGTGACTAGGTTACTTTGTGTTCCCTGCTGCAGTCCATTGTGTGTGAGATACACATAGCCATGGGCCATGTGGCTGCTTAAGGCCACATGTCAGGCTAGCACATGGGCAAATGTGGGTCATGAGTACAAGAGATATAACTCTTTGTCTTGGGATTATAACTAGAGCTTAACCGATTTACCCTTCAGGATTTCACATGCTTGCAAGGGACTCCACCTCCTAGCCCAGTGGTCGGCAAACTCATTAGTCAACGGAGCCAAATATCAACAGTACAATGATTGAAATTTCTTTTGCGAGCCAAATTTTTAAAACTTAAACTTCTTCTAATGCCACTTCTTCAAAATAGACTCGCCCAGGCCGTGGTATTTTGTGGAAGAGCCACACTCAAGGGGCCAAAGAGCCACATGTGGCTCTCGAGCCGCAGTTTGCCGACCACGGTCCTAGCCAATTGTCTTTTCCTCAGGTTAGACTTATGGGCAAGCACCTTTCCTGCATCACCCTGACTTCATTGCACATGCGTCCATTTCTTCTTTGTTTGATTCCTCACCTCTGATTTACAGGGAATGGAACTCTGGTTCCTGTTAAGGTTGCCAAAAGAGGAACACACAAAGCCAAAAGTGGCAAAGAGTTATAAATGTATTGCATCATCTGAAAACCAGAGGGGCTGAGCCCCCAAATGGCATCAGTACCTGGGGACTGGGGAGTCAGAAGTTTTAAAGGACTCTAGGTGGGCTTTTTCAGTCGGGAATTCTCTGGATGTGTCTGGATCCTGGGTAACTCTGGAGGGAAAGTTACTGGTCATACCAAATGGAATGTGGTCTAAGTGAAAGGGAATGTCTGTTAGGAAATGATCTAAAGGTCAGTTAGGTCAGTTTACCAGGGGAGGGGATATCGATTTGATTATTTGATCAGACCTAACAGTTCCCTATTGTTGGGAAGCTGCAGGTTCCTGGCAAAGCTGCCCAGAAAACCATGCTTATAAAGTCTGGCCTTCCCTTTGCTTCCTCCTATTATCAGTATTAACTAGCTAGTTACAATGGTAACAATATTCAAAACCAAAAAGTAATCTTGCTAAACATTTATGTAGTGCAGTATTTTACAATTTTTAAAATACTTTTATGAATATTATTTTATTTAATCCTTAGTAAACATTATTAGTGCTATTGTAAAAACATAGAGGCTTACAGTAATTTAATAGCTTACTCATACTGTTAGAATTTGAACTTATATCAATCTAGCTACAAAACTTCCCTGAACTATGGTGCTATCTTGCTCTCAGATTAATATAAATCAGTCATGTTCAATATTTTACTACTAATAATGCTTTTTTTATTATTTGATTTTTCCCATACATGTCTTATCCTGAAATACTTTGCTTATCAATATTTTATATTCATTTATGATTTAAGACATATCTCCAAGTTTATTAAATTCTAGTAAAAAGTCAAAACAATAATTTAGCTTGTGTACTTTGGCAACCCTATATATGATCCATTCATTGAGGTATTTGAGGAATTGAAAATACTTAAGAAAAAAACTTGTCAAACCCCTATTACAATTATCTCAAGGACTCTCTTTCCAGAGTGAATGGTTACTGTGTTATTCTAAGGCCATCTCCAGATATAATGTTTTATGACATTGATTAAGCAGATATATTTAATAACTTTTTCAAGGTCATAGAGCTAGTGAAAGTAGGAATTACATTTATTTCTCTTTGTAAGCATTTTTCTTAAGGTATGCTTTGTCTTATGATGGTCTCAGGAGACCCAGTGACCAGACTGACTAGATCACAGTCCTCCTGAGTTTACAGTCCCTACCAATTTATTAGAAGACTTCTTCAGAAGAGGCCTAACTTCCAGTGCAATACTTTGTAGAATTCAACCATTTAAACTAAAATTTAATTATTTAATAATAATGAAATTGCCAGAGACGTTGTACTAGAGGCACTATCAACAGTAGTTAGGGTGCTTGAGTGGCAGAACAAAAATGGCAGAGTAAAAAGAAAGAGAAGATTTAACATTTTTAGTCTGTTAATTGATATTGTTTTTATGTCTGGCATTATGAATGGAAAAACTATCTCTTTTAGGACTTCAAATTATATTTAAATAGATAGATCCCAGATCTAGTAACTGTTCTGAAGCGATGAGCAAGCAATAGAATATACTACAAATGTAAATCTAATTTATATGCCCAGGTAAATCCATGAAATAGATATCAAATGTTGCGGAGTTCTCTAAATTGTAAGACAGATTTACCACACAGGTGTCTAGTTTTTTTTTTTTTCTCTAAAATTTTATAATGATAAACATCTTAATCCAGACATATTCCTAATAATCAATTTTTGACATTCTTTTTATTCTGCCATTACACTGGCAATATTATTGATGTATATACTAGAGGCCCAGTGGATGAAATACGTGCACAGGGGGTGTCCCTCAGCCTGGCCTGCACCCTTTCCAATCTGGGCTCGGGCCTAAACCAGCAGTCGGACATCCCTCTCACAATCTGGGACTGCTGGCTCTTAACCACTAGGCTGCCTGCCTGCCTGATCGCCCCTAACCACTCACATGGTGGACTGATTGACGCCTAACTGCTCCCCTGCCAGCCTGATCGCCCCCAACTACCCTCCCTTGCTGGCCTGATCGCCCCCAACTGCCCTCCCCTGCAGGCCCGGTCACACCTAACTGCCCTCCCCTGCAGGCCTGGCCCCCCCCCCAACTGGTGCAGGCCATCTTGTGGTGGCCATCTTGTGACAGCCATCTTGTGGCAGCCATCTTGTGACTATGTGAGGGCGGCCATCTTGTGGTGGCCAGCTTGTGATTGCGTCGTACGAGGGCTTTGCATGAGGGCATCGCACGAGTGTTTGACACCACCTAGGCTTTTGGTATATAGGACAAGTATGTGAAAATACATACCAAAACATGTATAAAATATTTATAGGTATTTTAGAGTTATTTTTTACTTATTATCCTCACTAATACTTGTATAAGATTGCATCTAGAAATCAATCCATATTCTGATAAGAAAAAATGTAGGTTCTACTAGGAACCTAATTAACAAGCAAGTGAAATTTTGTAGTGATTCTGTAACAGGCAGACTAGCAATTGCCAAACAAGAACAAGGTGGTATAACAAGAAACATAACTGTCATAACAGAAGGAGAAATAGAAAAGTACAAATGCTATGCCAAGCAGAACTATTTTTAAAAATATATATTTTATTGATTTTTTACAGAGAGGAAGGGAGAGGGATAGAGAGTTAGAAACATCGATGAGAGAGAAACATCGATCAGCTGCCTCCTGCACACCCCCTACTGGGAGTGTGCCCACAACCAAGGTACATGCCCTTGACCGGAATCGAACCTGGGACCCTTCAGTCGGCAGGCCGATGTTCTATCCACTGAGTCAAACCGGGTAGGGCCCAAGCAGAACTATAAAAGATTCCAGATGACCCTGGCCTGCTTGGATTTAAGTCACTTAATAGCTTTGGCTAGTGGAAATTTTCTTATGTATACCTTAACATATTTAGAATAGGATCTCCCATTTGACAAAGTGTTTCCTAACTTTTTCAAACATTTGAATCCCACATTCAAGAATTTTGCAATAGCTAAGTGTAATGATCATTATTATTTACATAATAGTTATAAAACAATATTAAATCATTCCATGAAAATTAGTGTTATTATTATGAATAAGATTTCCATAGGAATCACTACAGCAAATCTTGTCTTCATGCAATGTATCTTTCTTTCTTTTTTAAAATATATTTTATTGATTTTTTACAGAGAGGAAGGGGGATGGACAGAGAGCTAGAAACATCAGATGAGAGAGAAACATCGATCAGTTGCCTCCAGCACACCCCCTACCGGGAATGTGTCTGCAACCAAGGTACATGCCCTTGACTGGAATCAAACCTGGGACCCTTCACTCTGCAGGCCAACACTCTGTCCA
The DNA here is from genome assembly GCF_951640355.1 of Cnephaeus nilssonii. Taxonomy (NCBI): domain Eukaryota; kingdom Metazoa; phylum Chordata; class Mammalia; order Chiroptera; family Vespertilionidae; genus Cnephaeus; species Cnephaeus nilssonii. The sequence goes on from NC_137071.1 coordinate 31,725,094, forward strand.
CTGAGCCAAACCAGCCAGGGCGACAATGTGTCTTTCTTTAGAATTAAAGTATCTCACAAATTTCTCAAAAATATGACACAACATGCTATATATTAATTTAGGTTTTCGTACTGATAATACCATGGATTTTCAACAAATATAAGAGAACTGCCTATTCTATTCAATTACTGCAAATATTTTAAACACAACCTCTATCTGAGAATGTATCCAACTCTTTCATAAATTTGAAATGACTATCATAATCCCTGCTTTTTCTCATAGCCTTGGCTTTTATTTAATATTCAATTGTAAGAAGCTCCATTTTGTCAGAGCTAAATAAAAAAATTAGAAGAGGATGTGTGGTTGAGGAAAAGCATCATAAAAGAAAGAGAAATGATGGCTGACTTTCTGATGTATTGAGAAGTGACAGAAAAACAAAACAGAAAATTATCTTTTTATATTCTTTTTTTTTCAAAAGGTAAATTTTACTGTATTTATTTTATAAATTTTAGTTTATTGTTTAAAGTATTACACATAGTAGTACATATATCTCCTTTTTTCGCCCCATTGACCTTCCCCCAGCCTCCCCTACTTCCTGTCACATGCCCTCATCTCACCCCATCAGTGTCATGTGTCCACATGTTGTGCTTATATGCATGCATACAAGTCCTATGGTTGATCTCTTCCCCTCCCTCCCAACACTCCCCAGCCTTCCCGCTGTAATTTGACCGTCTGTTCTATGCTTTACTGCCTCTGTATCTATCTTTTTGTTCATCAGATGATGATGTTCTTTATTTTCCATAAATGAGTGAGATTAAGTGGTATTTTTCTTTCATTGCCTGGCTTATTTCATTTAGCATAATGCTCTCCAGTTCCATTCATGCTGCTGCAAATAAAAAGAATTCCTTCTTTTTTATATCAGCGTAGTATTCCACTGTGTAGATGTACCACAGTTTTCTAATCCACTCATCTGCTGATGGGCATTTAGGCTGTTTCCAAATATTAGCTATGGTGAATTGTGCTGCTATGAACATAGGGGCGCATATATCCTTTCTGATTGGTGTTTCTAGTTTCTTGTGATATATTCCTAGAAGTGGGATTACGGGGTCAAATGGCAGTTCCATTTTTAGTTTTTTGAGGAAACTCCATACTGTTCTCCACAGTGGCTGCATCAGTCTGCATTCCCACCAGCAGTGCATGAGGGTTCCTTTATCTCCACATCCTGGCCACACTTGTTGTTTGTTGATTTGTTGATAATTGTCATTGTGACAGGTGTGAGATGGTACCACATTGTCATTTTGATTTGCACCTCTCAGATAATTAGTGACTTTAAGCAGGTATTCATATGTCACTTGGCCTTCCTTCTGTGTTCTTTTGAAAAGATTATATTTAGGTATGTTGCCCATTTTTTTATTGGATCATTTATCTTCCTTTTATTAAGTTGTATAAGTTCCCTGTAGATTTTGGAGATTAAACCTTTATCAGTGATAACATTTGCAAATATGTTCTCTCACACAATGTGCTTTCTTGTTGTTTTGTTGATGGTTTGTTTTGCTGTGCAAAAGCTTTTTATTTTGATGCAGTCCCATTTCTTTATTTTATCTTTAGTTTCCATTGCCCTAGGAGCGGTATCGGTGAAGAAATTGCTTCATCATATATCTGAGATTTCTCTGTCGGTGGATTCCTCTAGTATTTTTATGGTTTCCCGTATTATGGTTAAGTCCTGTATCCATTTTGAGTTTATTTTTGTGTATAGTGTAAGTTGATGATCTAGTTTCATTTTTTTGCATATATCTGTCCAATTTTCCCAACACCATTTATTGAAGACTGAGTTGACTCCTTTGTATGTTCATGTCTCCTTTGTCAAATATTAATTGATCATAGTGGTTTGGGTTGATATCTGGGTTTTCTATTCTATTCCATTGGTCTATATATATTTTCTTGTGCCAGTACCAGGCTGTTTTGAGAACAGTGGCTTTGTAATACAGCTTGAAATCTGGTATTGAGATATCACCTACTTTGTTCTTTCTCAGGATTGCTGTGGCTATTCAGGGTCTTTTTTTATTCCAGATGAATTTTTGGAGAGTTATTTCTAGGTCTGGGTCTTTTTTTTATTCCAGATGAATTTTTGGAGAGTTCTTTCTAGGTCTGTGAAATATGCTGTTTGTATTTTAATGGAGAGTGCATTGAATCTATAGATTTCTTTGGGTAGTATGGACATTTTAATGATGTTGATTCTACCAATCCATGAACACGGTATTTTCTTCCATCTGTTTACATCTTCCTCTATCTCTTTTTTCAGTGTCCTGTAGTTTTCCGTGTATAGGTCTTTTACTTCCTTAGTTAAGTTTATTCCTAGGTATCTTATTTTTTTTTTGGTGCAATGGTAAATGGGATTGCTTTTTTAGTCTCTCTTTCTGTAAGTTCACTATTGGTGTATAGAAATGCCATAGATTTCTTGGCATTAATTTTGTATCCTGCTACATTGCTGAATTCATTTATTAAGTCTAATAGTTTTTTTATGGAGTCTTTCAGGTTTTTTATGTACAATATTATGTCATCTGAAAATAAGGACAGCTTTACTTCTTATTTTCCAATTTGGATGCCTTTTATTTCTTCTTCTTGTCTAATTTCAACTGGTAATACTTCCAGTACTATGTCAAACAGGAGTGGTGAGAGTGGGCATCCCTGTCTTGTTCCTGTTCTTAGGAGAAATGGTTTTAGTTTTTGCCCATTGAGTGTGATGTTGGCTTTGGGTTTATCATATATGGCTTTTATTGTGTTGAGGTATGATCCTTCTCTTCCCACCTTGCTGAAAGTTTTTATCAAGAAAGGGTGTTGGATTTTGTCAAATCCTTTTTCTGCATCAATTAATATGACTATGTGATTTTTATACATCAATTTGTTTATGTGATGTATCACGTTTAATGATTTGCGGATATTGTACCATCCTTGCATCCCTGGAATAAATCCTTCTTGGTCACGGTGTATGATCTTTCTGATGTACTGCTGTATGCAATTTGCTAGAATTTTGTTGAGGATTTTGGCATCTATGTTCATGAGGGATATTGGCCTGTAATTCTCTTTCATTGTGTTGTCTTTATCTGATTTTGTTATTAGGCTGATTCTGGCTTCACAGAATGAGCTTGGAAGTGTTCCTTCCTCTTGAATTGTTTGAAATCATCTGGGGAGGATACGTTTTAGTTCTTCCTTGAATGTTTGGTAAAATTCCCCTGTGAAGCCTACTGGCTCTGGGCTTTTGTTTGCTGGAATCTTTTTCATTACTGCTTCAATTTCTTCCATAAGTATTGGCCTATTGAATTGTTTAGATTCTTCCTGATTGAGATTTGGGAACTTGTATTTTTCTAGGAGTATGTCCATTTCCTCCAGGTTTTCCAGTTTGTTGGAATAGAGGTGTTCATAGTATTTTTTAACAATCCTTTGTATTTTGGAGGGGTCTGTTGTTATTTCTCCTCTTTCATTTCTGATTTTGTTTATTTGGGTCCTTTCTCTTTGCTTCTTGGTGAGCCTGGCTAGAGGTTCATCAATCTTGTTTATCCTTTCAAAGAACCAGCTCTTGTTTTTTTGATCTTTCGTATTGTTTCTTTGGTCTCTATGTCGTTTATCTCCTCTCTGATCTTTATTATTTCCTTCCTTCTGCTTACACTGGGCTTTTGTTGTTGTTCTCTTTCTAACTCTTTGAGCTGTAGGGTTAGGTAATTTATTACCATTTTTTCTTGTTTTTGCAGTAGGCTTGTAGAGCTATGAACTTCCCTCTCAAGACTGCTTTCGCTGTGTCCCATAGATTTTGGATTGTTTTGTTTTCATTGTTGTTTGTTGCCATGATGTTTTTTATTTCTTCTTTGATCTCTCTGGTAACCCAGTCATTGTTTAATAGCATGGTATTTAGCCTCCGTGTGTTTGGTTTTTTTGGATTGTTTTTATTTTAGTTGATTTCCAGTTTTATGCCACTGTGATCTGAGAATATGCTTGATATGATTTCTATCTTCTTGAATTTGAAGAGACTTTGCCAATGACCCAATATATGGTCTATATTTGAAAATGACCCATGGGCACTTGAGAAGAATGTGTACTCTGTGGCTTTGGGGTGAAATATTCTGAAGATGTCAATTAATTCCATCTGGTCTAGTGAGTCATTTAAGATTGATGTTTCTTTGCTTATTTTTTGTTTAGAGGATTTGTCCAATGATGATAGTGGGGTATTAATGTCTCTTACTATAATTGTATTGCTGTCAAACTCTCCCTTGATATCCTCCAGGAGTTTTTTTAAGTATTTGGGTTCTCTTGTATTGGGTGCATATATGTTTACCAGAGTTATTTCTTCTTGTTGGATTGCTCCCTTTAGTATTATGAAGTGGCCTTGCATATCTCTCTTTATGTCCTTCATTTTGAGATCTCATTTGTCAGAAATAAGTATTGCTACCCCAGCTTTTTTTCATTTCCATTCGCCTGAAAAAGCTTTTTCCATCCCTTCACCCTCAGTCTGTTTGCATCTTTTTTTTCTGAGGTGGGTTTCTTGTAGACTGCAGATATATGGGTCATGTTTTCTTATCCAATCCGTTACCCTATATCTTTTGATTGGGGCATTTAATCCATTTACATTTAAAGTTATTATTGATGGGTACTTGTTTGTTGCCATTTTTATTCTTTACCCCTGTGTTCCTTCTTCGCTTCCCATTTCTGTTTTGTTTTTTTGTTTTTTGTTTTTTATAGCAGGCCCTTTAACATTTCTTGCATTGCTGGTTTGGTGGTAATAAACTCCCTTAGTCCTTTTTTGTCTGTGAAACTCCTGATTTCACTCTCAATTTTTATTGATAGCCTTCCTGGGTACAGTATTCTTGGATTCAGACCCTTCCTTTGTATGACTTTGTATATTTCATTCCATTCCCTTCTGGCCTGAAGTGTTTCTGTTGAGAAATCAGTCACTAGTCTGATGGGGGATCCTTTGTAGGTAAGTTTCTGTCTCTCTCTGGCTGTTTTTTTTAAAATATATTTTATTAATTTTTTACAGTGAGGAAAGGAGAAGGATAGAGAGTTAGAATAATTGATGAGAGAGAAACATCAATCAGCTGCCTCTTGCACACCTCCTACTGGGGATGTGCCCGCAACCTAGGTACATGCCCTTGAACGGAATCCAATCTGGGACCCTTCAGTCCGGAGGCCAACGCTCTATCCATTGAGCCAAATCAGCTAGGGCTCTCAGGCTGCTTTTAATATTCTTACTTTCTCGTTGGTGTTTGCCAATTTAATTATAATATGCCTTGGCATTGGTCTTTTGGGTTTCATTTTGCTTGGGACTCTGTGAGCTTCTTGGGTTTGTGTGGGGTTTTTCTTCCCTATATCAGGGAAGTTTTCTGTCATTATTTCTTCAAACCGGTTTTCTATTCCTTGCTCAGTTTCCTCTCCTTCTGGCACCCATATTATGCAGATGTTGTTTTGTTTCGTGTTGTCTCCAAGTTCCCTTAGGCTCTCCTCCTGCATTTTCATTTTTTTTCTAGAAGCTGATCTACTTCGTTATTTTTTCCTACACTGTCTTCTAGCTCACTGATGTGGTCCTCTGCTTCTTCTAGTCTACTCTTGATGCTTTCTATTGAGTTCTTTACAGCAGTTATGTCATTTTTCATTTCTACTTGGTTCTTCTTCATTTCCTCTTGGTTCTTACACATATTGTCGAATTTGTCTTCCATTCTTTTCATCCACCATATGACCATTTCTCTGAATTCTTTCTCTGACAGGTTGCTTGCCTCCATTTCGTTTACTTCCTTTTTTGGTGATGCCTGCTTTTCTTTCATATGCGAGCTGTTTGTTTGTCTCCCATGTTCACTCTTTTCCAGGTGTCTGGTTATGTTGTTCTCTCTCTCCTTTACTTGGTGGATTGTAGAGCTCCTCTGAATCTGTGTGCTTGTGCCACTCAGGGACCAATGTTCTTGGGTTCACAGCTGTTTGGTGGGTGCCATAGTTGTAGATTTTTCTCCATGGCGTTTTTTTATTGTAACTATATCACTTTTAATTTCTTCCTGATTTTTGCATAGGTTGTTGATTTTCTCATCCATCTGGTTTATGAACTGTATGACCATTACTCTGAATTCTTTTTCTGTCATGTTGCATGCCTCCATTTCACTTATTTCCTTTCTTTATCTTTTCTCTGAGAATTGCTTTGTTATCTCCCTATTCTTACTATCACTGGAAAGTCCAATCGCCAAGTTGTGGGGCTCTGGGCCATGTGCAGTGAGAGCTACGTGCCACCTAAGTGTCACTGAAGAGCTCCAACCCCAAGGTGTGTGGCTGCTGTGGATTGGTGGGAGCCATACTTTCCCAAGATCATAGTCACCCATGATCTGTGTGGCCTCATGCATGCACCTAGAATCAGGGATCCCACCTGTGCCATGATGAAAAAGAGACCCCGCTGTCATTTGCTGAAAATCAGAGTCCCCTAGTGTGTATCAGGAGTCAGTGTCCCCCTGTGCCCATACCGAGAATCAAGTATTGTAGTGTCTGTTGCTTGCTGGCCTTGCACCATGAATCAGGGTCCCTGTGTGTGCAGGTGCTATGAATTGGAGTCACTGGCTCTTAGTATGTGTGCACTGGGATTCAGGGATTGCATGCATGTGCAATGAGAAATGGAGTCAAGTCACTGGTGCTCAGTGCTGCCTCTTGTGTGGAGATTCAGGGTCCCCCGTCTGCTCGGGGGATCAGGTTGCACAGCCACCCTGTGTCGGTGGGAGGTCTACTCCTGCACTGTGGGAAACAGACTTTTGCATGCCCTTGCCCAGAATCAAAGTCAGGTGGCATAGCTGCCCTGTGTGGGCATGGGATCTGGTCACATGAGTGCATGCTGTGGGAAACAGTTTCCCTGTGTCCATGCGCCCAGGCTCAAAGTCAGGTAGCTTAACTACTCTGTGTGGGCGTGGGGTCTAGTCACGCGACTGTGCACTGTGGGAAATAGACTCCCTGTGTCAGTGCACCCAGGCTCAAATTGAAGTAGTTTAGCTGCCCTGTGTGGGCAGGAGGTATGCTTGTGTGGAGCAGGTCTAGCAGTTCCTATGCCACTGCAGTGGGCCGGCAGGGAGGTGGATGGGCTCTGTGACTCCCAGAAATCCGTGGCTGGGATGCCTAGACTCTTATTGTTTGTGGGTCTTCAGCTGTGGTCACAGGTCTTTGTCCCAAGTGGCTATAGGGTCCCGGTTTGCATCTGAGACCAGATTGGGTGGTGGTGAGGCTAGGATCCTAGTCTCATGCAGTTATGTTCAAGATGGCATATTTTCCCATTCATCGGCACCAAGCGGAGCCACAGAAAGATGAAAGCTTCAGGGTGGCTGCTGTCTTCTGTACCATGGCCAGGAGTCTAGCTAGCCCACAGCCAAAATCAAGGTACATGCTCTTGACCAAGAATTGGACCTACAAACCTTCAGTCTACAGGCCAACACTCTAACCCCTGAGCAAAGCCAGCCAGGACCCATTTTTTGTTAATTGTTTACTTATTGATTTTATTTTTTAAAATATATTTTTATTGATTTCTGAGAGGGAGATGGCGAAATTGAAACATCAGTGATGAGAGAGATTCATTGATTGGCTGCCTTCTGCATGCCATCCACTGGGGAGCAGCCTGCAACCAAGGTATGAGCCCCAACCGGGAATTGAACCATTACCTCCTGGATTACATGTCGTTACTCAACTACTGAGCCATGATGCCCAGGCTACTTATTCATTTTAGAAAGAGCAGGAGGGGATGAGAGAGAGAGAAAGAGAGAGAGAGAGAGAGAGTGTGAGAAAGAGAGAGAGAGATACTAAAAACTACCTGGCCACTGCTAGAAAACCAATGTGTTTTTTTAACCTTTTAAAAATATATATTTATTATTGAAAGTATTATATATGTCTCCTTCCCCCCCCCATTGAACCCTTCTAGACCACCCCTCCCCAGGGTTTCATCACCCTATGGTCTGTGTCCATGGGTTATGCATATAATATGCTGCAAGTTCTTTGGTTGATCTCTTCCATCCCACCCACCCACCCACCCAACCACCCCTGCCTTCCCTCTGAGAATCAACATACTGTTCCATGCTTCTATGTGTCTAGATCTATTTTGTTCATCAGTTTATTTTGTTCAATGGATTCTACATATGAGTGAGATCATGTGATACTTGTCTTTTGCTGGGTTATTTCATTTAGTAGGATATTCTCCAGGTCCCTCCATACTGTCTCAAAGGGTAAGAGATCCTTCTTTTTATTGCTGCATAGTATTCCATGGTGTAAATGTAGCACAGATTTTTATCTATTTGTCTACTCTTGGGCACTTGGGCTATTTCAAAATTTTAGCTATTGTAAATTGTTCTGTTATGAACATAGTGAGAAATACATACTTTCTGATTGGTGTTTTGGTTTTCTTAGGAAATATTCCTAGAAGTATCATCATTAGGTAAATGGCAATTCCATGTTTAATTTTTTTGAGGAAACTCCATACTGTGTTCCATAAGGGCTGCACCAGTCTGCATTCTTACAAGCATTGTACTAGGATACCCTTTTCTTTACATCCTTGCCAACATTTGCCATTTGTTGATTTGTTAATGGTAGCCATTTTGACAGGTGTGAGGTGGCTTTGAGCATTTTTTTTTTCATAAGTTCTTGGCCAGTTGTATGTCCACTTTGGAAAAGTGTCTATTTAGATCCTTTGCCCATTTCTTAATTGGATTGTTTGTCTTCCTTTTGTTGAGTTGTATGAGTTCCCTATATATTTTGAATATTAACCCTTTATCAGATGTATCATTATCAAATATGCTCTCCCATACTGTGAGCTCCTTTTTCATTTTGTTGATGGTTTCCTTTGCTGTATAGAAGTTTTTACTTAGATGTAGTCCCATTTGTTTATTTTCTCCTTAGTTTCCCTTTCTATAGGCAAACTGCTGGCAAACATATTGCTACAAGGGATATCTGATATTTTGCTGCCTATAGTTCCTTCTAAGATATTTATGGTTTCACTACATTTAAGTCTTTTGTCAATTCTGAGTTTATTATTGTGTATGCTGTAAGTTGGCAGTCTAATTTAATTTTTTTGCATGTACCTGTCCAATTTTCCCAAGCTTTTATTGAAGAGATTGTCTTGACTAAATTGTATGTTATTTATTTCTGCTATAATCTTAATTTTTCCTTTCTCCCATTTACTCTGGACTTTTCTTGGGATTATATTTCTAATTCTTTAAGTTGTAGGGTTAAATAGATTATTATTAATTTTTCTTATTTTTTGAGGTAGAGCTGTAGTCCTATTAAGTTCCCTCTCAGGACAGCTTTTGTTGTGTCCCAGAGATGTGGGGTTGTTGGGTGTTCATTTCCATTTGTTTTTCAGAAAGTGTTTGATTTCTTTCTTGATATTATTGGTAACCCATTTATTGTTTCATAACATCCTACTTAGCCTCAATTTGTTCACATGTTTTGAGTGTTTTTACAGCAGTTGATTTCTAATGTCATCCCATTATGATCTGATAAAATGCTTGCTATTATTTCAATGTTCTTGAACTTGTAGTGACTTGTTTTGTCTCCTAACATATGGTCTATCTTTGAGAATGTCCCATATATACTTGGGAAGAATGTAGTATACTCTATAGCTTTGGGGTGAAATATTCTATAAATGTCAATTAAATCCATATGATCCTGCGTGTCAATTAGAGTCACTGTTTCCTTGATAATTTTTTGTCTGGAAGACCTCTAGATAACTCAGCAGGGTCTTAAAGTTCCCTACTCTGACCATATTGCTGTTGTTCTCTTCTTTAAAGTCCTCCAGAATTTTTTTTATATATTAAGGTGCTCTTATATTGGGTGCATATATGTTTACCGGAGTTATATTCTCTTTTTGGATTGATTCTTTAAGTATTATGTAGTAAACTTTGTAGTCTCTTGTTATGGCCTTCATTCTGAAGTCTATATTGTCAGATATCAGTATTGCTACCCCAGCTTGTTTGTTTGTTTGTTTGTTTCCATTTGCATGGAAATTTTTTTCTATCTCTTCACTTTCATCCTGTGTGAGTTCTTTGTTCTGAGGTGGTTCTCTTGTAGACAGCAAATTTATTTCACCATCTATTTTGAATGATAGCTTTGCAGGATATAGTTATCTTGGTTTTGGATACTTGTCTTACATTACCTTGAGTGTTTCATGCCATTCCATTCTGGCCTGTGGTGTTTCTGATGAAAAATCAGCTGACAGCCTTATGGGAGCTCCTTTGCAGGTAACAAATTGCTTTTCTCTTGCTGCCTTTAAGATTCTCTCTTTTTCTTTAATATTTTGCATTTTAATTATGATGTGTCTGGGTGTGGGCCTCTTTGGGTTCTCCTTGCTTGGGACTCTCTAGGCCTCCTGAACGTGTGTGATCTTTTCCTTTACCGGGTTAGTAAAGTTTTCTGCCATTATTTCTTCAAACATATTCTCTATTCCTTTATCACTTTCTTCCTGTTCTATTACTCATATGATATGAATATTTTTACATTTCATGTTGTCCCACAGCTCCCTTAAACTGCCCTCCTTTTTCTATATTGTTTTCTAATTGAGTTATTTTTTTCAACCCTGTCTTCTAATTCAGTGATCCGATATTCAGTTTCCCCTTATCTGCTGTGCATTTTTCCCAATGTGTTCTTTATTACTGCTATGTCATTATTCATTTTCTACTGGTCTTTTTTCATAGTTACATTTCTCATCCGTTGAGCATCATTATTCTAAACTCTATATCTGATAAATTTCTTATCTCCATTTCATTTAGCTCTTCTTGTGAATTCCCTTTTTCTTGCATTTGGGGATTCTTTTTTTATCTCCACATTTTGGCTGCCTGTTTGTATTTATGTCTATGTATTAGGTAGATCTGCTATGACTCCCAATCTCTAGTGCAGGATAATGTCAGACGCTGTTTGTGACTGGCCCTGAATACTCTGTTTGGCGCTATAAGCAATCCACAACTTGTGATTCCCTCTGCTGGGGCTAGGTGCCTTTGTAAAGGACCAAGATGTGCACCAAAGTCTTTTTTTCCTAGTCCCTGGCCCAGCATTAAATCAGGCATAGACTCAAATCCTCCAAAGACCCACCTCTGCCTGCAGTTTGATTGTTATTTAGTCTTTATTAGCCTCAGCTATTTACCACAGGGTGGGGTAAGAGGTTTTCCAACATGGTTGAGCAATTGCTTCCCCACTATGCAAAAGTTTCGTAAGATTAGTACAAAAATCTGCCAGAGTGAAATGTCCTCTTTAATATGACTCAGTACAGGAAATAAGGGTGGCTGCCTTCTGAGATTTAACCCCAGAGCCCCCAACCCTGGAATCTTCTCACAGAGCTCTAGTCCACTCTGTCTTCCATCTTTCAGAACCCATGGTGAGTGGCTGCACACGAAATTGTGCATTGGTCCTTTAAGAGGATGTCTGCATTTCCAGATGGCTCTCTCTGGCAGACAGCAACCCTGCTGCTTTTCACAGGTTTATAACTTACAGTTATCAGTGATAATTCCCCCACCACACACAGCTGAGATATCCCTCAGGAACTTCAGCTGTTGTCTGTGGTAGCCTAGCCAGCCCTTTTGTGCCTCCACCCTTCCTACCAGTCTCTATTCGGTCTCTCCTTTCCATCTTGGCTATCAGGGTTCGTTCCAGCTCATCTTCAGTTGATTATTCAGGATAGTATTTTTCTGGTATTTAGATGTAATTCCAATTTGGTCCTGGGAGTGTATCAGTGTAGCTTCCACTTAATCTATTGCCATTTTGGAATCCAGAAAACCCATATTAAAAAACAAACAAAACAAAAACATGTTAATATAAGATTAATACAAAGTGCTTTTTTAGATGAACAATTATTTTTCATGTAGTAAAAGCATTTATTCAAAAAATGGGGAGGTATAGAACATTATAATTCTAAGAAAAATTTCATATTAAAAATACTATTTTTGGCTTAATTTGGAAAGGGTATTATTTAATAAAATGGTAATATGCAAATTAACCATCACTCCGCTACATAAGCCACGCCCACCAGCCAATCAGAGCAAGTATGCAAATTAACCCCAATCCAAGATGGCTACAGCCACAGTGAGCAAGGTTTCCCAGGTAACAGAGCAAGCCAAGCTTTCCATAGCCGTTGCAGGCCTAAGCCTCCACTCAAGCTACAAAGTTTCAATTATAGAAGGTAAACAAATTCAAACAAAGGGCGGCAGAATGGAGCTTGAGAGAGCAGGCCAGGGTTGCCAGCGGCAACAGGGGAAGCAAAGCTTTCCGCACACCCTGGCCGGGCTCACCTGCTTAAGGCTACAAAGTTTCAATTGTAGAAGGTGAATTAACTGCCACAGAGATGGCTGCCACCCCCGGAGGGAGCAGCAGGCTTGGCTCCGGTCCAGGCTACAAAGTTTCAATTGTAGAAGGAAAATAAATTCCAGATACCAGGGCCTCCGCTTGGGTTGCCAGGGGGCGTGGCCGGCCTGCAAACCACCACAGGCCCCTCGCTCAGGCCGCTCCACACCCCAAGGGAACCCCACCCTGATCCGGGACACCCTTCAGGGCAAACCAGCTGGCCCCCACCCGTGCACCAGGCCTCTATCCTATCTAATAAAAGAGTAATATACAGATTGGTCATCACTGCAACACACAATATAGCTGCCCCCATGTGGTCAAAGATCCTGCCCCCATGTGGACACAAGATGGCCACTATAAGATGGCCAGCAGGAGAGGGCAGTTGGGAGGCACCCGGCCTGCAAGGGAGGGCAGTTGAGAGGTGATCAACCCTGCAGGAGAGGGCAGCTAGGGGTGACCAGGCTGGCAGAGGAGGGAAGTTGGGGGCAAACAGGCTGGCAGAGGGGAAGTTAGGCATCAATCAGGCTGGCAGCAGAGTGGTTAGGGGGTGATCAGGCTGGCAGGCAGAAGAGGTTAATCAAGAAGGCAGGCAGGCAAGCAGTTGGGAGCCAGCAGTCCTGGATTGTGAGAGGGATGTCCGACTGCCCGGTGGGATCGGGCCTAAACGGGCAGTCGGACATCCCTCCAGGAGTCCCAGATTGGAGAGGGTACAGGCTGGGCTGAGGGACAATCCCCTGCCAAATTTCGTGCACCGGGCTTCTAGTTATTTAATATGTGAACAAGAAAATTCATAATCAAGGCTGAAATATTATCCATATCAATATATTTTTCTAATTACATGGGTGCAAGGAGGACGAGGTTACTGGATCTCCTGTTTGGGGTTGGCATTGCTCAGGTATTTCTCTAGAGCCATACCACTAAGTCTCTGCCTGTGTCTCCAACCTGAGCTTTCCCATAAAGAGCACACTGTAGATCCAAGCTGGTTGTAGCAGTAGACTTCTCTGTAGGAAGCTAGCTCAGCAGGGTTCTGAATGACAGGGCTAGTTCATCTCCTGTTTTGGTTGGTGCTAGTGGCTTGCCAGTGTGGATAATGGCCTCAAGCTCCAGAATTACACAACTCATTGTCCACATTTCCAACAAGAGCTTTTTAAGAAGTGCACCACAGGTCTAGGCTGAATACAGCCAGCAAACTTTTCTGAAGGTCTTGAGTTCAGTCAGGCTGAGCCACCTGGATACAGAAGGCCAGAGGTAGTGGGGGGTCAGGTGCCATTGGCACAGGGAGGTGGAAAATGCACCCCACTGATACCGAATTTTTGGACTGGAACCCAGACTCTTTGTTCACTGGAATCGAAGAATGAATCCACGGACAGAAAGTAGTATAGCAAAGGTGGAGATTTATTGAAGAACAAATACAGACTCCCATGTGGGGAGGGGTAAAGGGTCCCACAGGACTGACTCCCATGTAGAGATGGGGAAGAGTCCCCCTGGGTTCCCTTTCCCTATGGCTTATATAAGCTGCAGATCCTGGTGCCTTGATATCCCCTCTGATTGGTCACTATTCCCTTAGACTGGTTACCATAGTAACTCCTGGGCTCAAAGGTGGTTGTAGATCCAAGCTGGTTGTATCAGTAGACTTCTCTGTAGGAAGCTTGTGAGGTTCTCCCCACTCCTTCCTTATTGTTTTCCCATTCCCTTTGGGCTTTCTTCTTTGCCTTCTGAATGAAGGGCTTCCTTCTCTTTATTTTGTAAATATAGACCTTTTGCTGTTCCCAGCTTCCTCATTCTATGGAAATGTACCTGTTGCAGCTTTCCAGCTCCCCCATTCTATGGAAATATACTTTCTGCTGCTCTGCAGCCCTGTGCTTCCTCCATGGTCCCCTTAATTTCCAAAATTTCTAATATTTCCTAACCTGTCCTATTTTACCCCAAAAATTCCTATTTCACCACTCTGGAACTACACAACTCAATGTCTATCCAACTCTCTGACAGTTGGAGAGATCCTCAAGAAAAAAAACCTCACTGAAAGTCCTGTCTGGTTGCAGCCAGCAAACTTTTCTCCAGGTGAAAAAAGCTCAAAAGATGAGGGTCACCAAGAGTCAGATCAATGAGACTAGTGGGTCTCCAGTAGGAGGACAGGCTCAGGTAGTGTGTACAGGTGTCCTTGCTCCAGAGCCACACAATTTAATGACTGACTAAATATCTGATGACTCCTAGGTTCTCCTGAATCACTCAATTGTTCCCCATGGCATTGTGCACTGCACCCAAGCTACAGCAAACATTTCTGCTGGTCACAAGTTTGGTAGGGTGGGACCATTGGGAGTTGGAGAACTGTTTTAGCATCCCCCAGGCTGTTGCTCTGTGGATGGGAGTGTTTGACACAGGTAAGATGGTGTCTGTGGGCAATGTGGTATAGGGACTCAGCACAGGGATCTTGGCAGCTGACCCTTCATTTCTCTCCTCATGGTCATGTACCCAGTTCTTCTTTCATGACCCTAGTTTTCTCTGAGTTGCCTTCTCTACACCAGAGCCCTGGGTGAGAGCCTGAAAATTATATTTTATGTTCTAGCCCTTAAAGAGAGCACTTGGGTTTCTAGCAGACTCCTATCTCTTTGTTGGCACACAGAATCTCAGCTGATTTTCACAGTCAGATGTTATGTGGGTTCCTTTTTTATACTCTGTTGCTCTGGGCTGGGGAGCCCAGTGTGAGACTGAAACCCCAGGTTACTCAGGGGGAACCTTTACAATTGAGATATCCCTCTGACTTATCAGCCTCATGTGTTGGGGGGTTGGGGGTCTGGGAGCAGACCTTTATGTGTCTCTGCCCATCTTACCAGTTTCTATGTGGCTTTTTCTGTAATCCTTGGTTATAAAACTTTTGTTCATCTAGTCTTCATTTGGTTATTCAGGTTAATTGATCTATAATTTAGTTGTAAATTTGGTTTGGTGCTGGGAAGAGGTGAGTATAGCTTCCAAGTACTTCATAGCCATCTTGGCTCCTCTAGTTGCTTTGATTTTAGAATAGACTGTATTTAACCAAACAACAGCCCAATGTCAATTCTCTTATAGGTGTCTGCCCACTTCCAAGCCTTGGAAAACCTGCAGGTCAAATATATATACTAGCTGGCTTATTCCAAAGTATTCATCAGTCCAGTGTACCTCATATGTCAGTACAGATCCAAAATTATCCTACCTATAATCCTTGCTATAGAATAAATTCTTAAATGATTAATGATAAGTCATTTAGAGTAAATTGCTCAAATTTTACATCACCATACTGATGAGCTGCATATTCAGATAAACTTTCTTACAGCACTGCAGTAAGAATAAGCTGGCAAATATTTGTGTATATATTTCTGTAGTTGATAAGCAGGACAATTAATACTGAATGAGATAGTTATGGAGGAATGTAAAGTATATCGATAGTAAGGATATTTTGTATATGTAAAATATTTAAAGCTTTCAGGAATCTATTAGTGTTTGCTATCCTAGTAAATGGGAGAATTTGCTTATTAGCATTACTAGAGGCCTGATGCATGAAATTCGTGCAAGGGGTTCAGCCCTTGCAGCCCGTCTTAGCCCTGGCCAGCCCTCACAGCCCCGGCTTTGTCTGGAAAGTCATCCAGACAGTTGTCCTGAAGGTCATCTGGATGGTCATTCTGCTGTTCAGTCTAATTAGCATATTAGCTCTTTATTATATAGGATTAATTGGATGTGATAAATTTTGTTGACCTGATATTCTATTGAAAATCCTTAATTAATATTTTAGAAAATACTAAAAATAATTTCTATTGAATTCTTCAATACAGGTTGACTGATTTCTTCATTCACTTTATAACAAAACACAATTAAATCAGTATCATATGCATAACTTGCTTCCACATATACATTACCCTTAATGGGTGAAATGTAGCTTTTTAGCATTTTGTAGCACATGGAATTTCATGGCATTTAATTTTATTTTTTAGTTTTTCCTATACTATTATTTTGTGGAGAACATTTAGTTTTCTAAAAACCTAATGGAATTATTTTTACAACATGGAAAATAACTTACTTGTTCTCATATTTGGTCTTTGGCCTTTATTTCCCCCCCCCCCAATAATTTGGTGTAACAGGCTTTTATTTATTGGAAGCATTTATATTACATATTATGTAAATACAATTTTTGATATTGGTGCTTTCTATGTCTTCCTTATTCTTGCATCTGAAACCTGCATTTTAATTAGATATATTTAGAAGCCTTATGTGGATTCTTTTTAAACTTTCTGTATTTTGCTTCCCAAAGTGATGGTTAATTCTTTTAGTTAATATGTGAAGATTTCAATACGATTCTGTACTTTGGTTATTTTTTAAGTGTGTGCCACAAAACTCAATAAAGAATTTATTTAAATGATTATCTGAATACCTTACATTTAGAAATCTCTGGTCTCAATTATCTAGGTTTTTCAAAAACTCATGCCAAAATAAATGGTCCTATATGTTCTGATTAATTACATCAATTCTCCTTTTCACTATGCATAAACAGACAGTTTTAATGTGAAAAATGTAAGCATGTCCATGTACTTTGGTCTCCATTTAATTAACACACAATCATATGCATAGGTAAATAAAAGCATGCATATATAAATTATCACATCTATGCTTTTCTCATGCACACATGTTTTTACATCACACCGTTACAATAGTTTCTGTTACTAATTAGATTGAGGACTGCCTCAATCATTCCATATCATTTACTATTAATCTAACTTGTATGGTTTATATCTCCTTTAATGCTGACTTTCAAAAACACATAGGTAAAAAAATAACTCTAAAAAAATTCTAAGTCATTCTGAAATTTATACATTTTTGTATCAACCTACTTACTAGTGACATAGATAAGTGTTTCCTCTGAACAGATTTAATTTTTAATTTTCCTGAATCAGTGTTGACTAGAAAAAAAGGTAATTGTTGTCAGGAGTATTCAAACTGTCAGAATATCCTTCAATCTAAAAGCTGTTAGAATCTGTGCGAAAGTAATTGCTGAAACTCTATTCAACTGTAATAATAACCTGCCACTGATGACAGCAATTACTGTGAAAGTGTGATAGAAATCAAAGGCGTATTTTTCTCTGACAAGTAAATTTCTAACTAAGGTTTACATTGGCTGAAAAGTGTTGACAATGATGATGTACTATATCACTCTTAATCACAACTGGCACAATGATGGAGTTTGAACTATTCACTGTAGACAGAAACTAAATGTTTTATTTGATACTTCCCAGGCTCCACATATATAGGAATATAGCTATATTTTAGATTAATAGAGATTAAGTGTTATGTTTTTGCCTGTTTTACACATTTTCTAAGTAAAGGTTTTAAGGACATTTTACTTCAAATAAAAGAAACTAATTGTAGTTAAGACAAATTGGCAATGCACACTTCTACAATTTTTCAAAAGGTTTGGAAATCTATAATTAGTTCAAATTATGGGTACTTCTTTCAATTCCAACATTTAGCAGTCATCTTCACTATCAGTATTCTTGGTGATGCTTCACACCATATATTGAAGTGACAACCTATAAGTTCCTTTAGAGGGGATTCTCTATTATCATCAATCTATAATAATAAAAGCATAATATGCTAATTAGACCAGACATCCTTCCAGACGAAGCCAGGGCTGCAAGGGAAGCCTGGGTCCTGGGTGCCAGAGGGAAGCTAGTGTCAGCAGCTGGGGAAGGAAGGTCTCCTCTTGCATGAAAATCATGTCAGGCCTCTAGTATGTAATAACAACAAAACCTGGTGGAGCTGTGAGATAGCCTATTTTATTAAGTGAATGTTAAAATATGACAATGTAAATAATTTATTTTCCTCTGGAGAAAAATAAATAAAATTCTTACAAAATAAAAAGTTTTAATATAATTAAGCTTTCACAGAAGATATATTACAGGTATAAAATCTAAGGGACTTGCATAAAAATATTTAACTTTTTAGCTTGTTGAATTAAATAGGATTTTTCCAATAGATTCTAAGATACTTGTACAATTTGAGCTCTCATTTCTATATTGGTGAAAATATATATTAAAAATTATAGAATAGAAACAACACTAAATTTTATTTGGGAACAATCATGTGGCTGTCCGTCTCAATACCCAGGGCACAATACTATATTCTGGATAAGAATATCTACTCCCTGAGATTGAGACTAGGTTCCATTTTCCAGGGAAAACTATTAAAAAAAAAAGCTAACTTAGCTGTTCTATGTTACTATTTTTCTTTGTTCTAGAATTGACTCTGGCCTGTTCTCATTGCATTATGCCCAATACATATTAATAAATTAATCAGCAACACTCAATTCAAGTGATTGAATACCTCTGGTATATGAAACTATAGAGTACACTATAGGGTCTACAAAGAATATATAATCTGCATCCTTCATATTCAGAGTCTGTAAATTTCTTTTTATTTTAGAAATATATTTTTATTGATTTCAGCAATTTCCAAATCTTAATAAAAATATATTTAAAAAAATAAATTTACAGTCTCTTTGAATGTGAAGGATGCAAATTCCACATTTTTGGAGACCCTACAGTCTACTCTATAGTTTCATATACCAGAAGTGCCCATCAGCAGATGAGTAGATACAAAAATGTGTTACATCTACACAATGGAATACTACACAGTAGTAAAAAAGAAAGAACTCTTACCATTTGCAACAGCATGGATGGACCCTGGGTAGTATTATGGTAAGCGAAATAAGCTGGTCAGAGAAAGTAAGTATCACATGATCTCACTCATATGTGGAATCTAATGAACAAAATAAACTGATGAACAAAAATAGACCCAGAGACATAGAAGCATGGAACAGAATGTTGAACCTCAGAGGGAAGGCAGGGGAGGGTGGGTGGGAAGAGATCAACCAATGAACTTGTATGCATATATGCATAATCCATGGATACAGACAATGGGATGGTGAGGGCCTGGTTGGGGGTGGGTGAGAGAAGGCTGGAAGAGGTCAATGGGGGGAAAAGGGAACTTATGTAATACAATAATAAAGATTAAATAAATAAAAACGTATATTTTTATTGATTCCAGAGAAGAATGGAGAGGGAGAGAGAGATAGAAACATCAATGATGAGAGAGAATCATTGATTGGCTGCCTCTTGCACACCCCACACTTGGTATAGACCTTGCAGCCCGGGCATTTGCCCCGACTAGGAATTGAACCATGACCTCCTGGTTCATAGGTTGATGCTTAACTAATGAGCCACACTGGCTAGGGAAGAGTAAAATTTAATAAGTTGTAAAGTGAAACCATGATTCTCTAAATTTTTAATCAATTATTTACGATAATGGGGACAATAATTATTCATTTCTTCTTTAGCATAACATGAATTATAGATAGGAGACAACTGTGAATTAGGCAATAGAAAAACTGAATTTTATTCCCATCTGTGGTAATCATCATTGTATGAATTGAGGCATATCATAAATTGATGAGACTTGATATCTTAATCTGTAAAATGGAATGCTTGTATCTATTCTGTCTACTCTGTACACTTGTTGCAAGAATCAATAATGATAGTGCATATTGAATTACTTTCTAAATTACAAAGCATTTTGAAAGCTATAATGAAACGTTATCATTTTACACTTGAAGAATCTGGGCTTGTGCTCTGAGAATAAATAATGTGTTTATGCACTTTCAGAAGATGCCAGTTATGTTTTGACCCAGCTAGAATTCTTTAATCCTGAATTGCACATAATGTGCAGTGCCAAAAACACACACAAAGAAAAATATGTGCAAACAAGCAGAAACTATACTTTGAGACTCAGAAATAGTCATATGTATTAATGACATGCTATGTGACTCACTGTACCTATGCTCACTGAATAGAAACCATTGATTAAGTAAAGGAGACGAGAATATGTTTGTATATTTTCAGAAAACAACTCTGAGACCATGTGGATTCCAGCAACAGAGAGGAATCGACAGGACTACTCCAGCCATGAAGACAGAAGAGAAGCAGTCCAGAGATGGAAGACGCTGATGTGGCCTTCCCATACTAGCAGTTAGCAACTGTGCATCACTGCAGGTTTCCCAGGACCAAAGCAGAGAGAGTCAGACCTTCATTACTACCTTTTGTCCACCATCCAGAACTGTAATGTCAGTGCTGACATGTACACATAAGGAACTGTTGGACATTGAAATTGGGTCTCAAAAGAACTGTTGGCCCAGAAAGAAACTCACTACAGACTGATTCATTTGCCTGTCACCATAACCATTATTGCTTGTCTCATTTTTGGTTCTTATAAGTGTATTTCTAATAGCACATGATCTCACTCATCTAGGGGAAATAATGAACAACATAGACGGATGAACAAGAACAGATCCACAAACAAGGAGGCATGGATCAGACTGTCGGGCCTCAGAGGGAGGGTAGGGGAGGGTGGGGGTAAAGGGGAGAGATCAACCAAAGGACTTGTGTGCAAGCATATGAGCATATGAGCCTAACCAGCGGTTAAGGACAACAGGGGGGTGGGGGCATGTGTGGGGAGGGGTGTGGGATGGGAATGGGGAGATGAGGACAAATATGTGATACCTTAATCAATAAAGAAATTAAAAAAAAAAAGTAAAGGAGACTTTGATCTTGTCCAAGAAATTAGGCCTTCTCAGTATCCTCCGCTTTGTCCAGAATGTATCAATTTATTCCAAATCTTCTTAAGGAACAGATATACTCTTTGAATAAACATTGCTAGGATAGCAAAAGTATTTATTGATAGATTACTTTTACAATAGTACCATCCATTATATATTTACATTTTAAATGCTCAATGAGAACATTTCACATTTGTGCTGCTTAGGAGGAATATTTGGGATTAATTATGCAAAACAGATTCTTTTTTCTAATTCAGCTTGCAATTGCTCATTTTTTTATAAGCTTCTAATACAAAACATAAAACAAAAATGGTTGTGCCTATGCCTTAGTGTATTTTTTTGTTTTTATTTATTTTTATTTTTC
Source organism: Cnephaeus nilssonii (assembly GCF_951640355.1). Taxonomy (NCBI): domain Eukaryota; kingdom Metazoa; phylum Chordata; class Mammalia; order Chiroptera; family Vespertilionidae; genus Cnephaeus; species Cnephaeus nilssonii. The sequence continues at coordinate 31,746,402 of NC_137071.1, forward strand.
CTTTTTTTTAATTGTAGACAGTATTACAGATGTTGCCCGTTTTCTCCGCCCCCCCCCCCCCCCCCCGCCACCTCCCCACCACCCAACCTCCACCCCACCACAGGTCTTCCCCATACTATTGTTTGAGCCCATGGGTTATACATATATGTTCTTTGGTTAATCACTTTCTGTCTTCTCCCAAACCCCAACCCCACTGGAATCTGTTATTCTGTTCCATGCATCCATACCTCTGACCCCATATTGTTCATTACTTTATTTTGTTCATTAGATTTCACATATAAGTGAGATTGTTAGGGGCAGAAATAGAATATTACGTACTAGCTACAATTATAAGAAATATTAATCATGCTCTGTTAACTACAATGGTTCTGTTCTGATTAGAGAAAGCACATTCTAATTTGTCTGAGAGTTGTATGCCTTGAGACATGGGAGCTAACATCGGAATGCAGTCAATCCTCCTTTCCCGAGAACTGCCTATCATTATGCAAAGATTTACAACCTCTTGGTTGAAACAATCTGGTCCCCAAGGCACTCACCGTTTACAACTCCCAGCCCCTATTGCCTATAATCTGGTCCCGGGGAGCCCATAGGCACCCACCCTCTGCAACCACCCTGCATCCCTCATGACTGGTAACCTGTAATGATTATACTGTGCCTACTTTCCCATGCCTGTAATTCCTACTTTCCTACATAATCTTTGCCCTCCTACTCAATATAAGCAGCTGGCTTATGGGGAGAGGCAGAACAGATTTTCCTGGATGACCTGCTGCTTTCCCATACTGCCAGCATTATTGGAATAAACACTCATATATGATTCAACCCTGTCTCTGCTTAATTGACTCAAGTAGTGACAGACATCCTGGACCCCTTGGTTGTCAGGTTACAAGAGCATGTGATACTAGCCTTTCTCTGACTGGCGTATTTCGCTTAGTTTAATAGTCTCCAGGTCATCCATGCAGTCGCAAAGGATACAGGATAAGAGCTCCTTCTTTTTTACAGCTGCATTTTGCGTGTTTTTTAATGAATGAATTCTAAGAGGAATTTGAAATCTGATCTAATTACTTGTTTATAGTCTCAGTGAGCCAATGCCATCCAAAGATTATTTTAAGTAGACACTGTTAACGAAAAAAACCATTGAAACCTGTAAATAATTTTAGTGAGTTTATTTGAGCCAAACTGTCGACATATGCCGGGAAGCAGAACCTCAACGAATTGAGATTATGCTCCGAAGAATGGTGGGTTACATCTGTATTTATACATTGCCATCAAAGGAGGGACATAGGTGGGCTACATGAAATTCATTGGATAAAGTCAAACGGTGGGAAACCCCTGGGATTGGACAAAAAGTAAAATGATGGACACATACTTAGGTGGGTACAGGAACAATTAACAGGATAATGAAGGAATTTGAGGCATCTGTCCTGGTGCCTACCACATTTGGTTGTGCCCCAGGGGCTCCAGCAAAAGAAGGAAGTTACAAGTTACCCAGACATCTCACAGATATGTTATCTTAGAGACGAAAAGGCAAATGGGCTCAGGAAAGAAGATCTAAGTTGATCTTTGTCAGGGAAGGTATCAGCTTAGGAATGACTGCCCACTATAACCTGTTTGTAGTTAAATATTTAATTTTCAAACCATCCTTTGTGGTTATTCCAGGTCTCTGAGTTTGCAAGACTGCCACGCAGGCCTCCCCTGAGCTTGTCAGGTTAGCATGTGGCTCCTTTCGTCCACACATTCCCCTTTTGGTCATAAATCAATCCAAAGGATGCATTGATGACCAACCTTTTGGTTGGATAATGGAGTCCCACGGTGCTAGGAAGGCTCATTCCTAGGATGTCTCAGTGTCAGCATGTCTTGCTGAACAGGTGGACCACTGGGGATGGGGCAAGACCATAACCTTAGATGGCATTTAAGGTCGAATTATATATTTTAAAAAGGCAGGTAAATGGGAGGCAGTCAAATCCTATATGTCCTTGTTAAAAAGTATTCTGGATCATTTCTAATTTTGAGCCACCATGATCCGAGTCTTTTTGCTGTTTGTCTTACGTTTTGCTTTTCTGCATCTAATATAACATTTACATATCAAGAACAAAAGTAACAATAGTAAACCAATAACACTGATTAGGAACAGAAAATGTCTAATACTAGACAAGGAAAATTCTAAGGGGAACAAGCATCACAGCTAACCAAAAAACCCTTTACATGTATTATCATAATCTTTTATTAAGCTAATTATGCTTTCCTCCTTCATCCACTGTCATTTGTACCTTATGATATGTTTGGCCAAATGAATTAAGACTCTACTATTTCATTATCTAGAAGCTCTAATTTTCTTCTGGCCAATTAGTTCCCATAAAAATGGCTTCATGGGGAGGAGTTCAATTTCCCAATACATTGGTTTTTCAGTATCAATATTATCACAGATTTTATGAACACCAGGCAAAGTCATTCTGCCTATAATTTCAGTATTACACCATATTCTAGTATTATTTAATGTAAACTTGGTGATATTACAGTAAAGATTGCTTTTAACCCTTTCCAGCAAAAACGCCCCTTTCCTATATACTATATTGTTATTTGTTGGGGTAGATACAATAAGCCAGGACTGGGTGAATTCAGTATTCCATATGGATTGAGGGCATAACCATTCACTTTTCCAATTTTCAGACAGTGAGATGGGTTCACATTGTTTATTATTTTTAAATATGACCCATCTACTTCCCATTGGAAGTATTCTAGTATTATTGAGGATGGTCCCTATGCCGGCCAGTTGAACTACTGGGAATTTAAGCCTAGGATTTAACTCGCACCTGGGCTTTTAAAAACACAATATTGTAGATCACATTTCCCATTTAAAATTTTCCAAATGCCTGGGGAACCATATGAGTCCCATAAGTGTCTGGCCTGGGCTTCTGCAGCCATTATAGTTGGCCATTGTTTCATAGCCACTTCAGATTCCTTGCATTAGTATAGACAACAGGCCCAGTTGAATTAGGGCACAAGCATGTTCCCATTGTTGGGTTTGGGCATGAGTTTTTAGTCTGTCGAGCCTGTTCTATCCATTAAACTAAGGCTTTATTATCTTTCCATGCTGCTTCCCACTGTTTTTCCTTCTTCCAGAAACAGCATTCCCTCTATGTGACCTATTTGAGATAAAAATCTTTTTCTAATGAATGACATTCTTCATTAGCTACATACAACTTCAGCTTGTCCCGGATACCAAGGCCAGCCCCTACTGCTCCAAGTATTCCCCTTTTGCTTCTTTTAGGGGGACCAATGTTGTTGGATCCACCAGGAATGTTGTTGCCATTGGGTAGCTATGGCTTGGGAGCAGTTAGAGTATACTGAGTGGAGCCCAAAATGTTGAGTTTCCCATGCCATAGTTAAATGGGGAAGGTGACCCCTAAATGAGCTAGAGTTTGAGTATTCCATAGGGCTTCCCACAAGCATCCAGGATGCAAGGATGGAGGGGTAATTATAAACATCTCTACCCACCAAATGATGTCAATAATTTCTGAAATGGGATCCATTGATTTCTTTCTTGTTTCACAGACATCCAGCCACAAGAGCATGGCTGGTGAGTCCGAGGACATGGTATGCTATGACAGATAGGACAGGCTGCTGCAAGCCTTTGGCCATCATATCCAGGTGTTTTTCTTAGCTATTCATCACCCATCTCTATAGCCATACAATATTCCTCCAGATTACATCCATATACAATTCTACCAGTGGAATTATCAGGGAAATATTCTTGGAGGTATTTGCCTAAGGTGGGTCCTTTATAATAGATAGAGCCAGAAAACAACAACAACAACAACAACCAAAGCTTATATTGATAGGAGAAGACCAATGTGTGGCTAACAAGGCATTAATTTCACTATCATACCTGATAACCAGAACATCATTGTATAGTAGGTAGGAAAGGTTAGCAGGTATCTAAGTTAAATTTTTCATATCTAATAAAGAAAGAGGTCTGGGGGGGGTAGACATTGTTTCCACTAGGGAACCATAAGGATAATAATAATATGAAAATCATTTTATGTACATTCAATCAGTATCAATCAGATGATATAAAAACAAGCTATCAGTTTGTGAGTATACAGGCCTTGTTGACGTCATCTTGGGATAGCTGTCTGCCTCCGTGGTCAGCGACTTCTCGTCCTTGAAAAGTCTGTGATCTCCGCTGCAGACGGAGATGGTGTCAGAGATGGGAGTAGATGTCCATTCACAGTCAGATGCCTTTTTTAAATGAGAAATGAGAATCCATGAGCTAACTCCTTTAAGCTTAGCTGCACATGGGTTAGTTAGTAATACCTGGTAAGGTCCCCTCCAATGAGGTTGGAGAGTTTTTTATTTGGTGTCTTTTCCAAGACAGCAAATCTCCTGGTTGTAAGCCATGATCTTTGAACGCTTCGTCTCCCGGGAGCGCACTGTGAAATGAATCTGTTACCAATTTGTTAGTTCCTATAATGCAGAATGTCTGCTCTTTACTTTTCCCTATATTCAGGAAACAAGAGATTTGAGAGTCAACAATATTTTAAATAGAATCATAAGAATAATTATCTTCAATTCATTTAGTCCCATAGTTGTTTTTGTTTATTTATTCCTTGAAGTTCTATAAATCTTCATCCAGTTCAAAATATGACCTGCTTAGAAGCCTGCAAGTTAGAGTAAATCTGAGTCCTTTTCATGGATTTTTCTAGACATATATACCTACAAATGCATCAGAATAAAGCTGTCCACAAATGACAAAAATTTAAAAGTGGCATGGTTATAGATTTGATAAAAACTTTGCTTTTCTATAAAATATAACATTCCAAGACAACAACTTCTTGGTAAGTAATAATCCCTGTAAAATGACATAGAGAATAATATAAAATTTGTATACCTTTAGATTCAATTATAATTTCAACATATAAAGAATAATATGTAAGAGTTTAAAATGAGGCACATGGCTTATTGCAAGCAGTGTATTGAGCATTAAAAATAATACATAAACTCCCAATATGTGAAACGCAAATACCCAGAGTATCACTGGCAGACGCCCCCACAGGGAATCATGACTCTTGGCTTGCCAGTGTCCCTGACTGGACACATGCTACCCTCCTAAAGTTTCCTGTTTGAACTTAGCTCTGAGAATCTTTGCAAGTTTCTTTCTGAAGCACAGTGCCTTAACAAGGCACGTAACCTGTCCTTGCTCTTGATTGGAGCTCAGGCACACGGTCTTTCCCGATTGGCTAATTCAAAGGGAGGGGTTGGCCCTTGCTCTTTCAAGGGAAGCAGCAAGCCATGCGGCCAACATGGCGGCTGCCAAGTCACAGTCCAAAATGGAGGCTGTCTAAACTATTCTTTGACAGAGAAGATGATTTGTTCTCACAACAAATAAGGAAAGAGCAAACCAAATCCCTAAAAGATAGACAGCCACAATTATATTTTCAGACAAACAGACAGAAATCTCACTAGCTGTTTCTGGAGGCTGAACCCTGAGAGGGAGAGCAAGAAGAGCCCCCAAGATTAATAAGAATTCTTGGCAGCTGCTGGGACGTTCTTGCAATCTCTCTCACGCTTTCAACCCCACCACACACAACTAGGCTTCCCCAAAGCGGGAGTTGCCTCTTCTTTCAACAAATTAAACAACAACAAAGAGACACAAAAACATCAACACTCTTATACAGGCGCACAGAAAACACACTAAGAATTTACACCAGAGAATGTCTAGCATTAAAATTACCAAAGCAGTGTCTTTTGTCCCCGGTTCGGGAACTGCCTCTCTCTAGAATTTCAGTACATTCCCAAAGGACTATTCAAAAATGGCTGTAGACATTTGTTAACTTCAAAATAGTTCTGAAACAGTCTCTGAAAATCTTTTTTATTAATTTCCATCTTATTGGAAGAAAATTTTTTCTTAGAAGCTTCTAGTTTACAAATCAAGATACGCTTCCCATATACTCATTCACTTTAATTTCAGAGCCGGCATTTTTTTTTTCTGCATGCAAAATATTAACATAGGTACCCCAAACAAACTGCATTTTTTTTCTTTCTTTTTTCTAGCCATTCCTCAGTTAATATTTTCTAGTTAAATTTTCTCATTTCTGTTAAGTACTTGCAAGTAAAGGCTTCTTATCAGGAGTGTTAAATGAGGGCTGGGGTCTTGGCAGCTTCTAGCCTTGGAGGCACAATTTCCCATGTTAAATTTTTTTATTTTTGGATATCTGTAGTCTGAGCAAACTTTAGATATGTTATGTAGTAGGTCAAATGTGGCCTCAGTTTCTCTCCCGGCTGTCTAAAACCACAAAAAAAGTTTTGGGGCCCGGGCAGACCAAATCTTATGGTGGCCCCCTAGAAAAGCCATTTAGCAGTTGTGTCGGAACTTCCAGATGGGGCTCCTGCATTTCTGACACTTCCACAAAATTCTTAGTCATCTAAGAACACCTCAGAATCGGACTATTCTTTAAAAATAAAGAAAATGTTGCCCCTTTATCTTCGGAGCTGAATGAATTCAGCTCATTTATACGGTGAAGGTTATTTTTGCTCAGACTCTCAGCAATTCCAATTGAAAAGCCAAAATCAAAACCAGCCACCCATTTTTTTTTCTCCAGTCCCGCCTTAGCCTGGGTTCTGCCAACCCTTAACCTGGGGTTCTGTCAACCCTGGTTCCACCTCGAGGATTTTAAAACAGCTCAAATAAAGTCAGACCCTCTACCAAAGCGAGGGAAGGTCCTGGATCCAAGAGACGACTCACCCACGTTCACCCAATGGGCGGAGGACCGGTGGGCTTCAACGGGCCCTTTGCTGGATCCTAGCTCCAAGTCCAAGTCCGAGGGATGATCCTGGGTGAGTTTTCTTTGGAATCCTGCCACGACTACGCCAAGTAATGTTAACGAAAAAAACCATTGAAACCTGTAAAGAATTTTAGTGAGTTTATTTGAGCCAAACTGTCGACATATGCCGGGAAGCAGAACCTCAACGAATTGAGATTATGCTCCGAAGAATGGTGGGTTACATCTGTATTTATACATTGCCATCAAAGGAGGGACATAGGTGGGCTACATGAAATTCATTGGATAAAGTCAAACGGTGGGAAACCCCTGGGATTGGACAAAAAGTAAAATGATGGACACATACTTAGGTGGGTACAGGAATAATTAACAGGATAATGAAGGAATTTGAGGCATCTGTCCTGGTGCCTACCACATTTGGTTGTGCCCCAGGGGCTCCAGCAAAAGAAGGAAGTTACAAGTTACCCAGACATCTCACAGATATGTTATCTTAGAGGCGAAAAGGCAAATGGGCTCAGGAAAGAAGATCTAAGTTGATCTTTGTCAGGGAAGGTATCAGCTTAGGAATGACTGCCCACTATAACCTGTTTGTAGTTAAATATTTAATTTTCAAACCATCCTTTGTGGTTATTCCAGGTCTCTGAGTTTGCAAGACTGCCACGCAGGCCTCCCCTGAGCTTGTCAGGTTAGCATGTGGCTCCTTTTGTCCACACACATATAAAGCAAATAAATAAGAAATTAAATACAATCTGAGGATCTGGGAAATAAGTTAGTTGTTCAGTTAGGGGTTGAGTGTTTTATAATATTTTGCTGCTCTGTATTGAAATGCATCAAATTTAATCTTGGCTGCTTCCTCTTGTTCCATGGATAGTGCACAGCATGTACTTTATTGTTGCGACATATTAACAGTATGAATAATTTCCTAAAATCATCCTGTGCTCAAATCACTTTGGTTATCCTGCTCCTTTTTTTTAGGCTGATTGTGCCAAAGCCCAGTGGGAAGGATTATTTTATAGTCTGAGACATTGGCTTTATGACTGGGATTACTATTAGAGAGCCAAAATTTCAAAATTTGAATTTTTTGACATAGCCCCTATGTGTAAAATTGATAGCTCTCACCAAAGAGTTTTAACTATGATCCTGAAGAATCCAACCCTTGTAATGGTAAGAATTGAAAATAAAGTAGATGCATCCTTTGCCAAAAAAAAAAAAAAAAAAAGACTAGGATTACTGGAGACAAAGAGATATTGGATAATTCAGTAGATAGGTCATGTTCATAGAGACCTGCATAGTTCTTTTTATAGAAACCGTGAAAGCCCACACAGAGTGAAACCTTATTAATAGACATTAGAAAAACTTTGACTGCATTTTTAAAAAGTTTTATTGTGTTTCCTACATTATCATGCAAGAAAAGAAAGATGGGAGTGAAAACTAGTGAATGCTAAATACATTCCATAGATTTTCTTCAAATGTGGGTGCTAATTACCTGTATCAAAATCTTTTGGAATATTTGTTCAAAACTGGATATTTCATTGTTAGATGTTAAATGTTTATAATTTAACTGTGCAAATGCCATTCATTTAGCTAGACCTTAAGCAATTTGAAAGCAATGCTATGTATAAGCAAAATATAACCTGTGATCTGCTCAAGAAAAAGCTTTGGTAAGGGCAATGGGGTAACACCACAATATACTTTGTTAAGCTGACCATGCAAAGTTATCAATAGAAGATAGTTATTATTCCCAAATAGTTCTATCTGGTAAAACAATTATCCCCTATTTCAGGAGTTTCCTTTCAAATTATTTTTTAATTTATCTTTATTTTTTAAAGTATTACAGATGTCCCCCCTTTTTTCCCATTGACTGCCTCTTCCCCACTCCTGTACTCTTCCTAGGCTTACACCACATTATTGTATGTGACCATGGGTTATAAATATATTCATACAAGTAATTTGGTTGATCTCTTCCATCCCCACTCCCTTCGCTGTGAGAATCCTCAATCTGTGGCATGGTGCCAAGTCTCTGGATCAATTTTGTTTGTTGGATTATTTTTTGCTTCGATTTCACTTATAAGTGAGATCATGTGATTCTTGTCTTTCACTGACTAGCTTATGTCACTTAGCATAATACTCTCCAGATCCCTTCATGCTGTCTCAAAGGGTAAGATATCCTTCTTTTTTACTTCTGCATAGTATTCCATCGTGTAAATGTACCACAGATTTTTATCCATTCATCTACTCACAGGAACTTGGGCTGTTTCACTATCTTAGCTATTGGAACAGATCTTAATGGAATAGATCTCTGTTCTGTTCCATTGATCCAAATACATGTAAATAATGCTGCTATGAATAAGGGGGTGAATACATTCTTTCTGATTGGTGTTTCAGCCTTGTTAGGATATAGTCCCACAGGTCGAATCACTGGGTCAAATAGCAGTTCCATTTTTAATTCTTTGAGGAAACTTCACACTGTTTTCCATAGTGGTTGTACCAGTCTGCAAACCCACCAACAATGTACTTGGGCTCCTTTTTTTCCAGCATATGTTTGTTGATTTTTTAATGGTAGCCATTCTGGCAGGTCTGAGGTGGAATCTCATTGACAGTTTAATTTGCATCTCTTTGATGATTAGTGACATTGAGCTTTTTTTCATATGTCTCTTGGCCATTTGTATGTCCTCTGTGGAGAAGTGTCTATTTAGGTCCTATGCCCATTTTTTTTATTGGAATGTTTGTCTTCCTTTTGTTGAGTAGTATGAAAACTTTATATAATCTGGAAATAAACATCTTATCAAATGTATCCTTGGCAAATATGTTATATCATACAGTGGGTTCTCTTTTCATTTTGAGGCTGGTTTCTTTTGGAGTGCAGAAGTGTTTATTTTGATCGAGTCCATTTATTTTATCCTTAGTTCCTCTTACCATAGGCATTGTAGCAGTGAAAATTTTGCTATATGAAATGTCTGATTGTTTGCTAATTAAGTTTTCCACAGGATTTTTATGGTGTCATGACTTACATTTAAGTATTTTATCCATTCTGAGTTTATTCTTCTGTATGGTGTAAGTTGGTGGTCTAGTTTCATTTTTTACATCTAACTGTCTAAGTTTCCCAACACCATTTATTGAAAAGACTGTCTTTACTCCACTGTATGTTCTTGCCTCCTTTATCAAATGTTAATTAAGCATAATGGCTTGGGTCAATATCTGGGTTATCTGTTCTGTTCCATCAATCTATATGCCTAATCTTGTGCCAGTACCAGGCTGTTTCAGTACATTGGCTTTATACTATAGCTTGATATCTGATATTGTGATCCCTCCAAGTTTGTTCTTTTTCCTTAAGATTGCTGTGGCTATTAGGGGTCTTTTTTTATTCCAGATGAATTTTTGGAATATTTGCTCTAGGTCTGTGAAATATGCCGTTGATATTTTAATAGGGATTGCACTGAATCTATATATTGCTTTGGGTAGTAAGGACATTTTAATGATGTTAATTCTACCAATCCATGAACACCATATATTCTTCCACTTTATGTAGATTTTCCTCTATCGCTTTTTTCAATATCTTGTAGTTTTCAGAGTATAGGTCTTTTACCTCCTTGGTTAAGTTTACTAGTATTCCTAAGTATCTTAATTTTCTTGTTGTTACAATGGTAAATGGGATTAGTTTGTTTAGTTTCCCTTTCTGAGAGTTCCTTATTGGTGTACAAAGATGCCACAGCTTTCTGGGTATTAATTTTATATCATGCTACATTGCTTACTTCATTTATTAAATCTAATAGTTTTTTGATGGAGTCTTTAGGGTTTTCTATGTACAATATCATGTAATCTGTGAATAATGACAGTTTTACTTCCAACTTTCCAATTTAGATGCCTTCTATTTCTTCTTCTTGTCTGATCACTATGGCTAGCACTTCAAGTACTGTGTCAAAAAGGAGTGGTGAAAGTGGGCACCCCATTTTTGTTCCTGTTCTTCTGGGAAATGGTTTATTTTTTTGCTCATTGAGTATGATGTTGACTGTCATTTGTCATATAAGGCTTTCATCATGTTGAGGTATGATCCCTCTATTCCTACTTTTCTTAGCATTTTTATCAGAAAAGGGTGTTGGATTTTCTTGAATGCTTTTTCTGCATCAATTGATATGATCATGTGGTTTTTATTTTTCACTTTGTTTATGTGATGTATCACATTTATTGATATGGGGATGTTGTTCCACCCTTTCATTCCTGGAATAAATCCCAATTGGTCAAAGTGTATGATCTTTTCAATATATTGCTACATCCAATTTGCTAGAAATTTGTTGAGGATTTTAGCATCTATGTTCACCAGGGATACTGGCCTGTAATTTTTTTCATTTTTTATTAAGGAATTATATGTGTAAATATCTTACCATTGCCCCCCCACACACTGTAATTATATTTCTTTATAGTGTCTTTATCTGGTTTGGGGTTTAGGGTAATGCTGGTTTCATAGAAATAGCTTGTTAGTTTTCCTTCCTCTTGAACTTTTTTGGAATAGTGTGAGGAGGATAGGTGTTAGCTCTTCTTTGAATATTTGGTAAAACTTCCCTGGAAAGACGTTCGAACCATGGCTTTTTTTGGTGGGTGTTTTTGTTTGTTTGTTTGTTCGTTTGTTTGTTTGTTTGCTTTATTACTGCTTCAATTTCATCAGTAGTTATTGGTCTATTAAGGTTTTCTAATTCTTGGTGATTGAGTTTTGGAAGATTATATTTTTTCTAAGAATATGTCCATTTGATCAAGGTTTCCAGTTTATTGGTATAAAGTTGTTCATAGTATTTTTATGATCCTTTGTATCGCTGTGGGGTCAGTTGTTACTTCAACACTTTTGTTTCTGATTTTGTTTTTTTGGTTTTTTTTTCTCTTTGTTTCTTGGTGAGTCGGCGAGAAATTTATCAATCTTGTTTATCCATTCAAAGGACAAGCTCTTTTACTGATTTTTGTATTGTACTCTTTTTGTTTTGTTTTGTTTTGTTTGTTTGTTTTGTTTCTATGTCATTTATTTCCAATCAGATCTTTATTATTTGCTTCCTTCTATTTACTCTGGGCTATTTTTGTGGCTCTCTTTCTAATTCTTTAACATTTTGGTTTAGATAACTTATTAAAAGGTTTTCCTGGTTTTTTTTATATCACTTTCTTTATTGATTAAGGTATTACATATGTGCCCTTGTCCTCCCTTTGCCCCCCCTGCTTATGCCCTCACCCCCCTGGTGTCTGTGTCCATTGGTTATGCTTACATGCATGCATACAAATCCTTTGGTTGATCTCTCCCCCAACCGCCACCCTCCCCTACCTTCCCTCTGAGGTTTGAGTATCTGATTGATGCTTCTCTGTCTTTGGATCTGTTTTTGTTCTTATGTTGTTCATTACAATCCACAAATGAGTGAGATCATGTGATATTTATATTTTTCTGACTGACTTATTTCGTTTAGCATAATGCTCTCCAACTCCATCCATGCTGTTGCAAATAGCAGGAGATAGTTCATTTTTACAGCAGTGTAGTAATTCATTGTGTAGGTATAACACAGTTTTTTAATCCACTCATCTGCTGATGGGCACTTAGGCTGTTTTCAAATCTTAGCAATTGTAAATTATGCTGCTATGAACATAGGGGTGCATATGTCCTTTCTTATTGGTGTTCCTAGCTTCTTGGGATATATACCTAGAAGTGGGATCACTGGGTCAAATGGGAGTTCCATTTTTAGTTTTTTGAGGAAAGTCCATACTGTTCTCTACAGTGGCTGCACCAGTCTGCATGAGGGTTCCTTTTTCTCTGCATCCCCACCAGCACTAGTCATTTGTTGATTTGTTGATGATAGCCATTCTGTCAGGTGTGAGATGGTATATCATTATTGTTTTGATTTGAATCTCTCTGATGATTAGTGACTTTGAGCATGTTTTCATATGTCTCTTGGCCTTCCTTATGTCCTCTTTCAAAAAGTATCTATTTAGGTCCATTTCCCATTTTTTGAGTGGGTTGTTTAGCTTCCTTTTGTTAAGTTGTATGAGTTCCCTGTAAATGTTGAAGATTAAACCCTTATCAGAGATAAGATTGGCAAATATGTTCTCCCATGCAGTGGGCTTTCTTATTGTTTTATTGATGGTTTCTTTTGCTGTGCAAAAGTTTTTATTTTGATGTAGTCCCATTTGTTTATTTTATCTTTAATTTCTATTGCCCTAAGAGCTGTGTCGATGAAGATATTGCTTCGTCATATGTCTGAGATTTTGCTGCCTGTGAATTTCTCTAATATTTTTATGGTTTCTCATCTTATGTTTAAGTCCTGTATCCAATTTGAGTTTATTTTTGTGTACGGTGTAAGTTGGTGGTCTAGTTTCATTAATTTGCATGTATCTGTCCAATTTTCCCACCATCATTTATTGAAGAGACTTTCTTGACTCCATTGTATGCTCTTGCTTCCTTTGTCAAATATTAATTGAGCATAATGGCTTGGTTCGATTTCTGGGTTCTTTATTCGATTCCATTGGTCTATATGTCTGTTCTTGTACCAGTACCAGGCAGTTTTGAGAACAGTGGCTGCGGGAAGCCACCCACTGCCAATATTATCATAAGAGTGAACCAAGGAACGTGGAAGGCTGGTGGATCTTAGACATTAGCAGAGCTGACACTATCCATCTCATCTGTTGAGATAGTGGTGGCTCAAGGCAAATTCCCTAACCTGATAATCCTTTCACTGTTTACCAAACTTTACCTTTGATATTCCTGTATGAATTGCTAAAGGGAAAATGTGTATTCAAGTGAATAAAAAGCAGACTGGCCAGAGGTCAGTGTGCTCTTTACGAAAGAGACACCACCTGGCCCCTACCCCTTAATAATTGATATTTCTTGTCTAGTGTTTTCATTTGTGCATCGGACCCTCCTTCAGATCCTGAACCCATCTGTGCTGGTCATAGCATTCTGGCACCCAAATGGGGACTGGAGGAGAAGATTCGCCTGAGTGAAAAAGGAAAAGTGGAAATTCACTGGAAAGGTGATAAGTTCACAGCACATAAAGCCCATGCTAGCTTTGGAGTCACGACCATAATTGTATGGGGACATTTTTAATCAGTAGATTACTGGTTCTACTAAAGTCCAAAATTAAATTTACCCAGAGCAAACAGAATGTGGGGGTGGGGGAGAAAGAATATGAGTGGTACACGTGGCCGATAACACAGGTCCTAGGAAAATTTCCTAGACAAAGGGAGGTAACTAAAAAAGGCCCCAGCTCATTAATTACTAGGTCTCGTGGTGATCCTTTAAAATGGATGCCCACTATTGGGAGTGTTGTGAAAAGTCTAATTTTCACCATGTTTTTGTTTCTGTCATTTGAAATTTGAATAGATAAGCCATTTCTCACAGTTTGGAGACTGCTATGGGACTTATATACCCTTGAAAAGAAAAAGGCTAGTTCAAGGGGGAGGCACCGCACCCAATTTTGGAAGGCCTGTTGGCCTAAACTCCATCTCTTCACGGATGCTATAGAATAGGCCCCAGACTGTTTTTCTTTGGAAGATGTTGAAAATGTCACAAGGAAAATACACAGGCTGTGTTTGGGCAACAAAATTAATGTTTCCATGATAAAGGGAAGTTCTTGAATAATAATAGACCACATTCCAAGGTTGCCTCCCAGGTCCTGAGGTCACATCTGTTTTTATAAAGAAAAATAAAATATTTAATACTTCAACATTAAAGCCACTGAAAGAAGGTAAATTATCTCTGTTACATAATTTACCAAGGAAAATGCCTTGGGTAATAATAATTGACTTTAACATCTCAAAGTTGTTAAGGCAAAATATAAATAACTAAAATGAAGGGTATATGATAAATCTTTTTCAGTGGTAATTATATATGCCTATACATAATCTTTCAAAGTTTTTGACAACTCAAAAGCTTTGGAATATTGCTGGATTAAATAATAAACATCTAAATATTCCAACAAATTTTAATTTCACCTTTTATTACAGAAAATCTAAAAATATATTTCTTAAAGTTGAGAATGCTCATAAATGTCAATCTAAGAAATGCTGGATGTTTACTTTTAATTATCATTGGAAAATTAAGGTTTAAATACTATATGCTTTTAATAATAGAAGGCATGCACATCAAAGGTCTGTGCAAGTTGCTGAAGGTATATACAGCTTGATGACAGAAAGAAAGAATATTAGAATGGAAATACTTAATGGAAGGTCTAAGGCATGGTTATGCATTTTTGAAGGACATAGAAAGAAGGTTTGAAGCTGATCTAAAAGTGTGAAATTTGTGAAGGTTGCCTATGTGATGAGAAGGAAAATAGAAATGTTGAAAGAACGAAAGAAGTTCTAAAATTAACTATTTAGCCCTAGCCGGTTTGGCTCAGTGGATAGAGTGTCGGCCTGCAGACTAAAGGGTCCCAGGTTCGATTCTGGCCAAGGGCACATGCCTGGGTTGCAGTTTCAATTCCCCCCCAGTAGGGGACATGCAGGAGGCAGACAATCAATGATTCTCTCTCATCATTGATGTTTCTATCTCTCTCCCTTCCTTTCTGAAATCAATAAAAATATATTAAAAAATAAATAAGTAAAATTAACTATTTACAAGAATTGTAAAAGGGCCATTTTACTCTGAGCAAGAAAGTGTGAGGTTTCAGTGTCCAAGCCTGGCAGGACAAGGTTGCTGGATACTTCTTAAGCTACACCAGAATATTCAGCAGCAGAATTTTAAGACAGGAGCATACATAATGCTTCAGACCACCACCCAGCCTGCTCTTCAAATTGGCTGTGGGGTGGGGTGGCATCTGTACTTCAAGGGTCAAATGTATAAGTTTGCTTACTTTACTTTTTCAATAAAGGTGCATACTTTAATTACCTAATAAGTAAGCTTTTTACGATATAATCAAGGTCTCATATAAACTCATTTATATGAGAAGTCAATATTTTATGAGCAATTGGTTCTACTAAAATAAAATCTGAATACATATGCAAATGATCACTAGCCAAAAAGAATACTGTTTAAAAGTAAATTTAAGCTTAATAAGGAGAAATTTAAAAATCTCTTCCACTACTATTTACAAAGTAAACTAAAAGTTATTATTCAAGCATCAAATTTCACCATTAATGAGACACCATAAGTAAAAATAAAGTTACATTTACTTGATATGTATGCATTAGAGTATTGGTCAGCATGTTTCTCTCTTACCTGTTTTTCTGAAAGGCAACCAAGTTGGTTGTTCTGCTTAAAAGAAAGTAAAAGTCTTTAGTGTAGTAATTTATGGCAAGCCCACAGGAAAAACAAACTTTAGCAATGTTTACCCAATTAGGAAAGAAAATCCCTAAATGGGGCTTAAAGTTTGCTCTGAAAAATATACAGAAAGAAATGCCCTTCAAATATCTAGGACAGTGATGGGCAACCTTTTGAGCTTGGTGTGTCAAACTTCGCCAAAAAACTGAGCATAACTCAGGTAGTGTGTCACTTTGAGGAAAAAACATTATTTCGTGATATTTATAGTTTAAATAACATAAATGTATAATTGTTATATATAATTGTATTTAATAAACCAAAAACTAAATATTTAACTTACCTACTTAGTGACTTCTTTGTTCATCCGTCAGTCGGGTTCTTTTGTTGGTCTTGATATTGTTTATCTTGTGTGGGGTGCTGTGAACTAAGATACGTGAGGGGGAGGGGGAATTCTTTAACCTGCCTATTAGTGACATTTTTGTTGCTGAATTTCATTGGCTAAATCTTCAATTGAAGGTTGGTATTTTGTACACTTCAGGCCCAAGCAAGTGCTACTAACTTCATCTGTCAATCTGTTTCTTTTGTTGGTTTTGATATTATTTAATGCTGAGAATAAGGCCTCACAAAAGTATGTAGAGGGAAAAATTGTGAGTAAAGCCATTGCTATATTTTTCAGGGTGCTAAAAGTGTCTGGTAGTCGGTTCCAGGCACTCCAAATTTCCTGTTCGTAGTGGCACTCCTCTTGATTCTCCAAGCGGTACCTTTCTAGATTCTCAAGCTTTGACCTCAAGTCGACAAACACCTGAGCCCAGATACTGTCTTGAAATTCTGCAAGTTGCATCTCCAAATCATCAATTTGCATCCATTGGAAACCATTTAATTCCAAACTACTGTAGACTACTACATCAGGATACTTAATTATTTTCATGGTCTGTTCTAGACTTCTAAATTGACTAAATCTATCACTAAACTGGTCAAGTAACGAGTCTAAAGCATGCTGGTACTTCATATGCAAGAGTTCCATTTCATTTTGTACAGCTGCACTGGCCTTCTCAAAATACTTTGTTACTCGAGGAAAATACTTATAAGTTTTAGTTTCTACATCTCGCTTGAAAATTTTAACTTTACTTTCAAAAGCTTTTATGTATCCAAACATAACGTCAATACTTTTGCCAAAACCTTGTAACTTTAAGTTCAGTTCATTAATATGAACAGAGAGATCTGTAAAAAACATCAGGTGTTGACCCACTTATCATCATTAAGCTGAGGAAAGTTTCCCAGATCCTTATCGTCAAGAAATACCTTAATTTCTTCAAAGCACTCCACAAAGTGCTCAAGAACTTTGCCTTGGCTCAGCCATCTTACATTATTGTACATCAGCAGTCCACTGTAGGTGGAATCAACCTCCAGTAAAAGTGCCGAAAATTCTCGCTTGTGAAGGGGGCGAGCAGCTATTAAATTAACTATTTTTGTAACAACTGACATTAAGTCATTTAACTCGGTGAATCCTGCCTTGGCACATAAAGCCTCCTGATGGATAATACAATGAAAAGGCACAATCGGATGTCCAATAGCTTCTGTAAACAATTTGACAAATCCGACTTTTTTCCCCCACCATATTTGGTGCCCCATCTGTTGTCACTGACACAACTTTAGAGATATCAATGCTTAGGTCACGAAATGTTTGTATAACAACCTTACATATTTCGCTTCCTGATTTACTTGTTGACACTGATACTAACTTTATCAACTCTTCTCTCATTGTGAGACCATCAGAATATCGACCAATAATGGCCAACTGAGCATGGGATGTGACATCAGTAGTTTCATCAAGAGAGATCAAAAAATATTTACACTTCCTATGTCTCTCTTTAATTGATGTTGTACGTTTGTGTTCAGTCTCATTATTCGGTCTTTTATGATATTTCTACTGAGTAGTAACTCAGATATGCTCTTAATAATTGCATCTTTATTCTGCATATCTTGAAATAGAACTGGTGCACATCTTAGGAGAGTTTCTTTAATAAATTCTTCCTCACTGAGCGATTTTCCATGCTGAGCTATAGAGTGAGCAATGCCCAAATTTGCAGATGTTAAATTTGTAGAGCCTTTCATAAATTTAAGGATGGAATTAGATTGGCTCTTATAAAGGTGTAGCTGCCTGGAAATGTATTCCTTCCTTTCATCCTCACTTTTTTCCAAGAGCTGGGAATGATTAGTTTCAAAATGTCTATTTATATTCCACGTTCTGCTTACTACCGTTTCAGTACATAGAACGCAAAATGATCTGCCATTTGTTTCTATAAAGCCATACATCTCAGTCCATGTCTCTTGAAAGGGTCGGCCACTGCTACTACCACTTCCTTTACTTAACCTTAGTTTTTTTTATTTTTTGGGTTCTCCATCAGGAGGGCAGTGACAGAAGATAGAATTATAGATAGCTTTTTAGGCCTGCAGGCAATTAGGGGTTAACTAGCCTAACTAACCACAAAATGGTGCATATAACTGTCTTTTAGGAAAGGGCAGGGTTAATAAGCAGAAATAGGGGTTAATAAGGATGCACAACAGTAATAGTGGTGAAATGGAGTCTGCACTATGGAGCAAGATGGTGTTCCTTATGTGAATTAAAATGGCTGCCGCTATTTCTAATGGCGGGGAAACGGCACCCATAGCAAGCCACAAACCCTCGCCTCTACCAGCCTCCCCCTCACTTATCTCAGTAATGATGGATTAGAAATCCATGACCCCCCCAGAACAGTAGATAGTGGTTGCTGTGGTTAACTGTTATTTGATTACTGGTAATGGCAGGGCCCCCACAGATGCGTCCCCCGCTGTGTTCCGCTGCTCCCTTCTCTGCCGGTGGAAGTGAGGGCAAAGATCCCGGCTTAACCGGAAATCCCAGAACTAGATGCTCTGTGCCGGACTTCTGTTGTTTTGGCCTACAGACCTCCGGCACAGAGTGTCTAATAGGGGAGGATGAAACATTTGCGACTAGAGTCTTGGAGTTAGCAGCAAATGTTTCATCCTTGGCATGTAGCCGCCTCAGCGGCCGCGTGTCATCAGAAATGGCTACGCATGTCAGTGCTGACACACGTGTCATAGGTTTGCCATCACTGATTTAGGAACTGTAATTAATAATCAATATATTACGCCTCAAAAGGTAGAAATACGAAAGGATTGCCTTAAGACCTTAAATGACTTTTAGGAATTATTAGAGAACATTAATTAATTAAGACCTTATCTAAAAATCTCTATGGAAGAAATGACAAATTTATTCAATATATTTAGGGAATACTAAGGAAGCTTTTATTAAATGTATGCAAAGACCTACAGAATCATTTTCTAATTTCTTGGCTCGCCTCACTCAAGCAGTGAGATGGCAAATACAGCAGGTAACAGCAGTTTGTAACCTTCTAAACAAAATGCTAAGTGGTTTGGGGCCATCTAGTAAACCCTATCTTCCTTAAACCAAGGACACTTAAGAGTAAATAATTTGCATTTTCCTTCCCTAAACAAAGCTTATGTCAATATATTCAAAAAGACTGATAGCAGAAACTCCAATTAATGTCATTTACTGTCCACACCCAAGGAGAAATGAAGTTAGAAAATAAACCTTATTTCAGACCAATTTAAATTGGCAAATTGAAATAACTGAATATTTTGAGGAACTTCAGTGTTTGTCACCTACTGGAAAACAAGTTACTACAATTTTTATATTACACCCCTATTATTTATACCAAAAAAAAAATACTACACAGGAGCCTATTCCTGGAGCCTTAACTGTTTTTTGTTTGTATTTTGTTTGTTTGTTTTTTACTGATGGCTCCTATAATAGCAAAGCTGCTTATCATACAGTAAATTCAGACTTAGTCTTCCAGACTAGTCACACTTCTACACAAAGGATTGAATTAGAAGCTATCAAGCTGCACTACAGGATTTCCAGGAGCCTCTTAATATTATTTCTGATTCTGCCTATGCTGCTGGCCTGGTAAATAGAATTGAGACTGTTTGATTAAAATGGCTCAGTGAAAAAGTCTATATTATTTAAACAGGTGCAGTAAATTGTACAGAAAGGACAATATCCTTTTTATATTACTCATATCGGGGCTCATACCATCCTGCCTGGTCCTTTAACAAAAGGAAATGCACATGCTGATCAATTGGCTGCTTTATTAAAACAGGCCATAGAATCTCATAAGCTTTTACATCAGCCTGCCAAAATGTTGTCTAAACAATTCTCAATCACTGGACAGCAGGAAAAATAGATTATCAAGGAATGTCCCACTTGCATGTTACATCTGCCTCAACGGTCTAATATAGGAATTAACCCTTGAAGTTGATAAGGGAACATATCTGGCAAATGGATACAACACACTATACTCCTTTTGGATGCCTTGAGGCATTGTATGTCTCTGTAGATACCTTTTCAAAGGTCCTATGGGCCATGGCATCTATAGGAGAAATGGCAAAACAGGTCATTAATCATTGCCTAGCTGCTTTTGCCATCATGGAAATTCCAAAAATTATTAAAACTGATAATGGACCTGCATACACAAGCTGTCATTTCCAGCAATTTTGTACAAAATGGAAAATTCAACACATTAGAGGAATACCATACAATTCCCAAGGACAGGCAATTATAGAACACCAACATCAGTGGCTAAAATCCCAACTTGAAAAACAAAAAGGGGGAATAGTGATGCTAGAGAAATCTCCTGTAGATAGACTACATGAAGCCTTAATTACTTTAAATTTTTTTCACTTATAAAGCTGATGGCAAGATACCTATGGAAGTACACTGGTGTAGGAATGAACCAAAGGAAAATGGTTTGGTTAAATGGAAAGATCCTGAGTCTGGTTTATGGAAAGTTCCCGACCCTTTGTTAACATTTGGTTGAGGATATGCTTGTGTATTTCCAGAAAACTCCTCCAAGCCAATGTGGATTTCTGCAAGGAACATTAAACTTTAACATGGATCTGAGAGAGGAATTGACAAGACTAATGAGGACCTTGCAGCTGGAGCCTCACCCTGTACCTGAGGCTGCAGACAGACAACTACTCCAGCCCCAAAAAGCAGTAGCCCCAAGCAACACACTGAAGATATGGAATGGGAGGAGAATGAGACAGACGCCAAACAGTCTGGAGATGACCTGGGCAATGGTGAAGAAGTCAGTCCAGAAATATGAGCCAATTTGTGAGGAGACAAAAAACCCAAGAACACCTGAAAATGTTTTCTTTGCCATGCTAGCAACCATCAGTTGTGCGGTAATACTTCCAGGGGCAAATGGGGAAGTATATTGGACTTATGTTCCTGACCCTCCATGGGTGAGACCCCTTACTTGGGCTGATTCTCCGCCTAGTATAGTCACCAATAATACCAAGCACCTTGGTCATCCAGGGGGACCACAGGTGGGACAAGGAAGTATCTGGGTGAAATATAATTACATGGGTGTTGCCACCCAGCTTCCCTTTTGTATGACACAGAATCCAACTGCTGCTCCTTTGTGTGTAGAATTAAAGAGAGGTTTCTGGTTAGCATGGACACCAAAGGAGAGGGAAGCAAAAGCCCAAATACATCTACTATCAATAATTGCTCCTAGGAAAGGTACAGAAAATGTGACATTACTAAGTCATCCCCCCCCCCCCCCGCTAAGCCATTACGTAAAAAGTTTTATGAATGGCACCCCTCAGAGGAAGAAATCAATTGGCAAGATTGCTATAGTGACCACCCCACCAGCAGCAAACTTAAAAACAGTTTTTCCTTTGTGGATTGGAGCACCTACGGGTCTGCATATAGTAATAATTGCATTCTAAAGTGGAAGGGGAACCACATCCTATCTATATGTTGAAGCTAATCAGTCCATCTCATGGATGGAGGAGGATTTGTTGGATCTCAATTACATGATAATTGGTCCATACAAAACACACAATGGAAATTAGCTGCTGCACTTGCACCTATAAAATGGTATAGTTTTAACTATAGCTTAAATAACTCCATTGGTACCTTATGGGGAATGTCCAACAAAACAGTATTTGCCACTGTTTGTGTATTTGATCGTTTTGTACTCCTTTCAGGCCCCATCCAGATGTGCCTTAATGCAAAAAGCCATTTGTATGAGGTGTCATGCACAGACTGCACACTATCCCATTGTATTAATTCTACATTCCAAAAAGATTCCCTCATGATTTTAAAACAACCTGCTTTAGCTTGGGTTTCTACTAACCTAACCGAGCCTTGGGAATCTCATCAAACCTACTAACTGTTACATGGCCTGGTAAAAATCTTAAAACAACAAAAAAGATTTCTTGGACTTTTAATTGCAGGACTCTTTGCTCTAGTATTGTTACTTACTTCTGTAGGAATTGCTGCTTCATCCACAGTAGAACTGTTCAAACTTCTCAGTTTGTACAGCAAGTTAAGGAAAATGTAACTACAACCTTGTCCATACAAAAAAGAATTGACAGCCAATATGAGATAAAATTATCGGCATTAAAATCTACAGTTCTATGGATGGGCTATAAAATTCATAACTTAGAGCAAAGAATGTCCTTACAGTGTCAATATAATTTTTCCCAGATTTGTGTTACCCCTGTTCCCTATAACAGTACCTTATACTGTTGAGAATCAATAAAAAATCACCTTCTTGGTGCTTGGGGTAAAGGTAACACAACCCTTGATATTTTAGAATTACAACAGCATATTGTCCAATTATCCCAGACAAACTTACAAACTAGTTCCTTAGATGCCTGGCAGCAATTTAAAAAGGACATGCAGTAATTTAATCCCTTTCACTGGATCTAATTACATCTGCCTCTTAGCATAACCACTATTGTCTGTCTCATTCTTGTTCTTATATGTTTATTTCTAGTCTGCAGATGAGGAATGAAGAGTCTTAAAAGGACTCAAGCCCTACAGAGGGCATACACTTTTTAAGATATATTAAGAAAACAAAAAGGAGGAGATGCAGGAAGCCATCCACTGCTGATACTATCATGAGAGTACACCAAGGAATGCGGAAGGCCAATGGACCTTGGGCATTAGCTAGGCTGAAGCTAAGCACCTCGTCTGTGAGATAGTGGTGGCTCAAGGCAAATTCCCTAACCTTATAATCCTTTTACTGTTTACCAAACTTTGCCTTTGATATGCCTATATGCATTGCTAAAGGGAAAATGTGTATTCAAGTAAATAAAAAGTGGACCAGCCAGAAGTCAGAGTGCTCTTCAAGAGACACCACCTGGCCCCCACCCCTTAATAATTGATATTTCTTGTCTAGTGTTTTCATTTGTGCATCGGCTCCTACTTCAGATCCTGAACTCAGCAGTGCAGATCATGGCAAGTGTCTTTGTAATACAGCTTAATATCTGGTATTGAGATCCCTCCTACTTGTTTTTCTTTCTCAGGATTGTTGCAGCTATTCGGGGTCTTTTTTTATTCCAGATTAATTTTTGGAGAGTTAGTTCCAGGTCTGTGAAATATGCTGCTGGTATTTTAATGGGGACTTTTAATTGCAGGACTCTTTGCTCTAGTATTGTTACTTACTTCTGTAGGAATTGCTGCTTCTATAGAGTCTATAGATCGCTTTGGGTAGTATGGACATTTTAATGATGTTGATTCTACTAATCCATGAACATGGTATGTTCTTCCATCTGTTTATGTCTTCCTCTATCTCTTTTTTCAGTGTCCTATACTTTTCTGAGTACAGGTCTTTTACTTCCTTAAAGTTTATTCCTAGATATCTTAATTTTTTTTTTTGTGCAATGGTAAATGGGATTGTTTTTTGTTTTTGTTTTTTTACTCCATCAAAAAAACCAATAAACATAATAAATGAATTGGGCAATGTAGCAGGATGAAAAATTAACACCCAGAAATCTATGGCTTTTTTATGCAACAATAATGAACTCACAGAAAGAGAAACTAAAAAAAAAAAATCCTATTTACGATTGCACCAAAAAATTAAGATATGTAGGAATAAACTTTTCTTGTTTTTTAAGGTAAGCCTGTGGTGCTATGAAATTCCCTCTCAGGATTGCTTTTACTATGTTCCATAGACTTTTCATTGTTGTGTTTTCATTGTCATTTGTTTCCAGTATGTCTTTTATTTGCTCTTTGATCTCTTTGGTAACCCATTCATTGTTTAATAGCATGCTATTTAGCCTCCATGTGTTTGATTGTTTTTTATTGTTTTCACTGTAGTTGATTTATAATTTCATGCCATTGTGATCTCAGAAGATGCTTGATATGAATTATTTTCTTGAATTTGTAAATATTTAGCCTATGTCCTAACATGTGGTCTATCTTTAGAAATGTCCCATGTGCACTTGAGAAGAATGTATATTCTGTAGATTTGGGGTGAGATGTTCTGAAGATGTCAATTATTTCCATCTGATCTGCTGAGTCATTTAGGATTGCCATTTCCTTATTGATTTTTTGTCTAGAATATTTATCTAATGATGTCAATGGGGTATTTAAGTCCTCTACTATGAATGAAATGGTGTAAATCTCCCCCTTGATATCTTCCAGAAGTTTTTAATGTATTTGGATGCTCCTTTATTTGTTGTATATATGTTTATCAGAGTTACATCCTCTTGTTGTATAGATCCCTTTAGTATTATGAAGTAACCTTCATTATCTTGTGTTATAGCCTTCACTTTGAGGTCTGTTTTGTCAGATATAAGTATTGGAATCCCCTCTTTTCTTTTGTTTCCATTTGACTAAAATTGTTTTTCCCATCCCTTCATGTTCAGTCTGTATGAGTCCTTTGTTCTGAGGTGGGTCTCTTGTATGCAGCATATATATGGGTCATGATTTCTTATCCATTAGAATACTGTATGTTTTTTGATCAGAGCATTTATTTCATTTATGTTTAAGGTTATTATTGACTAGAGGCCCTGTGCATGAAATTTGTGTACTCAGGGCGGGGGGGATCCCTCAGCCTGTCCTGTGCCCTCTCCCAGTCTGGGAGCCCTTGGGGGATGTCTGACTGACAGCTTATTCCTGCTTCCCATGAGCCCAGCTTCTGGCTGAGTGGTGCTCCCCCTGTGGGAGCACACTGACCACCAGGTGGCAGCTCCAGTGTTGAGCAGGATCAGGTTAAAACAGACTCTCCAACATCCCCTGAGGGGTCCAGGATTGTGAGAGGGTGCAGGCCAGGCTAAGGGACCCCACTGGTGCACAATTGCTCGGCCAAAAATGGACACGGGAGGTTGACAGCCAGGGAGGGACTTCAGGGGAGGGGGCGGGTACAGGGCATGTCCAGCCTGTCTCTCTCAGTCCCAATCATCCAGACCCCAGAAGCAAGCTAACCTACCAGTAAGAGTGTCTGCCCCCTGGTAGTCAGTGCACATCATAGCGACTGGTCGACTGTCTGCTCCCTGGTGGTCAGTGAATGTCATAGCAAGTGATTGAGAGGCCTTAGCATGTCATTAGCATATTACGCTTTGATTGGTTGAACGGATGATTGGACACTTAGCATATTAGGTTTTTATTATATAGGATAGGTAATTGTTTGTGGCCATTTTTATTCTTTGTGCCTGTGTTCTTTCTTCTCTTTCTATTTCTCCTTTTTACTACAATCCCTTTAGCATTTCTTGCATTGCTGGCTTTGTGGTAATAAACTCCCTTAGCCTTTTTTTTTTTTTGTCTGAAAAGCTCCAGATTTCACCTTCAGTTTTGAATGATAGCCTTGCTGAATAGAGTATTCTTGGATTCAGACCCTTGCTTTTCATCACTTGTATGCTTCATTCCATTCTTTCCTGGCCTGATGTGTTTCTATTGAGAAATCAATTGATAGTCTAATGGGAGATCCCTTTTATATAACTTTCTGTCTCTCTCTTGCAGACTGTAAGATTCTTTGTATTTTACATTTGCCAATTTAGTTATGATGTGTCTGGGTGTGGGTCTTTGGGGTTCATTTTGATTGGGACACTCTGTGCTTCTTGCACTGGTGTGACATTTTTATTCCCAAATCAGGTTTTTTTTTTCTGTCATTATTTCTTCAGTTTTTCTATCCCTTGCTCAGCTTCCTCTCCTTCTGGCACCCCTAATATGTGGATGTTGTTTTGTTTCAAGTTGTCTCAAAACTCCCTTAGATTCTCCTCCTGTTTTTTTAATGTGTGTGTGTGTGTGTGTGTGTGTGTGTGTGTGTGTGTGTTTTCCCAGTTGCTGCTCTGCTTGTGTTTTTTCTACCTGGTATTCTAACTCACTGATTCATCCCTCAGCTTCATCTAGTCTACTGTTGAAACCTTCCATTATGTTCTTTTTTAAAAATATATATTTTATTGATTTTTTTACAGAGAGGAAGGGAGAGGGATAGAGAGTTAGAAACATCTATGACAGTGATGGTGAACCTATGACACGCGTGTCAGCACTGACACGCATAGCCATTTCTGATGACACGCGGCCGCTGAGGCGGCCGTATGCCGAGGATGAAACATTTGCAAAATAATGTTTTTTCCTCAAAGTGACACACTACCCGAGTTATGCTCAGTTTTTTGGCGAAGTTTGACACACCAAGCTCAAAAGGTTGCCCATCACTGATCTATGAGAAACATCAATCAGCTGCCTTCTGCACACCCCCTGCTGGGGATGTGCCCGCAACCAAGGTACATGCTCTTGACTGGAATCATACCTGGGACCCTTTAGTCTGCAGGCCGATGCTATATCCACTGAGCCAAATCAGTTAGAGCCCATTGTGTTCTTTATTGAAGCTATGCCATTCTTCATTTCCTCTTGATTCTTACTCATGTTGGTGTATTTCTCATTCAGCTCTGTATTACTCTCTTTGATTTGCTTGCAATTCTCAGCCAGACATTTGAGCATCCTGATAACAATTACTCTCAATTCTTTCTCTGACAAATTATTTGCCTCCATGTCATTTTGTTCTTTTTCTGGTGATTCTTCCCTTTCTTTCCTTTGGGGATTTTTTTCTTTTTATCCCCATTTTTGTTTATATGTCTTAGATCAGTGATGGCGAACCTATGACATGCGTGTCAGCACTGACACGCGCAGCCATTTCTAATGACACGCGGCCGCTGAGGTGGCCTCATGCTGAGGATGAAACATTTGCTGCTCCTGAGGATGAAACATTTGCGAAATAATGTTTTTTCCTCAAAGTGACACACTACCTGAGTTATGCTCAGTTTTTTGGTGAAGTTTGACACACCAAGCTCAAAAGGTTGTCCATCACTGTCTTAGATCAAACTACTTTGCCACCCAGATTTTAAGGGGTTGGTCCTATGTAGAAGTGTTTTGTGGGACCCAGTGGTGCAATCTCTGAGATCTTCTGAGCTGGGTGTTCTAGGAATGCCCCCTGACTATGTGACTCACCTCCAACCTCATAGTGCAAGCTGTTGTGGATGTGCTTGGGGTCGTGGCTCCCATGGCATGTGTTGCCTATGGTGTCATTGGCTTGCGACTAACTGCATGGCCCCAGGTCCCACTTCTAGAGTGGTGTTCTACTCTGGGACTCACTGCGGGATCCTGGAGCTGTGGCCTGGGTCATGAGACTCACTGTGGAGTCCCAGAACTCATGGCAAGGGAGCATGCAACTCTGCAACTTACTGTGGGGGTTTCAGGGGCCCTAAGTCAGGAAGGTGAAGGTCCTGGCTTCTGCCTCTGAGGTAGCACAACTCTGGCCATGGTAGCACACACTCTGATAATTACTGCATGGTCTGCAGTGGTGTTCAAGGCCAGTCTGGGTAGTGGTAATATCTGGCTCCTAGCTGAGCCTGCTTTTCTGTTCAAGATGGTGTGGTTTCTGTGCCAAAGCCATGCTTCCCAGTGAGTGCCCACAGCAGTAGCAGGTGCTCCCCCTCCAGGAGAGCCTGGTCTGACAGCCACTGAGACTCCTATGAGATCTATCTGTCACTCACACACACACCCACCATGCACATCTGCACACTCCCCTCCTATTCGCTTACTCACTCACTTTCTCTCCCTCACTCTTGTCCTACTGTCCACTATGTTTTTCTCCCACATTTTGGATGTTAACCCCTTATTCAATATATATTTTGCAAATATTTTCTCCCATCCTGTTAGTGCTAGTCAAGGGGGTCTCTAGATGGAGATAACCTCTGGATGGAGACAGTATTCTTTGTTCCCAGTTCTTGTCTTGCTTGTAGGAATAAATCCAAACAAGAGACAAGAAATAACAGCAAAAGCAGGCAAGAATTTATTTGTAGGAAAGGGGTACCTGAGATAGTACCTGAGTGGGCAAATCAGCTGGCTGAGACTGAACTAAATGCCTTGATATTTTATAGTTTAGAAGATTTATATCCCTTGTATAGAAGACCCCTAGGCAAGAAGCAAGTCATCCTTTCCCTTGTGTCTCAAAAAAATGTATCTTTAAGATAAAATGCTCCTTCATCTAGGTGTTATACCACTGGTTATACCACAATTGGAGGACTGTGAATCTTTTCTGTTCATATAGGGACCTGCCACCTCCATTGTCTATTTTCAATTTGTCATATCTCACACATACTTCCTCAAAACCCCAGCTGCCTCTCCCATCCCATATATTTCTATCTGCCTACTCTAATAATCCTGTGTTTGTTCTTTCATTTTTAATGTGTTTTGTGCTCTTATTTATTTTATGTATTTGCACTTATTGATTTTTGCATTTGTTTTTGGTGTCATATCTAAAAAGTAATTGTCAAGACAAATGTCAAGGATTTTTTTTCATATGCTTCCTTCTAGAATATTTACAATATCGAGTGTGAAATTAAATATTTAATACATTTTGAGATGTCAGAGGAATGGTGGCATGAGAAATCCCCTTGTCCTCTCCCTCTGACATTTTAATAAGTTAACCAACTATAATTCAACAAAAAAAATCCACGCTCAACTCAGACTCATGCCTGAGAGACCCACACATTGAAACATCTAAAAGTGGGCCACCTGGAATAAATAGGGAGATGAGAAGGGAGGAAAGCACAGATGGCCTGAAGACATAACCCTGCAGCCAGGAGCTCACAACTTGGCTGGCCAGGAAAGGGGAGATAGCCAGTAGCTGCAGGTGCTTCCTTCAGCTGAGAGGAACATAGAGCTGTGTGGCAGAGTGGGGGGGGGGGAGGGGGTGGAGCCCAGCAGGGAAAGAAGCAAGGGAGTGAAAAGTATTTGAGTCAACAGACACCTGACAGAGCATGGGGTTCTACCATGTGGCCCTCTATTGTCAGGCCAGCAGTGATGTTACAGACAAAACAACAACAACAACAAAAACAAAACAAAACAAAAAACACCACAGAACCACAGAGCCCTTCCATAGCTTGGACTACCAAAACTGGCCTTCCAAATGCCCTTGGAGTTAGGTCCAGGAGCATATTATCTGTAAATCAAGAATTTTTGCAGTAGAACCACTGTTTTCCTCTGTGACTTATCCCCAGGAAGGGTGCTTGAGGTGGAACCCCACGGAGGTCAGGGATTGCCATTATGGTGAGGGTAAAGCAAACCCCACCACTAAGCAGTGTGGCTGTTGTGTCTTACAGAAGGTACGAAAGTTGAAGACTAGGTTATCACAAAGGAAAAAATCATGCAATTCAGCAGGATCTACTGGAAAATATTAGAAAGACCTGTTCAGAGATAAATGCTTAGGCAAAGGAGGACAGCAAATACCAGGAAAAACCTCAATAATGAGGATGACAAGAAAGAAAATAAAAAAATTTTCCAGAAAGCAAACTGTGACACACAGAAATATCTGATTTAAATGACAGATTTTAAGATTGCAGTTCTGAAAATACTCAACGAGCTGTGAGAAAATACAGTTAGACAATTGACTCAGAAAACAAATCAGTGAACAAAATGAGTACTTTCTCAAAGAGATTGAAACTTTAAAAAATAAACAATCAGAAAACCTGGAAATGAAGCATGCAATTAAAGAGATTAAGAGTGAACTGCAGCCCAACTGTCATTGCCCAGGAGTTGAACATCGACCTGAAGACCAAGAAGTAATGGTTCAATTCCCAGTCAGGGCACATGCCCAGGTTGAGGGCTTGATCCCCACTGTGTGGTGTGCAGTAGGCAACTGATCAATGATTATTTCTCATCATTGATGTTTCTCTCTCTCTCCCTCTCTCTTCCTCTCTGAAATCAATAAAAATATATATTTAAAAAGGAGTGAACTACTTAGGATAGAAATCAGATAACCAGATGGATGAAAAAATTAGTGACATCAAAGATTAGAATCTAGAAATGATGCAGAGGGAAGAAGAGAGAGACCTGAGCATAAAGAAAAGTGAAAGAACTCTATAAGAACTATCTGACTCCATCAGAAAAATCAATATTAGAATTATAAGCATTCTGAAGGAGGAGGATATGGAGCATAGAATGGAGTCTAACCAAACAAATAGTGGATGAGAACTTCTCAAACCTCTGGAAATAGCTATATGCAAGAATCCAAAAAGAAAACAGAATATCGAGTTACCTCAATCCAAAGAGGCCCTCTCTAAGGCACTAGGTATTAAAGCTGTCAAAAATTAATTACAAAGCCAAGCCAGCATGGCTTGGTGATTGCGTGTCAACCTATGAACCAGGAGGTAATGGTTTGATTCTTGATCAGAGCACGTGCCCGGGTTGCAACTAAATTTCCAGTAAGGGAAAAGCGGGAGGCAGCCAATCAATGATTCTCTCTCACCATTGATGTTTCTACCTCTTTCTCCTCCCATCCTCTCTGAAATCAATAAAAATGTTTAAAAAAGTAATGACAAAGAAAAAATTCTCAAAGCACCTAGGGGAAAAAAGAAAGTGACCTACAAAGGAAAACCCACCAGAATTTCATCCGACATGTCAGCAAAAACTCTACAAGCCAGAAGAGAGTATAACCAAACATTCAAACGTCTAAATGAGAGAAATTACCATCCATGAATAATATATCCAACAAAGTTATCCTTTAATTATGAAGAAGTAATAAAGATGTTCCCAGACATATAGAAGCTGGGGGATTTTTATCACCAGAAAACCTCCATTGCAGGAATACTCCAGGGAGTTATTCTATCTGAAGCAAAGAACATAAGGTCACAACACTGCAACTAAGGTCACCAAAAAAAAACTTACAGCATTGCCTTAATTGGATTGGCTCAGTGGATAGGGCATCATCCTGCAGACTGAAGGGTCCCAGGTTCAATTCTGGTCAAAGGCATGCACCTTGGTTGTGGGCACTTCCCCAGTAGGGGGTGTGCAGGAGGCAGCTGATCAATGTTTCTCTCTCATTGATGTTTCTAACTCACTATCCCTCTCTCTTCCTTTCTGTAAAAAGCAATAAAATATATTAAAAAAAAAACTTACAGCATAAGCAGTGATAATTAATTACAATAAAAACATAAAAGGGGAAAAGGTAAAGGTCTGAACTGCCAAAGGAAGATATAGGTAAGATGCACTTTAAAAAAGCTGCAGGATATATGCAACTTTATTTTTCATAAATCTAATGGTAACCACACACAAAATCCACAAACTAGGACATATAACTTAGGGGGGAAAAAGGAAAGAGAGGAAAGAAATCTGAAATACCACCAAACCAAAACAACAGACAGAAACAAAAAGAAAAAGAACCAATGAAGACACAGAGCTACCATAAAACAAAAGGTAAAATGGCAATAGGATATCCTCGTCCATCAATAATTATTCTAAATTTAAATTGACTGCATTCAACAATAAAGGAACAGAGTAGTAGAGTAGATAAAAAAAAAACAAATCCCCACCATATGCTGCCTACAAGAGACACATCTAAGGTGCAAAAACAAAGGAAGATTCAAAGTAAAAGGGTGAAAATAATTCTCCAAGCAAGTAACATCCACAGAAAAGCAGGTGTAACCATACATATATTGACAAATATATTTCAAGATAACAAAGATAACAAGAAACAAAGATGGACACTTTATAATGCTAAAGGGGAAACTACATCAAGGAAACATAACACTTCTTAATATATATGCACCCAACCAAGGAACACCAACATATATAAAACAGCTACTCAAAGAATTAAAGGGAGAAACAGATTAAAAAACACACAAAATAATCATAGTAGTGGACTTTAAGACGCCTTTGATAACTCTAGATAGATCAACCAAACAGAAAATCAATAAAGAAATAATAGCCTTAAATGAAACACTAGACCAAATGTACATGACTGACATTTACAGAGCCTTTCATCCCATAACATTAGATTATACATTCTACTCCAGTGCACATGGAACATTCTCAAGGCTATATAATATGTTGGGTCAGAAAACTAGCATCAAAAAATTCAAGAAGATTGAAATACAAAAATCCAGGACCAGATGGCTTCACCAGTGAATTCTACCAAATATTAAAAAACTATTTAAAACCTATCCTTCTCAAACTCTTCCAAAATTTGAAGAAGGAGCAATACTTCCTTGAGACCAATATAACCCTCATACCAAAACCTGGCAAAGATAACACAAAGAAAGAAAATTACAGATCAGTATCTGAGTAATACAAACACACAAAATAGTCATAGTAGTGGACTTTAAGACGCCTTTGATAACTCTAGATAGATCAACCAAACAGAAAATCAATAAAGAAATAATAGCCTTAAATGAAACACTAGACCAAATGTACATGACTGACATTTACAGAGCATTTCATCCCATAACATTAGATTATACATTCTACTCCAGTGCACATGGAACATTCTCAAGGCTATATAATATGTTGGGTCAGAAAACTAGCATCAAAAAATTCAAGAAGATTGAAATACAAAAATCCAGGACCAGATGGCTTCACCAGTGAATTCTACCAAATATTAAAAAAATATTTAAAACCTATCCTTCTCAAACTCTTCCAAAATTTGAAGAAGGAGCAATACTTCCTTGAGACCAATATAACCCTGATACCAAAACCTGGCAAAGATAACACAAAGAAAGAAAATTACAGATCAGTATCTGAGTAATACAAATGCAAAAATCCTAAACAAAATATTAGCAAATCAAATATAAGAGTACATCAAAAAGATAATATGTCACAATCAAGTGGGGTTCTTTCCAGCAGCACAAGGACATTTCAAAATATGTAAATCAATCAATATAATACACCACATTAACAAAAGAAAGGCTAAAGATCATATAATACTAGGGGCCCAGTGCACAAATTCGTGCACCTTGAAAGGAACTGTGGGCCATGGTGGGCACAGGGGCGGTCTCGTCCCATCCTCCGTGCCCCTGCCCAGCCCCTCCCTCCACGGCCCCAGTCCCTTGTCTGCCAGCAGCCCTGCTCCCACCAACTCTGCTACCACACCCTGACGGCGCTGGCCCCGCTCGCACCCGCTGACGGCATGGAGCGATTGAGCGATTAGCAGGTTCGAGCAGGGCCGGCACCATCAGCGGGTGTGAGTGGCGGCTGCTGCCCTGATCGCCCCTCAGGATCAGGGGAAGGTGGAGAAGCCCTGAGGGGCTATCGGCCAGCAGCTGCTGCTCACACCTGCTGATGACGTCGAGCGATCAGGATTGGAGCTGGGCGCTGGCAGCAGGTGCGAGTGGGGCCATCACTGGCAGCGGGTGTGAGAGGCAGCTGCTGGCTCCGATCGCCCTTCCGGAGCTGGGGGAGGTGGAGAAGCCCTGAGGGGCAATCGGGGCTGGCAGCTGCCACTCGCACCCACTGATGCCCATAAGTGATCAGGGACAGTGCCGGGTGCAGGCAGAGGGTGCAAACAGCAGCTCCAGTGCTGGCAGTGGGTGTGAGTGTTGGGCAGGACCGCAGTGTGCGGGAGCAAAGAATTTTCAGTAACCACCAGAGGCTTTCCCTGATAAAAGCAACCGGCGCCCCGCCTTGGTCTGGCGCCCCCACTCATCTGTTCCACCATCCTGCTGTGGCTGACACCCGCCATGTTCCGTGCTCTGCTGCCTACTGCCGATGCCCGCCATGTTCCGCCTGCATCCCCTGGTGGTCAGTGCATGTCATAGCGACCAGTTGTTCGATTGTTTGGTTGTTCTGCCATTTGGTCTATTTGCATATTAGGGTTTTATATATATATAGATTATGTATAGATGCAGAAAAAGCATTTGATAAGATACAACATACATTTATGTTTAAAACACTCAAAAAATAGGAATAGAAGGAAAGTATCTCATCATAATAAAGGCCATCTATGACAAACCCTCAGGTAATATCATACTCAATGGTGAAAAACTGAAAGCTTTTCCTCTAAGATCAGGAACAAGACAAGGATGTCCATTCTCACCACTCTTATTTAAAACTAGAAGCTCGGTACACGAATTTGTGCATGGGTGGGGTCTGGCTGGCCCACCCCAATGGGAACTAATCAGGCCAGATGTTGGGGGGAGAGGGGATGTGGGAAGTTGGCTGGCTGGCCCTGCCCCTGATCAGAGTTTTGGAGGGGGGCAATCGTGGGCAGGGGTGGGGCCAGATGGGGGGAGGGGACACGGGAAGTTGTGAGGGGGCCCGATCAGGGCCCTGATCTGACCAGTTGGCCACTGCAGTGCATGTCATAGTGACCGGATATTCTGGTCATTCTGGTCGTTCCACCAGTCCAGTTGTTTGGCTTTTATATATATAGACTAGAGGCCCAGTGCATGAAATTCGTGTATGGGGGGGTTCCCTCAGCCCAGCCTGCACCCTCTCTAATCAGGGACCCCTTAGGGTCAGACATCCCTCTTGCAATCTGGGACTGCTGGCTCCTAATCACTCACCTGCCTGCCTGCCTGATTGCCCCTAACCGCTCTGCCTGCCTGCCTGGTCATCCCTAAATGCCTCTGCCTGCCTGCCTGATCACCCCTAACTGCTCCCCTGCCAGCCTGATTGCCCCCAACTGCTCTCCCCTGCTGACATGGCCACCCCCAACTGCCTTCCCCTGCTGGCCTGATCTCACCCCCAACAGCCCTCCCCTGCTGGCCTGGTCACCCCTAACTTCTTTCCCCTGCTGACCTGGTTGCCCCCAACGGCCCTCCCCTGCCAGCCTTATCTAGCCCCCAACTGTCCTCCCCTGCCAGCCTGATCACCCCTAACTGCCCCTGCCTCAGCCCTCACCACCATGGCTTTGTATGGAAAGAAGTCAGACATCCAGAAGATGGCCAGTCGACCTGGTCTAATTATCATATTACCCTTTTATTAGTATAGATATATTATATAGGATAGGATTGCTTAAATGGGGGAAGCTTTTTTTCAGCAGGAGGAGATGCTCTTGGCAGACAAAAATATATAATCCCTATATCTGGACTGATAACCAGCCATATGCACTATACTGCCAAAGCAGTCATTAAAAAATTGAAATGCTTTCTTACACCTTACACCAAACAGCTGTTGCCCTTAAAACCCCTTCTCAGCCCCCACCTTAGGTTCTGCCTTCACAGTTCACCCAGATTAGGTTCTGATTGATTGGTTTCTATGCCAGTCAGCGTCAAAAGCTCCGCCTCCTAGGCAGCCATTGGCTCCTCGCAGTTCACCCAGATTTGGTTCTGATAGGTCGGTTTC
Source organism: Cnephaeus nilssonii (assembly GCF_951640355.1). Classification (NCBI taxonomy): domain Eukaryota; kingdom Metazoa; phylum Chordata; class Mammalia; order Chiroptera; family Vespertilionidae; genus Cnephaeus; species Cnephaeus nilssonii. The sequence continues at coordinate 31,781,842 of NC_137071.1, forward strand.
TATGCCAGTCAGCATCTCCAGTCCTATCTCCAGCCCTGATCCGCAGCCTCTGCGGCAGCTGCAGATCAGGCCCTGCCTCTCTCTATCTCTGGGCCTTGCCAGCAGCCACAGTGGTTGGGGATCAGGCCCCACCGCTCTCTCTCTCTCTCCGGGCCTCTCTCTGGTCCTGATCTGCCGCTGCTGGTCGTTAGGCCTCTGGCCTGGCCCCGGGCCAGAGGCTAACAACCTCACCGTTTCTGCCTCTCCCCACCTACCCCCCGCTGCCCCGCCTGCCCACCACCACCAGCCTTGCTGTGATAGGAGCCTGTGGGCCGCGGGAGAGGGACCAAGAGGTGCTCCATGCACTTCCTGGTGATCGGTCATCCATCTAGTCATTTAGGTCATGATGGCCCCTGGTCTTTTATAATGTAGATAGTTCTTGAAGTCCTAGCCAGAGCAATAGGGAAAGAGAAAGAAATAAAGGGCATCTAAATAAGGAAGGAAGAGGTAAAAATATCTCTTTTTGCAGATGACATGATTCTTTATATAGAAAACCCCAGAGACTCCACCAAAAAACTAATAGAGGCAATGAACACATGCAGTAAAGTTTCAGGATACAAACTAAATGTGCAAAAATCTATTGCCTTCCTGTATACTAAAGACAAAACTTCAGAAAAAGAAATGGAAAAAACTTATTTTACAATTGCAACCAAAACAATAAAATACCTAGGAATAAATTTAACAAAGTACGTGAAAGACCTATGTACTGAAAATTACAAAGCATTTTTAAAAGGGATTGAAAAAGTCACAACAAAATGGGAAAATATCCAGTGTTCATGGATTGGAAGAAACAGCATAGCTAAAATGGCTATGTTACCCAAAGCAGTATGCAATCCCCATCAAAATTGCAATGTCATTTTATAAAGAAATAGAATGAGAAACCATCAGATTTGTATGGAACCACAAAAGACCCCGAATAGCCAAAGCAATCCTGAGAAAAAAAAAGAATGAAGCTGGAGGTATCACACTACCTGACTTCAAATTATACTACAGAGCTAGGATAATCAAACAGCATGGTATTGGCAGAGAAATAGCATGGTATAGGTAGACAGACACACCAATGAAACAGAATAGAGAGCCCAGCTACAAAATCACATGGAAAAGTTCCTAGAATAATCTAACTTTCCTAGTCTAAATCATGAAGGATTAAAAAACTTAAATAGACAGATAATTTTCAACAAAGGAGCCATAAACACACAATGGAGTAAAGATAGTCTCTTCAATAAATGGTGCTGAAAAAACTGGAAATCCATATGCAAAAGAATGAAACTGGATTATAGTTTGTCCCCATGTACAAAAATTAATTTAAACTGGATAAAAAACCTATATATAATACCTGAAACAATAAGCTACATAGAAGAAAATATAGGTACCAAACTTTTGGACCTTGGTCACAGAGAACATTTTATGAACTTGGCCCCAAAAGCAAAGGAAATAAAGACAAAAAATAAATAAATGGGACTATATCAAACCAAAAAGCTTCTGCACAGCAAAGGAAACTGACAATAAATCAAAAGGCAGCCAACCAGATGGGAGGTGACATATTCAAACAATAGCTCTGACATAGGTTTAATTTCCAAAATATATAAAGAACTCATAAAACTCAACACCAAACCAGCAAACAACCCAATCAAAAAATGGGCAGAGGACATGAAAATAATGCCTCTCCCAAGAAGACATACCAATAACCAATAGATGTATGAAAATATGTTCAATCTCACTGACAAATAGGGAAATGCAAATCAAAACTACAATGAGATACCACCTCACACCTGTTAGAGTGACCATTATCAACAAGACAAGCAATAGCAAGTGTTGGAGACATTGTGGAAAAAAGGGGACTCTCATTCACTGTTGGTGGAATGTAGACTGGTACAACCACTATGGAAATAAGTCTGGTGAATCCTCAAAAAATTGAGAATAGAGCTACCATATAACCCAGCAATCCCTTCCCTCAGTATATACCTGAAAACTTTGAAATCATGTATTCGAAAATATATATGAACCCCTATGGTCATTGTAGCATTATTCATGGTGGCCAAGTCATGGAAAAACAACAACAAAGTATCCTGTGATAGAGGACTGGATTAAAGGAGATGTGGTACATATACACAATGGAATACTAGTCAGCCATAAGAAAGGATTAAATAGCGCCATTTGCAACTACATGGATGGACCCTGAGAACATTATGCTAAGTGAAATAAGTCAGTCAGAAAAAGCTAAGAACCATATCTATACTAATAAAAGGGTAATATACTAATTAGACTGGTTGACCAGACATCTTCCAGATGTCTGACTTCCTTCTGGACAAAGCCACAGTGGTGGGGGCCAAGGCAGAGGTGGGTAGGAGCAATCAGGCCAGCAGGGGAGCAAGCAGTTAGGGGCAATCAAGCCAGCAGGGGAGCAAGCAGTTAGGGGTGAGATCAGGGCGGCAAGGGGGAGCAAGCAGTTAGGGGTGAGATCAGGCTGGCAGGGGAGGGCAGTTGGGGGTGATCAGGCAGGCAGGCATGCGAGCAGTTAGGAGCCAGCGGTCCTGGATTGTGAAAGGGATGTCCGACTGCTGGTTTAGGCCTGATCCCTGTGGGCCTAAACCAGCAGTTGGACATCCCCCGAGGGGTCTCAGATTGGAGAGGGTGCAGGCCAGGCTGAGGGACACGCCTCCCGTGCATGAATTTTGTGCACCGGGCCTCTAGTGTGGGATATAAAACTGAAACTCATGAACACAAATAGCAGTGTGGCAGTTGCCAGTGGAATTGGGTCGGGGAGAAGGGAGTACTAATATATGGTGACAGGGTAAGATTTGATTTTGGGTAGTGAGCACACGGTGCAATATAGAGATCTTGTAACATATAAACCCACACCTTAAGCCTATATGTTCATGTTGACCAATGTTACTCCAATAAATTTAATAAAAAATAAAGAAAATACATTTTGAGTTAATTTTTGTGAGAGAGGTAAAATAAGGGTTCAATCTTATTTTTGCATATGGTTATCAAGTTTTTTCTACACCTCTTGCTGAAGAGATAATCCTTTCCCTATTGAGTGTTCTTGGCTCTCTTGTCTTCCATTTGGTCTACTCTACTGCATATGCTCTCTGTTGCACATATTAGGTCATCCACTGAGTTCCTCAATTCCATAATTTTTATTAGATTATTTATTATAATTTCTATATCTTTGATAAATATCTCATTTTGAACCTGCATTTTGGGGGAGAATTTTCTTGATTTTTTTTTTCATATTCATTTTAGTTTTCTGTTACTGCTTCCTCATTTGGAGTAACAGATATGTCCTTTAATCTTTGCTAGTTGCCTTCAGAGTATTTTTTCAGTGGTGCTGTCATTATATGGGATTTTCTCTGCCTTTATACAGATACAACTTTTCCACTCTTCTAGCTTCTTCTTGTGGCAGAATTCTTAAGCTTTTTGTTTTTTCTGGTTCCTACAATACCAGGCTGGCTACTGAAAACCTTTTATTTTTCAAAAGATGGCACACTAGGTCAATTTTTTTTTCCTTTCCTGCAGTTATAGCCTGCTTCCTGAGTGCCCTCCTTGTCCACCTGAGTTTGATCTTACCACAGTGATCTGGAAAACATACCAGGAGCCAGCCAGTGAGTGTGTGTGTATGTGTGTGTGGGGAGGGGCTGGGAAGGGGCTTGTGGCTTTAGAACTTTGGGCATTAGGAGTGCCTGTAGACCCAATAAAGATGTCCCTTGGTACTTCCAGAGGCTTGTGAGTGGATCTTCTGCTAACCATAGTCAGCAATAACTATTTCCCTTTATTAACTTTTGCTTTTCTTATCTGTGTCTTTATCAATTTCCTGCTGCAGAGAAAGTAATTTTTCTAGCTGTGTCTGGCAACACTGATAGTTGGGCATTCACTCATCATAGTACTTTTCCCCTGCAGTGAGGTTGCCACTACCACATAATTCAGCCTTCTGCAATGGTTCCTTGGGTGGTATAGTTGCTAGTAAAGTTCTTACCATCTCTGCTGTGCCCAAATATTTTTTGCTCTAATGGTATATGGAATCTCCCCTTAAGAAGCAGGGCTTCTGGAATTTTCCTCTCATCCCTTAGTATCTCCCCAGGCCAGCACTCCCCATTTTTTTCATGGCTGCAGTGAGAGCAATTGGGGTAGGCTTGCTGCTCCACTAGTTCTACAGTCCATATGTCTGTCTATTTCCAGATGCACAAGTGGGTGAGCCTGATCTTCGTTTCCTCTCCATATGGTGTTGGATCTTATAGTTCTCACAAAGACTCTTGTTCTTGGATTAATGTCTAGTTCTTTTTTTTGAAATAGGGGACAAAAAAGAGGACTGCCTTACACTGTCATGATGTTGATGTTACTCTCATTTTTATATGTGAAGAAAATTTTCAGATAACTTTATATTTTTGCTGGCTTTTATTTACTGTCTAGAGTTCTTTCATTCTTTAACAAATTTTTTCTATAGTAGATAAGTATAACTGTAATGAACTCCTTCAATTTATTTTTATCTGGGAAGTCTTAAATTCTTCATTAGTTTTAAAAGATATTTTGCCACATATATAATCCTCAGTTAACATTTTTTTTCTTTATTCACTTTAAATATATTATCCCACAGCCTTCTGTCATACAAAGTTTCTCCTGAGGTATCTGCTGCTAATTGTATTGTGTATTCTTTGTATGTAATTAGTTGCTTTTCTTTCCTTCTCTCAACATTCTCTGTCCTTGGCTTTATACAGTTTTGATTATAACTTGTTTGAATGTGGGTCTCTTTGGAGTCATCCATCCTTCTTTTATTTGTAGACCTATGTCATTTCTAAAATTAGGATGTTTTGGGCTATTTTTTCTTCAAATAAGCTCTCTTTTTATTTCTTCTTCTTGGACTCTCAATATATATATATATATATCATTCCTCTCTATGGTATCCCATAAGTTTCTTAAACTCTGTTCATTTTTCTGCATTCTTTTGTTCTTTTAACTTTTTTTTTATTCTTGAGACTCAATAATTTCAAATAATCTCTCTTTAAGTTCACTAATTGTTTTTATTCCTCTTTTAGTCTGTTTTTTAAATCCCTCCAAAAAATTGTTTGCTATTGTATTTTTAGTTCCATAATTTATTTTTAAAATAACTACCCTGACTTTGTTAATATTCTCATTATGTTCATATGTCATTTCCCTGATTTTATGTGTCCTCTGACTATATTTTCCTTTAGCTTTTCATGTTGAAACCATTATTTTAAAGTATTTGTCTAGTAACTCAGAAGCCTGTGTTTATTTAGGGTCATGTTCTGGACCTTGATTTTTTTTCTTTAAATTATCCATGTTTTACTCTGTCTTTGTTTACCTTATGGTCGTTTGTTGAAAGCTGTAAATTTGAAAAAAGAACCACCTCTTCCAGTCTTTGTTAACTGGCTTTGCAGTAAAAGAGCTTCACTAATCAGTCTGGTATGCAAACTTTTGTAGATCTTTATTAAACATGCACTTCCTGGTCCTGTGTGTGCATATGTTTCCTCCAATACCCCCATATACAGAGCTGCTTTTAAATGTCGCAATTTCACTAAGTATCTCTTTTCTGTCTTTTTTCTTTTGATTTTAAATATTTTATTTCCTTCCTCATCTTGTAATATATTATCCCCGAGCTTCTGCTTGTATGTATTCCCCCTGTAGCTTTCACATGCTGCAGTATCCACTACAGTTTTCAGTGACTTTTCCCAGCCTGAGATTTTAGTTATGTCAAGCTATTTTTATCTGAGCTCTGTGTCATTTGAGATTCAATCCTGTCCCACAGAAGCTCTCAAATAGTACAAAATGTTGCAAAAAAAAAATGTTCCACTTGTTTCCTTCCATCCCCAAGAAGAAATCACGAATTGAGCAGCTTCCTCCTGCTTCACCACACCAAGGAAGGGGTGGGCCAAAGAGAGAAAAAATGCTACCAAATTTTCTACTATTTTAAGCATGGCCATTTATTGATTTAGGGTTTGCTTTGTTTTCTGCAGTTCTTTGACTGATTTCTTTAAAAAAATATTTTATTGATTTTTTACAGAGTGGAAGGGAGAGGGATAGAAAGTTAGAAACATCAATGAGAGAGAAACATTGATCAGATGCCCCCTGCACACCCCCTACTGGGGATGTGCCTGGAACCAAGGTACATGCCCTTGACCAGAATCGAACCTGGGACCCTTCAGTCTGCAGGCCAACGCTCTATCCACTGAGCCAAATCGGTTAGGGCCCTTGACTGATTTCTAAAGCTCCCACAAACCCTTTTATGCAGTCTGTTCCTATTTACTTAATGTTACCTTGAAAAAAACAACACAAAATTCCAAAGCTTCATAGTTCATCATCTTGCTGACATCATTCCATTTCAGTACAAAAAAAGGTCACAGAATAAAAGCATTTTCTTCATTTATTATTACTATTGCATGGTTCTTTTTATGGTCCTCTCTACCATGCAAAGCAAAGAATGCATCTATGGATTTTAATTCCTGGCATCTTATTCAAACTTGAAACCTGTAATTACTACTACTTGCTGGATATAATAATCTGGCTGTCTTATGGCATTTTGTGTGGGCCATCTAAAGATTAACTTACCAAATTCCTATAAAGCTGACTACTACCTCTGAATCCTGTATCTGCCTAATAGTATAACGAATTTACAAATTTCTCAGCATCAACATTTCACAATCGGTTTATAGTTACATACTATTTTTCCCCCCATCTTCCTCAATCCTAGTACCACATTCTCCTAGAATCATGGAATTTTAGAGTTATAGAGAAATTTTACAGATTATTCTATTAACCTCATTTATTTTTCAAATGAAGAAAGAATGACTCAAATTAAAATATGTTGTGAAGTTTGTATAAATTGCAATAAATTTGGATTAAAATACAGGTTGATTGATTGTAAATTCAGTATTCTCTGATGAAATAAGGTGCTTCCTTATCTAATATTTCTTCTATTTGTCCCTTTTCTAATTTTCCTCCCACTCCACTGGCCTATATCATTCTTTATATCATCCCATGCTTGGACCATTGTACTATTCTCAATACATTCATCTGTCTCCAGATCCACCAGTCTCCTCTTTGCCATATTTTATCCTCTACCCTATAATATTATTTATATAATAATATTTTAATTACATGACAACATTTTTAAACCTACCTTTTTGTTCAGTTTAATTTCCAGAAGTTAGAACTCCATATTTGCTGAATTAATGAATTATTTCCTTTTTGCGGTCTAAACACCATAATCAGTTTTTTCTGTGTCTCTTTCCATTTTGCGCTTAATCTCTTATTTTTTCTTCTCACATATAAACCACCTATCATTTATAATCTTCATCCAATTTCATCTCTTTTTTTAAACTTTTCTAACCACTTTATTTCCACATGGAAATTCTGTACCAAATATCTATATTTTTTGTGCCACTTAGAATCAGCAGCCTTTCTGTGCAAACATATTTGCCTTGTGTCTTTAATTACTTGGCCAGTTCTTGAATGCAAAAACAGTATAATATACCACTTGAAATTTCCCTCATCCTTTGGTGCACTGCAATGTTCAGAGTAGGCTCTTAATATTTTGTTAATTGCTGACTGACATGCAAAACCACTAAAAATGTTGAACAAGTAAATTAATCAATTACTCTTACAACTTCTGAGCCTGTAATAACATATGTTTACAAGATACTTAAAACAATGTGAAAAGAGGCTGAAACAATTTCCTCAGTTTACTCCCCTGGAACAAAAAAAAATGGACTTGTAATTATTTCCAGGTACTCCATCATAATTTTTTGCACCAGAAACTGGAGTTCATCCACCTACTTCCCTAACCCCCTGCTTATTGTTTTAGAGGAATAATTTTCAACAGCGCCACTTTTTTATACCAAGTTTTTAGCAAAGACTTCCAATTTGACCTAATTCTTACTGCTGTTTCCCCTTGGTGTCTGTGGTTGCTTTGTCTTCCACTGATTATTTCCACATGTAGTGTACTAAATTTTCCTGCAAGGGAGTGGCACTCAATTTCTCAAAAATGAGATTTCTTGTCACAAGTCCTATTGCCATGTGCCTAAGTGATTTGGAACTAGGCCATAGAGTGACACAGAATATGATTTAGTCCTCTTGCCCTCATGGGCCAAATTCATTGCTGGCAATTTAGAAAGAAAACGAAAGAGGAGAATGAAGTGTATTCTGAGCCAACTTTCTTGGAATCAAGTAATCTAGTTTCTAATAATGGCATGGTTTCTGGCTTTATCCTTAGAATGTAGTTCTGGAAATTTTAACAATCCACAGTTTCCCTTGTTTAACATTTTATTTATTTGATTATGTTTAGACGGTTCTGAAGCTATAATTTAACTTATCATCCACAAAATATTACTGCAAATGATTATTTCTTTCATACTTAGTTTACAGATTACAATAAAAAAATAACACCAGTAACTAAAGTACTGCAGGACCTGCATGATTATTATTTTTTTACTCCTTTTTTTCCTCTGGACAGGTTAATTCTACAAGCAATTATTGTATGTAAGCAACTAAACTTGCTTTTCATTTACAGTGGGTGGTAAGAAGGCCAACATCTGCTTTACATAGCAGTGTTTGCCTGCATAGTTTTCTATTGTTCCAGGAACTGTTCATGCATATAATAAATATTCAATGAATTTAGACCTCCTGTTTACAATGATGTTTTAAGGAGTAATTTTTCTGCCACATCTTGGATTTCACTTTTCAGATGGTTTCAATAAGTAAAATATTTCTATGGATAATCTATGTCATTAAAACGCATTCGTATTTCCATAATTGGCATTATTTTACAGGGAAAGAAAAGGTGGTCTTTCAGATGTTATTAAAATGAATATGTGTGACTCATTCTACTTATTTTAAAGAACATTGAATAAAAATCTATTTCCCAATATGTCTAGTATAAGAAAGAAATAATTATCTAGAAAAAGACTTAGATAACATCTAATATTTTTACTTACAATCTTCCCAAGATATTTGAATTATATAACATCAAATTCAGTTACCAAATTTGTCAAAGCTTAAGATAGATCATTTATATTCAAAGAGTTGTTAGAACATCAAATATCATAGTATTGAATCTGGTTTAAACATGCTTCTCTAATTTCTAATCTTAGTTGCTCGAATAATTCTCCTAAAATCAAAACTCTGACTTAGTCCATTCAGCTTATATATAAAAAATACCATAGACTGTATAGCTTGGAAACAACAAAAATTTATTTCTCACAATTTTGAAGGTTGGGAAGTGCAAGAATCAAGTGCTGGCAGATTCAGTATCTGTTGAAAGACCATTTTCTGGTTCAAAGATGGCTGCCTTTTCACTATCTCCTCACAAGGCAGAAAGGATAAGGGATCTTTCTTTGCTTCTTTTATAAGGACACTAACCTTATTTCTGAGGGTTTTCCATCATAACTTAACCTCTTCCCAAAGGTCACACCCACAAACACCATCACATTGCGGATTAAGTCCAACATGTGAATTTTGAAGGGATAAAAGTATTCAGTCCATAATACTCTCTTTAGGTCATTTTTTCTACTCAACAACTTTAGCAAGTCTCTATTATATTTAATATAAAATTCAAATATTTCATTCATTTTTAAGGCCCACTTTCTCCTTATTCTATTATTTCTTTTTAACTATCTAACACTCACCTCTAAAGCATCTTATCTAGTCTAACATACAAATTATATCTAGTCAGACACAGTTTCTTATGCATTCCATGCAAGTTAATATTTCATGCCTTTATTTACTGTGTGTTTTAGACTGAATATCTTCTTCCAACCCACACTATTTAAAATACGTTAATATTTTTGCCCAGTCAGGCTCAGTGGTTGAGCGTTGACCTGTGAAGCAGGAGGTCACAGTTTGATTCCCAGTCAGGGCATATGTCTGGGTTGCAGGCTTTATCCACAATGTGGCTGTGCAGGAGGCAGCTGATCAATGATTCTCTTTCATCATTGATGTTTCTATTTCTCTCTCCCTTTCTTTCCTCTATGAAATCAATAAAAATATATTTTAAAAAATAAAATATATTAATATTTAAGGTCCATTTGATTTCCCATTCTCTCTACAAAATCTTTCAGAAATAGATATATGACATTTATAAGCTCCTATTACACATATATATCTTACCACAGGAAATAAGTGATTGAAATTCAACCCCTACTGCCCTAGATGTTCCATTTGTATATGTCTTGTCTTCCCAAGTAAACTGTAATTTTCTTAGGAACAATAATTGTTTATGTTTTTCTTTTATATCCTCCTTAACACCTAGCATAGTTTTGAGCATGTAGCAAGTCTTGAATAAAGTTTTGCTTAATTGATGCTAAAATATAAAATCAATTATCCCCCAGGTATAATTAGTATAAATATTCACTGGAGTTTTAAGCTGACAACATTTAGACCTATCAATCAAATTATATAATAACTAATTTTATAGTAATTCACTATATATTTGTTCTTTTGAAGGTAAAACAACCATTCAGAAACTACCTACAGATAATATCAGGACAACATTTATTACTAGATTAGAGCAGAATTGTTTTGTATTATGGGGCTCTAGAAATATTTCTTAATGGAGGCATGTTCCCATGAAAACTTTTACTTGGTATTTAAGTGTCTGAAAGTAACATTGACATTGTTAAGGCAAGAACATATTTGCTATATATTTATTAACCTTACTTCTGAAAATAGTGCAACTATTGGTGTTATCATTATGAGCTATGATCTATACTAATAAAAGGGTAATATGCTAATTAGACTGGTCGACTGGACATCTTCCGGTCGTCCTGCCTTCCTTCTGGACAAAGCCACGGTGGCAGGGGCTGAGGCAGAGGTGGTTAGGGGCAATCAGATTGGCAGGGGAGGGCAGTTGGGGGTGACCAGGCCTGCTGGGCAGGGCAGTTGGGGGCAATCAGGCCAGCAGGGGAGGGCAGTTGGAGGTGATCAGGCCAGCAGTCAGGTGAGCGGTTAGGAGCCAGCGGTCCTGGATTATTCCAGGAATGCAAAGGTGTCTCAGGGTTGAAAGTCAATTAATACATCTCTTTCATAGAATAAAGATAATAAAAAGTACAATTTATATCTATTGATGCAATAAAAGTATTTGATAAAACCAAACACTTTGATAATAAAATCAACTAGTAATAAAAAGCATTCATGGAAAACAGATAGCTAAAATTATGCACAATGAGAAAGTCTGAAATCTTTCCATCTAAGAGCAGGAAGAAGCATGGGTTGCTAAATTTAGCCACTTTTATTCAACTATTTTACTAAACTTTCTAGCCAGAGTAATTAGGCAAAAAGAAAGAAAAAAGTGTCTCAATTAGAAAGGAAGACATAAAATTATCTCTATTTGCAGATTAAATTATAGAGAGAGAAACTTAAAGAATCATCAACAACAACAACCTCATAGCACTGAATAAATTTAGCAAAATTTCATGACACAAGATCAACACACAAAAAATAAATTCTATTTCTATATACCAACAATGAACAGCCTAAAAAATAAATTTAAGAAAAAATTTCCATTTGAAATAGTATCAAAAAGTAAATGCTGTCAGAATAAATTGAACCAAAGATGTGTAAGACATGTAACACTAAAAACTGCAAAACATTGCTGAAAGAAATTAAAGAAGACCCAAAGAAGTGGAATATATCCTATGTTTATTATCCTATCAAAACACATAAAATATTTAAATTAGCAGTGCAATGCAAAGTGATATACAGACCCAATATAATACCCGTCAAAGTTCTAACAATATTTTTGCAGAATTGAAAAGGGCAATCTTAAAGTTTATATTGAATGCAAGGTAGCCTCAATAACCAAAACAGTCTTGAAAAAGAGGGACAAAAGTGTAGGACTCACACTTCCCTCTTATAAACCATACTACAAAGAAATGGTAAGCACAATAGTGTTATAATGGCTTAGTGTTATAATGGATAGACATATAGAGAGTAGTGGAATAGAATAAAGTGTCCATAAATAAACTCATACATTTATACTAATTATTTTTGACAATACAAGAATATTTTCCTGAAAAAAGGGTTCTCATTCATTTGACTATTCACATGCAATAGAATGAAGTTGAAATTTCTACTTCACAGCATATATAAAAACTAGAGGCCCAGTGCACGAAATTCGTGCAGGGGGCGGGGGGGGCAGGGGGGCGGGGGGGTGTTGTCCCTCAGCCCAGCCTGCAGTCTCTTCAATCTGGGACCCCTCAAGGGACCTTCATTTTTTTCTCCAGGAGTGTGGTGGAAAAACCCTAGATCACCTTCTTGGATTCTTATAATCCAAATTACCAAGAACACTGCAAGTGGTGGCCTACAGGGAGCTTAGCCAATGAGTTGTCAAAAAAGGTATTTACTTTCAAACTGGTTTGGATCAGTGGATAGACCGTGGGCCTGCAGACTGAAGGGTCCCAGGTTTGATTCCTGTTAAGGGCAAGTACCTTGGTTGGAGGCACATCTCCAGTGGGGAGTGTGCAGGAGGCAGCTAATCGATGTTTCTCTCTCATTGATATTTACAACTGTCTATCCCTCTCCCCTCTTCTCTGTAAAAAAAAAAATCAATAAAATACATTTTTTAAAAAGGTGTATCCTCTGCAGCTCATGCAGCCCCTGGGTTGTGACCACTGGGCTAGGGGTGTGTCCCTGCCACCCAGTGGTGGCTGCTGGGGTCTCCGCACACCCCAGAGGCCAGCAGCCCTCCCCCTGTGGAAACGAACCGCCACTTGGTGCTGGAGCTTGGAAAGCCTCTGGGGCGGGGCGGGAACATCCCTGTCTCCAAATGCCCCGAGGCCAGCAGCCAGTCCCACCATGGGCCCGAGGCTGGGGGCATGCAGGGACCCTGGGCAGCATGCAGCATGGCCGCCAGGGTCTCGGCACACCCCAGAGGCCAGCAGCCAGCCCCCGGTCCTGGGCGCCTGGCTGGGGGTGGCACCTCAAACCGCTGCATCATGCGCAAACCTTTGCAAGCCACTGGGGGTGGCCAGCAGCCAGCCCCACCATGGGCCCCAGGCTCGGGGCATGCAGCAGCGGTGGCCACCAGGGTCTCAGCACACCCCAGAGGCGAGCAGCCAGCCCCTGGTCGTGGGCGCCTGGCTGGGGGCGTGGCCCCAAACCGCTGCTTCTTGCGAGAGCCTTTGCAAGCCGCTGGGGGCGGGGCAAGAACATCCTGGCATTGCTATAGCGACGTGGGGATGTTCCCACCTGCCAGGCAGCTTGGAGCCTGCACCCATAGGCTTCAAGTGGCCAGGGGGCGTTCTGGGACCCCTGCCGCTCAGGACCTAAGCGCGGGCCTACAGGCTAGGAGAGGCCTGGGTCCGGAGGATGTTTCTGGGACCCAGGCCGCTCAGCACCCGCATATGCAAATTAACCACCATCTTGTTCACTCTGATTGGCTGTGGGCATAGCGAAGGTACGGTCAATTTGCATGTTTCTCTTTTATTAGGTAGGATTAACACAAAATGTCAAAGCTTTAAATGCAAAAGCTAAAATTATAAAACTCTTAAAAAAACATAGGGAAAATCTTGATGATGTTGGATTTGGGATGGATTCTTAAATAACCTAAAACATGAACCAAAAAAATAAGAAAGATAAGTTGGATTTCATATAAATTAAATTAACCTCAGAGTAGGATCAGAGGAGCAAAAAGCCTTGTTTACCTTGTCTGTAAATATGTTTTGATTGAATCATAAACAGTTTATACATAAACTTTAGAAGTTCAGTAAAAAAGCTTTCATAATGAGCCTGTGCTTATGAAATAAATAGAAAGGATTGACCTTTGCTGAGACAAGAGTAGGTAAGGTTGGAAAAGTTACATTTTATAAAAGAGAAACTAAAACTTTCCCAATTCCCCTAAATATATCAAGATTAGATTTATAGTATCACTACCAGAAAAGTCAGATGAAACCTTAATATGTATTCCTCAACAATGAATAAAGGTATATAATGTCATACAAGAAAAATACTTGTGCATCAAAGGACATTAATAAGAAATATTTTTTAATTCTATTCAAAAGTTAAACTTTTATTTATTTTATTTTATTATTTTATTTATTTATTGTCTAAAATTTTACATATGTCTTCTTTTTCCCCAATTGACCCCCTCCCCCACAACCATTCCCACCCTGGGCAAGCCTCAACCGCACCAGTGTCTGTGTCCATTGGCTATGCTAATATGCTTGCATACAAGTCCCTTGGTTGCTCTCTAACCCCCCCTCCCTTGACATTTATCTCTGGATCTATTCTTTTTTTTAAAATAAATCTTTATTGTTCAGATTACAATTGTTTCTCCTTTTTTCCCCCCATATCTCCCCACCACCCGGTTCCCACTCCCCCTCTGACCTTACCTCCCCCGCGCTGTCCTTATCCATAGGTGTATATTTTTGTCCAGTCTCTTCCCGTACTCTCCACACAGACAACCCTTTCCCCCTGAGAATTATCAATCCACTCCCATTCTATGCCTCTGATTCTATTATGTTCACCAGTTTATTCTGTTCCTCAGATTTTTAATTCTCTTGACTTTTAGATTCACTTGTTAATAGATATGTATTTGTTGTTGATAATTTTTCTCTTTCTTCTTTTTTATCCTCTTTTTAAAGAATACCTTTCAGCATTTCATATAATACTGGTTTGGCAGTGATGAACTCCTTTAGCTTTTTCTTATCTGTGAAGCTCTTTATCTGCCCTTCAATTCTGAATGATAACTTTGCTGGGTAGAGTAGTCTTGGTTGTAGGTTCCTGCTATTCATCACTTTGAATATTTCTTGCCACTCCCATCTGGCCTGCATAGTTTCTGTTGAGAAATTAGCTGATAATCGTATGGGTGCTCCCTTGTACGTAACTAACTGTTTTTCTCTTGCTGCTTGTAAGATTCTCTCTTTGTCTTTTGCCCTTGGCATTTTAATTATGATGTGTCTTGGTGTGGTCCTCTTTGGATTCCTTTTGTTTGGGGTTCTGTGTGCTTCCTAGACTTGTAAGTCTATTTCTTTCATCAGGTGGGGCAAGTTTTCATTCATTATTTCTTCAAATAGGTTTTCAGTATCTTGCTCTCTCTCTTCTTCTGGTACCCCCAGAATTGTCCCAGAGGCTTCTTACACTATCTTCAACTTTCTGAATTATCTTCTCTTCTTGCTTCTCTGGAGGAGTGTCCTTGGTCTCTTTGTATTCCAAATCTTTGAGTTGATTCTTGCTATCCTCTAGTCTGCTGTTGGGTCTCTGTATAATATTTTTTATTTCAGTCAGTGTATGTTTAATTTCTAGTTGGTCCTTTTTCATATCCTCAAGGATCTCATTAAATATATCGGCCTTTTCCATGAAATTCTTGAAAAACCTTATAACCGTGGTTTTGAACTCTATGTCCAGTCGCTTGTTCTCCTCCATTTCTTTGGTTTGTGATCTGTTTCCTTGCCTCCTCATTTTCGCTGCTTCCCTGAGTTGGTAGGGTAGCTTTGTGTACTAGGTATCCTATTGGTTCTCTGTATCTATTCTTGTTCATCAAATTATGTTGATCATTATATCCCACATATGAGTAAGATCAGGTTATATTTATCTTTCTCCGACTGGCTTATTTAGCTTAGCATAATGCTCTCCAGTTCCATCCATGCTGTTGCAAATAGTAAAACTTCCTTCTTTTTTATAGCAGAGTAGTATTCCATTGTGTAGATGTACCACGGTTTTTTAATCCACTCATCTGCTGATGGGCACTTAGGTTGTTTCCAAATCTTAGCTATTGTAAATTGTGCTACTATGAACATAGGGGTGCATATATCCTTTCTGATTGGTGTTTCTGGTTTCTTGGGATATAGTCCTAGGATAGGGATTACTGGGTAAAATGGGAGTTCCATTTTTAACCTTTTTTTAATTTAAAGTATTACAAATAGTAGTACATATGTCTCCTTTCCCCTCCCCAGTGACCTTCCCCCAGCTTCCCCTACCCACCAGCACATGCCCTCAACCCCCGCCCCCAGTGTCTTGCGTCCATTGATTATGCTTATATGATTGCATACAAGTCCTTCAGTTGATCTATTACCTCCCTCCACCAACCCGCCCCAGCCTTCCCACTGTAATTTGACAGTCTGTTCAATGCTTCTCTGTCTCTGTATCTATCTTTTTGTTCATCAGGTTATAATGTTCTTTATTATCCATAAATGAGTGCGATCATGTGGTATTTTTCTTTCACTGACAGACTTACTTAATTTAGCATAATATTCTCCAGTTCCATCCATGCTGCTGCAAATGGTAAGAATTCATTCTTTTTTATAGCAGCATAGTATTCCATTGTATAGATGTACCATGGTTTTCTAATCCACTCATCAGCTGATGGGCATTTAGGCTGTTTCTAAATCTTAACTATTGTAAATTGTGCTGCTATGAACATAGGGGTGCATATATCCTTTCTGATTGGTGTTTCTGTCTTCTTGGGATATATTCCTAGAAATGGTATTACTGGGTCAAATGGCAGTTCCATTTTTAAATTTTTGATGAAACGCCATACTGTTTTCCACAATGGCTGCACCAGTCTGCATTCCCACCAACAGTGAAGGAAGGTTCCTTTTTCTCTGCATCCTCACCAGCACTTTTCATGTGTTGATTTGTTGATGATAGCCATTCTGACAGGAGTGAGGTGGTACCTCATTGTTGTTTTGATTTGCATCTCTCCGATGATTAGTGACTTTGAGCATGTTTTCATATGTCTCTTGGCTTTCTGAATGTCCTCTTTCGAAAAGTGTTTATTTAGGTCCTTTGCCCATTTTTTTTTATTGGATTGTTTATCTTCCTTTGTTAAGTTGTATGAGTTCCCTGTAAAGGTTGGAGATTAAACCCTTATCGGAGATAACATTGGCAAATACACTGAGTGGCCAGATTATTATGATCTCTGAACACAGAATAATCTGGCCACTCAGTGTATATCCTATATAATAAAAGGCTAATATGCAAATTGTCCCCTCGACCAGGAGTTAGACCAGCATGCAGGCCAGCCAACCGCCCATGTCCCCTCCCCCTGGCCAGGCTGGCCTGACCTCACCCATGCACAAATTTATGGACCGGGCCTCTAATATATATATATATATATATATATATATATATATATGTATATATATATATATATATATATATATATATATGAGTGGCCAGATTATTATCCATTCAGAGATAATAATAATCTGGCCACTCAGTGAATGTTCTCCCATGCAGTGGGCTTTCTTGTTTTGTTGATGGTGTCTTTTTCTGTGCAGAAACTTTTTATTTTGATGTAGTCCCCTTTGTTTATTTTCTCCTTAGTTTCTCTTGCCCTAGTATCTGTGTCTGTAAAGATATTGCAACGAAATATGTCTGCAATTTTGCTGCCTATGGAATCTTGTAGGATTTTTATGGTTTCCTGTCTTACATTCAAGTCCTTTAGCCATTTTGAGTTTGTTTTTGTGTATGGTGTAAGTTGGTGTTCTAGTTTCATTTTTTTTGCATGTATCTGACCAAATTTCCCAGCACCATTTATTAAAGAGACTGTCTTGACTCCACTGTATGCTCTTGCCTCCTTTGTCAAATATTAATTGAGTATAATGTCTTGGGTCAGTTTCTGGGTTCTCTATCCTGTTCCATTGGTCTATATGTCTGTTCTTGTGCCAGTACCAGGCAGTTTTAAAACCGTGGCTTGGTAATATAGCTTGATGTCTGGTATTGTGATCCCTCCAACTTCATCGTCTTTCTCAGAATAGCTGTGGCTATTTGGGGTCTTTCTTTATTCCAGATGAATTTTTGGAGAGTTTGTTCTAGATCTTTGAAATATGGTGTTGGTATTTTAATAGGTAGTGCATTGAATCTATAGATGGCTTTAGGTAGTATGGACATTTTAATGATGTTAATTCTACCAATCTATGAACAAGGTATGTTCTTCCATTTGTTTATTTCTTCATCTATCTCTTTATTCAATGTCCTGTAGTTTTCTGAGTACAGGTCATTTACGTCCTTAGTTAAGTTTATTTCTAGGTATCTTAATTTTTTGGTGCAATTGTAAATGGGATTTTTTTTCATTTCTATTTCTGTGAGTTCATTATTGGTGTATAAAAAGGCCATAGATTTCTTGGTGTTAATTTTGTATCCTGCTTCATTGCCAAATACATTTATTAAGTCTAATAATTTTTTGATGGAGTATTTGGGGTTTTCTATGTATAGCATCATGTCATCTGCAAATAAGGTCAATTTTCCTTCTTCTTTTCCAATTTGGATGCCTTTTATTTCTTATTCTTGTCTGATTGCTATGGCTAGCACTTCCAGTGTTATATCGAACAGGAGTGATGAAAGTGAGCATCCCTGTCTTGTTCCCGTTATTAGGGGAAATAAGTTTATTTTTTGCCCCTCGAGTATGAAGTTGGCTGTAGGTTTGTCATATATGGATTTTATTATATTGAGGAATGATCCCTCTATTCCCACTTTGCTGACAGTTTTTATTAAGAAACAGTGTTGGATTTTGTCAAATGCTTTTCCTGCATCGATTGCTATGATTATGTGATTTTTATCTCTCAGTTTGTTTACATGATGTATCACATTTATTAGTTTGTGGATGTTGTACCATCCTTGCATGCCCTGAATAAATCCCACTTGGTCATGGTGTATGATCTTTCTAATGTATTGCTCAATCCGATTTGCAAGAATTTTATTGAGGATTTTAGCATGTGTGTTCATCAAGTATATTGGCCTATAGTTTTGTGTGTTTTTTGTGGTGTCTTTATCTGGTTTTGGGATTAGGGTAATGCTGGCTTCATAGTAGGAGGTTGAAAGTGTGCCTTCCCATTGAATGTTTTCGAATAGTCTGAGGAGGATAGATTTTAGTTCTTTGAATGCTTGGTAGAACACCCCTGTAAAGCGGTCTGGACCAGGGCTTTTCTTTGCTGGAAGATTTTTTATCGCTGTTTCAATTTCTTCAGTAGCTATCAGCAGATTCAGGTTTTTTAAAATTATTCTTGGTTGTGTTTTGGGAGCTTGTATTTTTCTAAGAATATGTCCATTTCATCTAGCTTTTCCATTTTGTTGGAATAGAGTTGTTCATGGAATTTTTTCATACTTACTTGTATTTCAGTGGGACCAGTTGTTACTTCACCTCTTTCATTTCTGATTTTGTTTATTTGGGTCCTCTCTCTTTCCTTCTTGGTGAGACTGGCTGGAGGTTCATCAATCTTGTTTATCCTTTCAAAGAACCAGCTATTGGTTTTGTTGATCATTTTCATTGTTTTTTTGTTCTCTATGTCATTTATCTCCACTCTGATGTTTAGTATTTACTTCTTTGTTCTTACACTGCGCTTTTCTTGTTGCTCTCTTTCTAACTCTTTAAGTTATATGGTTAGATAATTTATTACAATTGTTGCTTGTTTTTTGAGGTAGGCCTGCAGAGCTATGCACATCCCTCTCAGGACTGCTTTCACTGTGTCTCATAGATTTTAGATTGTTGTGTTTTCATTGTCATTTGTTGCCATGATGCTTTATTTCTTCTTTGATCTCTTTAGTAACCCAGTCATTGTTTAACAGCATGATATTTAGCCTCCAGGTGTTTTTTTTATTGTAGTTGATTTCTAGTTTAATGCCTTTGTGATTTGAGAAGATGCTTGATATTATTTCTATCTTCTTGAATTTGAAGAGACTTTGCCTATGTCCCAATATATGGTCTATCTTTATAAATGACCCATGTGCACTTGAGAAGAATGTATATTCTGTGGCTTTGGGGTGAAATTTTCTGAATATGTCAATTAATTTCATCTGATCTGGTGTGTCATTTAGGATTGCTATTTCTTTGCTGATATTTTGTTTAGAGGATTTGTCCAGGGGTGATAGTGGGGTATTAAAGTCCCCTACTATGACTGTATTGCTGTCAATTTCTCCCTTGATATCCTCCCAAAGTTTTTTTATGTATTTGTGTGCTTCTGTATTGGGTGTTTATATATTTACAGTTATATCCTCTTGTTGGATTGTTCCCTTTATTATTATGAAGTGGCCTTCCTTATCTCTTTTTATAGTCTTCACTTTGAGGTCTAAATTGGTAGACATAAATATTGATACCCCAGCTTTTTTTTTTCATTTCCATTCACCTGAAAAACCTTTTCCATCCCTTCATCATCAGTCTGTGTGAGTCTTTTTTTGTGAGGTGGATTTCCTGCAGACAGCAGATATATGGGTCATGTTTTCTTATCCACTCAGCTACCCCATGTATTTTGATTGGAGGGTTTAATCCATTTATATTTAAAGTTATTATTGACAGGTACTTGTTTATTGCCATTTTTATTCTTTACACCTGTGTTCCTTCTTCCCTTCCTATTTCTTCTTTTTACAGCACACCCTTTAGCATTTATTGCCTTACTGGTTTGGTGGTAATAAACTCTCTTAGTTCTTTTTTGTCTGTGGATCTCCTGATTTCACCCTCTACTTTGATTGATAGCCTTCATGGGTACAGTATTCTTGGATTCAGACACTTCCTTTACATGACTTTGTATATTTCATTCCATTCCCTTCTGGCGTGATGTGTTTCTATTGAGAAATCAGTCACTAGTCTGATGTGGGATCCTTTGTAGGTAAATTTCTGTCTCTCTCTGGCCACTTTTAAGTTTCTTACTTTGTCGTTGGTTATTTGCCAATTTAATTATTATGTGCCTTGGCATCGGTCTT
The DNA here is from genome assembly GCF_951640355.1 of Cnephaeus nilssonii. Lineage (NCBI taxonomy): Eukaryota > Metazoa > Chordata > Mammalia > Chiroptera > Vespertilionidae > Cnephaeus > Cnephaeus nilssonii. The sequence goes on from NC_137071.1 coordinate 31,802,530, forward strand.
TTGGGGTTCATTTTGTTTGGGATTCTGTGCACTTCTTGGACTTGTGTGAGTCTTTTCTTCCCTATATCAGGGAAGTTTTTTGTCATTATTTCTTCAAACAAGTTTTCTCTTCCTTGCTCAGTTTCCTCTCCTTTTGGCACCCCTATTATGTGTATGTTGTTTTGTTTCATGTTGTCCCCAAGTTCCCTTAGGCTCTCCTCCTGCTTTTTTTTTTTTTCTCCTCCTGCTTTTTAAGTTTTTTATTTCTAGATGCTGCTCTGCTTGGTTATTTTTTTCCACCTTGTCTTCTAACTCACAGATGCAGTCCTCCGCTTATTCTGGTTTTTGCTTTCTATTGAGTTCTTTATTGCAGCGATGTCATTTTTTATTTCTTCTTGGTTCTTCTTCATTTCCTCTTGGTTCTTACACATATTGTTGAATTTATCTTCCACCCTTTTCAGTGACCTTATGACCATTTCTCTGAGTTCTTTGTCTGACATATTTCTTGCCTCCATTTAGTTTACATCATTTTCTGGTGATGCCTCCTTTTCTTTCATATGCGGGCTGTTTCTTTGTCTCCCCATGATCTCTCACCGGGTGTCTGGTTATGTATCTCTCTCTTGCATTGACTTAAAGGCATAAAATGCAACACAACAAGGCACAACACACAAGGCACTGAACACAAATGTATTCACAATACTAATAACCCCAAGTAGAGGTGACCACCGAGAAAAGAGAATTAGGGGATAAAAAAAAAAGAGAGAGTGCAAAAATGATATTGAGGAAATGAAAAAAGTAAGAGAGAAAAGAATGAGAATAAAAAAGAAGGGGGGAAAACTATTTATATGGGGAGAGAACTCTATAGAACAACAACTAATCCAAAAAAATGCAAACAACTAACACCCAGACATGAATGCAAACTACAAACAACAGCTAATAACAAGCGAGGGGAGGAAAAACAGAAGCAAAAAAAAGAGAAACACAAACAAACAAAAAAACAATCTAATCAACAATCAAAGAAACAACAATAATAGGTCAGAGAGAAAGAAGAGTAAAACCAAACAAAATAAAACATAAAACAAACAAACAAACAAAAACCCAAAAAACAACAACAAATAAGAAAAAGGGAAGAGAGAAAAAAATTGGATAGTGAAAAAAGAGAAGAGAGAATTATGTATGGACTTGGAACAGAGAATCGGAAATTAGATATATAAGTAGGATGAATTTTTAACAGAAGGTAAAAAGAAGGAATAGGGAAAATGTAAAGCAGAAATAGGGTAAGAGAAACAGGACAACAAAAGGGGAAAATGAGGAAGAGGGTGTTGGTATAAAGGTAAAGTTGAGACAGAGTAAAATGAGGCTAAAGGAAAAATTAACATAGAATGTAGAACATTAATCCCAAAATAAAATAAAATAAAGAGAAAGTAAAATGAAAAATTCAAAAAGGTAAAATGAAATAGTAATAATTCTGATTAAAAATAAAAATATAATAATTAAAAAGGTAAAATCAAATGAGAAAAAGAAGAAAAAAATTAATTTCTTAAGTAAAAGATAAAAAATAAAAATGTGCAGTAGTGAATGTCATTCACTTCCTCTACTGTTCTGTTTGGCATGCCTATTTCCTGTCATGTAGTCAGGACAGTATTGAAGTTCCCTGCATTCCACTGCTTCTCTGTGTCATAAACCACAATCCTGTTTTCAAGCAGGCAGTATTTCTTTGTTTCTCAGCCTGCCTTTAGTTGTATTTACACAAGAGTCAATTTGTGATTCAACCCCTGGGTGGCAGTGTTTCTGTTTTGACATCTGGAGCTATAAGTCCTCTCTACCCAGTATTTAGATTTTGTTTTCCCTGCTGCACTTAGTACTGATTTGGAGAAATGGACTGCCCGAAAGCTGGTTTTTTGATAGTTTCTGCCCAATCTGATCCCCAGGTTCCACAAAAACAACTTTCCCCTTCATTCTCTGAGAGTGTTTTTAAATGGGTGATCCTATGTACTGGGCTTAGTAATCAAAAGCAAGGATTTAAAGAGAAAAAAGAGCCAGAGTAAACATGCAAACTCTCGACTTATTTGCCTCAGCACTGCACATAACTCCACGGACTTCTCTGTGCTAGGGTTTTCCCCTCACACAGCGCAGCCAGTATACTGGTAAAATTTCAGGCTGCCTTTTTCGGCCCAGCCCAGCTATGGGTTGATTTCTAGAGTTCCCTTCTGCAAGCAGCCCTGTGGATACCCTTCCACATTCTTGGACTACACTGGCCCCAATGGCCCCGGATTTTGTGGAGTGCAGACTTCCTCTGTACCTCTAGATCCTGTTGCGCACATTTATCCCTCCAGCCTGGATTGCAGACCTCACCTTTCTCTGGGCAAAATCTGACCTTTCTGTGAGAATGTGCAGAGCTCGTCCAAGTCCACGTATTCATGCTGCTTGAGACTCGGTGATCCGGGGTTCGCAGCTGGTCCTGGGTGTTGTGGTTGTAGGATCCTGGCAGGTATATGATTCTTCCCGGTTGAAGGTAAGGCTAGGCTTCCAATCACAGTCACTCACCACTTCAAGATTGCATGGTCTCTGCTGCAGAGCCGGTTGCTCTGGGAGAGATTTCAGCAGCAGTGGAGGCTGCCCAGTCAGGGGAGCTCATTCCGGCAGTCCCCAACAGTCACTTAAGATATAGCTATCCCTCACTCACAAATAGACACTCCCCATACATCCACACTCTCCTTTCTTTCTCTCACTAACACACTATCTTGAAGCTTGCCTTCCCTTCGGTAACCATCTTCAATCTCTCTCCATTTTTAACTTTTTGAGGAAACTCCATACTGTCTTCCACAGTGGTTGCATCAGTCTGCATTCCCACCAGCAGTGCACAAGGGTTAATTTTTCTCCATATCCTCACTAGCACTTGTCAGTTTGTTGATTTGTTGATGATAGCCATTCTGACAGGTGTGAGATGGTATCTCATTATTATTTTGATTTGCATTTCTTGGATGATTAGTGACTTTGAGCATGTTTTCATATGTCTCTCAGGCTTCTGTATGTCCTCTTTTGAAAAGTGTCTATTTAGGTCCTTTGCCCATTTTCTGATTGGATTATTTATCTTAATTTTGTTAAGTTGTATGAGTTCTCTGTAAATTTTGGAGATTCAGCCCTTATGAGAGATAATATTGGCAAATATGTTCTCCCATGTAGTGGATTTTCTTGTTGTTTTGTTGATGGTTTTTTTTTGTTTTTGTTTTTGTTTTGCTGTGCAGAAGCTTTTTATTTTAACATAGTCCCATTTGTTTATTTTCTCCTTAGTCTCCATTGTCCTAGGAGCTGTGTATGTAAAGATATTGCTACAACCAATGTCTGCAATTTTGCTGCCAATGGAGTCTTGTAGGATTTTTATGATTTCCTGTCTTACATTTAAGTCTTTTAGCCATTTTGAGTTTGTTTTTTTGTATGGTATAATTTGGTGATCTAATTTCAGTTTTTGGCATGCATCTGACCAAATTTCCCATCCCCATTTATTGAAGTGACTGTCTTGACTCCATTGTATGCTCTTGCCTCCTTTGTCAAATATTAATTGAGCATAATGGCTTGTTTTGATTTCTGGGTTCTCTGTTCTGTTCCATTGGTTTATATGTCTGTTCTTGTACCAGTACCCAGCAGTTTTAAAAACCGTGGCTTGGTAATATAGCTTGATATCTGGTATTATAATCCCACCAACTTTGTTCTTCTTTTTCAGGATTGCTGTGGCTATTCAGGGTCTTTTTTTTATTCCAGATTAATTTTTGGAGAGTTTGTTCTAAATCTTTGAAATATGGTGTTGGTGTTTTAATGGGGATTTTATTGAATCTCTAGATTGCTTTGGGTAGTATGGACATTTTAATGATGTTGATCCTACCAATCCATGAACATGGTATGTTCTTCCATTTGTTTATGTGTTCGTCTATCTCTTTTATTCAATGTCCTGTTGTTTTCTGAGTACAGGTTTTTTACCTCCTCAGCTAAGTTTATTCCTAGGTACCTTAATTTTTTTGGCGCAATGATAAATATGATGGTTTTTTGTTTTTTATTTATCTTTCTGTGGGTTCATTATTGGTGTATAAAAAGGCCATAGATTTATCGGTGTTAATTTTGTATCCTGCTACATTGCCAAATTCATTTATTAGGTCTAGTAGTTTTTTGATGAAGTCTTTGGGGTTTTCTATATATGGTATCATGTCATTTGCAAATAAGGACAGTTTTAATTCTTCTTTTCCAATTTGGATGCCTTTTATTTCTTCTTCTTGACTGATTGCTATGGCTAGCACTTCCAGTACTATATTAAACAGGAGTGGTGAAAGTGGGCATCCCTGCCTTGTTCCCGATCTTAGGGGAAATAAGTTTCGTTTTTGTCCCTTGAGTATGATGTTGGCTGTAGGTTTGTCATATATGGCTTTTATTATATTGAGGTATGATCCCTCTTTCCCACTTCGTTGACAGTTTTTATCAAGAAACAGTGTTGGATTTTTCCAAATGCCTTTTCAGCATTGATTGATATGATTATGTGATTTTTATCACTCAATTTGTTTATGTGATGTATCACAGTTATTGATTTGTGGATACTGTACCATCTTTACATCCCTTGAATAAATCCTACTTGGTCATTGTGGATGATCTTTCTAATGTAATGCTCAATTTGATTTGCTAGAATTTTGTTGAAGATTTTAGCGTCTATGTTTATCAAAGTTATTGGCCTGTAGTTCTCTTTTTTTGTGTGACTTTATCTGGTTTTGGGATTAGGGTAATGCTGGCTTCATATAAAGAGCTTTGAAGTGTGCCTTTCTCTTGAATTTTCTGGAATAGTCTGAGAAGGATAGGTTTTAGTTCTTCTTTGAATGCGTGGTAGAACTCCCCTGTAAATACATCCAGACCAGGCCTTTTGTTTGCTTAAAGATTTTTTATTACTGCTTCAATTTCTTTGGTAGTTTTTGGCCTATGCAGGTTTTTTTTTTTATTATTCTTGATTAAGTTTTGGTGTCTTTTATTTTTCTAAGAATATGTCTGTTTCATCTAGGTTGTCCATTTTGTTACACTAGAGTTATTCATAGTTGTTGTTTTGTTTTTTTTTAACATTCCTTTGTATATCAGTGGGGTCAGTTGTTACTTCACCTCTATCATTTCTGATTTTGTTTATTTGGGTCCTCTCTCTTCTTGGTGAGCCTGGCTGGAGGTTCATCAATCTTGTTTATCCTTTCAAGGAACCAGCTCTTGGTTTTGTTGATCTTTAGTTTTTGGGTTTTGTTTTGTTTGTTTGTTTGTTTGTTTGTTTGTTTTGGTCTCTATGTCATTTTCGTCCACTCTGATCTTTATTGTTTACTTCTTTGTGCTTACTCTGGGCTTTTCTTGTTGCTCTCTTTCTAACTCTTTGAGTTGTAGAGTTAGATAATTTATTACAATTTTTTCTTGTTTTTGGAAGTAGGCTTGTTGAGCCATGAACTTCCATCTGAAGACTGCTTTCTCTGTGTCCCATAGATTTTGGATTGTTGTGTTTTCCTTGTCATTTTTTGCCATGATGCCTTATTTCTTCCTTGATCTCTTTGGTAACCAAATCATTGTTTAATAGTGTGCTATTTAGCCTCCAGGTGTTTCATTTTTTTATTCTTTTTATTGTAGTTGATTTCTAATTTTATGCCATTGTGATCTTAGAAGATGTTGATATGATTTCTATCTTCTTGAATTTTAAGAGACTTTGTCTGTGTCCTAATATATGGTCTATCTTTGAAAATGTCCCATGTGCAATTGAGAAGAATGTATATTCTATGTCTTTGGGGTGAAATGTTCTGAAGATGTCAATTACATCCAACTGATCTATTGTGTCATTTAGGATTGCTGTTTCTTTGCTGATTTTTTGTTTAGAGGTATTTTCAAGTGGTGTTAGTGGGGTATTAAACTCCCTTACTATGACTGTATTGCTGTCAATCTCTCCCTTTGATATCCTCTAGAAGTTTTTTTATGTATTTGGGTGCTCCTGTATTGGGTGCATATATGTTTACCAGAGTTATATCTTTTTGTTTAATTGCTCACTTTAGTATTATGAAATGGCATTTCTTATCTCTTGTTATGGCCTTCACTTTGAGGTCTAATTGGTCAGATATAAGTATTCCTACCCCAGATTTTTTTTCTTTTATATATATATATATATATATATATATATATATATATATATATATATTTCAGAGAGGAAGGAAGAGGGAGAGAGAGATAGAAGCATCCATGATGAGAGAAAATCATGGATCAGCTGCCTCCCACAAGTCCCCCACTAAGGATCAAGCCCACAACCTGGGCATGTGCCCTTGACCAGAATCGAACCCAGGACATTTCAGTTTGCAGGCTGACGCTCTATCCACTAAGCCAAACCAGCTAGGGCCCAGCTTTTTTTTTTTTTCATTTCCATTCGTCTGAAAATCCTTTTTTCATCCCTTCACCATCAGTATGTATGAGTTCTTTGTTTTGAGGTGGGTCTCTTGTAGACAGCAGATATATGAGTTATGTTTTCTTATCCACTCAGCTACCCTATGCTTTCTGATTTGGGCATTTAATGATTTACATTTAAAGTTATTATTGACAGGTACTTGTTTGTCGCCATTTTTATTCTTTATGCCTGTGTTCCTTCTTCCCTTCCTATTCCTTCGTTTTACAGCAGACCCTTTAGTATTTATTTATTTATTTATTTATTTATTTATTTATTTATTTCCTTTAGCATTTCTTGCATTGATGGTTTGGTGGCCATAAACCCAAGAAAGATTTTTAAAAACATACATAATTGAAGAAATTTAAGAAAATCATATTCTGCTAAGGTTATGGTATACAGTATATATAAAGAACTCTTACAACTTATCAACAAATGTATTAACAACACAATTAAAAATTGGCAAAGGTTTTGTGCAGATATTTCTCTAAAGAACATATACAAATGACCAACAAGCATATGAAGTGAGACTCATCATCATTAGTAACTAAGAAAATGTTAATCAAACCTACAATAAGATACTCCTTCACACCAATTAGAATGTATATTATAAAAAAAAATGTTCCCTGGGTCCAGGGGAAGCTAGATCCCGGGTCTGGGTGAGGCCGTGTGCCCCTGGATCTGGGTGTAGCTGGGTCCTGGGCCCGGGTGAGGCCACGCGCCCCTGGGTCCGGGTAAGGCCACATGCCCTTGGGTCTGGGTGAAGCTGGATCCCGGGTCTGGGTGAGGCCGTGTGCCCCTGGATCTGGGTGAGGCTGGGTCCCGGGTCCGGGTGAGGCCACACACACCTAGGTCAGGGTGAGGCTATGCGCCCCTGGGTCTGGGAGAGGCCACGCGCCCCTGGGTCCGGGTGAGGCCACGCCCCCTGGGTCCGGGGGAAGCTAGATCCCGGGTCCATGTGAGGCCATGTGCCCCTGGATCCAGGTGAGGCCACGCGCCCCTGGGTCTGGGAGAGGCCACGCGCCCCTGGGTCCGGGTGAGGCCACATGCCCCTGGGTCCGGGTGAGGCCAGGCGCCCCTGGGTCCGGGTGAAGCTGGATTCTGGGTCCAGGTGAGGCTGTGTGCCCCTGGATCCAGGTGAGGCTGGGTCCCGGGCCCGGGTGAGGCCACGCGTCCCTGGGTCTGGGAGAGGCCACGCGCCCCTGGGTCCGGGTGAGGCCACGCACCCCTGGGTCCTGGTGAAGCAGGATCCCGGGTCCGGGTGAGGCTGTGTGCCCCTGGATCCAGGTGAGGCTGGGTCCCGGGTCCGGGTGAAACCGCGCGCACCTGGGTCCAGGTGAGGCCAAGCACCCCCTGGGTCCGGGTGAGGCCACATGCCCCTGGGTCTGGGTGAAGCCGTGCCCCTGGGTCTGGCCGAGACCAAACCAGAAGGAATCGGACCTGCATTACCACCATTTGTCCACCATCCAGAGCTGAGGGGTCAGTGCCGACATGTACACATAAGGAACTGGTGGACATTGATATTGGGTCTCAAAAGAACTGTTGGTCCAAAAAGAAACTCACTACAGACTGATTCATTTGCCTGTCAGAATAACTATTATTGCTCATCTCACATTCAGTTCTTATAAGTATATCTCTAGTGACACATGATCTCGCTCATCTAGGGGAAATGATGAACAACATAGACTGATGAACAAGAACAGAACCAGAAACAAGGAGGCATCGATCAGACTATCGGGCCTCAGAGGGAGGATAGGGGAGGGTGGGGGGAGGGGGGAGAGATCAACCAAAGAACTTGTATGCATGCATATGAGCCTAACCAATCGTTAAGTTCAACAGGGGGTTGGGGCATCCGTGGGGAGGGGTGTGGGATGGGAATGGGGGGATGAGGACAAATATGTGACACCTTAATCAATAAAGAAATTTTAAAAAAATGTTGGTGACAATGTGTGTGGGGAAGTTGGAACTCTTGTATATTGTTTCTGAACATTAAAATGATGGAATGCTATGAAAAATAATTGTTTGGTACCTGAAAATATTAAACAGTTTATTAACATATGACTGAGCAAGTCCATTCCTAATTATATACTCTCTGAAATTGAAAACATGTATTCAAACAAATACTTGTACATGAATATAAATGTACCATTGTTCACAGTAGCAGAAAGATGGAAACAACCTGAAAGTCCATCTATGAGTAAATTAATAAATAAAATACTGTACATTTATACAATGGAATATTATTGTTATAAAAACAAATGAAACAGGAGATTCCAAGATGGCAGCGGATTAAGTGGAAGCTACACTGACACTCTCCCAGGACCAAACTGGAATTACAACTAAAATACAGAAAAACTTCCTGAAAAATCAATTGAAGACTAGTTGGAGAGAACTCTGATAACCAAGGACATAAGTGGAGACCACATAGAGACAGCATTGACAGGGGTTGGGTTCCCTCCCGGAGCTGCGGGCTCACCGGGCGCCTCGCCATCTTGCAAGGAAAGGAGGATTTTATTGGAAACCTGACTTTCCGCGACAACTGCAAACACTGAACAGCTGCGAGCACCAGAACACCGGTCCCCTATCGGCGCAAACATTCGGTTTCAAAGGAACCCTTCACTGAACCACGGAAAGGTCAGATTTCGCCTGAAATAAGGTGTGGTTTCTAATCCCCCGCGGTGGGAGGGAAGCGCGCGAGCCACGGGACCAGCGGGAACCGGGAGGTCTGTGCCTAGAAAAACCAGCAGCAGTTGGAGCTGCCGTGATCCGTGAATGTGGAAGGGGGTACTCTGAGTTGCTAACTGAAGTGTCCTCTTAAAATCAACTCATTTTAATCTGACGAGGAGGATCAGACTAAGAATTTTCAAAGGAGTGCGGGCTCCTTAGTCTGGCGCACAGACCCACTGTCCGCACACTTGGGCTCTTTCCGACTCTGCTTACTAAGCCCAAAGCATAGGAAAGCCCAGGTGGAAAAACCCTGAAAGACTGCAGGGGAAGTTGTTTTTTCGGAACCTGGGAACAGAGCTGGGTCTGACCATCGGAGAGGCAGCTGTGAGGCACACACCTCCACAAACCGGTAGTGAGTGCCATAGAGGGGAAAAAAAAAAAAGCTAGAGAGGCCCAGAAGTCAATTCAGAAACACTGCCACCCAGGGGCTGAAACGCTAATTGTCTCTGGTGTAATCAAAAATAAATACGAGAAATTAAGACACGGCCGGCTTAAAAAGCAGGATTGGCTTACAACAAGGAGGAGCAGAGGAACGAAGCTGAACTGAAATACCGCCCAGACTGGGAAACAGGCATACCAAACAGAATAAAAGAGGAAGTGAAAGACAGCCGCTACTGCACATTTTAGTCTTCCTATTTTTTAATTTTTAATTCTTTTTTCAATTTTTTTTCAATTTTTTTATTCTAATTTTTTTATTTTCATTTTTTGCATCTTTACTTAAGAAAAAAAATTTTTTTTCCTTTTTCCTCGATTTTCACCTTTTTAATTATTACATTTTTATTTTCAATCAGCATTATTATTGCTATTATTTTACTTTTTTTTTTTAAATGTCATTAGATTTTCTCTTTCTTTTATTTTGGGATTAGTGTCCTACATTCTATTTGCATCTTTCCCTTACCCTATCTCAACGCTAACATTTTGCCATCACTCTCCTCCTAACCTTTCCCCTTAAAAAAATTATTTTTCTCTCTGGCCTTTTGTTGTTGTTTGCTTGAATGTTGATTAGATTGAATTTTTATGCTTTTTTTATGAGATTGTTTTGATTATACTTTTTGTTTGGTTGGTTGGTTCTATTGTTTGCTTTGTTTTTTTTTTTTTTTTATTACTTTTGTTTTCTCTTGCCTCACTTGATAAGAGTTGCTCTTGCAGTTGGTATTAATCTCCAGGCTCGTGTTGCTGGAATTTGCTGGGTTTAGTGGTTGTTCTAGTGGAGTCTACTCCCCATATATATAGTTTGTTCCCCTTTTCTCTCTTAGTATTGTTCTTGCCTCTCTTACTCATTTTTCTTTTCTTTTTTCTTACTGCTCTTCTCCCAAGTTCAAATTCACACTCTTTTTTTTTTTTTTTGTACTTTCTTTTTACTCTCCCTCTTCCACTCCTATTCCCTAATTTGGCTTTCTCTGGTGGTTACCTTTATTGGAGGTTATTAATATCGTGAATACAATTCTGTTTAGTACCTTGTGTGTTGTGCCTGGTTGTGTTGTATTTTGTACCTTTAAATCAACACCGGAGAGAGAGAACTATATAACCAGACATCCGGAGAAGAGAGACCATGGGGAAACAAAGAATTAGCCCCCCCAGGAAAGAGAAGCAGGCATCACCAGAAAAGGAAGTAAACGAACTAGAGGCAAACAACCTATCAGAGAAAGAATTCAGAGAAATGGTCATAAGGTGGCTGAAAAGGATGGAAGACAAATTCGACAATATGAGTAAGAACCAAGAGGAAATGAAGAAGAACCAAGAAGAAATGAAAAATGACATCGCTGCTGTAAAGAACTCAATAGAAAGCATCAAGAGTAGACTAGAAGAAGCAGAGGACCGCATAAGTGAGCTAGAAGACAAGATGGAAAAAAATACCCAATTACAACAGCTTCTAGAAACAAAAATTAGAAAGCATGAGGAGAGCCTAAGGGAACTTCGGGATAACACAAAACAAAACAACATAAGGATAATAGGGGTACCAGAAGGAAAGGAAACGGAGCAAGGAATAGAAAACCTGTTAGAAGAAATAATAACAGAAAACTCCCTTGATATAGGGAAGAAAAAACTCACACAAATCCAAGAAGCTCACAGAGTTCCAAGCAAAATGAACCCCAAAAGACCGACGCCAAGGCACATTATAATTAAGTTGGCAAACACCAACGACAAAGTAAGAATCTTAAAAGCGGCCAGAGAGAGACAGACAGTTACATACAAAGGAACCCCCATCAGACTAGCAACTGATCTCTCAACAGAAACTCATCAAGCCAGAAGGGAATGGAATGAAATATACAAAGTCATGCAAAGGAAGGGTCTCAATCCAAGAATACTGTACCCAGCAAGGCTATCAATCAAAATTGAAGGTGAAATCAGGAGCTTCACAGACAAAAAAGGGCTAAGGGAGTTTATCACCACCAAACCAGCAATGAAAGAAATGCTAAAGGGTCTGCTGTAAAAAAAAAAAAAAAAAAAAAAAAAAAAAAAAAAAAAAAAAAAGAAAGAAAGAAAGAAAGAAAGAAATAGGAAGCAGAGAAGGAACACAGGGGTATAGAATAAAAATGGTGACAAATAAGTGCCTATCAATAATAACTTTAAATGTAAATGGATTGAATGCCCCAATCAAAAGACACAGGGTAACAGATTGGATAAGAAAACAAAACCCATATATCTGCTGTCTACAGGAAACCCACCTCAAAAAAAAGGACGCATACAGACTGAGAGTAAAGGGATGGAAAAAGGTTTTCCAGGCGAATGGAAATGAAAAAAAAGCTGGGGTAGCAATACTTATATCTGACAAATTAGATCTCAAAGTGAAGGACATAACAAGAGATAATGAAGGCCACTTCATAATACTAAAAGGAGAAATCCAACAAGAAGAAATAACTCTGGTAAACATATATGCACCCAACACAGGAGCACCAAGATACATTAAAAAACTCCTGGAATATATCAAAGGAGAGATTGACAGCAATACAATTATAGTAGGAGACTTCAATACCCCACTATCACCACTGGACAAATCCTCTAAACAAAAAATCAGCAAAGAAACATCAATCCTAAATGACTCACTAGACCAGATGGAATTAATCGACATCTTCAGAACATTTCACCCCAAAGCCACAGAATATACATTCTTCTCAAGTGCACATGGGACATTTTCAAAGATAGACCATATGTTAGGACATAGGCAAAGTCTCTCCAAATTCAAGAAGATAGAAATCATATCAAGCTTCTTCTCAGACCACAGTGGCATAAAACTGGAAATCAACTACAATAAAAACAACCCAAAGAAATCAAACACATGGAGACTAAACAGCATGCTATTAAACCATGACTGGGTTACCAAAGACATCAAGGAAGAAATAAAAAACATCATGGCAACAAATGACAATGAAAACACAACAATCCAAAATCTATGGGACACAGCGAAAGCAGTCCTGAGAGGGAAGTTCATAGCTCTACAAGCCTACTGCAAAAAACAAGAAACAATGGTAATAAATTACCTAACCAAACAACTCAAAGAGTTAGAGAGAGAGCAACAAGAAAAGCCCAGTGTAAGCAGAAGGAAAGAAATAATAAAGATCAGAGCGGAGATAAACGACATAGAGACCAAAGAAACAATACAAAAGATCAACAAAACCAAGAGCTGGTTCTTTGAAAAGATAAACAAGATTGATGGACCTCTAGCCAGGCTCGCCAAGAAGCAAAGAGAGAGGACCCAAATAAACAAAATCAGAAATGAAAGAGGTGAAATAACAACAGACCCTGACGAAATACAAAGGATTGTTACAAAATACTACGAACAACTCTATTCCAACAAACTGGACAACCTGGAGGAAATGGACATATTCCTAGACAAATACAACCTTCCAAAACTCAATCAGGAAGAATCTAAACAGCTCAATAGCCCAATAACTATGGACGAAATTGAAGCAGTCATCAAAAAGCTTCCGGCAAACAAAAGCCCGGGGCCAGACGGCTTCACAGGAGAGTTTTACCAAACTTTCAAGGAAGAACTAAAACCTATCCTCCTCAGACTATTCCAAAAAATTCAAGAGGAAGGAACACTTCCAGGCTCCTTCTATGAAGCTAGCATCACCCTAATACCAAAACCAGATAAAGACAACACAATGAAAGAGAATTACAGACCAATATCCCTCATGAACATAGATGCCAAAATTCTCAACAAAATTCTAGCAAATCGTCTCCAGCAAAACATCAGAAAGATTATACATCATGACCAAGTAGGATTTATCCCAGGAATGCAAGGATGGTACAATATCCGCGAATCAATAAATGTGATACATCACATAAACAAATTGAGAGATAAAAACCACATAGTCATATCAATAGATGCAGAAAAAGCATTTGACAAAATCCAACACCCTTTCTTGATAAAAACTCTCAACAAGGTGGGAATAGAAGGATCATACCTCAACATAATAAAAGCTATATATGATAAACCCACAGCAAACATCATACTCAATGGGCAAAAACTAAAACCATTTCCCCTAAGAACAGGAACAAGACAGGGATGCCCACTCTCACCACTCCTGTTTGACATAGTACTGGAAGTATTAGCTACCGCAATTAGGCAAGAAGAAGAAATAAGAGGCATCCAAATTGGAAAAGAAGAAGTGAAGCTGTCCTTATTTGCAGATGACATGATATTGTACGTAAAAAACCCAAAAGATTCCATCAAAAAACTAATAGACTTAATAAATGAATTCGGCAATGTAGCGGGATACAAAATTAACGCCAAGAAATCTATGGCATTTCTATACACCAATAGTGAACTTAAAGAAAAAGAGACTAAAAAAGAAATCCCATTTACCATCGCACCAAAAAAATTAAGATACCTAGGAATAAACTTAACTAAGGAGGTAAAAGACCTATACGCGGAAAACTACAGGACACTGAAAAAAGAGATAGAGGAAGACGTAAACAGATGGAAGAACATACCATGTTCATGGATTGGTAGAATCAACATCATTAAAATGTCCATACTACCCAAAGCAATCTACAGATTCAATGCACTCCCCATCAAAATACCAACAGCATATTTCACAGACCTAGAAAGAACTCTCCAAAAATTCATCTGGAATAAAAAAAGACCCCGAATAGCCGCAGCAATCCTTAGAAAGAAGAATAAAGTAGGAGGGATCTCAATACCAGATTTCAAGCTGTATTACAAAGCCACTGTTCTCAAAACTGCCTGGTACTGGCAAAAGAACAGACATATAGATCAATGGAACAGAATAGAGAATCCAGATATCGACCCAAACCACTATGCTCAATTAATATTTGACAAAGGAGGCATGAACATACAATGGAATCAAGACAGTCTCTTCAATAAATGGTGTTGGGAAAATTGGACACACACATGCAAAAAAATGAAACTAGATCACCAACTTACACCATACACAAAAATAAACTCAAAATGGATACAGGACTTAAACATAAGACGGGAAACCATAAAAATACTAGAGGAATCCACAGGCAACAAAATCTCATACATATGCCAAAAGAAGTTTTTCACTGACACTGCCCCTAGGGCAATGGAAGCTAAAGAGAAAATTAACAAATGGGACTACATCAAAATAAAAAGCTTTTTTACAGCAAAAGAAACCATCAACAAAACAACAAGAAAGCCCACTGCATGGGAGAACATATTTGCAAATGCTAGCACTGATAAAGGTTTAATCTCCAACATCTACAGGCAGCTTATACAACTTAATAAAAGGAAGATAAATGATCCAATAAAAAAATGGGCAACGGACCTAAACAGAATATTTTCAAAAGAAGACAGAAGGAAGGCCAAGAGACACATGAAAACATGCTCAAAGTCACTTATTATCCGAGAGATGCAAATCAAAACAACAATGAGGTACCATCTCACACCTGTCAGAATGGCTATCATCAACAAATCAACAAACAAGTGTTGGCGAGGATGCGGAGAAAAAGGAACCCTCGTGCACTGCTGGTGGGAATGCAGACTGGTGCAGCCACTGTGGAGAACAGTATGGAGTTTCCTCAAAAAACTGAAAATGGAACTCCCATTTGACCCAGTAATCCCACTCCTGGGAATATATCCAAAGAAACTAGAAACACAAATCAGAAAAGATATATGCACCCCCATGTTCATAGCAGCACAATTTACAATAGCTAAGATTTGGAAACAGCCTAGGTGCCCGTCAGCAGATGACTGGATCAGAAAACTGTGGTACATCTACACAATGGAATACTATGCTGCCATAAAAAAGAAGGAATTCTCATCATTTGCAGCAACCTGGATGGAATTGGAGAATATTATACTAAGTGAAATAAGCCAGTCAATGAAAGAAAAATACCACATGATCTCACTCATTTATGGATAATAAAGAACATTATAAACTGATGAACAAAAAGATAGTTACAGAGACATTAAAGCAACAAATAGACTTTCAAATTACAGGGGGAAAGTTAGGGAGAGGGGGGGTAGATAAGAAATCAAACGAAGGACTTGTATGCATGCATATAAGCATAAACAATGGACGCAAAACTCTGGGGGGTGAGGGCATGTGTGGGTGTGGGGTGGGGGGGGGTAATGGTAAGATATGTACACATATAATACCTCAATAAAAAAAAATAAAAGTCAAAAAAAAAAAAAAACAAATGAAACACTAACACATGCTGCAACATGGATGAATCTCAAAAACAATATGCTAACCAAAACCAATACATAAAAGTCATATATCATATGTTTCCATTTATATGAAACTAGTGGCCTGGTGCACAAAATTCATGCACGGGCTGGGGGGAGGTGTCCCTCAGCCCAGCCTGCACCTTCTCCAATCTGGGACCCCTCAAAGGATGTCCTATTGCCGGTTTACAGGGATCGGGCCTAAACAGCAAGTCAGACATCCCTCTCGCAATCTGGGACTGCTGGCTCCTAACTGCTCACCTGCCTGCCTTCCTAATTGCCCCTAACCACTCTGCCTGCCGAACTGCTCGCCCCCAACTGCCTCCCGCCCCCAGTCTGCTTGCCCCCAAATGCTCCCTCCACCAGCCTGATCACCCACAACTGCTCCCTGTGCCAGTGTGCTCACCCCCACCTTTCCTTCCCACTGGCCTGCTCACTCCCAACTGCCACCCTGTTGGCCTGCTCACTCCAAACTGCCCCCCTGCTGTCCTGATCAACACCAACTGACCACCACTGATGTCCTGCTCGCCCCCAACTGGCATCTCTGCTGGTATTCTCACCCCTAACTGCCCCCCCTGATGGCATTATCACCCCCAATGCCCCCCCCCACTGGCCTGATTACCCACAACTTCCCTCCCCTCTTGGCCTCTAACCACCTCTACCTTGGCCCCACAACCATGGATTTGTCCAGAAGAATGTCTGGAAGGTATCCTGGAAAGTCTTCCAGTCTAATTAGCATATTACCCTTTTATTAGTATAGATAGAGGCCTGGTGCATGAGTGGGGGCTGGCTGGTTTGCCCTGAAGGGTGTCCCAGATCAGGCTGGGAGTTCCCTTGGGGCATGGGGCAGCCTGGGCGAGGGGCCTGTGGTGGTTTGCAGGCCGGTCATGCCCCCATGGGGTGAGGGTCCTTGCTGGGGGGGCGTGGCCAGCCTGGGTGAGGGGCTGATGTCTGTTTGCAGGCTGGCCAAGCCCCCCAGTGGGGACCCTCACCCCATGGGGGTGTGGCCAGCCTGGGTAAGGGGCTGAGGGCCGTTTTCAAGCTGGTCACACCCTCTTTAGGGTGCGGGGTCCTGGTGGGGTGCCTGGCCATCCTGGGTGAGGGCCTTAGGGCCGTTTTCAGGCTGGCCCCACCCCTTTCAGGGTGGGGGACTTCACTGGGTTGCATGGCCAGCCTGGGTAAGGGACTGAGGGCCATTTTCAGGCTGTCCATGCACCCCAGCAACCCAGGCCCCCAGCCGCTCCTTGAGCAGAGGCCAGGGTGGGCTGGAAGCCTGGGTTGCCCACTGCAACCTGGGCCCCCAGTCATTCCTTGAGCGGAGGCCACTGCGGGTGGGAAGCTTGGCTTACTCCATCACCATGGGCAACCCAAGCCTCCTGTTCACTCCAGCTCCATGGCCGCTGCCATCTTTGTTGGGTTAATTTGCATACTCGCTCCTGATTGGCTGGTGGGCGTAGCAGAGGGATGGTCAATTTGCGTGTTTCTCTTTTATTACTGTAAATATCCAGGATAGATAAGTGCATACAGACAGAAAGAAAATTAATGATTTCCAGGGACTCAAATAATGGGGAATTATATGTTAGTATATGTTTTGTGGTAATGAAAGTGTTATCGAACTTGATAGAGTTGATGGGTGCACAACATTATAAATGTACTAGCTGACACTGCATTGCTCACTTTAAAAGAGTTAAATACAAGTTATGTAAATTTTACCACATTTAGTATTATATTAAAATTTAATGTTTGGACTAAAATAATTAAAATTTCTCCTCTATATTTCTATTCCCTGTAAGGAAATAAGAAGATAAATCATAGATTTAGAGAAAATATTTATAAATCATACATATCTTAAAAGTCTTTTATCCAGCATGTAAAAAAGTCTGAAATCTCAAAAAATAAGAAAATCCACTTAAAATGGTAAAAATATTTGTTCCAATAATTCATCAAAGAAAACATATGGATGGCAAGTGATAACATAAAAAGATATTCAAACTCACCAGTTTTAACCTTTTGCACTCGGATGTCGAGTGTGACGGTTATTGAATGTATCAATAATTTGAAATATAAAAAAAATCCAAATAAATAAGTGTATGAAAAGAAACTCCAGTTTTTTATTCTACTGCCGTGCTTTGTAAAATCTGGGGTATTTAAAAAATTAAATCCCGAGTAGAATAAAGGAATCGAGAAAAAAGCAAGCGAGTGCAAAGGGTTAAGGAAATGCAAATTAAATCTACAACATTATACCACTACTTGCCAATTATATATTTGAAATGTAGGGGAAGAAAATGGTGGCCAAATAGGCAGACCTCTCATGGACCTCATCCTAGGGCCATATTGGAAATACAACTAAATTAGAGAACATTTACCTGGAATTACCAACTGAGGTCCAGCTGAGGAGGAGACATATCAAGGAAGGACAGACAATACCTGGAGACTGGTAGTAAGGGTGAGGTCAGAAGAGGAGCTGACTCAGCTTCCACGGGCAGCAAGCCAGTGGGCTGAGAGGGAGGAGGGAACTCCCAGTAGTGAGAGACTGTTCCCTCAGAAGATAAAGGCCAGGAGCCCAGACTGGGCTCCATAGTCCAGAGCACCAGAGCTGAGGCCCGCAGCATTGGTATCATATAGCCTTGAAAGGCAGCAGGGCTGCTGACTGCAGTGGAGCCTGGAGCTCATAGATCAGAGCTGGTTGGAGAGAAAGCAGCAGTTTCTTTGTGTGTGTTTTTTTCTCTAAACCGAGAGCCCATGAGTTTTCATCTGTAACTACTCAACCAAGACTTTGGTTCAGGGAGGAAGATGTAGACTTGAAGTGCCTTGGGAGAGGCTGGGGTGGGAAGCATTGCGGGAGACTTGGTGGAACAGAAGCTAGGAGAATTTGGTCAGAGCCCGCCCCCCCCCCCCAACCAAAATGGCCATTTTTCCTGAGAGGAGCTGGCTATCCCAGCAGCCAGAGGGCAGGTAAAGAAAAAAAAAAACTGTCCCAGGTGATAAAGCCTGCTCTACCCACATGCCTCCTTCATGCCACACCCTGCATTTTGAGCTTTTCAGAGGAAACAAAAGCAGAGGCCAAGCTTATGGGTTTGAACAGTCTCAAGGAGCCTTCAGTGACTGGATTGAGGGAGGGGCCACACACCCCAATATCCTGGGAACCAGACTGATAGACTGATACTTACCCTGCACAGGAGAACTGATAGAAACTCCAGGTTTCCAGCTGACCTCATTGGTCTCTATACAAGGATCTCTGTCCAGCCAGGGGCAGAGTAATGTTTTGGGCCACTCACTGAGAA
Organism: Cnephaeus nilssonii; assembly: GCF_951640355.1. Lineage (NCBI taxonomy): Eukaryota > Metazoa > Chordata > Mammalia > Chiroptera > Vespertilionidae > Cnephaeus > Cnephaeus nilssonii. The sequence continues at coordinate 31,821,614 of NC_137071.1, forward strand.
ATAGCTCTGGGACAGAGAAACATACCCACCATATACCCTGAAAGCTAAACAGCAGCTCCCCTGCCTAAAGCCCTTTCAGAAACAGACTTTTGAGTGATCAAGATTGACAGCTGGCTAGTTGGCAAAGGCAGGTAGAGGCGAAATCCAGGGCACCAGGGGAAGTGTGCTGACCAAGCTTTAGGCCCCATGCTAACAAAACTACTTTAGAGGGACCCTCCTGCTTGCAACCAAGGCCTGTGGAGACAGGCACAAATGGTGGCTCATTGGATGGCTTGGAGCTTGAAGCAGGTAGCTGAAAGCCAAAAGACAGTGCCTGACAGTGGTTAGCACCTAAGTACCTAACAGGAAGCCCAGATTTGCAGACCGAAGAGTGGGATCCAAAACAAGCTCCCATGGGGCATTAAACTCAGCTGAAATTAATGCCACTTCACTTTTTTTTCTTTCTTTTATTTTTTACTTTTTTTTTCATTTCTTTTTTCCATCCTGTTATCTCCTCTTTTCTTTTTTGACCTTTTTTTATTTCCTTTCTTTTTTCACTTTTTAAATTTATCTTCTATATCTGCTTTATTGATTTGTTATTGTTCTAGTCTCTATTGTTTTGTTCATATATCTAATTTTCCTCTCCCCTTTTCCTACTCAGTTTTTTTCTCTTTTATATTTTTTACTACTCATTTATTTTTTAATTCTTTTCTTTTTCTCCTGCTTTCTCATCTTTTTTCATTTTTCTTATTTTAGATCTATCTGCTTCCTCCTTTATTTTCCTTTTCAAAATTTTTTCTTGTCTTTTCATTTCTTTTCACCCTCCTTTATTTTAAACAATTTTCCATTCCCTATTCTTTATTATTATTTTCTTCATTTTAGCTGTGCATCTACATATTCTGCCCCACCTTTTCTTATTGCTTTTTGTTTGTCCTTTGTGTTTTGTTTTTCTCTCGTATTTTTTATTTCTTTTTTTTTTTCTATCATTCTTGCTCTCTTTTCTCTTTCCTAATTATTGCTTCTCTGGTGGTTACTTTTGTTGGTGTTATAAGGGTTTTGTATACAGTTCTGTATTGATTCTTCTGTTTTGTGTTTTGTTTCTTTGTATTTTGTACTGTTTTTGTCAGCATCTCTATATCAATTCACATGACATGGTCAGGGGTGAGCCAGCCTGAGAGATTTCATCCACAAATGGTACAATAACATTCAAGACTCAATTACAACAGGAGAACCCAAGTAACTTAAGGAAGGGGCTCTCCTAGAGCACCCAGCTCAGGACATCTAAGAGACTGCACCACTGGGTTCCACAAAACACTGACTACATAAGACCACTCCCAATGAAACGTGGAAGGCATAGCAGTTTGATCTAATACACAAAAACAAAAACAAAGGGACAAAAAAAAATGGCAATACAAAGAAACAACCCCCAAATGAAAATAAAGAAGGAAACACAAGAAAATGAACTCGATGAAAAGAGTTAAACATTGGGTCAGATAAAGAATTCAGAGTAATGGTAATATGGGTGTTCAAACAATTCAGTGAGAACTACAAGCAACCATAATCCTATCTAATAAAGAAGTAATATACAAATTGACCCTCAGGTGGTCACAAAGATGGCGGCGCCCATAGACACAAGATGGTGGTGCCCAGTCCCCTCAGCCCCACTGCAGTCCCCAAGTCCTTTCAGTCCCACCACTGAGAGTGGACAGCGGGGCATGGCAGTTTTGTTTGCACAGCAGCGGTAGTGAAGCCCCCAGGTCCAACAGACAGAGAGTGGACAGCGGAGCATGGCAGCTTCATTTGTGTGGCAGCAGTGGTGAAGCCCCCAGGTCCTGCAGACAGAGAGCGGACAGCGGGGCATGGGGGTTTCATCCGTGCAGTGGCGGCAAAACCCCCAGTCCCGGCAGACAGAGAGCGGACAGCAGGGCATGGAGGCTTCATTGCTACAGTGGCGAAGCAGCCAGGCCCCACAGAGAGCAGAGAACCACGGGGAGTGGGCCTAAGACATCAGTAGGACATCCCCTGATGGCTCCTGAATTGAAGACGGTCCAGGTCAGACTGAGGGACCCCCCCACCCCATGCACGAATTCCATGCACCGGGCCTCTAGTGAGAATTATAAGGGTATTAAGAGAACTACACCAACTTGAAAAGAGACATTGAAATAATAAATATGAATTGGAAATGAGGAATGACATAGTTGAAATAAATAGCACTTGGAGGGATTCAACAGTAAATTAGAAGAAGCTTAGGACTGAATCAGTGATTTAGAAGACAAGGTAGAAAAAACACCCATTCAGACCAGCAAATGGAAAAAAAATTAAAAGCAGGAGGAGAATCTAAGAGCGGTTTGGGACAACATGAAACATAACAACATTCACATGAGGATACCAGAAGGAGAAGAATCCAGGCAAGTAATAGAGAATCTGTTTGGAGAAATAATGGCAGGAAACTTCCCTAACCTGGTGAAGGAAAAAGTTACTCAAGTCCAGGAAGCACAGAGAGTCTCAGCCAAGATGAACCCCAAAAGACTCACACTTAGGCAAATATTCATTAAAATGGCAAACATTAAAGACAAAGAAGGGATATTAAAGTCTGCAAAAAAGAAACAGAAAGTTAACTACAATGGAACTCCCATTATATTGTCAAAAGTGCTCAATAGAAATACTTCTGGCCAGAAGGGAATGGGATGAAATATACAAGGTAATGAACACCAAGGAACTGAACCAAAGACTGCTCCATCCAGCAAGGCTATCATTTAAAATTGAAAGAGAAATAAAGAGCTTCACAGACAAAAAAGAGACTAAAATAGTTTAGAACCACCAAACTAGAACTGCAGGAAATGTGAAATGCACTGTTATAAAAATAAGAAAGAGAAAGAGAAGAAAAATGGCATAAAGAATAAGAATGGTGATAAATTAGTGCCTATCAATAATAACATTAATTGTAAATGGCTAAAACACTCCAATCAAATGACATAGGGTAGCTGAATTGTTAAGAAAACATGACCCATATATATATGCTGCATACAAGAGACGCACCTCAGAAGAAAGGACTCACACAGGCTAAAAGGGATGAAAAAATGTTTACAGGTAAATGAAAATGAAGAAAAAAAAAGATGGTGTAGCTATCTAACAAAAGAGACTTTAAAGTGAAGGTCATAACAAGAGATAATAGGCCACTTCATAATACTAAAGGAATTGATACAACAAGAGGCTATAACTCTGGTAAACATATATGCACCCAATATAGGATCATCAAAATACATTAAAAATACATTATCTTCTGGAAGATATCAAGGGAGAAAACAGCAATACAATCATAATAGGGGACATTAATACCCCAATGATATCAATGGATAAATCTTCTAGACAAAAAAAACAAGGTAACAGCAATCCTAAATGACACTATAGAACAGATGGAACTAATTGACATCTCCAGAACATTCCACTCCAAAGCTACAGAATATACATTCTTCTCAAGTGCACATGGAACATTTCAAAGATAGACCACATCTTAGGAGACAAGCTTAGTCTCTTCAAATTATAAGAAGATTGAAAGCATATCAAGCATCTTCTCAGATCACAATGGCATGAAATTAGAAATCAGCTACAATAAAACAATCACAAACATTCAAACACATGAAATCTAAATAGCATGCTATTAAACGATGAATGGGTTACCAAAGAGATCAAGGGAAAAATAAAAAACATCCTGGAAACAAATGAAAATGAACACAGAATAACCCAAAACCTATGGGACACAGTGAAAGCAGTCCTGAGAGGGAAGTTCATAGCACTACAGGCCTACCTCAAAAAAACAAGTAAAAGTTTTCATAAGTTGTCTAACCATACAACTTATGGAATTAGAAAGAAAACAACAAAAAAGGCCCAGATTAAGTAGAAGTAAGAAAATATAAAGATCAGAGAAGAAATAAATGACAGAGACTAAAAATAAATAAATAAATAAATAAATAAATAAATAAATAAATAAATAAAACTGAGAGCTGGTTCTATGAAAAGATAAACAAGATTGATGAACCTCTGGCCAGACTCATCAAGAAACAAAGAGAGAGGACCCAAATAAAAAAATAATCAGAAATGAAAGAGGTGAAATAACAACTGATCATATAGAAATAACAATGCTCATAAAAAATACTATGAATGACTATATTTCAACAAACTGGACAATTGACACAGAAAAATCATTATCATATCAATTGACACAGAAAAAGCATTCAACAAAATCAAACACTTTTTTTTTGATAAAAACTCTCAGCAAAGTGGGAATAGAGGGATCATACCTAAACATAATAAATGCTGTATATGAAAAACCTACAGCCAACATCATACTCAATAGGCAAAAACTAAAACCAAAAATACAATCTTCCAAAACTCAGAAACAACCAGAAAACCTGAATAAGATTATAACTACTTATGAATTTGAAGCATAAATAAAAGAAAACTTCCAGCCCTGGCTGGTTTGGCTCAGTGGATGGAGCATTGGCCTGTGGAGTGAAGGGTCCCGGGTTCAATTCCAGTCAGTGGCACATTCCTGAGTTGTGGGCTCAATCCCCAGTGGGGGGCATGCAGGAGGCAGCCAATCAATGATTCTCTCTCATCATTGATGTTTCTACTTCTGTTTCCCACTCTCTTCCTCTCTGAATTCAATAAAAATGTATTTTTTTAAAAAGAAAGAAAACTTCCAGGAAACAAAAACCCTGGTCCAGATGGATTCACAGAGGATTTTTACTAAACGTTCAAAGAAGCACTAACACCTATCCACCTCAAACTATTCCAAAAAAAATTCAAGAGGAAGGAACACTTCCAAGTTCTTTCTATTAGTCCAACATTACTCTAATTCCCAAACCAGATAAAGACAATATAAAGAAATATTCAGGCCAATATCATGATGACTATAGATGCTAAAATCCTCAGCAAAATATTAGCAAATCAGATACAGCAATACATTGAAAAGATCATACACCATGACCAATTGGGATTTATTCTAGGGATTCAACACTGATATGATTTTCACAAATCAATAAATGTGATACATCACATAAACACATTGCAAGACAAAAATCACATGATCATATCAATTGACACAGAAAAAGCAATCAACAAAATCAAACACCTTTTTTTGATAAAAACTCTCAGCAAAGTGGGAATAGAGGGATCATACCTAAACATAATAAATGCCGCATATGAAAAACCTACAGCCAACATCATACTCAATGGGCAAAAACTAAAACCATTTTCCCAAAGTACAGGAACAAGGCAGGGATGCCTATTTTCACCACTTTGTTCAACATCCTACTGGAAGTCCTTGCATTAGCAATCAGACAAGAAGAAATAAAAGGCATCCAAATTTGAAATAAGGAAGTAAAATTGTTATTAGTTGCATATGACATGATATTGTACATAGAAAATCCTAAAGACTCCATCAAAATACTTCTAGATTTAATAAATTAATTTGGCAATGTAGCAGGATACAAAGTTAACACCCAGAAATCTATGGGATTTTTATGCACCAATAATGAACTCTTAGAGAAACTAAAAAAAAAAAAAAAAAAAAAAGAGGCAATCTCATTTACATTACAACAACAACAACAACAACAACAACAAATTAAGATAATTAGAAATAAACTTAATCAACTAGGTAAAATACATGTACTCAGAAAACTACAGGACATTGAAAAAAGAGATAGAAGAAAATATAAAAAAGAGTAAGAATAAACTGTGTTCATGAATTGGTACAATCAAAATCATTAAAATGTCCATATTACATATAAACCCAAAGCAATCTATAGATTCAATGCAATCCCTATTAAAATACCAATGCCATATTTCACATATATATTACAAACACTCCAAAAATTTATATAGAATCAAAAAGACCCCAAATAGCTGCTGCAATCTTGAGAAAGAAGAACAAAGTTGGAGGAATCACAATACTACATATCAAGTTATACTACAAAGCCACTGTACTAAAAACAGCCTGGTACTGGCACAAAAACAGGCATATAGATCAGTGGAACAGAACAGAGAATCGAGAAATTGACCCAAGCCATTATACTCAATACTTGACAAAGGAGGCAAGAGCAATAAATGGAGTAAAGACAGTCTCTTCAATAAATGCTGCTTGGAAAATTGGACAGGTACATGCAAAAAAAGGAAACTAGATAAAAAACTTACACTATACACAAGAATAAACTCAAAATGGCTAAAAGACTTAAATGGAAGATGTGAAACCACAAATATCTTCAAAAAACCCATTGGCAGCAAAATCTCAGACAACTCTCAGGAATATGTTTACTGATACATTTCATAGGATAATGGAAACTAATGAGAAAATAAACAAATTGGACTACATCAAAATGAAAAGCTTCTTCACAGCAAAATAAACCATCAACAAAATAACAAGAGAGCCCACTGCATGGGAGAAGATATTTGCCCATGATACATCTGATATGAGATTAATTTCTAAAATATACAGGGAAATCATACAACTTAACAAAAGGAAGACAAACAGTCCTATTAAAAAATGATCAAAGGATCTAAATAGACACTTCTCCAAAGTGGACCTACAGAAAGCCAAGAATCATATGAAAAAATGCTCAAAGTCACTAATCATCTGAGAGACGTATATTAACATGACAATCAGGTATCACCTCACACCTGTCAGGATGGCTATCATCAACAAATCAACAACTGACAAGTGTTGGGGAGGATGTGGAGAAAAGGGACCCTAGTACACTGCTGGTGGGAATGCAGACTGGTGTAGTCACTGTGGAAAATAGTATGGAGTTTCCTCACAAAAGTAAAAATGGAATTCTCATTTGATCCAATGATCCCACTTCTAGGAATATATCCTAATGAATTGGAAACACCAATGAGAAAGAATATATGTACATCTATTTTCTTAGTAGTGCAAGTTACAATAGATACAATTTGGAGACAGTCCAAGTGCCCATCATCAAATGAGTGGATAAAAATGCTGTGGTACATTTACACAATGGAATACTATGCAGCTGTTAAAAAGAAAGAACTTTTACCATTTGCAATAGCATGGATGGATGTGGGAAGTATTATGTTATTGGAAATACACCAGTCAGAGAAAGATAAGTATGACATGATCTCACTCATATGTGGAATGTCATGAACAAAATAAACTGATGAACAAAATAGATCCAGAGATAGAGAAAGATGAAACAGACTGTTGAACCTCAGAGGGAAGCCTAGGGAGGGTCAGTGGTTGGGAAGAGATCAACCAAAGAACTTGTATGCATATATGCATAACCCATGGTAACTGACAATAGGGTGGTGAAGGCCTGGAGTGGGGGTGTGCGGTGGGTTAGAAGAGGTTAATGGGGGAGAAAATGGGATATGTGTAATACTTTCAACAATAAAGATTTTTTTTTAAAAAAAATCCTATATAATAAAGAGGTAATATACAAATTGACCATCACCCCAACACACAAGATGGCTACGCCCATGTGGTCAAAGATGGCCATCCCCATCTGGACACAAGATGGCCACCACAAGATGGCCAGCAGGGGAGGGCAGTTGGGAGGGACCAGGCCTGCAAGGCAGGGCAGTTAGGGGCAACCAGTCCAGCAGGGGAGGGCAGTTGGGGGTGACCAGGGCTGTAGGGGAGGACATTTAGGGGCAATCGGGCCGGCAGGGGAGCAGTTAAGCATCGATCAGGCTGGCAAGGGAGTGGTTAGGTGGTGATCAGGCTGGCAGGCAGAAGCAGTTAGGGGCAATCAGGCAGGCAGGCAGGCGAGCAATTGGGAGCCAGCAGTCCTGGATTGTGAGAGGGATGTCCGACTGCCCATTTAGGCCTGATCCCGGGATTGGGCCTAAACAGGCAATCAGACATCCCTCGAGGGGTTCCAGATTGGAAAGGGTGCAGGCTGGGCTAAGGGACACACACACACACACACACACACACACACACACACACACACACCCGTGCACACATTTCATGCACTGGTTCTCTAGTATATATTTAAAATGTAAAAGTTGTAACTACTTTGATGTACAGCTGAAATTAATACAAAATAGTATAGAATGCAAAAAATGATAATAATATTCAATGCAAAGTATAATTGAGAATAAAAAATGAGCCCTGACTGGTTTGGCTCAGTGGATAGAGTGTTAGCCCCGCGAACTGAAGGGTCCTGGGTTCAATTTTGGTCAAGGGCATATAACTTGGTTGCAGGATTGATGCCCAGTAGGGGGCGTGCAGGAGGCAGCTGATCAATGTTTCTCTCTCATTGATGTTTCTAACTTACTTACCTCTCCCTTCCTCTCTGTAAAAATCAATAAAATATATTTAAAAAATGAACATAGTGAAGTGTAAATAATTTTTTCATAAAATTGAATATTTAATAGAAATAAAGAGGAATGATTAAAATAAAGGTCATGTAAAAGTATGGATAAATTTCAAAATAATTATGCCGAGTTAAATAAACTGTACTAAACAAAGTATGTATTATGTGTTTCCATTGGTAAGTGTACTCAAAATTCAAACTCATCTATAATAACTTAAAACATACTAGTGTTTGCCATAGGGAGGACAGCCAGTGGGAGTGGATGTGTGTGTAATGGTGAAAGGGAGTGATTACAAAGGATCCCAAGGAAACTGAGTGGTGATAACTTATTTAATTACATATTTTAAATATGTGTCATTTATTCTGTGCAACCTTACTGCAATAAATCTTTATGGCATTTAGAACAAAATGGAAATATTTTTGAGCATGGATGTGTATAAATGGAACTAGGTGTTTTCAGATATATTTTCTCACATAAAATATAGTTTTGCTTGAGTTTCAATCAATTTCTTCCCAAAAGCTAAACTGAGCTTTCAAATGCATCTTGTTTTATATTGCAATTCAATTTCCAAAGTAGTGGCATTATGCAATGCTACAAATTTTTTTGGTAAATAATATTTAAGAAAACCTACCTATTTTTCTCTTTTTTTCATAATTGCATTTTATTACCTAAAACACTTTTCTCCCTTTTGTATTCAGAATTCCACAATTAAGAGTCCATTTAAGATTATTTCAAATGTGTCTGTCTTAATAAATAAAAAAAAACACTCTTTTTGCACTTGATTTCTAACTTCAAGGCATCATACTCAGAGAATATGCTTGGTATTATTTCAATATTCTTGAATTTGTTCAGGCTAGTTTTGTGTCCCAGCATATGGTTTATCCTTGAGAATGTTCCATGTGCACTGGAGAAGAATGTATAACCTGATGTTCTTGGATGAAAGGCTCTGTAAATGTCAATTATGTCCACTTGGTCTAATATGTTATTTAAGGCTGACATTTCTTTATTGCTGATCTGTTTGGATGCTCTGCCTATACCTGTCACTGGGGTATTTATGGTCCCTACTATGATTGTGTTTTTGTCAGTTTTGTGTACAAATTTGAAGTTCATTCAAAAATATTATTTTATTCCCAAAGAGATGTTGGGATATAAGGCATTATTATCTCTAACAAAAAGTGACATACACACATTCAGATAAAGTGAATACAGTGTTCATATATAATAGTACATAATAAGAGTATAACTCATAATACGTTTTAATGCACTGATACTTGGAGTTCTTGATTAATAAACATCATGGATCATTTAAATTCTCAATTATTTCATGTTGTTCTCACTCTTCATGGGCCATTTTTTATGACTGCCATGAAAGTACTTCAACAAGAACTAAAGAAATTAAATTAACAAATCAGATTCATTGTTAGCCCACTTGGGTGATTCAAGTGTTTTGTTTTTTTTTTCAAAGTCTTTTTAAAATATTTTATTGTATTGATTGGGGTGACATTGCTCAACAAAATTATATAGGTTTCAAATGTACAATCCATATATATAGTAAAAGCCTAAGTGACCGAACGACAGAATGACTGGTTGACTGGTCGCTATGATGTGCACTGATCACCAGGGGACAGACGCGCAACGCACAAGTTCAGGCTAGCTCTTGTCTGGATCAGGCCTGCGGGGATTGGGCAGAAACCTGCTATCAAACATCCTCCGAAGGATCCCGGATTGCAAGAGGGCACAGGCCAGGCCGAGGGACCCCACCTCTAGTTGTATAATAAAGTTTTAAAAATAGGTTTTGCATGTCCAGATTAACTCTATATCCTATTTTAGCAAACATTTTAGTCAAATAAAAACTTACTCTAAGAACATTTATGAAACTAAAACTAAAGTCAGAGTATTTTGATCTCTTAGCAATTTAACCTCATTTTCAGTCAGGTTTCTTTTTTTTCTGCTCCAAATACACTTTATCTCATGAATTGGGAATTTACTCTTTATTCTTAAAGTGTTGCTATTTTTAATATTGATTTCTATAGAAATGAACCTTAATTTGTTTTGTAAAATATGCAAAATTTATTTGACTATCTCCACTGAAATTTGAAAATTTATATTTCATTCTAATTTCATTTACTGAAACTATATTCAGTATTTACAGAAAATAATATTTCCTCGTATTAACAGTATTAAATTATTTTGCTATATAGATATATATACCTATTATCTATCATCTATCTATGTATATCAAAAGAATATAAAAGTTTTAGTGCAAAGGTGTAGAAGATTATTTTCCAAATAAAGAAGGGATATGTTCCACTAAAGTTGCCAAGTAAGCCTAATGTAGAGAAATCATCCTTGAGATTTATCACACAGAGATAAGGACAGTAATCACAGGAGACTGGTTTACTTCACCCAGGTAAAATTTAAAAAGGTAGAATACAATGTATTTATTTATGTAAAGACTAGTGGCCCAGTGCACAAAATTCATGCACATTGAAAGGGAATTAATTAGAGGATATATTTTAATAATGCTATTTGCCCTTTCTCTATAATAGAAGTGTGAGAGATGAAAGGAAATGAGTAAAATGTATATGAAAATAATATGTAATTTTATTAATAAATAAACAATAACAAAATGATATAACAACAACAAACATGATATAAAAACAACAAAAACATGATATGAAAGCAGCAAAAACATGATATAAAAACAACATTGATGCAAACAATGACTGAGAAAGTGATTAAACTTATTCTACTATCTCCCTGTATACCACATTAAGAGTGAAAACACTTTCAGAGTGCTTGACTAATTTCCCTTGGGATGAAGTTTTGACAACTTTAACTTTAATGTCACATGCTCTTCGAACTCGAGAGAAAGCAACATATAACTGACCATGTGCGAAAATGGGTTCAGGTAGGAATATTCCTACTCTGTCTAGAGTTTTTCCTTGTGATTTATTAATAGTCATTGCAAATGCTGGCATCACAGGAAACTGTCATTGAATTAATTTAAATGAGAGGCCAGTGTCAGATGGGGACAAATCAATTCTTGGAATTAGAACAACCTCTCCCTCTGTAGATCCTGTTAATACTTCAGCTTCGATTATGTTAGGTCGTAATCTTTTGATAATAAATCTGGTACCATTACAAAGACCCCATTTTCTATTAAGATTTCTCAATAGCATGATAATTGCACCCATTTTAAATTTTAATTTATGACACGGCATTCCCAAAGGAGTAATATTATTAATAAATTCAATGGGAAATTTTTCCTTTTCAGCATCATCTGTTGAGTCAATGGAATCATCATTCAAATAGGTGTGAAAATCTCCATCGAGTATATCCAAAATTTCTTCATTTAATTTTTGAACGTGCTCATTTTTTGGACAAAGAATTTCACGTTTAGATATATTTTTAATATTATCTGTAGATATACTATTTCCAAAGGTAGCTTCAATAATAGATCTGTTACAAATCATTTCATGGGGGATTTCAATAATATCCATTCCTAAATGAAAACTTCTATCCAGTTTGCCATTTCCAAGTTTTACTAACCATTCACTATAAGCAGAATCCTCTGATCTCATATTTTTTTAAAGAGACAACTTTCTGACACATCCCCAAACAACACAGTTCTTTAAACTCTCGTTTGTACTATGGCCAATTGCATAGCATGCTGTACAATACTGAGACATTGTTGAAAATCCTCTCTGAGAAGGAGAACTTTCCTACCAAATGCAATATTCAAATTCATAATAATCTGTCTATGGTGTTTATAGCATGACTGGATGCCATGGTGCATTCATCAATAATAAGAAGTTAGGCCTTTTTAATGGTTTTAGCAACTTCACTCTTTATACCGAGTCTAGAAATTGAAGTTTCATTTAATGGAATTGCTAATTTGTATTGGGAATGAAAGGTTCTTCCACCAAGAAGTAAATTTGCAGCAATTCCTGTAGATGCTGTGGGTAAAACAGTACCACCACGACCTCTAATATAATGATTGAAACTTTATACAGATATGTTATTCCACTACTACCTGGACCATCCAAGAAAAATCATTTGGGGTGTACAGTTTGATCTTTGATGGCTGAAATTATAGTCTAAAAGGTTGCAAACTGTTCATCATTCAGAGAATTTATCAAAACCTCTGCCTGTTGTCGCTCGTACGATTCATCACATGTATTTGCATTCATTAATAAAGGATAGTCCAGAAGTTTGAAATGTGAACATTTCATTCCATGCAATGTGAACACCTCCTGAATTTCATTAAGGGCATGCATTTCACAGTTTACACAGGCACGTCTCTTTAGTGTAATTTTCAACAGAAATATTCAATAAAATGAGATTTATTCTCATCCCATAATTTGTCTGCAGCAGAAGGACATCCAAACACACATATGCATGCAAAAAATTGCCGAAGTTGTTTGGGCATATTAAGGATGATTGCATCGTCAATCGTGTCTTTCCAGATAGTGTCATCAAGTAATAATCCTTGGTGTTTAGAAGCTTTACGAAATGTATCATAAGTTACACCTCCTACAGCTCACAGATCATCAACATTTATCACACCTTTTACATGCAGAAGCAAAAGTCTAAGGTAATATCGTTCTGGTTCTCTAAAGCTCACAGTGAACAGTCTACCTAATACTTTATTCCCACCCCTTCGGTGTTTTGTCCACAAAGAATTATTAAACACATAATGTTGTGGAATCTCCCAATAATAATAATTACGTGCATCAGAATCTTCTCTATTCAATAAGAACCAAGCCATCAAAGTTGAGTTATGCCTTTTAGCCCTATCTAAAACTTCAGCAAAATCATCAGTATGCAAATAAAAAATTTGTTTATTTGGCAAATGAATAGCTAATCTTGTGATTGCATGAGATTGGTCATGCATTCGCATTGCAAAAAGTCTCCAAACAGCCTCAGGAGCACTCACGTACCTGGAGTCAATGAAGTCCTGTACATCATGATTGATAATATATTTTTCAGAAATGTGAATATTTGCACAATCGTGCCCTTTATAGATGCATTTAAATAAATATTTGTCACTTTTAATTGATGCACAGACTTCAATGTTTATATGATAGTTATATTTAAGGCACAAATATGGGTTATAAGGGACAATCCAAGTGTTATCGACAACTTTATTTCCAATAGACATGGTGCTACCAGATCTTCGTTTGTATTTGGGATATCCATCAATCTTTCCAATGGTCACATTTTGAAATTCTTTTGGATATACCTTTGCACATTTTCCATTTTCCATACATGGACTATTTGGATTTTGTATTCCACATGGTCCATGTACCATATTTGATTTTACAATTTGAAAAAGTCGAGGATACTGGTCTTCATCTGGAATTTCTGCCTTAACTATATGATCAATGTCATCTTTTGTTCATAATTTGGATTCACTTTCTAATATCAATAATATGTGAGCATGAGGCAGTCCACGTTTCTGAAATTCAATGACATGAATCTTAGCTATTACTTTGCCAAATAAATGGAATTTACATATATAATTTAAAAGAGCATTCAGCTTAATATTAAAAACTCTGGCTACCAAGTCAGATCTGTTTTCAACTTTTTGGCAGCGTTGTAAATGGTTTGCAATATCTGCCCATTTAGGGTTGCATGCCATGGTTATGAATAAATAAGGCTTGCCATACTTCTTTACAATTGCCATAGCATCATGATATCGCTGCTGCATATTTATCAGACTATCCTCAAAAGATGATGAAAGTATTATCATTTTACCAATCGGCACATTGTTATTTTCAGATCTAGATTTGATATAATCCCTCAAACCACTATATTATTCAACTCTCAACTTAGATTGGTTTGCTTTAATGAAATTTATCTGATTGGCCTCCATTTTTGAATATGAATCCACAATAAACTGTTGAGTTAATTTTCCTGCATTTAAAATAGGATTGAACATGTCCCATGCAGAGAGATGAAATCCATAATACTGCATTTGTGTGACTTGTGTCCTTACATTTCATCTAGTATTATTGTAGATTACACTGTTGTCTCTGAGTCTTAATGCAATATCTGTTCCCCAGCCTTTTTCACCATGTGGAAAAAGAATAGGTTATGTCTTTGCATCTAATGTAGGAAACAGGATACTGATTTGTTTCATTTAAGTGGCATTCGGATTATTGGGATCTGGTTTACAATGAATGAGCAAGTCCCTTTCTAAAGAAGGTTCTCCATCTTCTTTTCTGAATATGACAGCAACCTCGGTTACATGAGGAGAATTATATCTACCTGGGTCACTGTTATGATCATATTTAATCACCATTGTTACTTCCGTGGGAGTAATACCTTTTGCTGCTGCTTCAGATTGGGCTTCCTTTTCTACCTCATGTAGCATCTTGTACGATTTTGTTAATTCATTTATTTTATGCATGAGGTTATTGATGTTGATCATGAGTCTTTCTGAGCAGCCCAGGTTTGCTGGCATTGCTAATCTTTTACTTGTCACTTCGGCTGTATCCAAAATATAGAGTTGAGCAAACTTCTAAGAAACACCATCCATCCGAAGGATGTAAAGTTCCAGTACGGTGATAAACTTGTCCGTGTATTCTAAAACAGTATGGCCCATATTCTGATGGTGATGCAATATTTGCATCCATGGAAGCAAAAGCAAAAGAACTATTTTCCATGACATTTTTAATGTCAGAATATTCATTTGTCATTAATCTTTTTAAATATGCCGGGTATTCTGGAAAATGTATATCATTTGGACAGACTTTACCTTTGCTACAACATCGAGTAAATCTCCCATCAGATGGTTTTTCATCAGATAAATTTAGTGATAGGCAAAATTCACATCTAACAGTCATTCTACCACAACTATGTTTGAGAATTACATCCTCCTGTACTCCATTTTTGCTGAGCAGGCAGTTCCTACCAGCAGCGGTAATACTTGTTGATGACTGTTCTCTAGACATATTCCATCATCGCCATCACCTTCTTTCAACTTCAAAGGCACGTTGGTCTTTAGACATTTTCTGTCGATGACGCCGCCTTCTTTCGGCTTCAGAGAGACGTGTTTCCAATAGCTGCTCTTCAGATACATTCTGTCGCAGGTGCCGCCTCCTTTCAAGATCAGACGCACGTTGCTCTTCAGACATTTTCTATCAATAACGTCGGCATCTTTCGGCTGCAGAGCTACGTTGTATCAACAGCTGTTCTTTAGACATAGTCCCACCTCCCTGCAGTCACATCTGAGATGCAGGTGAATGAGAGTTCTGGCTGTCAGGCCGCTGAGAGCTGTCTGACCAATGGCTGATTCTGGCTGATTCTGTGGGGGTGGGACTTCCTCTTCCCTGCTGTCAGTCTCCATGGTGGCAATGAGGAAGCCACTCACCAGCTCTGCTCTCCGATCAGGCTTGGTGTCCTGGGTTGCAACCCAGCATGCCAAGTCTTCCCACCCATCTCCTGCTCTGCTCTCCCATCAGTGACCCAGGACGCCAAGCTTTCCCGCTGTTCTCCCACTCAGCTCTCCCATAAGACTTGGTCTTCCTGCCTGCTCTCTGCCAGCTCCTTGGCTCCAGCCGGAGCCATCATCTTTGTCCTGTCAATTTGCATATTCCCTCCTTATTGGCTGTGGGCGTGGCCATCTTTATCGCAAAGTGATAGCTAATTTGCATGTTATTCTTTGTGGAATAGTATTGGATTATCTGTTAAACAGTTAAATGACCCAAAATGATTAATTCCAAAAATCTGGATACACTGATTATCTTCCAAATTCATTACTGTTCTTCCCACTTGAAGCCATAAATACCTTCATTTTTTGTGATTTGACAGGAGGAATAGGTGGAAAGGGAGACAAAGAATGTAAAGTACCTTCGAATCAGGCTGTTTTATTATTAATGGAAAAAAATGGGTGAAATATATTGGAATACCCAATGGATTCAAGGACTCAGACCAAAGTATGTAAAACAGAAGTTCATTATTAATGTACAACTCTAAGTGCAGAGATTTTCTAAAAAATCAATTGATTCATGAAAGTACAAGTAGACTTGAATTAACAAAGCTTTGGGATAATTTTAGCATTGCATGGTGTCTAATCAAATTATTAGCTTTGCAGGTCAACTTAATGAAAAAAATTGCTGGTTGTCGTATTTCTATGCATATGAAATGTGGGCTGGTAATGGAAGAGAGAGGTTTTTGCTATGTGTGGGGTTAAATATCTAATTTTTAAACCCTATTATTTCATTAACATTTTGTTATAATATTAATCATTTTACAGAGATGTTAGAATATCTTTGTGGGGGGATTATATGTTGCATGAATGGGACTGGAGGAATGGCTTGCAGATTCTGTCAAGTGGCTGAAATTATTATTTTTCATGTACCCACCCCCTTTCAATGTTTCTCTGTAAATTTTGCTTAGCCTTAAGCAGAGTTACTTCAAGGATGGAGCTCACAATTAGCAAAGGATGTTCCAAGGACATAGTGCCCTCATTTCCAGTAAACACATGGTGTCCTCAGAGAAATATTCCTAAAACAGCATTTATTATGTAATTTCTGTTCACTGGAACATATTGAACCTGTGAAACTCTCTTTTCTAGCTATTGAGGATAGTCTTAATTCTCACTATTCCATATCATCATAATCTACCTTACTTCATCAACATCGTTCTCTGAATAACAACCTAAAACTAAGTATATGGTTAATATAATAGAAATGTAAATAGTTTCTTATTGGGTCAAATCTCAAATCTAAATCATCTAGTGTCATTAACATACACTGGCAGGAAATCTCATACTTTCAGAGCTATACTCTAGTATTTAAATACATTAGTTAAACTTACTGCATTTTCTTGACAACAAAATATAGTTCTGGCCCTAACCGGTTTGGCTCAGTGGATAGAGCGTCAGCCTGTGGACTAAAAGGTCCCAGGTTCGATTCCGGTCAAGGGCATGTACCTTAGTTGTGGGCATATCCCCAGTAGGAGGTGTGCAGGAGGCAGCTGATTGATGTTTCTCTCTCATTGATGTTTCTAACTCTCTCTCCCTCTCCCTTCCTCTCTGTAAAAAATCAATAAAATATATTTTTTAAAAAGAGTATCACAGTCTTTGTTCTATAACTAGGTTTTCTGTCATTAAAGTTTACTGAGATAGTACTCATTTATGTCATTACATCTTCAATGTGTCCTACTGGATCATATAATATGAAAAAAAATTTAATGTTGAAAAGGATAGTATATATTGTGACCACTGCAAAACTGATGTGAACCTTAAAGACAATGAATATGTTAGGACTATAAAGCAATACAATCCTTAACAGCCATTTGTAAGCTTTCCATCACAGGAGAACAAAAGACCAGGAAAAACTTGCTGGACACCAGGAGTCAGATCATATAAGGAGTTGAAACTGTCCTAAAGACACCTGATTGCACACTTGCATTCCATACACATTCCAAGCCCAAGAGCTCAGCACCAAATCCACTAACAAGTGGTGTGTATAATGATGAAACTCCAGCTCCTGGATGCTGCTATCATGGATCCAATGTCCCCTTGGCTCAGCTCTGTGCAAACCTTCACTTTGGATATCCCACTCCCCATCCTCTTTCCTTAAATACATTCAATTTCCTTTCTTTTTTCTTTTACTTTTTAAATTAAATCTTTACTGTTGAAAGTATTACATATGTCCCCCTTTTCCCCATTGACCTCTTCTAACCCAATGCATACCCCCAACCCAGGCCTTCACTACCCTATTATCTGTGTCCATGAGTTCTGTATATATACATACAAGTTCTTTGATTGGTCCATTCCAACCCACCCACTCCTCCCCCTCCCTTCACTCTGAGGTTTGACAGTCAGTTCCATGCTTCTATGTCTGTGGACCTATTTTGTTCATCAGTTTACTTTGTTCATTAGATTCCACATATGACTGAAATCATGTGGTAATTATATTTCTCTGACTGGCTTATTTCACAAAACATAATACTCCCCAGGTCCATGCATGCTGTTGCAAATGGAAAGAGTTCCCTTTTTACTGCCAGGTAGTATTCCATTGTGTAAATGTGCCACAGCTTTTTTATCCATTCATCTGCTGATGGGCATTTGGGCTGTCTCCAAATCTTAGCTATTGTTAATTGCACTGATATCAACATACGGGTGCACATATTCTTTCTGATTGGTGTTTTGGATTTCTTATGATATATTCCTGCTCTCTCCCACTCTCCCTAAAAATCAATGGGAAAATATCCTCAGGTAAGGATTAACAACAACAACAACAAAACAAACAAAAACCATAACTGGAAACTATTTGCCATGAATCACTTATTAAGAAGTGCCAAATTCTGGAGAGATGAGGTATGGAGAAAAATACATAATTTGTCAAATTGCTTTAAGAAAATAAACAAATTTCCTTATATCTGAAAAACAAAAAGATTAAAAATCAGCAATACTTTCAACAAAAGTTACAAAAACTATGTATTTTCAGTTGAGTCCCATAATCAATTTTTTTTGTTTCTCCTGATTTTTCCTACCTGTACTTCTATAAATCCAGATACTCTATAGAGTTCTAATAATAACATAGAGTTCAGAAATAGCCAATTTGAAGGGGATAATCTGAAAATGTCAGAGCACTTTCCATGGATCTTTCAGAAGATGTAACATTTTTCCAAGTGCACTGTAACAAAACAGTGACTATCTTTAAATGAAAATAATAAATTTAAAATGACATGGTTATTAATTTGATTATAATGCAAAATGCATGGAATTTTGTCCTTTCTGCAAATCAGAATATTCCAGAATAACAAGTAGAGTCATACATGAAAGCATATTAGAATCTATTTTAATAATATGCATATATAAATAGAATATAGTTATTATTTTTTTATTTGATAAAGCTTCCCATGTACCTTATGCAGAAAATTTTCCTTCATAAGGAGAGAAAATAAATCCTTGAGGCATTCCAGGGTCTATTGGAATGATCTCAAGCCAATTCTAAGTCAAGAAAAGTTTCTTAAAATTTAAATCCTGAGAAGGTTGTCAAACTTATTTTACCAAAAGATTATATATCATCATCATTCTTATTATTATGCATTCAAAGTAACAAAACGGTATTAAACACAAACATAGGCTAGCAAAACTTCAGTTCCTGTGATTAAGAAGGTGGCTTTTTTAAGTAATCAAGTACCTAATTAATATAACATAATATATAAACATTTCAATCATTTGTAGAACTTTTGCTTCCTGGGGGGGGGGGGGGGGAGTAGGAGAAACGTTTTCCCTTTTAACAGACTAGAAAAGGACTAAACAAATTCTGCATTAGTTTACTTCAGATTCATTTACCTAATTAAATTTATTATTCAGATTACCTATAATTTCCTTTTAAGATTTCTCTTCACAACCCTTCTATAACTTGCACAAACCTTCTTATCCATTTAGAAATAACCAGCTTTAAAACTCAATTTCTTTTTCCTTCAAAATGCATCTCCATGCCTCATGTCTTCTATTACTAAAACTATAATTTTTTTTTCAATTGGTTAGAATTCTTAACTCTTAGAAACCTTAATTTTTAGGTGATCACTAAAAAGTAAGCAGTCAGCATTCTTTAGATTGGCAAATACATTCATACTTTTTAGAGACAGATTTCTAATAAAGTTCATTAATAGATTCAAGTGTATTTTCTAGCTTTTCTGTAATAAAGGTCAAAAGCAGGCAAAATCAGATTAATAAATATTTCAGTATTCTGTTATTTCAAAATATCTAGATATTTAACATTGATCAGGGATGGTTAACAGGGAACTGGAGTGAGTGGCGCAGTGGATGGTGAGCAGCTGGAAGGCAGGCCTCTTGGTCCCTCCTCCTGGCCCTCAGACTCCAATAAATCGGTGGTGGATGTGGGGTGGAACTGGGGACTGGCTTCCTTAGTAGTCCTGTAGGTTCATTCTCCAGAGGACAGGACAGGCATCAATGGACCAGAACCTCTGGTACGATCCCTACAGTGCTGCCGGCCTCCTGGAACTTGACCTCAGGCACTGTGGCTGCTTCCCCTCCCTAGATACTCCACAAGGAAGAAAGGATACCACCAGCAGTTTCAGGGGCAACCAGCAGTGACTGACTGCTCTCCCTGTGCTTCTTCCAGATTACTCGAGCCGGCCCCAGCCCACCCTGCTCCAGATGAAGTGTGATCACTGTATACGGAAGGAATGTAGTAAAAAAAACAAAAACTGATGACCAAGAGAATGCTGCAGTCAACGTCCGGAGTCCGGATCAGGAGAATGGAGAAAAGGGAGAATTCCATAAGTTGGCCAATGCCAAGATATTTCTGAGTGACTGCCTGGCGTGTGACAGTTGTGTGACCGCAGAGGAAGGAGTCCAGGTTTCTCAACAAGGACTTCTTCCGTGTTCTGAACCTTAATAATAAATGTGATACCTCACAGCACAAGGTGCTGGCAGTGTCCATGTGTCCTTAGCCTCTGCCTTATTTTGCTGCTAAATTAAGCCTCAGTGTCTCTGATGCATCCAGAAGGCTCTGTGGCTTTTTCAAAAGCCTTGGGGTGCACTGTCTTCGACATCAAGTAGCTGCCGACTTCAGCATCCTGGAGAGTCAGAAGGAATTTGTGCATCAGTACTGCCAGCACCTTGAGGAAGAACCCCGGCTACCCATGCTGACCTCTACCTGCCCCGGCTGGGACCAATATGCAGACCATGTGTTGGGTCACCACATTACCCCCACCTCTGCATGGCCAAGTCTCCCCAGGAGATTATGGGCTCTCTGGTGAAGGATTACTTCGCCAGACTGGAAACCTGCCACAGACGAGATTTTCTACATCATTCTGGCCCAGTGTTATGACAAGAAACTGGAGACCCTTTGAGAAGATGTTCCCACAGCTTTACATATTTCCCAGGGTGCTGACTGCATGTTAACCTCAGGTGAAATTGTCCAGATAATGGATCAAAGTGACCTTGCCTCGAATGACGCCGCGGTGGACACTCTGTTTGGAGACATGAAGGAGGAGGAGGTGAAGCTCCACGAGGGTGCCAGCTCCGACGGGTACCTGGCACATATCTTCAGGCACATAGCCAAGAAGCTGTTCAATGAGGACGTGGGGGTGCTCACCTACTACACCCTGAGGAACAAAAACTTCCAGGAGGTCACCCTTGAAAGGGACAAAGAGTTTCTGCTACGCTTTGAGGCTGCTTATGGCTGTCAGAACATCAGAAGTGGTCCTGAAGATGTAGAGGGGCAAGTTCTCCTGACAATTCGTGGAGGTCCTGGCCTGTTCTGGGTATGCTTAAGCAGCAGGGGCCAGGCCCAGGAGGACAACGGGTGTGCAAACAGGGCACTGCTGCGGCATATGGAAGGCATCTACACTGCCATCCTGGTGTGGCCTCCAGAGACCAGCGCCCATGTGCAGGAGCTGTACCAGGGTGGCTGGGGTGGGGGGGAGACTCCCCCTGGGCCCAGGCAGCCCTGCACACCCCTAGCAGGGCCCAGGGCAGCCTGCCAGGACATCAAGTGGTAAAGGTCCAGCAAACGCACAGCCTGCAGGCAGCCTGAAAAGGGGTGTCAGACACGTGAAGGAAAGGCTTAGCATCTCTGTCATCGCTTTGGTTTTCAGAATTCCCTACTTCCCATCTGTCAGCTCCCTCCCTCTGAGGGACACTGTCATCCTCACATGGGTGCAACTGGAATATTTTATCTTGAGAGAATTGCCCCAATGTACATATCCTTTTATCCGATGATGAAAAAATCCCAAAGAACAAGAATGGAGACAGACTACTGTCCTTTAGGCTTAAAAAAAACCCTGGAAGTGTCCTGCGAAGAGCTGAGACTTGGTTCTGTCTACACGCCTCAGAGAGATTGGATGAGGAAATGGCCCAGTTTGGCCCTGACTTTACCCACTTATGTTACTCTTGAAGGTGTCTTTGCCACAATGTGAATAAACTGCCACCTTTTGGAATAGGGGCTCATACGAAAGTCTGCATTCCCAACTTTTCTTGAAACAGATCTATGTTTTGCAGCTGTGACCACCGTCCTGAGATCAGGTCCTGTTGACCAGGTCCTATCGCTGGGAATCAGGGGGCACTGGAGTGGAGCCCCACCCCCTCCCCGTGCCCTTTTACATTCAGGGATTGAGCTGAACTCATTTTGGGGGAGGCCTGGCAAGGGTGACAGGTGTCACCGATGGAAGGATGGAGAATGGAGAGGCAGGCACCCTGCTCAGTCCCTCCCTGGGTGGGGTCAGGCAGAGATGAAAGCCAGTCAGCCTGCCCCACAATTGGGTAAGATAGCGTCCTCTGTGTCCACCTCTCACCCCGTGGGCCTGGCCACTCCCCTCAGCTCCAGGCAGCCCTCTGCATTCCACAGCATGCTCTGCCCTCACATGCTGCTCGCCCTAAGTTAGAAGGAAGAGAGCAGTTGGCCCACAGACAACTACACAGAAAGATAGGGCTCATGGCTGGAGAGCACAATGGCAGTGGCAGGAGCCTCTCCTGCCTCCATGGCAGTGCTAAGGAGCAGTGAGCTAAGTGGTAAGGAGCAGTGAGCAGGTGGGCGGTAAGGAGCGAGGTGTCCCAGACTGGGAGAGGGATTTCCAACTGTCTGCTTAGGCCCGTAACCCATACAGAACAGGCCTAAGCCGGCAAGTGGACATCCCCTGAGGGGTTCTGGACTGCGAGAGGGTGCAGGCCTGGCTGAGGGACCCCCCAAGTGCACGAATTTCGTACACCGGGCCTCTAGTTAACATATAACACTGTGTAAGTGTAAGGTGTACAACATAGTGATTACATATACATACGTATTGCAAAATGAGTGAACACATCCATCACTTCACATAATTATATTTATTTTATGGTGAAGAGTTTTAAAATCTATTTTCAGAAACTTTCATTTATACAATACTAGAGGCCCAGTGCATGACAATTCATGCACTGGAGGGGGTTCTCTAAGCCCGGCCTGCCCCCTCTCACAGTCCAGGAGCCTTCAGGGGCATAAAGCAACCCGGCAATCAGGGGAAGGCGATGCCCCATCACACCTCTGCTGCTGCCACTGCCAGTAGCACAAGCCTTGGGCGGCCCTGGGCGGCTGGGCAGTTGCCATCCGAGGCTTGCCTATGCTTCGGGCCGGCCCTGGGTGGCTGGGGGGCTGAGGGGACTGGGAGACTCCAGAGGCAGGCGCGTGGCACGGCCGGGCCCAGTGAGCCCAGCCGCATTGCGCGCCTGCCTCCCAGGTGGGGCTGAGGGACTGGGCATCACCATCTTGTGGCTGTGGGTGCTGACATCTTTGAGGGCGTGGCAGTCAATTAGCATATTCCCTCCTTATTGGCTGTGGGCACTGCCATCTTTGAGGGCAGGGCAGTCAATAAGCATATTTCCTCCTTATTGGCTGTGGGTGCCACCATCTTTGAGGGTGGGGCAGTCAATTAGCATATTCCCTCCTTATTGGCTGTGGGTGCCGCCATCTTTGCGATGGCATGAGGGTCAATCAGCATATTCCTTCTTTATTAGATAGGATAAGATTTTTATTATAGTCATCATACTGTATAACTTCAGAACTTAGTTCTTTGTTTACATGTATTTTTAAATTATATAATACATGAAATATTATATTAATTTCAAGTATACAACATAGTTATTACACATTTATATACCTTGTAAAGTGATCAGCATGTTAGGTCTGGCACCATACATACTTATTATAATGCTATTGACTATATTCCCTATACTGCACTTTATATCAGGCCTGTTTTGTAACTACCAACTTGTACTTAATCCTTTCACCCTTTTCCCCAGCTTCCCAACCCTCTCCCATCTGGTAACCATCAATGTGGTCTTTGTATCTATGAGTCTGTTTCTATTCTGTTTGTTCATGTATTTTGTTCTTCAGATTCTACATATAAGTGGAAATAATATGGCATTTGTCTTTCTCTGACTGGCTTATTAGAGTTGACATGCAATATTATATTATTTTCTGGTGTACAACATAGTGAATAGACATTTCTATAATTTACAAAGTTTGTACTTCTTTTTTTAAAATGTATTTTTATTGATTTCAGAGAGGAAGGGAGAGGAAGAGATAGATAGAAACATCAATGATGAGAGGGAATCATTGATTGGCTGCCTCCTGCATGCTCCCCACTAGGGACTGAGCCCACAACCTCAGCATAAGGCCTTGACTGGAATGGAACCCAGAACCCTTCAGTCCTCAAGCTGATGCCCTATCCACTGAGCAATACTGGCTAGGGAAAGTTTGTACTTCTTAATCCCTTTCACTTTTGTCACTTATCATGCTCATCTGACAACTATTAGTTTGTTCTCTGTATGTGGAAGCCCAAATCAAAGTATACCAGATGTTCAAGGCCAATTGGAGTATGGGGGCCCTGTCCAGAGTATGCCGGATGCTCAAAGCCAATTTGCCAAACATGGGTGCAAAAGCAAGGACACAGCGATTGTTCTGTACACAATGTGAAAGGTGCCTTTCTGTAGCCCAAGTATTAATGTAACTATTTATTAAGAAGCCTATTTTATCTAAGTTGGTATAAACATATGTTATTGACCAGCCAGAGCATAGCTGCTTAATATGGCTCCTGTGTTTGCTACTGTATTAGCAAGGCCTGCTTTGTGCAGCTACTTTATAGTACTAATTTGAAAAACTGTTTTGTCTGATGGCTCCTAGTTAGCAATGGCTACTTGGTCTGTAATAAAGACTCTCCTATATATGCCATGACTGTTCATGTCTTCTCCGTCTAATACCTGGCATCCATGAAGGTCCAGTTCCTGACAGGGGAATTGAGGCCACACGAGAACCTATGGTCCCACACTTGTACCTACGAATTTGTTCCTGTGTTTTCATTTTTATTTATTCTATGCTTTTGATTCCACATATAAGTGAAATCATATGAATTTCGTTCTTCTCTGTATGACTTATTTCACTTCTAATACCCTCTAAGTCCATCCATGTTATCACAAATGGCAGGAATTCATTCTTTTTATAACTAGCCCTATCTAATAAAGAGGGAATATGCAAATTGACCATTATGATGTAACAAGATGACTGCGCCCACAGTGGAGGCAGGGATTCCGTAACACAAGATGGTTGTGCCCACAGCGGAGGCCGAGTTCCCATAACAAGCCTTAATGAGCAATCAACAGGGACCTGAGGCTACATGGCACTGGGCCGGGGCAGGAGACCTGAGGCTGCGACCCCCGCCTGGTGGGGTTTGACAGGGGACCTCAGGCCACGCCCCCCACCCAACAGGCTTGACTGGGTACCTCAGGCTGCATCCCCTGCCCCAGCGTTGGGCCGGGGGACCTCAGACTGTGCCCCCCACCCAGCGGGGCTTGACAAGAGACCTCAGGCCATGCCCTCCACCCTGGAACTGGGCTGGGGGACCTGAGGCTGTGCTCCTGCCATGCAAGGCTTGATGGGGGACCTCAGGCTGTGCCTCCCAACCGCAGGGCTTGGCAGGGGACCTCAAGGCATGCCCCCCACCCCTGCCTGGGCCGGGGGACCTCAGGCCACACCCCTGCCCCAGCGCTGGGCCAGGGGACCTGAGGCTGCGCCCCCCACCTGGTGTGGCTTGACAGGGGACCTCAGGCCACATCCCCCTACCCCAGCACCGAGCCAGGGGACTTGAGGCCATGCCGCCTGTCCGACAGGGCTTGGCGGGGACCTCAAGGTGTGCCCCCTGACCCAGTCCTGGCTGGGGTACCTCAGGCCATTTTTCCCACCCCGATGCCGGGCCAGGTGACCTGAGGCCATGCCCCCCACCTGGCGGGGCTTGATGGGGGTGGGGCCAGCTGGGTCTGGATCTAGCCCAATGGGAGTAGGTCTCATGTGATTTCAAGGCGCATGTTGGTGGGCAGGGACTTGACTCTGTTTCCCGTGGCATGCCCCAGACTCTTACAGGAGGAAGATTTTCATATACATTTTACTAATTTTCTTTCTTATCTGACACTTCTATTATAAAGAAAGGGCAAATAGCAATATTAAAATATTTCCTCTAATTAATTCCCTTTTAATATGCACGAATTTCGTGCACCGGATCACTAGTATTCAATAATATATATGTACCATTCTTCTTCATCCAGTTTTTTATGAATTGAAACTTAGGTTGCTTTTATATATTGGTTATTGAAAATAGTGCTGCAATAAACATGGAGGTGAATATATCTTTTTGAATTAGTGTTTTAGATTTATTTAAATTAATATCCTGAAGTGGAAATGCTGTGTCATATGGTAGTTCTTATTTTTTTTAAAAAGAAATCTCTGGACTGTTTTCCACAGTGGCTACCCAATTTATAATTCCACCTACAGTGCACAAGGGTTTCTTTTTTTTCCACATCTTTGACAACACTTTCTATTAATTGACTTTTTGATATTAGTAATTCAAACAGCTGCAAAGTGATATTTCATTATGGTTTTTATTTGCATTTATTTGATGATTATTGATGTTGAACATATTTTCATATGTCTATTGACAATCTGTATGTTCTCTTTAGATAAATGTTTTTTGAGGTATTTTTTAATCCTTATTGTTGAAAGTATTACATATGTCCCCTTCTCCCTCCCTCATTGACCCCATCTAGCCCACTCCCACCCTCCGCTCCAGGTGTTCACCCCTCACTATTGTCTGTGTCCATGGATTATGTTTTAATAATTTTTATCTTGCATTGTATGAGTTCTTTATTTTGAATATTACCTTTTATCAGATATATTATTGCAGATATCTTCTTGCATTCTGCAGGTTGCCATTTTGTTGTTGTTGATTGTTTCCTTCATTGTAAAAATCTTTTACGTTTTATGTTGTTCAACTATTTTTTTTTATTTTCGTTGCCCTTGCCCTGGAAGACATATCAAAAGAAATATTGCTAAGATCAATGTCAAATAAATTATTGCATATTTTCTTCTAGGAATATTATAGTTTTAGGTTTTATATTTAAGACTTTAATCTATTTTGAGTTAATTTTTTTATAGTATAAGACAGTAGTCTAGTTTTATTTTTTTGCATGTGCCTGTCCAGTTTCCCAATACCATTTGTTTAAGAGACGGTCTTTTCCCCATTGTATGTCATTGGTTTCTTTCTCATAACTTATTTGTCCATATATGTGTGGGTTTATTTTTTTTAATCTCTATTCTGTTCCATTAGTCTGTGTGTTTGTTTTCATGCCAATATCGTACTGCTTTGATGACTATACCTTTGTAATATAATTTGAAATCAAGGAGAATGATATAGCAACTTTGTTCTGTCTATTATTACTTTGGCTAGTTGTGATATTTTGTGAATGCATACAAATTTTACAATTATTTTTATTAACTCTTGGGGGAAATTTCAT
The DNA here is from genome assembly GCF_951640355.1 of Cnephaeus nilssonii. Taxonomy (NCBI): domain Eukaryota; kingdom Metazoa; phylum Chordata; class Mammalia; order Chiroptera; family Vespertilionidae; genus Cnephaeus; species Cnephaeus nilssonii. Next base: position 31,849,239 of record NC_137071.1, read on the forward strand.
TGGAATGTTTTCATTGTGGGAAGAGTGGACGTCCTTGTCTTGTTCCTGATCTTACAGGAAAAGTTTTCAGCTTTTCACCATTGAGTATAATGTTAGCTTCAGACTTCTCATATATGGCCTTTATTATGTTGAGGTGTGTTATCGCTATACTAACTTTGTTGAGAGATTTTATCATAAATGTATATTGAATTTTATCAAATGCTTTTTATGCATTTATTAAGATGATTATGTGATTTTCAATATTTTATTCTGTTAATGTGGTGTATCCCACTTATTAATTTACAGATGTTGAACCATCCTTTAATCTCTGGAATAAATCCCACCTCATCAAGGTACATGATCCTTTCAATGTATTGTTCAATTTTTAAGCTAATGTTTAGTTGAGAATTTTTGCATTTGTTTATCAAGGATATTTGCCTTTAATTTTTTTTTTTTTGCATGTGATATCTTTGTCTTGTTTTAGTAAAAGGGTGATGCTGGACTTGTAGAATGGGTTTGGAAGTATTCCATCTTATTTGAATTTTAAGACATTTTATGACTGTTCATTTTGTATATACCTTTACAAATTGTTACAGTTATATATTTTATGACTTTTGATTTTAACATTTTTATTAGTTTATAATTGATTAGTTTGCTAACTTCACTATGCATTTACCTTTGCCAGTGAGAATTTTACTTTCTTATGTTTCCTTGTTATTAATTAGTATACTTTCTTTTCAACTTAAAGAATTCACGTTAACATTTCTTGTAGGGCTGGTTCAGTGGTGATGAACTCTTTTAGTTGTTGCTTGTCTGGAAAAAAAATCTCTTTCAACTCTAAATAACATTGCCAGGGAGAGTATTCTTGCCTGGAAGGTATTTTATTCCCCCTCAGCACTTTGAATATATTATGTCACTTCCATTAGGCCTAAAATTTTTGCTGAAAATCTGCTTATAGTCTTTTGGCATTTCCCTTGTATAAAACAATTTGTTTTACTCTTGCTGCTTTTAATATTCTTCTTTTTTTTTTTTTTACTTAGGATATTTTAATTCATAATGTGTCTTGGGGTGGATCACTTTGATTTCATCTTATACAGACCTTTTGGGCCTTCATGGCTCTGAATGTCTGTTTTCTTTCTAATGTTAGGAAAGTTTTTAGTCATTATTTCTTCAGATAATTTTTTGTCCCTTTATCTAATTCTTCTCCTTCTGGAACCATTATAACGGGAATGATTTTCTGCTTGATGTTATCTCATAGGTTCCTTTTATATTTTTTTATTGTTGACACTATTACAGATGTCTCCCATTTCCCCTCCTTTGCCTCCCTCCACCCTGTCTTTACTCCACCCTGCACACACAGCCTTCCTCACACTATTATCTGTATCCATGGGCTATAAATATATTAATATATGCTCTTTGGCTAAACTCTTTCAGTCCCCCACCCTACTCCCCTCTGAGATCTGTCAGCTTGTTCCATGTATCCATGCCTGCTTACTTTTAAAAATTGTTTTGTCTTTTTACTATTCTGCTTGTGTGAGTTCTACTACCCATTTTTAAAAATACATTTCTTTAATATATTTTATTGATTTTTTACAGAGAGGAAGAGAGAGGGATAGAGAGTTAGAAACATCGATTAGAGAGAAACATCGATCAGCTGCCTCTTGCACACCCCCTACTGGGGATGTGCCCACAACCAAGGTACATGCCCTTGACCGGAATAGAACCTGGGACCCTTGAGTCCGCAGGCCGAAGCTCTATCCACTGAGCCAAACCGGTTTCGGCTAAAAATACATTTTTATTGATTTCAGAGAGGAAGGGGGAGAGAGAGAGATAGAAACATTAATGATGAGAGAGAATAATTGATCAGCTGCTCTCTGTACGCCCCACACTGGGGTTGGAGCCCACAACCAGGGCATGTGCCTTGACTGAGAATCGAACTGTGACCTTCTGGTTCATAGGTCAATGCTCAACCACTGAGCCATCGCAGCTGGGCTGTAGTGTACTTTTTTATTCACTTATTGTATTCCTCAGGTCTGTGACATTTCTTTAGCATTTATGTATATTTTTCTACCCCTTTTTTCTCTGTGTGTTCATCTAAATGTTTTTCTGAGATTAGTGAACATTGTTATAAATAATGACTTTGTACTCTTTATTAGGCAAATTACTTATATCCATGTTATTTTTCCTGGGGTTTTATATTTTTTATTTATTTATTGTATTAAAAACATATTTCTTGCCTGCCTGGTGTGGCTTAGTGGTTTAGTGCCAACCTATGAACCAGGAGAGCACAGTTCAATTCCGGGTCAAGGGATATGCCCAGGCTGTGGGCACGATTCCCAGTGTGGGACATGCATGAGGCAGCTGATCAATGATTCTCTCTCATCATTGATGTTTCTCTCTCTTTCTCCCTCTCCCTTCTTCTCTGAAATCAATAAAAATGTATTTAAAAAAGAACAAATTTCTTTATTTTCTTATTTTATCAACTTTCTGGATTAATTTCTATGTATTAGTTGAAACAGTTATCACTTTCAGTCTTGAAGAAGTAGTCACTGGAAGACAAGGTGTGTTTCAATCTGTTGTCTTTGTAGTATTTTTGGAGTGGTTGCCTGCCAAGCATTGTCTCTCTGATTGTTTCAGTCTTGTGGGTCCCCAAAACACAATAGCCCTGGACACCAGCCTCAGGCATTCAAGAGATATTCCCTCTGTGGACAGCAAACATTCTCCATGTCTGTATATACCTATGGGGCCACAGTAAATGAGCTTTAGACTTTAGTTAGCCTGACAGTTGTGTCTGGTTTGGTTGGGACAAAGTTAAAGGAGCACCTGTCTGTGGTATGACCATCACAAGGTTTAGGCAGGGCAAGTTCCAAGATGGAGGGATGCCAGTTTGGGCAGGGTGTGGGCTGCATTGGAGGAGCATTTAGTTGAATGGGGATTTGTTGCAGAGGAGTACTTGGCCTGGGAAAGCAGCACAAAGCAAGTAGATTGTGGGCATAAAAACTTGGATTCACCAGTGTCAGGCTAGCAAGGAAGGAGAGTGTAAAATGCTCACTAGTGATTCTGTCCTAGAGAAAGTTCCAACAGACACCTATCCCTGTGCCAAATCCTGTAAGTTTAGTTAATGAATCTTTTTTGCATAGTGTCTAGGCAATTTTCAAACTGCTGCCTCAGTGTGAGGACCTGAAGCAAATGAGTTGTATGCAAGTGTAAGAGTAGAGAATCAGTGTTATACAGCCCTTTTAGTCTCCTAAAGGGAAAGCCACATTTTTTCCACCTGAGAGACAGATGTCATGTTCTGTCTTTTTTATTATAAACTAGAGGACCGGAGGAGAAACCAAGATGGCGACATAGGTAAACACCTGAACTGCAGCCTCACACAACAATTTCAAAAATACAACTAAAAGACAAAACAGACATCATCCAGAACCACAGGAAAACTGACTGACTGGAATTGCTACAACTAGAAGGAAAGAGAAAACCACAAGGAAAATCAGAGGAGCTATAAAAGGCTGAGGTACGGAGACACGGGCGCGGGCGTGCGAAGAGGACAGAGCCGGAGAGGATGGGGCGGCTGAGTGCCTGGCTGGCGTTCTCTAGCAGGAAGGAGATAAAAGCTCTGGACTACACTGAACCCCAGTTCCGACTGTACTGAACCCCAGTTCCGGGCGAGACCTTGGGGACCCAGGCTCATACTGGGTGAATCTGGGCTGTAAGGCGGAAACTCAGGGGAGCGGTGAAAGGCAGAGTTCCAGAGGCGCACATGTGAATGCGCGCAGAGGACAGACTGTTGACTGTGCCGCTGGATTGCCCTAGCGGGAAGGAGACAAAAGCTCTGGACTGCACTGAACCCCAGTTCCGGGCAAGAATCTGGGAATCCAGATTCATTGGAGGAGAGACTAGACTGTTTGGCAGTGGGCGAAACTCCAGGTCGCCTTTCTCTCAAAGGTGCTTGCAGCTAGTACCAAGGGACACTGAGACCCAGGAACCTCATAGGGCGGGGCTGACAGGAAGCCAAGGCTGTAGGCTCCACCCTGAAACTCCGCCCCATCCAAGCTGAGCACAGAGGATTTTAAAATTTTGCAAGTGTAGTTGAATAAGGCTGTCTCCCGGCATAGACACAGCTGATCCTCACAGCCAATTGGCCTGGAGGTCAACTCCTCCCACTGATTCCAACAACAATCAAGACTTAACTACAACAAGGCTATACACACAGTCCATAAAGGGGTGCACCAAGATTGTCCACCTCAGGTAACCGGGGAAGCCGAACCACTGGCCCATATAGAACAACTAGCACACAAAGCTACCCTACCAACTCAGGGAAGCAGCGAAAATGGGGAGACAAAGAAACAGATAAAAAAACCAAAGAAATGGAGGAAAACGAATGACTGGAGATAGAGTTCAAAACCACAGTTATAAGGTTTTTCAAGAATTTCCTAGAAAAGGCCGATAAATTTAGCGAGACCCTTGAGGATACAAGAGAGACCCTCGAGGCTATGGAAAAGGACCAACTAGAAAATAAACATACACTGACTGAAATAAAAAATATTATACAGACACCCAACAGCAAACTAGAGGAATGCAAGAATCAAGTCAAAGATTTGAAATACAAAGAAGCAAAAATCACTCAACTGGAAAAGCTAAAATAAAAAAGAATCCAAAAATTTGAAGATAGTGTAAGAAGCCTCTGGGACAACTTCAAGGGTACCAACATCAGAATTATAGGGGTGCCAGAAGAAGAGAGTGAGAGAGATACTGAAAACCTATTTGAAGAAATAATGACTGAAAACTTCCCCCACCTGGTGAAAGAAATAGACTTACAAGTCCAGGAAGTGCACAGAACCCCAAACAAAAGGAATCCAAAGAAGACCACACCAAGACACATAATTAAAATGCCAAGAGCAAAAGACAAAGATAGAATATTAAAAGCAGCAAGAGAAAAACAGTTAATTACCTACAAGGGAACACCCATACGATTGTCAGCTGATTTCTCAACAGAAACTATGCAGGCCAGACGGGAGTGGCAAGAAATAGTCAAAGTGATGAATAGCAAGAACCTACAACCAAGGGTACTCTACCCAGCCAAGCTGACATTCAGAATTGAAGGTCAGATAAAGAGCTTCACAGATAAGAAAAAGCTAAAGGAGTTCATCAACACCAAACCAGTATTATATGAAATTCTGAAAGGTATTCTCTAAGAAGAGGAAGAAGAAAAAAAAGGTAAAAATAAAAATTATGAACAACAAATACATATCTATCAACAAGTGAATCTGAAAATCAAGTGAATTAAAAATTTGAGGTATAGAATAAACTGGTGAATATAATAGAATCAGGGGCATAGAAAGGGAGTGGACTGACAACTCTCAGGGGTAAAGGGGTGTGGGGTGTGTGGGAAGAGACTGGAAAAAAATCGTTCACATATGGATGAGGACAGTGTGGGGGGAGGTAAGGGAAGAGGGTGGGGTGGGAACCAGGTAGAGGGGAGCTATGGGGGAAAAAAAAAGGAACAACTGTAATAATCTGAACAATAAAGATTTATTGAATTAAAAAAAAAACACCTAGAGGACCGGTGCACAAAATTCGTGCGGGGGGGGGGGGGCGGTGTCCCTCAGCCCAGCCTGCACCCTCTCCAATCTAGGACCCCTCGAGGGATGTCCGACTGCCCATTTAGGCCCGATCCCGGTAGGTTTGCCCTTTAACTTTGTCCCAACCAAACCAGACACAACTGTCAGGCTAACTAAAGTCTAAAGCTCATTTACAGTGGCCCCATAGGTATACGCAGACATGGAGAATGTTTGCTGTCCACAGAGGGGAGGTCTCTTGAATGCTTGAGACTGGTGTCCAGGGCTATTGTGTTTGCCCTGAAGGGTATACCAGTCTTTCAAATCCCGGTAGGGTCAGGCCTAAATGGGCAGTCGGACATGCCTCTCACAATTCAAGATGGCTGGCTCCCAACTGCTCGCCTGCCTACCTTCCTGATTGCCTCTAACCGCTTCTGCCTGCCAGCCTGATCACCCACTAACCACTCCACTGCCAGCCTGTTTGCCCCTAACTGCCCTCCCCTGCAGGCCTGGTCCCCCCACAACTGCTCTCCCCTGCAGGCCTGAGTCCACCCCAACTGCCTTTCCCTGCAGGCCCAGTCGCTCCCAACTTCCCTCCTCTGCTGGCCTGGTCACCCCTAACTGCCCTCCCCTGCAGGCTTTATCGCCCCCAACTGCCCTCCCTTCCAGGCCTGGTCCCTCCCAACTACCCTCCCCTGCTGGCCATCTTGTGGTGGCCATCTTGTGTCCACATGGGTGCAGCCATCTTGTATGTTGGAGTGATGGTCGATTTGCATATTACTCTTTTATTAGATAGGATTATTAGATAGGATAGAGGCCTGGTGTACGGGTGGAGGCCAGCTGGTTTGCCCTGAAGGGTGTCCCGGATCAGGGTGGGGGTTCCCTTGGGGTGTGGGGTGGCCTGGGCAAGGTGCCTGTGGTGGTTTGCAGGCCGGCCATGCCCCCTGGCAACCCAAGCGGAGGCCCTGGTATCTGAGATTTATTTATCTTCTATAATTGAAACTTTGTAGCCTTGAGCAGAGCCAAGCCTCCTGCTCACTCCATGGCCACAGCCATTTTTGTTGCGATTTATTTATCTTCTATAATTGAAACTATGTAGCCTTCAGTGGAGGCCTGGGCCCGCCAGGGTGTACACAAAGCTTGGCTTCCTCCATTGCCGGGGAAACCCAAGCCTCATGCTCGCTCTGTGGCCGCAGCCATCTTGGTTGGGTTAATTTGCATACTTGCTCCTGATTGGCTGGTGTGCGTTGCTTGTGGGTGTAGTGGAGTTATGGTTAATTTGCATATTATTCCTTTATTAGATAGGATTTAAAAATGTTTTTTAAATATATTTTATTGATTTTTTACAGAGAGGAAGAGAGAGGGATAGAGAGTTAGAAACATCAATGAGAGAGAAACATCAATCAGCTGCCTCCTGCACAACCCCCACTGGGGATGTGCCCACAACCCAGGTACATGCCCTTGACTGGAATCGAACCTGGGGCCTTTCAGTCCGCAGTCTGACGCTCTATCCACTGAGCCAAACCGGTTTCGGCGATTTAAAAATTTTTTAAATATTTTAGTATATCCTGTTTATTTTATTATAAATATATATTTTTTTCAGTATACCAGTCTTTCAAAGCCTTGTTTAAATTTATTCCTAGGTATCTTATTTTTGATGCAAATGTAAATGGTATTATTTTCTCAATTTTACTATTAGTTCATTATGAGCATATAAAATACAACAAATTTGTGTATGTTAATTTTATCTTTCAACTTTACTGAATTATTTTATTAGATCTAACAGGTTTTTGGTGGAGTATTTGGGATTTTTTACATATTTTATTTCCAAACATTGACAGTTTTACCTATTTCTTTTCAATTTGGGTGCCTTTTCTTCCTTCCTTCCTTCCTTCCTTCCTTCCTTCCTTCCTTCCTTCCTTCCTTCCTTATTCTCTCTCTCTCTCTTTCTCTCTCTCTCTCTCTCTCTCTCTCTCTCTCTCTCTCTCTCTCTCTTGCTTTCATTAATAGCCACTGGGACCCTTTTTATTTTTTAATCTTTATTGTTGAAAGTATTAATAGGTCATTCTCACCCCCCCCCCGCCCCCCGCTTAAAGCTCTTTCAGTCAGTTTCCATCCTCCCACCTCCCCCAGGCCCTCACCACCCCATGGGTTAAGCATATACACATACAAATACATTGGTTGATCTCTTCCCACACACCCTCCCTGCCTTCCCTCTGAGGTTCAAAAGTCCGTTCATGCTTCTATGTCTCTGGGTCTATTTTTGATCAGCAATTTATTTGGTTCATTAGATTCCACATATGAGTGAGATCATGTGATACTTAGGTATCTTTCTCTGACTGGCTTATTTCGTTCAGCATAATACTCTCCAGGTCCATCCATGCTGTTTCAAATAGTAAGCATTATTTCTTTTTTATTGCTGAGTAATATTCCATTGTGTAAAAGTACCATGGTTTTTCTATACACTCATCTGCTGATGGGCACTTAGGCTGTTTCTAAGAACCAGCTATTGTAAATTGTGCTGCTATGAACATAGGGGTACATATATTCTGTCTGATGAGTGTTTCAGTTTTCTTAGAATACTAGAGGCCCGATGCATGAAATTCTTGCAAGGGCCTTGGCTCTGGCCCCCGCCAACCACCGCCGAGGCCAGGGGCCTCTGCCACCTCTGCTGGGGCCCCTGCCTGCTGTAGCTTTGTCCAGAAGGAAGGACGTCCAGTCTAATTAGCATATTATGCTTTTATTATTATAGATATTCCTATAAGTGGGATGACTGGGTCAAATGGGAGTTCCATTTTTAATTTCTTGAGGAAACTCCATACTGATTTCCACAGAGGTTGCACCAGTCTGCATTCCCACCAGCAGTGTACCAGGGTTCCTTTTTCTCCACGACTTCACCAACACTTGTCCTTGGTTGATTTGTTTATGATACCCATTCTGACAGGTGTGAAGTGATATCTCATTGTCATTTTGATTTGCATCTCTCTGATGATTAGTGACTTTGAGCATGTTTTCTATGTCTCTTGGCTTTCTTTGGAAAAGTATCTATTTAGGTCATTTGCCCATTTTTAATTGGATTGTTTGTCTTCCATCTATTAAATTGTATGAGTTCCATATATAGTGGAGATTAACCCCTAATCAGATGTATCATTGGCAAATATGTTCTCCCATGTAGTGGGAAATCTTGTTATTTTGATGATTTTTTTTTTTCAGTGCAGAAGCTTTTCATTTTCATTTGATTTCCTCATTAGTTTCCTTTGCCCTAGGAGATGTATCAGTAACCATATTGCTATAAGAGATGCCCGAGATTTTGGTTCCTATGTTTTTTTTCTAGGGCTTTAATGGTTTCACGTCTTACATTTAAGTGTTTTCTCCATTCTGAGTTTATTCTTGTGTATGGTGTAAGTTTGTGATGTAGTTTCATTTTTTTGCATGTACCTGTCCAATTTTCTCAGCATCATTTATTGAAGAGACTGTCTCTACTCCAATGTACCAGTATGATCTTGCCTCCTTTGTCAAATATTAATTGAGCATAGTGGCTTGGGTCAATTTCTGGGTTCTCTGTTCTGTTCCATTGATCTATATGCCTGTTTTTGTGCCAGTACCAGGTTATTTTGAGTGAAGTAGCTTTGTAATATAACTTGATTTCTGGTATTGTGATTCATCTAACTTTATTCTTCTTTCTCAAGATTGCTGCAACTATTTGGGGTCTTATTTAGTTCCATATAAATTTTTGGAGTGTTTGTTCCAGGTCTGTGAAATATGCCATTGGTATTTTGATAGGGATTGCATTGAATCTATAGATTGCTTTGGGCAGTATGGATATTTTATTGGTGTTGATTCTACCAATCCATAAATGTAGTATATGCTTCCACTTTTTTTATACCTTCCTCTATCTCTTTTTTCAACATCCTGTTGCTTTTAGAGTATAGGTCTTTTACCTCCTTGGTTAAGTTTATTCTTAAGTATCTTAACTTTTTTTGGCAATGGTAAATTGGATTGTTTTGTGTGTGTTTTTTAAGTTTCTCTTTCTGAGAGTTCACTATTGGTGTATATAACCAAAATGCTATGGATTTTGTGGTGTTAAATGTGTATCCTGCTACATTTATGAATTCATTTATTAAATCTAGTAGTTTTTTGATGGAGTCTTTAAGGTTTTCTATGTACAGTATCATGTCATCTGCAAATAATGAGAGTTTTACTTTCTCCTTTCCAATTTGGATGCCTTTTATTTCTTCTTCTTGTTTGATCACTATGACCAGGACTTCCAGAAGTATGTTTACCAAGAGTGGTGAAAGAGGGCATTCATGTCTTGTTCCAGTTCTTAGGGGAAATGGTTTTAGATTTTGCCCATTGAGTATGATGTTGGCTGTAGGTTTGTCATTTATGGCCTTTATTATGTTAAGGAATGATCCCTCTATTCCCACTTTGCTGAGAGTTTTTATAAAAAAAAGGTGTTGGATTTTGCTGAATGCTTTGTCAGCATCAATTGATATGATCATGTGATTTTTGTCTTGCAATCTGTTTCTGTGCTGTATCACAGTTATTGATTTGTATATATTGTACCGGCCTTGCATCCCTGGAATAAATCCCACTTGGTCATAATGTATGAACTTTATAATCTATTGCTGGATCTAGTTTGCTAAAATTTTATTGATGATTTTAGCGTCTATGGTCACCAGGGATATTGGCCTGTAGTTCTCTTTCTTTGTCATGTCGTTATCTGGTTTTGGAATTAGGGTGATGCTGGCCTCATAAAAGAAGTTTGGAAGTGTTCCTTACTCTTGACTTTTTTTGGAATAGTTTGAAGAATAGAGGTATTAATTCTTTGAATATTTGGTAAAACTCACCTGTGAATCTGTCTGGACCAGGGCTTTTGTTTGCTAGGAAGTTTTTTTTTTGTTTTGTTTTGTTTTTGTTGTTTTGTTTTGTTTTTGTTTTGTTTTGTTTTGTTTTATCATTGCTTCAATTTCATCAATAGTTATCAGCCTTTTCAGGTTTTCTGATTCTTCCTGATTGAGTTTTGGAAGGTTGTATTTTTCTAGGCGTATGTCCATTTCATCCAGGTTGTCCCATTTGTTGGAATAAAATTGTGCATAGTATTTTATTACAATCCTTTGTATTTTTGTGGAGTTCGTTGTTACTTCACCTCTTTATTTTAATTTTGTTTATTTGGGTCCTCTCTTTTTGTTTCCTTGTGAGCTTGGCTAGAGGTCCATCAATCTTGTTTATCCTTCCAAAGAACCAGGTCTTGGTTTTATTGATCTTGTGTATTATCTTTTTTTTTTTTTAATCTCTTTAAGTTGTAGTGTTAGATAACTTATTACCAGTTTCCCTTGCTTTTTGAGGTAGGCCTATAGTGCTATGAACTTTCCTCTCAGGACTGTTTTCACTGTGTTCTATAAGTTTTGAATTGTTGTGTGTTCATTTTCATTTGTGTCCAGGATGATTTTTATTTCTTCTTTGATCTCTTTGGTAACCCATTCACTGTTTCACAGCAGTCTATTTAGTCTTCATGTATTTGAATGTTTTTTAGCTTTTTTAATTGTACCTGATTTCTGATTGCATGGCATTTTGGTCTGAGAAGACACTTTTTTAAATGTTTTAAATATATTTTTATTGATTTCAGAGAGAAGGGAGAGGGAGAGAGAGATAAAAACATCAATGATGACAGGGAATCATTGATTGGCTACCTCTTGCACGTCCCCCACTGGTGATTGCACCTGCAACCCAAGCATGTGCCCTTGACTGGAATTGAACCTGGGACCCTTCAGTCCGCAGGCCAACGCTCTATCCACTGAGCCAAACCAGCTAGGGCAAGTCTGTGAAGATACTTGATATGCTTTCAATCTTCCTTAATTTGTATAGACTTAGCTTGTCTCTTAACATGTGGTCTATCTTTGAAAATGTCCCATGTGCACTTGAGAAGAATGTATATTATGTAGCTTTGAGGGGAATGTTCTGGAGATGTCAATTAGTTCCATCTGTTCTAGAGTGTCATTTAGGATTGCTGTTTCCTTGCTGATTTTTTTTTTTTGTCTAGAAGATTTATCCAGTGATTTCATTCAGGTATTAAAGTCCCCTACGATGATTGTATTGTTGTGGATCTCTCCTTTTATATCTTCCAGAAGTCTTTTGTAATGTATTTTGATGCTCTTGTATTGGGTGCATATATATTTGCCAGAGTTATATCTTCTTGTTGTATCAATCCCTTTAGTATTATAAAGTGGCCTTCCTTATTTCTTGGTATGGCCTTCACTTTCTTTGAGTTCTATTTTTTCAGATATAGTTATTGCTACCCCAGCTTTTTTTTTTTTTTTTTTCATTTCCACTTGCCTGAAAAAAATTTTTCCCATTCCTTCACTTTCAGTCTGTATGAGTCCTTTGTTCTGAGGTGGGTATCTTATAGATTGGAACATTTATTCCATTTACGTTTAAATAGGTACTTGTTTATTGCCATTTTTATTTTTTATGCCTGTTCCTTCCTCCCTTTTTATTTCTTCTTTTTACGACAGTCCCTTTAGCATTTCTTTCATTGCTGGATTGGTGGTAATAAACTCCTTTAGCCTTTTTTTTTTTTTTCTGTGAAGCTCCTGATTTCACCTTCAATTTTGAATGATAGCCTTGCTGGGTAGCATATTTTTAGATTCAATCCCTTCCTTTGCATCACCTTGTATACTTCATTCCATTCCCTTCTGGCCTGATGTGTTTCTGTTTAGAAATCAGTTGATAGTTTAATGGGAGATCCCTTGTAGGTAACTTTCTGTCTCTCTCTGGCAGCCTTTAAGATTCTTACTTTGTTGTTGACATTTGCCAATTTAATTATGATGTGTCTTGGTGTTGGTATTTTTGGGTTCCTTTTCTTTTTTACACAAAATTTACCTTTTAGTTATGATGAAATAAACCATGCACAATTTATTTCCTTTACTGAAATACCAGCAATATTTTCTGCATTATTCCTAGATAAACTGCAAATCACACTTTTGTCGGTTCTCCACCTTTTGCTTATAAATCAAGTTGATGTAGTAGATATAGTCATGGGGGAAAAAAGAATGGAATAAAACATAAATCAGTTGTCCATATTCATGACCTTTGATCCTGTATTGACCATGAAACTGAAGTGTTCAACATATACCTGCAAGATATAGGCTGCAAAAAAAAAGGAATGTAAACAGCAGCAAGCAGATTTGGAAAAATAATGACAGGTTCTTCCACTCACAGTTTTACTGTGACTTGCTGCTTTTATGTCACTGAACAAAAATGAAATCTACAGTGAAATCCTTATTTGACAAGCTCACATGTTTCTTTTCCTGTCTGGTAATTCCCTTAACTGTTTTTAACAGATTTTTAACAGCATAATTAAAACTCCTGCTATTCAGAGTTTAGTGGTGAACTTCACTATAATATTTTATAAAATACATTCCTGCCTTCCACACCTCCACAAATGTATTTCAAATAACTGATAACATAATACCCAACACCAAGATCTACAGTGTTAATAGATGTTATGTCTAAAATGATTTAACTAAAACAAATCCAAACTGTCATTGTCAAAAACTATGCAGTAGTGTAACATGGCACTTTCAGTGATATCTTCTGGAAGGACAGTTAGATCTCCAAAGAAGAGTTCAAATAGTGTAAATTAAACAGGCAGATTATCAATGGATAATGTACTCAATGGGTGGACTAAGTGTCAAGATATTCAGCGATTAAGTGGCCTGAATACACATTACAGCTTTTCTCTAAGATGTTTTCAAATTTCTTACAATTTTTTTCAAATCTATACATATAAAGAGGTAATATGCTAATTGTTGTTACAGTGTCCCAGTAATGACCAATTTGCATATTCACAGACCAGCAGGAGGATGTGTGCGCTGTAGGGGGCAGGCTGCTGTAGCCAAGTTCCCTGGGGTCTGAGGAGAGTGCCTGACAGGAGCCCAGACTGCAAAGAAGGAAGAGGAAGCGGCCACGGGGAGCTCTTCCAATCCCCCTGCATGGACACCCTACCCTAGCCCACGCACCCCTAGAGGGATGGGGAGGCTGACCAGATGGGGAGAAGACCCAGCCTCAGGGGTAGTAGCTGCAGCCCGCACCTCCGACTCCCATCTCTTCTCCCGCCACCCCTGCCAGGGGTGCCCACAACAATAACACACCAGTGACCACCAGTCAGTGCCTGTTAGGCACCCGAGCCCTCGGCCTGCCACTGCTGGGCCCCCTCCACTGGGGCCGGGCATGCCTCTCCTCCCTACAACTCCAGACTCGGGTGGAGGCAGGCCTGAGTGGCCCCCCAGGGTCAGACTCTCCTCCCCCCCACCCCATAGCAACAGCGCCATCTCTGCAGCTGAAGCTCACTGAACCTCGCTGGGGGTGCGGCTAAACCCGCCCTCCTAGCCCGCCTGGCTCTGCCCTAGCCCAGCCCCCACCTGGCTCCAGGATATTGGAGACCCACCCTGAGCAGGTACAGTTATGAAACAGCCACGTGCAATTTAAAGAATGGTGCCAAGCAGGAAGGTTTGACAGTTACTCCCCCTTCGATGTCACCGCCCCCCTAACATCCCCCTGATGCCCCCCTAATGCCCCGCCCCCTGCCAGCGCCTCCAGGGATGACCACCGCTACAGGGCTGCTGGCCAGAGCCCGCCCCTCTGAGGACTGGGGAACCCTCTGCAAAGCTTCCATAGCTACAGTCCCAGGAAACAATCTTGCCCTCCTCCCCTAATCAGTACCTGCTACCATGGGCTTAAAAATAACAATCCCTTCCCATTTAGACATCACTCACCTGATGAAACATTTCTAGGTTTATTAGCTCAGAACCTCCTCATGACAACCCAGTGTGGTAGGTGGAGAAGAGATACAATTCCCATGGCATATGCATATGTATTCAGAAATGAAGCTCAGAGAGGAAAAGTGTCAAGCCCAGCGGCTCCCAAGGTGCAGCACATGCCCCACAGCAGCGGGGGGGGGGGGGGGGGGGGGGAGGGGGGATTTGATTTTAAGTAGGGACAATTTAAGAATGGGTCAACAGTGAATTTTTTGCATTTCTTATGCTCCTAGGGGGCCTCATCTACAGCGTATCCTACATAATAACAAGCTAATATGCAAATGACCGAATGGTGGAATGACAGGTCACTATGATGCACGCTGACCACCAGGGGGCAGACACTCAACGCAGGAGCTGCCCCCTGGTAGTCAGTGTGCTCCCACAGGGGGAATGCTGCTCAGCCAGAAGCCAGGGTTATGGCTAGCGAGCACAGCGGCAGTGGTGGGAGCCTCTCCTGCCTCTGTGGCAATGCTAAGGATGTCCGACTGACGGCTTAGGCCCACTAAGCCGTCAGTCGGACATCCCCGCAGGGCTCCTGGACTGCGAGAGGGCGCAGGTCAGGCTTAGGGACTGCCCCCGCCAAGTGCACAAATTTCGTGCACTGTGCCTCTAGTATCAAATAAAAATAATTATCTTTAGGAAGCTCTTACTTAGTTGTATAGAGTTTAATATATGTGTGCACCAATAAATTCAAATCATATTTTATATCAAAATTTATGTTAAGCAAAGCTAAGTTGAAATTTGGTATGTCAAAGTGTTCCTCAGATGATTTTGCTCATTTTCAAAGCATTCATTCTCAACCTTTATCCAAGAAGAATACATAGAACCTTCAGTAATGCATAAACATTAGGAAAAAACTTGATATCTGACAGGTGGAGGGCTTTATAAATGGTGGGTGGAAGCATTATGTCTTTCCCTTGGCATTTCCACTTGATTCTCCAATAATGAAGCTCAACTGAGCGCATGTCAGGATAAAGTCATATCTTTTTTTAAAATATATTTTATTGATTTTTTACAGAGAGGAAGAGAGAGGGATAGAGAGTTAGAAACATCGATGAGAGAGAAACATCGATCAGCTGCCTCTTGCACACCCCCTACTGGGGATGTGCCCGCAACCAAGGTACATGACCTTGACCGGAATCGAACCTGGGACCTTCCAGTCTGCAGGCCGACGCTCTATCCACTGAGCCAAACCGGTTTCGGCTAAAGTCATATCTTTACATGTTAGCATGATGTTCCTGTGGTGTATTAAATTTGAGCTGTCACATTACAGAGGGTACCAGAGATAAGCATTTAAGAGCTTATCTGAGAATATATTCTGAGAACATATCTTTCAGTTCCTGAATATCGTGTTCCACTATTGGAACACTTAGAGCTTCTTTATAGTATCTCTCAGAGGTCAGCTGAGATGCCAGGTTCCCTTGCTGAGCTCTGTGGAAATTCCCAGGGAGCTTCAAGTTTGGTCGTCACTGGTGGCTTCTTCAAATAAAAATTCATGATAAATTCAGTATTTTCCATCACTTCCCTTAGTGAATGAATCACTGCAGTCAAGCTATTGGCTGCAAAGAAGACATCAGAAATTTGCCTCTGGGGATTTTTCCCAAAGAGTTTTCTAAAAGATAGAACATTTTCAAGAACTTCAATGGTAATGATAAAATCAAAATCTGTTACTGCACTACAAAGTACACAAGCTCAGCCAGCTATATAGTTATTCTACCTAATATTTGTGTCATTATCATCATATAAATATAAAACAATTGCTTAAAGTAGTTCCACTAAAATTTCAAAAGCATCATGCCTGTCTGTCCGCTGAGATTGGCAAATTCCCTTTAGTTCTTTGCCCCTTTCTTCATTGTTCTGAAAGAATACAGAAATTACTTTGTCAAGCTCTAAAAGCAGTTGTGATTAATGAAAAAAAAGAACCAACTTCCACAATTGTTCCTAATACAACAGACACTCCAATAACATGCATTAATTTTGCCAACCCCATATTTAAGGCACAGGAAAAGTAGAGTGTGTATATAGCTTGGCGATATTTCTCTAAAAGTCTAGAAGCAGCAACTTTCATTTTGGAAGAAAATTCTCTGGACAAAATGTAAGCCTGGCTATGACATGTTTAATCCTCACATCTCAGTTGTTGTAGTGTGACATTTCATAGCCAAAATTTCAGCATCAACTTCGTGAGACAGGAAGTCCACAATTTTCTCTCTCAGGTTATGATATTCTTCAACAAACTTCACCAACATGGGTAGGTGCTCTTTCCATGCTATGTTCTGTACATCGTCACTGATAATGGAAAAGAAGTGGTAGTCTCTCACTTCCCTGAGGCTTTCTTTCTGAATGCAGTTTTCACAGATCTCTAGCATCTGTTTCTGCTACATTTTTTAACAGAACAATGTGTTGCCTTCTGTTGTCTCAAAGTGCTTTCTCGGAACCTCTTCACCAGAATTTATCTGGCACTCCAGCAGTGCTTGAAAGTTTTCAGGAGTAAAGAGGTTTTCTGAGATTTCATCAGCTTCATGTCCATCCAGAGGTAAGCTTTGTTTTCCCATAAGAATCAAAATATCAAATACAGACTTTAAGTATTCTTTTGTTTCCTTCTCTTCAAGTGTTAAAGGTAAATGTCTTCATTCTGTTTTTCACCCCCTTCTGCACTGGGTTTAAGAGCATTGCTATTTTTTCTTTATGTTTTTATTCCTGTTCAGAAGATTCATCAAAATTCTTTTCCATTTCAGTTTTCTGGTTTCATCTTCACTCAATTATTTTATTCATTATTCTGTGTCTATTATGTGGATTATTCCAATGACTAGTAAGATAAAATATTGTTGGCATTGCATTATCTTGAAGAACTGTCCTATACCACTAGTTCTACAGATCATAGAGGTCTCAAAGTGTTTGGAACAGAATCTATAATGTTTATTTAGTTGGTAAGGTGTTTTATCTTCTAAGTCTGCTTTCCTACAATTTTCCACTCACTTCAGCCGTCTGGCAGATCCCATTGGAACCTAAAGAAGGCAGGTGCAACAGCATACTCTTCTGTGTGCAGTTGGAGGCAGCACAGAAGTTTGGCATCTTTGCCCCCCTGCCACAGGCCAAGTGTTCCCCTCCCTCCCTGCCTTCTCAGGACAGTCCACCCTCCCAGGAGGGGAGAGATGATGGGGCTCACTCACAGGCTCCACAGGGGCAGCTCTCCGGCTGTTTTTTTTTTTTTTTTAAATTTATTTTACTTTTCTTATTTCTCTGGTTAGGACTTTAAGTATGCACTATGTTGAATAACAGTAGGAAGAGTGGGCATCCTTGTCTTGTTTCTGATATTTGAAGAAAAAGTGTTTTATTTTCACTGTTGAGTATTACCTTAGCTGTGTGCTTGTGATATAGTACCTTTATAATGTTAAGGTATGTTTCCTCTATACCTACCTTGTTGAGAATTTTTATAATAAATGGATACTAAATTTTCTCAAATGATTTTCTGCATCAATTGATATGATTTTTAGCCTTCATTCTGATAGTGTAATATAGATTTTTTTCATTGATTCAGTATCCATACTTATACTAGTAAGTCTGTTTATATTTTCTATTTCTTTATTATTTCATCTGGGTGGGTTTTATATTTCTAATAATCTACCCACTTTTTTTAGTTTGTACAATTTGGGGGAGTATAGGTATTCATACTGTTCTCTTGTGATCCTTTGTATTTCTGTGGCACGTGTTATATGCTGCTTCAGTTACGATTTTGTTTATTTGGGTCTTCCCTATTTGTGCTTAGTTAGTGGAGGCAAATTCTTGTCAATTTTGTGTATCTTTTCAAAGACTCAATTATTAATGTTGTTAATATTTTATATTGTTTTCCTATTCTCCATTTTCTTTACTTTTGATGCAATCTTTATTATTACCTTGTTTCTGCTCATCTTGGGTTTTGTTTGATTTTTTCTATTTCTTTTATGCTGAGTTCCTTTTTTTTTCTTAATGTAGACATTTATCACTATATGTATTTTCTCTTAGCATTGATTTTACTACCTTCTATAATTTTAGAAGTTTGTTTTCTATTTTTTTTAGTGTCACTGTATTTTGTATTTCTCCTTTGATTTCTTCTTTGATTCATTTGTTTCTCACATATTTATTATTTAATTTCTATGTGTTTATAATTTTGAAAAATATTACCCCTTTATTTATTTCTAGATTTATATCATTGTGGTCAGAAAAGATGCTTGCTATAATTTCTACCTTTCTGAATTTGTTGAGACTTTTTTGTGGCCTAATATATAGTCTATCCTATTAATATCCCATGTGTCCTTCAGAAGAATGTGTACTGTGCTATTCTTAGATGGAATATTTATATATTTATTTTAGTTACATTTATTATAGTGTTGTTCAAATTTTCTCTCTTCTTATTGATTATCTTTCAGGATGCTCTTTCCATTATTGAGAAAAAAGCATTAAAATACCCAATTGCTATTTATTTTATTATTATTTTTGTTAATACATGTTTTGCATATACAGGTTCTCTGATATTTGGTGCAAATTATTTATAAAATTTATATCCTCTTGATATGTTGACCTTTTAATAATCATATAATGACCTTTTATTTTTTTGGCCACTTTTATCTTGTCTTTTTTTTTGCCTAAAAGTAATATAATTACCTCTGCTTTTTATGGTTACTATTGGTTGCTTGATATATATTTTCCATACTTTTACTATTGTTCTATATTTATACTTAAAGCTAAAGTCAATCTTGTTTATGCTGCATGCATTGAATCTTGATTTTTATCCATTCATTATATGCCTTCATTTGAATTTAATAAATTTTTATAGTAATTATTGTTAGCTAAGGATGTACTTTGCTATATTTTAAATATTATTATTATTAATTTATTATTTTTTCTGGTTATTTTGCAGATCATTTGTTTATTGCTTCATTTCCTGTTGTCTTACTTTGTGATTTGATGACTTGATTTTTTTGAAGGTATGCTTTGACTTTGTTATGATCTTTTATGCATCAACTACAAGTTACTATGAGGCTTATATAAAATATCTTATACCTATAACAACTTAACTTTGATAAAATAGAGAAAAGCTGGGTTTTTACTTCTCCTCATCTCACATTTTAGATTATTGATAATAAAATTATATACTTTCATATTGTATATCCAATATCAAACTATTATAGTTTTTAATAATTTTTAAAACTTTCAAATTATAGATATAAGTGAATTATGCACTACCATTTTAATATTAGTGATTCTGACTTTGGCTATATATTTAGCATTGCTAGGGATTTTTTTCAAATTCATATGTTTATACAATATTAATTAGCTTTCTTTTATTTCAGCTTGAAGAATGTTCCTTAGTGTTTCTTATAATGCAGGTCTAGGCATGATAAAGTCCCCTAGGTTTTATTTGTTAAGAAAATAGTTATCTCTTACTTATTTCAGAAGAAATGGTTTGTTAGGTCAATTCTTAATTGACAATATTTTTCTTTCAATATTTTGAATATATTATCCCACCTTCAACTAGCCCTCAAAGCTTCTGTTCATAAATCTGCTTACATTTTTATGAAGATTTCTTTGTATGTAACTCGTTTCTTTTCTCTTGTTTTCTAAAACCTCTCTTTGACTTCAATTTTGACACTTTCATTTTTTTTATCAGTATGTGGACAATTTTAATAATTAGCAGACACCCAAGTCACTTTTAACACTAGACTTTGTTTTGTAAACATGCAGGCCTAAGAGACAGCACATGGTCTCAAATGACATTATTTAAACTTAGTTCTAGATAGAATGGAATCCAATAAAAGAAATTAAAGGCAAGGCCATCCACTTAAAATGTATAGATAGTTTTCTGGGTTTACAAGAAACAACCAAAATACAAGTTCTGAAACTCTTGACACTTTAATTTTAATGTGTTTCAGTGTAGCCTTTTCTGGCTTCAATATATTTGGTGTCTTTAGGGTATCATACATTTGGATGTCCATTTCTTTCTCCACAATTGGAAAGTTTTCAGGATTTATGGATTTAAATATCATTTTTATTCTGTTCTAATTATGTATATATGTTTCTGATAATGATTATATATATACTAGAGGCCCAGTGCACAAAATTCCTGCACGGGGGGGGGGGGCGCGGGGTATCCCTCAGCCCAGCCTGCACCCTCTCCAATCTGGGACCCCTCTCACAATCCAGGACTGCTGGCTCCCAACCGCTCACCTGCCTGCCTGCCTGATTGCCCCTAACCGCTTCTGCCTGCCAGCCTGATCACCCCCTAACCACGCACCTGCCAGCCTGATCGACACCTAACTGCTCCCCTGCCAGCCCGATTGCCCCTAACTACCCTCCCCTGCCAGCCTGGTCACCCTTAACTGCCCTCCCCTGCAGGCCTGGTCACCCCTAACTGCCCTCCCTTGCAGGCCTGGTTGCCCACAACTGCCTTCCCCTTCAGGCCTGGTTGCCCACAACTGCCCTCCCCTGCAGGCCATCTTGTGGTGACCATCTTGTGTCCACATGGGGGTGGCCATCTTGTGTGTTGGAGCGATGGTCAATTTGTATATTACCTCTTTATTATATAGGATATATGTGTATATATATATATATATAATATATTAGTTACCCTGGTGCACAAAATTGGTGCACAGGGGCGGTAGGGGGGGCTGTCCCTCAGCCTGCTCTGCACCCTCTCCAATCTGGGACCCCTGGGGGGATGTCCAACTGCCGTTTTAGGCCCGATCTCTGTGGGGTCGGGCCTAAACTGGCAGTTGGACATCCCTCTCACAATCCGGGCCTGCTGACTCCTAACCGCTCACCTGCCTGCCTGCTTGATTATCCCTAAACACTTCTGCCTGCCAGCCTGATCACCCCCTAACCACTCCCCTGCCAGCCTTATTGCCCCCAACTGCCCTCCCCTGCCAGCCTAATCACCCCCAAGGCTTTTATTAGTATAGATATGACCTTTCACAGAAAATTTCACTAACCCTGCTTTACAATAAGAGCTTGAAGATTAAATCATTGGGCCAGACACCAAGATTTCCTTTCTCTGAATAGTGGAGGGAATAATTATCTTGTTTTTAAGTTGCCCTGAACCTCAAATGAGATAATGACTTAGAAAAGTATAAAAGCACCATATAAAGACAACTGTCTTTTTCATGTACTGAAAAGATAATAAAATGATAAAAATGAAAAACACTATTTTTATTCTCCCCCTTCCTTCCTTTACAGCCTTTATTTAAACTGTGAAATTTATAAAAATTTCACTCCTATTTTATTTTCTTTACATTTGATATTATTTTGTATTAGTTTTAGGTTTTATATTAGTTACAGAATAGTGGTTAGACAATCATATACTTTACAAAGTGTTCCCGGATATTTCCATTACCCACCAGGCATCATACCGTCATTACAACACTATTGACTATATTCCCTATTTAAGTGACAATAGGTTTACAGGTTCCTTCCAATCTTTCTTTGTGTTGCTTGTCCTTCCTTTTCTTTCTCATTTCTTCCCTCATTTCCTTTATATAGTATCTCAATTGGCCCTCAAAGCTCAGTGAAGGCACTGGGCCATCCTTAATCCATTTTACAGACCAGGAAACTGCGGCCAATTCCAGTTGGCTGTGGAACTGGACTCAGCGTGCAGGGAGCCCTCACAGCTGTGCTCTCTGCCCTTCCTAAGGGGCAGCCACAGGCCAAACAGAACAAACCTTCCCATCAGGCTTCCGAGCCTCTTTCTCAAGCACCTCTTCATGGTGGATGCTCCATATTCTTTCCTCTTCTCTGCCCCCTACTCCCATTCTTTACTGCCCGCCCCTTCTCAGAGCAGGTGGTAGGCTTCACACTCACTGCTCAGGCTTGCACAGCCATGGGGCAGGGCAAGTGCAGGCTTGCTTTTGGGCCAAGGCTGGAGCAGGAGTCGCCACCTCTGAAGTGCGAAGGCCACCTGGGTGAGGCCCGGTTGGTTAGCACCAGGAGCTTCTCTGAATTGCATCAGTCAGTCGTGTACCCTGCAGTGCGGCACCCCTCCACTGAGGTCGCGCTGCCCCTCAACCCCCGCCTCAGGGCTGCGGGTCCTCACCCCTCTGCCTGGTGTCCTTTCATGCCCCTTGTTCCCCACCGGGCCGACCTGAGTCTTGGGGCCACTGCAGAACCTCGCTTTCTGCAGGCAAGGCAGATCCCTGCCCACCGGCCCCCTGCCTTGGCCTGAGCCCTCCAATGCACCCCACCTCGCCAGGTGTTTGCCTTTGATCTGTGGCATTGGTGACAGCACACTCCTAGCAAGCCTGGTACCCAGAGGGGCACAGGGTCAGTTTTGCCCAGAAAGTTATAGGTTGCAGTCATATTTGCAGATGTCGCCCAGAGCCTGCTGGTGAAGGCAGCGCCTGTGTGGAGTGTCCTCATAGAGGGACTGAGGGACTGTGTGGCGCCGCTCTGCGCCGCTTGGGCGGCTCGCCTCCTGGCTGGCCGCTTCGCCAAAACTCTGGCGCTCGCCCTGGAGCCTCCCCTCAGGCGGCCCTGCAGTGGGGCCTTGCCTCGTGCCACTGCTAGGTCTCCACCCTCACCTGGGTCACCTCCTTTCTTCCACATTTGGCCTTTATCCATCCCTTTCTCCTGCAGTGCTTGCACTCCAGGCCCGAAAGTAAAGGACCAAGACCAAGGACAAAGCCCAAAGGAAGTGAGTATTGAACCCCCACATCCCATTCTCTGGATTTCCTCCCGCACCTCCCCTTTATGTCACATCTTGAACGGGCACCCTGCGGCCCAGCCACATGGCCTCTGGGTGACCTGGTAGAGTCGGTCTCCGCGAAGCTGTGGATCTGTGGCCAGAGGCCTGGCCTGGGTCTCAGCAACCCCATGCCTGCTGGAAAGGGCTGTTGGAGGAAGACCGGAGCCTGGCGGTCATTAGCTCCCCAACTCCAGAGAAGGTACCACAAGCTCACATCCTGGCTGCAGGCCCTGCTCCCCCCTCCCCCCCACCGCCTGCCCAGTGGTCATGACATTACAGAGTCCAGGCCTAATTTGCATATTCTTCTCTTATTATATAGGATATATATTTCTTTTGATTGTGTCCAATAGATTCCATAGGTTTTCACTGTTTTTTATTCTTTTTATTTCTTGCTCCTCTGACTGCATAATTTCAAGTGACCTTTATCATAGTGTACTTATTCTATATTCTGCTTGATTGAGTCCAATATTGAAGCTTTCTATTTAATTTCTCAGTTAATTCATTGTATTTAACTATATATTTTTTAATAATTTCTATTTCTTTGTTGAATTATTCATTCTATTCATGGATTATTTTTCTAATTTCATTTAGTTTTCTGTTTGTGTGTTCTTGTACCCTTACTTCCTAAACTTTATTTAGGTTATTTTTAATTCTTTGTCAGATAGTTCATAGGTCTCTATTTATTTAAGGTCAGTTATTGGAATTATTGGTTTCTTTTGGTGGTATCATGTTTACTTGATTCTTCTTGATCCTTTATTCCTTGCATTGATATCTGTGGATTTGAGTAAGCAGTCTCTTGTACCAGAGTTAAAGCATTACTTTGTCAAGGAAAAGCCCTTGCCAGTTACCTTAGCTTAATGTTCTCAATGGGGAGGTTTGTAGCATTCATGGAAGGAGGGACTTGTTTTAGGAATCTGCAGTTGGGCAAAAACCCTTCCAATGTTCTTAAGTCAAAGGAATGCTGTTCTCTGAATAGTATATTTGGTTGGGACTGCTGGCTGGGCTCTCTGTTTAAGCTTGGTAATTTGGTGTACTTCCCTATTGGGTGGGGTTAATTGCTATGCTCCATAATAAAGTGGGGCCACTAACTGGGCTTGGCATATACCTCTGCTCTGTTGAGGTCACAGGCTGTGTTCTCTGGCAGGGTTGTAGGTTTATAGGCCTTGGCTTTGCATTTTTTCTGACTGGGTGGGGTCTCAAACTATGCTATCCTATTATTTTGGGCCACAAGTTGAGTTGTGTCCCAGAGTTGGACAGGTTCAAAGACTGTGTTCTGCTGTGGAGCAATGTTGCTGGCTGAGCTCTGTTGCAAGAGATGCCTCCAGGTGTACCCTAACTTTGGATTGGACTACAGATTGATCTTTGCATTTGCTGGGCAACTACCCAGTCTCCCTCATTGGATGGAACAACAGGCTATACTCCATAACTGGGTGGGATTGCTGGTTGGGGTCCCTACCTGCATATACTGGGTTATAGGGTAGGTTATGCAGCTGCCTAGGTTCTCTGGCCAGGCTTCCTGTTTAGGTGAGACTGGAGGTTAAACTAAGCATTTGGGTCAAGCTGATAATTTGCTTCTGTGCATAGGCAAGGCGATAGAGCCAGCTCCAAGTGTGATACAACTCACTGGCTGGGGACAGAAATAAAGCATAATTGCCAACCTGGCCAGAAAAATCCACTAGCTCAGCATGCAAAAGGACAGAACTGCTGGCTTGGATCTCTGTTCCTATACCACTGAAAGCAAAAATGAGGTGCAGCAAGATTTGGAACTGGTTGCTACCCGGTATATGTCCTACCTGCTTTTTCTGTCTCTATCATATACCCAGTAATCAAGCCCCACAAACTTCCCCAATTGTCTTTTTGATGTGATTTATGTGTGGGCTTCCTGAGAAGCATTCAGAAACATTAGAGGAGCTGGATGTTGACCTTGGGCTTTTTATTCCCATTGGAGAAACTGTAGTACCAGGGAGCGTGGGGCTGTCTTTGTGTGGTGCTCTTCTGGAGCAGAGTGTGGCCACTCTTCTTACACTTCCATTTATGTTTTCTTTGTCTCTGCATTCCAGGGTAGTGCTTCAACATAATCCCTGGTTTCAGGAATTTTTGCCAATGTGTCTGGCCTATGGATAGTTGTTAGTTGGTTTTCTTGGGAGGTAGAGAAGAGTTTGGAATGACCAATGTTAAAATTTTGTTGATGTTACTGCCTAGAAGAAAACAAAAAAGAAAAATCTCCTTTTTCAAATCTTCACAATGCTTTTTTGGATATAACACCAAAAACATAGGCAACAAATGCTAAGAGAAACAAGTGAAGCTACAAAAATTTAAAAATCTTCTGCACAACAAAAGAAACTATCAATAAAATGATAAAAAACAGCCTTAAGAATGTGAAAAATATATTTGCAAATCATATATGTGATAGGTGCTGAACATCCAAAATATATAAGAAACTTATCTAAGTGAATTGTAAAAAAACAAACAAAAAACCCACATACAATTAAAAAATAGTCAAAGGATCTGAATAAACATTATTTCCAAAACAGTGAGTATCTTAAAGAGATATCTACTCACCCATGTTCATCATGGCATTACTCACAGTAGCCAAGATATAGAAACAACCTACGTATCCATTGACAGATAAATGGATAAAGAAAATGTGATATATATAGACTGAGTGGCCAGATTATTATGATCTCTGAACAGTCGGACATGCCTCGAGTGGTCCTAGATTGGAGAGGGTGCAGGCTGAGCTGAGGGACACATACCCCCATGCATGAATTTCGTGCACTGGGCCTCAAGTGTGTGTGTGTGTGTGTGTGTGTGTGTGTGTGTGTGTGTATATATATATATATACACACACACACACATACGCAATTAAATATTACTGAGCCATAATAGCAAGAATTTTTGCCATTTGCAACATGTTAACTGAAATAAGCTGAAAAATATACAAATACTGTATAGGATCACTTACATGAAGAAAAAATATGCCAATATCATAGAAATAGATAGTAAATGCTGGTTGCCAGTGTTGGAGGATTGAAAAAAATGAAGTGATGTAGGTCAGGGTACAAACTTTTCTTTTATAAAATGAATGATATTTGAGGATATAATATACACCATGACTATATATCCTATATAATAAAAGGCTAATATGCAAATAGACTGAACGGCAGAACAACTGGAACAACTGAACAACTGAACAGCTGGTTGCTATGACGTGCACTGACCACAAGGGGGCGTGTGTGGAACATGGTGGGCATTGGCCGCGGTGGGGTCATGGAGCAGGTGAGCGAGGGTGCCAGACCTAGTCTGGGCACTGGTCACTGTCATCAGGGCAAGCCTCTGGTGGTTACTGAAAATTCTTTGTTCCCACATGCCGCAGTCCTGCCCAGCACTCGCACCTGCTGCTGTCACCGGCCCCACTCACACCCACTGCTGGCACCTGGTGCTGGCCCTGATCGCTTGGTGCAGTCAGCGGGTGTGAATGGCAGCTGCCAGCCCCGATCACCCCTGAGGGCTTCTCCACCTTCCCCTACTTCTGAGGGGACATCGGGGCCAGCAGCCACCTCTTGCACCTGCTGCCGGCAATGGCCCAACTCGCACCCACTGCCGGTGCTGGAGCTGCCACTTGTACCTGCTGCCAGTGTCCAGCACCAGTCCCGATCAATCACTTGGCACCATCAGTGGGTGTGAGCAGAGGCTGCCAGCTCTGATCGCCCCTGAGGGCTTCTCCACCTCCCCCTGCTCCTGAGGGATGATCAGGGCAGCAGCTGCCACTCACACCCACTGACAGTGCCGGCCCCACTTGCACCTGCTGCTGGTGTCGGCCCCAATCATTCCGCACCTTCAGCGGGTACGAGCGGGGCAAGCACCATCAGCACATGAGAGCAGTGGCAGGAGCAGGGCTGCTGGCAGACAGGAGACTAGGGGCTGTGGTGGGAGGGGCCAGCTGGGGGTGCAGAGGATGGGCTGAGACCTGTCCTTGTGCCTACCACAGCCTCGTAGCCCACAGTTCCTTTCAAGGTGCATGAATTCGTGCACTGGGCCCCTAGTCCTAATATATATAAAAACCCAGTGTCCATAATGTCCAAAACAACTGAAGGCTCAACCAAACGCCAGAATAGGGAGCTGAGGGAGAGGGAGGTGCTCAATCAGTGGCAATGGTGACTGGAGAGCTGTGACTGGCAAGCGGCTGGAAGACAGACCTCTTGGTCCCTCCTCCTGGCCCTCAAACTCTAATCAATCAGTGGTGGAGGTGGGGCAGAACTTGGGACTGGCTCCCTTAGTAGTCCTGCAGGGTCAATCTCAAGAGTACAGGCCAGGCACCAACGGACCAGCGCTGCTGGCATGATCCCGACAGGGCTGCCGGCCTCCTGAAACTTGGCCTTGGGCACTGTGGCTGCTTCCCCTCCCTAGATGCTCCACAAGGTCACTCAAGCCTGCCCTGCTCCAGATGAAGTGTGATCACTGCACACGGAAGGAATGTAGTAAAAAAATAAAAACCAATGACCAAGCGACCAGAGGGATGACCAAACACCAGGCGCACTGTATCCACTTACATAGCGCTAGGCACTTGAATGTGAGCAGACAGAAGGAAACAAGACCTTCAAGGCCTGTCCGTGCCCCAAGGCAGGTTTGTGTTTAAAACAAAGTGGGGATCTTGGTTCCACATTCCCCACACAATAAGTTGTGTCTTCACTGTTACTCTATCTACAACCATCCACCTTCTTGAGGCCTAAGCCAACCCGGAGGACTGAGACCTAAAGAGAGTTAGAGGCTTTATGTGGCCACCCGGTTCCTACTCAACCCTGGGAATTGTGGCTTTGGTGTCTCTGGACAAAATGGGGTCTGCGATTGGTGTCCTGGCAAAAGCAGGGCAGAAGGGCCATAGGCTGGGCTGTTAGTACGGGGCTGGCGTGATGGGAGCCTTGTGGTATTGGGGGCTGAAGCAAAGTGTGTCTGCTATTGGGAACAGCTTCAGGATAACCCATAGGAGGTTAAGAGGTTAAGGGGTCACAGCCTTGAAAATACGCCCCCCCCCCTCCTCACATGCACAAGTCGTTCTTATTGTGACGAGTGTTTGTGGCTTAAAACACCCTCTTTTTCCCTTTTGATTCCCGAAAGTGGGCAAACGGGAGTCCTG
Organism: Cnephaeus nilssonii; assembly: GCF_951640355.1. NCBI lineage: Eukaryota > Metazoa > Chordata > Mammalia > Chiroptera > Vespertilionidae > Cnephaeus > Cnephaeus nilssonii. The sequence continues at coordinate 31,877,442 of NC_137071.1, forward strand.
GAGGTCCAGCCCAGGTGGCATGAATGGTGGAAGGGAGGTGATTCAAAGTAGTGCCTGTAGTCTCTCCCATGGGGAGCCAGACCGGGCTCGTCTCTTGGGGTGTGAATGCAGTGCCAATTGCTGCCCATGTGGGATTGGAAACATGGAATAAGACGAACCCCTGGGAAATGGGAAGTTTGCTCTTTGCGGAGTGAAGAGGAGCGTGAAAGAAGAAATGTCCGGTCAAGCCACAGAAACCATCCCTGCTACAGAGCAAGAGTTGCCACAGCCCCAGGCTGAGACAGGGTCTGGAACAGAATCTGCGAGTGATGAATCAGTATCAGAGCTTGAAGAACAAGATTCCACACAGGCAACCACACAACAAGCCCAGCTGGCGGCGGCAGCTGAAATGGATGAAGAACCAGTCAGTAAAGCAAAACAGAGCTGGAGTGAAAATAAGGCACAGAAGGCTATGTCCAAACTGGGTCTTCGAGAGGTTACAGGGGTTACTAGGGTCACTATACAGAAATCTAAGAATAGCCTCTTTGTCATCACAAAACCAGATGTCTACAAGAGACCTGCTTCAGATACCTACACAGTTTTTGGGGAAGCCAAGATTGAGCATTTATCTCAGCAAGCACAGTTAGAAGCTGCTGAGAAATTCAAAGTTCAAGGTGAAGCTGTCTCAAACATTCAAGAAAACACACAGACTCCAACTGTACATCATGTGCCGGCTCATGATGGCATTCCCCCCTCTGGTCTCTCCTCCTTGGCAGCGCAGCACCGGCTCTCTGCGGCTTTCCCCACAGCCTGCAGCATGGTTTGGAGTGGCAGCTCCAAGGCAATGGATTGCTCCACAGGGAGGGGTGCTCGCACCGGGAGCTCCCCCACTTGCTCGGCGATGGTCCTTCCAACAGCAGCGTGCCCCCGCCCCGCGCTAGGCGATGGTTTGGTCCAGCAAAGGTGCCCCTGGATGGCAGCTTGGATGGTGGTGGGGGCTGTGGCCTGCACCCCAGGTGGAGGCCATGGTCAGGAGGTGGAGGGTCTGGGTTGGCCTGCCACCAAGCCCAGTGCCGCCCAGTGGCCTGGACACCAGGCCTGACCGCCTCTCTGGTTTGGCCCAAACATCTGAAGTACGCATTAGTTGCCAACTTAAGAAATCGGAACGCTCAAGTAAAATCAGGATTCCCCACTTCTCTTTCCAAGGTGGCCGATTGGGCTACCAACCAAAGGTTGTTGGTGTCACTTCAACCCTAAGAGGAACCCCCAGCTTGGGGGTTTGGTGAGAAGGAAGCTATCTGTACAGACAGCACAGTTGTGTAAACTCCCACTGACTGTGGCACAGCCCAATAGTGTGGACGCTCAACTGCGACACAGCACAGCCATGAAACAGTGCGACTGTTAAACGAGGCCCCTCTCCAGCTTTCGGGGGGGCTCCACCTGCTCCAACACAGTGCACCCACTCTGCCCTGAGCTGCCCAGTGCACCCCACTCTGCCCCAGTGAGACAACTTCATGCACCAGGCCACTAGTATATATATAAAAGCCTAAGCAACCGGTTGCTATGATGCACAATGAATACCAGCTCCAGCAGATAAGAGCACATCCCAGCGAAAAGGGAAAGTGTAGCCCTGGCCAGTGTTGCTCAATGGATAGAGCCTCTGCGTGAGGACTGAAGGGCCTGGAGTTCAATTCCTGGTCAGGGCACATGCCTGGGTTGTGGGCTTGATCCCCAGTGTGGGGTGTTCAGGAGGCAGCCAATCAATGATTCTCTCTCATCATTGATTTTTCTATCTCCCTCCCTCTCTGAAATCAATCTATACTAATAAAAGGGTAATATGCTAATTAGACCAAACAACTTCCAGACGACCTTCCAGACGTCATTTCGGACAAAGCTACTGTGGTGGGGCCAAGGCAGAGGTGGTTAGGAGCGATTAGGCTGCCAGGGGAGAGCAGTTAGGGCAATCAGGCCAGCAGGGGAGAGAAGTTAGGGCAATCAGGCCAGCAGGCAGGTGAGTGGTTAGGAGCCAGTGGTCCCAGATTGCAAGAGGGATGTCCTGTGGGATCGGGCCTAAACCAGCAGTCAGATATCCTCCAAGGGGTCCCCGATTGGAGAGGGTGCCAGCTGGGCTGAGGGACACCCCCCCCCCCCCCCCCAGTGCATGAATTTCATGTACCAGGCCACTAGTATATATATAAAAGCCTAAGCAACCGGTTGCTATGATGCACAATCAAAACCAGGGGCAGTCAACTTGGACAGATGAAAAGAGAAACAGGTAATTGAGTCTATGAAAGATCGCAAGTAGATGGGGCTGAGCTGCAGTTTGCATTAGGAGTCCGGGCCATCGGCCAAAATTCCGCCGCTCCCCAGGCACCGTTCTGGAGGTGCGGTGCCCCCAACCCCTGTCAACCTCTCTGGCTGCATCCTCCCAGGCAGACAGGACCAAGGGATGGAGGGAGGGAAAAAACAGACCACAAACTCCATCCTTAGTGCCCACCTCCTCCTATCAGACTGGAACCACCCCAGGACTTTCAGGGCAGTGCGCAAAGTGGGTGGCCTCGCTGCACAGCTACTGTGACTCCTCAGTCCACCTCAGGTGCCCCTCTGGCACTCACCCCACTTCTCTGAGACTAAATCTGCACCCCTAGTGAGGTTCAGGAGCTCCGACTTAGGGACCTATTTCTCTATAGCTGGGTGTAGCAGACCAGGAGATGCGAGGGGCAGTGGTGGAAGATGAGAACAGACACTCAGCTGACCAGGATGTGCAGGGCCAGGATGAGCAGGAGCGGCTCCTCCCCAGCCACCTGATACTTCATGCACTACTACATCCCTTGGGGGATGTTGGAGGCCGGTTTCAGCTCAATCCCTGCAGGCTATACTGGGGGACCCTCACCAGTGCATGAATCCATGCACCAGGCCTCTAGTAGTTAATAATATGGTATTTTATAATTTAAATTTGTTGAGAGTAGGTCTTAAGAGTTCTCACCACAAAAAAATGATTTACCAGTAACTATGTGAGGCTATGAATGAGACTTGATTGTGTATATAATACACAATATACATGTATATCAAATCATCATGTTATACAGTTCAAATGTATACAATTTTATTTTGTTAACTAGTGGCCTGGTGCAAGAAATTCATGCACAGGGGAGGGGGTGTTCCTCAACCCGGCCTGCACCCTCTCCAATCTGGGACCCATCGAAGGATGTCCTATTGCTGGTTTACAGGGATCAGGCCTAAACTGGCAGTCGGACATCCCTCTCGCAATCTGGGAATGCTGGCTCCTAACCTCTCACCTGCCTGCCTGCCTGCCTGATTGCCCTAACCACTCTGCCTGCCAGCCTGCTCGCCCCCAACTGCCCCCCACCACCGGCCTGCTTGCCCCCAAATGCCCCCCGCCAGCCTGATCACCCTCAACTTCGCCCCGTGTCAGGGTGCTCACCCCAACTGCCTTCCCTGCCAGCCTGCTCACCCCCAACTGCTCCCACTGCTGGCCTACTCGCCCCCACCTTCCCTCCCCACTGGCCTGCTCGCCCCCAACTGCTCCCCTGCTGGCTTGCTCACTCCAAACTGCCCCCTCCCACTGTCCTGATCACCTCCAACTGACCCCCACTGACGGCCTGCTCGCCCCCAACTGGCCCCCCTGCTGGTCTGCTTACCCCCAACAGCCCCCTGATAACCACAACTTCCCTCCCTTCTTGGCCTCTAACCACCTCTACCTCGGCCCCACCACCATGGCTTTGTCCAGAAGAATGTCCGGAAGGTCTGGAAGGTCTCCCAGTCTAATTAGCATATTACCCTTTTATTAGTATAGATAGAGGCCTGGTGCACGGGTGGGGGCTGGCTGGTTTGCCCTGAAGGGTATCCCGGATCAGGGTGGGGGTTCCCTTGGGGCCTGTGGTGGTTTGCAGGCTGGCCACGCCCCCATGGGGTGAGGGTCCCCACTGGGGGGACGTGGCCAGCCTGGGTGAAGGGCTGAGGGCTGTTTTCAAGCTGGCTACACCCCCTTCAGGGTGGGGGTCCCCGCTGGGTGACTGGCCAGCCTGGGCTGATGGCTATTTGCAGGCTGGCCACAGCCCCCAGTGACCCAAGCTCCCAGCCCCTCCTTTTTTTCTTTTTTTTTTTAGCGCCTCCTTGAGTGGAGGCCAGGGCTGGCTGGAAGCAGGTATCTGGGATTTATTTATCTTCTATAATTGAAACTTTGTAGCCTTGAATGGAGGCCAGGTGGCCTCGCTGCACAGCTACCGTGACTCCTCAGTCCACCCCAGGTGCCCCTCTGGCACTCACCCCACTTCTCTGAGACTAAATCTGCACCCCTAGTGAGGCTCTGGAGCTCTGACTTAGGGACCCAGGGTGGGCGGGAAGCTTGGCTTCCTCCATCGCCGGGGGCAATTCAAGCCTCCTGCTCTCTCCAGCTCTGTGGCCACCACCATCTTGGTTGGGTTAATTTGCATAGTTGCTCCTGATTGGCTGGTGGTCATGGCTTGTGGGCATAACAGAGGTACAGTCAATTTGCGTGTTTCTCTTTTATTAGATAGACTTTTTCCTCAATAAAGATTTTAAAAATTATAAAATGCACATACTGAAAGAAAATGTTTACAATACATATATCTAAGAGAAGACATATCCAGAATACAGAGTGGAGAAAAAGTAGGTTTACAATTGTGAGCCATGAAACAGAGTTTAGTCTAGTGTTCTTATTTATTAACTAGAGGCCCGGTGCATGGATTAGTGCACCAGTGGGTTCCCTTGGCATAGCCTGCAGAGATCAGGCCCAAACTGGCAGTCCAATGCCACTTGCCACTCCTGCCTGCCACTCTTGCTCATCCCAGCCCCACTGCACCTGCCGCTGCAGCCTCTCAGTAGGCGCGCTGCTGCTCTGGTGTGGTCTCTGGGCTGCAGCGGCCAGCCGTGAGCCCTGATTCTGGAACCCCTCGCTCAGCTGAATGGTGCTCCAGCTGTGGGAGCGCACTGACCACAGGGGGGCAGCTCCTGCATTGAGCATCTGCCCCCAGGTGGTCAGTGCACATCATAGCGACTGGTCGTTCAGTCATTCATTCACTTAGGCTTTTATATATATAGAGAGAGTAGAGGCCCGCTGCACAGATTCATGCACTGGTGGGGTCCCTCAGACTGGCCTTCAGCCTCTCACAATCTGGGACCCCTCGAGGGATGTTGGACTGCCGGTTTTGGCCCAATCCCCACAGGCCAGGCCGAGGGATCCAACTGGTGTACGAATCCATGCACCCAGTGGGTTTCGGCCCGATCCCCGCAGACCAGGCCGAGGGAACCCACCAGTGCACAAATCTTTGCACTGGGCCTCTAGTATGCATAGAAGATCTTTGGTTAATCTCTTCCTGTCCTTCCCCCTGTCCCCTTCCCTCTGAGATTCATCAGTCTGTTCCATGTTTCCATGCTTGTGGGCTGAGCATCTGCCCCCTGGTGCTCAGTGAGCATCATGGCTACCAGTCAAACAGTCAAATGGTTGGACAGTCACTTAAGGTTTTATATATATAGACTAGAGTCCTGGTTCACAAATTCATACACCAGTAGGGTCTCTCATCCTGGCCTGCAGGATTGGTCCAAAACTGGCTCTCCAACATCCCCTGAGGGGTCCTGGATTGCGAGAGGGTGTAGGCCAGGCCAAGGGACCCCACTGGTGCACGATTGGGGCCGCGGAGGGACACAGGAGGTTGGCCAGCCAGGGAGGGACCGCAGGAGGGCTCCAGGTCATGTCCAGCCCATCTCACTCAGTCCCGATTGTCCGGACCCCAGCAGCAAGCTAACCTACCAGTCAGAACATCTGCCCCATGGTGGTCAGTGAATGTCATAGTGAGTGGTTGAGTGGCCGTAGCATATCATTAGAATATTATACTTTGATTGGTTGAACAGACGACCGGAAACTTAGCATATTAGGCTTTTATTTTATAGGATTTTTATATTATTTGTCTTATTATTATTGTTATTATTTTGTATCCTTACTTATGATTTATATTTTAGGTAATGATGGCTAGTAATTTTACGTACTTTGCTGACCCCTGTATATAAATGTATGTAAATAGCTTATAACAAATCAAGTATACAAAAGTCACATGATCATATCAATCGATGCGGAAAAAGCATTCAACAAAACCCATGACTTCTTTTTTTATAAAATCTCTCAGCAAAGTGGGAATAGAAGGATCATACCCCAACATAATAAAGGCCATAAATGACAAACCTACAGCCAACATCATACTCAATGGGCAAAAACTAAAACCATTTCCCCTAAGAACAGGAACAAAGAAGGCATGCCCTCTTTTACCACTCTTCTTCAACATAGTTCTGGAAGTCCTGGCCAAGTGATCAGACAATAAGAAGAAATAAAAGGCATCCAAATTGGAAAGGAGGAAGTAAAACTCTCATTATTTGCAGATGACATGATACTGTACATAGAAAACCTTAAAGACTCCATAAAAAAACTACTAGATTTAATAAATGAATTCAGATATGTAGCAGGATACACATTTAACACCACAAAATCCATCGCATTTATATACACCAATAGCGAACTCTCAGAAAGAGAAACTAAAAAAAAAAAAAAAACACAAAAAAAACCTAAAAAAAAAAAATCCAATTTATCATTGCCAAAAAAAAAAAAAAATTAAGATACTTAAGAATAAACTTAACCAAGGAGGTAAAAGACCTATACTCTAAAAGCAACAGGATGTTGAAAAAAGAGATAGAGGAAGGTATAAAAAAAGTGGAAGCATATACCATGTTCATGGATTGGTAGAATCAACACCAATAAAATATCCATACTGCCCAAAGCAATCTATAGATTCAATGCAATCCCTATCAAAATACCAATGGCACATTTCACAGACCTGGAACAAACACTCCTAAATTTATATGGAACCAAATAAGACCCCAAATAATTGCAGCAATCTTGAGAAAGAAGAATAAAGTTAGATGAATCACAATACCAGAAATCAAGTTATATTACAAAGCTACTTCACTCAAAATAGCCTGGTACTGGCACAAAAACAGGCATATAGATCAATGGAACAGAACAGAGAACCCAAAAATCGACCCAAGTCCTATGCTCAATTAATATTTGACAAAGGAGGCAAGATCATACATTGGAGTAGGCACAGTCTCCTCAATACATGATGTTGGGAAAATTGGATAGATATATGCAAAAAAACAAATAAAAGTAGACCACCAACTTAAACCATACAAAAGAATAAACTCAAAATAGATAAAAGACTTAAATGTAAGATGTGAAACCTAAAAGTCCTAGAATAAATCATGGGCACCAAAATCTCAGACAGCACTTGTAGCAGTATATTTACTGATACATCTCCCAGGACAATGGAAATTAAGGAGAAAATAAACAAATATGACTACATGAAAATAAAAATCTTCTGCACAACAAAAGAAACCATCATCAGAATAACAAGAGACCCTACTACATGGGAGAACATATTTGCCAATGATACATCTGATAATGGATTAATCTCTACAATACATGTGGAACTAATACAACTTAACAACAAAAAAAGGACAAACGATCCAATTAAAAATGGGAAAAAGATCTAAATACACACTTCTCCAAAGTGGACATACAGAAATCCAAGAGACATATAAAAAATGCTCAAATTCACTAATTATCTGAGATATTCAAATCAAAAGGACAATGAAATATCACCTCACACCTGTCAGAATGGCTATCAATAACAAATCAACCAAGGACAAGTGTTGGCGAAGTTGTGGAGAAAAGGGAATCCTAGTACACTGCTGGTGGGAATGCAGACTGGTGCAGCCACTGTGGAAAACGGTATGGAGTTTCCTCTAAAAATTAAAAATGGAACTTCCATTTGAACCAGTCATGCCACTTCTAGGAATATATCCTAAGAAACCTGAAACACTCATCAGAAAGAATATATGCACCCTTATGTTCATAGCAGAACCATCTACAATAGCTAAGACTTGGAAACAGCCTAAGTACCCATCAGCAGATGAATGGATAAAACCTCTGGTACATTTACACTATGGAATACTACAAGGCAATAAAAAAAAAAGAACTCTTCTATTTGCAACAGCATGGATGGACCTGGAGAGTATTATGCTGAGTGAAATAAGCCAGTTAGAGAAAGATAAGTATCACATGATCTCACTCATATGTGGGATCTAATGGACCAAATAAACTGATGATCAAAAATAGACCCAGAAACATAGAAGCATGATTGGACTCTTGAACCTCAGAGGGAAGGCAGGGGAGGGTGGGTGGGAAGAGAACAACCAATGAATTTGTATGCAATTATGCGTAACCCATGGATACAGACAATGGGATGGTGAGGGTCTGGTTGGGGAGAGGGCAGTGAGAACAGGCTGGAAGAGGTCAATGGAGGAAAAAGGGAACTTATGTAATACTTTCAACAATAAAGATTAAAAGAAAAAATTTAAAAATATATGTAATTTAAGTAAAAATATATTTGGAAACAATCTAGTAAAACTATGTTTAATACTTGAACAAATACTTCACAAAGTAAGACTTATGACTAATCAAGGAGCCCATTAAAAGGTGTTCAATTTCATTAATCATTAGAGCAATGAAAATTAAAATGACAATAGGATAACATGATACATTTTTTAAAATTTATCTTTCTTGTTGAAAGTATTACAGATGTCCCTCTTTTTTCCTCCATTAACCCTCTCTACCCCACATCCATTTCCTACCCACCCCCCCAGGCCTATGGCACTATTATCTGTGTCCATGTTTTAGGCATATATGCATATACATTATTTGGTTCTCTTCCTGCCTTCCCTCTGAGATTCCTCAGTCTGTTCCATGCTTCCATGTCTCTGGATCTATTTTTTTTTTGTCAGTTTATTTTGCTCATTAGATTCTACATATAAGTGAGGTCTTGTGACACTTGTCTTTCTCTGAATGGCTTATTTCACTTATCATAATACCCTCCACGACCCTCTATGGGTAAGGGTTCTTTCTTTTTTACAGCTGCATAGTATTCCATTGTGTAAATGTACTGGGTCTTTTTTATACATTCATCTGGTGATGGGCACTTGGGCTATTTCCTAATCTTAGCTATTGTAAATCACGCTACTATGAACATAGTGGTGGATATATTTTTTTCTGATTGATGTTTCAGGATTCTTAGAATATATTTCTAGAAGTGGGATCACTGGGTCAAATTCCTAGAAATATTAAAAATGGAACTACTGTGATATATTTGCTGGAATTATATAAACTAAGAATTCTGACAAATTAATTTTGGTGAAGATTTGAAACTTAGAGATCTCTCATACTTTGTTGGTGGGAGTTTGAAATTACACAAGCACTTTTTAAAAATAATTATTGAATTTATTAGGGTGACATTGGTTAATAAAGTATATAGGTTTCAAGTGTACAATTCTATAATACATCATTTGTATATTGTATTGTGTGTTTACCGCTCAAAGTGTCCTTCCATGACCATTCATTCTCCCTTTACCCTCTTCTACAGTCCCTCACCCCCTTTCCTTTTGATAGTTACTGTACTGTTGTCTGTGCACTTTTTTTTGTCTGTGCACTTTTGTAAAGAGTTTATAGTGTCTTAAGAAACATACCCTTACTTTATAACTTAGCATTTGTACTTTTAGGTACATGATATAAAATAAAATATATGTCCACTAAAAGACTTGTTTAAAATTTTTCATTAAAACTTTAAAATAACCCAAAACTTTAAAACACCCAACTATCTTTGAATAGAGAATAGAAAAACCCGTTTTATATTAATACAATGAAATTCTACTCAGAAATGTATTCCCACAAACTTACAATGGCAAACAAGCACTGCAAATGATTCTGATGTGCCCTGAGGTTTGATAACAGTTGGTAGGGCTTGGTGACAGTTACCAAAGTGACTTTAACATGAGACAATTCTTAATGAAAAAATTAAGCTCTTTATTTGGATTGCATGGTATTTAAACTTCTCAGAACATGAAGTAGTTATTCTCAAAATGTGGTACAAAGATAAACATCAGAATCACCTGGAGGTGCCTCTTAAAAATAAATACCTAAATCTTACTCAAGATTTAGTAACAGCCAGAATGTCTAGCATTGAAGCCTAGTAATCTAAACTTTTTAGAAATAACAGTGGTAATTTGTGTGTGTGTTTTTTTTGTTGTTGTTGTTGTTGTTTATATTTTATTTATTTTTTACAGAGAGGGATAGAGAGTTAGAAACATCGATGAGAGAGAAACATCGATCAGCTGTCTCCTGCACATCTGCTACTGGGGATGTGCCCGCAACCAAGGTACATGCCCTTGACCGGAATCGAACCTGCGACCTTTCAGTCTGCAGGCCGATGCTCTATCCACTGAGCCAAACTGGTTAGGGTGGTAATTTGTTAAAAATAAATTGTTTGAGAATCACTGTTGTGGACTTTTTGACTACAACACTCTGGTCTAAAATAATTCAAATCACTCAAGGCAAATTTTTGTGCTTCTTGTTCATGGCTGAAATTCTGATCGTTCAAGAACTTCTAGAAAAACCTCTTCTATAACTATAGAGCATAAAACCTTCAATAAAAGTAACAGTTGTATGCTCTTTTTGTAATGCTCTATACTTTAAAATACACTATGCTTTATACATATGAGCTGTGTAATTATGTAAATTATTAAAGAAATATTGACTTTTCAGTATTTTCTTATATTTTGACATATCTATCTATAGATAGATAGAAATAGAGATAGATAGAGATAGAGATAGAGATAGAGATAGAGATAGAGATAGAGATAGAGATAGATAGATATACCTAGACACTGTGCTAGATTACAATAGGGGTAGAGAAATAAGAAGCCAAGTCTAGCAAGCCAAGTTTTGCTTTGGAGACTATTGCGAAAAACATTGCAAGAAAACCATGAGATAGCTCTGATCGCACTGACCACCTGCAAGATGGCACCGAAAGTCAAGAAGCCTAAGAGGACAACCTGGAAGTTTAGTTTGGACCTTACTTATCCAGTAGAAGATGGAATTTTTGATTCTGCAAATTTTGAACAGTTTCTATCAGAGAAGGTTGAAGTCTATGGGAAAACTGGAAATCTTGGGAATGTTGTTCACATTGAACACGCCATGAATAAAATTACATTTGTTTCTTAGAAACAAATATTTAAAAGATATTTGAAATACCTTACTAAGAAATACCTTAAGAAGAATAGTCTTTGTGATTGGTCTCCTGTGGTTGCATCTGACAAGGAGACATACGAACTTCATTACTTCCAGATTAGTCAAGATGAAGATGGATCTGAATATGAGAACTAGGTGAAGGCGCCTTATATAGGGCTTTGCTTACTAATAAAACATACAAGAAACATCTAGAAATGGACTTTTATCAGTGAATAAAAAATGTAACACTCTTTAAACAAAAACATGAGAGAATAGTTGGCTCACCTCTGAATAACTTACAGTATAACTTTGTAATGGTTCTGCCACTGTATACATACAAGTTCAATAAAGGCCTATAATTTGGTTTAATTTATGTATGAAAGGAAGTGTTTTATCAAAAACTCCCATGATATCTGGTAAGATTTTGTTAAAGAAAAGCTGATTTATAACTGGCAGATTAGATGTTAGAAAGGATTTCATGGAATCTGATGTATTTTCTTATTGGCTTCACAGACAAACACAAATTCTATCTGCTAAACTGCATCAACTATCTTCTAGTTGATTTTCACTAAAATGCCAATTATATTTTCATATGAAAAATCTGATTCCAGTGATCATTGTCAATTTATGAGAAACAATTGTGCTGAACATGAACCAAATGTAATTGATTGTCTGGTGATCAGATGTGCTAAAGGACATTATAAAACTGACATAACCCATTTTTTCTACGTAAGGTAATATTGATTTTAAAAAGTAAAGCTGTGGAAGATTTACCTACCTCACCAATACAATTTCTTTCTACTTCAGATAATTAACACCAGTCTGAAACAAAACCAAAAAGTCTTGTCAAAATAAATCTTTGAGGTTAAACTAAAACTCAACAGAAAATATTGGATTAAGATAGACATAGAGGCCTGTACTTGAAAGTTGATTTTCTCAAAATAGTTCACAAAAAATAAATCAACCTAGAGACAAAGTGGCAATTATAAATAACCTTCTTATGGAACTAATTATAAAGACATGCTCAGGCCCTGCCAGTATTGCTCAGTGGTTGAGCACTGACCCATGAAACAAGAGGTCGCTGGTTTGATTCCCAGTCAGGGTACATGCCCATTTGCAGGCTTGATCCCCAGTAGGGGGCATGCAGGGGCAGCCAATTGATGTTCTGCTCTCACATCACCTGGATGTTTCTATCTTTCTCTTCCTTCTTCCTCTTCCTTCCTCTTTCTCTAAAAAACACACACAAAACAATCAATAAAAACATATTTTTAAAAAGAAATACTCAGTCCCTAACTGGTTTTGCTCATTAGTTAGAGCATTGGCCCGTGGATTGAAGGGTTCCGGGTTCAATTCCAGTCAAAGGCATGTACCTCAGCTGTAGGCTCGATCCCTGGCCCCAGTCGGGGTGTGTGTAAGAGGCAACAAATTGATGTGTTGCTCTCACATCAAAATTTCTCTCTGTGTGTCTCTCCCTGTCCCTTCCACTCTGTCAAAAAAATATCCTCCGGTGAGAATTAACAACAACAAAAAAGAAATACTTGAGAATTAAAAGGGATTTGGGTTCTATACTAGAAACATTAGAAGTGGAATGAAAGAAACCCATAAAAGTGCTTGTATCTGTTGATCACAGCTCAGGAAAAAGGGATTGCTTCCATGGATGTTTTGCTTTATTTCCATAATGCTAAAGACTTTTCTGGCAACATTAGTAGTTGAATTCCATTAGTATGATGGGACAATTTTGAGAAGCAAGAAAAACTAGTCTAATAAAAACTAAGGTAGCCCTGGCCTATTTGGCTCAGTGGATAGAGCATCGGCTTGTGGACTGAAGGGCCCTGGAGTTCGATTCCAAGGGCACATGCCTGGGTTGTGGGCTCGATCCCCAGTTGGGGGAATGCAGGAGGCAGCTGACCAATGATTCTCTCTCATCATTGATGTTTCTGCCTCTCTCTTCCTCTCCATTTCTAAAATCAATAAAAATATATTTTTAAAAAACTAAGGTAAGAGCAGAAATTTTTGTTTATTATTCTAGTTTCCTTGAATACTTATAAATTGAGCATAAGAAATTTTCTGTGAAATACATAACAGTGACTGTGCCCTGAACAAATTGCTTCTTTCACAATGTTTTGTTCATATATTAGCAACAGATATTGAAGGTCAATAATAAAGGCAAAGGGGTCCACCTAGGATGATCGATACATTCCCAAGGACAGCAGCCAAGCAGATAAACAAGCAATAGGGAACACACATATGCTTGGTGTGAGAGCAGGTCAGGAGTCAACAACAGATAGCCAGAAGGCATCAGGCCTGTGAAGACTAGAGTAGTTCAGCAGTCAAAGCAGATGGGAGAGTTAGAAGCCAAGGAGTCATAAAATGTCAAAACTGGCAAGGAGGGAACTAAAGAAACCTCAGTTGATGTTACCTGCCACCTTTACCACAAAGTGAAAAGTGTAAAACTGAAGTCCACAGATGAGAAATAATTTGTCTAGAGTCACATCCCAAACTGAAAATATGAAGATGATGACTACCCACATATTTTGTTTCTCAGGCTAGTTATTTCAACATTGGCACTGCCTGTTTATAGTTGATTAAAACATAATATTGATCCATGTTTACTATGTTCAAAGACACTGTGCTAGTTTACAATGGGGGTACAGGAAAATAAAATGTCAAGTCCAGCAAGTAAATATATTTAATAATAAGTGCTCATTGATTGAGCACTTATTTCCTAGGCACTGGGCTAAATGCTTTACCACATAATACCATTTAATTTCACAACAACCTTATTGGATATAACAGCCACATTCTAAAGGTGGGTAAAATTGAAGCTTAGAAAAGAAAATTAATTTTCTCTAGACTACATTACTAATAGTTGCTGAAGATGGAGCTTAAAAGTAAAGATTCTCTGACTTTGTGCCCTAATGCCTAACTTCATTGTTATACTGAAGTTAACAACTACTCCTGCATGTAGGCTGCATGTGGCTCCTTTCCCAGAAGATTAAGTTCAAAACCTACAATTAAGATAAATACAGTTGATCTGAATAACATAGAGGTTAGGACACTGCCCTGACCTGCAGTCGAAATTTTATGTATAACTTTTAACTCCCCAAAAACATATCTACTAATAGCCTACTATTGAGTGAAATCCTTATTGATAACATAAACAGTTGATTAACAACTACTTTGTATGTTGCTTGTATTATATACTATATTCTTACAATAAAATAAACTAGAAAAATATAAATATTAAGAAAATCATAAGACAAATATAGTAACAGTATTGTATGCATTTAATGAAAAAAACCTCATATAAGTGGACTTTCACAGTTCAAACCCATGTTGTTCAAGTGTCAACTGTAATTGGTAGCAGTTGAATACAGAAAGAAATAATAGTAGAAGCTTCTGGTGAGTACAGCTTGGTACTGAATAAAGTGAATTTTATATCTCATATATTTGTTTTGAAGTTATTCCTTTTTGGATTACTAGTATTGTAAAAATATATGTTTAGAATAGAGAATTTCAAATATGGAGAAAGGTACATAGATAAAACATCCCTGAAATTCTTAGTAATCCCAGCACATATACATAGATATAAGTTGTTAACATTGTAGGATTTCTTTCCAGTAGGGTATATGTGAGTGTGTTTAATTAAAAATGTATATATGGTCTTTTCTATTTTTATAAAAGTAAGATCATATTGTATAGACTGTTTTATAAACTTTTTAGAGTAAGATTATGAGCATTTTTTATATCTGTAAATATGTAACACCATCATGTTATAATTTAACTAGAGGCCTGGTGCATGAAATTCGTGTACTGAGGGTGCGGGGGGGGGGGGGGTTCCTCAGCTTAGCCTGCACCCTCTCACAGTCCAGGACCCCTCAGGGGATGTCTGCCTGCTGGCTTAGGCCTGTTCCCCACAGGCTTAAGTGGACAGCTGGAAATCCCTCTCCCAGTCTGGGACCCCTTGTTCCTTACTGCCCACCTGCTAACTGCTCCTCACAACCCGGCTTGCTGCTGCTTAGCGCTGCTATGGAGGCAGGAGAGGCTCCTGCCACTGCCACGGCACTCACCAGCCATGAGCCCTATCTTTCTGTGTAGTTGTCTGTGGCCAACTTCTCTCTTCCTCCTCACTTAGGGCGAGCAGCATGTGAGGGCAGAGCGTGCTGTGGAATGCAGAGGGCTGCCTGGAGCTGAGGGGAGTGGCCAGGCCCACGGGGTGAGAGGTGGACACAGAGGACGCTATCTTACCCAATTGTGGGGCAGGCTGACTGGCCGTCATCTGCCTGACCCCACCCGGGGAGGGACCGAGCATGGTGTCTGCCTCTCCATTCTCCATCCTTCCATCGGTGACACCTGTCACCCTTGCCAGGCCTCCCCCAAAATGAGTTCAGCTCAATCCCTGAATGTAAAAGGGCACGGGGAGGGTGTGGGGCTCCACTCCAGTGCCCCCTGATTCCCAGCGATAGGACCTGGTCAACAGGACCTGATCTCAGGACAGTGGCCACAGCTGTAGAACATAGATCTGTTTCAAGAAAAGTTGGGAATGCAGACTTTCGTATGAGCCCCTATTCCAAAAGGTGGCAGTTTATTCACATTGTGGCAAAGACACCTTCAAGAGTAACATTAAGTGGGTAAAGTCAGGGCCAAACTGGGCCATTTCCTCATCCATTCTCTCTGAGGCGCATACACAGAACCAAGTCTTAGCTCTTCGCAGGACATTTCCAGGGTTTTCTTTTTAAGCCTAAAGGACAGTAGTCTGTCTCCATTCTTGTTCTTTGGGATTTTTTCATCATCGGATAAAAGGACATGTACATTGGGGCAATCCTCTCAAGATAAAATATTCCAGTTGCACCCATGTGAGGATGACAGTGTCCCTCAGAGGGAGGGAGCCAACAGATGGGGAGCAGGGAATTCTGAAAACCAAAGCGATGAAAGAGATGCTAAGCCTTTCCTTCATGCATCTGATACTCCTCCTCAGGCGGCCTGAAGGCTGGGCATCTGCTGGACCTTTACCACTTGATGTCCCACCCCGTGTGCCCTGCCCCAGCCCTGGAGCACAGGGGGCATCTGGGCGCGCCCCTCCCCCAGCTGGGAGGGTCCCCACTATGCTTCCACCTCCTTGGGAAACTTTGCTTTTCCAGCTCTGTTCCTGTGGGAGAGCCATAGGGGCACTGGATCCCTTTCCTTCCTTCAAAGTGCCCTGAAAAGCACAAAGACAGCTATGCCAGGAAGGGTTCACTCAAGTTCAGCAAGAGTTTGCAATTTTGCTGAAGGCGTGTTGAACAGTTTTCTCTTACCCCATTTGTGGGAGTGTAATCTGATTTAAAACCAATGGATTAAACAAACAGAAGCACTTTCTGCAGGGAGCTCTGGGCCCTGGGTTTGAAGGCTGGCCACGCCCCCATTGCAGTTCCACCACATCCTGGCCAGGGCCCAGAGCTCCCTTAGACCACTGGCCCCAGCCAGTGCCCAGGGCCCATTTGTTTGGTTGTCCATCACTGTCCCCCCCTGTCAGCCTGCCTGCCCCCAAATCCTCCTATTCGGTCGTCCGTTCCTGACAACCCTGGCTCTTTATATATATAGATAGTGTTTTGTTATATTGATACTAGAAGCCCGGTGCACGAAATTCGTTCACAGCGGGGGGTTTTCCCTCAGCCCAGCCTGTACCCTCTCCAATCTGGGACTCCTGGAGGGATGTCCGACTGCCCGTTTAGGCCCGATCCTGGTGGGATAGGGCCTAAACGGGCAGTCGGACATCCCTCTCACAATCCAGGACCGCTGGCTCCCAACTGCTTGCCTGCCTGCCTTCCTGATTGCCCCTAAACGCTTCTGCCTGCCAGCCTGATCACCCCCTAACCACTCTGCTGCCAGCCTGGTTGATGCTTAACTGCTCCTCTGCCAGCCTGTTTGCCCCCAACTTCCCTCCTCTGCCAGCCTGGTCACCCCTAACTGCCCTCTCCTGCAGGGTTGATCACCTCCAACTGCCCTCCCTTGCAAGCCTGGTCCCTCACAACTGCCCTCCCTTGCAGGCCGGGTCCCTCACAACTGCCCTCCCTTGCAGGCCGGGTGCCTCACAACTGCCCTTCCCTGCTGGCCATCTTGTGGTGGCCATCTTGTGTCCACATGGGGGCAGATCTTTGACCACATGGGGGCAGCTATATTGTGTGTTGCAGTGATGATCAATCTGTATATTACTCTTTTATTAGATAGGCTTGGCTTATGTAGCGGAGTGATGGTTAATTTGCATATTACCATTTTATTAGAGAGGATGTTTTAATTATTTATTTTTCTATTGCTTACTATTTCAGTTTTTTATGATCTTTTCTATTCTAAAAATAATGGGTTATGAATATATTTCTAATAATGTTTTTAAATAGAGTTCTACAAAAGGAATTAGTAGTCCAAAGCTTATAAACATTATTAAAACTCTTGATTTATATTGTCAGATTGCTTTCTATAAATGCTATACCAATTTATTCCTGACAAACAGTATTTAATGGTGCCCATTTTTCTGCTCTTTCACTCCATGCTTTCCCTCTTGAAGAATCTAGTGGTAACCTTTTGGGGATATAATCCATGAACATTAAAATGATACTTAATTTCATTCCAGGACCATGCTAATTTCTCAAATTATTATTTAAGGTCACATGCTCAAATTGAATCACAGGCTACTGGCTAGTGATTCTGTAATTGGATTGATGTGAGTGTGTCTGAACTTCTAAGACTAGCATATTTTCTTTTTTATTGAGGTAACATTGGTTAATAATTATATAAATTTCAGGCGTACAACATTATATTCCAATAGCTTAATATGTTTTTACTTGCTCACTAGCAAAAGACTACTTTCCATCAATTAACATATACTTGACCCCACCCAAAGAATATGTAGTATATATATTTTCTCATAAAAAATATGTTACTGATGATGTTTTGGATGATGATAACAATAATGGACATAAATACTACTACTATCCATTATGCATGTAGAAAACTGAGATGAGGTTAATTAACTTGTTTAATGTAAGACAGCTAATTTTTGGCAGAGCTGGAAATAAAACTCTCATCAATTTGACTCCAGAATCTGTGAGTTGAAGCACTAAGATACTAACTATCTCTTCACTGAGGTGCGTATCACAAAGTCTACAATGTCTTTCAAACTTTTTCCATTATGCTAAATAAACAAAAAAATGGAAAAAACCACAGGTTTATGCCTCTAAAGCAGCTATTTTCAACCTTTTTTATCTCAAGGTTCATATAAACTAATTACTAAAATTCTGCAGCACACCAAAAAAGTATATTTTTTGCTGATCTGACAAAAAATAGGTATAATTTTGATTCATTCATACTGAATATTTATTGTGTTGGCTATTGTCATTTTTTATTTGACAATATAAGGGAAAAGTGGTCAGTGTCCCTGATTAAATAGTCAGATATTGCATGTTTAAAAAATTCTTGTGGCACACCAGTTGAAAATCGCTGCTATAGAGTGATTGAGTTGGTAGAGAAAACTAGCCTTTTCCCCTTAATCTTCAAAGCATGCATACCATTTGGGAATTCTGTACTCATTAATGCTACAAAATGTGTCAACTAAGGACTTAATTTTGGTAAAACTGGGGACTTTTGATGTGGAGAGTAGATAATTTTAGAACCTAAATAATTTTGAGTCGGATACTTACGTTTAGCTGCCTACAGGGGGCAGCATGGGCAGTTAGAGTCCTCTGGAGAGCCCTGACAATGTAAGTGGCTAAGAAGAGAGAGAGATAAGAGGTAGAAAAGAGATAAGCACAAGTGGAATGGAACATAACTACAGCCTGACCTTTTGCTGATGTTTAGTTAGTCATCTTCACGTATTGAGCTTAGAAACACACTATTACCATTTTGATAGCAAGTTTTATTATCTATATTATTTTATTACTATGACATCACCTGCCTCTTTTTCCTAAGCTTTGAAGTTAGTAGGATAAGTACATATTACCTTCACTCACAAATCACTGAACATCACTTGAACCATCTTGAATATCAGCTAAACCAGTAAAACACATATAGGGGATGCATATTTTAATATTTGCAAAAAACTTACAATATCAATTGTAAACCACAATAATTTTTAGGGAGATAATTAAATCATAACTTTAGCAAGTATTTTTCATTATGGTCCTAAGCAAACTGGATATTTGGCATGTAATTATGTGATCTTATGTACTAGTAGAGAATTAAAAATAAATAGAAAATAAAGGGCTAAGAAAGATATTGGTTTCTGGTAAATGATTAAATCACTGGAAAATAAGTTAGTGTGTTAAAATATATCTAAAATTATCATGCATGTAATAATCCAAAAATTTCATTAATTATATCTTTGAAATTAACACATTGCAATATGTTAGTATGAATATTATAAATTGTGTCTTTACATATTAATTATTTGATACACTAAGTCTACTAAGGTGGTAGTAATTTATAGCAATCTGAAACACAAACACTTTGGGATGGGTGAATATTATTGCCATTGGATAAATCACCCCTTAAATGATGGCTGAATTGTCCAAATCCCCATAGTAAGAGTGCCATTTACTATGTAGAAAACAGAGGTTGTTGTTTTTTTATTCAAGTTACTGCCAACTTCTGATTTTAACATGAGTGATTCTTTATGCATTATTCACAAGGTCTGAATTAATATAATCAATATTCTGGTGTTAATAGTCTGAGAATATTTCCTTTATACTAGGTGCTATTCCTTAATGACATCATTCTAAAAATATAATTTGTCCTTGTAGATTTGTGAATCAGTGCCAAAAAAGGCATTTCAATGAAAGCAAGATTCTTGAAATTTAACGAACATGGCCCAAGTCCAGAATTGATTCTTGTGTTATGGCTGGTGAGTTCTC
Source organism: Cnephaeus nilssonii (assembly GCF_951640355.1). NCBI lineage: Eukaryota > Metazoa > Chordata > Mammalia > Chiroptera > Vespertilionidae > Cnephaeus > Cnephaeus nilssonii. The sequence goes on from NC_137071.1 coordinate 31,897,458, forward strand.
AGACTTTCTGTTGATTATGCCTCTGTTATACTACAAAGGATTTTGTAATTTTGCATAATGGACATAAATCTCTCTACATGAGCCACCTGAGAGGCAAGAAAAATGGTTTCTGTCAAGGAACTATACACAGAAATGCATTAAAAAACAGCTCTCAGTGGAGGAGACAACACTATTTTTAATATAAGTATAGAGAAATAAAAATATAATTTTACACCATTCTGGGTCATCTTACTTTGTATTAAAATATGGAAGATTTAATTTTTAAATTTGGAGGGTTTAGAAGCAAATGATAATATACTTTTCATAATTTTAACTGACTTTCTATAGGACTTTTTAGAGGACTTGTCCTCCTCAGGCATTCAGTACCAAAGTAGTTGTTCATCTGGGAATTCACAGAAACACTAACTTCCAATTAACAAAATATACATTAAAATCTGCTATAAACCACTCTAGGAGGCCTGCTGATGGATGTGATTAATGGCTGTGCATCGACGGCTATCGCACACAGGTATTAACAGAACTATTTGTAAATTGTCCATACAAATTCATGCAACCTCAGGTTATCAACCAGGAAGTCTGTATTGGAATTGGTTAATTATAGCCCCTCTTCTATTGCACCAGGCTGTGTATAATATTTCTCATTGACTGAAAACTTCCAAAAACTAGTGTTGAAACTAATTTGGAAACAGAATCTTACAATGCATATATACCTGTTTCTTTGTTAATTCTTACAAAGAGAGACATGGATCTTATTTAAGTGTATAAAGCACCTTCCTTTCCCATTTCTGTGATCCTTCTTTTGTTATACATATCCTCCTAAATTATTTTGTTGTTATAGCAATCGTTTTCTATATTGTAGAACCAAATCCAGCAAGAATGGTATCCAAAGCTATGTTCTTACTAACTATAGTCCAGTGATGGGCAACCTTTTGAGCTTGGTGTGTCAAACTTCGCCAAAAAACTGAGCATAACTCGGGTAGCGTGTCACTTTGAGGAAAAAACATTATTTCACAAATGTTTCATCCTTAGGAGCAGCAAATGTTTCATCCTCGGCATGCGGCCGCCTCAGGGGCCGCGTGTCATCAGAAATGGTTACACGTGTCAGTGCTGACACGCGTGTCATAGGTTCGCCATCACTGCTATAGTCTCAAAGATGTCTATCACACAATTGTGGATCCAAAAGTAAATTCTTTGTATGTCATATTCCCCCTTAAGTTGGTTACAATTTGCATCTTTGACTCAGGGCCAGACTATTTCAGGCCTGAACAGAAACAACAGTCCTTTTAATGATACCATGCTTTTTATCTGCCAGTGCATTCATACCCATTCTTTCATGTGACCTCATGGATACATCTTAGTAGGCAGGGCAGGCATTGTCATTTACAACAAATGGTAATAGCACAATTTATAATATAGCAAGGCACTTAGTGTTCTGATTATAATGGTCACTTACTGTCTAGATAATACAGTTTACTCGGTATTTATTCACATTTCAAGAAATTAAAATGTGCTGTTAAAATCAGAATTGACCAGTTGAGCTTAAAATCATTTCCAGAGAAAAGTGTCATAATAGTAATTTGTGCTGATCAACCAATTTCCATGAAATCTACAGTTTAGAGATATGTAAGAGAGAGACTGAAAATAGTCTTAAGATTTAGGAGTCAATAAGCTTCCTTAATAATTTTTTTAATTCATACTTGTAGATTTTCCATTTTTTATTGTTGACACTATTACAGATGTTCTCCTTTTCCCATTCTTTGCCCACCTCCACCCAGCCCCCACCTACCCTTCCCCTGGCTTTCATCACACTGTTGTCTGTGTCCACAGGCTATGTGTATATGTTCTTTGACTAATCAGTGTATTTTCTTTTATCTAGACCTGCCCTCTTAAGATTCTCAAATTGTTTATTCTAAAAGGCTCAGCATAATTTAAATTTTTAAATGTTAAAAGTAATCATCTAAGTTTGAGTTAAGTATTTTTACTTTCATCTAAACATCTCTCAAGGGAACTATCCCATCAAATACTTGTAAAGTACTATAGGATACATAAATAAATTTAAATAAGTTAGAATAAGTATAATATATGGAAACTTTTTTAATGGGTGTTATCATTCTTTTTTATTGTTTAAAGTATTACAAATAGTAGAACATGTCTCCTTTTTCTCCCATTGACCTCCCCCCGGGCAACCCCACCCCCTCTTCTCATCACAAATTAACATCAATGGAAAGAATTAACATCAATGGAAAGTCCTATTGATAGGGTAGTTGAGACAAATGCCACTTAGGCAACAACATTTAAAATGTGGTACAAATAGCAAAATTAAATCCAATTGCAAACTTATATCACAATGAAAAGACAGTAAATGTGACAGATGAAAATGGCATTATATACTAGCAAAGAGATGGTCCTGTACAGATAATTATTGGGAGAAAGGCCAAGACAACTATGAGGTTAAAAAAATTATCTTAGTTTCTTCCCCAACCACTGACAAAATCTATTACTAGACACCAAATATGTTCCTGTTACATCAGACAGCCATGAGTCCACTCAGCCTTCAAGACTTTATGAGTTCACCAAGTGTTCTGTGCTTTAAACTCATTCCCTTATGCCTTCCCCACATAAAAAATTAGCTGTTACAGATCACTACTTCTGGAGCTTGTCAGGCCCTGTGGTTAAATAGGCTGTTAATGCATTTCTCCTGTATCAAATATTTGCATTTTCACACAACTATTTTGGATAAAGTTTCCCAAAGAGGTAATTCTAACGATAGAGAGAAATTGGGATTTTTTTCTTATTGTTTGAAATGCTTTGGGGCAATTTTAGCACCTTAGGAGGCATTTTTAGCCCCATGAATTCCACCATATGGCTATTTGCCTAAGCTCTGTGTTGACCCTAATAATTCCATACTGGTTGAGATGGAAGTTTTCCCACTTTGTTAATAATGGTAGTCAAATAAAGGACACTCTGATTTGGGCATCCATTTAGAAATCTGATGCTGAACAATAAATGGAATATATGAAACACCGAAGGGTTGCATTTTAAAAGAAAGGGATATAACTGGTGATGGAAGGACACTGACTTTGGGTGATGAACACACAATACAATATAGAGATGATGTATTATAGAATTATACACCTGAAAACTATATTATTTTATTAACCAATGTCACCCCAATAAATTAAAAAAAAGAATTTTTTAAAAAAGTTCCAGCTCCTTCTTACCCAGTAAGTTTCCTGCAGCATCTAAGAAGTGGTTATCTGAACCCAGATCAATAATTTCAAATAACCACAGATTGTTTTTAAAAATCACCATAGTTACTAGTAAATACTCAGCCTGTATAATACTTAAGGCAATTATAATTTATTTTCATTTTAAAGTATTCTGATGCTTCATGTAATTTTGTCCAGCTAAGGAAAGGTTTCCCAACCACTTTTCTCAATCCCTCCAAAACAAGGCCCAACCTCAAGGCGTCTCTGAGATCTATCCTGATTCCACTCTAGCAAACCTGTGGATGACTGAGCTCTTAATAAGTTAGGCAAAGGTCTTCCTTATAATTGTCACACAAAAGTATTTGTTAATGGATTCCCAGCTCCTGTCAAGTTCTCTTGTTAAGATATTTATATGTGTAATACAAGTAAGTTTCACATAAAAGTAGCCAGAGTTCTGGAAATGAAAAAACAAAACAAACAAAAAAAAACACCTCTCTAATTTTCCCTCATCTTTCAACCCAGGAGCTCCTGACTTAAGATCCACTAGTGCCCTCTTCTGGTCAGAAGAAAAGATAAAAGTCATCTTTTTTGAGTAGTCAATAGAGAATAATCAAATATTTTTAGGAAATCCCCTCAAATAATAATCTCATTTATAAAACAATGTTAGGAAATATAACTTTTATAAAATGAACTACCTCTGTATTAAAAGTGGTACTACTAGCTACAAATTTTAGACAAACATATGAGTTATATATTTATTTTCAAAGATGACAAAGTATATTTCAGTATTGCAAATTGGATCAAATACAAGATATTTTAAAAACATATGTGCATTAAAATAGTCATGTGACTTTCTATGAACCCAAATGGAGAAAAGTTTGTGAGAAAGAATATTATAAAGTGTGAAAATGTACTTGAAAAATGCATTTTTCATAGGTTATTTTTTCTATGCACAGTATAAGAATAAACTGTTTCACACACTCACAACTGTAAACATACTTTTACTCACCCTGTATACCTGTGTGTGTATGTGTGTGTATATATATATGTGTGTGTGTGTGTGTGTGTGTGTGTGTGTGTGTGTGTATTCAGAGACCCAGTGCACGAAATTTGTTCACGGGGGGGAGGGGGGAATCCCTCATCCCAGCCTGTACCCTCTGCACTCCGGGACCCCTATACCTTTTTCTTATCTAGCTAACCTCTTCACATTTAAAAAAAAATTAACTGATATACCAACTACTCTAAGAAATCCTCTTTGAGCAAATCTCTTTACAATGTGTATTAAGTCTTTTCATAGTATACCATTCTTTTTCTTTAGCAGCAACTTAGAGTGGATGCAATGTGCTCTCTTTCTTGCGTCTGAATTTTTTCTTGTTGCTCTTGTAATAGCGAAGCTTATCCAATTTACATTTGCCCTTCAAGGGCTTATATTTGGTTCATTTTCTAGTTGGCTCCCTGCTTTTTTTTTTTTTTAAGCAATAAATTTGGCCTTTGATAGTAAACCTCACTTGTAATCAAGCCTGTAGGTCTCCCCTTCTGAATATTTCTATAATACCTATCACTTTAGCATACCAGAGATTGTGTTAATTTATAGAAAATAATAATAAATGTCACATGATCATTTGATCTTCTAGTAATATTTTATAGCAAGATGTATTATTCTAGTAATTTAACTATTACACAACTGAGGCGTACAGAAATAAATCACATTGAACAATAAAGAATGTCTCAAATATCAAAGCATAGTACACTTAGGGCCTCCCTTGTCCTGTGCCTCAGATATTATAACATAGTACACAGTTCACATGGAACTCAGCTTCCTTTAAATTAGGAAGGGTTGCCATACTCATGAAGCAGCTACTTCCACACATATTTTATTTTTTATTTAATTCACAGCACACAATCTTCGTACTAATTGTTGGAAAATCACCCTAGCAATTGCCTCTGTTCCTCTCTGTATTGTTGCCTTACATTCTGATGTCATTACTGCGCTTTTATCATCCACTCGCTCTAATAAGATTGTGAATTATTTAAGGGCAGAGATCATGACTTGAACTTGTGTTTCTCTGTCATGGTGCCTAGATAAATACTCAAATGCCATCCAGACCAAATGACTGTGATGAGAGAGGCCCACCATTGCTGGAGACCTCTGATTTTTATTTAAGTGGCCTCACTTGTTCTGTGCTTTTACAGAGGAGTGAGTAAGGGCTGAGGGAATTTGGGGAAATCCAGACAGAATTCTCCTCCTGCAAGATTTTGCTAAGCTGGCACCCAGAACTGCTGGGCGGCTTCTTCGCGGGACCACCGGGCATTTATTCAATTAAAACCCGGACACACAGCAATAACAAAGGCACTGGTCTCCTACTGCTAATGTATGGGGGTCAAACCCCAGTCTGCAGGAACTCACCCCTGCAGTCAGGACCAGGCCAATGGGTGGACCTGGGCTGGTGCTCCTAACTCTGGGGAAAGGGAGACTTCTCTTGACCCGGGAAACTATCAACCAAAAAATCAGAGAAGCACAGAGGATGATTAAAAAACATGAAAGATAATGCTGGCGATTCCTTCAATCTCTGGGGTAAAAACAAACCAAAACAAAACCCTGAACTTGTACACACATGTGTGGAAAAACGTTGCTCAAGGGAAAAGCGATTCAGACCCAGGCGGAGGGCTGCAGGCTAGAGGCCCCAGACTCTGTGCCAAGCACCCGAATAGGTCCATAGCACAGGCTGGTCAGTGGAGCAGCCTCTTCGCCCGGGACCTCAGGTGGCTTGGCCTCTTCACCCTGGACCACCAGGCAGCTTGGCTTGTCCTCTTCATGGCCACCAGGCTTCCTGCCGTCCCCTCCCCCCCCCCCCGGGGCCATGGGAACTGCGCGGCAGGCACATGGAGCAGCTGGCCCCACCCTCGCTGTGGGGAAGCCATCTTGCTATGGCATGATGGTCAATTTGCATATTCCCTCTTTATTATATAGGATTAATGAAGATAAAATGCTGCAATGCAGGGGAGGACTCTACATGGAAACTGTAGATGTGTAATAAAAAAGTTTGAAACATACACACATATACACACAAAATAGTCTCTTTTTTTCCTGTTCTCTTCATAGTTGTTTTGATAGGCTACACTCATATGCCATGATCTTTTTCAAAATTTTCCTTTGGAAATTAGTCATAGCCAAAAATTCATTAACATTAATTTTGGCAAACACTTTCATTTTTACCCATGAGTGTATTACTCAGCTTGGGCTCCCATATAATTGAGCACATTAAACTGTAAATCCCATTTAGCAGTTCCCTAAAATTCAAATCTGTGTTTTTTTATAGGAGATAGATTTATCTACATCAAGGATATTCAAAAGGATTCATCATCTACTCAGAAAACTTTATTTTATTTTATTTTTTACCTATTTAAATTAATGTATTTTTTAATTTTTCAGTTAAAGCTTTTAAATTAAATTAAATTTATTTTATTTTATTGTTGACAGTATTACAGATGTTCCTCCAATCCCCCTCCCCTTTACTCCTCCTCCAAACCCCTGCCACACCTCAGGCCTTCATGACACTATTGTCTGTATCCATTGCTTATGTATATATATATATATATATATATATATATATATATATATATATGCATAAGCAATATATATATGTTATTTGGTTAATCTCTTTCTGTCTGTCTCTCCCCACACACCTCCCCTCTGAGATATGTCAGTTTCTTCTATGCCTCCATGTCTCTGGACCTATTTTGTTCATCAGTTTATTATGTTCATTAGGTTCCATTTATAAGTGAGATCATGTATTTGTCTTTCTCTGATGGGCTTATATATTTTATATATTTTTGTATTACTTTCAGGAGTATGGCATAGTGATTAGGCCAGTGATGGCGAACCTATGACACGCGTGTCAGCACTGATATGCGTAGCCATTTCTGATGACATGCGGCCAAGGTGGCTGCATGTCGAGGATGAAACATTTGCTGCTCCTGAGGATGAAACATTTGCAAAATAATGTTTTTTCCTCAAAGTGAAACACTACCCGAGTTATGCTCAGTTTTTTGGCGAAGTTTGACACACCAAGCTCAAAAGGTTGCCCATCACTGGATTAGGCAATCATATACTTTACAAAATATTCCTTCTGATATTTCCATTACTCAACTGGCCCAAAACATATTTATTACAATATTAATTATTATATTTCCTATGCCATAATTTATATCTCTGTGACTCTTCTGCAAGTACCAATTTATACTTCTTAATCCTTCCACCTTTTTCACCCAGCACCCATCCCAGCCCCAATCTCCATCCCCTCTGGCAACTGACAGTCTGTTCTCTGTATATATATGAGTCTGTTTCTATTTTATTTGTTTTTGTTTATTTTGTTCTTTAGATTCCACATATAAGTGAAATCATATATTTGTCTTTTTCTATCTGACTAATCTCACTGAACATAATACACTCTAGGTCCATCTCTGCTGCCACAAATAGTAAGATTTCATTATTATTTATGGCCAAGTAATATTCCATTGTATATATCCAATATTGCTTTTCCATACACTCGTCCATTAATGGGCACTTGGGTGGTTTCCATATATTGGCTATTGTAAATAACATTGCTAGGAACATATGGGCTGCATATATGCTTTTGAATTAATGTTTAAGGTTGTTTTGTGTTTGTTTGTTTGTTTCGGATAAATTACCGGAAGTGGAATGGCTAGATCATAAGGCAGTTTGATGTTTAATTTTTTTAGGAAACTCTATACTGTTTACAATAATGGCTGCACCAGTCTGCATTCCAACCAACAGTGCACATGCTCTTTTCTCCACATGCTCTCCAACCCTTGTTGCTTGTTGATTTATTAATGACTAGAGGCCCAGTGTATGAAATTCATGCATGGGTAGGGTTCCTAGGCGTGGCTGGCAATCAGGGCTGATAAGGTTCCCTGCCTTCCTGCCTCCCCCTTCCCTCACTCCCTCAGCACCCTGCCACAGCCTCTGGTCGCCCACCATGTTCTGCACCGCCCCCTGGCAGTCAGCACATGTCATAATGGGCGATCGAACTACCGGTCTCCCAGTTGAACTCCTGAGGGGACAATTTGCATATTAGCTTTTTATTATATAGGATAGCCATTTTGACAGGAGAGAGGCTATATCTCATTAATTTGCATTTCTCTGATGATTAGTGACATTGAGCATCTTTTTATATGTCTACTAGAGACCCGATGCACGAAGATTCATGCAAGAATAGGCCTTCCTTCCCCTGGCTGCCAGCATCGGCTTTTCCCCAGCACCTGGGACCCAGGCCTTCGCTCTGGCCACCGCCTTCCGCCTTCGCTCCAGCCCTGCCACCCTCCTGTAGCTCCCTCCACCCCCCCCACCACCCCCACCCCCCATAGCAGGCATCCTGCCCCAACCCAGCCACTCCACACCTACGTGCATGTGCTGCCCAGAGGTCTGGAGCGGCCAGGGTGGGGCGGAAAGCCTGCGTAGTTGCCATAGTGACAACACAAGCATCCTGGCCCAGCTGCCACCATCTTTGTCCTGTCAATTTGCATATTCCTTCCTTATTGGCTGTGGGCACCACCATCTTTGTCACAGAGTGACGGTCAATTTGCACATTCCATCTTTATTAGATAGGGTTGGTCATTTGAATGTACTCATTGAAGAAATCTCTATTCAGGTCTTTTGCCCATTTTTTATTCAACTAGTTTTTCAGTGTTGAGTTGTATGAGTTCTTTATAAATTTTAGATATCACCCCTTACAGATTTATCATTGGCAGATATATTCTCCTATTCAGTGGATTGTCTTTTCATTTTATTGATGATTTCCTTTGCTGTGCAGAAACATTTTAGTTTTATGTAGTTCATTTTTTTATCTTTTAAAAATTATTATTGTAGTCCCATTTTTTTAAAATTCCTTATTGTTGTAAGTATTACATATGTCTCCTTTCCCCTATTGTCCTCTCCCAGCATGCTCCTGCCCCCCAGCACAGGCCTTCACCCTCCTACTGTCTGTCCATTGGTTATGCTTATATGCATCCATACAAGTACTTTGGTTGATCTCTTACCACTCCCCCCACCCTCACCTATATTCCCTCTGTGGTTTGATAGCAGTCTGTTTGATGCTTCTATGTCTCTGGATCTATTTTTGTTCATCAGTTTATGTTGTTCATCATATTCCACAAATGAGTGAGATCACATGATATTTATCTTTCTCTGACTGGCTTATTTCACTTAGTATAATGCTCTCTAGGTCCATTCATGCTATTGCAGATGGTAAGAGTTCCTTCTTTTATACAGCAGCGTAGTATTCCATTGTGTAGATGTACCACAGTTTTTTAATCCACTCACCTGCTGATGGGCACTTAGGCTGTTTGAAAAATCTTAGGTATTGTAAATTGTGCTGCTATGAACATAGGGGTGCATATATCCTTTATGATTGATGTTTCTGATTTCTTGGGATATATTCCTATAAGTGGGATTACTGGGTCAAATGGGAGTTCCATTTTTAATTTCTTGTGGAAACTCCATACTGTTTTCCACAGTGGCTGCACCAGTCTGCATTCTTACCAGCAGAGTACGTGGGTTCCTTTTTTCTCCACTGTAAAGAGCAGTTATAGGATTAAGCCTCGGACTGACCTGCTGGCAAAGTCGAAAACAAGTCCCAGCTTGGAGGGCACAGCCCTCTAAGCATAATTAAGCTTGATCTTGTGACTGCTCCCTAGATCTTTCCTGGGTAGCTAATGGGCTGTGGGAGGGGCAGCAAGTGCTGCCAAAACAAGTGAAACTTACAAGAACATTGTAAATTACCTTGTTTACCCCTGATTACAAATAAAGCATGAGCTTTGCAGTCTGGATCTGTTCTGTGGCCTCAGCAAGGCACAGAAGATGCACCTAGACCCAGCTTATTCTCTTGTCTGTCTTTTTCTTCATCCTTCACCAGCCCTCCCTCAGGCTCGCCGAACCCTTGGCTGTGCTGGCGCAGTGCACTCCACATCCTCACCAGCACTTGTCATTTGTTGATTTGTTGATGATAGCTATTCTGACAGTGATGAGATGGTACATCATTGACTTTTTTATTTGCATCTCTCAGATAATTAGTGACTTTGAGCATTTTTTCATATGCCTCTTGGCCTTCTGTATGTCCACTTTCAAAAAGTGTCTATTTAGGTCCTTTGCCCATTTTTTTCAACTTCCAGCATAATTTATTTTTCCTAGAATTTGGATACAATTAATTGCAGCAAGACAATGCTGAATACTATTTAAGCCTCACTTTAGGTTCTTAAACTTCCTCAACATTTGTAAATGTGAATTCACATTTCAGTGAAATTGGAAAACTAAAATTTGACATTCCAACAAATTTACTCAATATTGATGTAACTACAAAATTTTATATGTAACATGTGGACTTTTCAGAATTTGCCCTTTAGAAACTAGCTTAAAACAAATTTAAAAAGGTTATTCTGTCCTAACTTATTAAGTTTTACAGCAACAGACCCCCTTCCCATAGCTTTTACCGTGTAGAGATAGATGATTTCTCCCTTTAAGACAAAATGAAACAAACAAACAAACAAACAAACACCAACATTCTCACCCAGAAAAAAATGTTAACAGAATTATCCAATTCTAAAGTACCAGCACATATAACACTAGAAATAGGTTATGGGCAACTCCTCTTAAGACTTTTACCTAAGTAGTATAACAGAAAGTTACAGTGTTTACCAAAAGAACACACAGGTTTCTCATTAAACTTTGTTATTTTAATGGGTCTCAAAATTCTGTGACAGGTTTTTGGTCATGTTGTTTCCATTAAAAAGTACTAATTTTAAAAACTAATAACTTAAAAACTGCACACACACAAAAGAAACAAATGTTTCACAAAACATTCTCCTTTCCTTCTGAAGGTTTTACGATGCATTGTAATCATTAACCAGTCTTTTACTATTAAACTTAAATGGCCAATTGAGACAAACAGTTCTGAGACCATTCTACCACTGATCAAGACTGGGGTGGCAGGTGTTGGGAATAATATTCATTTAGCTTCTGAGATTTCTGGGCAAACTTGGTGACTTTGCCAGCTCCAGCTGCTTTCTTGTCCACTGATTTGATGACACCCACAGCAACTGTCTGTCTCATGTCATGAACAGTGAAACAGCCCAGAGGAGGGTAGTCAGAGAAACTCTCAACACACATGAGCTTGCTAGGAATCATATCAATGATGGTGGCATCACCAGATTTCAAATCTTAAGGCCATTCCAGCTTTTTCCCAGAACGATGATCATTCTTCTCCTTCAGGTCAGCAAATTTGCAAGCAATATGAGCTGTGTGACAATCCAGCACAGGTGCATAACCAGCACTGATTTGGCCTGGGTGATTCAGGATAATCACATGAGCTGTGAAGCCAGCTGCTTCCAATAGTGGGTCATTTTTGCTGTCACCAGCCACATTGCCATGGCAAACGTCTTTGACAGACACGTTCTTGACATTGAAGCCCACATTGTCCCCAGGAAGAGCTTCACTCAAATCTTCATGGTGCATTTCAAGAGAATTTATTTCAGTAGTAACGTTGACTGGAGCAAAGGTGACCACCATTACAGGTTTGAGAACACCAGTCTCTACTCGGCCCACAGGGACAGTACCAATACCAACAATCTTGTAAACATCTTGAAGGGGCAGATGCTTGTCAGCTGGACAAGTTGGTGGCAGAATGCAATCCAGAGCTTCAACCGGTGTGGTTCCACTGGCACTGCCATCTTGATGGTTGACCTTCCATCACTTGAACCAAGGCATATTAACACTTGGCTCCAGAATGTTGTCACCATTCCAACCAGAATTTGGCACAAATGCTACTATTGTCAGGGTTGTAGCCAATTTTCTTAATGTAGGTGCTGAGTTCTTTAACAATTCCTAGTATCTTTTCTGGCTGTAGGGTGGCTCAGTAGAATCCATTTTGTTAACACCAACAATCAGCTGTTTCACACCCAGTGTATAAGCCAGAAGGGCATGCTCACGGGTCTGTCCATTCTTGGAGATACCTGCTTCAAATTCACCAATACCAGCAGCAACAATCAGGACAGCACAGTCAGCCTGAGATGTGGCTGTGATCATGTTTTTGATGAAGTCTCTGTGTCCTGGGGCTTTTGTTTGCTGAATATTTTTTGATTACTGCTTCAATTTCCTCCACAGTTATCAGCCTATTTAGTTTCTGTGATTCTTCCTGATTAAGTTTTGGAAGATTGTATTTTCTTAGGAATATGTCAATTTCATCTAGGTTGTCCAGTTTGTTGGAATAGAGTTGTTTGTAGAATTTTTTACAATCCTTTGTATAGCTGTAGGGTCAGGTGTTACTTCACCTCTTTCATTTCTGATTTTGTTTATTTGGGTCCTCTCTATTCGTTTCTTGGTGAGCCCGGCTAGAGATTCATCAATCTTGTTTATCCTTTCAAAGAACCAGCTCTTGGTTCTATTAAACTTTGTATTGAGGTGTGTTTTGTTTTGATTTGTTTTGTTTTTTGTCTCAGTGTCATTTATTTCCTCTCTGATCTTTATTATTTCCTTTTTTCTACTTACTCTGGGCTTCTCCTGTTGCTCTCTTTCTAGTTCTTTAAGATATATGATTAGATAACTTATTACCAGTTTTTTCTTTATTTGTTTGTTTGTTTTTTGAGATAGGCCTGTACTGCAATAAACTTTCCTCTCAGGACTTTCATTGTGTCCCACAGATATTGGATTGTTGTGTTTTCATTTTCATTTGTTTCCTGAATGTTTTTATTTCTTTGATCTCTTTGGTAACCCATTCATTGTTAAATAGCATGCTATTTAGCCTCCAGGTGTTTGATTGTTTTTATTGCAGTTGATCTAATTTTATGCCATTGTGATCTGAGACCATGCTCTATATGATTTCAATCTTCTTGAATTTACAGACTTAGCTTGTATCTTAATATGTGGTCTATCTTTGAAAATGTCTTATGTGGCCCTAAACGGTTTGGCTCATTGGATAGAGCATTGGCCTGCAGACTGAAGGGTCCCAGGTTTGATTCCAGTCAAGGGCATGTACCTTGGTTGCGGGCACATCCCCAGTAGGTGGTGTGCAGGAGATGGCTGATTGATGTTTCTCTCTCATCAATGTTTCTAATACTCTATCCCTCTCCCTTCCTCTCTATAAAACAATCAATAAAATATACTTTAAAAAAAAGAAAATGTCTTATGTGTACTTGAAAAGAATGTGTATTCCGTAGCTTTGGGGTGAAATATTCTGAAGATGTCAAGTAATTCCATCTGATCTAGTGAGTCATTTAGCATTGCTGTTTATTTGCTGATTTTTTTTTGTATAGAGAACTTATCTAGTGATGTCAATGGGATATTAAAGTCCCCTACTATGACTGTATTGCTGTCTATCTCTCCCTTGATATCTTCCAGAAATTTTTTTATGTATATGGATGCTCCTGTATTGAGTGCATATATGTTTACCAGCGTTATATCCTCTTATTGAATTGATTCCCTTTAGTATTATGAAGTGGCCTTCCTTATGTCTTGTTTTGGCCTTCACTTTGAATAAGTATTGCTACCCCATCTTTTTTTTATTTTTTTTACTGAACATTTTTTTCCTTCCTTTCACTTTCAGCCTGTGTGAGTCCTTTGTTAGGAGGTAGGTCTCTTGTAGACAGCATATATAGGGGCCATGTTTTCTTATCCATTAAGCTACCCTATGTCTTTTTTATTGAAGCATCTAATTCATTTATGTTTATGGTTATTATTGTCAACTTTTTTGTTGACATTTTTGTTCTTTATGCCTGTGTTCCTTCTTCCCTTTCCCTTTCTCCTTTTTACAGAAGTCCCTTTACCATTTTTTGCATTGCTGACTTGATGGTAATAAACTTCATTAGGCTTTTTTTGTCTGTGAAACTCCTGATTTCATCTTCAGTTTTTGAATCGTAGCCTTGCTGGATAACATATTCTTGGATTCAGTCCCTTGCTTTGTATCACTTTGTATACTTCATTCCATTCCCTCATGGCCTGATGTGTTTCTCTTGAGAAATCAGTTGGTAGCCTAATGGGAGATCCCTTGTAGGTAAGTTTCTGTCTCTCTCTGATGGCCTTTAAGATTCTTACTTTGTTGTTGACATGTGCCAATTTAATTATGATGTGTCTTGATATAGGACTTTTTGGGTTTATCTTGTTTGGGACTCTGTGCTTTCTGGACTTGTGTGACTTTTTTCTTCCCAAAGTCAGGGAAGTTTTCTGTCATTATTTACTAGAGGCCCAGTGCATGATTTAATCATGCACGTGTAGGCTTTCTGTCTGCTGGTCGGGACCCGGTGTGGCTGGCAGCTCCAAAGTCCCTGGGCCCCTAGGGCGAGGCGGGGCGGGGGCGTGGTCCTCCTGTGGCAGGAGCCCAGGCCGGGGTCTTGACTTCGCCTCTCGCCCAGGAAGGCTGGGGCCGCCGCCGCCTCCTCTGCCTTCATGGAAACCCACGTCCTCTGCAGACACCGCCGCGCGCTCCTGCGGCCCAACTGCCGCCAGACTCCTCCCCCGGGAGCCGCGGCCCCTGCCCACCCGCGCCGCCTCCAAACCTCCAAACGCCCAGCTCGCTGCCCCAGAGGCCCGTCTGTGCTGCAGCACAGCCATGGCGCAGAAGCTGAGCTCACGCCGCCACTGGCAACGCGAGCTCAGCGTCCTGCCCGCCCAATCACCACCCCAGCCACCCCGAGTCCCGCCCCCTGTGTCTCCCGCTGGCCAAATCGTGGGCGTAGCGGAGTGATGGTAATTTACATATTACCTTTTTATTATGTAGGATTCAAACAGGTTTACTATTCCTTGCTCATCTTCCTCTCCTTCTGGCATCCCTATTATGTGGATGTTGTTTTGTTTCATGTTACCCCCAAGCTCCCATAAACTCTCATCTTGCTTTTTAAGGTTTTTATTCCAGTTGATACTCTGCTTGGGTGTTTTTTCTACCTGGTCTTCTAACTTGGTCCTCAGATTCTTCTAGTCTACTATTGAAAACTTCCATTGTGTCCTTTATTGCCACTATGTCATTTTTCATTTTTCTTGATTCTTATACATGTTGGTGAATTTCCCATCTAGCTGTTTGAGCATTCTTATAACCATTACTCTGAATTCTTTCTCTGACAAATTACTTGTCTCCATTTCAGTTAGTTGTTTTTTTGTCATTCCTTCTTTTCTTTCATATGGGGGTTATTTCTTTGTCTCCCCATTTTTTTGTCCCTTTGTATTTGTTTCTATGTCTTAGATCAAACTGCTATGCCCCCCCCCCAGATTTTATGAATTTGTCTTATGTATTAGTTGCTTTGTGGGACCCAGTGGTGCAGTTTCTTGGGTCTTCTGGGCTGGGTATTCTAGGGAGGCCCCCTACTTGAGCTATTTGGGTTCTCCTGATATAGTTGGGTCTTGAATGTTATTGTCCCATTCATGAATGGTGTCTGATTATGTGGCTCACTCTCTTTAATGTTGTGCCAGTTGTTGTGGAGGTGCTGACTGAACAGCACAAAATACAGCATGATAGAACATGACACAGAAGGAACAAACATGAATGTACACAAGACACCTATAACCCCAATAAAAGTGACCAACAGAGAAAATTAATTAGGAATAGAAAAGAGAGCAAGGGTGATATCAAGAAAAGAAAAAGAAACAAACAGCAACTACAAAACACAAAAATAAAAAAATAAAAAATATGGGGAGGAAATACAACAAAACAAACAAGTAAACCAAAAAGCACAAACAAAAAACATCAAGAAAAACGGGGGGGGGGAGGGGGGAAGAATTTGTAGAAGTAGAGCTTAAATACAGAAACTGAGCTTAAGGAATAGGTGAATAAGGGAAGGACCATGGATTAGTATAGAGGAGGGAGAAAGAGAATGAGTAGACAAGGAGAAAAAAATATTTATTTATTTATTTATTTATTTATTTATTTATTTATTCATTTTTTTGGAAAAGAAGTATTGAGGAGAGAGAAAATAGGCCTGAATTTAGGAAGTGCAACCAATTTAAAAAATAGGAGAAAAAAGAACAATAGAGGAGAGGGAAAAAGAAAAAATTGAGTAGCTAAGAAAAAGAAAAGAGGAGGGGAAATGGAGTATGTTAGAAGGGAAGAGGAAATTAGATCTATGAATAAGCCAACAGAGACCACAATAATAAATAATACATCAATAAAGGTGATAAAGAAGATTAATTTTTTAAAAGGGGTAAAAGGAAAGGGAAGAGAAAAACTAAAATGGGAAAAGGAGAAGAAAAACAGGATGAAAATAGGAGAAGAAAGGAAGAAAGAGGTGAATAAAAAATAAAATAATAATAAAAAATAGACATCCAGGAGAAACCAAGATGGCGGCATAGGTTAAACACCTAACCTACAGCCTGGCACAACAATTTCAAAAATACAACTAAAGGTCAAAACGGACATCATCCAGAACCACAGGAAAGCTGGCTGACTGAAATGCCCACAACTAGAAGGAAAGAGAAAACCACAAGGAAAATCAGAGGAGCCGTAAAAGCATGAGGTATGGAGACATGGGCGGAGACATGAGCACGCGCGCGTGCTGGAAGGATGGAGCCAGAGAGGAAGGGGCAGCTGATGGCCTGGCCTGTGTTCTCTAGCAGGAAGGAGATAAAAGCTCCAGATTGCGCTGAACCCCAGCTCTGACTGCACTGAACCCCAGTTCTGGGCGAAACCCTGGGAAGCCAGGCTCATGCTGGGGGAATCTGGGCTGTGGGGCGGAAACACAGAGGAGCGGCGAAAGGCAGAACTCCGGAGTCACGCACGTGAATGCGCGCAGAGGACGGACTGTTGCCTGTGCCGCTGAATTGCCTTGGTGGGAAGGAGACAAAAGCACCAGACTGCGCTGAGCCCCAGTTTCGACTACACTGAAACCCAGTTCCGGGCGAGAATCTGGGAATACAGATTCATTGGGGGAGAGACTAGACTGTTTGGCAGCGGGCGAAACTCCAGGGCGCTTTTCTCTCAGAGGTGTTTGCAGGGAGTACAGAGGGACACTGAGACCCAGAAACCTCATAGGGTGGGGCTGACAGGAAGCCAAGGCTGTAGGCTCCACCCTGAAACTCTGCCCCATCCAAGCTGAGCACAGAGGCTTTTACAATTTCGCAAGTCTAGTTGAATAAGGCTGTCTCCCGGCGTTGACACAGCTTATCCTCACAGCCAATTGGACTGGAGGGCAAATCCTCCCATTGTACCAACAGCAATCAAGGCTTAACAACACCAAGACTTTGCACTCAGCCCACAAAGGGAGGTATCAAGAGTGACCACCTAGGGAGATTGGGGAAGCTGACCTATAGGGAGGCCGCCAAAAGGTGAAGAGACCAAAGCAGGTCACGAATAGAAGGGATGAAGGAAAGTAAACTAATGGACGACACAGTATTTAGAACCAAATTTATAAGGTTACTTAAGAATCTTCTGGAGGACCAAGATGGCGGCATAGGGTAGACGCCTGATTGTTGCCTACCACAACAATTTTGAAACTACAATTGGAAAACAGAGCAGACACCATCCAGAACAATGGCCGGAGGAATTGCTGAGAAGGAATTGACCGATGGGAGTTGGAATCGGGAAGACGAGGTCCCGCTGGGTCCCGGATCCAGGTGCGCTCGCCCGGCGACTGGTCGCTGCTGCAGACCCGAGTGCCGCCGCAGCGACCTCGGACCAGCCCGCCTCCACACACTGGGCGCTCTGGAGCTTCGCCGAGCCCGCTGCCCAGCAAGTTCCATGGCAGCCGCCCTGGAGCTTTAAGAAAATGGCCGAAGGAATTGCTGAGAGGGAATTGACCGACAGGAATTGGGATCAAGAAGACGAAGCCCCCTGAATCCTAGCCCCTTCTGAGGGAGGTCTCCTGCCCCCATGGCTGCTTTGTGCTTCCCATGCCCAGCTCAGATCAGGACCCAGGTGACCGACAGAGACTTGGCCGACAGCAGCTGCCCTCTCACTCCAATAAGAATTGTTTGAGTTGCCTTATACCCATGGTGTGGGGAAGGGGGTTTACGATATCTAAATCCAGCCTACCACCAGGAATGCTCAGGACCTACTCAAGAAGGCAAATAATCCCTTCCACCAATATTTACAGGGTAAAACAAGATTATTGTTAGAGTAATAAATTTGACAGTAAAATAGTAGTCAAGTTTTCAGGCAAATTTAAATTGGCTAGTTGAAACAAGTGAATATTCTAGAAAAATTAATTGTACCAGACAAAAAGGTGTTCCTAAAGAGTCAACTAAAATTTTTATTGGTACTTCATCTCATGATAAAAGGTGAGGCCATGTGCCCCGGGGCCTGGGTGATGCTGAGTTTCAGGTCCGGGTGAGGCCGCGCGCCCCTGAGTCCGGGTGAAGCCGTGCCCCGGGGTCCGGGCGAGACCAAACCAGAAGGAGTCGGACCTGCATTACCACCATTTGTCCACCATCCAGAGCTGAAAAGTCAGTGCAGACATGTACACATAAGGAACTGGTGGACATTGAAATTGGGTCTCAAAAGAACTGTTGGTCCAGAAAGAAACTTACTACAGATTGATTCATTTGCCTGTCAGCATAACTATTATTGCTCGTCTCACATTCGGTTCTTATAAGTATATTTCTAGTAACACATGATCTCAGTCATCTAGGGGAAATGATGAACAACATAGACTGATGAACAAGAACAGACCCAGAAACAAGGAGGCATCGATCGGACTGTCGGGCCTCAGAGGGAGGGTAGGGGAGGGTGGGGGTAGGGGGGAAAGATCAACCAAAGGACTTGTATGCATGCATACGAGCCTAACCAATGGTTAAGGACAACAGGGGGGTGGGGGCAGCCATGGGGAGGGGTGGGGGATGGGAATAGGGGGATGAGGACAAATATGTGACACCTTAATCAATAAAGAAATTTAAAAAAACAATAAAAAATAAAAACAATATTTAAAAAAATTTTTTAAAGAATTAAAAACTAAAAAAGTGAAGTGTCTTTTGCTTCAGCCAAATTTTGATGCCCTAGGCCAGTGGTCAGCAAACTCATTAGTCAAAAGAGCCAAATATCAACAGTACAACTATTGAAATTTCTTTTGAGAGCCAAATTTTTTAAACTTAAACTTCTTCTAATGCCACTTCTTCAAAATAGACTTTCCCAGGCCATAGTATTTTGTGGAAGAGCCACACTCAAGGGGACAATGAGCCGCATGTGGCTCGAGAGCCACAGTTTGCCAACCAAGGCCCTAGGGGAGCTGTTTTCAGACTCCACTCTTCTGTTCTGTCTGCCAATTCTGGGCTTCCTATTAGGTAGTTAGGTGCTGACCATTGCCAGGCACTGTCTTTAGGCTTTTAATTCCTTGTTTAAGCTCCAAGCAATTCCACTGCTCCTCTGCTTGTGTCTGTTTCCGAAAGGCTGGGCTGCAAGCAGGCAGGGCCAATCTGCCCACTTTGCCTGACTGCCAGCTGTCAATCTTAATCATTGATAGGGCTTTCCAGGAATTAGATGGATGTTTTTTCCCCGACCCAGAGCTACTCCTCCTCGATTGACCCAAAATATGACTTTGCCCTTAGTTGGATAGAGATTCTTATATGGAGACCAATGGGGCTGGCTGGCAATCTGGAGTTTTTATCCGTCTTGTTCCCAAAATAGTGGGGCTGACCCGCTGGCCCCTCTTCCAATCCAGTCACTGAGGGGTCTTTGGGCCTATTCAGACCCGTAAACTTGGCTTCTGCCTTTGTTTCCTTTGTATAGCTCAAAATGCAGCCAGGGTTTGGCAGGCTTTATTATCTGCCTTCAGGCTACTGGGAGGGGCTAGCTCTTGGGGGGGGGGGGAAATGGCTGCCTAGGTTTGAAGAGTTATGAATGTCCCAATGCTGGGAATTCTGAGCATGTCTCCTTGCCCTGCTTCCCTCCCCAGCCTCTCTTCAGGCATCTCAAGTCTGTCCCTCTCCCTGAGCTAAAGCCTCAGGTGAGTGTTTGCAATTTAAAAGTCCTATGTTCTGGGTTGAGCGAATAAAATCAAAGACAAAACCAAAACAATCACAAAACTTTGGGTTTTTCTCCCCCTGGCACCGTGCTGCTCGGGCCACCTCAGCCTTTCTAGGCTGTGGCCTCATGTCCAGATTCCCCAGTCATCAGCAGTCCTTTCCACACTTGGATGTTATGCCTGTCACCAGGGAATGCTGGCTGGCGCTCTCCAGCCCAGATCCTCTTTCCTACCATTTTCCAAGTGTCCTCTGCCCTTCCTTGTTGTAAATTGTTTCCTCAGCTGAGTCTAATTTGTTAATTCAGGATGGATGTTCTCTGGTTTAGTTGCTTTTCCAGTCAGTCTGTTCCTGGGATGAGGAACATGATACATCTGCCAATTCGGCTGCCATTTTATCTCCTTCTGTAGTCCCATTTGTTAAATTTGTCTTTTGTTTTCCTTGCCCAAGGTGATATATCAGAAAAAAAAATATTACTAAGAGAAATGTCCAAGATTGTACTAACTATATTTTATTCTAGGAATTTTATGCTTTCTAGCCATACATTTAAGTCTTTAATCCAATTTGAGTTTATTCTGTGTATAGTATAAGAAATAGGTCAAGTTTCATTTTTTGAATGTAACCGTCCAATTTTCCCAACACTATTTATTGAATAGACTCTCTTACCTCATTGTGTTTTTGCCTCTTTGTCAAATATTAATTTACCATGTAGGCATGAGTTTATTTTGGAGCTCCCTTTTCTGTTTCACTTATCTATATGTCTGTTTTTATGCCAGTACCAAACTCTTTTGATTACTAGAGCCTTACTGTATAAGTAACCTGATTCCCCCAACTTTGTTCTTCTTTCTCAAAACTGCTTTGGCTATTTGGGGTCTTTTTTGAATCCATATAGCTTTTTGGATTTTTTGTTCTAGCTCTGTAAAATATACCATTGTTATTTTGATAGGAATTGCATTAACCCTGTAGATTGCTTTGAGTAGTATGGATATTTTATTAATGTTAATATTTTTCTATTCATAAGCACAGTAAATTCTTTCATTTTTTTAATGTACTATAATTTCTTTTTTCAGTGTCATAATTTTCTGAGTAGAGGTATTTTATCTCCCTGGTTAAATTTATTCCCAGGTATTTATTCAATTTTAAATGGGATTGTTTACTTAGTTTCCATTTCACATAGTTTATTATTAGTGTACAAAAATGCACCTGATTTCTGAATATTTATTTTGCATTCTGCTATTTACTGAATTTATTTTTCAGTTCTAATAGTTGGTTGATTCTGTATAATTTTACATATACAGTATCATGTAATCTGCAAACAATAAGAATTTCACTTCTTTCCAATTTGGATTTTTGTTTATTTCTTCTTGTCTGATTGCAGTGTTTAGGACTTCAATTACTATGTTTAATAAAAATAGTGAAAGTGGAAATCCCTGTCTTGTTTCTGATCTTAAGGGAAATATTTAGTTTTTCCCTGTTAAGTATGTTAGTTGTGTGTTTGTCATATATGGCCTTTATTATGTTGAGATTTGTTTCTTGTATTTGCACTTTGCTGAGAGGTTTTATCATAAAATGGTGCTGAATTTTAGCAACATTTTTGTTAGCATGTGTTATGATATTATGTTTTATTTCCTCTCTTTTATACATAGTGTATTAGGTTAATTGTTTTGAGGATATTGTACCAACCTTGTATCCCAGGAATAAATCCAAATGGATTATGGTATATAATTTTTACATGTATTTCTAGATTCAGTTGGCTAATACCTTGTTGAGGATTTTTGAATTTATTTTCATCATGGATATTGGCCTATAATTTTCTTTCTCTGCTGTGTCTTTATCTGGTTCAAGGATTAGTATTATACTGGCCTCATAAAATGAACTTGGGGGTCCTCCCTCCTCTTGAAGTTTTTGGAATAGTTTGAGAAGGATAAGTGTTTCTTTTTTGAATGTTTGGTAAAATTCACATGTGAAGTCATCCAGTCCAGGACTTGTCTTTTTGGAGGTTTTTTAAATTATTGCTTCAATTTCATTACTTGTAATCTGTCTATTCAGATTCTCTGTTTATTTTTCCTGATTATAGTTTTAGAATATTTTATATTTCTAGGAATTTATCTATTTCTTTCAAGTTGTTTAATTTGTTGTCATATAGTTGTTCATAGTATTGTTTTTACAATCTTTGTATTTCTGTGGCGTCAATTGTTACTTTGCCTCTTTCATTTATGATTTTATATATTTGGATCATCTCTGTTTCTTGATGAGCCTGGTTAATGGTTTATCAATCTTTTTATTTTTTAAAGATTCAGATCTTGATTTTATTGATCTTTTGTATTGTTTTTTAGACTCTAATTTGATATTTTTCTTTGATCTTTAATATGTATTTTCTTTAACTCACGTTGTATTTAGTTTGTTGTTTTTCTAGCTTCTTTAGTTGTAAGTTTACATGCTTTTATTTGAGGTTTTTCTTGTTCCTGTTTTGTCCTTCTTTTTAATTTTTTATCAAAGATAATCTCCAGCAATTTTCACCTGATAAAGTGTTAATAACCAAAAATATATAAGAAACTCATACAACTTAATAATAGCAAGAAAAACAATCCAAATAAAAAATGAACAAAGGACCTAAATAGACACTTCTCCAAAGTGGACATACAGATGGCCAAGAGACATAAGAAAAATGTTCATCCACTAATCATCAGAGAGAAGTAAATTAAAAGGACAATTAGGTATCACCTCACACTTGTCAGAATAGCTACGATCAACAAATCAACAAATGACAGGTGCTGGAAAGGGAACCCTAGTACATTGTTGGTGGGAATGCAGACTAGTGCATGCACTATGGAAAAATAGTATGGAGTTTCCTAAAAAAAAATTGAAATAAAACTGCTATTTTATTCAGTGGTGCAAGTTCTAGGAATATATCCTAGGAATCCTGAAACACTGATCAGAAAGAATATATGTACTCTATACTCGTAGCACACTATTTACAATAGCTAAGATCTGGAAACAGCCTCTGTGCCCATCAGTAGATGAGTGAATAAAAAAACTGTGGTGCATTTACACCATAGAATACTATGCAGCTGTAAAATAAAATGAGTTTATTGCCCTTTGAGACAGCATGAAGCAACCTGGAGATTATTATGCTAAGTCAAAAGAGCCAGTCATAGAAAGACAAGTATCACATGATTTCACTTTATATGTGGAATCTAATGAACAAAATAAAATGACGAAAACAATAGATCCAGAGACATGAAAGTATGGAACAATCTGATGAATATCAGAGGGAAGGGACAAGGGCAGGAAGGTATTAACCAAAGAAGATATATATATATATATATATATATATATATATATATATATATATCCCCTGTACACAGACAGTAGTGAGGTGAAAGCCTTTGGGGGCAGGAACAGGGTGGAGGGGGTCAATGGGGGACAAAAGGGGACATCTGTAATACTTTCAACAATAAAGATACATTTTTAAAAACAATTACAAAATGTGTTTTTACATAATATTGCATTTTGCCAGAGACCATATCATGAGAAATTATGAGTTCCACAATTTTGACTCTGTTTCCAATGGTGTGAGTAGGCTTCTACAAAAAACAGCCATTTTGCCATTTTTTCAAATATGCAAATATGTGTGTACATGTGGGCAAACGTGTGTGTGTAATAAACGTATAAAGGGAAGAGGATAGAGAATAGAGAGGACTTTTGTACTATTATCTTTATATTGATGCTGTTATGTACTTGGATAAGCCCCATGTTACTGGACTATTACATGATTCAGAATGTGGGCCTCCATAGATGACAACTCAAGAGCCTGTCTCCTGGGGATTTCATCTAGATATTTCAGATATTGATGATTAAAAGAAAGTACCAAAATACCAAAAGTACTAAGCCACTTTTGCCAAAGTTGAGAATTTTTTAGATTGATCCATTTCATCTAAGTCTTTCATTCTTGTAGTTTCATGAATGATTTTCTCAAATTTCCTAGATACTTTCAAACTCATATCACCTCCCAGTTTTGAGCTTCTTTACTTCTGGTTCTTTATTAATTACAGGTCCTTGCTATCATCTACAATCCCATTGTAACACACACACACACACACACACACACACACACACACACACACAATTTTAAGCTACTATGAAAGATTTGTACATCTCATTCTCTATGCCGAGTCTATAAACTTTTTGTTTTAACTGAAAATTAGAATTATTTTCCCCTGTGAACAGTGCTTCTTCTGCAATCATATTATTTTTTTAATATATTTTTGATTTTTACAGAGAGGGATGGAGAGGGATAGTTTTAGAAACATCGATGAGAAACACCAATCAGCTGCCTCCTGCACACCCACTATTGGGGATTGAGCCTACAACCAAAGTTCATGTCCTTGACCAGTCGAACCCGGGACCTTTTAGTCCATAAGCCAATGCTCTATCCACTGAGCCAAACTAGTCAGGGCTTCTGCAATCATCTTGATGTCTACTAATTCTTCTGTATCACAGGGCCAGGAAAAGTAGTGGTATTTTCTTATTGTCTCAGGGCTACTTATAAATTATGAATCTACTGATTTTATACTACTTTAAAAGGCTCATCCTATTTTGAGATAGATTTACTTGCTATTGAAGAAGTTCCCCAAAATGTGCTACTTTGGCATGTGAATTATTTTGGAGTGAGGGCAATTGATATCTTGCACACTCACAAATAATTTAATTGCAGGCCTTGTCCATATTAAGAGATTTCACCAAGAATAATTTTCTGAGACTTGTCTACATGGCAGAGCAAACTTCTAATTACTAAACATATGATCTTATTGCTCTGCAAAATGACTATTCTACCTTTTGAAGCCCCAAGGTGCCTTACCTTATCCTTAGATCAAAATAGCATATATACTCATTGTACCTGTCTGTCTATGAACCTTTTATGTATGTGAGGTCTCTGAGTCTCTCATATATATTGGGTTCCCATATATAAGTATATAACTAAATTTAGTTATTTTCTCTTTAATTTAATTATTAGACCAGACAAAAGAACCCACTAGTAGAAGGGTAGAGGAAATTTTCTTATTCATACTACACACTTTTTTTTCTCCTTATATTTTCTTTATTTCTGGCTACTTGATGGTTGCACTGACATTTGAAGAACCTGGTTAACACCCTTTTATACAGTCCATTACTTCCATATTCCTAGACAACAACATCAATGAAGAAAACCTGTCCAATATTAAAATCTCACAATTCATTGAGTTTGCTAATTCTAATAAACCTCAGTTTCTATCTACTCTAGATTAACCTATACACATTACATTCTTGTTAGTTACATTCCTGATATATCCCATAAATTATAAATTCAAATATTTTATAGGGGAGGTCGTGGTGTGCTACCCAGATGCTTCCTTAGAAACATGGCATTAATTCAGCTGACAGGTCTGCTGCTCACTGACTGCTTACAACTGTATCGCTCCCCCAAAATTTATCTCAGGCCAAAGAGAGCTGCCTATTTAAGTGCATAGTTATCTATTAGTGGTAAAAAACAATACATATTTATTTTATATGTGATTCAAAATTGGACACTGCTTATTGGATACTCTAGTTAATTGGGTACTCTCACAAGGTATTAAGCAAGGATTTTTAAAAAATCTTAGTTATTTATTAGGATGTGTGCTTGAATGCATAGTAGTAATTTATAATCCACTAGAGGCCCGGTGCATGAAATTCATGCATGGGTGGGGGGAGGGGGGTCCCTTAGCCCGACCTGCACCCTCTCCAATCTGGGACCCCTCCAGGGATGTCCTACTGCCAGTTTACAGGGATTGGGCCTAAACTGGCAATCAGACATCCCTCTCACAATCTGGGACTGCTGGCTCCTAACCTCTCACCTGCCTGCCTGCCTGATTGCCCCTAACCATTCTGCCTGCTGGCCTGCTCGCCCCTAACTGCCCCCTGCCGCCAGCCTGCTCACCCCCAAATGCCCCCCGTGCCAGTATGCTCACCCCCAACTGCCTCTCCTGCTGGCCTGCTCACCTCCAACTCCCCCCCCCCGCTTGCCTGCTCATCCCTACCTCCCCTCCTCACCAGCCTGCTCACTCCCAACTGCCCCCCTGCTGGCCTGCTCACTCCAAAATGCCCCCCCACTGTCCTGACCACCTCCAACTGACAGCCTGCTCGCCCCCAACTTTCCCCCCTGCTGGTCTGCTTACCTCAACGGCCCCACCCCCCACCAGCCTGATCACCCACAACTGCCCTCGCCTCTTGGCCTCTAACCACCTCTGCCTCTGCCCCGCCACCATGGCTTTATCCAAAAGAATGTCCGGAAGGTCTCCTGGAAGGTCTCCCAGTCTAATTAGCATACTACCCTTTTATTAGTATAGATAGGGGCCTGGTGCATGGGTGGGGGCCATCTAGTTTTCCCAGAAGGGTGTCCCGGATCAGGGTGGGGGTCCCCTTGGGGCATGGGGCAGCCTGGGTGAGGGGCTGATGGCTGTTTGCAGGCTGGCCACAGCTCCTTCAGGGTCGGGGGGGCCCACTGGGGTGCCTGGCCAACCTGGGTGAGGGGCTATTTTCAGGCTAACCAAGCCCCCCAGCGGGGACCCTCATACCATGGGAGTTTGGTCAGCCTGGGTGAGGAGCTGAGGGCTGTTTTCAGGCTGGCCACGCCCCATGGTGATCCAGGCTCCCAGCCCCTCCTTTTTTTTTTTCAACGCCTCCTTGAGCAGAGGCCAGGGCTGGCTGGAAGCAGGTATCTGGGATTTATTTATCTTCTATAATTGAAACTTTGTAGCCTTGAGTGGAGGCCAGGGCTGGCCAGGGCAGGCGAGAAACTTGGCTTCCTCCATCACCGGGGCAACCCAAGCTTCCTGCTCACTCCAGCTCCGTGGCAACTGCCATATTTGTTGGGTTAATTTACATAATAACTCCTGATTGGCTGGTGGAGTAGCAGAGTGATGGTTAATTTGCATGTTTCTATTTTATTAGTGTATATGATAACCTATGACAGCATTTAGATATTCAGGAACTACTGCAATAAATCAATAATGCAATATGCTATAAACTTTTTATTTATTTATTTATTTATTTATTTATTTATTTATTTATTTATTACTTTATTGATTAAGGTATCACATATTTGTCCTCATCCCCACCCCCCCAATTCTCATCCAAAACCCCTCCACACACATGTGCCCACCTTCCTGTTGTCCATGATCACTGGTTAGGCTCATATGCAAGCACACAAGTACTTTGGTTCATCTATCTCCCTTATCCCCACCCTCCCCTACCTTCCCTCTGAGGTCTGACAGTCTGATCGATGCTGTTCTTGTTCAGTCTATGTTGCTCATCATTTCCTCTAGATGAGTGAGCTCATGTGATACTAGGAGTACACTTATAGGAACCGAAAATGAGACAAGCAATAATGGTTATGCTGAGAGGCAAATGAATCAGTCTATAATGAGTTTCTTTCTGGGCCAACAGTTCTTTTGAGTCCCAATTTCTATGTCCAACAGTTCTTTATGTGTATATAACAGCAATGATATTTCAGGTCTGGATGGTGGACAAATGGTGGTAATGCAGGTACGACCCTCTCTGGTTTGGTCCTGGGCAATCTGCAGTGACACACATCTGCTGACTGCTAGTATGGCAAGGCATCATCAGCGTCTTCCATCTCTAGACTGTTTCTCTTCTGTCTTCATGGCTGGAGCACTCCTGTCAATTCCTCTCTGTTGCAGGAATCCACATGGTCTCGGAGTTGTTTTCTGAAAATATACAAACATATTCTCGACCAAAAGTTAATAAAGGAATCTTTTCTATAAATTTGACTTGTGATCCTATTTTATTTTTTGCCCAAACTATTTTCCTGTGGCTTGTTTTGACACCATGTATGTTTTACCTGGGTGTCTTGCTGTTAGCATTAAAAATGAAAGTTAATTTTCTAAAGTAAAAATTTTCTAGATATAATTCATTTACAGGATATTTTTCCTTACATGATATTCTTCTACTATCCCCCCTTTTTTGGTTTAAATATTAGGAGGCTTTTGGAAATTTTATGCTGTAATCTTAATAGCTTTTACATTTTACTTTTTTGCACTAAAATGTGACTGCTTTAGGTTCATTATATGTTACGCAATTTTACCATGAGATGAACTACCAATAAAAATTTTAGTTAACACTTTAGGAACAGCTTTTTTGTCCAGTACAATTGATTTTTCTAAAATATTCGCTTCTTACGATTGGCCAATTTAAATTAGTCTGAAAACTTGACTACTATTTTACTGTCAAATTTAATACTCTAACAACCATCTTATTTTACCCTGTAAATATTAGAGGAGAGGATTATTTGCCTTCTTGAGTAGGCCCTGAGCATTCCTGGTGGTAGGCTGGATTTAGATATCATAAACCCACTTCCCCACACCATGGGTACAAGACAACTCAAACTATTCTTGTTGGAGTGAGAGGCCAGCTGCTGTCGTGCAAGTCTCTGTCGGTCACCTGGGTCCCAATCTGAGATGGGCATGGGAAGCACGAAGCAGCCATGGGGGCAGGAGACCTCCCTCAGAAGGGGCTAGGGTTCAGGCCCCTGCAATGTTGTGGGGGTGAGGTTCTGTGCCCCACCTCTGTTGACCCCCAAGTTCTCTCCTGATGGCCACACTGCGACTGTGCCTGTCTTAGGGTGTTCCTTCCCTGAGGAATCTTACCCGCCTCTGGCTAAACAGCCATCCTCTGGGGCCAAGCAGGGTGACGTGAGATTCAGTTTTGTCCCCTTGGTAGCCTATGCCCCTGTGGCCTCCATGCCCAGCACCTTCCTTGGGATCCCCTCGCCTGCTGTCCGGTCCCCAGCACTGATCACATATCTTGGGGAACCCGGGTTTCTTCTCCAAGGAGGGCTCAGTTTGCCCCACTGGGCAAGACACAGATCCATGGCACCAGTCATCACAAGACTTCAGCCTCGACATGAACAGAGAGCTCATGCAACAGCTGTGAGCAATTGAATTGTGAGAAGAGGGTCCCTCTTGCCCTAAAGGGTAAGAGGGAACAATATAGAATGCTCAGGTACCTTCCCAGGAGGCCCTCTACACAATGAAAGGGATTAAATCCTTACATGTCCTTTTTAAATTGCTGCCAGATATTCAAAGAATCAGTTTGTAAGTTTGCTTGGGATAATTGTATATTATGCTGTTGTAATTCTAAAATATCAAGAGATGTGTTACGTTTGTCTCCAAGCACCAAACAGATGATTTTTTTTAAATTTATTTATTTATTTATTTTTATTTATTTTTGTATCCCCAAGGGTGCGAGGAACTATTATAAGTACTAAGGGTGATCCAAATCTGGGAAAAATTTTAATGACAGTGTAGAATAATATCATGTAAGGATATTCTTTGTTCTAGTCCATGGCAATTCCCTTTCAAACTGGCTGTCCATTTCTTTTTATATAGACAAGGTCTTAGTTACATTTTCTGCACCTCTACGGGGGTAAAGTAATGATAGTAGTGACACCCTTTCTTTGGTGTCCTCACAAGCCAGAAACCTCTCTTTAATTGTACATCCAAAGGGGC
Organism: Cnephaeus nilssonii; assembly: GCF_951640355.1. Lineage (NCBI taxonomy): Eukaryota > Metazoa > Chordata > Mammalia > Chiroptera > Vespertilionidae > Cnephaeus > Cnephaeus nilssonii. The sequence continues at coordinate 31,927,163 of NC_137071.1, forward strand.
ATTGTTTTGATTTTGTGTCATACAAAAGGGAAGCTGGGTGGAGACCCCTGTGTATTTATACTTTCTTGCCACCACCCCCCCCAGGGACCTCCTGGATGACCAAGGTGTTTGGTATTATTGGTTACTACATTAGTGAGGGGATCAGCCCACATAAGGGGTCTTATCCATGAAGGGTCAGGATCATAAGTACAAAATATTTACCCTCTTGTCCCAGGTAAAATTACCGTACATCTGATGATGGCTAGCGTGGCTAGAAAGGCATTCTCAGGCATTCTTGGGTTTCTGGTTACCTCACAATTTCTTCCCTGCGGTTTGACGTTCTGATTGATATTTCTCTGTTTCTGGATCTATTTTTTCCCCCATCAGTTTATGTTGTTCATTATATTCCACAAATGAGTGAGATCATGTGATATTTTTCTTTCTCTGCCTGGCTTATTTCACTAAGCATAATGTTCTCCATCTCCAACCATATTGTTTCAAATGTTAAGAGCTCCTTCTTTTTTACTGCAGCGTAGTATTCCATTGTGTAGATGTACCACAGTTTTTTAATCCACTCATCTGCTGATGGGCACGTAGGCTGTTTCCAAATCTTAGCTATGGTGAATTGTGCTGCTATGAACATAGGGGTGCATATATCCTTTCTGATTGATGTTTCCAGTTTCTTGGGATATATTCCTAGAAGAGGGATCACTGGGTCAAATTGGAGTTCTATTTTTAGCTTTTTAAGGAAACTCCATACTGTTCTCCACAGTGGCTGCACCAGTCTACATTCCCACCAGCAGTGCACGAGGGTTCCTTTTTCTCCACATCCTCGCCAGTACTTGTCATTTGTTGATTTGTTGATAATGGCCATTCTGACAGGTGTGAGATGGTACCGCATTGTTGTTTTGATTTGCACCTCTCTAATGATTAGTGATTTAGAGAAGGTTTTCATATGCCTTTTGGCCTTCCTTCTGTCTTCTTTTGAAAAGTGTCTATTTAGATCAGTTGCCCATTTTTTGATTGGGTTGTTTATCTTCTTTTTGTTAAGCTGCATGAGTTCCCTGTAAATGTTGGAGATTAAACCTTTATCAGTGATAACATTTACAAATATGTTCTCCCATACAGTGGGCTTTCTTGTTGTTTTATTGATAAGTTTCTTTGCTGTAAAAAAGCTTTTTATTTTGATGTAGTCCCATTTGTTTATTTTCTCTTTAGCTTCCATTGCCCTAGGAGTGGTATCAGTGAAGAAATTGCTTTGGCATATGTCTGAGATTTCTCTACCTGTGGATTCTTCTAGTATTTTTATGGTTTCCCATCTTATGTTTAAGTCCTTTATGCATTTTGAGTTTCTTTTTGTGTATCATGTAAGTTGGTGGTCTAGTTTCATTTTTTTGCATGTATCTGTCCAATTTTCCCAACACCATTTATTGAAGAGACTGTCTTGACTCCATTGTATGTTCATGCCTCCTTTGTCAAATATTAATTGAGCATAGTGATTTGGATCGATTTCTGGGTTCTCTATTCTATTCCATTGATCTATATGTCTGTTCTTGTGCCAAAACCAGGCAGTTTTGAGAACAGTGGCTTTGTAATATAGCATGAAATCTGGTATTGAGATCCCTCCTACTTTGTTCTTCTTTCTCAGTATTGCTGTAGCTATTCGGGGTCTTTTTTTATTCCAGATGAATTTTTGGAAAGATCCTTCTAGGTCTGTGAAGTATGCCGTTGGTATTTTAATGGTAAGTGCATTGATTCTATAGATTGCTTTGGGTAGTATGGACATTTTGATGATCTTGATTCTACCAATCCATGAACATGGTATGTTCTTCCATCTGTTTATGTCTTCCTCTATCTCTTTTTTCAGTGTTGTGTAGTTTTCTGCATATAGGTCTTTTACCTCCTTAGTTAAGTTTATTTCTAGGTATCTTAATTTTTTTGGTGTGATGGTAAATGGGATTGCTTTTTTAGTCTCTCTTTCTGTAAGTTCATTATTGGTGTATAGAAATGCCATAGATTTCTTAGCACTTATTTTGTATCCTGCTACTCTGCCGAATTCATTCATTAAGTCTAATAATTTTTTGATGGAGTCTTTAGGGTTTTCTATGTACAGTATCATGTCATCTGCAAATAAGGACAGTTTTCCTTCTTCTTTTCCAATTTGGATGCCTTTTATTTCTTCTTCTTGTCTGATCACTATGGCTAATACTTCCAGTACTATGTTGAACAGGAGTGGTGAGAGTGGGCATCCCTGTCTTGTTCCTGTTCTTAGGGGAAATGGTTTTAATTTTTGCCCATTGAGAATGATGTTGGCTGTGGGTTTTTCATATATGGCTTTTATTATGTTGAGGTATGATCCTTCTATTCCCATCTTGCTGAGAGTTTTTATCAAGAAAGGGTACTGGATTTTGTCAAATGCTTTTTCTGCATCAATTGATATGACTATATGGTTTTTATCTCTCAATTCGTTTATGTGATGTATCATGTTTATTGATTTATGAATATTGTACCATCCTTGCATCCCAGGGATAAATCCTACTTGGTCATGGTGTATGATCTTTCTGATGTGCTGCTGGATTCGATTTGCTAGATTTTTGCTGATGATTTTGGCATCTATGTTCATGAGAGATATTGGCCTGTAATTCTCTTTCATCGTGTTATCTTTATCTGGTTTTGGTATTAGGGTGATCCTGGCTTCATAGAAGGAGCTTGGAAGTGTTCCTTCTTCTTGAATTTTCTGGAATAGTCTGAGGAGGATAGGTTTTAGCTCTTCCTTGAATGTTTTGTAAAACTCCCTTGTGAAGCCGTCTATCCTGGGCTTTTGTTTGCTGGAAGCTTTTTTTTTTTTTGTAATATATTTTATTGATTTTTTACAGAGAGGAAGGAAGAGGGATAGAGAGCTAGAAACATCGATGAGAGAGAAACATCGACCAGCTGTCTCCTGAACACCCCCTACCAGGGAAGTGCTCACAACCAATGTACATGCCCTTGACCAGAATCGAACCCGGTACCTTTCAGTCTGCAGACCGACGCTCTATCCACTGAGCCAAACCGGTTTTGGCTGCTGGAAGCTTTTTGATGACTCCTTCAATTTCTTCCATAGTTATCAGGCTATTGAGATTTTTAGTCTCTTCCTGAGTAAGTTTTGGATGGTTGTGTTTTTCTAGGAATGTGTCCATTTCCTCCAGGTTGTCTAGTTTGTTGGAATAGAGTTGTTCATAGTATTTTTTGACAATCCTTTGTATTTCTATGGGGTCTGTTGTTATTTCACCTCTTTCATTTTTGATTTTGTTTATTTGGGTCCTCTCTCTTTGCTTCTTGGTGAGCCTGGCTAGAGGTTCATCAATCTTCTTTATCCTTTCAAAGAACCAGCTCTTGGTTTTGTTGATCTTGTGTATTGTTTTTTTTTTTTTTTTTGGTCTCTATGTCATTCATTTCTGCTCTGATCTTTATATCGTTTCTTATTCTCACAGTGGACTTTTCTTGTTGCTCCTTTTCTAGTTCTTTGAGTTGTTGAGTTAGATGATCTATTACCATTTCTTCTTGTTTTTTGAGGTAGGCCTGTAGAGCTATACACTTCCCTCTCAGGACTGCTTTCATTGTGTTCCATAGGATTTGCAATGTTGTGTTTTTATTGTTATTAGTCTCCAGGATGTTTTTAATTTCTTTTTTTATCTCATTGATAACCCAGTCATTGTTTAGTAGCATGCTATTCAGTTTCCAAGTGTTTGAGTTTTTTGGAATGTTTTTATTGTAGTTTATTTCTAATATTATGCCATTGTGGTCTGAGAAAATGCTTGATATGATTTCAATCTTTTTGAATTTGGGGAGACTTTGCTTGTTACCCAATACGTGGTCTATTTTTGAGAATGTCCCATGTGCACTTGAGAAGAACGTATATTCCATGGCTTTGGGGTGAAATACTCTGAACATGTCAATTAGGTCCATCTGATCTAGTGTGTCATTTAGAATTGCTGTTTCTTTGCTGATTTTTTGTCCAGAGGATTTATCCATTGATATCAGTGGTGTATTAAAGTCCCCTGCTATTATTGTATTGATGTCGATCTCTCCCTTGATATCTTCCAAGAGAATTTTTATGTATTTGGGCGCTCCTGCGTTGGGTGCATATATGTTTACCAGAGTTATATCTTCTTGCTGGATTGCTCCCTTTAGTATTATGTAGTGGCCTTCCTTATCTCTTATTATGGCCTTTACTTTGAGGTCTATTTTATCTGATATAAGTATCGCGACCCCAGCTTTTTTCTCATTTCTATTTGCCTGAAAAATGTTTTTCCATCCCTTCACTCTCAGTCTGTGTGAGTCTTTTCCTCTAAGGTGGGTCTCTTGTAGACAGCAAATATATGGGTCATGTTTTCTTATCCATTCAGCTACCCTATGTCTTTTGATTGGTGCATTTAATCCATTTACGTTTAATGTTATTATTGATAAGTACCTGTTTGTTGACATATTTTTCCTTAGTGTTTGTGTTTCTTCTTGCCTTTCTCTTCTTTTTACAGCAGCCCCTTTAGCATTTCTTGCATTGCTGGCTTGGTAGTGATGAACTCTCTTAGCCCTTTTTTGTCTGTGAAGCTTCTGATTCCACCTTCAATTTTGAATGATAACCTTGCTGGGTATAGTATTCTTGGATTCAGTCCCTTGTTTTGCATCACTTTGTATATTTCATTCCATTCCCTTCTGGCCTGGTGTGTTTCTGTTGAGAAATCAGTTGATATTCTGATAGGAGATCTCTTGTAGGTAACTTTCTGTCTCTCTCTGGCAGCCTTTAAGTTTCTTGCTTTGTCGTTGGTGTTCGTCAATTTAATTATGATGTGTCATGGTGTCGGTCTTTTGGAGTTCAACTTGTTTGGGACTCTGTGTACTTCTTGGACTGGGATAGTTTTTTCCTTGCCAATATCAGGAAAATTTTCTGTCATTATTTCTTCAAACAGGTTTTCTATTCCTTGCTTCTCTTCCTTTCCTTCTGGTATCCCAATTAAGTGAATATTGTTTCATTTTGTGTTGTCCCAAAGCTCCCTTAGGCTCTCCTCTTGCTTTTTAAGTCTTCTTTCCAGTTGCTGCTGTGTTTGTGTTTTTTCCTACCTTGTCTTCTAATTCGCTGATGTGGTCCTCAGCCTCTTCTACTCTACTCTTTAAGCCTTCCATTGACTTCTCTATTGCAGCTATGTCGTTCTTCATCTCCTCTTGGTTTCTTTTCATGTTGGTGACATTTTCATTCAGCTCCTTATAGTTCTCATTGAGTTGTGTGTATTTGTCATCCTTCCATTTAAACATCCTTATAATGAATACTCTGAATTCTTTCTCTGTTAAGCTGCTAGCCTCAAGTTCATTTAACTCCCTTTCTGGTGATTCATCTTTTTTTTTTTTTTCCTTTGTAAATTTCCTTTTTGTCTCCCCATGTTTTCTTGTAATGTTTTAACCAATTGCTTTGCTACCCAGGTTCTTTTGGTGATGGTGCTACTGGTGTAATCTCTCATTTCTCCTGGGCTTGGTAATCTAGTGTAGTTCCCTATTTGAACTATTTGGGTTCTCTTGATGTAGGCCTGCGAGTTTGAGAGGCACAGCTGAGGTATCTAGAGGTCAGCAGTCGTGGAGGGTAGTATCCCAATTTTTTCTGTCTTGCCCCCTAAATTGAAATTATGCTTGCCCAGTGGGGACTCACAGTGGTTCCAAGGAACCGTCTGTCGGGGTGTTGTGGCTCAGGGGGTCTGCACTCTGGAAAGGCGTGACTGTGTTGCCCAGAATTCTGTAGTTGTGGGGTGGGCAGACTCAGCTTTTGCTGCTGTACGTTTGATGGATAGGCGCTTACTCCCAGTGGCGGGTCCCAGGAGCACCCGTGGTAAGTTTGCCAGCGAGGCACACTGAAGCACTCTGGAGAGCACTGGCAGTGTAACTGCGTAATTGAGGTGCCTAGCTGCTAAAGGTTTTTCTTTTGGGCAGTTCCTCTGGCCTCAGGGAGTATTCAGATTCTATGGTGACAATCAGGGTGGAATCAGGGTGTGGCTATATTGGTTGTCTGGAGACTGGAGGGAGGGGCTATTTCTCAGGAGAAAATGGTGACCGGGGATCCGATGTGAGTCAGCACCAGACACGCTTCCACTTCTCCTGGACCTGTTCGCTGCCTACTCTCCCTAGATTCCACAACTCCACCCCTTCTCCTGCACCTCAGCCATGGGTAAGTGAAAGGTCCTACGAACTAGGTTCAGTGGAGAAAGACGCAGGCCCTGGTGCAAGGAGGGACTGTGTCTTTACCAGCTCCTCTCTTACCGGCACTGCGCGGTCGGACAGTTAGCTCTTCAGGGCTGCCTTTGAGCTCAGATCCCAAATCAAACTCCAAGATCTAAAATCTACTACCTCCCGCAGTCCCGTGGACCCTTTTTCTCACAGTCAGACGCTTTGCCTGTCCTCAGGGACGTGGCTTGGCGCCATGTAGTTTTTCCCTGACCTTCTGGGCTTAGAGATCCAGCAGATTCTATTGCCCAGATCTTTGTTTTACCTTTTTCCAGGAGATCTCTGCCCTTCCCAGCTGCAAACTGTCTCACCAGCCATGTCTCCTTCGCCAATTCGGGCTGGATTCCTCTCGTTTCAGCTGTTCCCTCTATTTCCTCCTGGAGAAGGATCAGGACACATCTGCCTATTCCGCTGCCATTTTGTTCTCCCTCAACAGGGTTTTTATTCATTTGATTTTTAGGTTCACTTGTTGATAGATATTTATTTGTTGTCACTTTGTTGTTCATAGTTTTTTATCTTTACCTTTTTCTTCTTCCTCCTCTTCTTAGAGAATACCCTTCAGCAGTTCATATAATACTGGTTTGATGGTGATGCACTCCTTTAGCTTTTTCTTGTCTGTGAAGCTCTATATCTGACCTTCAATTCTAAATGATAGCTTTGCTGGGTAGAGTAATCTTGGTTGTAGGTTCTTGCTATTCATCACTTTGTATATTTCTTGCCACTCCCTCCTGGCCTGCATAGTTTCTGTTGAGAAATCAGCTGACAGTCGTATGGGTACTCCCTTGTAGGTAACTAACTGTTTTTCTCTTGCTGCTTTTAATATTCTCTCTTTGTCTTTTTCCCTTGTCATTTTAATTATGATGTGTCTTGGTGTGGTCCTCTTTGGATTTCTCCTGTTTGGGGTTCTCTGCACTTCCTGGACTTGTAAGTGTATTTCTTTCACCAGGTGGGGGAAGTTTTCTGTCATTATTTCTTCAAATAAGGTTTCAATATCTTGCTCTCTCTCTTCTTCTGGCACCCCCACAATTTGGATGTTGGTACGCTTGAAGTTGTCCCTGAGGCTCCTTACACTATCTTCATATTTTTGGATTATTTTTTCTTTTTGCTTTTCTGGTTGGGTGTTTTTTGCTTCTTTGTATTTCAAATCTTTGACTTGATTCTTGGGATCCTCTAGTCTGCTGTTGGATCTCTGTATATTATTCTTTATTTCAGCCAGTGTATGCTTAATTTATGATTGGCTCTTTTTCATATCTTTGAGGGTCTCATTAAATTTCTCAGAGGTTTCTAGAAGATTCTTGAGTAACCTTATAACTGTGGTTTTGAACTCTATATCCAGAATTTTGCTTTCATCCATTTCTTTTATTTGTGACTTTTTTCCTTGTCTCCACATTTTGGCTGCTTCCCTGTGTTTCTAAGTCCTGGGTATCTGCTAAGTCTCCTTGAGTTGATAGAGTGGCCTTGTGTGGTAGGTGTCTTATAGGGCCCAGTTGCTCAGCCTCCCCAGTCACTTGAGGAGGACGCTCATGGTGCACCCCTTTGTGGGCTGTTTGCACAGTCTTGTTGTAGTTAACCCTTGAGTAATGTTGGTATCACTATGAGGAAATGACCTCCAGGCCAATTGGCTATGATGACCAGCTATGTCTACGCTTGAAGATCTGTTGTGCAGGAGACACCCTTATAGGGCAGGACTTGCTTCAGTGGGGCTTTGGTGCTCACTGAGTCTGTCCCTTGAGTGTGTCTCTTATGGATGTGAAGAGTTGTAATCTGATATGGTCTTACTCTCACCACTGGGTACACTGGCTCTTGGATAGCCAAGGAAGTTCAAGGTCAGCCACTGTCTGGGGCCACCCAGCAGGAGCTACAGAGACATCTGCAGTTTCCTCCTCTTTATGGGGTTTGAAAGTCCCCAGACGAGGCCCAGCTGTGAAGCAAGGCAGGCTGCTGCTGCCAAGCCTTGGGCCTTCTTTTGGAAGCTCTGGGGCTCTCTGACCCAGCTGCAGTTTGACAGGTTTTTAGCCTGATAAAGGACAGGCATTCATTTGCAAAAGCCGATGAGCACAGCTTGGGTGGGGTTGTAAATTGGGAGGGGCAGGGGTCTCTGGGAATCACCAGGGCAGAGCAAATAGCAATGGCTGCCAGTCAGCCCTGCACGGGAGAGGTCCCCAGGTCTCAGTGTCCTGTTCCCCTGTGCAGGAACAATGATTACTGCGAGCACCTCTGAGAGAAAGCTGCCCTCATGTTCCTGTCTCGATGCCAGACAGTCCAGTTTCTCCCCGTATGTGTCTGGGTCCCCCAGAGTCTTGCCCAGAACTGGAGTTCAGAGCAAGCAGGAGCTTGTATCTTTCTCCCGATTAAAAGAACAGCACATCCAGGTACCAGCACTTTCCACGCCTCTGCACTTCTTACCAGTCTCAATGTGCTTTTTGCACCTCTCTAGTTGTGGAACTTCCACTCAGCCAGCTTTCCTGTGGTTCTGGGTGGTAGTTGTTCTGCCTTTTAATTGTAATTTTGATATGGTTTTGAAAGGCAGCAAGTATAGGTGTTTACCTATGCCACCATCTTGGTTCTCCTCCCATTGGCTCTTATTGTGTGTTTCTGTGTTATTTTTCATTTGGTGGTATTCCATACTTTCCCCCTCTCTTTTTTTTTTTCTTAAGTTATGTGTCTGAATTTTGGTTTTGTGTGTGTCTGGTAAAGAAACAAATAAATTTTCATATATACAGTAGTCCTTTTTCTTCCAAATAAATCTATTCTCCATTCACCTTTGCAGAACTCAGACTTTTACTCCCTCATGTTTTTATTGTCACAAATTGTTCCTACTTATGCTGTGATTTCATTTCTAGATTGCAGTAGCTTTTGTCTTATTTTTCTTTCTTTTTAAAACATATTTACCTCTTTTAACTTTTATGTTATATTTTAGTGTATAATACCATGTTCTGAAAAAGGGTTGCCATTTCCTGCTCTATCTCTTAGTCATCTTACTCATAGCTTTGCATTATTTTGTCTTTTTATTTCAGGAAGAATGACTGTTTAGCATTTTCTGAAATGGAAGCCTTATTGTGATGAATTCCCTCAGCTTCTGTATGTCTTTAAAAGTCTTTATTTTTCTATCATATCTAAAGAATACCTTTTTTGAATATATTATTCTTGACTGATCAGTTCTCTCTTTCTATAGTTTGAATATTTAATTCCACTCTCTCCTAGGTTGTAGAAATTTTGCTGAAAAATCCAATGATAATCTAATGGGATTTCTTTCATGGGATACTCTCTTCCATTCCCTGGCTGACTTGAAAATTATTTCTTTGCCATTAATTTTTTCTTTGATTGACCTTCATCAGAGGATATTTTTTCCATCCATTTTTTTTAGAGGGAGTGGAAGGCAGAGAGACATCAATGTGAGTGAGACACATCCATTAGTTGCCTCCTGCACGTGCCACAACCCAGGTACATGGCCTTGACCAGAAAGTGAACCCAAGACCCTTCAGTGTGCAGGCCATAACTCTATCCACTGAGACACACCAGCCAGGGAAGACTTTGTCTTTGATATTTGACAGTTTTAAGATAATGTGCCTTGGTGAAGGCTTTGTTGTACTAAAATACTTAGGTGTTCTATTTGCTTCTTGGATGATAATTCAGCTCTTTCCATAGTTTTGGGAAGTACTCATCAGCTACTTGTTTAAATGAACTCTCTGTTCTCTTCTCCCCCTCTTTTTATATTGGTATACAATTGATTCTTATATTGTTCTTCCTGATAAAGTCAGAGAGTTCTCATACAGTTCTTTTATATAGTATTTTACTGTCAACTCTGTCTCTTCTTCCATTGGCATAATTTCTAGATTTCTATCTTTGATATCATGAATTCCTTTTTCTATTCTCCATTGGGTCAGTTCTATATCCTGAGTTCATTAGTTTATTCTTTTTTATTCTTTATTATTGAAAGTAATACATATGCCACATTTTTCCCCATTGACCTCTCCCAGCCTGCTCCCACCCCCAACCCCCTAAACAGGCCTTCACAACCTATGTCAGTATCCATTGATTATGCTTATAAGCATGCATAAAAGTCCTTTGGTTGATCTCTTATCCCCCGCCCCAACCGTCCCCTGCTTTCCCTGAGGTTTGATAGTCTATTCGATGCTTCTGTCTCTCAATCTACTTTTGTTTTTCAGTTTATGTTGTTCATTATATTCCACAAATGAGTGAGATCATGTAACATTTATCTTTCTCTAACTGGCGTATTTCGCTTAGCATAATGCTCTCCAGGTCCATCCATGCTGTTGCAAATGTTAAGAGTACCTTCATTTTTACAGCAGCATAGTATTCCATTGTGTAGATGTGCCACACATTTTTTAATCCACTCATCTGGTGATGGGCACTTAGGCTGTTTGAAAATCTTAGCTATGGTGAATTGTGCTGCTATGAACATAGGGGTGCATATATCCTTTGATTGGTATTTCTGATTTCTTGGGATATATTCCTAGAAGTGGGATCACTGGGTCAAATGGGAGTTCCATTTTTAGTTTTTTGAGAAAACTCCATACTGTTTTCCACAGTGGCTGCCCCAGTCTTCATTCCCACCAGCAGTGCATGGGGGTTCCTTTTTCTCCACATCCAGCACTTGTCATTTGTTGACGATAGCCATAATGACAGGTTTAAGATGGTATATCATTGTCATTTTAATTTGCATCTCTTGGACGATTAGTGACTTTGAACATGATTTCACATGTCTCTTGGCCTTCTGTATGTCATTTTTCAAAAAGTATTTAATTCCTTTGCCCATTTTTTTAATTGGATCATTTATCTTCCTTTTGTTGTTTGAGTTCCTTATATATATTTGGAGATTAAACCCTTATTGTATATAACATTGGCAAATATGTTCTCTGATGCAGTGGGCCCTCTTTTTGTTTTGTTGATGGTTTATTTTCTTGTGCAGAAGCTTTTTATTTTAAGGTAGTCCCATTTGTTTATTTTCTTCTTAGTTTCCATTGTCCTAGGAGATGGATCAGTAAAGATATTGCTATGACATATGTCTCATATTTTGCTGCCTATGGATTCTTCTAAGATTTTTATGGTTTTCTGTATTACATTTAATTCCTTTATCCATTTTTTTTTAGTTTATTTTTGTGTATGGTGTAAGTTGGTGGTCTAGTTTCATTATTTTGCAAGTATCTGTCCAATTTTCCCAACACCATTTATTGAAGAGACTGTCTTGACTCCAATGTATGCTCTTGCCTCCTTTGTCAAATATTAATCCTATATAATAAATAGGTAATATTCAAATTAACCCTCACACCCTCACAAGATGGCTACCCATGACCAGGCCTGCAGGGGAGTTAGTGAGGGACGACCAAACGACTAAAAAATCAGGCTGTGTGGGGTGACCAGGCAGTCAGGGGGGTTAGTGAGGGACAACCAAACAACTGAACAAGCAGGCTGCATGGGCGACCAGGCCAGCAGTGGGGTTAGTGAGGGATGACCAAACAACTGAACAAGCAGGCTGTGTGAGGCAACCAGGCTGGCAGGGGTGTTAGTGAGGGAAGACCAAATGACTTAACAAGCAGGCTGTGTGGGGCTACCAGGCTGGCGGGGGGGGGGCAGTTGGGGGCGAACAGGCCAGCAGGGGGGCAGTGAGGGGCAACTAGGCTGGCAGGGGGGCAGTAACGGGTGACCAGGCTGGCAGGGGGGAAAGTTAGGAGTGACAAGGTCGGCAGGGAGGGGGCATTTGGGGGCGACCTGGCCGGCAACAGGGGGCAGTTATCGGTGACCAGGCCGGCATGCAGAGGCAGTGAGAGGTGATCAGGCCGGCAGGGGGGGCAGTTAGGGGCAACCAGGCAGGCAGGCTGCTGTGCGATTAGAAGCCAGCAGTCCAGGATTGTGAGAGGGATGTCTGACTGCTGGTTTAGGCCCAATCCCCCAAGAGGTCCTGGATTGGAGAGGGTGCAGGCTGGGCTGTGGGAACCCCCACTCCCATGCATGAATTTCGTGTATCGGGCATCTGGTTGAGCCTAATGGCTTGGGTTGATTTCTGAGTGCTCTGTTCTGTTCCATTGGTCTATATGCCTGTTCTTATGCCAGTACAGGAAGTTCTGAGAACAGTGGCTTTTGTAATATAGCTTGATATCTGGTATTGTGATCCCTCCAACTTTGTACTTCTTTCTCAGGATATCTGTGGCTATTCGAGGTCTTATTTATGCCATATGAATTTTTGGAGAGTTCGTTCTAGGTGTGTGAAATATGCCGTTGGTATTTTAACAGGGATTGCATTGATCTATAGATTGCTTTGGCTAGTATGGACATTTTAATGATGTTGATTCTACCAAGTCATGAGCATGATATATTCTTCCATTTGTTTATATGTAACTCTATATCTTTTTTTCACTGTCCTGTAGTTTGCTGAGTACAGGTCTTTTATCTCATTAGTTAGGTTTAGTCCTAGATATCTTAATTTTTTTGTTGTTGCAATGGTAAAAGGGATTGTTTCTTTAGTTTCTCTTTCTGAGAATTCATTATTGGTGTATAAAAAAGCCATAGATTTTGGGGTGTTGATTTTGTATCCTACTATATTACCAAATTTATTCATTAAACCTAGTAATATTTTGGTGGTGTCTTTAGGGTTTTCTATGTACAGTATCACGTCATCTGTAAATAATGACAGTTTTACTTCTTTTCCAATTTGGATGCCTTTATTTCTTCTTGTCTGATTGCCATGGCTAGCACTTCCAATACTATGTTGAACAGGAGTGGTGAAAGTGGGCACCCTGTATTGTTTGTGTCTTAGGGGAAATGGATTTAGTTTTTGCCCATTGAGTAAGATTGTGGCTGGAGGTGTGTCATATATGGCTTTTATTATGTTGAGGTATGATCCCTCTCTTCCCACTTTGCTGAGAGTTTTTATCAAGACAGAGTGTTGGATTTTGTCAAATGCTTTTTCTGCATAGATTGATATTATTATGTGATTTTTGCCTATCAATTTGTTTATGTAATTTATCATGTTTATTGATTTGCAAATATTGTACCAGCCTTGCATCCCTGGGATAAATCCCACTTGGTCATGGTGTATGATATTTCTAATGTAATGCTGGATCCAATTTGATAGAATTTTGTTGAGGAATTTAGCATCTATGTTCATCAGGAATATTGGCCTCTAATTTTCTCCCTTTGTAGTGTCTTTATCTGGTTTTGAGATTAGGGTAATCTTGGCTTCATAAAATAAGCTTGGAAGTGTGCCTTCCTCTTGAATTTTTTGCAATAATTTGAGGAGGGTAGTTTTTAGTTCTTCTTTGAATGATTGATAAACTCCGCTGTGAAGCCATCCAGACCAGGGCTTTTGTTTGTTGGAAATTTTGTTATTACTGCTTCAATTTCTTCAGTAGTTATTGGCATATTCAGGTTTTTTTATTCTTCCTGATTGAATTTTGGAAAATTGTATTTTTCTAGGAATATGTCTATATTTTCTAGATTGTCCAGTTTGTTGGAATAGAGTTGTTCATAGTATTTTTTTATAATCCTTTGTATGTCGGTAGGGTCGGTTGTTACTTCACCTCTTTCATTTATGATTTTGTTTATTTAGGTCCTCTCTCTTTGTTTATTGATGAGCCTTGGCAAGCTGTTCATCAATCTTGTTTATCCTTTCAAAGAACTAGCTCGTGGTTCTATTGATATTTTGTATTGTTGTTGTTTTTTGTCTCTATGTCATTTATTTCCACTCTGATCTTTATTATTTCCTTCCTTCTGCATATTCTGGCCTTTTCTTGTTGCTCTCTTTCTAATTCATTAAGTTTTAGGGTTAGATAATTTATTACCATTTTTTGAGGTAGGCTTTTAGAGCTATGAACTTCACTCTCAGGATTGCTTTCACTGTGTCCCATAGATTTTGGATTATTGTGTTTTCATTGTCATTAGTTTCCAGGATGCTTTTTATTTCTTCTTTGATCTCTTTGGTAACACAATCATTGTTTAATAGCATGCTATTTAGTCTCCAAGTGTTTGATTGTTTTTATTGTGGTATATTTCTGATTTTATGCCATTCTGATCTGAGAAGGTGCTTGATATGATTTCTATATTCTTGAATTTAAAGATACTTTGCCTGTGTCCCAATATGTTGTCTATCTTTTAAAATGTCCCATGTGCACTTGAAAAGAATGTATATTTTGTAACTTTGGGGTGAAATGTTCTGAATATGTGAATTAGTTCCATCTGATTGTATGAGTCACTTAGGTTTGGTGTTTCTTTGCTGATTTTTTGTTTAGAGGATTTATCCAGTAGTGTCAGTGGGGTATTAAAGTCCACTACTATGATTGTATTGCTATCAACCTTTCCCTTAATATCTTCCAAAAATTTTTTTTTAAATGTATTTGGGTGCTCTTGTATTGGGTGCACACATGTTTATCAGAGTTATATCCTCTTGTTGAATTGCTCCCTTAAGTATTATAATGTGGCCCTCCTTATCTCTTCTAATGGCCATCACTTTGAGGTCTATTTTGTCAGATATAAGTATTGCTACCCCAGCTTTCCTTTCATTTCCATTTTCCTGATTTTTTCCCCATCCCTTCACTATCAGTCTATGTGAGTCCTTAGTTCTGAGGTGGGTCTCTTGTAGACAGCAAATATATGGATCATGCTTTCTTATAGATTCAGCTACACTGTGTCTTTTGAGTGGAGTGTTTAACTAATTTACATTTAAGTTAATTATTGATAAGTACTTGTTTTAGCCAGTTTTATTCTTTATGCCTGTGATCCTTCTTCCCTTTCACTTTCTCCTTTTTACAGCAGTCCCTTTACCATTTTTTGCCTTTCTGGTTTGATGATAATAAACTTCCTTAGGCTTTTTTTTTGCCTGATTTCACCTTTAATTTTAAATGATAGCCTTACTGGTATAGTATTCTTGGATTAAGCCCCTTGTTTTGCATCACTTTGTGTATTTCATTCCATTCCCTTCTGGCCTGATGTGTTTCCATAAAGAAAGCAGTTGATAGTCTAATGGGAGATCCCTTGTAGGTAATTTTCTGTCTCTCTGTCAGCTTTTAAGATTCTTACTTTGTTGCTGCTATTTGCCAATTTAATTATGATGTGTTTTGCTGTGGGTCTTTTTGGGTTCATCTTGTTTGGGATTCTGTGTACTTCTTGGAATTGTGTGGCTTCCCCCCCCCCCCCAACATCAGGGAAGTTTTCTGTCATTATTCCTTCAAACAGGTTTTGTATTCCTTTCTCAGCTTTCTCTCCTTCTGGCACCCCAATTATGTGGATGTTGTTTCATTTTGTGTTGTCTCAATGGTCTCTTAGGCTTTCCTCCTGCTTTTCCATTTTTTTCCAGTTGCTGGTCTGCTTGGGTGTTTTTCTATGTTCTTGTCTAACTCGCTTATGCCTTCCTTAGTTCCTCTAGTCTATTGTTGAAACTGTCCATTGTGTTCTTTATTGCAGTTATTTCATTCTTCATTTTCTCTTGATTCTTACACATGTTGTTGAACTTGTCTGCCATCCTTTTCAGCACCCTTATACCCATTACTCTGAATCCTTTCTCTGATAAATTGCTTGCCTCCATTTCATTTATTTCCTTTTCTTTTGATTACTCCTTTTCTTTCTTATGGAGGTTGTTTCTTTGTCTCTCTATTTTTGCTCTCCCTTTGTTGTTGTTTTTATGTATTGGATCAAACTGTTATGCCACCCAAATTTCTTTTAATTTGTCATATAGATTAAATATTTTTTGGGACCCAGTGGTGCAATCTCTCAGGTCTTCTGGGCTGGGTATTCTAGGGATTCCCCCTATTTTGGATATTTGGGTTATCCTGGTATAATGATCACTCTCTATCACATTGACCAAATAGCACCTAATACAACTCGACAATACATGAAACAAAGGGAACAAAACATGAATGTCTTCACAACACCAATAACCCCAATAAATGTGACCAGCAGAGAAAATAGTATTAGTTGAGAGAAAAGAGAACAAAAATGATATTGAGAAAAGATAAAAGGTAAGACAGAAACAAAAAAGACGGAAAAAGAAGAAAAAATATATATGGGGAGAGAACACCACAAAGCAAACAAACAAAAAACAAAAACAAAAAAATGCAAGCAACAAACACCCAGAAAAAGGGGTGGACAGAATCTATAGAGGCTGAGCTTATATACAGAAAGTAATGTTAAGCAATAGTGGAAGCACCATGGTTCAGTATAGAGGAGGTAGAAAGAGAATGAGTGGACAAGATTAAAATAAAATAAATAAATAAAAAGATAAAATATTTTTAAATTTATTTATTCATTTATTTTTGGAAAAGGAGAATAGAGAGAGCAATAAGTTTGAGTTTAGTGAGTGAAACTAATTAAACAATTATGAGAAGAAGAGAGCAAGAGAGGAGAGGAAAAACAAAAGCATAAAGTCAATTCACTAGTGAAAAAAAAGAAAAGAGAAGGGTGCATAGACTTGGAGCAGGGGAGAGGAAATTAGATATATGAGTAAGCCAACAGAAACTACAATAATAATAACATGTCAATAAAGCAGATAAAGAAGATCAATTAAAACATTTTTAGATTTGAGAGAGGAAGGGCTAGGGAGAGAGAGATAGAAACATCTATGATGAGAGAGAATTATTGATCAGCTGCCTCCTGCACGCCCCCTACTGTGGATTGAGCCTGCAACCCAGGCATGTGCCCTTGACAGGAATTGAACCTGGGACCTTTCAGTCCACAGGCTGATGCTCTATCCACTGGGCCAAACTGGCTAGGGCAAGAAGATCAATTTTTAACAAGGGGTAAGAAGAAAGAAAAGAGAACATCTAAAGCAGAAAAAGGAGAAGAGAAAACATGATTAAAAAAAAGGGGGGGGGGAGAAGTGAGGAAGAAAAGGTGAAAAAATAAAAAGATAAGATAAAATAACAATAAAAAATAAAAATAAAATGAAGAAAAAATACCAAAAATAAAAATAAAGAAAAAAATTAATAAAAGACTTTCAGTCTGCAGACCGACGCTCTATCCACTGAGCCAAACCGGTTTCGGCAAAGAGACAGTGGCTGTTTGGAGATGCCGGGGAATGAATAATAAAAGACTTTAAAAAAAAGTGAAGTGTCATTCACTTCAGCTGTGTTTTAATGCTCCGTGGGGGATGGTTTAAGACCCCCTCTCTTCTGTTCTATGTGCTACTTCTCAGTTTCCTGTTAGGTAGTCAGCACCATGTTGAAGATCCAAGTGATCCACTACTCCTCTGTTTGTGTTTGTCTCCACAACCTTGGCTGCAAGCAGGCAGGCCAATCAGCTGCTTGTCCTCTCTACCTGCTGTCAATCATAATCACTCAAGCATCTGTTTCTGAAAGGGCTTTAAGTGGGAGTGGTGCTGTATGCTTTCCAGGACTGACAGGCACCTCTACAACCCAGGCCCTGAGGGCTCTTTGGGGCTATTCAGAGTCTTTGTTTCCTTTGTAAAGCTCAAGGTGTAGGCTGAGTGTGGCTATATTAGCTGTCTTGAGGATGCTGGGAGGGGCTGGCTCTTCAGGAGAAAATTGGTTGCGTAAGTTTACAGCATGCATGTCAAACTCGAGGCCAGCAGGCCACATGCCATATTTTGACCAAGAATTTGATATGTTTGGTTTAGAGCGTCATGAATGTCTCAGTTCTGCATTCCTGGTCACCTCTCCATGTCCTGCTCTCCTCCACAGCCTCTTCCCAGACTCAACAAATCTGCACCTCTACCTGAAATGCAGCCTTGGGTGTGTGGACAAAAGGGGCCACATGCTAACCTGACAAGCTCAGGGGAGGCCTGAGTGGCAGTCTTGCAAACTTAGAGACCTAAAATAACCACAAAAGATGGTCTGAAAATTAAATATTTAACTACAAACAGGTTATAGTGGGTAGTCATGTCCTAGGCCAGTAATTTCCCTGACAAAGATCAACTTAGATCTTTACTGAGCCTATTTGTCTTTTGCCTCTAAGATAACATATCTGTGAAATGTCTGGGTAACTTGTAACTTCTCTTTTTTCCGGATCCCCCAGGGCACAACAAATGGCACCAGGACATTCCCTCATTGTTATTGTTATCAAGTTAATTGTCAACTGTTAATTATGTTAAACTAACCTGTATCCATCTATATAAAAGAAGCATTGTCCATCATTTCATTTTTTACCCTATCCCAGAGGTTTCCCACTTTGCTTTACCCCACCTTTTTAATCTATTACCAATGAATTTCATGTAACCCACCTATGTCCCTTTCCTTTGATTGCAATGTATAAATACAGATGTAACCTGCCATTCTCCAGAGCATTATCTCAATTCATTGAGGTTCTGCTTCCCGGCATATGTCGACAGTTTGGCTCAAATAAACTTACAAAAATTCTTTACAGGTTTCAATGGTTTGTTGTTGTTTTTTGTTTTTGTTTGTTTTTATGTTAACAGGTGAATGTTTGTAATTGAAAGGTCCTATGAACTGGGTTTAGCAAATAAAAGCAAAGTCAAAACAGAGGCAAAACAACCATGTGATTGGGAGTTTCTCTCCCCCCAGCACGATGGGGCTCAAGCAGCTCTTCAGGCCACCTTTCTGGGCGCAGGTACTGGCGGCTGTGGATTTAGATAGATTCCCCAGCTGCCAGCAGCCCTGTGGACTTCCTTTCCACAGTAGGATGTTATGTCTGTCCCCACGGGATGTGGCCTTGGTGCAGTGCAGCTTCCTTCTGACCCTCTCAGACATGTGGTTGCATGTCTCTATCCGGCCCAGATCCCTGATCCTACCATTCTCTAGATGTCCTCTGTCCTTCCAGGCTGTGAATTGTCTCACCAACTGTGTCTACTTCACCAATTCTGGGTGGATGTTATTCAATTTAGTTGGTCTTTCTATCTGCTCCGGGAAAAGGTGCAGGACATATCTGCCTATTTGGCTACCATTTTCCCTCCCTCAACACTTCTTTTTTTATCCCCTCTCCTTTTGAACATATAATCTGTACAAAAATAAGAGAATAATAACAACTACTACATTTGGAGTTAATTTCAGAGGATTAGATGAGTGGGATTTCCCTGTTGCTAATGGGAGTGGGATTCTTGGGGCACTACTAGAATGAGCACTTCCAGAGACCCCTATGGGAGGATGTGATGTGGTAAAAGGCTTTACTTTCATACAGTTACATTCCTCGGGTTGTAGAGTCCCATGTTCCTTAACTCAGTCCTTAAAAAGGGTCAGCTGGGGCTTTAGTTGAGCTAAAAGCAAGTCCAGGCTCCAGAGTTTCTATTCCATGGTGGAATTGAGTCTGATGCAGCATTAGCCTAATTAAAGTACATTAGTCTATGGTGTGGGTCCCATATGGTTGTGAACCACGTGGGTGAATGCAGGGGAATGCATCCACTGCAATAGGAATCCCAGGAGACCAGGCAAGCAGGAGAGAGAAAGTGCTCCTTTGTTCAGGAGTTAAGTATCTCAGATTTCTTGGCCTTGCAATGGCCACACCTATTCTGGCCACTGACTTGCTCCCAGGTGTGATTGACTGGTGTCTTCCCACATCACCCAGATCTTACTGGGCATGAATCTATTGTCTAGTCCCTTCCCCCCATCAATCTGCAGGGAACAGACTTGGATAATGTTAAATGTAGCTTTCTGGCAAGCTGTATAAATGGCATGTCTATATTAACTAGTCTCCCCTTTACTCCTTCCTGTTAATAATAACCAGATTATTAATGGTATCAGAGTGACTACCATGTGCAGCATATTGCCAGGCACTTTGAAGCCATAATCTCATTTAATCTATACTGCAGCTCTTAAAAAAGAGATGTCATTACAGGAAAGGAAAGTGATTATCAAAGCAATTTAGAAACTTTTCCATTTGTATAGGGTTTATTTGTTGCATAATCTAGGTTTAACCTAACTTTCTTAAATTGTAAAGCTCTGCTCTTTCTACTACATTGACTGACATATTCGTAGGTGGTAATCATGAATCGTTATATGCCTACATGAATTCAACATGATTAATTTACATTTCCAAAATAAAATCCATAATCATAATTACCCATTCTTGACATTTTATACCAAGAAGTAGGGGCATAAGCTGAAGATAAGGATTCTTTGAGTACACACATATGGTAAATTTATGGGACAGAGGCTTGGTTTGGTATAAGGTAAGCTAATAACAATGTTAGAAAATTGAGAAGAGAGTCTTTCATGTTTCCTTCCCTGATTTTAACTCCCAGGAGCTACCCTTCCATGGAAAAATATGTCCAAGATTTAGGAGTGGAACATAGGGTTTCAGCTTCAGACCACAAGTAAAAGAGGAAAAGAGGACTAGACAACACATCCAAATTCTGAAAACAAAAAAAGAATTAGAGCTCCTGGATGACAATATAGTATTTAAGTACAAGTACTTTGTAATAATACAGGCTAAGTTCGAATCTTTGATTTGTCATTTTTAAGTTGAATGACCTTAGGAAAATTACTTAAATTCTCCAACCCAATTTTCTCATCTGTAAGATATGAAAAATAATAATAACTACAACATTGGATTATTGTGATAATTAAATGAAAGAGTGAATATAAACAATTTATAAAAAACCTGGCACAGAATAAACACTCAATAAATCTTAGCCAATGTGATGATTATAATAATGATGATGATGGTGGTGCTGGTGGTGGCGGTGGTTACTATTATTTTTATTACTCTCACACTTTTGCAATGGCATCTCAGGATTTGTGGAAGCCATTCATATGGAAGGGACACAAACCTAGTGTATGCAATATTTAAATGAAGACATCTACACTAATAAAAGAGAAACATGCAAATTGACTGCCTTTCTGCTACACCCACCAGCCAATCAGGAGCGAGTATGCAAATTAACCCAACAAAGATGGTGGCAGCCACTGAGCTGGAGTGAGTGGGAGGCTTGGGTTGCCCCCAGCGACAGAGGAAGCCAAGCTTCCCGCCTGCCCTAGCCGCTGCAGAAGGACTGGCTGGAAAAAAAAGAGGGGCTCGGGTCCTGGCCTCTGCTCAAGGAATGGCTGGGGGCCTGGGTCGTTGGGGGGCATGGCCAGTCTGAAAGAGGCCCTCAGCCCCTTACCCAGGCTGGCCACACCCCCATGGAGTGAGGGTCCCTGCTGGGGGCCTTGACCAGCCTGCAAACAGCCATCAGCCCCTCACCCAGACTGGCCAGGCAACCCAGTGGGACCCCCCACCCTGAAGGGGGTGTGGTCAGCCTGAAACTAGCCCTCAGCCCCTCACCCAGGCTGGCCACATCCCCCCAGCAGGGACCCTCACCCCATGGGGGTGTGGCCGGCCTGCAAACCACCATAGGCCCCTCGCCCAGGCCGCCCCATGCCCCAAGGGAACCCCCACCCTGATCCAGGACACCCTTCAGGGCAAACCAACCGGCCCCACCCGTGCACCAGGCCTCTATCTATACTAATAAAAGGGTAATATGCTAATTAGACTGGGAGACCTTCCAGGAGACCTTCCAGATGTTCTTCTGGACAAAGTCATGGCGGCGGGGCCAAGGTAGAAGCGGTTAGAGGCCAAGAGGGGAGGGAAGTTGTGATCAGGCCAGGATGGGACAGCAGTTATGGGTGATCAGGTTGGTGGGGGGGCCATTGGGGGTGATCAGGCCGGCAGGGGGGGAAGTTGGGGATGAGCAGACCAGCAGGTGGGCCAGTTGGGGGCGAGCAGGCCGTCAGTGGGCGTCAGTCAGGGGTGATCAGGACAGTGGGGGGCAGTTTGGAGTGAGCAGGCCAGCAGGGAGGCAGTTAGGGGCGAGCAGGACAGTGGGGAGGGAAGGTGGAGGTGAGCAGGCCAGCAGGGGAGCAGTTGGGGGTGAGTAGGCTGGCAGGTGGGGCAGTTGGGGGCAAGCACACTGGCACGGGGGGCAGTTGAGGGTGATCAGGCTGGCAGGGGGCATTTGGGGGTGAGCAGGCTGGTGGTAGGGGGTAGTTGGGGGCGAGCAGGCTGGCAGACAGAGTGGTTAGGGACAATCAGGCAGGCAGGCAGGTGAGCGGTTAGGAGCCAGCAGTCCCGGCTTGCGAGACGGATGTCCGACTGCCAATTTAGGCCCGATCCCTGTAAACCGGCCGTAGGACATCCTTCAAGGGGTCCCAGATTGGAGAGGGTGGAGGCAGGGCTGATGGACACACACACACCCATGCATGAATTTCATGCACCGGGCCACTAGTCCTATATAATAAAGAGGTAATATGCAAACTGACCATCACTCTAACACACAAGGTGGATGCCCCCATATGGTCAAAGATGGCTGCCCCCATGTGGACACAAGATGGCCTGCAGGGGAGGGAAGTTGTGGGTGATCAGGTCAGCAGGGGAAGGCAGTTGGGAAGGACCAGGCCTGTAAGGTAGGGCAGTTGGGGGGACCCAGGCCTTCAGGGGAGGGCAGTTGGGGTAGACCAGGCCTGCAGTGGAGGGAAGTTAGGGGTGACCAGGCCTTCAGGGGAGGGAAGTTAGGGGTGACCAGGCCTTCAGGGGAGGGCAGTTAGGGGCGACCAGGCCTGCAGGGGAGGGCAGTTGGGGGAAACCAGGCCTGCAGGGGAGGGCAGTTGTTGGCAACCAGGCCAGCAGGGGAGAGCAGTTAGCGGTGATCAGGCCTGCAGGGGAGGGCAGTTGGGCAGAACCAGGCTTGCAGGGGTGGGAAGTTGGGGGCGACCAGGCCAGCAGGGGAGAGAAGTTAGGGGTGATCAAGCTGACAGGGGAGGGCAGTTAGGGGTGACCAGGCCTGCAGGGGAGGGTAGTTAGGGTTGACCAGGCTGGCAGGTGAGGGCAGTTAGTGGCAACCAGGCTGGCACGGGAGGGCAGTTAGGGGTGACTGGGCCAGCAGGGGAGGCAGTTGAGGGCAACCAGTCCTGCAGGGGAGGACAGTTAGGGGTGACCAGGCTAGCAGGGGTGGGCCATTATGGGTGACCAGGCCAGCAGGGGAGGGAAGTTAGGGGCAAGCAGGCTGGCAAGGGGGCCAGTTATATATGACATTTGAAGTGCTTACTGACTAACATAAGTGACAGACAAAGCCAGGGGAACAAGTCACTTAAAGGACTTTTTTATTGTAGCTGTCTACCAGTCTTTCTCTAAAGGGATAAATGGAGAAAAATGGGGAGGAAAGTGATTGATACAACCCACACATTGTTGCAAAATTGCAGTTATTTTTTACCCTCCACACACAAACAAACACTTTATACAGCTTTATACAGATAACACCATAAAAAATACGAAGAAAACAACTGACACTTTAATTAAGAGGTCTTCCATTTTACTTTGACAGTTCATGATAATGGAATTTATTTGTGGATAAAGCAGAATAATTTTAGCTGAATGTAATTTTGTTTATTCAAACTGGGAATCAGGGACATTTTTAACAAATATTTTGAAACTTATTTTTAAATCAGGAAGCTGCTATAGACAGATAAGAGGAGAGGTTTGAGGATTCTGTATCAGAAATTTCAAGGTGTTTTTTCCCCCCATCTATTTTTTCACATTAACTGCTAATTATCCAGAAAGGCACATAATGGTGCAGAAATACAGAAGCCAACATAGGTTTTCCTAAGAGGTAAATTGCCAGTGATCAGTAAGGTACAACAGAAAGGTTTTCTACAGTACAATTGTTTATGCTATTTTAGTTTGCTTTTAGGTAACAGTGATGGCCTGCTACAGTACAGCTTCTTATCGTGGGCACTACACAGTAGCTTCCATCAGTAACTACTAAGAAAATGTGGCAAAAATGTTGCTTAAAAGGCTGGTGACATTCCTTATACACATTTTTTTCCCTGAAAAACAGTATTTTGATGATCATCCTGTCACATTAAACAATAAAAATTTCTTTCAATATTCCATTATGCCATGCTATTACTTTCTATTTAATTTATACATATGAGTTTGATCATGCTATAAATGTGGAACTTAGTAGGACCTTTGGGGGGACTTCTTTGTTGTTCACTCCAGTTTGGCTTCTTCACAGATTCTCTTTTGGCCCATAAAGATTTCCAGGGGCACATTAAAAGGGATGTCAGCAAACTGAAATTTTTCAGAACCCTGGCTTCATTCAATTCATACTTGCTATGGTTTCTTAACAATTCCAAAGCTTGGCTTTTTTTGTATATAGAAAGAGTTTAATAAATAATAGCAAATAGTGTAAAAAATAATTATAATTTTGATATTTACAACTATAATATATTGAGTGTTACTACTAAACCAAACACATTAACTCAGTCCATCTTCACAACAATACTGTGAGATGCTTATTATTCTCCAAAATTTACAGTTGAGGAAAGAGACTCAGAAAAGCTCCTTAACTTGTTCAAGAACACACCTTGTAAACACCAAATTAGAATTCAGATTTTATATCTATTTCATTTCTGAGGACCATTCTCTTATCACAAAATGATAATATTTCTACAATGAATATGGGTTGAATGAATGAATGAATGAATAAATGATGACAGTACTTAACATTTAACTCTCTACAGAAGTTCCTTACTTCTACTTTTGTTTTAGTTCTCCATTATATTATCACATTCATTTACTCTCTATTCCCAGCCTTAACTCTGTCTTATGATTCTGTATCTCTCTTGAGCAAAATGATTCTATGACAAACCTCACATATAAATCCCCAAACTTGAGATGGCCCTTGAAGTCTCTCCTGTCAGATCCTGTCCACATGAGTTGCCACACAATATTATTCACCTCTTGTATGTAGGGTATACATATTTAACAAAAATATATTTGATTCTCAATTTATTTACATTTATACTTTCCATAAAAAGAATATTCACCTGACATAACTCTTTTGCATTGGCCTTTCTAACAGGTAAGCACTATTTTATAAATGGCTATCTTCAGTTGAAAACAATTATATAATGTTTTTTTTTAATTTACTCTAGGGTAGGATATTGTCACAACATTTTATTTAATTTTATTTCTTCTCCCTTGGTTCTTCACATATCACCAGCTCTAAAGATATGCCAAATGTCTTTTAGGAATAAAACTAAAGAATTAAGCCTTGAGTTCAGAATATGGCATTGGTCAGGTCTGGAATGAGGGTGAGTGGGTGGGTGTGTGAGAGGGAGAGTTTGTGTGGGTGTGTGTGGGGGAAGGCATCTGTTTGTGGGAGCAGGATCTTAGGAGGGCAACTTGGGCGCTCCAGGCAGAGGAACTGCCATGTGGCATGCTGCTCAACCTGGCACTTCTCTCCACTTCAGAGGAGAGCATGCAATTTTGAGAGAGCCTCAGGGTCCACCATGGGAAGAGGCTGTGGGGAGCAACCCTGCCCCAGCACCTCTAGGCCACTGACAGATGCTCATAGCCCCACTGCTGAGACCTGAAGTCCCCAGGCACAGACTAGTCTTACCAGCTCAGTTACCCTGAACTGTGCACCTTGGAGGACCAGCTGACTGATGCAACCAGCAGTGCAAGGGGCCTGCCCCACCATATTGGTGAGTGGTGCACCTGGCCTGCCTAACCTCCTCCACAGGGGAGAGCCAGGCCTCCCTAACATTTTGGCTAATGGGCATCCAATCTGACTCATTCTCAGCAGCGGAGCACTCAGCTTGCTCCAACACCTCAGTGAGCAGTCAGCCACTGTCCAGCCCTGTCTCATCCAAAGGGGAGAGGCAGGCCTTCCCGCCTCCTCAGCAGCAGAGTGCTCAGTCTTCCCCAACCCCTCTGTGCGAAGAGTGACTGTCGGCCCTGCCTCTTTGACAGAGGAGAGACAGGTCATCCTCCCATTTTGGCTAACAGGACACCTGACCCAACACCTCCTTGGCAGGAAAGCACCCAGCTTCCACCAACATCTCAGTGAGCAGTCAGCAACTAGCCACCCCACCTCCTCAATAGGGGAGATACAGGTCTTGTTACCTCATCAGCAGAGAGTGCACAGTCTTCCCCAACCCCTCTTTGAAAAGAGACACCCAGCAGCCCTGCCTCCTCTGCATCAGAGTGCTCAGCCTAACCTAACCCCTCTGTGAGCACAGTGACCAGCCAGCCCTGCCTCCTCCACAGAAGAACTACAGACCACCCTGAATCATCAGCAGCAGAGTGCTCAGCCTGCCCCAAATCCTCTGTGAGCATAGTAACATACCTTCCCCATCATATAGATGAGTGAGGCAACCAGCCTGACCCCTGTACCAGCAGAGCAGCACCCGGCCAGGCCCACCAACTGTACCAGGAGAGCAGTGCCCAGCCTGACCCTCCTCACTCAACAGCAGAGCACCTGGCCCACCCTACCATCCTGAAAAGGGTGTAGCCTGGACACAGGAAGCTGCTTCCCCAAAACAGCATGCTTGAAATAGTGCATTTGGACTACTGGCCCCACCACTTTGATGTGGTGCTCCCAGCTCTGCCACTGTGACCCAATGCCCCCAGATGCATGGGCCTGTCATTGTGACCAACTATGTCTTCCCAGTGCCCATGGGCAAACAGCCCACTGCCTGACACTGCCCAGTAGTGTGATGCCCCTAGGATGCACAGACCTGCCACAGAGACTGCACACTCCTAACCCAGTGCTACCAGAAGATCAGATGCACCATTGTGATCCAGGGTGAACAAGTCACCTTTAAACACATGGACCTGCCATTGTGAACCCACCCGCCTCACCTGTTCCCCAGGCTTCCAGACAGCAAAAATGGGAAGACAAAGAAACAATCCCCACATGGAAGAAAAGGAGGAATCACCTGCAAAGTAAATAAATGATATGGAGGCAAGTAATTTGTCAGATAAAGAATTCAAAGTAATGGTTATAAAAATGCTCGAACATCTGAGTGAGAATTATAAGCAGCTCAATGAGAATTATAAAGAGCTGAAGAAGAAATACACCAACATGGATAAGAATCAAGAGGAAATTAAGAATGACATATCTGTAATAAAGAATACCCTGGAAGGAATCAACAGTAGATTAGAAGAAGCTGAGTACTGAATCAGCAAGTTAGAAGACAAGGTAGAAATAAAAAACAAATTCAAGCAGAGTAGCAATGGGAAAAAAAATTAAAAAAC
Organism: Cnephaeus nilssonii; assembly: GCF_951640355.1. Taxonomy (NCBI): domain Eukaryota; kingdom Metazoa; phylum Chordata; class Mammalia; order Chiroptera; family Vespertilionidae; genus Cnephaeus; species Cnephaeus nilssonii. Next base: position 31,954,334 of record NC_137071.1, read on the forward strand.
AGGAGGAGTGTCTAAGGGAGCTTTGGGACATGAAAAGAAACAACATCTGCATAATAGGGGTGCCAGAGGAGAACAAACTGAGCAAGAAACAGAAAACTATTTGAAGAAATTATGACAGAAAACGTCCCTGATGTTGGGAAGAAAAATGTCACATGAGTCCAAGAAGCACAGAGTCCCAATCAAGAAGAACCCCAAAAGACCAACACCAAGACACATCATAATTCAAATGGCAAACATTAAAGAGAAAGAAAGAATCTTAAAGAATGCGAGAGAAACAGAAAGTTACCTTCAAGGAAACTCCCATTAGACTAATAACTGATATCTCAACAGAAATTCCCATTAGACTAATAACTGATATCTCAACAGAAATTCCCATTAGACTAATAACTGATATCTCAACAGAAACACATCAAGCCAGAAGGGAGTGGCATGAAGTATCCTATATAATAAAAGCCTAGTATGCTAAGTGTCTGGTCACCTGGTCAGCCGTTCAACCAATCAAAGCATAATATGCTAATGATATGCTAAGTCTGCTCAACCACTTGCTATGACGTGCACTGACCACCAGGGGCAGACACTCCAACTGGTAGGTTAGCTTGCTGCTGGGGTCTGGCTGATCGGGACTGAGCAAGATGGGACTGACATGCTCCGGAGCCCTCCCGTGGTCCCTCGGCTTGGCCTGCACCCTCTCACAATGCAGGAGCCCTGAGGGGATGTCGGAGAGCCAGTTTTGTCCCGATTCTGCAGGCCAGGCCAAGGGTCCCCACTGGTGCATGAACTCGTGCACCAGGCCTCTAGTATAAAATAATGAAAAGCAAGGGACTGAATCCAGACTACTCTATCCAGCAAGGCTAGCATTCAAAATTGAAGGTGAAATTAGGAACTTCACAGACAAAATAAAGCTAAAGGAGTTTATTACCACCAAACCAGCTATGCAAAAAATGCTAAAGGGATTGTTGTAAGAAGAAGAAATAGAAAGAGAAGGAAGAACACAGGCATAAAGAATAAAAATGGCAGCAAACAAGTACCTATCCTATAAAATAAGAGGCTAATATGCAAATTGTCACCTCGACCAGGAGTTCAACCGGGAGTTTGACTAGGGGGTGGGGCCAACTGGCCAACCACCCGTGGCCAGCCTGGCCCAGTCCCTCAGGCCAGCCTGGCCCAACCGGCTCCAATCAGGGTGGATCAGCCGGACCCCATCTGTGCACAAATTCATGCACCAGGCTTCTAGTTAATAATAACCTTAAATATAAATGGGTTAAATGTTCCAATAAAAAGATATAGGGTAGCTGAATAGATAAGACAACCTGACCCATATATATGCTGTCTACAAGAGAGCCACCTCAGAACAAAAGACTAACAGAATGAAAGGTAACAGATGGGAAAACATTTCCATGCAAATGGAAATGGAAAAAAAAAAAAAAGCTGGAGTACCAATACTCATAAATAAGAAAATAGACATCAAAATGAAGGCCATTACAACAGACAATGAAGGCCATTTCATAATACTAAAATGATCAATACAACAAGGGGATATAACTTTGTTAAACATATATGCACCCAATATAGAAGCACCCAAATACATTAAAAAAAAAACACAAAACTCTGGAGGACTTAAAGGGAGAGATCAACAACAATATAATTATAGTAGGGAACTTTAACATACCACTGACATCACTGGATAGATAATCTAGAGAAAAAAAATCAACAAGGAAAGAGTGATCCTAAATGACACACTAGATCAAATGGATTTAATAGACATTTGTAGAACATTTCACCCCAATGATACAGAATATACATTCTTCTCAAGTGCCCATGAGACATTCTCAAAGATGACCACATACTAGGGCACAAGCAAGTTTTTACAAATTCAAGAGGATTGAAATAATATCAAGCATTTTCTAAGATTACAGTGGCATGAAACTAGAGATCAACTACAATAAAAACACCCCAAAACATTCAAATACATGAAGGCTATATAGCATGTTGTTAACTAATAAATGGGTCACCAATAAAATCAAGGAAGAAATAAAAATTTTCCCAGAAAAAAATGAAAATGAACACACAGAAACCTAAAGCCTGTGGGACACAGTGAAAGCAGTCCTGAGAAGAAAGTTCATAGCAATACAGGCCTATCTCAAGAAACAAGAAACATTGCTAATAAACTAACAATACCACTTAAAGATCTAGAAAAAGAACAACAAGAACATCCCAGAGTAAGTAGAAAGAATGCCATAATAAAGATTACAGCAGAAAAAAGACATAGAGACTAAAATATCAATAGAAAAGATCAATGAAATCAATAGCTGGTACTTTGAAAATATAAACAAGATTGATGCACCTTTAGCCTGACTCATCAAGAATCAAATAGATAGAATACAAACAAATAAAATCAGATACAAAAGAGGTGAAATAACTGACACCACAGAAATTCAAATGGTTATAAGAAAATACTATGCCAACAAGGTGGACAATGTGGATGAAATGGACAAATTCCTAGAAAAATACAATCTTTCAAAAATTAATCATGGGGAATCAGAAAACCTGACTAGGCCAATAACAATGGATAAAATTGAAGCAGTAATAAAACACTTCCAGTAAACAAAAGGCCTGGTCTGGTCAGCTTCACAGGGGAGTTTTACCAAACATTCAAATAAGAACTAACACCTATCCTCCTTAAACTATTCAAAAAATCCAAGAGGAAGGAATACTTTCAGGCTCTTTTTATGAGGCCTGTGTTATCCTAATTCCAAAACCAGATAATGACACTACAAAGAAAGAATTATAGGCGAATATCTCTGATGAACATAGATGCTAAAATCCTCAAAAAAATATTAGCAAATCAGATCCAGCAATATATTAAAGAGATCATACACCATGGCCAAGTGGGATTTATTCCAAGAATTCAAGGCTGGTACAATATTTGCAAATTAATAAATGTGATACACCACATAAACAAACTGAAAGACAAAAACCACATGATCATATCATTAGATGCATAAAAAGCATTTGACAAAATCCAACACCCATCCTAATATATAAAAAACCAGGGGTCATAATGACCAAAACGACCAGATGGACAACCGAACAGCAGGCTAGGGAGCTGAAGGAGCAGGACGAACAGTCACCATGAGGGGACCCCCGCCTGGATTGGGGGTGTGGCCAGCCTTCAAACCACCAGCAGCCCCTAGCCCAGGCCGGCCAGTTTCCCAGAGGGGACCCCTGCCATAATCGGGAGTGTGGCTGGCGTTCAAACCATGGGTGGTCCCTAGCCCAGGCTGGCCAGCACCCTAGAGGGGACCCCCGCCATGATCGAGGTTGTAGCCGGCCTTCAAACCACTGGTGGCACCTAGCCTGGGAGGCCTTATAGCCGAGGATGCCTGAGTCTGTTCTTTACTTAGGGCCATGCTCTCCCTGTGAGCGACTTGGAAACCACCAGTGTCTAACTGCCAGTCACCGGGAGTTGGGAGTGCATCCACTGTCCACCAAAAAGTAGGAACATCGAACTGTTCACAGTCTCAGTGCAGGCATGGGTTCGTGGCTGATGGGGTGGAGGCCAGACCAAAGCAAAATAGAAACACCCTGCCTACCTCAGCAGGTGCAGCTGCAGTCCACGCAGGCCTGGGCAGTGTAGAAAGCTCTACCTTCTCCCGGGTCCTGTGCTGGCACCACCGCCTCGCTCACCCTCAAGCCCCCCTGAGTCCTGACAGCGAAGTGTGTAGGTCATCCTGCAGGAGTTGTGCAGTTCTGGGTGCTTTTGCCCAAAGGTACCCTTTGGGATGAATTCAGAACCACATCTCACTTCCCATGATACTGGAAGAACCATGTAAAAGAATTTGACAAAAGCTTTCTACATCTCTGTTTATTCTTTTGAATCCATAAAACGACCTTAAAAAAAGCATTCAGGCAACCTAAGAGAGAATGCACTTTCTGACCAGAGCATGCAGGATTCTTTTGTCCAACAGGTTAAAGGAAGCATACAGCTGGCACAGTGGAAATGGCTCTGGTTCCCTATGAGGAGACCGTGGGAATGGGGTTGCAGAAATTCCACAAGCCTCTTGCCACCTTCTCCTTTGCAAACCACACCATCCAGATCCACCAGGACTGGAGGCAACTTGGAGTCACAGCCATGGTTTGGGACATGGTAAGCAAATCCTGAGGGGCCTCTGAAAACATCTGCAATTGATTATAAGACTGGTCTTTATTTAAAAAAAAAATGAAAAAACAGCTTTATTTTTTTTAGATATAATCCATATACTGTACATGTCATCTAAAATGTCAATGAACTGGTTTTTTAAAGTAAATTCAGAGTGATTACAACCATCACCATGCTCAATTTTTAAATATTTTCACAACCTCATCCCCTCAAAAAAAAAACAAAAAAAAAAAACAAACTTCTACCCACTAGAATCACTTTCCTGATCATCTTCTCCAAAATAGATTGCATTTTAAGGGTGGGTAAAGGAAAGTTGAGGGAAGTTAAAATACTGCACAAAGGATGTTGTAAAATGACAAAACCCAAAGTGAAGATCATGTGTTTTCTTTTTTAAAAAATATTTTTTATTTATTTCAGAGAGAAAGGGAGAGGGAGAGAGAGATAGAAACATCAATGATAAGAATCACTGATCAGTTGCCTCCTGCAGGCCCCCTACTGGAGATCTAGCCCGAAACCCAGGCATGTGTCCCTGACTAGAATCAAACCTGGGACCCTTCAGTCCACAGACTTATGCTCTCTCCATTAAGCCAAACTGGTCAGGGCCATGTGTTTTCTTTAAGTTCTGCGTGGTTGTAATGGTCCCCAAATCTATACTAATAAAAGGGTATTATGCTAATTAGAGTGGATATCTTCTGGATGTCCTTCCAGTCAAAGCTGCAGCTGCTGCAAGGGCCAAAGCTCAGGCAGCCATGGGCAGCTGTGAAGGGCTAAGGCTCAGGCCGACAGTGGCAGCAGCAGTGGGGTAATGGGGGTGGTGCCTTCCCCTGATCCCCCAGGTCGCCTCCCGCAGAGGAAGGCCAGACTTGGCGCTGAAGCAGAGGCAGTTAGGGGCGATCAGGCCAGCAGGGGGGCAAGTTAGGGTTGATCAGGCAGGCAGGCAGGCAAGCAGTTAGGAGCTAGTGGTCCCAGATTGGAGAGGGTGCAGGCTGGGCTGAGGAACTCCCCCTCCATGCATGAATTTCGTGCACTGGGCCTCTAGTTTTTGATAAAAAAACTCTCAGCAAAGAGGGAATAGATGGATTATACCTCAACATAATAAAGTCCATATCTGATAAACCAACATCATACTCAAAGGCCAAAAACTAAAATCATTTCCCCACAAAACGACCAAGATAAGGTTCTCCAATTTCACCATTTTTATTCAAAATAGTACTGGAGGTCTTATCAATAGTGGTCAGACAACAAGAAAAAATAAAAGACATCCAAATTGGAAAGGAGATTGTAAAACTGTCATTATATGCAGATGACATTATATTGTACATAGAAAACATGAAAGGTTCCACCCCCAAATACTAGATTTAATAAAGGATTTTGTCAACGTAGCAGGATATAAAATTAACACAAAGAAATTGTTGACATTTTTATACACAAATAATGAACTCTCAGAAGACAAACTAAAAAAATAATCGCATTTGCCATTTAAACAAAAAAAAATTAAGGTATTTAGGAATAAAGTTAACCAAAGAGGTAAAAACCTGTACACAGAAAACTATAGAATATTAACAAAAAGAGATAGAAGAGGATATAACCAAGTAGAAAAATATACCATGTTCATCGATTGTTAGGATTAACATAATGAAAATGCCCATACTACAGAAAGCAATCTACAGATTCAATGCAATTCCTATTAAAATACCAATGGCATACATCACAGATCTAGAACAAACATACCAAAAATTTACATGGAAGCAAAAAATACCCTAAATAGCCACAGCAATCTTGAGAAAGAAGAATGATGTTGGAGTAATCACAATACCAGTTATCAAGCTATTCTACAAAGCCACTGTAATAAAAACAGCTTGGTACTGGCAGAAGAATAGTCATATAGACCAATAGAACAGAACAGAGAGAGACACCAGAAATTGACCACGCCATTACGTTCGTTCAGTTAATAATTGATAAAGGAGGCAAGGACTTACAATGGAGTAAAGACAGTCTCTTCAATAAATGATGTTCAGAAAATTGGATAGGTACATGCAAAAAAAATTAAGGGAGACCACCAACTTACACCATACACTAGAATAAACTCAAAATGGATAAAAAACTTAAAAATGTAAGTTGGGAAACCGTAAAAATTCTAGAAAAAAAAAACACACATAGGCAACAAAATTTCAGACATCTCTTGTAGCAAAATTTTTGCTGATACATTGCCTAGAGCAAGAGAAACAAATGAAAAAAAAAATAAACAAATGGGACTACATCAAAATAAAAAGCTTCGACACAGCAAAAGAAATCAGCATCAAAAATGAAAGTGGAACCCACTGTATGGAAGAACATACTTGCCAATTATACATTTGTTAAGGGGTGAATATACAAAATATATAAAGTATTCATACAAGTCAATAACAGAAAAACAAACAACCCAATAAAAAATGGACAGAAGATCTAAACATACTTCTCCAAAGTGGACATACAAATTGCCAAGAGACATATGGAAAAATGCTCAATGTCACTAATCATCAGAGAGATGTAAATTAAAAAAATGAGGTAACACTGCACACCTTTTAGAATGGTGCCATCAATAAATCAACAAGCAAGTGCTGTTGAGGATGTGGAGAAAAAGGAACACTAGTACACTGCTGGTGGGAATGCAGACCCCTACAAGCACTATGGAAATCAGTGTGGAGTTTCATCAAGAAATTAAAAATGGAACTGCCATTTGACTTAGTGTCCCCACTTTTAGGAATATATCCTAAGAAGCCTGAAACACCAATCACAAAAAAATATATGTACCCCTATGTTCATAGTAGTGTTATTTATACTAACCAAGATATGGAAACAGCCCGTATGTCCATCAGCAGATGAGTGGGGTAAAAAAGCTGTGGTACTTTTACACAATGGAATACAATGCAGCAGTAAAAAGTAAGGATTTCTTACAATTTTAGACAGCATGTAGGGATATGGAGAGTATTATGCTAAGTGAAACAAGCCAGTCAGAGAACGATAAGTATCATATGATTGCACTCATATGTGGAATCTAATGAACAAAATAAACTGATGAACAAAATAAATCTAGAGATATAGAAGTATAGAACAGATGGTCGAATCTCAGAGGGAAGGTGGGAGTGTGTGGTTTGGTTAGAAGAGATCAACTAAAGAACTTGAATGCATATATTGGCATAACCCATAGACACAGACAATAGTGTGGTGAAGGCCTGGAAGGGGGAGGGGGTGGAGGTGGGCCAAAAGGAGTCAGTGGGGATAAAAAGGGGACAGATGAAATACTTTCAACAATTATGATTTTTTAAAATTTTTTTATTTTTTAATAAAGATTTTTAAAGTTAAAACATATCAGTGACATATTTTTATTTATTAATAGTGACTAATCAAGTGGTTTTTCTTATGGGTTTCACAGACTGACCACAGCCCATAATACTCCTCAAAAAGACCTATAAGCCAGCTTTTATCTTATTAATGATTTCAAAGTTAGAACCTAAGTTTTTGTTTTAGATTCTGGTATAAATTAATAATTAATGTAGATGAGTATTTTACCCTTGGATGTCCCCTTAAATATCCTCAGGCTTTTCATTAATTTTGATGGATTTTTAAAAATTATAAGCAACAATGGTTAAAGAGCAGATGGGTGTGGTTTAAATTATAAAGTATTTAGAGTTGACAATCCAGGTAAAAACAGGATCTAATTAATGAATGTGTCCAACATTCTTCCTCATTACTAATATTTAACATAGTAGTCTTTTTAATAAAGATAAAATTCTTCACAGAAATAGATGTATATTTTTCTGTCATACAGACCAGAACTAAACTTTTCTTGGAGCAACACATCCCTTTCCTAAGACAGGCATATCTATCTATCTATCTATCTATCTATCTATCTATCTATCTATCATCTATCTATCTATCTATCTATCTATCTATCTATCTATTTTGATCCTTACCAGAGGATATTTTTTCCATTGATTTTTAGGGAGAGTAGAAGGGAGAGAGGGACACCTATGAAAGAGACACATTAATTACTTGCCTCCCACACACACCCCCAGGGCCAGGGATCTAACCTGCAACCCAGGTATGTGCCAATGAATGGGAATCAAACTTGTGACCCTTAAGTTCACAGGCTGAGGCTCTAACCACTGAGCAAAATCGGTCATGGCAACAGGCTTTTTTAAAACATTGAAACTATAATCTTTAATGGCATTTATTCAAATGGAGCATTTTAAGTTTTCAATCTATCTAATAATAGGGTAATATGCAAATTTATCAGATGCTGTCACGTGTCACATAACGACCTATCAGCAGGCTGCATGTGCAGCAGGAGCGGGTGGGCGAGGATTTGTGCTGCCCGGGGATGTGAGGCTTGCGTCCCCACCCCCTGCACCAGTCTCGGAACATGAGCCTCACATCCCCGCTCCCAGCAATGGGCCCTAAGACATGAGGCTCATGTCCCTGCCCCCGGCAACAGGCCCCCTGGAAGGTGGGGCTTGCATCCCCACTCTTGGCAATAGGCCCCGGGATGTGAGGCTCATGTCCCAGCCCCCTGCACTGGTCCAGGGACTTGAGGCTCGTGTCCCCATCCCTGGCAACTGACCTAGGGACATGAGGCTCACATCCCCGCCCCTGGCAATGGGCCCAGGGATGTGAGGCTTGAGTCCCCACCCCCGGCAAAGGAAAAATAGCAATATTAAAATATTTCCTCTAATTCCTTTTTAATGTGCATGAATTTCATGCACCAGGCAACTAGTATTTTTTATAAATTTCTTGTTCAATAAATCTCTTGTGCTAGAAGGATACAAACCTGAGACATGAAAATGTAAAATACTTTGCCTTTCAGATGTGACTATTTCCTATTCAGCCCATTAAAATGTGCATGTATTAACTCAGTGCCCACTTTTTAAAGTCTTTCAGCTGAAGGAAATGAAGCAAAAATAATGATCTGTATGTCTCTTGGCATATCACTGAACTTTAAATTGAGAAATAATAGTTGTTGGCCTAGTATGTCAGTTATGGCTAATTGGTTATTAAATAAAATAAAAACTAAACTCTACTTCTTGAGAAATAATAGTTGCTGGCCTAGTATGTCAGTTATTACTAATTGCTTATTTCCAAAAAAAAAAACAAAAAAAAAACAAAAAACAACTAAACTCAACTTCTTGTAGAAAAGAAACAATCTACTGTAAATTAGGTTGGCTTTGGAAAAATTGAAAAGTAAATTATGATGTCAGAGTTTGAGATTACATTCTTTCTGTGTTTTTATAAATGCCTTAAAGAAACCAAAGCCAATCTTTTTGTCTCTGCAACCTGAGACTAAATTAAGACTCATTCTAATACTCTTTGAAATGACTCATCATAATTATTCTTTTATTTTAATAGCCACCACTCTGCAAATTTGTTTCATTTGGAAATGGCACATAATAAATATTTACTGATGGCAAGTAAGGCTCTGAACTTGGCAAAAGCCAAAACCTGAAATTTGCTTCACCTTCATTCAAGTGCCCATCAGGAACTTTCCCAGATTTCACTATTGTCTTTTGGCATTTTATTTTGTTCACATGAAACTCATCAGGCTCCCAACCAATGAAATGAAACATAATCCCTGACATGAATACAGAGGGAGTCCCAAATGCAGCGAACATGAATGACCATCCATACTGCACATCAATGAAGACATGCTCTTGGACACACATGTTGTTCCTTTCTCTAGATATGCATTTTGGGAAATAGACTGAATATTCCTTCCATAGTACAAATAGGCTGAGGATCAGGCTAAACAGGGTCCTTGTGAGACAAAGGCAAAAAATATTTACCCCATACAAAGGCAGAATCATAAACCCATTTCCACAAACACACAAAATAACTTTGACAAAATAGTAACCTGTGGGAGCCAGATATAAGTTGACCCGGTCCTTGCACCTGTAGGGGCTAGCAAGCCTGGCACCCTACCCACAGAGATTTCCCAGGCCTGTTTGGATGGCAACTAATCAGTATAACGAGAGCAGCCCCTGCCTACAGAGCTTTCCCAGGGTTTGTTTATATGACTGCTATCAGTAGGATAAGAGCTACTTTCATGGCTTACCAAGAAATATGTATTCAATTAGTGAGATTTATTGTAACAAGAAACCTGTTCTTCAACTTATCCCTCCAGTAGTGATTTTAGAGAAACAAAGAATGTTTTCCTTGTGAGTGATTCCCTGCTTAGTGTCTTATGTATAAAAAGCACTGTATTACTAATAAAAGTCGCCAGAGCTCCCCGAGAGTTCCTGGACCTCCTGACCCCACTGTTGTTTCTCTTGCTTTTGTTTCTCTTATTCTTTCTATTTCTCAATTCCCACCTCCCTACCTCAGCCCAGTTCAATCGTCAGGCTGGACCTGACAGTAACCTGATTATTAATTTCATAAGTACAGAAAACACCACTTAAAAATCTCTGAAATCTACAAACTTCATAGCAACACAGCTGAATATCATACTTATGGACATGATTACCTTCCAATTGGAAATAGAATAATTTAATGACCATTATCACCCCAAATTGAACTAGACTTAGGCCCTCTGAAAGCCAAAACTCATGCTCTTCAACTGCCCAAATGTTCATAGTTCATTCAATCAGTGTTTACATTATTAAATGTTCACTCCATAATATACTTATTTGCATTTTAGTATAATTGAAAACAACTCACTAGTTAAATTACTAAACAGTTTATCCAAAACATTAAAAAATTACTTTCAATGTAAAGATATGCCAAGTATAACTATAGCTGACACAGACACTTGTTCACTTCTATATATTGGAAAGCTAACTCAGAATCCAATATGATAGCAGAGAACTACAGCATAGCCTAAAAGTGCTCTATGCCATATAGGTAGTAAAGATATCCAATGACTTAAAATGATTTTAATTAATTTTAATTTTTCTATTATTGCAGGAATATATTATCCCTTTAAACATATCACCATTGAAGTAAAGCTGCAAATCCCCATTGATCAACAGCTCCAAACCTTGTACTTTACCATTGTTATCATGTTAATATGTACCCCTCCACACCTTTTAATTGTAGTTAAAAGATAATCCTATAGAGGTGATTGATGCTTACAAACCAAAAATCTGCACCCTCAACAGCAAAATCTGATAATTATGGAGCACATTCTTGGGACATAAAAATATACCACATAGAAGTTTCTCTCAAATCATATTAATATGTTGGCTCTAAGCCAAAGCTTTGGGAATGCCTATTGATGAACCACATATATTAAGAAATCAACAACTTTTATAGTTTCAGGTAAATAATAGCAGTCATTAATCTCAGTATACCATTTAAGGCCTGGCACTTTCAGAACACACTTTTATACTCATCTATCACTTTAATAGATGAAGTTATATTTTAAGTAGGACACCATTCAAAAGTCATTTTGTTGTGATTATGTTCCTCTTTTATTTAATAAATCCCTATCTTATCAATTTCATCAAGTTAATATTAACATCAAGACTGAGAGAGTGTACAGAAAAAAACCTTGAAAAAATATTAAATATGGTACAAAATCATGATGTGTTTATTATTAATAGAATAAAAATTATTATTTATCTAGCATAATATTTTAGAGTTTATGAAATTAAATAAAATGTTGAGAGATATTAAATATAATTTCATTACTTGGGAGTCATAGATATATAGGCATATAGTAGCCATTCAATAAATTGTAGCTACTATTCACATTATAATTAAATTTGCATATTGCAACACAATATTTAAACAAACTTTTAATAAACCAACATATAAAAATATATACATATATAATATTCAGATTTCAAAAAGAAGAAAATCCTGTCACATTGCAACAACATGAATGGCATTATGCTAAGTGAAATAAGCCAGACAGAGAAAAGTATTGCATGATATCATTTACATGAGGAATCTAGAAAAGAAAGAAAAAAGCCAAATGCATAGAAACAGAGTACTCTAGCAGTTTATGGGTCTTAGGGATGGGGAAAATAAGGATAAGATAGTAAAAGGGTATAAATATTCAGTAAAAAGAGAAATAAGGTCTGAGAATTTAATGTATAACATAGTAAATATAATTGATAACACTGACTATATAACTAAATTTGCTCTCATCAAAAAATGGTAAGCATATGAGATGATGGATGTGTTAACTATATGGGGGAAAGTCCTTTGATAATGTAGAACAAATTATCATGTTGCATGCTTTAACTATCTTAAAGTTTTGTCAATTGTACCACAATAAGGCTGGAAGGAGAAAATAATAAATCACTTTATGGACAGAAATAAGCCATTGGCCATAAAGTTATTATTATTGTTTTTATATATTTTATTGATTTTTACAGAGAGGAAGGGAGAGGGATAGAGAGTTTAGAAACATGGAACAGCTGCCTCCTACACACCTTCTACTGGGGATGTGCTCGCAACCATGGTACATGACCTTGACCAGAATCGAACCCAGGACCCTTCAGTCTGTAGGTCAACATTCTATCCACCGAGCCAAACCGGTTAGGGAAGCTATAAAGTTATTATTTAAAAGAAATTTTCTCATTTGTAAAAGATAAACAAAGTTGACAATCCTTTAGCTACACTAACCAACAAAAATAAAAAGGACACAAATCAACAACATCTATACTAATAAAAGTCTATGTGGTCCTCACACCCTCGCATCATGCCCTCACATCATCACAAGATGGCCATCACAAGATGTCCACCACAAGATGGCTGCCACGAATTTTGTGCACTGGGCCTCTAGCTATAAATAAAAAGGAGAGGAGATATTATAACTGATACCACTGAAATATCTACACTAATAAAAGAGTAACATGCAAATTGATCATCACTCCGCTACACCCACCAGCCAATCAGAGTGAGTATGCAAATTAACCCAACCAAGATGGCAGCGGCCACAGAGCTAGGGCAAGCAAGAGGCTTGGGTTGCCCCTGGCGATGGAGGAAGCAAACCTCCCGCCTACCCTGGCCGGCCCTGGCCTCCACTCAAGGCTACAAAGTTTCAATTATAGAAGATATATAAATCCCAACAAAAATGGCAGCAGCCACAGAGCTGGAGAGAGCAGCAGGCCTGGGTTTCCCCCGGTGATGGAGTAAGCCAAGCTTCCCGCCTGCCCTGGCCTCCGCTCAAGGCTACAAAGTTTCAATTATAGAAGATAAATAAATCCCAACAAATATGGCGCAGCCACTGAGCTGGAGAGAGCAGGAGGCTTGAGTTGCCCCTGGCGATGGAGGAAGCCAAGCTTGCCATCCTCCTTGGCCTGTCCTGGCCTTCGCTCAAGGCTAAAAAGTTTCAATTATAGAAGATAAATAAATCCCAGATACCAGGGCATCCGCTTGGGTCGCTGGGGATCATGGCCAGCCTGCAAACCACCACTGGCCCCTCGCCCAGGCCGCCCCATGCCCCAAAGGAACCCCCACCCTGATCCAGGACACCCTTCAGGGCAAACCAGCCAGCTCCCACCTGTGCACCAGGCGTCTATCCTATCTAATAAAAGAGTAATATGCAAATTGACCATCACTCCAACACACAAGATGGCTGCCCCCATGTGGACACAAGATGGCTGCCACAAGATGGCCAGCAGGGGAGGGCAGTTGGGAGGGACCAGGCCTGCAAGGGAGGGCAGTTGGGGATGATCAAGCCTGCAGGGGAGGGCAGTTAGGGGTGACCAGGCCAGCAGAGGAGAGAAGTTGGGGGTGACTGGGCCTGCAGGGAAGGGAAGTTGGGGGGACCCACGCCTGCAGGGGAGAGCAGTTGGAGTGACCAGGCCTGCAGGGGAGGGCAGTTAGGGGTGACCAGGCCTGCAGGGGAGGGAAGTTAGAGGTGACCAGGCCTGCAGGGGAGGGCAGTTAGGGGTGACTAGGCCTGAAGGGGAAGGCAGTTAGGGGCAATCAGGCTGGGAGAGGAGCAGTTAGGCATCAATCAGGCTGGCATGGGAGTGGTTAGGGGGTGATCATGCTGGCAGGAAAAGGGTTTAGGAGCAATTAGGAAGGCTGGCAGAGGAGCAATTGGGAGCCAGCAGTCCTGGATTGTGAGAGGGATGTCTGACTGCCCGTTTAGGCCTGATCTGGGTAGGATCGGGCCTAAACGGGCAGTCAGATATCCCTCAAGGGGTCCCAGATTGGAAAGGGTGCAGGCTGGGCTGAGGGACACACACCCCCATGCACAAATTTTGTGCACTGGGCCTCTAGTAAAGTGTAATAAGCTACTATGAACAACTACACACCAATCAACTAGATAACCTAGAAGAAACATTTAAAAACTCTTGGAAATATACAATGTACAAAGATTGAATCAGGAAGAAATAGACCAATTACTAGTAAGAAGATTGAATTAGTAATCAGAATTATCCCACTAAAAAAATGCTAGGATCAGATGGCATCATTGGTGAATTACACCAAAGACTTAATGCCAATATTTCTCAAAATATTCCCCAAAAAACACACACAAAGACAAGGAAACACTCCACAACTTATTTTACTATGCCAGCACTGTCCTGATAACAAGGCCAAAAAAAGGGCACTACAAGAGAAGAAAACTATCCTCTCTAATAAAATGGTAATATGCAAATTAACCATCACTCTGCTACATAAGCCACGCCCATCAGCCAAGCCACGCCCACCAGCCAATCAGGGCGAGTATGCAAATTAACCCAAACCAAGATGGCTACAGCCACAGAGAGCAAGGTTTCCCAGGTAACAGAGCAAGCCAAGCTTTCCATAGCCGTTGCAGGCCTAAGCCTCCACTCAAGCTACAAAGTTTCAATTATAGAAGGTAAACAAATTCAAACAAATGGCGGCAGAATGGAGCTTGAGAGAGCAGGCCAGGGTTGCCGGCGGCAACAGGGGAAGCAAAGCTTTCCGCACACCCTGGCCGGGCTCACCCGCTTAAGTCCACAAAGTTTCAATTGTAGAAGGTGAATTAACTGCCACAGAAATGGCTGCCCCCCCCCCCCCCGAGGGAGCAGCAGGCTTGGCTCCGCTCCAGGCTACAAAGTTTCAATTATAGAAGGAAAATAAATCCCAGATACCAGGGCCTCTGCTTGGGTTGCCAGGGGGCGTGGCCGGCCTGCAAACCACCACAGGCCCCTCGCTCAGGCCGCCCCACGCCCCAAGGGAACCCCACCCTGATCCGGGACACCCTTCAGGGCAAACCAGCTGGCCCCCACCCGTGCACCAGGCCTCTATCTTATCTAATAAAAGAGTAATAATATACAGATTGATCATCACTGCAACACACAATATAGCTGCCCCCATGTGGACACAAGATGGCCACTACAAGATGGCCAGCAGGGGAGGGCAGTTGTGAGGCACCCGGCCTGCAAGGGAGGGCAGTTGTGAGGGACCAGGCTTGCAAGGGAGGGCAGTGGGGGTGATCAACCCTGCAGGAGAGGGCAGTTAGGGGTGACCAGGCCGGCAGAGGAGGGCAGTTGGAGGTGATCAACCCTGCAGGAGAGGGCAGTTAGGGGTGACCAGGCTGGCAGAGGAGGGAAGTTGGGGGCAAACAGGCTGGCAGGGGAGCAGTTAAGCATCAACCAGGCTGGCAGCGGAGTGGTTAGGGGGTGATCAGGCTGGCAGGCAGAAGCGATTAGGGGCAATCAGGAAGGCAGGCAGGCAAGCAGTTGGGAGCCAGCAGTCCTGGATTGTGAGAGGGATGTCCGACTGCCCGTTTAGGCCCGATCCCACCAGGATCGGGCCTAAACGGGCAGTCGGGATGTCCCTCCAGGAGTCCCAGATTGGAGAGGGTACAGGCTGGGCTGAGGGACAACCCCCCGCCGTGCACGAATTTCGTGCACTGGGCTTCTAGTAGGCTAATATTCTTTAAGAATATAAATGTAAAATTCTAATAAATTCTAGAAAACCAAATTGAGCAGTATATTAAAAGGATAATTCAACATGAGCAAGTGGGATTTACCCCTGGGATGCAAGAATGTTTCCATTATGCAAATCACTAAAAGTGATAAATGGCATTGATAGAATTTAAGATAAAAATCATATGATCACTCCAGGAAGATGGCTGCCAACAGGACGGCAGGCTGCAAGATAGTGTGTGAGTGAGAGAATGAAAGAGAGTGCATGGACGTGTGGGGAGTGTCTGTATTTGTGAGTGAGGGACAGTTAAATTCCACAGGACTGTTGGGCACTGGCAGACCAGGCTCCCCTGGGCGGGCAGCCTCTAGGCTTGGTAATGATAAACTTCCCTAGCCTATTTTTGTCTGTGAAGCTCCTGATTTCCCCTTCAATTTTGGTTGATAGTTTTGCTGAATAGAGTATTCTTGGATTCAGTCCTTTGCTTTGCCACACTTTGTATACCTCCTTCCATTCCCTTCTAGCTTGATGTGTTTCTATTGAGAAATCATTTGATAATCTGATGGGGTTCCTTTGTAGGTAACTCTCTGTCTCTCTCTTTCTGCCTTTAAGATTCCCTCTTTGTCTTTAACATTTGCCATGGTAATTATGACGTGTGTTGGTGTGGGTCTTTTGGGATTCATCTTGCTTGGGACTCTGTGTACTTGTGTAACTTTTTTCTTCCCCATATCAGGGAAGTTTTCTGTCATTATTTCTTCAAATAGATTTTCTAATCCTTGCTGCTCTTCTTGTCCTTCTGGCAGCCCGATTATACGTATGTTACTTTGTTTTGCATTGTCCCAAAGCTCCCTTAGGCTCTCCTCCTGCTTTTTAATTTTTTTCTCCAGTTGCTGTTCAGATTGGGCTTGTTTCTGTTTCTTATCTTCTAACTCACTAATTCAGTCCTCTGCTTCTTCTAGTCCACTGTTGAAACATTTCATGGTGTTTTTGATTGTAGCTATAACACTTTTGAGCTCTTCCTGATTTTTGCATAAATTGTTGATTTACTCGTCCATCCGGTGTATGAAGTGTATGACCATTACTCTGAATTCTTTTTCTGTCATGTTGCATGCTTCTGTTTCACTTATTTCCTTTCATGGCGATTCCTCCTTTTCTTTCTTCTAGGGATTGTTTCATTGTCTCCCCATTCTGACTATCACCAGAAGGTTCAAATGTTGAGTTGCGGGGGCCTGGGCCATGTGCAGTGTGAGCTTCACACTCCCAAGTGCCACTAAAGAGCTCTGACACCAATATGTATGGCTGCCGTGGGTTGGTGGGATCCACGCTCGCCCAGGATCACAGTCACAGGCACTTAGTGTGGCCTCATGTGTGCACATAGAATCAGGGACCCTGCCTGCGCCACGCTGAAACAGAGACCCCGCTGGCATGTGCCAAAAATCAGAGTCCCCTAGTGTGTGTCAGGAGTCAGAGACCCCTTGTGTCTGCTCCGAAAATTGAGTATCAGAGTTTCTTTTGCTTGGTTCGGTTTTGCGCTGAGAATCAGGGTCCCTGTATGCACATGCACCAAGAATTAGAGTCACTGGCTCTTAGTGTGAATGAACTGGGAATCATGGATCCCATGTGTACATGATGAAACAGAGTCAAGTCACTGGTTCTCAGTGCTGTCTCTTGCATGGAGAATCAGCGTCCCCAGTCTTCTTGGGGGACAGGGTTTCACAGTTGCACTGTGTTAGCAGGAGGTCCACTCCTGCCCTGCGGAAAACAGCCTTCCATGGGTGCTTGCCCTAAATCAAAGTCAGGTGGCACTGCTGCCCAGTGTGAGTGTGGGGTCTGGTCACATAGGTGTGCAAGGCAGAAAACAAACTCCCCATGTCTGTGCACCGAGGCTCAAATTCAGCACTGCCTCCCTGCTTGGACGCAGTGTCTGGTCACAGGAAACAAAGTCCCCGAGTTTGCGCATCCAGGCTCAAATTCAGCTCTGCTGCTGAAATCACTCCCGGAGCAGCCAGCTCTGCTGCAGAGACCATGCCATCTTGAAGGGTATAGTGGCTGTGATCTGATGCCCAGCCTTACCTTCAAACGGGGAGACTTTGGATATCTAACAGGACCCTACAACCACAACACCCAGGGACCAATTACCTCAGCTGTGAACCCAGGAACACTGGGACTCCAACCTCCCTGACCATGGGCACCTAAAAAGTCTGTCCAGGAGGAGACAAAGCAGCGTGAATATGCAGACGATCCCTGTGCCTTCTCACAGAGCAGATGGAACAGCTGAATTGAATAACATCCACCCAGAATTGGTGAATTAAACACAGCTGGTGAGGCAATTCATAGACAGAAAGGTCAGATATCACCTAGAGAAAGTCAACGCAGGAGAGAGAGAGCTACATAACCAGACACCCTGAGAGGAGCTATCATGGGGAGACAAAGAAACAGCCCGCATACAAAAGAAAAGGAGGAATAACTGGAAAAGGAAGTAAATGCAATGGAGGGAAGGAATATGTTAGAGAAAGAATTCAGACCAATGGTCATAAGGTTGCCGAAAAGGATGGAAGACAAATTCAACAATACGTGTAAGAACCAAGAGGAAATGAAGAACCAAGAAAAAAAATGAAAAATGACATTGTTGCAATAAATAACTCAATAGAAAGCATCAACAGTGGACTAGAGGAAGTGATGGACCACATCAGTAAGCTAGAAGACAAGGTAGGAAAAAATACCCAAGCAGAGCAGCATCTAGAAAAAAAACTTAAAAAACAGGAGGAGAGCTTAAGGGAACTTTGGGACAACACTAAATAATAGGGTGCCAGAAGGAGTGAAAACTGAGGAAGGAATAGAAAACCTGATTGAAGAAATAATAACAGAAAACTTCCCTGAAATTGGGAAGAAAAAACTCACACAAGTCCAAGAAGCTCACAGAGTCCCAAACAAGATGAACCCAAAAAGACCCACAGCAAGACACATCATAATTAAATTGGCAAACACCAATGACAAAGTAAAAATATTAAAGGCTGCTAGAGAGAGACAGAAAGTTACCTACAGAGGATCTCCCATCAGACTATCAACTGATTTCTCAACAGAAGCACATCAGGCCAGAAAGGAATGGAATGAAATACACAAAGTCATGCAAAGGAAGTGTCTGAATCCAAGAATACTGTACCCAGCAAGGCTATCAATCAAAATTGAGGGTGAAATCAGGAGCTTCATAGACAAAAAAAGGACTAAGGGAGTTTATTACCACCAAACCAGCAATACAAGAAAAGCTAAAGGGTCTGCTGTGAAAAGAAGAAATAGGAAGGAACACAGGCATAAAGAATAAAAATGGCGACAAACAAGTACCTATCAATAATAATTTTAAATGTAAATGGATTAAATGCCCCAATCTATAGTTATAGGGTAGCTGAGTGGATAATAAAACATGTCCCATATATCTGTTGCCTACAGGAAACCCACCTCAGAACAAAGGACTCACACAAACTGATGGTGAAGGAATGGAAAAAGGTTTTTCAGGCGAATGGAAATGAAAAAAAAAAAAAGCTGGGGTAGCAATACTTATATCTGACAAATTAGACCTCAAAGCAAAGGCCATAACAAGAGATATGGAAGGCCACTTCATTATACTAAAGGGAGCAATTCAACAAGAAAATATAACTATGGTACTCATATATGCACCCAATACAGGAGCACCTATATCAGGTAGTGTGTTTCCTCCAACTTTAATGTATTGTTCTTTTTTTGTCAAGATTGCTGTGGCTACTTGGGCTATTTTATTGTTCTCTATAAACTTTTTGAATATTTTTTCTAATTCCCATTAAATACACCATTGGTATCTTGATAGGAATTGCATTGAATCTATAGAATGCTTTGGGTGGTATGGACATACTAATGATGTTAATCTTTCCTACCCATGAACACAGTATATGCTTCCCCTTATTTGTGTCTTCCTCAATTCTTTCTTCTATGTCCTATAATTTTTCAAATACAGGTATTCCTTCATTAAATTGATTCCTGGGTATATTATTTTTTTGTTGTTTCAATAGGAAATAGGATTGCTTTATTAATTTCTCTTTATGATAGTTAATTATTGCTGTATAAAAATGCCACCAATTTCTGAATATTAATTTTTATCTGCTACTTTGCCCAGTACATTTATTAGATCTAGTAGTTTTTTTGTGTGTGGAGTCTTTAGGGTTTTCTATGTACAATATCATGTCATCTGTGAATAATGACAGTTTTACTTCCTCCTTTCTGATATGTATGCCTTTTGTTTTATCTTATTATCTGATTAATATGGCTCAGACTTCCAGTACTATGTTAAAAAAGAGTGGTGAAAGTGAAAAATCACTGTCTTGTTCCTAATCTTAAGGGAAACACCTTTAGTTTTTGCCCATTGATTGTGATGTTGGCTGTAGGTTTATCATATATGGCCCTTTGATATTGATGTATGAACCCTCAATTTCTACTTTGCTGAGAGTTTTTATCATAAATAGGTGCTGTTATTTATCAAGTGATTTTTCTGCATCTATTGATATGATCATACGGTTTTATCCTTCATTTGAGTATGTGATCTAGCATGTTTATTGATTTACAGATATTGTACCAATCTTGCATCCCCAGAATAAATCCCCAGAATAAACCCCACTTGATCATGGTGTATGATCTTTTTAATGTACTGCTGGATCAGGTTTGTAAATATTTTGTTGGGGATATAAGCATTTATTGTCATCAGGGATATTGGCCTCTAATTTTCTTTTTTTTTGGGGGGGGGGGTCATATATTTATTCAGTTTTGAAATTAGGATAATGCTGGCCTCATAAAATGTGTGCTTGGGAGTCTTTTCTTCTCCTGAAGTTTTTGGACTAGTTTGAGAAGGATAGATGTTAGTTCTCTAATGATAGCTAAAATTCACGTGTGAAACCATCTGGTCCAGGACTTTCCTTTGTTGGGAATTTTTAAAATTATTATTACTGCTTCACTTTCAGTAGTTATAATTCTGTCTATTCAGATTCTCTGATTCAGTTTTGGAAGATTTTACATTTCTAGGAATCTTACCATTTAATTAAGATTGTCCAATTTGTTGTCATATAGTTGTTCATAATATTTTCTTACATTTCTTTGTATTTCTGTGGTGTCAGTTGTTACTTCTCCCCTTTGATTTCTGATTTTATTTATTTGTGTCCTCTTTTTTTTAATGAGTCTGGTTAAAGAATTGTTAATTTTGTTTATAATTTCAAAGAACCAGCTCTTGGTTTCATTGATCTTTTGTATTTTTTATAGACTATTTATTTTATTTCTGCCCTGCTCTTTAATATTTTCTACCTTTTACTTACTTTGGGCTTTGTTTGTTGTTACTTTTCAAGTTACTTTAAGTGTAAAGTTAGATTATTTATTTGAGATTTTTCTTGTTTCTTGAGTTAGGCCTGTAATACTATGAATTTCCCTCTTAGGACTGCTTTTACTGTGTCCTAAAGATTTTGGGTTGTTGTGTTCTCATTTTCATTTGTTTCAAGGTATCTTTCGATTTCTTCCTTGATCTCATTGTTAACCATTCATTGTCAGGAGACTTTTAGAGCTGTAGGGAATACAACTTTCATTGTTAAAGGGTTTGTGTAAAGATTTACTTACCTCAGGATGCAGTGCAAAAGCAGTAGCTTGAAAAGTCTTAGACCATGCATGAAGGTGTTGCATTCATTAATTTTAAAGCATTTTCCTGGAGGAATACAGACTGGCTCTGGGAATGGAGGTGCTGGAAGGTGCAAGTTTTGCATTTTTCCTCTACCTTGTTAGCACAAGCACTGGTGGCCACCATTTTTTACACTCTACCACCACCTTGCTAGTACCAGTGGGCATTACCTGCCACTGAATTCACACACAGTCCAATAAAACTGGCACATATGCTCCTCTGCTCTACTCTCTAGGAGCCATGCTAAAGCCTGAAGGTGAATCCTGACCCTGAGCTCCCCTACAACCACACTAAAGCCAGCAGTTATGCACAACTCACTCACAAGGGAAACCTCTTGAGGAAGGGCCTGGTTCCAGTGGCCAGAGCACTTGCATTTCTTGGCCACACACTTCAGAAACAATTTTAGAGTCAGTTCTTAGCAGGCTACCACCTCCAGGGCATGGCACAAACAACAGAATGTAAAACATGCCTAGTCCTCTTGTGAAAAAGGCCCATTTACTTGTCCTATATCTTGAGTCCAAGGGAACAAAATTCAAGTTTACTACACAGCTTGAGGCTACAGAGGTGTGATCAGAGAATATAGGCCAAGGGATGCTATTTTATGCTATCCATGGCGTCATTACACAATGATGGTTCTTCCTTGAAAGGGGTACATACATTCATCTGGAGTCCCAGTTTTTGAAACTGTCACTAAAGGCCCATGTCTAATCACCTGATTTGGAGGTCAGAAAGGTTAACAATTATGGTGCTGAAAAGCTGTATATACTTGTTTACTTAAAATGGTGTTTCCTGTGGTTTTAGCTACCAAGTCAACCTGAAACTAGGTTCTGACTAAGATCCCTACCCCTGGATCTTGGCACTCCCTCAACAACTCGGAACTATTTACAATAAATCAGGCTGCTTAAACTACCACAAGGTTTCAAGAGACAATCAAGATCTAGGGCAAGGTAAAACAATAGTATTCATCTCCTAAACAAGGCCACACTTTCAAGTCTGGCAGAGATAATGGTTTCACCTAATAAACACAGAGATTCAAGTAAAATTTTAAAAAAGAAATATACTTTAAAAATACAAGTAAAACCCTACAAAATAGTGGTCATAAAAATACTCAATGAACTTGAAAGAAGAATAGATGAACACAGTGAGAATTTCAACAAAAAAGAGATAATATAAGAATATAGCAAATAGAAGTTGCAGAACTAAAGAATGCAATAACTGATCTGAAAATACACTTGTGGACCTAAACAGCATTCTAGATGGAATAAGAAAACTACCAGTGATCTGAAAGACAAAGCAGTGGAGTTCTCATCCAAACAAAGCAATAAATAAATAAATAAATGACTTAATTAATTAATTAATAAAATTAAAAGTGAAGTTAGCTTAAGAAACCTATGGGACAATGGAAAGCAGAATAATGTCCACATTATATGGGTCCCAGAAGGAGAAGAGATACAGAAAACGTATTTAAAGAAATAATGACTAATAACTTCCCAACTTTCAGAAGGAACCAAACATCCAGATCCAGCATGCAGATAATTCCAAACAAGATTAATCTAAAGAGATCCACACTAAAACACATTACAATTTTGCCAAAATTAAAAGAAGAGAATTATCGTATATAATAAAGAGATAATATGCAAATTGACCATCACTCCAACACACAAGATGGCTGCCACCATGTGGTTAAAGATGGCTGCCCCATGTGGACACAAGATGACCGCCAACATGTGGTTAAAGATGGCTGCCCCAATGTGGACACAAGATGGTCGCTACAAGATGGCTGGCAGGGGAGGGCAGTTGGGAGTGACCAGGCCTGCAGGGGAGAGCAGTTGAGGGAGACCAGGCCTGAAGGGGAGGGAAGTTGGGAGTGAACAGGCCTGCAGGGGAGGGCAGTTGGGGGCAAGATCATGCCAGCAGGGGAGGGCAGATGGGGGTAACCAGGCCTGCAGGGGAGGGAAGTTGGGAGTGAACAGGCTTGTAGGGGAGGGCAATTGGGAAGGACCAGGCTGGCAAGGGAGGCCAGTCAGGGGCAACCAGGCCTGCAGAGGAGGGCAGTTTGGGGAGACCAGGCCTGCAGGGGAGGGAAGTTGGGAGTGAACAGGCCTGTAGAGGAGGGCAATTGGGGGGGTGACCAGGCCTGGCCTGCAGGGGAGGGCAATTGGGGGCAAGATCATGACAGCAGGGGAGGGCAGTTGGGGGAGACCAGGCCTGCAGGGGAGGGCAGTTGGGGGAGACCAGGCCTGCAGGGGAGGGAAGTTGGGGGCAAGATCAGGACAGCAGGGGAGGGCAGTTGGGGGTGACCAGGCCTGCAGGGGAGGGCAGTTTGGGGAGACCAGGCCTGCAGGGGAGGGCATTTGGGAAGGACCAGGCTGGCAAGGGAGGCCAATCAGGGGCAACCAGGCCTGCAGGGGAGGGCAGTTGGGGGAGACCAGGCCTGCAGGGGAGGGAAGTTGGGAGTGAACAGGCTTGTAGGGGAGGGCAATTTGGGGGGGGTGACCAGGCCTGCAGGGGAGGGCAATTGGGGGCAAGATCAGGACAGCAGGGGAGGGCAGTTGGGGGTGACCAGGCCTGCAGAGGAGGGCAGTTGGGGGTTACCAGGCCTGCAGGGGAGGGCAATTGGGGGCAAGATCAGGACAGCAGGGGAGGACAGTTGGGGGTGACCAGGCCTGCAGGGGAGAGCAGTTGGGGGTGACCAGGCCTGCAGGGGAGGGCAGTTAGGGGTGACCAGGCCTGCAGGGTAGGGCAGTTGGGAGGGACCAGGCTGGCAAGGGAGGGCAGTTAGGGGTGACTGGGCCAGCAGGGGAGGGCAGTTAGGAGCAATCGTGCTGGCAGGGGAGGGCAGTTCAGGGTGACCAGGCTGGCAAGAGAGGGAAGTTAGGGGTGACTGGGCCATCGGGGGGGGCAGTTGGGGGCGACCAGGCCTGCAGGGGAGTGCAGTTGGGGGTGATCAGGCCTGCAGGGGAAGGTAGTTAGGGGTGACCAGGCTGGCAAGGGAGGGAAGTTAGGGGTGACTGGGCCAGCAGGGGAGGGCAGTTAGGGGCAACCAGGCCTGCAGGGGAGGACAGTTAGGGGCAATTGGGCCGGCATGGGTCCAGTTAGGTGTTGATCAGGCTGGCAGGGGAGTGGTTTGGGGGTGATCAGCCTGGCAGGCAGAAGTGGTTAGCGGCAATCAGGCAGGCAGGCAGGCAAGCAGTTGGGAGCCAGCAGTCCTGGATTGTGGGAGGGATGTCCGACTGCCCATTTAGGGCCGATCCCACTGGCCCTAAACAGGGAGTTGGACATCCCTCAAGGGGACCCAGATTGGAGAGGGTGAAGGTTGGGCTGAGGGACACACCACCCCCGTGCATGAATTTCGTGCACCAGGCCTCTAGTTTTAAAAATATTTTTATTGAGTTTTTCAAGAGAGAGAAAGGGAAAGGGGTAGAGAGAAGTATAAATTGGTTGCCTCCTGCATGCACTCCATTGGGGGATCAAACCTGCAACCTTGTCATGTGCCCTGATGTAAATCAAACCAGTGACTTTTCAGTGTTCAGGATGACACTCAACCAACTGAGCCACATTGGCCAAGGCAGGGAGATAATCTTAAAAGCAGCATGAAAAAACAACATTATATATAAAGGAATCCCATAAAGGATGAAAAGATTTCTCAGAAGAAACTTTCCAGGCAAGAAGAAAGTGACATGATAGTCAAAGTACTGGGAAAAAGAATTCCAAACAAGAATACTCTACCTATAAATATTATCATTCAGAGTTGAAGAAGAGATGAAGATTTTTCCAGTCAAGCAAAAGCTAAATGAGTTCATCACTACTAAAGTAGCTGTACAATATATATTTTGAAAAGATTTCTCTAAGTTGGAAAGAAAGGGCACTAATTTTAACATGAAAACATATGAAAGTAAAAATTGTACTGGTAATAGAAAATGTACAGTAAATGTATAAAAGTTAAAAAACAAAAATAGTGAAAATAACTTTGACTAAAATAATTAGTTAAGAAATACACAAAGAAACAAAAAGTTGCAAAATGTGTTATCAGAAACATAAAATGTGGGGAGAAGAGTAAAAATGTACTTTCAAAATGTATTTAAATTGATATCAAATTGAAATATATTATATAGACATTTATATTTATATGTGAGCCTCATGGTAACAATAAAGCAAACACCTTTAGTACTAGTAAATACACAAAAATCATTAGAAAAGAACTAAGGATATAAATATCAAAAGTCACAGAACCATAAAGGAAAAGAGCAAGAGAACAGAAAAGAACTACAAAAGTCAGGAAAGGCTCTGGCCATTTATCTCAATGGGTAGAACGACAGCCCTCAGACTGAAGGATTTGATTCTAGTCAAGGGCATGCCCCTCGGTTGCAGGCTTGATCCTCAGCCCTAGTCGAGGCACATACGGGAGGCAATCAATTGGTGTGTCTCACATTGATGTTTCTCTCTCTCTGATTGTCCCTCTCCCTTCTACTCTCTAAAAATAAATGGGGGGGGGGGGGATATGCCCGGATGAAGATTAACAATTAAAAAAAAGTAAAAAAAGAATTAACAAAATAGCAATAAGAATAAAAATTGTTATCAAATTTATAAAATCTTTTTTAAGACCAAGGTCCATAAGTCTAATACCTATATTTTCTTTTTTTTAAATTTAATTTTATTGTTTAAAGTGTTACAAATAGTAGTACATATGTCTCATTTTTTTTCCCCCATTGACCTCCCTTTGGCCTCCCATACCCCCCGCCCCCAGGCACATGCCCTCACTCCCCACCCCCAGTGTCTTGCATCCATTAGTTATGCTAATATGCATGCATACAAGTTCTTCAGTTGATTTCTTACACACCCCAACCCTCCCGTGCCTTCCCACTGAAGTTTGACAGTCTGTTCAATGCCTCTTTGCCTCTGTATCTATTTTTGTTCATCAGTTCATAATGTTCTTTATATTCCACAAATGAGTGAGATAATGTAGTATTTCTCTTTCACTGACTGGCTTATTTCACTTAGCATAATGCTCTCCAGTTCCATTCATGCTGTTGCAAATGGTAAGAATTTCTTCTTTTTTACATCAGTATAGCATTCTATTCTGTAGATGTACCACAATTTTCTAATCCACTCATCTGCTGATGGGCATTTAGGCTGTTTGAAAATCTTAGCTATTGTAAATTGTGCTGATATGAACATATCCTTTCTGATTGTTTTTATTGTTGTTGATTTCTAATCTTATGCCATTTTGATCTAAGAAGATGCTTGATATGATTTCAATCTTCTTGAATTTGGAAAGATTTTGCCTGTGTCCCAATATGGAGTCTATCTTTGAAAATGTCCCATTTGCACTTGAGAAGAATGTATATTCTGTAGTTTTGGGGTGGAATGTTCTGAAGATGTTGATTAAGTCCATCTGATCTAGTGAGTTATTTAGAATTGCTGTTTCTTTGATAATTTTTTGTCTAGAGGATTTATCCAGTGGTGTCAGTAAAGTCCCCTACTCTGATCATATTGCTGTCAATCTTTCCCTTGATATTTTCCAGAAATTTTTTTGTTGTTGTTGTTTATTTTTGTATTTGGGTGCTCCTGCATTGGGTGCATATATATTTACTAGAGTTATATCTTCCTGTTGTTTCGATCCCTTTAGTATTATGAAGTGGTCTTCCTTATCTCTTGTTATGGCCTTCACTCTAAGGTCTATTTTGTAAGATGTAAGTATTGCTACCCCAGCTTTTTTTTTTTTTTCATTTCCATTTGCCTCATAGATATTTTTCCATCCTTTCACTTTCATTCTGTGTGAGTCCCTTGTTCTGAGGTGGGTCTCCATATATATGGGTCATGATTTCTTATCCATTCAGTCACTTGATATATTTTGATTGGAGCATTTAATCAATTTACATTTAATGTTATTATTGACTAGAGGCCCGATGCACAAAAATTCGTGCACTTTGGGGGTCCCTCAGCCCGGCCTGCACCCTCTCACAATCTGGGACCCCTCGGGTAGGGTCCCTAGGCCTGGCCTGAGATCAGGGCCTATTGGGGCTTTCCTTCCCTGGGATTTAGGCAGCTGGCCGTATTCCCGCTGCTGCCACTGTTTACCATCTGTGCAGCGCTGCCCCCCCCCTCCCCTGCCACTAGTGGCCTCCCTCTGCAGGTAACAGGCTGGGGTGCAATGGCTTGGCTGGCCTGGGCCTCCCTCTTTCTTTGCTGGTGGGGGGGCAGGGCCAGCCCTGCGAGTGTCTATCTGCCTTCCTGATCACCCCTAACCACTCGCCTACCTACCTGATCACCCCTAACTGCTGGCCTGCCTACCTGATCTCCCCTAACTGCTTGCCTGCCTACCTGACCACCCCTAACTACTGGTCTGCCTACCTGATCATCCCTAACCATTCTGCTTGCATACCTGATTGCACCTAACCGCTTCCTTGGGGGTGGGGCCAGCCCGGCGAGGGTCCGTCTGCTACCTGATTACTCCTAACCGCTGGTCTGCCTACCTGATCTCCCCTAACCACTCTACCTGCCTGCCTGATTGCCCCTAACTGCTTGCTTGGGGTCAGGGCCAGCCTGTTGAGGTGCCATCTGCCTACCTGATCACCCCTAACCACTGGTCTGCCTACCTGATCACCCCTAAACCCTCTGCCTGCCTGCCTGATTGCCCCTAACACTTGCTTGGGGGCGGAGCCAGCCCAGCGAGGGGCTGTCTGCCTACCTGATCTCCCCTAACCGCTGGTCTGCCTACCTGATCACCCCTAACAGCTGGTCTGCCTACCTGATCACCCCTAACCCCTCTGCCTGCCTGCCTGATTGCCCCTAACTGCTTGCTTGGGGGCAGGGTGAGCACTGACTTCCAGTTGGTCAGCCTCTGGTTGTTACTGATTGTTACAACCCAGGGTTTTTATATATTAGGATAGGTACTTTTTTGTAGCCATTTTTCTACTTTATGCCTGTGTTCTTTCCTCCCTGTTTATTTCTTCTTTTTACAGAATTCCCTTTAGCATTTCTTGCATTGCTGGCTTAGTAGTGATAAACTCCCTTAGCATTTTTTTGTTTGTTTGTTTGCGAAGCTCCTGATTTCCCCTTCAATTTTGATTGATAGTCTTTCTGGATAGGGTATTCTTGGATTCAGTACTTTGCTTTGCATCACTTTGTATACTTCATTCCATTCCCTTCTAGCTTGGTGTGTTTCTGTTGAGGAATCATTTGATAATCTTATGGGGGATTCTTTATAGGTAACTCTCTGTCTCTCTCTTGCAGCCTTTAAGATTCTCTTTGTTGTTAACATTTGTCATTGTAATTATGACATGTCTTGGTGTGGGTCTTTTGGGATTTATCTTACTTGGGACTCTCTGTACTTGTGTGACTTTTTTCTTCCCCATATCAGGGAAGATTTCTGTAATTATTTCTTCATATAGGTTCTCTACTACTTGCTGCTCTTCTGGCAACCCTATTATCCATGTGTTACTTCGTTTCATGTCCTCCCAAAGCTCACTTTGGCTCTTCTCCTTAATTTTTTTCTCCAATTGGTGTTCAGACTGGGCTTGTTTCTCTACCTTATCTTCTAACTCACTAATCTGGTCCTGTTTCTTCTAGTCTACTGTTGAAAACTTCTATAGTGTTTTTTTATTATAACCAATCACTTTTGATTTCTTCCTGATTTTTGCATAGGTTGTTGATTTTCTCATCCATCCAGTGTATGAACTGTATGACCATTACACTGAATTATTTTTCTGTCATATTGCATGCCTCCATTTCACTTATTTCCTTTCTTGGTGATTCCTCTTTTTCTTTCCTCTTGAGATTGTTTTGTTGTCTCCCCATTCTAACTATCACCAGAAGGTCCAAATGCTGACTTGCGGGGGCCTGAGTCACGTGCAGTGGGAGCGTTGCACCACCTGAGTGTCACTGAAGAGTTCCAACACCAAGGCCTGTGGCTGCCGTGGGTCGGTGGGTACCACGCGCACCAAGAATCAGAGTCACCAGCCCTCAGTGCGGCCTCATGTGTGCACCTAGAATCATGGACCCCGCATGCGCCATGCTGAAAAAAATGTCCCCGCAGGCATGCACAAAAAATCAGAGACCCCTAGTTTGCACCAAGAGTCACAGAGTACCTCTGTGCATGTGCTGAGAATCAAGTATCAGAGTGTCTGTTGCTTGGTGTGGCCTTGCGCTGAGAAACAGTGTCCCTGTGTGCATGTGCACTGAGAATTGGAGTCACTGGTGCTCAGTGTGCGTGCACTGAGAATCAGGGATCCCGTGCATGTGCAATGAGAAATAGAGTCTCGGCATGTGTGCGCTAAGAGTCAAGTCACTGGTGCTCAGTGCTGCCTTTTGGGGCAGTGGGCTCAGGAGGCCTGCATGCTGGAAAGGTGCAACTGTAGTGTCCAGTGGTTGGCAGCTGTGGATTGGGAGACTCAGTTTTTGCTTCCGGGCCCTTGCATCCTTGGTTGGGTTTGTGTGCACCCAGTGGAGGCTCACAGAGGCACCTGGGGGCCGTTTGCCTGGGCAGAGCACTCAGAGGGACCCTTGTGCTGAAGCTGTGTGACCCACGGTGTCTGTGAGCAGGCAGCCGGGAAGGGGGTAGCCCCAATTTCTACTGTCAGGGCTGTGCACCCTTGTTTGGGTATGAGTGCACCCAACTGGGGCTCACAGAAGCACCCAAGAGCCATCTTTGGGACGGTGGGCTCAGGAGGCCTGTGCACTGGAAAGGCATGACTGTGGTGTCCACAAGTTGGCAGCCAAGGAGGGGGAAGTTGCACTTACTGCTGTGGGAGCCAAGCACCCTTGGAGGTGGATGTCCTAGGGTCTGCAGGTCTGCAGGTGGGGTGGCAGGATTTTGACTGGAGTGGCTGCAGGGTTGTGGGCAGTGTCCAAGGCCAGTTTTGGTGGTGGTGCTGATGAGTTCCTAGAAGAGGCCACTCTCCCTTCAAGATGTCAAGGGCTCCACGCCCGAGCCCCACAGCCCAGGGAGTGCCCGTGGCAGTGGTAGATGCTCCCATTCCAGGAGAGCCTGGTCTGCCAGCCTCTGATACTCCTGCCAGATTTAACCGTCCCTCACTCACTCACACACACAGCCATCACACATCCACACACTCTCCTTTCACCCCCTCCCTCATTCATACCCTCTCCCTCACCTCCATCTGGTAGCCACCATCTTCTCTCTCCCTACATTTTCTTATATATAATTTATTGCTTCTGGTCTTATATTTAGGTCTTTGATCAATTTTGAGTTAATTTTAGAATATGGGGGCATGCTATAGTCTAATTTCATTCTTTTGTATGTGGCTTTCCAATATTAGAACTATTTACTAAAGAGGCTCTCTTTTCTCCATTGAATGTTTTTGATTTCTCTGTCAAAAATTATCTGCCCATATACATGTGGGTTTATTTCTGGGCTTTCAATTTTGTTCCATTGGTCTGTGTGTCTGCTTTTCTCCCAATATCATGATGTTTTTAAAAAATTTATCTGTATTGAAAGTTACACAGATGTACCCTTCCCCCCTCCACTGACCCCTTCTAGCCTTTCCTTCCCCTCACCCCAGGTTTTCATGACACTATTGTCTGTGTCCATGGGTTATGCATATATGTATATAAGTTCTTTGATTAATCTCTTCCCAGCCACCTACCCAACCCTACCTTCCCTCTGAAAGTCATCAATCTGTATTATCATAGCTGGAAGGAAAGAAAAAAAATGAATGGGACTATATGGAACTAAAAAACCTGCTATAATATAAAAAAAGCTGTGATATATTTACAAAATGGAATACTGTGCAACTGTAAACAAGAAGGACCTCTTACCCTTTGCAACAGCATGGAAGAACCTGGAGAGTATTATAGTAAGCAAAATAAACCAGTCGGAGAAAGACAAGTATCACATGATCTCACCTGGATGTGGAATCTAATGAACAAAATAAAATGACAAACAAAATTGTTCCAGAGACATGGAAGCATGACAGACTGACAGTTTTCAGAGGAAAGGAGGGAGGGGAGACAGGCAGAGATTAACCAAAGAACTTATATGCATATATGCATAATCCATAGACACAGACAATATTGTGGTGAAGACCTGGGATGGGGCAAGAACCTTATGGAAGGGGACAATGGGGGACATTTTTAATACCCTCAGCAATAAGGATAAATAAATAAATAAGCTTGTGCACAGCAAAGGAAACTGACAACAAAACGAAAAAGGCAAGCAACTAAATGTGAGAAGATATTTGCAAATGACAACTCTGACATTGTGTTTCTATACAAAATCTATAACAAACTCCTACAACTCAAAATGAAAAAAACAAACAAGGAGTCCAATTAAAGGATGGACAGAGGACCTGAACAGACACCTCTCCCAAGAAGACATACAAATGACCAATATATATATATATATATATATATGCTCAACTTCAATAGTTATTAGGGAAATACAAATCAAAACTACCATGAGATGCTACTGCACACTTTTAGAATGACTATTATCAATAAGACAAGTAAAAAAAAAGTGTTGGAGATATTGTGGAGAAAAAAAGGAAATCTTATTCACTGCTGATGGGAATGTAAACTGGTACAGTCACTATAGAAAACAGTGAGGAGGTTTCTTAAAAAAATTAAAAACTATACTACAAAGCCATTATAATCAAAACAGCATGGTATTTGCACAAAAACAAGCATATAGACCAATGGAACAGAACAGAGACCCCAGAAACAATTCACACCTTGGGTTTACCTGTATTATTTAGTTTAGCTCTTTCCCCACATTTCACTCCTGTTCTTTACAGGCTACTTTGTAGCAGCTTGAGATTTTTGAGCATCACCTGCTTGAACTCTGCCTTCGGATTCTAGGAGGAACTTCAGACTGTGACTGGACTTGCATGGATTCACCAACAGAGTTTAACCCCTCCTCCACTGGGTTGTTTTCTCAGATGTCTGATGAAGAAGATTCAGGTAAGATAGATGCTGTCTTTTTTGGGGCAGTGAAGAGCCTGCCTTCCTTCTTTAGGGGGATGCCTTCAGTGTTTTAAAAAAGAATACAGCTAAGTAGGCCCCTCCAGTGGGGTAAAAAGCACAGGGGACAAAGAGAAAAAAAGGGGAAGAGTATTAAACTGCCTTGCTTGCTTCCTATGCTTAGGAACATTTCTATCTTTTCAGTCCACTTTCTGGGGAAAAGCAACCAAAATTCTGCTAGAATGGCTCATAGGGTCTTGAAATCAGTACTTCCATCAGTAATACAGATCAGGAATGGTGAAAATGAACAAAACATAAGGAACTTAACTTCAATTTATTTTTTATTTTATTGTTTTCTTAATTGATTAAGGTATTACATATGTGTCCTTATTCCTCCACTCCTTCCCCCACCCCCCACACTCATGCCCTCACCCCTCTGGTGTCTGTGTCCATTGGTTAGGCTTATATGCATGCATACAAGACCTTTGGTTAATCTCTCCCCCTTACCCCCACCCTCCCCTACCTTCCCTCTGAGGAAAAAAAAATCATACCTTATAGTCAATTAATATTTGACAAAGAAGGCAAGAGCATACAATGGAACAAAGACAGTATTTTCCAAAAATTGTGCAGGGAAAATTGGACAGGTAAATGCAATAAATAAATAAACAAACAAACTAGAACATCAACTTACACCATACACAAGAATAAACTAAAAATGAGTACAAAGGTTAAATGTAAATTGTGAAACCATAAAAATCCTAGAATAAAACATAAGCAGTAAAATCTCAGACATCTCTCATAGCAATATTTTTGCCAAGATATCTCCTAGGGCAGTGGTCGGCAAACCGCAGCTCGCGAGCCACATGCGGCTCTTTGGCCCCTTGAGTGTTCTAATGCCACTTCTTCAAAATAGACTTGCCCGGGCCGAAAACCGACTTCACGAAGTTTCAATCGCACTGTACGTGCGAGCCCGCACGTGGTATTTTGTGGAAGAGCCACACTCAAGGGACTAAAGAGCCGCAGTGGCTCGTGAACCGCAGTTTGCCGACCACAGTCCTAGGGCAAGGGAAAAAAAAAATGAGACTACATCAAATTAAAAAGCTTCTGTGCAGCAAAAGAAAAATGAAAAGGGAATCCACTGCATGTGAGAACATATTTGCCAATAATATAGCTGTTAAGTGGTTAATTTCAAGTATATATGCAGAACTTATAAAATTGAAACCAGGAAGACAAACAATCCAATTTAAAAAATGGGCAAAGGCCTTCAATAGACACTTCTCCAAAGAGGACATATACATGGCGAATAGACCCATGAATGAATGCTAAGTGTCACTAATCATCAGAGAGATGCAAATGAAAACTATAATGCATGTACTTTGGGCTCTGATACAGGATTCTAGGAAAGGAGGAATAGGGAAACTGAGATAGGAAAGTTAAAACTAACAACTAATAGGCCATTATCTTCCCCAGTCAAGGACACAAAAGCAAATAGTTTAAAACCTCCCTACTGAGAGAATGCAGAAAGGGAGGGAGAAAGGGGAAAGAAAAAAAAAGGGCAGTTTTATTCCCTAAGCAGAGAAGCCAGGAGTGTCAAGGCTTGGGAAGATAAAGTTGCCAGGTGCTTCTCATGATTTCTGGGAAGGCCACAACAAAGTAAACAAAAAGGACCTTGAGAATTAATCTGTACCAAAATATCAGCAGTGGGATTTTGAGACCTTTAGACAGGGGGGTATATAATGCCTCAGGTCCCCACCCAACCTGCTCTTCAGATTTGCTGAGAGCCCCTGTGCTTCATAAGCCAGATGTATAGGTTTACTTGCTTGCTTTGCTTTTTCAATAAAGGTGCATGCTTTAATTGCTTCAATAAATTGGCTTTTCATAATGCAGTCAATGTCTCTTGTATAAATTCATTTATATGAGAAGACAAGGGTCAAGGTTGGGACAGCCCTCTCCTACTGACTTGGGGGACTGTCTGACAACACCTCTCTGGTGTAGGTGAGAGGTACCTATAACATTTGGTGCCAAGACGAGGATCAAATAGCGTGATTGGGATCTGATGTGTATTACTGCCAGTTAACTCTTGGCTGAACAGCTGTCCTTGATTCCCTCCAAAGGATCACAGTGATTTCAGTCCCTTCAGGATTTATTTTTCTGATTTCTTACCGGGGTTTAGGGGGTTGCAGCATAATAAAAATTAGAAAAACATACTAGGCCTGTGCTTGGGGGGCAGAATATTTTGAATAAAATCAAATAGGTGCTTGGGTTCCTACCCAAGTTCTGAAGATCAAAAAGGAAAATTTATCCCTCCAGTTTGAGAATCTCAAATGTCTTTACCTAAGAGCCCACTGGTGTCTGGGGTTGAACCTTTAGAAGTGCAGGTGCCTCATAGGGACCCCAGAATACAACTATAATTAAACTTTGACCCATTTGGGGAGTGCACATAAGGGCTGGACCCCAGCACTCTGGGTCCCCATGATTGTTCTAGACAGCCTGGGAGAGAAACTGAGGGACATAAGATGACCAGCAGTTTCACCACCTCTGGGAGCTCCCTCCACAAGCAACACACCTTGGACCCACTACATAAAATTCTTACCTTTTTTGCCTCTTGAGAATAGCAGGAAGAAGAAGAAATTTACTGGTAAGTAATAAATCAGCCATTAGTCTGCTGAACTCGCAGTCCCCTACACACACACACACACACACACACACACACACACACACACACATACCTGTGGCTTTTGGAAGTTCTATTTACATCTCTATTCCACTTGTAGAAAATTCAGACAGGGAGAGTGTTGCATCTGTGGAGTGGCAAGGGAAAGAATCAATTGGGGACCCCTCAAGTTTCAGAGATATTATCTATAAAATTCCCAATCAAGAAAATTCCTCATTTAGATTGCTTTACAGACATTGTCAGAAAAGGGCAGTGGCTAAAGGCTGTTAAACTACAGACTGCTAAAATGTAAACAAAGGCTTCGGGAGGGGGGCAGAGAAACACTATCGTTTAACAAATTGAGGCTAAGTTCTTAAAACTGTTTGCCAGGCTGATTAGGGCTCTTTACTAATTAGGAGACTAGTTCCATGCCAGTTGTGGAATGGGTAAAATTAAGGGACCTTCTTCATGCATGTACTTCGGGCTCTGAGTACTCAAAGACAATTTATTAAGTATCTTGAAAAAAGCTGACAGGCATAGCAGGGAATGTTGGCTTTGTACTGTGAGCCTTACCAAAACTCAGGGGATATTAGTAAATTACTTGCTTAGACACAGAGAAAGAAAATATTACCCACTCTAATCAGGCACCTGTTATGCATAGTTTTACAGGAACCATGAGACAGGGGGAGTGGACAGGAATGGAAGATTTTCAGACACCCTAGTAAATAGATATGTTAAATAGCAAAAAATTTTAAAGTAATAAGAACATTAAAATACCTAGAAGGGTCCCACTCAAGGGTCTAGAAATACTACAATTCTTACTCCAGCAGGGCCTCTGGCAGGAAATAAGGGTCAGTAACTAGTGTCATTGCCACCTAAATAGAATAGGAGTGCACCTAGAAGGTATGAGGCCTCCTTGTAGCACAGAGAAAGAGAGGTCAGAGGCAGAAAGAGTTTTAAAATCAATTGAGAATAGAGACCCAAGGAGGCTACACAGTAAGCAGTAGTTAAGCCTGGAAACCCAGGGATTTGCACAGTAATCACTAGTTAAGCCTAGAAACCCAGGGAGTTACACAATCTCTTCTATTCTCTTTGAGATGGGAAACCAAACTTCAGTACCACAAAATTCTCCTCTGGCAGGCATTTTAAAGAACTTGTATAGCTTTGACCCTTAGACCCCAAAGAGAAAATTATTAATTTTCTTTTGTAATACAGCTTAGCCCCAATATAAATTAGGAGATGGGGAAGTGTGGCCTGGAAATGAGAGCCTAAATTTTAACACAATCTTACAATTAGACTCATTCTGTCGAAGGCAGGGCAAGTGAACTGAAATACTTTATGTCCAGGTCTTTATAGCCTTAAGAAATAACTCCAAATTATACCAGAGCTATAAGATAGATCCTGCACTCTTAATAGCCATAGCAAAGAATGAACTAAATCTTGAGAGTAAATACCCAGTTCCACCCATAGTTTCTCAATAAGCAGCTGCTCCAAAACTAGCACCACACTATACTGGATCAACTGGTTGGGAGGAGGATAAAGCAGTAGATTCAAATGGAAAACAAATAAATACCTCCTTAACTTTTCCCTTTTAGGTAAGCCCCAGGACAGAGGGGAATAATAAGAATTCAGGTTCCATTTAACCTACAAGATTTAATAGACATAAAGGACAGGCTGGGTTTTACAAATGACCCTGGCAAATTTATCCAAGAATGGAGGAAACTCATCTTAACATATAATTTATCTTAGAGGGATATCTATCTAATCCTTCAAGAAGCCCCTGCCACATCATAAAGTGATAGTATTAAGGAAAATTAGCCTATACAAATAAAATCCACATACAAAATGATAACTATCCACCACAGAGTGGAGGCCATCCCCTCTTCTGATCCTAATGAAAACTATGATTCGGAGGATAGGAGATAGGACAGACATCACATACATAAATAACTCCTGCAGAGAATAAAAAAGGCCTCCCAAAAGAAACCTATCAATTACAATAAACTAGCAGCCATTGAGCAAGGTCCCCAAGAAAACCCCATCTACTTCATAGAAAGGCTAAGGGAAGCTTTGATCAAATACATCAATCTGGATCCTGATGATCCTGCTAGAGCAACTATCCTAAGAGATAAATTCATGACCCAGTTAGCCCCAGACGTTAGGAGGAAACTACAGAAATTAGGAATGGGACCAGCTACCTGCATAGAAGAGATATTAAAAGTAGCATCCTTGGTATTTTACACCAAGTATCAAGAGGAGGAAGAAAGTGCTTTAGAAAAGGAAAAATACAAGGAGAAAAGGCAGGCCCAGCTTATTGCTGCCTTACAGGGGCAGAAGCCAATAATACCACAATATCAAATGAATTAAGGGACACTTCCCTCACAGTCCAGGCAAACTGCCTGCCTCTCACAAAGGCAGAGTAGCCTGCTTTCTCAGCTCTCACCACCTTCCTTCCACAGAGCAATTGCCTGTTTAACTCTTTCTTTGCTATAAAACTACACACTTGCTAGCAGAACTGTAGGCACTTGCCTAACAGATCTGCCACTATCAGGAGCAGAGCTCATTTTCACCCAAACCCTAACATGTTATCTCTATGACAAGTAATAAATAGAGAGCCTGTTAAAGGAGTTGTTCTGGTCTGTTAATAATAGGGCTGAGAACTTTAAGAATACATTTTATCCAATTGAAAGCCTCAGGCATTAGGAAAAAGTTACCAAAAACTAGCCTTAGGACCCTAGACCCCCACTGAGCAATTAGTAGCAATAACATTCAGTGTTTTTAACAACTGAGACAGGACATAGAAAGAGCAAGAAAGCCAGCCCATAGAAACAAATGGCTCAGTTTTAAGCCATACATCATCTGAAAGGCACCGAAATCCTGGAATACAAGGAACATAAAAGGGCCAATGTTATTTCTATGTACCAAAAGGACACTGGAAAAGGGAGTGCCTTAGGAAGGGGCTTCCTCAAGGGCTGTGCCCCCTCTGTCAAAACTTCTGCCACTAGAAGAGGGACTGTCCTGGGGGCTAGAGGGTCCCTGGACCAGAACCTACCCACATGATGGTCTAGAACTGACAAGGCCCAATGCTCCAGTTGATCCCTACTACTATTAAGAGCATCAACTATAGAGGGATGGAGCCAAGGGTGTTCCTTGATGTGACAGGTAAGCCCTTTACACAGGTGCTGATTGCCCTACTCTGACTCACTCACCAAGGCCTCTTTCTTCCAAAACCTGTTTAATCACTGGGGTGAATAGGTATCCTCAATGCTATCATTTCACTCTACCCCTCAGCTGCAACCTGGGAATCTCTCTCTTCGTCATGCCTTTATTATAGATCCAAGGTGCCCCATTCCCTTATTATGAAGGAACACCTTGCCTAGTCTAAAAAGGGGGGCACTCCTCTCCTTATAAAAGAAAAAAAGGGAAGATACTTTTAAACTATAGCCTCTAAAATACCCAAGCCAAGTGTTTTAAAAAGAAACAAAGAAGGGCTATAAAAGTTACAAAAGGTTTGTATAAGTGACAGAAAATCCATGTAAGTTGCAGAAGGCCTATACAAGTTTTTAAAAAAAGGAATAAATAAAAAGGCCAAAAAGCTCTCTTTAATTTTTTTTTCAAAACCAATTGTTGTTTTGCCACAAAAGCCCCAGGTATTATAACTCTTTACAAAGAAAAACTTAGTTCATTTTCTGAGGTCTCTAGCAAATTCACATAGGGGTTTTAATCACTTGACACTGAATTATAACTTAATTTAGAGTAATTTACAAATTGTTCTCATCCACTACTACACTATAGAGACAGGGGAAACTCATAAAAGAAGTTACAAGGGCTCTCAAGAGACATATGAAAAAATGCTAAAAGTCACTAATCATCAGAGGGATGCAAATTAAAATGACAATGAGGTATCACCCCACACCTGTTAGAATGGCTACCATCAACAAACCAACAAATGCCAAGTGTTGGCAATGATGTGGAGAAAAGGGAACCCTCGCGCACTGCTGGTGGGAATGCAGACTGGTGCAGCCACTGTGGAAAACAGTATGGAGTTTCCTCAAAAAAATAAAATAAATATAGAACTACCATTTGATCCAGTGATTCCACTTCTAGGAATATTCCTAAGAAACTAGAAACACCAATCAGAAAGAATGTATGCACCCCTATGTTCATAGCAGCACAATTTATAATAGCTAAGATCTGGAAACAGCCCATGTGCCCATCTGTAGATGAGTGGATAAAAAAGCTGTGATACATTTACACCATGGGATACTATGCAGCAATAAAAAAGGGATCTCTCAATGAAAATGGAGAGAGAACCAAGATGGCGGCAAAGTTAAACAAATGAACTACGCCGTGCACAGCAATTTCAAAAATACAACTAGAGGACAGAGCATCTGCCACCCAGAACCACAGGAGAGCTGGCTGAATGGTGGATTTACAACTAAGAGGGAAGAGGAAAGAGCAAACGCCGAGGGGCTGAGGTGCGGAGGCGAGTGGGTCGGGCTGGTGGCGGGGGAAGGGACGCGCGGCTTTTTTTCCAACCCTAGGGGAGATTAGCTCCCCATCGCTCTGAAATCCAGTTTCTGGGGACATGCGGGAGACCCAGACACCTATGTGGAGAAGATGGACTCTCGGCCATCGTGTCGGAGAGTGAGAGCGACTCTCTTGCAGAGGTGTGCCCAGCAATCAGTGTTTACTGCTCTAGAGCACGGGACGCGGGGACTTGGAAACTCGGAAAAGGCAGACTAGCAGCCATTGCTGTTTGCTACGCCCTCGCCTAGTGACGCCCTGAGACCCTGCCCCGCCCTGAGACCCGCCCCGCCCTGAGACCCGCCCCGCACATCCTACAAACCCGCCCAGGCTCCAAACAGCGGCTTTTGCGTGTGAATGCCCTGCCCTGTGGCAGCTTAACCAGATGAACTGCAGTTCCAGTCAGACTGCTCCAAAACCACTCAAGCAGGAGGAGAAAACTGCGGTTTTTGCTGTAGCTCCTGCTGAGTGTCCTCAGACAGTAGCTGACCTGCACCCCATTGGAGACCCAGAGACGGGGGCATCTGGTGGTCGGTGTAAGACGACACCAGATTTCAACCACTCGCGTGGCAGACTCAGTGAGCGCCAAAGCCTTACTGGAACAAGTCCCGGCCCATAAACGTGTCTCCAGCACAGCAACTCTTCCTTTGTGGATACAGCGGGCCCTCACAGCCAATTGGCCTGGAGGAAAATTCCTCCCAGTGACACCAACAACAATCAAGACTTAACTACACAAAGGAGGACCAAGATGGAGGCATAGGGCAGACACCTGATTGTTGCCTACCACAACAATTTTGAAACTACAACGGGAAAACAGAGCAGACACCATCCAGAACCACCGGAGGGCTGGCTGAGCGAATGCTCTACAACTAGAATAAAAGAGAGGGGCACGCGGGAAGATGCTGATGCCGGTGAGCCAAAGATCACACTTTAAGAACTACGGCTCTGGCGACACAATGGCAGCCTGGAACGTGCTCGGCGCAGTTCCCCCGGCGGTCTCCGGCTGAGGGGATGGCTCCACTCGCTGCCGAGCACGAACAGACGAGCCCCTGGGAGACATGGGGTGGGAGACCCCGTGCTTGCTGACCTCCGAGTCCATCGAGAATCTCAGCACCCCGGAAGTGGCCAGGTGCGCATGCCCGGCGACCAGCCGCCGCTGCAGACCCGAGTGCCGAAGCAGCGACCCCAGACCAGCTCGCCACTGCACACTGGGCACACTGGAGCTTCGCCGAGCCCGCTGCCCAGCAAGTTCCGTGGCAGCCGCCACGGAGCTTTGAGAAAATGGCCAGAGGAATTGCTGAGAAGGAATTGACAGATGAGAGTTAGGATCGGGAAGACGGGGCCCCGCTGGGTCCTGGATCCAGGAGCGCTCGCCCGGTGACTGGTCGCCACTGCAGACCCGAGCGCCGAAGCAGCGACCCCAGACCAGCTCGCCACTGCGCACTGGGCGCACCGGAGCTTCGCCGAGCCCGCCGTCCAACGAGTTCCACAGCAGCCACCCCGGAGCTTTGAGAAAATGGCCGAAGGAATTGCTGGGAGGAAATTGACCGATAGGAATTGGGATTGAGATGACGAGGCCCTGCTGGGTCCTGGGTCCGGGTGAGGCCACACGCCCCTGGGTCTGGGCAAGGCTGGGACCTGGGTCAGGGTGAGGCTGAGTCCCAGGTCTGGGTGAAGCGGCGCGCCCCTGGGTCTGGGCGAAGCCACGCACCCCTGGATCCGGGCGAAGCCGCACGCCCCTGGGTCTGGGTGAGGCTGGGTCCTGGGTCAGGGTGAGGCCGCGCCCCTGGGTCCGGTAGAGGCCGCGCGCCCCTGGGTCCGGGTGAGGCCACGCGCCCCTGGGTCTGGGTGAGGCCACACGCCCCTGGGTCCGGGTGAAGCTGGGTCCCGGGTCCGGGTGAGGCCGCGCGCCCCTGGGTCCCGGCGAGGCCATGCGCCCCTGGGTCCGGGTGAGGCTGGGTCCGGGTGAGGCCGCCCCCCTGGGTCCGGGAGAGGCCATGCGCCCCTGGGTCTGGGTGAGGCCACGTGCCCCTGAGTCTGGGTGAAGCCGTGCCCCTGGGTCTGGGCGAGACCAAACCAGAGGGAGTCGGACCTGCATTACCACCATTTGTCCACCATCCAGAGCTGAAAAGTCAGTGCCGACATGTACACATAAGGAACTGGTGGACATTGAAATTGAGTCTCAAAAGAACTGTTGGTCCAGAAAGAAACTCACTACAGACTGATTCATTTGCCTGTCAGCATTACTATTATTGCTCGTCTCACATTCGGTTCTTATAAGTATATTTCTAGTAACACATGATCTCACTCATCTAGGGGAAATGATGAACAACATAGACTAATGAACAAGAACAGACCCAGAAACAAGGAGACATCGAGGGAGGGTAGGGGAAGGTGGGGGTAGGGGGGAGAAATCAACCAAAGGACTTGTGTGCATGCATATGAGCCTAACCAATGGTTAAGGGCAACAGGGGGGTGGGGGCATCCGTGGGGAGGGGTGTGGGATGGGAATGAAGGGATGAGGACAAATATGTGACACCTTAATCAATAAAGAAATTAAAAAAAAAGGGATCTCTCACCCTTTGATACAGCATGGAGGGACCTGGAGAGTATTATGCTCAGGAAAATAAGCCAGTCAGAGAAAAACAAGTATCACATGATCTCACTCATATGTAGAATCTAATGAACAAAAGAAACTGATGAACAAAATAGATCCAGAGACATAGAAGCATAGACCAAACTGTGGAGTTTCAGAGGGAAGGTGGGGGAGGGTGGATGGGTGGGAAGAGATCAAAGAACTTGGGGTGGGCAGTGCAGGGTGGGTTAGGAGGGGTCAGTGGTGGAAAAGGAGGGACATATATAATAATTTCAACAATAAAGATTTAATTAAAAATAAATAATATATTTTAAAAAGACATTACAAGGGCTTATAGTAATAGATTAACTGGTCATCAAAGTCAACATCATATATAAAGACCAGGGGGAGATACAATCCCAGATCAGAACTTGAAGTAGGTATATCTGATGGGGAAAATGAGACATTTTCCCGGGGGCTAGCAATCTGAATCTGTGCCAGTAACCTAATGCACATTCCTGTCAGCCTATAGTCTAGTCACTGCCCCTTCTTTAATTATATGGTTCTACAAGACCTATTTACCTAAGTACTACCCCCATTTTAGAGAGGCCATAAACCATGAACAATACACAATCCCCAGATGGAGTTATCAGTGCTGGTGCCAGGCCAGGCCTTGAGATGTGGTCTCACTGCCCCCATCCCAGCACATGGGGCTCTTTGTAAAGCCCACAAAAGGTCCAGAAGTCCCATCCCATATTTGGGGGACAAAGAAACTAAAAGGGTATAAAGGGAGATCTTCCTCCATATTGGCTTGCTCAGGATTTTGAGAGAAACAGTCTCCCCTGAGTCACTCACTGTACCAGTACGTGTGAAACATCTGGAAATAAATGGGTTTTTCCTGGTACTCCTGCATATTTTTCGGTCACCTGGTAAATTCTGTAACATATCAAACTAAAACAAATAAGGGCAAAAGGAAAGGAACTGCTGGACCTGCATAGCTAAGGAAAAGGAACTCTAGCCAAGCCATCTCCAAGACAAACAAACAAATAAAAACCCATCAAAGTCCTAGGTATCTATGTTGCCCATAGGTCTCACAAGAATAAAAACTATGCCTAATGGAAAAGTTAAAGGTTACTTATCTCGAATTAAACTTGTTTCTTATAAGTCCCCACAGGAACTTCAACCTGTGACTACTCTTGTGAACCCATTGAAGACCTCAAGCTTCTCTTCAAGAAACAAAAAACCTATTACAGATAAGTAATGTAATGGCTAGGCATTAACATAATCATTCACTAACCGCTTGTCAAATTTGTCACTTCTAAGAAACAACAACTCCATGTCAAGATAATAATGCTTCAGGGATTCCAGCCCATCCCTACTTTAGAATAATCATCAAATGGTCTCTCTGTTCCAGTGTCAAATCCCATTCTCTTGGTTCCTTTAGATCACACAGGAAGAGGCTTCCATACCTGTAGGGAGTGGCTGTAGGGTTAAGCTTCAGACTGACCTGTTGGCAAAGCCACAAACAAGTCCCAGGTTAGAGGGCACAGCCCTCTTAGCATAATTAAGCTTTACCTTATGACTCTTCCTAGATCTTATCTGGGTAGCTAATGGGCTGTGGGAGGTGCATCAAGTTCTGCCAAAACAAGTGAAACTC
The DNA here is from genome assembly GCF_951640355.1 of Cnephaeus nilssonii. Taxonomy (NCBI): domain Eukaryota; kingdom Metazoa; phylum Chordata; class Mammalia; order Chiroptera; family Vespertilionidae; genus Cnephaeus; species Cnephaeus nilssonii. Next base: position 31,998,337 of record NC_137071.1, read on the forward strand.
ACAAGAACATTGTAACTATAGTGACCACTACCTTGTTTACCTCTAGCCAGGCTATAAAATAAAGGCTCAGCTTGCCGTCTGGATCTCTCTCTGTGGCCTTAGCCAGGCACAGGAGATCCACCTAGACCCAGCTTATTCTCTTTGTCTGTCTTTTCTACATCCTTCGCTGCCCCTCAGGCTCACTGAACCCTTGGCTGAGATGGCATGGCACACATACCCTACCACAGGCAGGATTGATGCCCCTTAACTGCATAAAATAATTATGGAAGACAGACCTTCCTTCATCATCAACCCTAAACGATTTAGGGATATAATTCTCTGAGGAGGGAAATATGTTACAGTATTCCAGGGCAGGAGGAATAGGGGGAACTGAAACAGGAAAGTTAAAATAAGGCCAAGCAGTGTGGGCAATTTGCAGCTAGCTTGTAACTAACAACTAATAGGCCATTGTCTTCCCCAGCCAAGGATAGAAGAGCACATGGTTAAAAACCTCCCTAATGAGAGAATAAAGAAAGGGAGGGGGGAAGAGGGAAAGGGGAGCAGTTTTACTCCCTAAGCAGAGAAGCCAGAAGTGTCAAGGCTTGGGAAGATAAAGTTGCCAGGTGCTTCTCATGATTTCTGGGAAGGCCACAACGAAGTAAACAAAAGGGACCTTGAGAATTAATCTGTACCAAAATAGTCAGTAGAGGGATTTTGAGACCTATAGACAGGGGAGTATATAACACCTTAGACCCCCATCCAACCATCTCTTCAGATTAGCTGAGAGCCCCTGTGCTTCATAAGCCAGATGTATAGGTTTACTTGCTTGCTTTGCTTTTTCAATAAAGGTGCATGCTTTAATAAATTGGCTTTTCATAATGCAGTCAATGTCTCTTGTATAAATTCATTTATATGAGAAGACAAGGATCAAGGTTGGGACAGCCCTCTCCTACTGACTTGGGGGACTATCTGACAACACCTCTCTGGTGTAGGTGAGAGGTACCTATAATAGTATCACCACATACCTTCCACCATCAATAAACTGACAAAAATTGCTGGTGAGGATATAGACAAAACAGGACTCTACTGTGGGTGGGAATGCAGACTGGTGCAGCTACTGTGGAAATTAATATGGAGTTCCCTCATAAAACTAAAAATGGAACTTCGTTTTGAACCAGCAATTCAAAAACACCAATCAGAAATAATATATTCACCCCTATATTTATAGCATCATTATTTTCAATAACCAAGATCTGGAAACTGCCCAAATGCCATCATATGAGTGGATATAAAGGTTGTGGTACATTTACACAATGGAATACTATGCAGCTGTTAAAGAGAAATAACTCTTACCTTTTGAGACAGCATGAATGGACTTGGAGATTATTCTGCTAAGTGAAATGAACCAGCCTGTGGAAGAAAAATATCATATTATCTCACTTATATGTGGAATCCAATGAGCAAAATAAACTGAAGAACAAAATAGAAACAGGCAAGGATACATGGAACAGACTGATGGCTATTAGAGTAGAGGGGGTCTGGTGGCACTGAATGAAAGGAGGTAAAGGGATTAGTCAAGGAACGTATATGCATAGCACACAGACACACTGTTTTAATAGTGTAAACAATAAAAGGTAAAAAAGAAAGGAACAGACTGAAAAAGAAATCTGTGAAATGGGACAACGTATTTACAAATCACATATATGATAAGAGGTTAATATCCAGAGTGTATAAAGAGCATATAACTTAACAAGAAAAAAATATACAACCAAAGTTGAATGTAGGCTAAAACCTGGTATATATATTACTTCAAATAACACATTCAAATGGCTAATGATCACAGAAAAAAATACTCTACAACACTAATCATAAGGGAAATGCAAATAAACCACAGTGAGATGTCACTTACACATTTGCATGTGTATTATATAACTGTCCCTCAATCACACATACACACACTCCCCACACATCCATGCACTCTCCTGGTTGCCCATAACTGTCCTTCCCTGCAGGCCTGGTCACCCCCAACTGCCTTCCCCTGCTGGCCCAGTCACACCAAAATGCCCTCCCTTGCCAGCTTGGTTGCCCCAAACTGCCCTCCCCTGCAGGCCTGGTTGCCCCTAATGGTCCTCCCCTGCAGGCCTGGTTGCTGCCAACTTCCCTCCCCTGTTGGCCTGGTCACCCCTAACTGCCCTCCCTTGCCAGCCTGGTCACCCATAACTTCCCTCCCTTGCCAACCTGGTCACCCCCAACTGCTCTCCCCTGCAGGCCTTGTCCCTCCCAACTGCCCTCCCCTGCAGGCCTGGTCACCCCCAACTGCCCCCCCTGCAGGCCTGATCACCCACAACTGCCCTTCCCTGCCAGCCATCTTGTGGTGGCCATCTTTGACCACATGGAGGTGGCCATCTTGAGTATTTGAGTGATGGTCAATTAGCATATTACCTCTTTATTATATAGGATTATATTTTATTTATTATTATTTTCTACCATTTTTTTAATTTTTATTTTTTTGGATTCATGTTCTACATTCTATTTTATTTTTGTTTTTTATCATTATTTTACTGTATCTCATTTTGTCTTTTATACCAACACTTTCTTCCTCACTTTTCCCTTTTCATCCTGTTTCTCTTCACAAACAAAAAAGGGTTAAGGGACATTACTACCACCAAGGCAGCAATGCAAGAAATGCTAAAGGGACTGCTATAAAAAGAAGAAATAGGGAGGGAAGAAGGAACACAGGCATAAAGAATAAAAAATGGTGATAAATACCTATCAATAATACCTTTAAATGTAAATGGATTAAATGCTCCAATCAAAAGACATAGGGTAGCTGAATGGATAAGAAAACAAGACCCATATATCTGCTGTCTACTGGACCCACCTCAGAATAAAAGACTCACACAAGCTGATAGTGAAGGGAGGGAAAAATTTTTTTCAGGCAAATGGAAATAAAAGAAAAGCTGAGGAAGCAATGCTTATATCTGACAAATTAGACCTCAAAGTGTGGAGACCATAACAAGATATAAAGAAGGCCACTTCATAAAACTAAAGGGAGCAATTCAACAAGAGGATATAACTCTGGTAAACATATGCACCCAATATAGAAGTACCCAAATACATAAAACAACTTCTGGAAGATATCAAGGGAGAGATCAACAATAATACAGTCATAGTATAAGACTTTAATACCCCACTAACATAACTGGATAAATCCTCTAAACAAAAAATCAGCAAAGAAACATTTATCCTAAATGACTCACTAGATCAGATGGAATTAATTGACATTTTCAGAACATTTCACCCCAAAGCCACAGAATATTTATTCTTCTCAAGTGCACATGGGTTATTTTCAAAGATAGACCACATATTGGGAAACAGGCAAAGACTCTTCAAATTCAAAAAGATTGAAATGATATCAAGCATCTTCTCAGATCACAATGGCATAAAATTAGAAATCAACTGCAATAAAAACAATCACAAAAATTCAAACACTTGGAGGCTAAATAGCATGCTATTAAACAATGAGTAGGTTACCATAGAGATCAAAGAAGAAATAAAAACACAGACAATAGAGGGGTAAGGGCATGAGAGGGGGATTTGGGAAGATAATGGGGAGATGAGGACAAATATGTAATACTTTAATCAATAAAGAAATTAAAATGCAAAAAGAAGAAGAAGAAGAAATACAAAGCATTCTGATAACAAACAAAAATGAAGACACAACAATCCAAAATCTATAAACACAGTGAAAGCAATCTTAAGAGGAAGTTCATATCTCTACAGGCCTACCTCAAAAAACATGAAAAAATGGTTATAAATTATCTACCATTATAACTCAAAGAGTTAGAAAGAGAACAACAAGAAAAGCCCAACCTAAGCAGAAGGAAGGAAATAATAAAGATCAGAGTGGAAATAAATGACATGGAGATTAAAAATAATACAAAAGATAAATGAAACCAAGAGCTGGTACTTTGAAAGGATAAACAAGATTGATGAACCTCTTGCCAGGCTCACCAAAGTGCAAAGAGAGAGGACCTAAATAAACAAAATCAGAAATGAAAGAGGTGAAGTAACACCCAATCCCACAGAAATACAAAGCATTATGAAAAAATACTTTGAGCAACACTATTCCAACAAACTGGACAACCTAGAAGAAATGGACACATTCTTAGAAAAATATAAGCTCTGAAAACTCAAGCAGGAAGAATAATAATAAAAAAAACCTGAATAGACTGGTAACTACAGAAGGGTTTGAAGCAGTAATAAAAAATCTTCCAGCAAACAAAAGCCCTGGTCTGGATGGCTTTACATGGGATTTTTACCAAGCATTCAAGGAAGAACTAAAGCCTATCCTTCTCAGACTATTCCAAAAACTTTAAGAGGAAGGCACACTTCCAAGCTCTTTCTATGAAACCAGCATTACCCTAATCCCAAAACCAGATAAAGACACCACAAAAAAAGACAACTACAGTCCAATATCCTTGATGGACATAGATGCTAAAATCCTCAACAAAATTCTAACAAATTAGATCCAGCATTACAATATAAATATCATACACTATGACCAAGTGGGATTTATTCTGGGGTTACAAGGATGGTACAATATCCGCAAATCAACAAATGTGATACATCACATAAATTCTGACACAAAAATCACATGATCATATCAATCGATGCAGAAAAAGCATTTGACAAAATCTAACACTCTTTCTTGATAAAAACTCTCAGCAAAGTGGTAATAGATCATACCTCAACATAATAAAAGCCTTATATGACAAACCTACAGCCAACATCATACTCAATGGGCAAAACCTAAATCCATTTCCCCTAAGAACTGGAACAAGACAAGGATGCCCACTTTCACCACTCCTTTTTGATATAGTACTGGAAATGCTAGCCATAGGGATTAGACAAGAAGAAGAAATAAAAGGCATCCAAATTGGAAAAGGAGTAAAATGGTCCTTATTTGCAGATGCCATGATACAGAGAAAACCCCAAAGACTCCATCCAAAAACTACTAGACTGAATAAATGAATTCGGCAATGTAGCAGGATACAAAATTAACATCCAGAAATTTATGGCCTTTTCACACACCCATAATGAATTCACAGAAATAGAAACTAAAAAAAAAAACAATCCCATTTACCATTGCACCAAAAAAATTAAGATACCTTGAAATAAACTTAACTAAGGAGGTTAAAGACCTGCACTCAGGAAATTACAGGACATTGAAAAAAGAGATAGAGGAAGATGTAAACAAATGGAAGAACATACCATGTTCATAGATTGGTAGAATGAACATCATTAAAATGTCCATACTACCCAAAGCAATCTACAGATTCAACGCATTCCCCATTAAAATACCAATGGCATATTACAAAGACCTAGAACAAACTCTCCAAAAATTCATCTGGAGTAACAAACAGCCCAAATAGCTAGAGCAATTCTGAGAAAGAATAACAAAGTTGTAGTGATCACAATACCAGATATCGAGCTATATTACCAAGCCACGGTTCTTAAATCTGCCTGGTACTGGCTCAATAACAGACATACAGACCAATGGAACAGAACCGAGATCCCAGAAATGGACCCAAGCCATTATGCTCAATTAATATTTGACAAAGGAGGCAAGAGCATACAATGGAGTCAAGACAGTCTTCAATAAATGATGCTGGGAAGTTTAGTCAGATACATGCAAACAAAATGAAACTAGATCACCAAGTTACACCATACACACACAAAAAAAATCAAAATGGCTGAAGGACTTAAAAGTAAGATGGGAAACCATAAAAATCTTAGTAGACTCCATAGGCAGCAAAATATCAGACATATGTTGTAGCAATACCTTTACCAATATAGTTCCTAGGGCAATGGAGATTAAGGAGGAAATAAACAAATGGACTACATCAAAATAAAAACTTCTGCACAGCAAAAGAAACCATCAACCAAACAATGAGAAATCCCACTGCCTGGGAGAACATATTTGCCAATGCTATTTCAGATAAGGGTTTAAGCTCTAAAATTTACAGAGAACTCATACAACTTAACAAATGGAAGATAAACAATCCAGTCAAAAGATGGCAAAAACCTAAATAGAAACTTTTTGAAAGAGGACATACAGAAGGCCTAGAGACATCTGAAAACATGCTCAAAGTCACTAACCATCCAAGAGATGCAAATCAAAATGACAATGAGATACCATTTCACAGCTATCAGAATGGCTATCATCAACAAATCAACAAATGACAAGTGCTGGCAAGAATGTAGAGAAAAAGGAACCCTCATGCACTGCTGGTGGGAATGCAGACTGGTGCAGCCACTGTGGAAAAAGTATGGAATTCCCTAAAAAATTAAAAATGGACCTCCTATTTGACCCATTAATCCCACCTCTATGACTATATCCCATGAAACTAGAAACACCAATCAGAAAGGATATATGCACCCCTATGTTCATAGCAGCACAATTTACAATAGCTAAAATGTCATAAAAATAAATAGGAATCTAATGAACAAAGTGACCTAACAAGAAAAATAGAGACAGACTCATAGATAGAGAGCAGGCTGACAGCTTTGGGAGGGAGGTCTCGGAGTGGGGTGAGGGGTTAGATAAAAATAAAAGAGAAAACTCATGCACAGGGAGAGCATTATGGTAATTGCTGCGGGGAGGAGGTTGGGGATGGTAGAGGAGAATGAGGGAGAGATGGGTGGTGATGGAGGGGGACTTGACTTGGGATGGTGAGCCCACAGTGAAGTGTACATATGGTATGTTTTAAAGTTGTGCACCTGAATCCTGTATAGTTTTGTTGACCAATTTCAGTCCAATAAATTCAATAAAAAGGAAGAGGAGAAACCAATATGACGCCATAGGTAAACACCTGAACTGCTGCCTCACACAACAATTTCAAAACTACAACTAAAAGACAAAATGGACATCATCCAGAACCACAGGAAGGCTGGCTGAGTGGAAATTCTACAACTAGAAGGAAAGAGAAAAGCACACTGAGACTCACAGGATCTGCGGAAGGCAGAGGTACGGAGGCACGCACGCGGAGAGGGCTGGCAACTAAGGACACTGCTGGCTTTCTCAATCAAGAGGGAGACAAAAGCTCCTGACTGCTCTGAATTCCAGTTCTGGGCGAGACTCTGGGGACCCAGACTCATACGGGGAGAAACTGGACTGTCTGGCATCAGGCAAAACTTGAGGGCGACTTTCTCTCAGAGGTGCTTGCAGCGTTTACTGAGGGACACTGAGACCCAGGGGCCTCTTAGGGCAGGGCTGATGGGAAGCCATTGCTGTTTGCTCTGCCCTGCCCCATTCAAGCTGAGTGCAGAGGCTTTTGCATATGAATGGCCTGGTCCTTTGAATTTTAAACATACCTAAGAAACTGCAGCTGAGTCAGTGAGACCCAGAACATCCAAAAGAAGGCCCAAGGCCCCGCAGCAGCTTGCATTGCTTCACAGCTGGGCCTCATCTGGGCACCTCCAAAACCCAAACAAAGAAAAGGAATCTGCAGATCTCTCTGTAGCTCCTGCTGGGTGGCCTCAGGCAGAGGCTAAATTAGCACCTCCTTGGAGATCCAAGAGCCAGTGTACCCAGGGTTCAGAGTGGGACCATCCAGATTACAACTCCTCAGCTCCATAAGGGACACATCAGGGGGGCAGACTCAGTGACCACCAAAGCCCCACGGAAGCAAGTCTTGTCTCATAAGGGTGTCTCTAGCACAGAAGTTCTCCCATCGTAGACACAGCTGATCCTCGCAGCCAATTGGCCTGGAGGTCAATTCCTTCCAGTGATACCAACAACAATCAAGGCTTAACTACAACAAGACTGTGCACAAAGCCCACAAAGGGGTGCACCAAGAGTGTCCACCTCAGGTAACTGGGGAGGCTGAGCCACTGGGCCCTATAGGACACCTACCACACAAAGCCACTCTATCAACTCAGGGAAGCAGCCAAAATGTGGAGACAAAAAAAAACAGGTCACAAATGAAAGAAATGGCGGAAAGCAAATGACTGGGTATAGAGTTCAAAACCATGGTTATAAGGTTTTTCAAGAATTTTCTAGAAAAGGCTGATAAATTTAGTGAGACCCTCGAGGATATGAAAAAGGACCAACTAGAAATTAAGCATACAATGACTGAAATAAAAAATAATATACAGAGATCCAACAGCAGACTAGAGGATCACAAGAATCAAGTCAAAGATTTGAAATACAAAGAAGCAAAAACACCCAACCAGAAAAGCAAAAAGAAAAATGAATCCAAAAATGTGAAGATAGTGTAAGGAGCCTCTGAGACAACTTCAAGCGTACCAACATCCGAATTATCGGGGTGCCAGAAGAAGAGAGAGAACAACATACTGAAAACCTATTTGAAGAAATAATGACAGAAAACTTCCCCCACCTGGTGAAAGAAATAGACTTACAAGTCCAGGAAGTGCACAGAACCCCAAACAAAAGGAATCCAAAGATGACCACACCAAGACACATCATAATTAAAATGCCAAGAGCAAAAGACAAAGAGAGAATATTAAAAGCAGCAAGAGAAAAACAGTTAGTTACCTACAAGGGAGCACCCATATGACTGTCAGCTGATTTCTCAACAGAAACTATGCAGGCCAGATGGGAGTGGCAAGAAATATTCAAAGTGATGAATAGCAAGAACCTACAACCAAGATTACTCTACCCAGCAAAGCTATCATTCAGAATTGAAGGTCAGATAAAGAGCTTCACAGATAAGAAAAAGCTAAAGGAGTTTATCACCACCAAACCAGTATTATATGAAATGCTGAAAGGTATTCTTTAACCTTTTGCACACAGATGTCGAGTGTGACTCGACACGGTTAGCATCGGTAGCAGCTCTTTTTATACTCTTTGAATGTATCAATAATTTGAAATGTAAAAAAATCCAAATAAATAAGTTTGTATGAAAAGAAACTCCAGTTTTTTATTCTACTGCCGTGCTTTGTAAAATCTGGGGTATTTAAAAAATTAAATCCCGAGTAGAATAAAGGAATCGAGAAAAAAGCAAGCGAGTGCAAAGGGTTAAGAAGAGGAAGAAGAAGAAAAAGGCAAAGATAAAAATTATCAACAACAAATACATATCTATCAACAAGTGAATCTAAAAATCAAGTGAATAAAAAATCTGATGAACAGAATAAACTGGTGAATATAATAGAATCAGGGGCATAGAAAGGGAGTGGACTGACAATTCTCAGGGAGAAAGGGGTGTGGGGGTGCGGGAAGAGACTGGACAAAAATCGTACACCTATGGATGAGGACAGTGCGGAGGGGTAAGGGCAGAGGGTGGGATGGGAACCAGGTGGAGGATAACTATGGGGGGGAAAAAGAGGAACAATTGTAATAATCTGAACAATAAAGATTTATTAAAAAAAATAAAAAGGAAGAAAAAGAAGTGTGAAAAACGGACAAAAAGAAGAAATAAAAAACAAATGGTGAAATGATAAACTTTAATATAACACTAATCAGATAAAAAGGCAGAGTTTCTCAGCTTGAATAATAAAATAATACCCAGTTATGTATTTCCTATATGAATACCATTTTACGTGTAAAGATACAAATAAGTTAAAATAAGAAGATGGAAAATATATACCAAAATAAAACTGGAGTGGATATATTAATGCCATATAAAGTTGATTTTCAAAAAAAAAACCAGTATTGTCATGAATAAGTAATTTTATAATGATAACGAGATAAATTAATCAAGATAACATTATAATTTATTATTCATCTCATAACAGAATTTCAAAACAAATGAAGAAAAAACTGGTAGAATTTTGAAAAGAAATAGACAAGTCCATAATTACTGTATAGTGAAAGATTTCAATATTTGTCTTTCAACAGTTTATAGAAATATTTCACAGAAAATCTGCAAGTATATTGATTTAAACAACACTATCAACCAACTTGAGTTAATTGATATTTATAGGTCACTCTATCCAGGAACATCAGGATACATATATTTTCAAGTTAATGTGAAACATCTGCTAAGATGGATCATATGCTGAGGCATGAAGCAAGACTTAAAAATCATAAAAGTGTTCAATGTAAAGTGTGTTTCTGACTAAAAAAGAGTTAAATTAGTAATCAAGCACAGGATAACCTATGGGAAATCTTCAAATCTTTTAGAAATGCAGTAAAACACTTAAATGTTTTATTGGTCAAAGAATAAAACAAAAGAAAAATTAGAAAATATTTAAAAATACATAAAGATTACATCACAATATTTTAAAAATTTTGGCTACTGCTAAATTAGAACTTGGAAATTTATAGCACTGTCTATATTAGAAAAAGAATAAAGGTCTTATATACCTGACTTTAGCTTCTTCATGAAAAGACTAGAAAAAGAAGAGTAAATTAAACTTAGACTAAGAAAATGATAAAGATCAGAGGAAATATCAGCGAAAAATCAATCAAATTAATGGCTGATTTTTGAGAAAATGAATAAAATCAGTAACTCTCAACTAATCAGGAAAAAAGAGAAAGTACACATATTTCCATTATCAGGAATGAGAGAGGTGACATCATTATGGAGTATCCTCATCCTATATAATAAAGACCTAATATGCTAATTAGACCAAACAGCAGAATGATTGTCCAGACAACTGTCCAGACGACCTTCTGGATGAAGCTGGGGCTGCGAGGGCCAAGGCAGTAGCTGGGGCAGCTGCGAGGGCCGAGGCAGCAGCTGGGGTGGCTGTGAGGGCTGAGGCAGCAGCCGTGGCAGCTGCAAGGACCTACCCTTGCACAAATTTCATGCATTGCGCTTCTAGTATCCTATATAATAAAAACCTAATATGCTAAGTGTCCAGTCAACTGTTCGGCTATTCAACCAATCAAAGCATAATATGCTAATGATATGCTAAGGTCACTCAACCGCTAGCTATGACATGCACTGACCACCAGGGGGCAGACCATTGACCGGTTGACCAGTTGCTATGATGTGCACTGAACACCAGGGGCAGACAGTTGACTTGTCCACCAGTCATGATGACATGCACTGACCACCAGGAGGCAGATGCTCCGACTGGTAGGTTAGCTTGCTGCTGGGGTCTGGCCAGTCGGGACTGAGTGAGACAGGCTGGACATGCCCTGGAGCCCTCCTGCGGTCCCTCCCTAGCTGGCCAACCTCCCGTGTCTCTCACCAGCTCCAATCATGCAACGGTGGGGTCCCTCAGCCTGGCCTGTGCCCTCTTGCATTCCAGGACCCCTCAGGGGATGTCAGAGAGCCGGTTTCAGTCCAATCCCACAGGGGGAGCACTGCTCAGCCAGAAGCCGGGCTTAGGGCTGGTGAGCACAGCAGCAGTGGCAGGAGACTCTCCCACCTCCACAGCAGTGCTAAGGATGTCTGACTGACAGCTTAGGCCTGCTCCCTGGACATCCCCTGAGGGCTCCTGGACTGCAAGAAATCACAGGCCAGGCTTAGGGACCCCCCACAAGTGCATGAATTTCATGCACCAGGCCTTTAGTTAAAAGAATAATCTGCTAAATGAAATAAGAAAAAGACAAATATTGTATCATTTCCCTTCAATGTGAAATATAAAAACTAAACAGATGAGCAAACAAATCAATACAGACTCATACAGAGTACAAACTGATAATTGCCAAAGAATTTGGTGGGATGGGCAAAAAGGTGAAGGGAATTAAGAAGTCCAAAATAAGTCACTAGGCTTTAATGTACAGCATAGGGAATATCCTATATAATAAAAAACTAACATGCAAATAGACCTAATGGTAGAACAACCGAAACACCGAACAACAGAACAACCAGGCACTATGATGTGTGCTGACCACAAGGGGGTGTGTGTGGAACATGGTGGGCATCAGCAGCAGGCAGCAGAGCATGGAACATGCCAGGTGTCGGCTGTGGTGGGATGGCGGAGCAGGTGAGCAGGGGTGCCAGACCAAGGGGGGCGCCAGTCACTATCATCGGGGTGAGCCTCTGGTGATTACTGAAAATTCTTTGCTCTTGCATGCCGCGGTCCTGCCTAGCTCTTGCACCTGCTGCCAGCACTGGCCCTGTTCGCACCCACTGATGGTGCCAGAGCTGCCACTCGCATTTGCTGCCAGCGCCCAGCACCGGCCCGATCGCTCGGCGCCATCAGCAGGTGCGAGTGGCTGCTGCTTCCCTGAGCTCCCCTAAGGGCTTCTCCACCTTCCTCTGCTCCTAAGGGGTGATCAGGGCAGCAGCTGCCACACCCACCTGCTGACTGTTCCCCCCTCCCCGCCACTTGCACCCACTGCTGGCACCAGCCCCAATTGTTTTGTGCCATCAGTGGATGCAAGTGGGGCCAGTGCCATCAGCGTGTGGGAGCAATGGCAGCGGGAGCAAGGCAGCTGGCAGACAGGGGACCTGGGGCCATGGTGGGAGGGGCCTGGTGGGAGTATGGAGGATGGGCTGAGACCCGCCCCTGTGCCCACTGCAGCCTCGCAGCCCACAGTTCCTTTTAAGGTGCACGGATTCGTGCACTGGGCCCCTAGTAGTCAATAATATTGCAATAAATTTGTATGCTGATAGGTGGGAACTAGACTTCTCAGGGTGATGACTTCATGAGGTATATAAATGTCAAATTATAGTGTTAACACCTAAAACTAATATAACATTGTATGTCAACTACACTTTAATTTTAAAAAGCTTTACATTCCAGAATGAAAAAAGTAAGAAACTATTATTTTTTAAATTATGTCAATTAATTCAGCAACTTAGTGAAATGCATACATTCATTAAAAGATGCAAAATACTGAAATTCACTCAAGGCAAAATAATGTGAAAATATGTAGGAGCTTGATGATTTGGGAACTATTAAAGGAAAAAGTTACTACCTAGAGAGGTGATAATACAATATGTTTTATTGGACTGTTTGCATGAGAGGAAGTCCTTCACAGAATGAGACCATGCAGAGTATTACACTGAAATGTACACCACCCAGAAAGGTGGAAGGCAATAGAAATCCTGAGGAAGAGGAGTCTGGAGAAAAAGCATACTTGCTTAGGTAATATTTCTCAGCAGCAAGGCAGGGACTCTATGGGTCAGAGAACTCTGAAGAGCCAGAGAAGCCTGAGTTCTTATAACCACAATATTCTATCTCATTAATGGATAGAAGATGCTGAATGGGGTTGCATGGGGTATGTATATAGGCAGGCTCTAAATAGCAAAAATATATTCTTTTGTTGGGATATTTTTCCAATAACTATATGTGTAGAAATGTAAGTTTGGTGCTAGAACCCTTTTGAGCTAGCAGATCATCCAGCACCAAAGAAATATATTTAGCAAGCAACACATACAGGACATATTGGTTCATTTACATAACAAAAATCACTTCTACTTACTAAATAAATTAATTGTCTACATAAAAACTTCCCAAAAGAAAACTCAATGAGGTAGCTTTGCTGGTGGATTCTATTAAATATTTAAGAAAGAAATAATACCAGTTCTCTACAAACTCTTTCAGCAAATTTAAAAAGAGGGAATACTTACCAATTCAATGAGTTTGGCATTACACTGGTACTGAAACCAAAGAAATGTAGAACACAATATTCCTCATAAATGTAAAAGCGATAATTATAAATAAAAATTTAGAGAATGGAAAAATGCTCAATGTCACTAATCATCAGGGAGATGCAAATAATAACTACAATCACCTCACACCTGTCAGAATGGCTACCATCCCATTTGACCCAGTGATCCCACTTCTAGAAATATATCCTGAGAATCCCAAAACACCAATCAGAAAGAACATATGCATCCCTTTGTTCATAGAAGCATTATTTATATATAGAAGTCCAGTGCATGAAATTCATGCACTCAGGGAGGACCCTCAGCCCAGCCTGCACCCTCTCGCAGTCCGGGAGCCCCTAGGGGATGTCCGACAGTAGTCAGACATTCTTAGAGCTGCCACAGAGTCAGGAGAGGCTCCCACCACCACCGCTGTGCTTGCCAGCCATGAGCCTGGCTTCTGGCTGAGCGGCGCTCCCGCTGTGGGAGCGCACTGATCACCAGGGGGCAGCCCCTGCATTGAGTGTCTGCCCCCTGTGGTCAGTGCACATCATAGCAAGCGGTTGAATGGCCTTAGCATATCATTAGCATATTATGCTTAGATTGGTTGAATGGATGACCAGACAACCAGACACTTAGCATATTAGGCTTTTATTATATAGGATAGTAAAGATCTGGAAACAGCCCAAGTGCCCATTAGTGGATGAGTGAATAAAAAAGCTGTGGAACATTTTCACCATGGAATAAGAAGGATTTCTTACCCTTTGAGAAAGCATGGATGGATCTGTAGACTATTATGCTAAGCAAAATAAGCCAGTAAGGGAATGACAAATATCACATGATCTCACTCATATGTGGAATCTAATGAACAAAATAAACTGAGGAACAAAACAGATCCAGAGGCATGGGTGTATGGAACAGACTGACAGAAGGGAGGGGGTGTGGGAGGATGGGAAGAGATTAACTAAAAAATTGATATGCATATATGCATAGCCCAAGAACACAGAAAATAGTGTGGTGAAGACCTGGAGTGGGGCCTGGATGGAAGATGGAAGTGGGGTGAAAATAGGACACATCTGTAATAATGTCAACAATAAAAAATAAACTAAAAAAATTAAAATGTAATCTGAGGTTTCAAAAAATAGCAAATCAAATTCAACAATTCACAAAAGTTATAATGCATAAGAACAAGCGGCATTTATCCTAGGAATGCAAAGCTGAGTTAACATCCAAAAATTAATTATCATCTTATATAATAAAAACCTAATATACAAATTGTCCCCTTGGGTGGGCATTAGACTGGAAGTCTGACCAGGAGATCGGAAGTTCAAACACTTGCTATGATGTGTGCTGACCACCAGGGGGCAGCGTGGAACATGGTGGGTATCAGTGACATGGCGCTGGCAGCAGGTAGCAGTGGAGGAGCTGCCTGCCCCGATGGGCCCCAACAAGAGCAGGACCACATCAGGATGGTGGAACAGGTGAGCAGGCAGTGCAGGCCAAGGTGGGTGCAAACGGGGGCCCGATCGCTCCACCGATTGCCCCACCCAGACTGATCGCCCAGCAGGTGGGTTGGTGGAACAGTTGAGGAGGCTGCACCAGGCCAAGGCGGGGTGCCAGGTGGGGCTGAGGGGCTGCGAAGCTGGGGCCGCAAGCTGGGGCTGGGAGGCTGGGGGTGCAAGCTGGGGCCTGATCTCCACAGGCCATCCTGAGGGACCCCATCTGTGCACAAATTCGTGAACCAGGCCTCTAGTTTGTCATATTGACAGATTGAAAAATAAAGAGCCATATGGCCGTTTTAATTGATACAGAAAGTGGCTATAAAAGTGGCTATTTTAAAAATCCAAAATTCATTCAGGATAAAAATGTAGGAA
The DNA here is from genome assembly GCF_951640355.1 of Cnephaeus nilssonii. Lineage (NCBI taxonomy): Eukaryota > Metazoa > Chordata > Mammalia > Chiroptera > Vespertilionidae > Cnephaeus > Cnephaeus nilssonii. The sequence continues at coordinate 32,013,704 of NC_137071.1, forward strand.
AAGAGGAAAATTTCCTAAACCTGATAAAGGGCATCTACAAAAAATCTAAAGCTAATATCATATTGAATGTTAAAAGACTGGATGTTTTTCCCCTACAGTCAGAAAGAAGGCAAGGATGTGTGTTACCACCACTTCTATTCAACATGGTGCTAGAAATTCTAGGCAGGGCAACTAGGCAAGGAAAAGAAACAAAAGCTTCAAAATTGTGAAAGAAGAATTTAACCTGTCTTCATTCACATATAGCATGATTTTGCATGTAGAAACACCTATGTAACAAAAACTATGTATAAGAATTAAATAGCAAGATTGTAGGACATTAGTTTGATATACAAAATCACTACAGAGTAATAAATAATTGAAAATTTAAATGGTGAAAAACAATACCCTTTAAATAGCATCAAACATATGGAATGCTTAGGAATAAATTTGACAAAAAATGTGTAAGACATATATCCTGAAAATTATAAAACATTGCTGAGAGAAATTAAAGATCTGAATTAAAGATCTGAAGAAATGAAGAGATCTAACTTCTTTACTGATCAGAAGCATCAATATTAATAAGATGTCAATTTGACCAAATAACTTGTTGATTCAATGCAATGTCAAACAAAATACTGAGAGGCATGTGAGTATATATTTGTGTGTCTGTGTGTTGTGCTTAAAATAACAAGCTAATTTTAAACTTCACATGGAAATCAAGGGACCCAGAGTATCCAAAACATTTTAAAAAACAAGAACAAAGTTGTCATTCTATCTTTATCTGATTTTAAGAGTTATAAAGCTACAGAACCCAAGACAGTATGATATTGGTATTAACATTAAAAAATGTATCAATGGGACAGAAATAGACTCATGCAGATATGGTAAATTGTTTTTTGACAAAGGTTCAAAGGCAATTTAATAAATAAAAAGTTGTCTTTTAAAAAATCCATCCTATCTAATAAAGAGAGAATATGCTAATTGACCCTCGCACTGTCGCAAAGATGGCGGCACCCACAGCCAATAAGGAGGGAATATGCTAATTGACTGCTCAGCCCTCAAAGATGGTGGTGCCCACAGCCACAAGATGGTGGTGCCAAGTCCCCTCAGCCCCGCCAAGGTGCCTGCCTCTGGAGTCCCCCAGTCCCCTCAGCCCCCCAGCCGCCCAGAGCTGGCCCGAGGCACAGGCAAGCCTCAGATGGTGGCTGCTCAGCCACACAGGGCCGCTCAAGGTTCAGGTAACCAGGGCCGGCCGAGACTTGTGCTGCCAGCAGTGGCAGCAGCAGAGGTGTGATGGGATGTTGCCTTCCCCTATCACCAGGTCGCCTCCCACCCCTGAGGGCTCCCGGACTGTGAGAGGGGGCAGGCTGGGCTGAGGGACCCCCCTCCTCCAGTGCATGAATTTTCATGCAACGGGCCTCTAGTGTAGAAATAATTGGCTAGGTAAATACCAAAAAATGAACTTTGAAACATACTTTGCTCAACATACTAAAATTAAATTAAAATTGATTATAGATCTAAGTATCTATAATAATAAAAGGGTAATATGCTAATTAGACCAGATGTCCTTCCGGACAACCTTCTGGACGAAGCTGGGGCTGTGAGGGAAGCCCGGATCCCGGGTGCCTGCCAGTGGCTGGAGGGAAACTTGGGTCCTGGGTGCCAGAGGAAAGCCAGTGCCGGCAGCCGGGGGAAGGAAGGCCTACTCTTTCATGAATTTCATGCATCTAGCCTCTAGTATGATATAAAACTTCTATAAGAAAACATAGATGAAAATTGTGTGAGTTTGTATTAATATTTTTAGATAATACACAAAAGCGTGATAAACTAAAAAAAAAGTTGATGAATTAGACTTTAACAAAATTGAAAATCTGTTCCTTAAAAGACACTAAAAGGACAAATAACAAGCAGCATTCTGGGTGCAAATATTTGCAAAGTATACATTTTATAAAGGCCTTGAATATGGAATATAGAATTAACTTAAAAACTAAATGTTAACAGCAACAACAACAACAAAAAGCTAATAAAAGTGAGCTAGTCTGGCCCATGTGGCTGAGAGATTGAGGACTGACCCAGGAACCAAGAGGTTGCCAATTCAATTCCAGGTCAGGGCACATGACTGGGTTGCGAGCTCGATTCTCAGCAGAGGTGTGTGCAGAAGGCAACTGATCGATGACATTCCTTTCACATCGATGTTTCTATTTCTCTGTCCTTCTACCTTCCAGTCTCTCTAAAAATCAATAAAAAGTATTAAAAATGAACTAAAGATTTGCATGGGCATTTTATAAAACAAGATATTGTCAAAATGTACAAGGTTGAACAAAACAAGTTTTGACAGGGAAGTGGAGGACCCGAACCTCTCATTTATTACTGGTGTGATTTTAAAATGGTACAACTTTGGAAAAGCGTTTTAGAGTTTCTAAAACATTAAAAATATGCACTGATCATATGATTTAATCTATCTAGATATTTAATCTAGAGAACTGAAGCCATCTACTCATACAAAGATTTGTATACAAATGTTCTTTGCAACTTTATGTGTAACAGTTCCAAATTAAAAACAATCTATAATTAAAAATTTTAAATACCTAAATGTTAACCAAAAAGTTGAATGGATAAACTCATTGTGATACAGCCATACAGTGGCATATTTTTTACACATCAATAAAAATATATAAACTATAGATACACACAGCAACATCCTTGAATCTCAAAATAATTATGCCAAGTGAAAGAATCCAGACAACAAAAAGTACATATATCATAATTCACTTATTTAAAACTAAAGGCCCAGTGCACAAATTTGTGTACCAGTGGAGTCCCTTGGCCTGGTCTGCGGGATTGAGCTGAAACTGGCTCTCTGACATCCCCTAACGGGTCCCAGATTGTGAGAGGGTACAGATCAGGCCGAGGGACCCCACCAGTGCATGATTGGGTCCGGGGAGTGACATGGGAGGTTGGCCAGCCAGGGAGGGACCGCTGGAGGGCTCCAGGACATGTCTGGCTCATCTTACTCAGTCCCAATTGGCTGGACCCCAGCAGCAAGCTAACCTACCAGTCAGAGTGTCTGCCCGCAAGTGGTCAGTGCACATCATAGCAACTGGTAGACTGGTCGACTGTCTGCCTCTTGGTGGTCAGTGGACATCATAGCGAGTGGTTGAGCGGCCTTAGAATATCATTAGCATATTACGCTTTGATTGGTTGAAGGGACAAGCGGACACTTAGCATATTAGGCTTTTGTCATATAGGATAGTTTATTATTTGTCAGCTATACCTCAATACAATGTTTTTAAATGCAAAAAAATTAACTGTATTTGTTAGTGTTGGTTCCTAATTTTTCCAATATAACAAAGCAAAAATATATCATTAAGGTAGGTTTTCAGATGGTCTAGATCATTTTTCCAGCTGCACATTTGCTAGATAACAGGCAACAAACAACACTGTAAATAATGCACAAAGGTAAAGAATCTAAAAGTAAATATCAACATTTTAAATGTAGCTATATTATGAAGGTTAGACAAGAATAATTGTTTCCTGTACTTTTCTAATTTTCTCCAATGCGATTATATGTTTTATTAATTTAAAAAGAAGATAGTATTAATATTAATCTCTAGTTTCTTAGAACTTAATGATATGTGTCAGAATCTAGGAGAAAGGAGACTAAGTGTGATGAGAAAGCAGGTATTCTGAGTTTCTGACTAAGCATGTTATTGTATGAAAACCCTGTTCACACCCAGAGTCTGGACATCAAGATAAGGATTTGATATTTGGATTCCTATCACAAGTTCCTGCTTTGCTTTTTCCCAGGCACATTTTATAAGAACCACTTAGAGTTGAACCAGCAAAAAGTTGGTGACCTCTGCCCCTGCCATCTTAAAAGTAATAGGTGATCACTACCGTGCTCTCTATCTCCTACTCACTTGTGACCTAGGGATGAGAACTGCCCTTCCTCTAGCTCATTGTGCCCCCATCTACATTTCTGAGATCTATAAGTAATAAATACTGTAACTCTACTTCCGTTATGTGAGTGTATTGAAACTGTATTGTCAAACAAAATGGCAATGGGTTTTCACTTCCCCAAAGTGAGAGCTCAGATTTTGAGGAAGTTATCTGCCAACCCTGTGTGGATGGCTTGTTTGTGCCTTCTCATTCAAAAGGTCATAATCTGCTTGTTCTTAATTTAATACACTAGCTATGGGTTTCTAACACACAAAGAAAGATTAGTTTCAGGTTGCAAATAAACCCTAAAATAGATAACCTACATATGTCTATTCAATATTAACTATAATTTTTCTACTGTCATTTCAACAATTGACAAGATTATTTTTACAAATTATGAATAGATTAATTTCAATGTCTTAATTTTTAAGACTTGAATTAGGTTAAATGTCTGACAATTTATATACAGTTTTTGAAAGTGTAGTTAACTCACATTTTAAGTGCCTATTATAGTTCAGTTGATTCATATATTGTCTCTTTCAGTTGAAATAATATTTACTGTAAGTTGATAGTCTGCAGTCTATGGAAATGTTGCTGAGCTAGAAATAATAAGACCAGGTCTATAATTCCCGCTTGTATGCTCTATATGTAGTACTTAGTTCATTCAACAAAAGTTGATTAAATGCTATGAGCCAGACACAATTTTAAGTGTAAGAGTTTGCACCCTTAAAGAAAACAGACACTTATCTCTGCCCTAGTGGAGCATACATTCTAGTGGCGGCAGGGAATACATGGTAAACATTTGCCAGAAATTTCTTGTGAACCACTTCTAAATCCCCTCAAATTAACATCTGACTCCAGCCAATAGTACAGCAAACAGTTCCATGCAGGTTGTGACCTGCATCAGGCAGTGTTTTGCCTCAGGCCTGTGCTATATACAGGGTTTGCTGCTCTGAGGAACCTACCTGTACACAGGCATGCATATCTCAGTAGGGTAGGGGAGTTAAAGATTTTAGGCCACCTTTACTAATTACTTTTCCTTGTGTTTATTTCATATGACACCTTAAAAAGTTCTATCAGAATCAAGTGCCAGTTTATAATAGTGATAGTATATATTAAAAGTATGACTCCGATATTATAGGTTTCACTGCTCAAAGCTTTTAAGCTTTACTCCTTTCCACATCAGAAAAAGCTGATGAAGTCTTGTGTGCTCCCTTTTGTGTTCTAGCACCAAGTTCAATTTGTGCAAGTCCTGGTTCATGTGAGAAAATGTTCATACTAGCCCCATCCCCTAACCACATTAAGAATCCCAAGCCAATCTCCTTTTCCTGCTTTTTCAGCCATTTTTTGGACCTACTTGGGATCCTCCCCTAATTAATATGCCCAGAAAACCTCATTATTTGAATAATGAACTTTTTCCTGCCATCTCTGTGGTATAATCACTCTGGACATCCAAACCAAATATTGGGTAAGGGTTCATCCAGTATCTATGGGATAACTACAACATATCTGAAAACTATCCTTCCATTGGCTTTCCTTCCCTTCACATTTCGCTCTGTTTCTTTTGTACTCCTGATCACTGGGGTCATATTTCAATACTAAGAGTCTCAGTGCACAAATTCGTGTACCAGTGGGGTCTCTCAGCCTAGCCTGCAGGATTGGACTGAGCCCGGCTCTCTGACATCTCCCAAGGGGTCCTAGATTGCGAGAGGGTGCAGGACAGGACAGGGAACCCCACCAGTGCATGATCGGGGTCGGGGAGGTTGGCCAGCCAGGGAGGGACCACAGGAGGGCTACATGGCATGTCCAGCCCATCTCACTCAGCAAGCTAACCTACAGGTCAGAGCATCTGCCCCCTGGTGGTCAGTGCATGTCATAGCAACTGGTCGACCAGTTGACAGACTGCCCCGTGGTGGTCAGTGCACATCATAACAAGCAGTTGAGTGGCCTTAGCATATCATTAGCATATTATGCTTTGATTAGTTGAATGAATGACCAGACAACCAGACACTTAGCACATTAGGTTTTTATTATATAGGATAAACCACAGTGAAACAACTAGAGCAAAAACTCTAGGGAAGGATCATTTTTGGCATATTCAAGAGATAACAAGGATGATGATGTGGCTATTGTCAAATGAACAAGGGTTCAAGTATTAGGATTTGAGAAAGAGAGTTGACAGGGGATGAAAGTAAACCATATAGAACTTAAGCTTTACCTCTAAGTGAGATTATGAGCCTTTGTAAGAATTTGAGCAGAGTGATAACACAATCTGCTTATGTAAAGGTTGGGAGAGGGCAAGTATAGAAGAAGGAAAAGCAGTTGGAAAGCTATTGTGGTAATGCAGGATAGAGATGAGGGTAGCTTTTACAAGGGAACTCATGATTCACTTTTCTAAAAAATGATGTTATCTCATGTATAAAATTCCCATGCAACCTTTTTCTTAAAGATTTTATGGGATTAGCCCTGCTGGTGTGGCTCAGTGGTTGAGTATTGACCAGGAGATCACAGTTCAATTCCTGTTCAGGGCACATGCCCAGGTTGTGGGCTCCATCCTCTGTAGGGGTTGCAGGAGGCAGTCAATAATGATTCTTTCATCATTGATGTTTCTATATCTCTCTTTCTCCCTTCCTCTCTATGAAAATCAATAATTTTTTTAAAAAATATTTTTATGGGATTAGAAAAATGAAATAAGACTTATGAAAGCTATATGATGAACTGAAAACTAAAAATAGCTAACTTTCTGGATTTTTTATTTATACTACATACATTCGAAGTGCTGTGATAATATCTACAACACCCAACTTGTAGATAAGGAAAGTAGACCAAGTTGCCCAATTTACATTGCTAGTGAGAAATAGAGCTGGCATTTCAACTTAATTGTCTGGCATCAAAGCTTCTATTCTTATACACCACACTGTATAGCTTATAATATACAGTACATGAAAATCATGTCTCTTAGTCACAGAAATTGGGATATATGGTCATGGCTTTTTGTGTATTTATTGTTTCATTCCTTACCTTTTCCAACTGTCATTCTTTCAGAGCCTAGAAACTAAGCTGTATCTGGATTATAATAAAGACGTTTTGATTGACAGATAAATCTGGTTTAATATCATAGCTAATAATAATAATATAGTATCAAATTATAAATATATTACTTATAATGATAAGCATTTCTCTTTCTGAAATGTTAAAACGCATCAAAACTATGACAGTGTTTATATTTGTAGAGTGTTAAAATTTACACTACCCATGCATTATTTTATCCCCATGAAAATAACTCTGATAATATATAGGACAGAAATGATTGTGGGTTTTTTTTAATTCAATTGAACTATCAGTATCCTTGTTCATTTGATTTATTAAATGGTAACTTTTTACTATAAGCCAGTACAAATTTCTCCAGTTTCAAAATCAAGTTCTCTCATGAGAGTTTTGCTTCCCCCTTCATGTCTCTTACAAGCAAAGGTTTCTGTTACATTATCAAAAGAAATAATGTATATAAGAGCCAGGAACTAAAGTGTTAAATGTTATCTTCCATAAAACATATGTTTATTTTAATACTTTAAACAATAAAGAACTTTAAAAAAAACAGCAAAAAAACATATGCTTATTATTATATGAACTGTTACTATAAACTAAGAGTTATAAATAAGCAATTTACATTTAATATACAATTGTATGCTTAAAAACAACCAATCTACAATAAACTTGTTGTAATTTAAAATTAATATTCACATTGTTCAGAAAATATATTAAGAAAGTAAGAAGCCAGAAACACCAATCAGAAAAAATATATGCAACCCTATGTTCATAGCAGCCTTATTTATAACTAGAGGCCTGGTGCACAGATCCCTTGGCCTGGCCTATGCCCTCTCGCAATCTGGGACTCCACAGGGGATGTCAGAGAGCCGGTTTCAGCCCAATCCCCACAGGCCAGGCCGAGGGACCCCTAGTATGCATATAAAATCTTTGGTTAATGTCTTCCCGACCTCCCCATCCCCCCTTCCCTCTGAGATTCATCAGTCTATTCCATGTTTCCATGCCTGTGCTTTGAGTGTCTGACCCCTTGTGGTCAGTGTGCATTATAGCTACTGATCAAACGGTCGAATGGTCGAATGGTTGCTTAGGCTTTTATATATATATAGATAGCTGAGATCTGTAAACAGCCCAAGTGACCATCAGTAGATGTATGAATTAAAAAATTTTGATACAGCTCTCGGGCCAACATCTTGGCAAGGCAGCAGCGCATCTCTGCTCTCTGAGTCCTAAAATGCCACCCAAGGATGACAAGAAGAAGAAAGATTCTGGAAACTTGGCCAAGAAAGACAAAGACCCCTTGAACAAGTTGGGGAGCAAGGCCAAAAAGATGAAATGGTTCAAAGGCAAAGTTCAAGACAAGTTCAATAACCTGGTCTTGTTTGACAAAGCCACATATGACAAGCTCTGTAAGGAAGTTCCCAACTACAAGCTGATAACCCCAGCTGTGGTCTCCAAGAGACTGAAGATTCGCGGTTCCTTGGCCAGGGCAGCCCTTCAGGAGCTCCTTAGTAAAGGAGTTATTAAACTAGTCTCAAAGCACGGAGCTCAAGTGATTTACACCAGAAACACCAAAGGTCAGGATGCCCCAGCTGCTGGGGAAGATGCATGAACAACAGATCTCACCAGCTGTACATTTTGAAAAGTAAAACTTTATTTAAAAAACTTTGATACATTTACACAATGGAATACCATGCAGCTATAAAAAGGATATCTTACTTTGAGACATAGAGGGACTTGGAGAGTATTATTTTAAGCAAAATAAGCCAGTTAGAGAAAGAGAAATATCACAATATCTCACTTATATGTGGAATCTGATGAATAAAATAAACTGATGAACAAAAAAGATCCAGAACCAATTGAAGCATGATATATTTCAGATGGAAGGGGAGGTGGGAAGAGAATAACCAATGAACTTATATGCATATATGCATAACCCATGGACAGGCAATAGTGTGGGGAAGAACTGGGGAGGGAGCAGTTCTACAGGGTAGCTAGGTAGCTTCTCCAAAAAAAATATATTCTTTTGAGTTAGTATTTTGTGTTTCTTCAGATATATACCCAGAAGCAGAATCAATTGGTCATAAGGCAGTGCCATTGCAAGTTTTATGAGTAAACTCTAGACTGTTTTCCACAGTGACTGCACTAACCTGCATTCTCGCCAATAGTGCAAGAGGGTTCCTTTTCTCCACACCCTCCTCAACACTTGTCATCTCTAGATTTATTGGTGATAATAATTCTGACAAGTGTGAGGTGAGATATCATTCTGGTTTTAATTTGCATTTCTCTGATGATTAGTGTTGAGCATTTTTTCATATGTCTAGTGGCTATCTGTATGTCCTTTTTGGAGAAGTATCTATTCAGGTCCTTTGCCCATTTTATAATTGGATTGTTTGTTTTTTAGGTATCGAGTGGTATGTGTTCTTTAAAAATATGGATATTAAACCCCTATCAGATGTATCATTGGGGAATATATTCTATCAATCAGTGGGTTTTCTTTTCATTTTGTTAATAGTTTCATTTGCTATGCAAAAACATTTTAATTTGATGTAGTCCTATTCATTATTTTTTTTCTTTCATTTCCTTTGTATGAGGATATATATCAGAAAATGTATTATTACAGGAAATGTCTGAAATTTTACTGTCTATGTGTTTTTTTCTAAGAGTTTTATTGCTTTCAGTTTTACTTTGAAGTATTTAATCTAATTTGAGTTCATTATTGTACATGTTTTAAGAAGGTGGTCTAGTTTCATTTTTTGCATGTATCTGTCCAAGTAGCTCATTTACTGAATACACTGTCTTGAACCAATTGTATGTTCTTGCCTACTTTGTCAAGTATTAATTGACTTTTTAGGTGTAGGAACATTTACCACAATCAGCATTTTAGTTTAGTTCTTCGGTGGTAAGGTCATAACCTGAAGGGATAACCACTGGGATTCAGATTGTAATGGAGAAGAGGGGAGGAGCAACCAGTACTTGGTTGACAGACTGAGTTCCTACTTAGAGCACCTAAGTAGAATTCCCAACCAGTGGCTTTGCATATCTGCATAGCCAATACAGTGGCATAGTCTGACCAGGAAACTTGGCAGGGTGCAGGTCTGCCTAAATTAGGACCTCAAACAAAAAGCCTTGGCAGCCCTGGAGCCTAGTTACCACTCCATCAAGGCATGAGAGCTAATTCAAAACCTTGGCCACTGCTACATCTAGCTCCTGGTCCCACCCAACCAGAAAGCCTGGCTAGAGTATCTAGGAAGCTGCTTATTCCAGCAGCATTTAAATGGAGAATCCAGCAAGCAGCACTGCTGATCAAGAGCAAAGAATGTGGCCTTGTTTGGTCAGGAAACTTGAGGGCAGTGATTTACTAGCTTTGGAGCTATTTTTGCTGCTCCAGCCAGACAAGGGAGCTAATTAATAATGCTGTCAATTATTGAGTGTGGCTTCTGGCCCTACCCAACCAAGAAGACTGGGCAGAGCACCTGGAAAACTACTTAGCTTTCTCTGTCTTAAGAGCCAAGATGCCATCTCTTTCTGTCCAGAGAGCTTGGTGCATAGTTCTGTCTAATTAACTTCCCAAACTTGAGGAGTGTCAACCCTGGCCTCTATTCTGCAACCTCACACAGGCAGGGAAGGTAATGGGTAGCTAGGTTTACTGCTGAATAGTGTCTCCAACCCTGCCAAAGCAAAAATTTTGGTAGCCCACCCTGCAGCCCTGATTACAGTAGCATTTGAGTGGATGCCAGGCCAGAAGCTCTGTATATGAAGATCTAAGACAGAGGGCCTCTCTCTCTAGTTCTAAATTGATCTACACGTAAAAAAGAGCATTTCTGACCCTGCAGTCTGTTCTGTATCCCCAATTAGGCAGGAAGCTAATTTATAGCTCAATCTAAAGCTTAATATAGCCTTCAGCCCATCCAGACAAATATGCCTAACCAGAGTTCATGGGACTCTCTGTAGCCCAAGCAGCCAAAGGACAGGTAAAGAAAAAAAAAATCCCTGCCCTAGGTGGTACAGCCCACCCCACCCACCCTCAGGAGCACTGCCTGCCACACCATGCATTTTGACCTTTTCAGAGGAAACAAAAGCAGAGGCAAAGCCTGTGGGTTTGAACAGTCCTAGGAGTATCAGTGACTCATTGGGGGAGGGGCCTTTTGCTGTATTATCCTGGGAAACTGACTGGTACATTCCCAGCAAAGGAGAGCTGATAGAAACTCCAGGTTTCCAGCATATCCCACTGGATTGCATACAAGGATCTCTGCCCAGCCAAGGGCAGAGTAATATTTTGGGCCACTTGCAGAGGATTAGCTCTGTGACAGGGAAACACACCCACCACTTTCCCTGGAATCTGAACAGCACCTCCCCCACCTAAAGCCCTTTCAGAAACAAACTTCTGAGTGATTAAGATTAACAGCTGGCTAACAGGCAAAGGCAGGCTGAGGCAGAGCCCTGAGAACCAGGGGAAGTTTGCTGGCCCAGCCCTGGGCCCCATGCTACTAACAAACCTACTTTAGAAGGCAGATTGGCCCCACCTGCTGGCAGCCAAGTCCTATGGAGACAGATACAAACTGTGGATCACTTGGAGCTTCAAGCAGGTTGCTGAAAGCCAAAGGAGCACAGTTTCTGACACTGGTTAGCACCTAAGTACCTCCTGGGAGGCACAAATTTGGCAGACAGAACAGTCAGCCACAGTCATCAGAAGTGTAGGATACGTTTGTTTATTTTCTCCTTACTTTCCTTTGCCTTAGGAGAGGTATCCGTAAACACATTGCTATGTCTGAGATTTTGCTGCCTATACTTTCTTCTAGGATGTTTATGGTTTCATGACTTACATTTAAGTCTTTTATGCATTTTCAGTTCATTATTGTGTATGGTGTAAGTTGGTGGTCTAGTTTCATTTTTTTGCATGTATCTGTCCAATTTTCCCAACATCATTGATTAAAGAGACTGTCTTGACTCCATTGTATGCTCTTGCTTCCTTTGTCAAATATTAACTGAGCATTATGGCTTGGGTCGATTTCTTGGGTCTCTGTTCTGTTCCATTGATCTATATACCTATTCTTGTGCCAGTACCAGGCTGTTTTGAGAACAGTGACTTTGTAATATAACTTGAATCTGGTATTGTGATTCTTCCAACTTTGTTTTTCTTTCTCAAGTTTGCTGCAGCTATTTAGGGTCTTTTTTGATTCCATATAAATTTTTGGAGTATTTTTTCTAGCTCTGTAAAATATGCCATTGATATTTTAATAGGGATTGCATTGAATCTGTATGTAGATTGCCTTGGTTAGTATAGACATTTTAATGATGTTGTGTGGCGTGCCAGCACAGCCAAGGGTGAACCTGAGGAGGGGCGGTGAAGGATTAAAGAAGACAGACAAAGAGAATACAGCTGGGGCCTAGAGGATCTCCCATGCCTGGATGAGGACACAGAAAGATCCAGCCTGCAAGCTGATGCTTTATTTTATAGTCTCTTTAAAACAAGGATAGATTAACATGTATACAAATGTTCTTATTTTGGCAACACTTGCTGTACCTCCCACAGCCCATTAGCTACTTAGGAAGGAATTATGGAGGGCTATAAGGTCAGGCTTAATTATGCTAAGAGAGCTCTTCCCTCCAGGCTGGGACTTGCTTGTGGTCCTGCCACAGGTCAGTCCAAGGCTTAATCCTATAGCCACTCCCTACAATGTTGATTCTACCAATCTATGAACACGGTATATTCTTCCACTTGTTTATAGCCACTCCCTACAATGTTGATTCTACCAATCTATGAACACGGTATATTCTTCCACTTGTTTATATATTTTTCTATCTCTTTTTTCAAAGTCCTGTAGTTTTCAGAGTACAAAATAAAAAGCTTCTGCATAGCAAAACAAACCATCAACATAATGGAAAGGGAGCCCACTGTATGGGAGAGCATATTTGGCAATGATACATATGATAAAGGGTTAATATACAAAATATATAAGGAACTCATACAACTTAATAAAAGATAAACAATCCAATTAAAAAATGGGAAAAAGACCTAAATAGACACTTCTTCAAAGAGGACATACAGATGGCTAAGAGACATATGAAAAAAGTGCTCAAAGTCACTAATCATCAGAGATGCAAATTAAAATAACAATGAGGTATAACCTCACACGTGTCAGAGTGGCAACCATAAACAAACCAACCAATGAAATGTGCTGGCAAGGATGTGGAGAAAAGGGAACCCTAATACACTGCTGGTGGGAATGCAGACTGGTGCAACCATTATGGAAAATAGTATGGCTTTTCCTCAAAAAATTAAATATGGAACTTCCATTTGACCCAGTGATTCCACTTCTAGGAATATATCTTAATAAACCCGAAACACCAAATCAGAAAGAATGTATGCACCCCTATGTTCATAGCAGCACAATTTACAATAGCTAAGATCTGGAAACAGCCCATGTGCCCAAGAGTAGATAAGTGGATAAAAAAGCTGTGGTACATTTACACAATGAAATACTAGGTAGCAGTGAAAAAGAAGGATCTCTTACCTTTTGAGACAGAATGGAGGGACCTGGAGAGTATCATGCTAAGTGAAATAAGTCAGTCAGAGAAAGACAAGTATCACATTATTGCAGTCATATGTAGAATCTAAGTAACAAAATAAACTGATGAATGGAGTGGATCCAGAGACATGGAAGCATAGAACAAACTGTGGAATTTCAGAGGGAAGGTGGGGGAGTTGGGTGGGTAGGAGGTAATCAACCAAAGACCTTGTAGGCATACATGCATAACTCATGGACACAGACAATAGGGCGCTGGAGGCCTGGGATGGGGGGTGGGGGCAGGCAGGCAGGGATCAATGGGGGGAAAAAAGGGGACTTATGTAATACTTTCAACAATAAAGAATTATTTTAAAAAGTGAACAATAGGATACAAAGGGAGATCCCTTGGAGCACAAAACTCTACTAATGGAATTCCACTTTTCCCCCTCTCTTTTTTCATTTTTTCTTCTCCTTTTTCTTTTTTTAAAAATGTTTCTTCTTCCTTTCTTTTTATTTATCTTATTTATCTATCTGCTTTATTGATTTGTTATTATTCTAGTCTCTATTGTTTCATTCATCTAATTTTCCTCTTTCCCTTTCCTACTCAATGTTTTGGCATTTGTTTTTCCTCCTTTTATTTTAAATTGTTTTAACTTCCCCTATTCCCCTAATTCTTTATTCTTACTTTTTTTTTATTTCACATCTGCACCTACATATACCTTTTTCTCCCCCTCCTTTTAAAAATTTTTCTCTTTTTTTTCTTCTATTTCTCTCTTTTCCTGTGCTATCTCAACTTCTTTCCTTTTCTTATTCTGGATATATCTTCTTTCTCCTTTATTTTCCTTTTCAAGTATTTTTGGCTTTATTCCTTCCACCTTTATTTTAAACCATTTTTCCTTCCTCTATTCCCCTAATTCTTTACTCTTAACCTCTTCATTTCAAATCTACACTTACATATCCCCCCCCTTTTTTTTGTTTGTGTGGGTTTTTTGTTTGGTTGATGGTATTATTTTTCTTCTCATATTTTTTCTTTCTTTTCTTCTATCATTCTTTCTCTCTTTCCTCTTTTCTAATTCTCTCTTCTCTGGAAGTTGCTTTTGCTTTGCAGTAGGGGTCTTATGTATGTTTTAGTTTTGCTTCTTTTGTTTCACCTTTTGTTGTGTTGTATTTTGTTCTCTTCTGTCAGCACCTCCACAACAGCACACATGAGGTGATCGGGGGTGAGATACATAGTATGCCAGCTGAGAGGAGATTCCATCCATGAATGGACAATAATATTCAAGACCCAGCTACAACAGGAGAACCCAAAATAATTCTAACAAGCTAATGCACCAGCTCAGGAAATCTAAGAGACTGCACCACTAGGTCCCACAAAACAACTACTGCATAAGATCACCCAACAAATCTGGGAGGCATAGCAGTTTGACCTAATACATAGAAATAAATACAAAGGGGCAGGAAAATGGAGAGACAAAGAAACAAACCCCATATGAAAGAATTGTGGAAGGCTACAGCAAAGAAAAAGAGGCTTTTTTCCGGTCCTTGCACTTCTAATTGTCCGTCACTACTAAGATTACATGCAGCCCACACACCAATTCAACAGTCAAAAAGAGAAACCTCAACATTAAAAGGCTAAGAATTCAAAGTAAGAAAACCCTGACTGTTTCAGGTTGTCTTGAGCAGGTAATTAATGAATTTTGCTAGAAATCCTTATGACCAATGTCTTTTGCCTAATTTCTTGAATGTTTTACTTGCTATCCCATGAAAAGAACACATTAATTAATTAGGTGCCTGGAAATGAGACTGAAAGTCTCTCTTGATTTTTGGCCAAAAAATTCCCATGAACCAAATTATAAATTTGAATATCATTTCCAGTCTAAATTTCTACCCTCATAAAGATTGATATTGCTTTCTAGTATGTCTTGCAAACCTTACACCATAACCAGAGTAATGAATATAGGACAGTGGTTAAGAATATTTTCTTTAGAGCCAGAAAAATGTAGATTCTAGTGTTTGATCCATAACTTCCTACCTTTGAGACCTTGAGAAATTCATTTAAGATCTCTGATTCTCAGTTTCATGTATACAATGGAGATTATAATAGTATTCCTTACAGGATTAAATGAGATAATCCATTGTAAATATGCAATAAATTGCAGCTATGATTGCATAATTGCATAATTTAAAGTATATAACCTTTCTCTATTCATAGACAATGAAAAAATTCATTATGAAAGCAGAGAATACTAAAAATCACATGAAATGCAGTTTCAACTTGATGGTTGATTGAAGCCCTAATGGAAACAAAACTGGTGAAAATAGGTCATATATTAATTTTTACAAAATAAATCATTTTTATTTATTTCTCTCCATTGAAAAGGCAATATGTATTTATCATGGATAATTTGGAAAGAAGATGAAAAGATTACCTTACTAGCTCCTAACATTTTTTAATATAAACCCACAATTCCCACTTTTCTCCACTAGATGACACTACTGAGTCAAATAGAATGGTGATTTTCTTTTGTATTTCCTACACTGCAGTATGCATCCAGCTTTTCTAATATTTGGTCAATTCTGAGGGCGGGAGAGAGAGAGAGAGAGAGAGGAAGAAGAAGGAAGAAGAAGAAGAAGAAGAGGAAGAAGAGGAAGAAGAGGAAGAGGAAGGAAGGAAAGAAGGAAGGAAGGAAGGAAGGAAGGAAGGAAGGAAGGAAGGAAGGAAGGAAGGAAGGAAGGAAGGAAGGAAGATGGATGACTGGGAAAATTGTCAAAATGAATTTTGTCAGAATTTTGGCAATTACCAAAGGCTTACAATAATCTGAGAAGCAATGTATTAAAGAAATTTAGCTGAATTTTGGTAAGAGCAATGAGTTTTGTGGCATTTTTATCTTGCCCTATTTTCATACCACTTTTCCCAGCTGCACAGTTGCCTTGAAATCTTATAACAGTGTAATTATAATATCTGTGAAAATAAGATGCCTTGACACTACTAGAGAAACCAAATGGGTTTTAACCCCAAAATGGCTTAGTATAAGAGAATTGCCATTATTTGACCTGAACAGCATCTCCTAGAGAATATTATCTCACAAGGCTTTTCTTTGATCTGACACAAAACTCAGTAGCATAAAAAATGTATAAGTGGCAATTGTTGAGCATTGCAGCTTTCTGAGGCAGCAATAATAACTTGGGCAAAAAAGAGGCTGCCCAAAATACTTAAAAGAAAAAATATCTTGAGAATGAGATTTCCATAGGTGTCTTTGAATAGTTCCAAATATATGCATGCGCATGATGGAGCTGAGAAAGCGCTAGGCTCTCCCTCCTGGATGACTCATAATTTTGAGGCTCTACGTAAGCAAGTAATGAGGGTTAAGAAAGAATTCTCAACTGCCTGTCTAATTATTCAAGGCATGCACTGATAAAGACACAGAGTGCCTTGGCAGAGACTGTAATACTTATTTTTCCAGATTAAGGAAATCTGCCCAATCTTTGGTTAGCCAATCACTAAGCAAACCATGAAGAAACTTGAATAGCTACAAATAACAAAGAATAGAGACTTTACAGAACTAGTGCAAGAAAGCTACTAAACAAAGGGTTGTAGGAGAGAGAAAATACAACTAATCACTTTTCTATAGGTAGTACCTATTTGACAAAATAGCTTTTGAAACAATGGTTTATGGAATCTAAAATGGATAGGGAAGAAAGTAAAAATAAGAGGAGGCTCCTTAGATAGGAGCAAGTTAGAGATATCAATGCACCATAAGTTAAAGAATAATTGTAGTGGTAGTAGTTGAATACACTATCTTGGAAGATAGATAAGAGACTCAAGTGAGAAAATAGAAGGCTCAATGTAGATAGAGCATTTTGGGGTGATGACAATGGCTGAGGTAGAATAGCCACTAGAGAATAAAAATGACAGTATTTTTGGTAGAAGCACTTTGAGTCATGCATCACAATCTTCTATGAAAAGGGAAGTAGCCAAGACATAGGACAGAGTGATATAGAAGAATGACATGTGGCTCAAAGGAGGAGAGGATTTCTATAAGACAATGAAAAACTGATGGGCTCGAAGGACCAATGGAGAACAAGTGAGTACAAAACTAGGGAAAACTGCATGAATAATTTATTAACATTTGTATAGACCTTATAGTTTACAAAATATGCAAATCAATGGAACAGTGGAATGACCAGTTGCTATGACACACACTGACCACCATGGAGCAGACACTCAATGCAGGAGCTACCCCCTGGTGGTCAGTGCACTCCCACAGGGGGAGCGCTGCTCAGCCAGAAGCCAGGCTCATGGTTGGCGAGTGGCGGTGGCTGGAGCGTCTCCTGCCTCCGCAGCAGTGCTAAGGATGTCCGACATCCCCTGAGGGCTCCTGGACTGCAAGAGGGTGCAGGCCGGGCTGAGGGATCCCCCCCTGCCACACACACACACACACACACACACACACACACACACACACACACACGCGAGTGCAAGAATTTCATGCACCGGGCCTCTAGTGTCATGTATAAGTAGCACAGGTAAAAATCTGATTTTACAAATGGGGAAAGTGACTTCCAAAAGCTCTGATAGAATGCAACTATAATGTGAGCCTGAATCATCTCATATCAAGTCTGGTGTTCTTGGTTTCCCTATTGTCTCCCTTGATAATGATAGAATTAAAAAAAAAAACTTAAAAAGTGAATTGGTCTATTGCAGTCTAAATTAAAATGAAAAGCAGGAAGTCTAAAATCATTATTCAGAACCTTATCATTACTTTCTTAATGACTTTGTAAAACTCCCTCAGAGAAGACTTCTCCCTGGCTTACCTAATGTTTTCTTGACCTGTTCCTCATAACTATGCTCTTAACCCTTTGCACTCGCTTGCTTTTTTCTCGATTCCTTTATTCTAATGCTAACCGTGTCGAGTCACACTCGACATCCCAGTGCAAATTAATGTCCCTTTCAGCTGACAAGCTCTTCCTGAGACCAGTTGTTCTTTTCACACGAAATCCCACACGAAACTCCAACATCCCTTTCTCCCCCTCCCCCCTTTTTTTTTGAAAAAGAAGAGAACTCGCCCTAACCGGTTTGGCTCAGTGGATAGAGTGTTGGCCTTCGGACTCAAGGGTCCCAAGTTCGATTCCAGTCAAGGGCATGTACCTTGGTTGCGGGCACATCCCCCATAGGGGGTGTGCAGGAGGAAGCTGATTGATGTTTCTCTCTCATCGATGTTGCTAACTCTCTATCCCTCTCCCTTCCTCTCTGTAAAAAATCAATAAAATATATTTTTTTAAAAAGAAGAGAACTCTTTCTTGCTGTCAGAAAAATAGCACATACTATCGTCAATCTCTTACTATGCTTCTTTAACACCAAGTCTTGTTCTGTTTTGGACCAAATCCACTAAAATTGGTTACAATCTTTGTTTTATGTGTTTTAAGGATATAAAGTATGTGGTATTCCTTGGATCATCTGAAACTTAATATAATTTTCATTGTACCTAATTAATGCTAAATATGAAGCTAGAAAATTACTCTTCTGCTGTAGTTAACCCTATAGAAAATATTTTCCTTTCTTTTTAAAAAATCTTTATTGTTGAAAGTATTACATATGTCCCCTTTTTCCCCACATTGACCTCTTTTAGCCCACCCCTGGCCCCCACCCCAGGCCTTCACCACTCTATTATCTGTGTCCATGGGTTATGCATATATGCATACAAGTTCTTGGTTGATCTGAATATTTATTTTCAGGGGGGAATATTATAAGAGCAATAGGTCTATAAGGAAAATTTTTCTCACTAGGTGATAAAACATCACAGTACCCAATTGAAGGGTTGTTCTTCAAGAACTTTTAAAATAATAATACAATAAAATAACTGTTTTGGATATATGATTTAGACCTTCAGAAGTTTGAAAACAATATACTAGAAAGTATTACCTCCTAACATCATTTTTCTTTTTGATATAATTACTTTATAATGGAACCCAAGTAAATAACACTAATGCCTGGCATAAGTGAGGCCCCCTTGATATCATTACTGTACTCCCAAGGTACAAGTACAAAGAAATAGTCATAATTGAAAAATTAATGATTAAACAGTAGCAAACCAAATGACTAAAATTAGGAGTTAACAGTATAAGGTGGTATTAAAATTGTGGCCTCCTGTTTTGACCACATGGCTCATTTGGTTGGAACATCTTCCTGTACACCAAAGGGTTGCAGGTTTGATTCCCATTCAGGGCATATACCTAGGTTGTGTTTTTGATCCCCTGTTGGAGCACATATGGGTGGCAACCAATTGATGTTTCCCTCTTACATTGATGTTTCTCTCTCTCTTCCTCTCTATCAAATCAATACACATGTCCTCAGGTGAGGATTAAAAAAAGTGTGGCTCTTCGTTGCAATAAACTGAATTAGACTATATTCAAAGTATAAGGAATGGTAAATATGCTAAGTAAATAAGCTTATAAACTGCACCTACATTTTAGAGTCACACTCACTTTAGCAGAATCTGGTATATCCCACGAAATAAAGTATTAAGAATTCTGCAAAGACCCATTATACATTATTTTATGGAGAATTAATGACTCTGTATCCCTCTTTATCTTTCAGTATTGGGTCTCAAAATTTCTCACCCATGTCCCCAAAAGCTTCAGAAGAAAATTTGTCTGAACATGAGCACCTCCTCCTTTATCTCGACATTAGCACCACTGAAGAAGCTGTCCCATATATATTTAAATATTAAAGAGTAGTTTCAATGTTCTGCAGTGGCAAGAGAGAAGAAAGCAAATATATTTTACTTATCTACTTATTCAAACAAAGAATGGTGGTTTGACTCATTTTTAATTGATTTGCTTTCCTCTTACAAAAATGCACTCAGAGTAATTTATCATCCTTTCTATTGTATGAATACTCTAATCACTTTGATTATTTCCTCACCACTGCCCAGTCAGCAACTACACCAGTGAGAAATTATCACATCTAATTTTGTTATTTCTTTTTGAGAAGAAGTTACAAATACTAGAATAAGTTTAAAAAATACATGGTGTGTCAACACTAAATCTTTTTTAATTTTTTTTAAAATTTGATTTCAGAGAGGAAGGAAAAGGGAGAACAAGATAGACATATCAATGATGAGTGAGACACATTGATTAGCTGCCTCCTGCATACCCCCCAATGGGGGTCAAGCCCGCAAACCAGGCATGCGCCATGACCGGGAATCGAACCACAACCTCCTGGTTCATAGGCCAACACTCAACCACTTAGCCACACAGGCCAGGCTCAACCCTAAATATTAGTGGATCTGGTGTAAGGAGTGAGAAATGATGAGTGATTCTCAGTGGTTGGAGGCCAGAACCAGAAGTTTATGTCATCATTTTAGATGATAATTTGAAAGCAACCTAGACCTCATGCCATTATACAGGAGCCCATGCCAGTTCTGGCACACATGCCACAAGGTAAAATTTATTATGGCTGCTATCTGTGATAGCAATGATGATGATGATATTCTGTTTCCAGCATATAGAAGCCTGGTGCTTTGATTGAAGAATAAGAAAGCAAATTCGACTTTGAATCAGAAGACCTGGGTAACAGTACCAGTTAGTCATTCACTAATTGCTTGGACAATTTCTTTTCCTCTCCCTGAGAATAATATTTTTAGTCTATGATATGTAAGTTTGGTATTAGATCCATAATTTTCCAACTATTATAAAGAGACCCTGAAGTGTTGCCTTAATGTGGGAAAATGGTCAAAATCTTTCCTCTTTTAATCACAGTAACTCTTGTGTACATTGAGCTACTGTATAAGTGTGTGTGTGTGTGTGTGTGTGTGTGTGTGTGTGTGTGTGTTTAAGAGACAGAAAAAGAGGTGAACTTAGTTCTGTGGCTTTTTAAGGATGAAAATCTACATTATCTCTATGGAATTTTATGTCTATAATGTCCTACAATTCTATAATATCTAAACTTAAAAAGTAAAGACCTTATAAAAACTCAAAATAAATCCTCCCTTATTTTTCTTCTATTATATTTTTGCTATTGTTGTCATATAATTCTGAAATACTTCCACTCACATTTTTTCTGAGTCTCTCATAAGACATTTCCTAGGGAAGGAGCACTAGCTCCTATTTTATAAAATGGCCCTGTTGCCCCCACAGGACTGACTTTAGACCTAAGCAGTTCAGGATTGCCTAGGTAGTGGGATTTTGAGGAACTGGGATAGGAAGCACAAACCCTCATCCCATAGGTAGCTGGATGAATCTTAATGCCTTTTTCCAAAGAATGCAAACTGTTGTTCCACACTGAGAAGTTAGGCTTATAATTCATACCCCTTTAGAAGAAGAAATACTGACATATTCACACCCCTATGGTTTATAAAATTATTATTATCATTACTATTATTATTTCAATTATGAGGAGGCCAGAGAAACAAATTTTACCAACTACACAGTCCTGCCATCACACTTGCTTTTTTTCTAAATAAATGTTATATTTTTAAATTTTATTTTTCAATTACAGTTTACATTCAATATTGTTTCATATTAGTTTCAGGTGTACAACATACATATAATGGTTAGTCATATAATTTATAAAGTGTTCCCCTCAATATTTCCAGTACCCACCTGGCACCATACCTAGTTATTATAATATTATTGACTATATTTTCTATGCTCTACTTTATATCCACAGGAGTATGTTGTGATTACCAATCACACTTTTTTGACAGCATACAGTCACCTCTCTCTTTCAAGTAGTATCCTAATCTCTGCTAATATTACATTCCCTTAGAAAAACAAACTACTGTAGCTACAGAATTTGCTGCTGAAACCTACCCTTCAGTGTCTCTTCCTCAAAAGTTTCCACCAGCCACATACTCTTCAGTTTAATAGGAGATAATGCACATTATTTTTAAAAGTTTCTGTTTCTGCCCTAACCGGTGAGCCTCAGTTGGTTGGAGTGTTGTTTCAAAAACTGAAAGATCTAAGGTTTGACTCCAGGTCAGGGCACATACTCAGGTTTTGGATTCAATCACTGGTTAAAGCACATGCAGGAGGCAGCCGATCCATGTTCACTTTCAAGTCAATGTTTCTCTCTCTCTCTCTCCCTTCCTTTCTCAAATCAATAAAAAAATAAACAGATAAAGTTTCTGTTTCTCTCACTCAGTGTTAACAATATGATTTATCTTTAAGAGGCATTTACCTTAAATTTCCTTCATCAGGAATAGAAATTTAAATCATAATGCTATAAACATTCTCAAGCACTTAGGAAAAATTAGATAAATATATATATTCTTATTTTAAGCTAACAAACAAACTATAAACAGACTCATAGATACAGAGAACAGACTGACAGCTGTTAGAGGGGAAGGAGCGGAGAGATGGGTGGAAAAAAAAGTGAAGGAACTAAGAAAAAAAGACAAAACTTATAGACACAGACAACAATATGGTGATTACCAGAGGGAAAGGGGTTGGGGGGAGGGAGAAAAGGGTAAAGGGGGGATAAATGGTGATAGAAGGAAATGACTTTGGGTGGTGAGCACACAATACAATACACAGATGATGTATTATAGAACTGTACAACTGAAACATATACTTTTGTTAACCAATGTTACCCCAACAAACTCAATAATAAATTTAAAATTTTTTTTGAGATAATGTATACCTGTAGAACACAAAGTGTTCCCTCCCAGTAGTAAACACTAACAGCATGTGTGGACTCTCTTCTTTTTACTTTTAGATGGTCCTGTTAAGTGATCAGAAGGGATTTATTACAAGCATTAAACAGATTGGTAAAAATAATCTTTCCCCTGTCTCAACCTTGAGCATGATGATTTATTGACTTGTTAGAATTGTACTGATTCCTTATAAAAAGGCCTTATATTAGTAGAAGGTTTTGTCACTTATCAAATTTTTTCACCTCCCTTAATGCTTAAAACAGTTTTGTGATATAGTTAGGACAAATGTTGCTATCCTCATTTTCCAGATAAGGACTCAGAGAAAAAAGTGCCTTGTCAGGCAGTGAGTGAGTGGCTGAGTTGGAACTTTACTAAAACACAAATATTCTCATTGTAGAACCCCTGCTCTTTCTAGAACGTTTCCCATTTGCTTCAATTAATGATTTACTCATGTAACAGAATTGAAATATGGATGTCTCAATATATCTACACAAGAAAAAAACTTAGTCTACAAAGTACCCAGGAGATTAATCTTGCTCCCCAGGTCTCATTCAGGGTGTTGACTCTATAAAATGGTATCTTTGATTTACAGCCTCCAGAATTCTTGGTCTTTTCTCACTTACTTGGGTCCTTCAGTTCTTCACCCACTGCCTTCATGATCTATTCCACTACTCTCTCTCCACCTTCATCATTCACCTTGCTTTTTAAATCACCCTAGAAAAATCAAAGGGTAATGTTTAAAAGTAAGGTTGCCAAGGACGAGCCCATCCGCGTCACCGACCTGGCCGAGCTACCCAGTGAGATCATCGGGGCCCCGGAGACCGCCAACACCGACTTTTCAAAAATACAACTGGAGGACAGAGCGTCTGCCACCCAGAACCATAGGACAGCTGGCTGAATGGTGGATTTACAGCTAAGAGGGAAGAGGAAAGAGCGAACTCGGAGGGGATAAGGTGCGGAGGCTCGTGGGTCGGGCTGGTGGCGGGGGAAGGGACGTGCGGCTTTTGTTCCAACCCTAGGGGAGATTAGCTCCCCATCACCCTGAAATCCAGCTTCTGGGGATGCGCGGGAGACCCAGACGCCTGCGGGGAGAGGCTGGACTCTCGGCCTTCGTGTCGGAGAGTGGGAGTAACTTCCTTGTGAAGGTGTGCCCAGCAATCAGTGTTTGCTGCGCTGGAGTGCGGAACGAGGGGGCTTAGAAACTTGGAAAGCAGAAAAAGCAGAAGTGCAGCCATTGCGGTTTGCCACGCCATGGCCTAGTGGCACCCTGAGGCCCCGCCCCGCCCTGAGACCCGACCCGCCCTGGGACCAGCCCCGCACGTTTTGCAGGCCCACCTGGGCTCCAAACAACGACTTTTGCATGTGGGTGGCCTGCCCTATGGCAGCTTGACCAGATAAACTGCGGTTCTAGTCGGACTGCTCCAGGGCCGCTCAGACAGGAGGAGGAAACTGCAGTTTTTGCTGTAATTCCTGCTGAGTGGCCTCAGGCAGTAGCTGACCTACACTCCATTGGAGACCCAGAAATGAGGGCATCTAGTGGTCGGTGTGAGATGACACCAGATTTCAACCACTCGCATAAGGGACACATTCAAGAGGCAGACTCAGTGAGCACCAAAGCCTTGCTGCACCAAGACCCGGCCCATAAACGTGTCTCCTGCACAGCAACTCTTCCTTTATAGACACAGAGGGTCCGCCCGGCCAATTGGCCTGGAGGACAATTCCTCCCAGCGACACCAACAACAATCAATACTTAACTATACAAAGGAGGACCAAGATGGAGGCATAGGGCGGAAGCCTGATTGTTGCCTACCACAACAATTTTGAGTCTACGACGGGAGAGCAGAGCAGACACCATCCAGAATCACCGGAGGGCTGGCTGAGCAGATGCTCTACAACTAGAATAAAAGAGAGGGGTACGCGGGATAATGCTGATGCCGGTGACCCAAAGAACACACTTTAAGAACTACGGCTCAGGCGACACAATGGCGGCCTGGAACGTGCTCGGCGCAGTTCCCCCGGCGGTCTCCGGCTGAGGGGATGGCTCCACTCACTGCCAAGCATGGACAGATGAGCCCCTGGGAGACACGGGGTGGGAGACTCCGCGCTTGCTGACCTCCGAGTCCTTCAAGAATCTCAACGCCCCAGAAGCGGCCAGGTGCGCACGCTCGGCGACCGGCCACCGCTGCAGACCCAAGGGCCGACGCAGCCACTCCGGACCAGCCCGCCGCGCACTGGGCACACCGGAGCTTTGCCGAGCCCGCCGCCCAACGAATTCTGCGGCGGCTGCCCTGGAGCTCTGAGAAAATGGCCGAAGGAATTGCTGAGATGGAATTGACCAACAGGAATTGCGATCAAGAAGACGAAACCCCGCTGGGTCCCGGATCCGGGTGAAGCCGTGCGCCCCTGGGTCTGGGTGAGGCTGGGAACTGGGTCAGGGTGGGGCTGGGTCCCAGGTCCGGGTGGGGCCGCCCCTGTGGGTCTGGGTGAGGCTATGCGCCCCTAGGTCTGGGTGAGGCTGGTACCTGGGTCCGGGTGGGGCCGTATGCCCCTGGATCCGGGAGAGGCTGGGTCCCGGGTCCGGGTGAGGCCGTGCGCCCCTGGATCCGGGTGAGGCCACACGACCCTGGGTCTGGGAGAGGCCGCGCGCCCCTGGCTCCGGGTGAGGCCACACGCCCCTGGGTCTGGGTGAAGCTAGATCCCGGGTTCGGGTGAGGCCGTGCGCCCCTGGATCCGGGTAAGGCCATGTGCCCCTGGGTCCGGGTGAAGCTGGATCTTGGGTCCGGGTGAGGCCGTGTGCCCCTGGATCCGGGTGAGGCTGGGTCCCGGGTCCGGGTGAGGCCGTGCGCCCCTGGATCCGGGTGAGGCCACGTGACCCTGGGTCTGGGAGAGGCCACGCACCCCTGGGTCCGGGTGAGGCCACACGCCCCTGGGTCCGGGGGAAGCTGGATCCCGGGTCCGGGTGAGGCCATGTGTCCCAGGATCCGGGTGAGGCTGGGTCCCAGGTCCGGGTGAGGCCGTGTGCCCCTGGATCCGGGTGAGGCTGGGTCCCGGGTCCGGGTGAGGCCACACACACCTAGGTCCGGCTGAGGCCACGCGCCCCTGGGTCCGGGTGAAGCTAGATTCCGGGTCCGGGTGAGGCCACATGCCCCTGTGTCTGGGAGAGGCCACGCGCCCCTGGGTCCGGGTGAGGCCATGCACCCTAGGGTCCGCCTGAAGCTGGATCCCGGGTCCAGGTGAGGCCATGTGCCCCTGGATCTGGGTGAGTCTGGGTCCCGGGTCCGGGGGAAGCCGTATGCCCCTGGATCCGGGTGAGGCTGGGTCCCGTTTCCGGGTGAGGCCGCACACACCTAGGTCTGGCTGAGGCCACGCGCCCCTGGGTCTGGGTGAAGCTAGATTCCGGGTCCGGGTGAGGCCACATGCCCCTGGGTCTGAGAGAGGCCACGCGCCCCTAGGTCCGGGTGAGGCCATGCACCCTAGGGTCCGCCTGAAGCTGGATCCCGGGTCCAGGTGAGGCCATGTTCCCCTGGATCCGGGTGAGTCTGGGTCCCGGGTCTGGGGGAAGCCGCGAGCACCTGGGTCCAGGTGAGGCCACGCACACCCTGGGTCCGGGTGAGGCCACGTGCCCCTGGGTCCGGCCGAGACCCAACCAGAGGGAATCGAACCTGCATTACCACCATTTGTCTACCATCCAGAGCTGAGGGGTCAGTGCCGACATGTACACATAAGGAACTGGTGGACATTGATATTGGGTCTCAAAAGAACTGTTGGTCCAGAAAGAAACTCACTACAGACTGATTCATTTGCCTGTCAGCATAACTATTATTGCTCATCTCACATTCAGTTCATGTAAGTATATCTCTAGTGACACATGATCTCGCTCATCTAGGGGAAATGATGAACAACATAGACTGATGAACAAGAACAGAACCAGAAACAAGGAGGCATCGATCGGACTATCAGGCCTCAGAGGGAGCATAGGGGAGGGTGGGGGGAAGGGGGAGAGATCAACCAAAGGACTTGTGTGCATGCATATGAGCCTAACCAATGGTTAATTTCAACAGGGGGTTGGGGCATCCGTGGGGAGGGGTGTGGGATGGGAATGGGGGGATGAGGACAAATATGTGACACCTTAATCAATAAAGAAATTAAAAAACAAAACAAAACAAAATAAATAAATAAAAGTAAGGTTGCCAGATTAAATACAGGATGCCTAGATAAATTTGAATTTCAGATAAACAAATTTTTTTTAGTATAAGTGTGTTCCAAACATTGCATGGGGACATATCTAGAATAAAACTAATTTGTTGTTTGTCCGGAAATTCAAATTTAACTAGGCATTTTGGATTTCTTTTTTTTTTTTAATTTCTTTATTGATTAAGGTATCACATATTTGTCCTCATGCCCCCATTCCCATCCCACACCCCTCCCCACACATGCCCCCACCCCCTTGTTGTCCCCAACCGCTGGTTAGGCGCATATGCTTGCACACAAGTCCTTTGGTTGATCTCTCCCCTTTACCCCCACCCTCCCCTACCCTCCCTCTGAGGCCCGACAGTCTGATCCGTTCCTCCTTGTTTCTGGGTCTGTTCTTGTTCATCAGTCTATGTTGTTCATTATTTCCACTAGATGAGTGAGATCATGTGCTATTAGAAATACACTTATAAGAACCGATAATGAGACAAGCAATAATGGTTATGGTGACAGGAAATGAATCAGTCTGTAGTGAGTTTCTTTCTGGGCCAACAGTTCTTTTGAGACCCAATTACAATGTCCAACAGTTCCTTATGTGTACATGTCAGCACTGACATTACAGTTCTGGATGGTGGAGAAATGGTGGTAATGCAGATCCGGCTCTCTCTGGTTTGGTCCTGGGAAACCTGCAGTGATGCACAGCTGCTAACTGCTAGTATGGGAATACCAAGTCAGCGTCTTCCATCTCTGGACTGCTTCTCTTCTGTCTTCATGGCTGGAGTAGTCCTGTCGATTCCTCTCTGTTGCTGGAATCCACATGGTCTCGGAGTTGTTTTCTGAAAATATACAAACATATTCTCGACCAAAAGTTAATAAAGGAATATTTTCTATAAATTTTACTTGGGATCCTATTTCATTTTTTGCCCAAATGATTTTCCTCTGGCTTGTTTTGACACCTTGTGTGTTTTTCATGGGTGTCTTGCTTTTAGCCTTACAATTAATTTTCTAAAGTATTAATTTTCTAGATGTAATTTACTTACAGGTTATTTTTCCTTACATGATATTCTTCTACTATACCCTCCTTTTTTTATTTAAATGTTAGGAGGCTTTTGAAAATTTTATAATGTAGTCTTGATGGCTTCTACATTTTAATTTTTTGCTCTATAGTATTACTGTTTTAGGTTCATTACATGGTGCACAATTTTATCATGAGATGAAGTACCAATAAAATTTTAGTTAACACTTTAGGAACACCTTTTTGTCCAGTACAACTAATTTTTCTAGAATATTCACTTGTTTCAACTAGCCAATTTAAATTTGCCTGGAATCTTGACTTCTATTTTACTGTCAAATTTGTTACTCTAACAACAATCTTATTTTACCCTGTAAATATTAGTTGAAGGGATTATTTGCCTTCTTGAGTAGGTCCTGAGCATTCCTGGTGGCATTTTGGATTTCTATTTGCTAAATCTGCAACCCTTAGGGCAGGAATGGGTAATGTCTGGCCCACAGACCATATGAGGCCCATGAAATCATTTGTCAGGTCCTGACAAGGCATTAGGGCTCAATTTGGTCAACAGGTAATAATTATGTAAGTTAACTTCAGAGTTAATTAGATGTTTGATCAACTATAGCAGACTAATTTTTTTAAATACAAGCTGTCCTCTAGTTATGTCGGAGATCCGTTCCTACTGCATGACGTAAGGCAATTTTCACTGTAAGTCAGAACCCACCTACATAAGCACCTACATCACTCACATGGAGCACATACACAGCAGTAATGAAGTGAAACAGTAAAAAAAAAAATTAAAAGAAAGATAACAATTCCTGACCTTTACTTGTGGTAAGTAAATAATAAAAAATATAAAACACATACACTGAGTGGCCAGATTATTATGCTCTCTGAACGCATAATAATCTGGCCACTCAGTGTATATCCTATATAATAAAAGGCTAATATGCAAATTGTCCCCTCGACCAGGAGTTGGACTAGCAGGCAGGCTGGACAACCGCCCATGTCCCCTTCCCCTGGCCAGGCTGGCCGGATCCCACTCATGCACAAATTCATTCACTGAGCCTCTAATCCTATCTAATAATAGACAAATATGTCAAATTGACCATACCTCCAACACACCCACAAGCCACGCCCACAAGCCACGCCCACCATCCAATCAGAGCGAGTATGCAAATTAACACAAACCAAGATGGCTACAGCCACAGAGAGCAAGGTTTCCTAGGTAACAGAGGAAGCCAAGCTTTCCGCCTTCCCTTGCCAGGCCTAAGCCTCCACTCAAGCTACAAAGTTTCAATTACAGAAGGTGAACAAATTCAAACAAATGGCAGCAGAATGAAGCTTGAGAGAGCAGACCAGGGTTGCCGCCAGCAACAGGGGAAGCAAAGCTTTCCGCACACCCTGGCCGGGCCCACCCGCTTAAGGCAACAAAGTTTCAATTATAACCCCAACACAAATGGCTGCTGGGCCTCGGAGGGAGCCCCAGGCTTGGCTCTGCTCCAGGCTACAAAGTTTCAATTGTAGAAGGAAAATAAATTCCAGATACCAGGGCCTCTGCTTGGGCTGCCAGGGGGCGTGGCCGGCCTGCAAACCAACACAGGCCCCTCGCTCAGGCCACCCCACACCCCAAGGGAACCTCCACCTGATCCGGGACGCCCTTCAGGGCAAACCAACTGGTCCCCACCCCTGTACCAGGCCTCTATCCTATCTAATAAAAGAGTAATATGCAGATTGACCATCACTCCAACACACAATATAGCTGCCCCCATGTGGTCAAAGATCCTGCCCCCATGTGGACACAAGATGGCCAGCACAAGATGGCCAGCAGGAGAGGGCAGTTGGGAGGCACCCGGCCTGCAAGGGAGGGCAGTTGAGAGGGACCAAGCCTGCAAGGGAGGGCAGTTGGAGGTGATCAGCACTGCAGGAGAGGGCAGTTAGAGGTGACCAGGCCGGCAGAGGAGGGAAGTTGGGGGCAAACAGTCTGGCAGCAGAGTGGTTAGGGGGTGATCAGGCTGGCAGGCAGAAGCAGTTAGGGGCAATCAGGAAGGCAGGCAGGCAAGCAGTTGGGAGCCAGCAGTCCTGGATTGTTAGAGGGCAGTCGGACATCCCTCGAGGGGTCCCATTTTGGAGAGGGTACAGGCTGGGCTGAGGGACAACCCCCCTTCGTGCATGAATTTCGTGCACCGGGCCTCTAGTATATATATATATATATATATATATATATATATATATATATATATATGTATATATATATGTATATATATATATATATATATATATAGTGGCCAGATTATTATGCGTTCAGAGATCATAATAATCTGGCCACTCAGTGTGTATGTACATACGAAGAAATGACAGAACTTTATTTTTATGAATACTGTAAATGGGAGATGGCTATGTAACCACGAAACGACATAAGTCGAGTCCAACGTAACCCAAGGACTGCCTGTATAATTTCATGGCCAGCAAATGATATTGTAAATATCCAAATGGCCCTTGGCAGAGAAAAGGTTCCCCACCCCTGCCCTAGGGTAACAGCAAAAGTTCTGATGTCAGAATGACTTCATTTGAATACTGATTCTTACTCTGAGTAACTATATGATATTGAGTAAAACCTTTTAATATCTCTGAACTTTAATTTTCTTTTGTCTAAAATTGGGATAATATTACTTATCTAATATTGTGTAAATAATTAAATGAGTAAATCTTAGTAGAGTGTTTATCATATAATAGATACTAAAAATGGTAGCTATTCATATTACAGAATGACAATGATTAATAATAGCATTCTACCTGTAGGTATATGTGCATTTAGTAGGTAATAAAACCTTCAGTTACATGGATAAATCTCTATAATAGACATTTAAGGAACTTCACATAAATAGCCAGTCTTCTCAGGGCATGGACCTATTTTTATTTTACTGTTTTATTTTATTAATCCTCACCTGAGGAAAGTTTTTCCATTGACTTTAAGAGAAAGTGGAAGGGAGAGAGGGGTGGGGGAGAGAGAGACAATGTGAGACACATTGATTGGTTGCCTCCCACACCCACTATAACCAGAGCTAGGGATCGAACCTGCAACCCAGGTACATGCCCTTGACTGGGAATCAAACCCGAGACCTTAGGTGCATGGTCCAACTCTGTATCCACTGATCCACTGATCCACACCAACCAGGGCATGGATTTATTTTGTAGTTAAGCTTTACAGTATAATTCCTCAGTGTCTGAAACAGAAATCACTCTTTTGTTATGAAACACAATTCCATATCAGTAGCTTTTAGGTCTGAGACAACATATAAGACAGGAATAATATAGAGTATTCAGGGTAATCAAGGTACAACACCCAAAATGAGGTCCTCTCTAGTGTTTCAGGTCACTCAATTTGGTCAACAGGTAATAGGCCATCCTATATAATAAAAGCCTAAGTGGTGTCACGCCCTCATGTGATGCCCTCGTGCTACGCCCTCACGTGACATCACCACAAGATGACCACCACAAGATGGCCGACAGGGGAGGGCAGTTGAAGGCAAACAGGCCAGCAGGGGAGGGCAGTTGGGGGTGATCAGGCTGGCAGGGGAGGGATGTTGGGAGCGATTGGGTCTGCAGGGGAGAGCAGTTAGGGGCGTTCAGGCCATCAGGGGAGCAATTAGGCATTAATCAGGCTGGCAGGGGGGCAGTTAGGGGGCAGTCAGGCTGGCAGACAGGCCAGCAGTTAGGAGCCAGCAGTCCCAGATTGTGAGAGGGATGTCCAACTGCCAATTTAGGCCCAATCCTGGCAGTCGGACATCCCCCGAGGGGTCCCAGATTGGAGAGGGTGCAGGCTGGGCTGAGGGACACCCCCCTGTGCATGAATTTCATGCACCAGGCCTCTAGTCCTACCTAATAATAGACAAATATGCAAATTGACCGTACCTTCGCTATGCCCACGATTGGACAGGAGGCGCGGAGGGGCAGGACTCGGGGTGGCCCGGGTAGCCGATTGGGCTGGCGGGATGCTGAGCTGGTGGCGCGAGCTCAGCATCTGCGCCATGGCTGTGCTGAGGAACAGAAGGGGCCTCTGGGGCAGCGAGCTCACGTCCCGCCGCGGACCATCAAAAGCGGGGGAGCTGGGTGCCTGTCCACTCCAGCACCAGGCCTTTCAGAAGCCTCCGCCATGCAGGAGGCTTCTGAAAAGCCTGGTGCACCAGAGGACAGGCACCCAGCTCCCCCGTGATCGAAAGTGGGGAGCTGTGTGTCTGCTCCAGCACCAGCGGACCCCCTGCCATCAAAAGCGGGGAGCAGGCTGCTAGCAGTGTCCGCGGAGCATGCTAGGCTTTGCGGGGCAGTGGATATGGCCTGGATGGCAGGTTAGGCCTAGGGGACCCTACACGTGCATGATTTAATCATGCACTGGGCCTCTAGTAATTCTGTAAGTTAGTATTCATCTAGGTAATCTAACAAGAAGCAAATGGCCTTAGAGAAGAATGCAGGAATAAAGATTCAAAGGAAAGCAAGAGAGAATCAAAGAAAGAGACAGTGAGGAAGGTGCAGTTACATATTTGTTGTTCATGAATACATCTTCATTTACTTAGTAGCTGCAAGAAAAGCAGGGCCAAAGGCTAGGAATAGTAGTATTATTTAACAGGGTTTTGGAATTGGAATCTCAATACTGAAGTAGATAAAAGCAGAAATGATGGTCAAAATATTTAACAGCTCATATGAAAAAGAAGTGTCCTATGTAGGATTGGAGTTGGGTACTAAAGCTCCATTTGTCTGTTCTGTTGCTGGATGACAAGAAGATACAAAGTTCCCAAAGAAGGAGTCAGAATGACCAGGATACCCATGGTGGGAGGACTTGGAAGGTTGGGGATAGCAGCTTCATACCAATTGGCAAGGAGATATTTCAGCATGTTTAGTAATCAGTAGAGGTATGCTGGAATGGCAACCAAAAAGTGGTCCTGGATACAAGACTCAGACTAGATTATTAACACGCTAAGCTGGCAGAACTATCAACATAAGTTATCTAGAGCTACATGCTCATAGCTTTCAAGGCTCTAAAATTAGATTGTGATGATTTACTTTTGCTCTTAGATTCTAAATCAGCTGGACTGTCATCTCAATGAAAAGCAGTAACTGTATCAATTTTGTTCACCATTTATCCCTATCACTTATCACAGTGCTCAATAAATATTTGTTTAATGAATAAGTAGCCAGTCAGTTTCTCCGAGTACCTGGAGTGTCTTGAGGATACATCTATCTAGACTTCTAGAGGATAGAAAGCTCTGAAAATTCATTCTGATCTTGAATTGGCCTTGGAGGTATGCTCTAGGTTCAAGCTGGTCCTATATTAGTTGAACCCTTAGAAATCAATTCCTAAGCCTCATCTAAGGAAAAGAATACAAGGGTGCTCTACAATTAAATAGTGTCACTAAAGTGGTGTTGAACCCTCAAAGGAGAGGGAGAGAACCACCCAAGTCATCAGAGTCCTGAGCTGTTCCTTAAACTTTTTCATCTACATAAATTCTATTTGGTAAATATAGGTCCAGTTTACAACTGTAGAGATAAATAAATTTCAGGAAATAGCTTATCTATGAACTTCAGTCACTGTCAGATGAAAACAAGGTCTTATGACAATTTAAGTCTCATGGTAAAGTGCCTCTATTCATTTTGGGAAGTAAAAACCGGAACTACATTGCAATTCTGTAATCTACAAATTTCTCATCTTTAAAAAAATAGCAGAACAATTCAAAGAATTAGGTGCCTATAACAATAATTCAGTATTTGTAATTGATGTCAATATACTATAATTTAATTTTCATCATTTTATAGATATATAAATATAATTATTTAAAGGCTATTTCATAAAATTGTGACAAATTATGCTATATATTTACACTATAATAATTATAAAATCAATAGGAAATAATAAGAACATTTTAATAATTTTTTACTAGACCTTGAGGAAAGGAACACAACAACATGATTGGAGAAGAAAAGTCCTAAATTCCCAATAAGCATTTTCCAAATGACAGTTATCTTGATTTTAACATATGAGAACATTTTTTTGCCATCATCTATTTATTTTTGCTTTCAAATATAATTTTATTTATGATGGATTTTCACACATACATAACTGTGTATGTATAAAAATCCATGTGATCACTAATGCATAAATCTTATTAATATGTAATGCTATCATAATAATTCTATAACAAATACATAAAATCTTATTTTACAAGCAAAAGTGCATGCCAATCATTTTACTATATCTAGGAGAAGTGTAAGCTGTTAAGTGTAGAGTTTTGTTTCCAAGTCTGCAATAAAACAACATTATTTTGGGTATATTTTTAAATTAATTTACTTAGTTTAGATTTCAAAATCACCATAACATCCTGCTGACTTTTATCCTTAACCAATATCTTGATTGAGGATAATCTGAGAAGTGTCAAAAATTGCCAAGAGAGTCTTTTCATTTTTAGATGTATTTTGTCCTATTTACCTGTATATTTTCATTCCTCTCAACTCTTAAAACCACCATGCACACATAATGATATAAAAAAAGTTGATGCCTTTTTCAGGAAAGTTAGAAAGCACCAAGTTTCTCTCCCCCCCGCTCAGAGGAGATTGCAAACTCAGTCCCCACTACTACAAATTATGCAGTCAAGTTTCCCACATTTGGGAAAATCGCAGGAATCAGCACATCTGGAGTGCAATGGATAAACCTCACCCTGGGACAAACACCTTCGTGATCATGGTATCTCCCCTGCCAGGTAAGTATAGAAAACACCAGATTTCAATTGGATATTTCAATATCAAATTCTATATTTTTCTTAATCCTTTCTTCCATATTTTTCCAATGCCATGTAAATCCAACTTTAGTTTGAAGAATTTCCTTTAGGCTATCCTTACTGTCAGTGTCAAAATATATGTATGTATGTTAAAAATAAAATGAAGAATAATTAAGCACAATCCATAACATTTTACATATTGTTTTGTGGCAAATAAATGCTTCTGTATGATATCATTTCTAGTGGTCCTTTCAGTAGCTGAAAGCAATAATCCTTTCCTCATCTCAGTTTTGTACCACTTTTGTGGTAAATAAAGCTGATGAGTGAGAGTGAGGTAATCAATTTGGGGTTCCAGTGGCAATTAAATAAATAAGCCATACAGAATTTACAAACATGAATGTGGCAACCATTAAAGATGTCAAAATAATTAAAAAACATGGTCATACAACTTAATTATTAAAATTGTCTCATAAAATAATACAGATGTACCATTGATGAAATCATTTCTGTTTTCTATTTATTGATTTTAGTGAGAGAGAGGAATGGAGAGAGAGAGAGCACGCGCGCGTGCGAGAGAGAGAGAGAGATTCGTCCCCTGACCTGGAATTGAACCCACATCCTTGGTGTATGAGGATGGTGCTCTAACCAACTGACCTACCCTGCCAAGGCCAAATAATTTCTCCAAAATTTAATAACCACAGCCCAAAGGAGGCCTGATGTGACATGATAAAGCAGAGAAAACTATTGTTAGTCCAGTCTCTTAAGTCAGTGCAAGGAACCTATAATTAGTTTTTATATTACATTTGATACAAATTCCCTACTTCTCTGGTTTGATATTTGTAGGTTAGGAGTGCTGAATTCAGAACTGTTTCCATAGGAAATGTTACAGAGATTACATCTTGAAAAAGAATGTAGGAGAGCTTCCCGGGCTTTTGAAGCCTCTATGTTCTGTTCTTGAGAGATTTGAAGGCTAAACTGATTTACATTATTCATTAGCAAATTAGAAGCCATAAGGTTGGTTATAGAGAGGCACTTCGTGAGATTTTCTTCCAAAAATTGTTTGTAAAGTTCATCCAGCTTGTTTTCCATATACTTATTAAGCATAGAATTAGAGAGGGGCTGATTATGAAACAACATACTTTTTTCTCGAATTTCATCCCCATTCAAAAGTTTTGAGGCAGATAGTTTCTCTAGAGGCTTAACGGTAGGAGAATGGCCCAATGGTATATCCACTGAAAGTAAAAGGGGACCATTAAAAGCATCATCACGTATGTGTTCCACAAAGCAGCCTGAATCATACATGTTGCCCACTTGGTCTCCTCCAATCTGTAGGTCAGGATAATTCTGGCAAATACTTGTACATGACCAAGATTGGTATAAATCCAGTTGTCTTTCATCACGTTGTTCTCTTTTTGGAATGGGCAGCGCAACAGACAGATTTCCTGGAAAGGATGCACTTTTGCATTTTGGTACAGTTATTTCATCCACAAATTCTATTTTACTTGTATCATTAATTTGCTTTGTTAAACTTTCTTTCTCAACCTTTTGTTGATTTTCTATTTTATCAGGAGAAAGTGAATTGTCTTCTATATCTAAAAGCTGCTTTTTCCAAGTTTCCTTTTCATCATTTGAGGTCTTCTTACATGTAAGTGGTTTACAAAATGTTGTATATTTCTGTTCTTTGTATAGGAGTTCAAGTAGGAAGGCTTCTCCAAGCATTTTATTAGGCAATATTTCTAAACAGAAGAGTGCAGTATATTCCTGAAATTATAAAAGAACCCATTAAGGCAATATATATTAAAATGTCAAATTAAGATGTTTCTTCTACATGAAACACAAGTGATTTAGGAAGGTAGTGTTACTCAAAAGACAGAGAATAGGACCAGGAATAAGAAGATTTGGGTTCAAATTAGGCTATTACTTTTTTGAATTTAAATTCTTTATTGTTTAAAGTATTACATATGTCTCCTTTTTCCCCAATTGACCTCTCGCCAGCCACTTCCACCCCCCAGCAATGCCCTCACCCCCCTACTGTCTGTGTCCATTTGTTATGCTTATATGCATACATACAAGTCCTTTGGTTTATCTCTTACCCCCCCTACCCTCCCCTAACTTTTTAATATCAGGTAATTTATTTATCATTCCTGGGTCTCAATTTTCCTATCAATTAAATGGTGATAACACTCCCCTGCTTTCTTCACAGAATTATTGTCAGGATATTATATGCTGTACATGCAAGTGTTTTAAAAAGTACAAACTTATGCATCAT
The DNA here is from genome assembly GCF_951640355.1 of Cnephaeus nilssonii. Lineage (NCBI taxonomy): Eukaryota > Metazoa > Chordata > Mammalia > Chiroptera > Vespertilionidae > Cnephaeus > Cnephaeus nilssonii. The sequence continues at coordinate 32,051,071 of NC_137071.1, forward strand.
CTTTATTTCATCTTTTTCTCTGCAAATGACTGGATCTGCTGGAGCTAAAGAGTCATACAACCAAACACGTATGGTGGGTACATCGCTTGCAAGCTGGGGTCAGAGTGAAGCCTGAAGGAAGTGTGTAAAAAGAATGCAGGCTATGGGCTTTAATCCACAGGTAGCTGGACACAAGGCCAAGAGTTTCCAAAAACACTGAGAATTCAAAAGCATCACTTGGTGTTCCATATTGATAACAAGCCATGATAGTGACTACGTATTAAGTTATTGAGAGAGAAAGAGAGAATGAGTGACTAAATCACACTAAACCATTTAATGCTGTCTTAAATGACAGGTTAGTAACAACACAATTATGTCTAGGTCCTATGCATAGTGTAGTCATAGAGGGAAGTTACAGAAAACTAGGCCAGCAGAGTGTTTCCGTCTTGTCTGATTAAGCAATTTCAGCCTTCCGTCTTGTCCCTTAGAGAAAAAGAGAGGGCAAAGAGAAGAAAAGGAGAGGTTGAAAGGATAAACAAAGTAATGGAATTATACCAATCACTTTTCTATCTTGAAGAAGAATAAAAAGGCCAGCTTGCATATTTATGTTTATTCCAGAACCTGTTCAATGTTTTATAATGTAATGTTCCATAAAAATAAATACATCAGACAATAAAAAAGTACAAACTTATACAAATGTTTAATTACATATGTATATATATTTGGCTGTCAAAAATGATTTATTTTAAAGTTATTAATGCGCCTAACCCTTTCTTTTTAAAAATAATTTTTGATTTGACACTGTTGTAGATATCCCCCTTTGGCTTTTCAAATAGTCTACTTAAAATCAAGCCTGCTATCAAGACCTTGGTCTTAATTTAACTGTGTTTTAATTACTGTAACTTGAATCACACATTGAAAAAAATTACTATGCCTTAAAATGTGTACAAAGAATGAATATTTATTTATACATAGTTTAAACTCACGAATACTTTCAGATTTAAAATATAAATACAGCTACTTAATTTTAAATATTCTAACTTGAAATAGAAATTCATAGAGATGGAAAGTGGAAAAGAGATTGTCAGGGGCTGGGGGTAGAGGGGAACAGGGAATTAGTGTTTAATGGGCACAGCGTTTTAGTTTTGCAAGATGAAAAATTTCTGGAATCATAGTGGTAATGGTTGCACAACAACGTGAAAATACTTAATGCTCCTGAATTGTACACTTAAAAACAGCTAAAACAATCAATCAATCAATAAATAAATAAATAAATATCATTTTGCCAAATTCACTACCATCCTTTTTTCTTTTGTCTTTCCCTTTCTTTCCTTCCTTCTCTCCCTCCCTCCCTCCCTCCCTCCCTCCCTCCCTCCCTCCCTCCCTCCCTCCCTCCCTCCCTCCTTTCCTTCCTTCCTTTCTCCCTTCTTTTCATTCTCTTCTTTTTTACTTAAATCTTACTTCTCAAAGAACTTAATTCAGTCTTTTGCATGGTTTGGCATGCAACTTTAAGAATCTCAATTTTCCCTATAAATTCTACAAGTGTGAGAAAAGAAAAAGGAGACTTGATTCAAGACACAATTTTCCTTTTATAGGTCTATAGCGTCTACTATAAATGTTTCCAGGAAACGTACTTATTCGCATTTAAATATTTTTTGGGGAAAAAAAACAAACAATACAACACAAAATATGTAAGAATTTAGATTTACCTTTTCCAAATATCAAGATGCCTAAAGATTCAGTCTTCTGAGATTCCAACACTCCAAACACAGGAAAAGCTCCTTTTGGCTTCTTTGTTTCTTAGCTTTTGGTTTACACCTCGGAAAGAGAAGTTCAACCACACAAATTGAAATGGTTCTGCTTTCCATTCATGCCCTAGGACTGAACCAAACTAACAGGAAAATGATGTGGGCTGATCTCATGTATGGTATGGTGATGAAGATCACAAACCAAAAGAGGATCTTGAAAGTTTTTATTCAAGATGCAAATGAAAATGACTGCGGGAAATGTTAACGGCAATAGTTTTTTTGTTGTTGTTATTCAAGCAAAGACAGAAACAAGGTTATTTTAAAAAATTTAAGTTAAAACAAAAGCAGTGTGGAAACCAGCATATTTTGTAACAATTAATAATTTAAAATAACTCAAACAGCCATCAAGAATATAATGATTAGATAAATTATGATACATCTATTCCATTAAATACAAAACTAAGGATTTTTAATAATAGAATGATAATAAGCATCTATTAAGTAATTACTACAAACACATAATTCAATAAAAGAGAAAAGACAGAAGCTGTTATCTCCATGTAACAAAAGAAACAAATACAAAGAAAGGTTCTATACTTGTTGAAAGCTAGGAAATGGTGGAACTATTACGTGCACCAGGCAACTGAATTCAGAACCCATGCTCTTAATTACTACACTGTATTACTTTAATGTGTACTGATGGAATGTGAGTTGCAGACAACATATACAGTATGATTGCATCATCTACTGAGCATGTAATATGTGCCAGGCACTTTTCTACAGATTTCACATGTACTAACTGATATACTCTTCATAACATCTCTATGAAGCAGATATTATAATTGCCATTTTACATACAAGGAAACTGAAGAGCAGAGAAATTAGATAAGATGTCCAATACCTCACAGTTGTAAGTGGTATAGAGTCTGGGTTTGGATCCAGAAAGCCTGGCATCAAAGACCATGCTTAACTTTCCTGCTATAACTGGCTTTTTCTCTCTTTTAATTGAACTAATATATGTAATTATTTTGTGGAAAAGAATATAAATCAAACTGTTAATAATGGTTTCTTCTTGTAGTAGGTGGCACATAGAAAGTGAACGGGTAATTTTACTTTTTACTTCCAGTATTTCTATGTGGTTTGAATACTTCTACAAGGACCATGTATTCATGTATTATTTGCACAATTGAAAAATAAATAATTCACATACATAAAGGACAAGAAAAATTATACCTTCTTTAGAAATCATTTTCTCAATCTCACAAGTGTCTGCCACATTCTTTAGAATGATTTTAAATCCAGATACAAACTTCCAAAGTAGACTGAGAAGCATAAAACAAAATTTCTACATAGTTGATATTTTGGGCTACAATTATCAATAAATCTTTTTTATAACTAATAATATTTCAAAGCAATTATCACAAATATTCCATAGAATAGGGTAATTTTAAATTTGTTTTTTTTTCATTTTTATTTTTTAAAATTATAGATGTGCCATCCTATATAATAAAAGCCTAATATGCAAATTGACTGAACAGCGGAACTACCTGTGGAACAACAGGTCGCTATGATTCGCACTGACCAGATGCTCAACGCAGGAGCTGCCCCCAGCCCGCAGGCCCCAGGCCAGCCAAAAGGGGTGCCAGCGGGAGCCCCGATCACCCCGCGGGTCGCCTCCTGCAGAGGGAGGCACCAGTTACCTCCCACAGAGGAAGGTGACTGGCATGGTGGTGGGGGGCAGGGACGGCGAGCAGGTGGCACCAGGCCGGCCAAGGTGGGTGCCAGCACAGACACCCTGATCGCCTTGCCAGTCACCCCACAGATTGGTCCTGATTGCCGGTCAGGCATAGGGACCCTACCCATGCATGAATTTCATTCATCAGGCCTCTAGTTGGTTAATAAAATTATGTAAGCCATACCAATAAATTTATGTTAGGTTGTCAAAAATATCCTCTTATAAGAAACTAGAGGCCCGATGCACAAAGATTCGTGCAAGAATGGGCCTTCCTTCCCCTGGCTGCCAGCACCGCCTTCACTCCGGCCTGAGCCGCCTTTCCGCTCTGGCCCGGAGCTGCCTTTCCACCTTCCCACGCTGCCCAGAGGCCCGGAGCGGCTGGGGCGGTGCAGAACGTCTGCATCATCGCCAACGACGCAAGCATCCCACCCTGCCCCTGGCCGCTCGGGGCCTGCATATACAAATTAACCCGCCATCTTTGTTGGGTTAATTTGCACACTCACTCCTGATTGGCTGCTGGGCGTCACAAAGGTACAGTCAATTTGCATCTTACTGTTTTATTAGTGTAGATAGTGTATTAATTTAGCTTGAAACCAAGGGAATGGCTGACAGTAAAATAAGAAAATGTCTCAATCCCACACAGGTTGCCAGAAAGATAATAAAAACAATTGTAAAAAAATAAGTTTTCTACCATTGCCACCACTGAGGACTATTAAAAGAATATGGATATCTCAATTTGTTCCTAACCTAGATTCCTTCATCAATTGTACCCTATCAACTTTGCCTCCATCACCCCTATATCTAGTTGATCCAATTTCACTCAACCCCTGTCTCTGCCTTTCCCTTTGATTGCTGCAGCTGCTTTCAAGCTTGTCTCATGTCAAATTCACTAGACATGTTAGATTGATCCATCTTTCACACAAACTTATTAAATCTTTCAATGACTTCTAATCATACATTGATTAATAATAAGAATAATTTATTGAGTGGCTTGTAAGTGAAAGGTGCTCTTAGGCAATATCTGTGCTTATGTAATCTTAAAAGCAAATCTGCAAGTTAGATTTTGCACATTTATACGGGACCAGAAAAAAAACACACTAAAAAATACTACGAAAAATCAAAATCTAAAATGAAACCTGAAGGTCTATGTACTTTACCCTGTTTACTTTTTCAGCTTTTATTCCTACACTTTCTTCCAAAGCTCCAATTACCATGTGCTTCATGGTTTCTACCTAAAATTCTTTTATTCTTATTATTTCCTGACAGACTGTATGTTCTTCAGGTTTCTTGTCTTTCTTTTTTATTGTTTAAAGTATTACATACGTCTCCTTTTTCCTGGGTTGACCCCATCCCTCCACCCCCACCCCCCTGGACAAGCCCCCACTGCCCTAGTGTCCATTTCCATTGGTTTTGCTAATATGCATGCATACAAGTCCTATGGTTGATCTCTAACCCCCCACCCCCCAACTTCTCTCCGAGGATGGATGGTCTGTTCAGTGTTACCTTGTCTCTGGATCTATTTTTGTTCATCAGTTTATGTTGTTTATTATATCCCAAATAAGAGTGAGATCATGTGATATTTATCTTTCTCTGACTGGCTTATTTCACTTAGCAAAATGTTCTTCACTTCCATCTATGCTGTTGCAGATGGTTAAAGTTTATGCTTTTTCATAGAAGCATAGTATTCCATTGTGTAGATGTACCACAGTTTTCTAATCCACTCATCTGCTGATGGGCACTTAGGCTGTTTCCAAATCTTAGCTATTGTAAATTGTGCTGCTATGAACATAGGGGTGCATATAACCTTTCTGATTGGTGTATCTGGTTTTTGGGGATATAGTCCGAAAAGTGGGATTACTGAGTCAAATGGGAGTTCCATTTTTAGATTTTTGAGGAAATTCCATATTTTTTCCACAGTGGCTGCACCAGTCTGCATTCCCACCAGCAGTGCATGAGGGTTCCTTTTTCTCCACATCCTCACCAGCACTTGTCATTTGTTGATTTGTTGATGATAGCCATTCTCACAGGAGTCAGATGGTACCTCATTGTTGTTTTGATTTGCATCTCTTGAATGATTAGTGACTTTGAGCATGTTTTCATATGTCCTTAAGCCTTCTATATGTCCTCTTTTGAAAAGTGTCTATTTAGGCCGAAACCGGTTTGGCTCAGTGGATAGAGCGTCGGTCTGTGGACTGAAGGGTCCCAGGTTCGATTCCGGTCAAGGGCATGTGCATTGGTTGGGGGCACATCCCCAGTGGGGGGTGTGCAGGAGGCAGCTGGTCGATGTATCTCTCTCATCGATGTTTCTGGCTCTCTATCCCTCTCCCTTTCTCTCTGTGAAAAATCAATAAAATATATTAAAAAAAAAAAAGAAAAGTGTCTATTTAGGTCCTTTGCCCATTTTTTGGTTGGATTGTTTATCTTCCTTTTGTTAAGGTGTATGAGTTCCCTGTAAATGTTGGATATTAAAACCTTATCAAAGATAATGTTTGCAAATATGTTCTCCCATGCAGTGGGCTTCCTTGTTGTTTTGTTGATGGTTTCTTTGGCTGTGTAGAAGCTTTTTATTTTGATGTAGTCCCATTTGTTTATTTTCTCCTTAGTTTCCATTGTCCTAGGAGCTGTATCAGAAATGATATGGCTACGACATATGTCTGATAGTTTGCTGTTTATGGAGTCTTCTAAGATTTTTTGTGGTTTCCCAACATACATTTAAGTCCTTTAACCATTTTGAGTTCATTTTTGTGTATGGTGTAATTTGGTGATCTAATTTCATTTTTTTTGCATGTCTGACCAATTTCCCAGCACTATTTATTGAAGAGACTGTCTTGACTCCATTCTATGCTCTTGCCTCCTTTGTCAAATATTAATTGAGCACAATGGCTTGGGTCTATTTCTGGGTTTTCTGTCCTGTTCCATTGGTCTATATGTCTGTTCTTGTGCCAGTACCAGGCAGTTTTGAGAACCATGGCTTTGTTATATAGCTTGATATCTGGTATTGTGATCCCTCCGACTTTGTTCTTCTTTCTCAGGATTGCTGTGGCTATTCTGTTTTTTTGTTTTTTTTGTTTGTTTGTGTGTGTGTGTGTGTGTGTGTGTGTGTGTGTGTGTGTGTGTGTGTGTTTATTCCAGATGAATTTTTGGAGAGTTTGTTCTAGGTCTGTGAAATCTGCTGTTGGTATTTTAATTGGGATTGCATTAAATCTATAAATTGCTTTCACTGTGTCCCATAGATTTTGGATTGTTGTGTTTTCATTGTCATTTGTTAACAAGATGCTTTTTATTTCTTCTTTGATGTCATTGGTAACCCAATCATTGTTTAATATCATGTATCCTCAATGTGTTTGATTTTTTTCATTGTTTTTATTGTAGTTGATTTCTAATTTCATTCCATTGTAATCTGAGAAGATGCTTGGTATGATTTCTATATTATTGAATTAGAAGAGACTTTGCCTGTGGTCTGTCTTTGAAAATGTCCAGTGCACACTTGAGAAGAATGTATATTCTGTAGCTTTGGGGTGAAATGTTCTTAAGATGTCAACTAATTCCATCTGATCTAGTGAGTCATTTAGGATTGCTGTTTCTTTGCTGATTTTTTTTTATTTAGAGGATTTATCCAGTGGTGTCAATAGGGTATTAAAGTCCCCTGCTATGACTGTATTGCTGTCAATATCTCTCTTGATATCTTCCAGAAGTTTATTTATGTATTTGGGTGTTCCTGTATTGGGTGCGTATATGTTTACCAGAGTTATATCCTCTTGTTGAATTGCTCCCTTTAGTATTATGAAGTGGCCTTCCTTATCTCTTATTATGGCCTTCACTTTGAGGTCTAATTTGTCAGATATAAGTATTGCTACTCCAGCTTTTTTTTCAGTTCCATTCGCCTGAAAATATTTTTTCCATCCCTTCACTATCAGTCTGTTTGAATCCTTTATTCTGTGGTGGGTCTCTTGTAGTCTGCAGATTTATTGGTCATGTTTTCTTATCCATTCAGTTACCCTATATCTTTTGATTGGAGCATTTAGTCCATTTACATTTAAGGTTATTATTGATAGGTACTTGTTTGTTGCCATTTTTATTCTTTATGCCTATGTTCCTTCTTCCCTTTCTATTTCTTCTTTTTATAGCAGTCCCTTTAGTATTTCTTGCATTGCTGGCTTGGTGGTAATAAACTTCCTTAGCCCTTTTTTGTCTGTGAATCTCCTGATTTCACTTTCAATTTTGAATGATAGCCTTGCTGGGTATAGTATTCTTGGATTCAGTCTCTTGCTTTGCATCAATTTGCATATTTCATTCCATTCCTTTCTGGCCTGATATGTTTCTGTTGAGAAAGCAGATGATAGTCTAATGGAAGATCCATTATAGGTAGCTTTCTGTCTCTCTCTGACTACCTTTAAGATTCTTACTTAGTCATTCATGTTTGCCAGTTTAATTATGATGTGTCTTGGTGTCAGTCTTTTGGGGTTCATCTTGTTTGGGTCTCTGTGAGCTTCTTGGACTAGTGTGAGTTTTTTCTTCCCATATCAGTGAAGTTTTCTGTTATTATTTCTTCAAACAGGTTTTCTATTCCTTGCTCAATTTCCTCTCCTCATGGCACCCCTATTATGCAGATGTTGTTTCATTTTGACTTGGCCCAAAGCTCCATTAGGCTCTCCTCCTGCTTTTTAAGATTTTTTTTTCCAGTTGCTGCTCTGCTTGGGTGTTTTTTCCTACCTTGTCTTCTAGCTCGCTGATGTGGTCCTCAGCTTATTTTTGTGTACTACAGATGCTTTCTATTGTGTTCTTTATTTTAGCTAAGTCATTCTTTATTTCCTCCTGTTTCTTCATTTCCTCTTGATTCCTACACATCCTTTTCAGCATTCTTATGACCATTGCTCTGAATTCTTTCTCTGACAAATTGCTTGCCTCTATTTCATTTACTTCCTTTTCTGGTGATTTCTCCTTTTCTTTTGTATAGGGATTGTTCTTTGTCTTCCTATTTTTGCTCCTCTCGGGTTGTCTGGTTATGTGGCTCACTCTTTACCACATTGACCAAAATACACAAAATACAACTTGACAAGACATGACACAGATGGAACAAAATACGTATATATTCATGTCACTGATGACTCCCAAATAAAAGTGACCACCAGAGAAAAAAGAATTAGTTTAGAGAAAAGATTACAAAAATGATATTTAGAAAAGAAAAAAGGTAAGAGAGAAAAGAAAAAGAATGGAAAAATATGGGAATATGTGGAGAAAAACTCCACAAAACAAACAAATTAACCAAAAAATACATTCAAGAATCACCCAGAAAAAAATGGGGTGGGGGTACTGAGGCAGAGCTTATTTCCAGAAGGTAAGGTACAGGAATTGAATGAATGGGGGAATGGCCATGATTCAGTACAGAGGAGGTAGTAAGAGAATGAGTTTATAAGAAGAAAAATAAAAAAAATACTCAATAAAAATAATTAATTTAAAAAAATAATTTATATATATACAGTATATATACATATATATGAAAAAAACTTTTCCCCTTTCTTTATCTATCTACATATTCATCTATTTTTGGAAAAGGAGAATAGAGTAGAGTAGATAGGCCTGAGTTTGTTGAGTGAAACTCATTAAGCTATTAGTAGAAGAAGAGAGCAAGTGAGGAGAGGTAAAACAAAAGCCTAAATCCAAAACAAACAAACAAACAGCAACAAGAAAAGAAAGAAAAAAATTGGCTATTGTAGAAAGAGAAAAGAGAAGGGTGCAAGGATTTGGAGCAGGGGAGAGGATATTAGACATATGAGTTAGCCAACAGACTATTATAATAGTAATGTGTCAATAAATCAGATAAAGAAGATTAATTTTTAACAAGGAATAAAAAGAAAGGAGAGAGAAAAACTAAAGCAGGATCATGTGATGAGAAACAGGCTGACAAAGGGAGAAGTGAGGAAGAAAAGGTTGGCAAAAAGGAAAAAAATGAGATAAAGTAAAATAATGATAAAAAAGAAAAATAGAATGTAGAACAGTAATCCAAAAGAAATAATAGGTTAAATAATAATAAAAAATAAATAATAAAATAAAATAGAAAAAAATTTTAATTTCTTTAGTAAAGGATAAAAAATAAAAAAAAGTGATTAGTGAAGTGCCATTCGCTTCATCTGAGTTTTAATGTCCAATAGGGGCTGGTTTAAGACCCCTCTCTACTGTTCTGTCTGCCACATCTCAGTTTCCTGTTAGGTTGTCAGCCCCGTGTTAAAGTTCCCAGTGATCCACAGCTCCTCTGTATCAGACTCCATAGCCTTGGTTTCACCTAGGCGGGTCAAACTGCCTGCTTTGTTTTTCTGCCTGCTTTCAGTCATATTTACACAAGCATCTTTTTCTCACATGGGCTCTAGGTGGCAGTGTTGCTGTATTAGTTTCTGGGACCAAATGGCCCCTCAACCCAATCCCCAAGGGCTCCCTGGGTGTATTCAGAATCCTTGTTTCCCTGCTGAGCTCAAGGCTGGGTGCAGCTGTACTGCTAGGAGGAGCCTGGTCTTTTGATGAAAAATGGCTGTTTAGGGCTGGAGGGATCAGACTGTCCCAGAGCTGGATTCCTGCTCATCTCTCCCTATTATGCTCCCCAGTTTCCATAAAAACCACCTTCCCTTGCACTGCAGTCACAGTGAGTGTTTGTGATTGAAATATCCTATGTACTGTGTTTAGCAAGTAAAAGCAAGGAAAATATAAAGACAGAGCAAACATGCCACTGCGCATCTCTCTCCCCCCAGCACTGCATGGCCGGTGAAGAACTTCAGCCTGCCTTTCTGGTGCAGCTTCCATGGCTGTGGACTTAGATCTAGAATAAGGTGACCAGACGTCCAGCTTTTGGCGGGACAGTCCCGATTTTTAACAATTTGTCCCACGTCCCGCGGCGTTTTAAAAAAGTCCCGATTTTGGAAAGAATGCACAACAAGCTAGGGAACGCCGGCAGGAGAACGGGAAGGGAATATACGGTTTTCGGTGGCCATGTGGCTATTTAGCCAGGATATGAATTTTATATTATTTTTGTTAATTTTATAATGTTAAACTTTAATAATGACAAATAATTGTTGAGAACTGATTACCGAGAACTGCTTATCAAAGTTCGCATTGTTGATCAGTTGTTAGAATTCGACCACCATTGTTTGGACTTAATGAACAATGTAACTGTCTCTCAGACGCTACACATCGTACTGCGTGCTAGTAAGCTAGTTAAACAAGTGATGTCATTACAAATCAGATATTCAGATAATTTAGGTAAGTAATTTATTTATTTATTTCATAAATACATAAATTTTCTTGAATTTAGCAGACAGTACTCATATTATTTATATTTTATAGTGGCGGCAAAAAGTCTAGCACCGGCCTTGAAAGTGACACTTACGACTTATGTTACGGCAAATTCATGACCTTTTAAACAACGACAGCAATCTACTAAAAAAAATTCACTCAAATGAGAAATATGCCAAAGAATAAAATAATACTATACATAATTTTTTATTTATTATATTTGTAAATTGTACTTATGTTGAAATTTAAAAAATATATATTACAATACTATTTTTGCGTTCTATGAAAATTTTTGTTGCTCCATATAGACCAAATTTTTAATCAAGAACCCCCTCCACCACCACCCCCAGTCAATGGTGTCCCACTTTACCAATGTTAAAATCTGGTCACCTTAATCTAGAATCCCCCACTGCCAGCAGCCCTATGCACCTCTTTCCACAGTCGAGTGTTACGGGTGTCCCCACAGGACATGGACTTGAAGCAGCACAGTTTCCTTCTGATCCTCTAGTCCTGGTTGCACGTCTTTCTCTCCAGCCCAGATGCCCATCCTACTGTTCTCCAGGCATCCCCCGTCCTTTCCAACCACGGATTGTCCCACCAACTGTGTTGAATTAGCCAATTCTAGGTGGATATTATTCGATTTAGCTGTTCCTTCTATCTGCTCCGTGAGAAGGCGCAGGACCCGTCTGCCTATTTGGATGCCACCTTTTCTCCCCCTGGACAAACATTTTAGGCACCCGCAGCTGGGGTGGCTGGAGTCTCAGTGTTCATAGTTTCACAGCAAAGGCAGCAGGTCCCTGGCCAGTGTGGCTGTAGGGTCCCGGGGAGTGTCCGAGGTTGCCTCGGGTGGAGGTGAGGCTGGGCTCCCAGTCACAGCCGCTCTCCCCTTCAAGATGGTGCAGTCACTGCAGCAGAGCCGGCCACCAGGGGAGAGATTGCAGTGGTAGCAGAGGCCACTCAGCTAGTAGGGCCTGGTTCGCCAGCCCCTAAAAGTCCTACGGAATATAACTGTCTCCCACTCACACACACAGACACGCCCCACACACCCACACACTCCCCTTTCCCTCTCTCTCTCACTCACTCACTCACTCACTCTCTTCCTCACTGCTGTCCTGTCGGCCGCCATCTTGGATCCTTCAGGTTTCTTTTTAACTCTCAGTTCTTCAGGAATGGGTGCCTTTAACCCACCTAGCCTAGTTAAGCTTTCTCTACATTTCATTTATATTTTCTTAATAGTTATCACTCTGTGAGTCCCTTGAAGGTAAATACTTTTTTTTTACTCATATTAATGTGTGTGTTCCCAATCAGCATGCAGAATGTGACACTTATTATCAACAGTTATAATTATTATCATTTTATAAACTACCTGCAGATGTCAGACCATGTGCCTAACACTTTTACATACTCAATTCATTTCATCTTACTCATGTTGATGCTGTCAGGTAGGCATCAATAGAGAAACTGATAATTTAACAATAGAGAAATCGACATTCAGAAAAAAGTAATTTGCCATAAACCCATAACTATTAAGTTGCAGAGCAATGAAATCCAAATTTGCCTAACACAAAAGTTGGTGCTATGTTTCTTTGACCCTTCACTCTTAATTTCCATTGCCAATTTTTGACAAACCCCCTAAATCTTGTAAATACTACTTATCACTATCTTAAACTTCTGGAAAATGTTAAAACTTAAAAATAAAAACTGGATAATGAGTTATGAATGTATTGAAGAGGAAGCTGACATTAAAGTGCGAGGTCATCTTTTTACATAGGGAAGAGAGGAAGTGCTAAGAGAGTCAGGGACTATTGCACCCACAATTATGCAAACCTAAAGGTCAACTCCCAGAATGAAAGGGTGCCCTACAAACCACATCCTCTAAAGGGGAGGGATACTGCAGAGAAAAAGGGGACACCTCCCCGGGTTAAGAGAAAAAGTAACAAACGTTTCTGTGGTGGTCCAGTCCTGTCCAGGACAGCATTGGAACCATTTGCTCTGTCCCCACAAAACTAGGTAACACAAGTTTTATCTATTTTCTTCACTCATCATATTGTATTTTGGCCATTTTCTCCCTCAGGTGTCCTTCATTTACAGCTGCAACTGTCAAGCACTAAAACCAGTGTTCACCACCATTCCCTAGCAGGGAGAAGGGAAAATGGGCAGCAGTAATGCAGAGACCATTTGCTCTCCCTGCCCCTCCTCCCCTTGGCCTAGCAGATGAGGAGAGAAAAGTGGGTTTAACTGGAGTTTATGACCCTTGGGAATTCAGCCTCTCCCCTCAGGCGGGTGGAGGCTCCTGCCTCCTTGTCACCAGGCCCCCGCATTCCCAAAATGGGGTTTACCTACGTCACAAGGGCACTAGTTTCCCAGCCAATCCTGAGTGTGGTTGCCTCCTCCCTTAGCAATGACCCTGAAGAAGAGCCTTGCCAGGCTCCCGACTTCACATAATATACTTGAGCCTTAAGCAAAGGTGAAGTGGCTAATTCTGATTTACTTTTGCAAAGTAGCCTCAGAGTGGAAACAATGAGCTCCATCATAGTCTATTAGAGGCCTGGTGCACAAAATTCATGTATGGGTAGGGTCCCTAGGCCTGACCAGCGATCAGGGCCGATTTGTGGGGTGACCTTACTCTGCAGGGCGACAGGCAGGGCAATTGGGGGGCTCCTGCTGGCACCCACCTTGGGTGGCCTGGGGCCTACGGCCTAGGGGCAGCTCCTGCATTGAGCATTTGCTCCCTGGTGGTCAGTGTGCATCATAGCGACTGGTTATTCTGCTGTTCAGTCAATTTGCATATTAGGCTTTTATTACATAGGATTGTTCCAGCATGTCAGGGTCTAGGGAGGTGAGTGGAAAGAAAAGAGCCTCAGTGGGTAAAAATGCTAGAGTGAAGATATTCTATTTGGGGACTTCAGGACTGTGCTAAAACATTTATTCTCTTCTTGCCATTCATTCTTCAGCTCCCTCCTCTCTAGGTTTTCAGGGGTGGGAGGTGCAGGGGAGAAGAGAGAATATGACTAATGCCCTCACATAGGTTGTGCTCTGGGGACTGATTGATTTGGGGAGGATTACCATCCTAATGGCTTATCATAATTTTCTGATTGTTTCAAATGGTACTGATAAAGAACTCTATTTATAATGGGAGATGAAAGAGATAAACAACCCTGGTTAGTATGGGAGAGAAAAAATGGCCAAAACCTTCAGAATACTGGGTAACTCCCAAAATAAATTGATTGTTAATTTTTAAGAAGAAAGTGTATTTGCATAGATCAGCTATTTCTTAATTAGAGCTTAGAGTAATTATTTTGGCTAGGATATAGGAAGTATAATAGAAGAGTGCTTTTCAACAGCAATATATTGCCAGCTTATGTGTGTCATTTTAAATTTTCTAGTAGCCACTTTAAAAAGATTAAATTAATTTATTTTATTTAACATAAAACATACAAAATGTTATCATTGGAGCATATGATCATTATAAAAATGTAGATGTTATATATTCTTTTTTCACATCAAGTGCTCAAATTCCAGTAGGTATTTTGCCCTTATAGCACATCTTATTTTGGACTAGCCACACTTCAAATGCTCAATAGTTACATGTGGCTAGTGTTTAACATATTAGATAGCTCAGTTATAGAAGGACCATTATATAGTTAAAGACCTCATTTGGCAAAGTTTTTGATAAAACATGAAAATTAAAGGATTTGAAATTGATTATAAATGATTGACTAACATTTATCACATTATTGCTATGTCTCACATACAATAATAGCTACAAGGAGGAATCAGAAGTAATATCAGCCTAGAAAGAGTGCATTACTTTTGCAAAAGCCCTGTCAGGCAGATTAGGGATTTAATCGGGGTACTATGAAGTAACAAGAAGCAGTTTGAAAAAGAAAATAAGACCATTTGACTAGTTTTTTAATGTTGCGATTTATATTTTGAATATGGTACTAAGAGTCTGTAAAAGGGAATTATTTAGAATCAGTAAGGACTACAATGGATACAGCAGAAGACTCACTCAACTGTTGATCTGTTTTTCAAACTGTAACATAAAAATAATCTGGAAAACTTTTTAAAGCATTCTTGGAACCCACTCCCAGACAATCTGATTCTGCAGTTTTGGAGTGGGGTAAAAGTGATGCTACTTATTGTTCTTATAAACCATAGTCAAACTAGAACTGCTCTAAGCAACTTTTCTTTTCTTAATGGGTTCCTCTAAAGAGGTTTTGAAAAAACACTACAAAAGTTTGACTTCAGTCACATGCACCATGCTTTTGCAATTTTAAAAACTAATGAGACTCAGAAAGTGGAAATGTTTCATTTCGGAATTTCAGAAATTTCTCAGCCCTCTGTTGGATATAGGCAGGAGCTTCTTAGCATGACTGGATTACATTTTAAAGTAATAAAACAGAAAGCCTACTGCACTTTTGCAGAAATCTCTTTAAATACAATAGAATAAGCTGGGGTTTGTAGTTGTCAAATTGCTTTGACATATGTGTTCTCACTCTAGTATTAAATGTTTCACGAGAGAAAATTGCCCAAGACTGTTATGTGAAAATGTGGAAACCTCAAACTTTAAGATTTATGTAATAGTTTTTAAAAATATTGTAGTTAAAATATGTTTTAAAAATAACCAACTCTGACAATTTTACATTAGCAGTTTCAGGTAAAAAAGACAACAGGGGGAAATTCAGTCTATTAACAGAGAATACACTTCTATATTCATAGAAGATATAGCAAGAAGTGGCCACTTTTATCCACTAATATATTTATAAATCTTAATCCCCTGGTCACCAGTGGTGTATTTATTTTTTCATTGCATGTATTTTATCTCTATATGTTTCCCTCAAATTTATTTATTATATAAATATTATATTTTTATTAAGTTTATTGGGGTGACATTGGTCAACATGATCAGATAGGTTTCAGGTGTGGGTTTATATATTCCAAGATCTGTATATTGCACCATGTGCCCACCACCCAAATTTAAATAATCTCCTGTCACCTCATATTAGGACCCCCTTCTCCTCCCACCCCCTTCCCTCTGGTAACCACCACACTGCTGTTTGTGTTCACAAGTTTCAGTTTTATATCCCACATACGAGTGAAATCATATGGTTCTTAGCTTTTTCTGAATGACTTATTTCACTTAGCATAATATTCTCAAGGTCCACCCATGCTGTTGTAAATGGCACTATTTCATCCTTTCTTGTGGCTGAGTAGCATTCCCTTGTGTATATGTACTACATCTTCTTTTCCAAGTCCTCTATTGTAGGACACTTTTCCCCTCCATGTCTTGGCCACCGTGAATAATGCTGCAATGAAGAAAGGGGTGCATACATATTTTTGAACACATGTTTTCGAGTTTTTGGGGGGTACAAAAAGGAGGGGGATTGCTGAGTCATATGGTAGCAATATTCTTAATCTGCTGAGGAATCACCAGACTGTTTTCCATAGTGGTTATGACAGTCTATATTCCCACCAGCAGTGAATGAGGGTTACCTTTTCCCACAAGTTCTCCAACATTGTTATTGCTTGTCTTGTTGATAGTGGCCACTCTAACAAGTGTGAGGTGGTATCTCATTGTAGTTTTGATTTGCATTTCTTTAATTGATAGTGAGGTTGAGAATCTTTTCATATATCTATTGGATATTCATATGTATTGTTGGGAGAGGTGTATTTTCAAGTCCTCTTCCAACTTTTTGATTGGGTTGTTTGTTTGGTGCTGAGTTTTATGAGTTCTTGGTATACTTTGAAAATTAAATCTTTGTCTGAGCTACTGCTTGGAAATATCATCTCCAATCTGGATGGTCACCTCTTTGTTTTGTTGTTAGTTCCTTTCCCAGTTCAGAAGCATTTTGTTTGATGTAGTGCCATTCATTTATTTCTTAACATTACTTTCCTTGCCTTTGGGGTCAAGTTCATAAAATGTTCTCTATGAACAGGGTCCATAAGTTTGGTACCTATATCTTCTTCTATGTAAATTATTGTTCAGGTCTTACATTTAGGTCTTTGATCCATTTTGAATTAAATTTTTTACATGTGGACAAACTGTAAACCAGTTTCATTTGTTTGCATGTGGCTTTCCAATTGTCCCAGCACAACTTATTGAAGAGACTATCTGTATTCCATTGTATGTTTCTGGGTCACTTGTCAAAAGTCATCTGTCCATATACATGTGGTTTTATAGCTGGGTTCTCTTTACTGTTCCATTGATCTGTGTGTCTGTTTCTCTGCCAATACCAAGCTGTTTTGATTATCATAGCTCTGTAGTATAATTTGAAGTCAGGTAGTGTGATACCTCCAGCTTCTTTCTTTTTCTGATGTTTTGTTGTTAGTATACAGGAAGGGAATGGATTTTTGCACATTGCTTTTGGATCCTGCAACTTGACTGTATTTGTGTATTGTTTCTAATAGTTTTTTTTTTTTTTTTTTTAGTGGAGTCTTCAGGGTTTTCTCTATACAGAATGATGTCATCCACAAAAAGTGACAGTTTGACTTCTTTCTTCTCTATTTGGATGCCTTTTATTTCTTTCTCTTGCCTTATTGCTCTGGCTACGTCTTCCGGCACTATCTATAATAATAAAAGCATAATATGCTAATTAGACCAGATGTCCTTCCAGACAAAGCCGGGGCTGCAAGGGAAGCCCGGGTCCCAGGAGCCAGAGGAAAACCAGTGCCGACAGCCGGCGGAAGGAAAGCCTACTCTAGCATGAATTTTGTGAACTGGCCCTCTAGTGTTAAATAAGAGTGGTGGGAGTGGACATCCTTGTCTTGTTCCTGATCTTAGAGGAAAGTTTTCAGTTTTTCACAATTGAGTATATTAGCTGAGGATTTATTATAGATGACCTTTACTATGTTGAAGTACTTTCCTTCTATTCCTATATTATTGTTTCAATCATAAATGGATGTTGTAGCTTATCAAATGCTTTTTCTGCATCTATTGATGAGATAATATGTTATCGTCCTTTTAAAAAATTTTTTAAGTCTTTATTATTGAAAGTATTATAGTCCTCCTTTTCCCCCCATTAACCTCTTCCAGCCCACTCCTGTCCTCCCCACCACCAGACCCTAACCACCCCAATGTCTGTGTCTATGGGCTATGCATATATGCACACACGTTCATTGATTGATTTCTTCCCCCCCTACCCTCACCTGCCTTCCTTCTGAGGTTCGACAATCTCTTCATGCTTCTATGACTCTGGGTCTATTTTTGATCATCAGTTTACTTGGTTCATTAGATTCCACATATGAGTGAGATAATGTGATACTTATCTTTCTCTCACTGGCTTATTTTGCTCAGCATAATACTCTCCAGGTCCATCCATGCTGTTGCAAATAGAAGAAGTTCTTTCATTTATATTGCTGCATGGTATCCAATTGTGTAAATGTACCATAGGGTTTTATCCACTCATCTGTTGCTGGGCACTTAGACTGTTTCCAAGTCTTAGCTATTGTAAATTGTGCTGCTATGAACATAGGGGTGCATATATCCTTTCTGATTGGTGTTTCAGGTTTCTTAGGATATATTACTAGAAATGGGATCACTGGGTCAAATGGAGTTCCATTTTTAATTTTTTTTATGAAACTTCATATTGTTTTCCAGAGTGGCTGCACCAGTCTGCATTCCCACCAACAGTGTGCTAGGATTCCCTTTTCTCCACAAACTAGCCAGCACATGTTGTTGGTTGATTTTTTGATGATACCCAGTGAGGTGGTATATCATTGTCTTTTTTATTTGCATCCCTTGGATGACTAGTGACTTTGAGCATTTTTTCATATGTCTCTTGGATTTCTGTATGTCCACTTTGGAGAAGTGTCTATTTAGGTCCTTTGCTCATTTTTCAATTGTATTGTTTGTGTTCCTTTTGTTAAGTAGTATGAGTTCCCTATATATTTTGGAGATTAAACCCTTACCATATGTATCATTGCCAAGTATGTTCTCCCACATAGTGTTATTTTGTTGATGGTTTCTTTTGCAGTGAAGAAGATTTTTATTTTCATGTAATCCCATTTTTTTAAAATTTTCTCTTTAGTTTCCATTCTCTTAGGAGGTGTGTCAGAAAATATATTACTGCTAGAGATTTCTGAGATTTTGGTGCCAACGGTTTCTCCTAGGATTTTTGTGGTTTCACAACTTCCATTTAAGTCTTTTATCCATTTTGAGTTTATTATTGTGTACTAGAGGCCCAGCACGCCGCACCCGTGGGACCCAGACTGACTCCCGCCGTGCCGGGCAGGACGCGGGACTCAGAGTCAAGTTCCCACCCACCCGCACACGCAGCCTCCTGGTGACCAGTCTTTGGTCGTGACGGTGTCACGGCCAAGGGATTTTTATAATAGAGATGGTGTAAGTTGGTGGTATAGTTTCATTTTTTGCATGTACCTGTCCAACACCATTTATTGAAGAGACTGTATCTGCTCCAATGTATGCTCTTGACTCCTTTGTCAAATATTAATTGAGCATAATGGCTTGGATCGATTTCTGGGTTCTCTGTTCTGTTCCATTGATTTATATGCCTGTTCTTGGGTCAGTACCAGGCTGTTTTGAGTACATTTGTTTTGTAGTATAACTTGATATTTGGTATTGAGATTCCACCAACTTTGTTCTTCTTTCTCAAGATGGCTGCAGCTATTTGGGGTCTTTTTTGGTTCCATATAAATTTTTGGAGTATTTGTTCTGGATCTGTGAAATATGCCATTGGTATTTTAATGGGGGATTGCATTGAATCTATAGATTGCTTTTGGCTAGTATGGACATTTTGATGATGATGATTCCAGCAATCCATGAACATAGTATATTGTTCTACTTGCTTATATATTCCTCTATCTCTTTTTCAACATCCTGTTGTTTTCCAAGTATAGGTCTTTTACCTCCTTGGTTAAGTTTATTCCTTCATATCTTGTTTTTTATTTTATTTTATTTTATTGGCAATGGTAAATGGGATTTTTTTTTTAGTTTCTTTTTCTGAGAGTTCACTATTGGTGTATAAAAATGCTATGGATTTGGGGTGTTAATTTTGGATCATGCTATGTTTCCAAATTCATTTATTAAATCTAGTAATTTTTTGATGGAGTCTTTAGTGTTTTCTCTGTACAGTATCATATCATCTATGAATAATGAGAGTTTAGCTTCCTCCTTTCCAATTTGGACTCTTTTTATTTCTTCTTCTTGTCTGGTCACTATGGAGAGGACTTCCAGAACTACTAGTATGTTGAACAAGAGTGGAGAAAGAAGGCATTCCAGATATTTTGAATATTTGGTAAAACTGCCCTGTGAATGCATCTGGACTAGCACTTTTTTTTTTCTGAGAATTTTTTTGTTTGTTTGTTTGTTTTTTACTGTTTCAATTTCATCAGTAGTTATTGGCCTATTCAGGTTTTCTGATTCTTCCTGATTGAGTTTTGAAAGGTTGTATTTTTCTAGGAATATGTCCATTTTGTCAAAGTTGTCACGTTTTTGTTTTTTTTAATAAAGTCATTTGTAGTATTTTATTACAATCTTTTGTATTTCTGTGGGATCAGTTGTTACTTCACTTCTTTTGTTTCTGATTTTATTTATTTGGGTCCTCTCTTTTTGTTTTCTGGTGGGCTCAGCTAGAGGTTAATCAATCATGTTTATGCTTTTGAAGAACTACCTCTTGGTTTTATTGATCTTTTGTATTTTTTTTGTCTCTGTTTCATTTATTTCCACTCTGATCTTTATTATTTCCTTCCTTCTACTTGTTCTTGGCTTTTTTGGTTGTTCTCTTTCTAATTCTTTAAGTTGTAGTGTTAGATAACTTATTAGCAGGTTTTTTGTTTGTTTCTTTGTTTTGTTTTTTGAGGTAGGCCTGTAGTGCTGTGCACTTCCTTCTCAGGACTTCTTTCACTATGTCCCATAGATTTTGGATTGTTGTGTGTTCATTTACATTTGTCTCCAGGATGTTTTTTAGTTATTCTTTGATCTCTTTGGTAACCCATTCATTATTTAATAGTGTGCTATTTAGCCTCCATGTATTTGATTGTTGATTTTGATTATTTTTATTGTAGCTGATTTCTAATTTCATGCAGTTGTGGTCTGAGTAGATGCTTGATATAATTTCAATCTTCTTGAATTTATAGAGACTTAGCTTGTGTCCTACCATGTGGTCTATCTTTGAAAATGTCTCATGTGCACTTGAGAAGAATGTATATTCCATAACTTTGGGGTGGAATGTTCTGAAGATGTCAATTAATTCCATGTGTTCTAGAGTGTCATTTAGGTTAGCAGTTCCCTTGTTGATTTTTTGTCTAGAAGATTTATCCAGTGATGTCTGTGGGGTATTAAAGTTCCCTACTATGATTGTATTGCTATGGTCCTCTCTCTTCATATCCTCCAGACGTTTATTTTAATATATATATTTACATGCTCCTGTATTGGGTGCATATATGTTTACCAGAGTCATAGCCTCTTATATTGATCACTTTAGTATTATGAAATATCTCTTTGTTATGGCCTTCACTTTGAGGTCTATTTTGTCAGATATAAGTATTGCTACCCAGATTTTTTAATTTCCATTTACCTGAAAAAAAATTTCTTCATCCCTTTGCTTTCAGTCTGAGTCTTTTGTTCTAAGGTAGGTCTCTTGTAGACAGCATATATAGGGCCCATGTTTTCTTATCCATTAAGCTACCCTATGTCTTTTGTTTGGAGCATTTAATACATTTATGTGTAAGGTTATTACTGATAGGTGCTTATTTGTTGCATTTTTATTCTCCATGCCTGTGTTCCTTCTACACTTTCTATTACTTTTTATTATAACAGTCCCTTAAGTATTTCTTGCATTGCTTGCTTGGTGGTAATAAATTCCCTTAGCACCTGATTTGATCATCAATTTTTAATGATAGCCTTGCTGGATAGAGTATTCTTGGATTCAGTCTCTTGCTTTGTATCACTTTGTATACTTCATTCCATTCCCTTCTGGCCTGATGTGTTTCTGTTGTGCAATCAGTTAATATTCTAATGTAAGATCTCTTATAAATAACTTTTTGTCTCTCTCTGTGCTTCTTGGACTTGTGTGACATTTTTCTTCCCCACGTCAGAGATTTTTCTGTCATTATTTCTTCAAACAGGTTTTCTGTTTTTTTGCTCAGCTTCCTTTCCTTCTGGAACCCCTATTTTTGCAGGTGTTGTTTTATTTCGTGTTGTCCCAACACTCCCTTAGACACTCCTCCTGCTTTTTAATTTTTTTTCCAGTTTCTGCTCTGCATGTGGTTTTTTCTACCTTGTCTTCTAACTCACTGATTTGGTCCTCAGCTTCTTCTAGTCTACTGTTGAAACCTTTCAGCTATGTTATTTTTAATTTCCTCTTGATGTTAAAACCTATCGGTGAATTTCTCATCCAGACCTTTGAGCATACTTATAACCATTACTCTGAATTCTTTGACAAATCCCTTGCCTTCTTTTCATTTAGTTCCTTTACTCATGATTTCTCCTTTTCCTTTATTTGAGGGTAGTGTTTTTGTCTCCCCATTTTTGCTCTTTCTTTGTAATTGTTTTTATATATTACATCAAACTGCTATGCCACCCAGATTTTCTGAATTGGTCTTATGTAGTAGATGTTTTGTGGGTCACAGTGGTGCAGTCTCTCAGGTATCCTGGGCTGGGTATTCTAGGAATGTCCCCTTCTTGAGATATTTGGGTTCTCCTGATATAGTTGGGTCTTGGATGTTATTGTCCCATTTGTGGGTGGAGTCTCTTCTCAGGTTGTCTGATTATGTGGCTCGCTCCCTATCATGTTGTGTCAGCCATTGTGAGGGTGCTGACTGAATAGCACAAAATACATCACGACAAGACATGACAAAAAAGGAACAGAACATGAATGTACACAAGACACCTATAACCCAAATAAAACTGACCACCAGAGAAAAGAGAATTGGGAAAAGAGAAAAGAGAGCAAGAATGATAGAGAAAAAAAGAAAAAGAATATGGGGAGAAAACACAACAAAACAAAGAAATAAACTAAAAAGCACAAACAAAAAACACCCAGAAAAGGGAGGGGGGGGCAGAATCTGTAAATACAAAGCTTAAATAAAAATAAAATAAGTTTAAAAAATTGGAGGAATAGTGGAGGACCATGCTTTAGAATGGAGACGGAAGAAAATAAATGAGAACACAAGAAGAAAAAACAAAAAGCATCCCTAGCTGGTTTGGTACAGTGGATAGAGTGTTGGCCTGCAGACCAAAGGGTCCTAGGTTTGATTCCAGTCAGTCAAGTACCTTTGTTGCAGGCTCCTCCCCAGCTTGGGCTTTGGTTGGGGCTTGTAGAGTAGGCAACCAATAGATGTGTTTCTCTCCCATCGATATTTCTCTCTGTCTTTCCCTCTCTTTCACTCTCTCTAAATATCAGTGGGAAAATATCCTTGGGTGAGGAGAAAGAAAAAGAAAGAAAGAAAGAAAGAAAGAAAGAAAGAAAGAAAGAAAGAAAGAAAGAAAGAAAGAAAGAAAGGAAGGAAGGAAGAAAGAAAGAAAACAAAAACACACACACACAAACAAAAATTTAAAAATATGTTTTAAAGGAGAATAGAGAAGAGAGCAGATAGGCCTAAATTTAGGAAGTGAAACAAGTTAAAAAATTAGGAGAAGAAAAGAGCAAGAGAAGAGAGGGAAAAAAAAAACAGAAAAAAATTGAGTAGTGAAGCAAAAGAAAAGAGAAGAGGAAACGGAGTAAAAGCAGGGAAGAGGAAATTAGATATATGAATAAACCAAGAGATTAGAATAATAACACATCAATAAAGCAGATAAAAAGATCAATTTTAAAAAGGGGAAGAAAGGAAAGATAAAACGGAGAAAGGAGAAGAAAAATGAGAAGAGAGGAAGAAAAAGGAGCAAAATAATAACAAAAAATTGTTTAAAAGTGAGGTGTGGTTCGCTTCAGCTGAGTTTTAATGCCCCCGGTGACCTGGTTTAAGTCCCCATTCTTCTGTTCTGTGTATCACTTCTGAGCTTCCTTTTAGGTTTTTAGGTGCTAACTACTGTAAAGGCACTGTCTTTTGGCTTTTAGCATCCTGCATGAAGCTCCCAGTGATCCACTGCTCCAGTGCTTGTGTCTGTCTCCACAGGCCTTAGCTCCAAGCAGGCAGGGCCAATCTGCCCTCTTTACCTGTCTGCCAGCTGTCAATCTTAATTACTCAAGATTCTCTTTCTGAGAGAGAATGTGATGGGTGCTTTTTTCCTGTACCAGAACTACTCCTCTGAGAGTGGCCCAAAATATTACTCTGCCCTTGGTTGGACAGAGATCCTTATATGGAGACCAATAGGGTCAGCTGGGATCCTGGGGTTTTTGTCAGTCTGGTTCCCATAATTGTGGGTCAGTTGGTCCCTCTTCCAATTCAGTCTCTGAGGGCTCCTTGAGATTATTCAGAGCCATAAACTTGGCCTCTGCCTTTGTTTTCTCTGTAAATCTCACAATACCAGGTGTGGTAGGCTATATCACCTGTCCTGAGGCTACTGGGAGGGTCTAGCTCCGCCTGGGAGAAATGGCCACTTAGGTTTGGAAACCTTAGAACACCCCAATGCAGTATTCCTGGTCAAGTCTCCCTGCCCTGCTTCCCTCCCCTCACCTCTCCTCAGGATGTTAGAGAGTGGGAATCTTTGAGCATGCTTTCTCCTAGTCGACTTGGCCATAAATCCCAGCTGCAACTAACAAAATAGCCTTACAAGATAGATCACTGTCAACTTTCCTGATAACGGGATGCAGTTACTTACTCCACCAGGCGCCAGGACTGTTTAAATGACATGTTGACATTACCTAAGAAAAACTACTTTGTTTTAAAATTGTTTGCTCTGCAAAAACAGGAGGTAGTGAATGGGTATAAATATGATCGGACACAAAGGGTCAGGGCTGATGTTGGGGCTACGTGGAGAGAGCAGTCAGCCGGCCCGTTATTAAAAAAAGGTTCCCTAAATTTTAATTTGGTCTGGACTCCAGTGGTCATTTACTCGCATTTGCTCCACAACAAGGAACCTCAAGTCAATGCCTCCCTCCCTGTTCTGAAGCCTCAGGTGAGTGATTTCAATTTAAAAGTCCTGTGTTCTGGGTTTAGAGAATGAAAACAACACACACACACACATACACACACACACACACACACACACACACACACACACACACACACACACACACCCCAAAACCATGGCTTTCTCTCCCTGCAGCACTGCACTGCTTTCCTCAAGTGGTGCAGACTTTCCCAGCTGTGGTATTGGGTGCAGAGTCCCAGGCAGCCAGCAGCCCTGCAGCTTTTCTTTTCACAGTTGGATGTTATGCATGCCACCAAGGGGCAGTTGATGCTCAGCCTGAGCCAGGCTTCTATTTTGTCTGAGGGAACTGATACTCCCTCAGCCTCTTTGCCCACTGGTCTGCCACCCCTCGTGAGCCCTTGCCACCCTTCCTACCAGTCTCCAGGTATTTTATGCCCTTCCTTGGTGTAAGTAGCCTCCTCAGCTGTGCCTAATTTGTTAATTCCTTGTGGATGTTCTCTCATTTAGTTGTATTTCCAGTCTGGCCCCGTGACAATGTGCTGAACACGTCAGCCTATTCGGCCCCCATTTTTTCATTCCTCTCTCCTTTCTTTTATTAATGTGCTGTATTGCATTGATTGATTTGAGTATGTTGAACCATCCTTGTGCCCCTGGAATGAACCCCACTTGATCATGATGCATTAATTTTTGGATGTACTGTTGTATTCGATTTGTTAGTATTTTATTTAGGGTTTCTTCATCTGTGTTTATCAGATATATTGGCCTGTAGTTTTCTTTTTTTGTGTTATCTTTGCCAGGTTTTGGTATCAGGGTTATATTGGCTTCATAGAATGTGTTAGGCAGTATTGCCTCTTCTTCAATTTTGGGGGGAGTTTGATAAGGATTAGTTTTAACCCTTTGCACTCACTTGCTTTTTTCTCGATTCCTTTATTCTAATGCTAACCGTGTCGAGTCACACTCGACATTCGAGTGCAAAAGGTTAAATCTTCTTTGAACATTTGGTAGAATTCACTGTTGAAGCCATCTGGTCCTGGACTTTTATTTTTTGGGAGGTTTTTGATTGTTGTCTGTATTTCCTCACTGCTGATTGGTCTATTTAGATTTTCAATTCATCATGATTAACCTAGGAAGGTTATGTATTTCTATTTTTATTTTTATTTTTATTTATTTATTTATTTATTTTTAAATTTCTTTATTGATTAAGGTGTCACATATTTGTCCTCATCCCCCCATTCCCATCCCACACCCCTCTCCACGGATGCCCCAACCCTCTGTTGAACTTAAGCATTGGTTAGGCTCATATGCATGCACACAAGACCTTTGGTTGATCTCTCCCACCTCCCCCCACCCTCCCCTATCCTCCCTCTGAGGCCCGATAGTCCGATCGATGCCTCCTTGTTTCTGGTTCTGTTCTTGTTCATCAGTCTATGTTGTTCATCATTTCCCCTAGATGAGCGAAATCATGTGTCACTAGAGATATACTTATAAGAATTGAATGTGCGACGAGCAATAATAGTTATGCTGACAGGCAAATGAATCAGTCTGTAGTGAGTTTCTTTCTGGACCAACAGTTCTTTTGAGACCCAATATCAATGTCCACCAGTTCCTTATGTGTACATGTCGGCACTGACCCCTCAGCTCTGGATGGTGGACAAATGGTGGTAATGCAGGTCCGACTCCCTCTGGTTTGGTCTCGGCCGGATCCAGGGGCACGGCTTCACCCGGATCCAGGGGCCCACGGCCTCACCCGGACCCAGGATCCAGCCTCACCCGGATCTAGGGGCACACGGCCTCGCCCAGACCCAGGATTCAGCTTCATCCGGACCCAGGGGCGCATGGCCTCACCCGGACCCAGGGGCGCGTGGCCTCTCCCAGACCCAGGGTCGCGTGGCCTCACCCGGATCCCAGGGCCCACGGCCTCACCCGGACCCGGGGCCCAGGCTCACCCAGATCCCGGGGCCCACGGCCTCACCCGGACCCGGGGCCAGGCTCACCCGGATCCAGGGGCCCACGGCCTCACCCGGACCCGGGGCCAGGCTCACCCGGATCCAGGGGCCCACAGCCTCACCCGGACCCGGGACCCAGGCTCACCCGGATCCAGGGGCCCACGGCCTCACCCGGACCCGGGACCCAGGCTCACCCGGATCCAGGGGCCCACGGCCTCACCCGGACCCGGGGGCCAGGCTCACCCGGATCCAGGGGCCCACAGCCTCACCCGGACCCGGGGCCAGGCTCACCCAGATCCAGGGGCCCACGGCCTCACCCGGACCCGGGGCCAGGCTCACCCGGATCCAGGGGCCCACGGCCTCACCCGGACCAAGGTTATGTATTTCTAGGAACTTATCCATTCTTCTAGGTTATTGAAATTGATGGCATATAATCCTATATAATAAAAGCCTAGGTGGTGTCATGCCCTTGCACAATGCTCTCATGTGACATCATCACAAGATGGCCACCACAAGATGGCCGGCAGGGGAGGGCAGTTGTGGGCAATCAGGCCAGCTGGGGAGGGCAGTTGGGGGTGAACAGGCCAGTAGGAGAGGGCAGTTGGGGGTGAGATCAGGCCGGCAGGGGAAGGCAGTTGGGGGTAACCAGGCCAGCAGGGGAGGGCAGTTGGAGGTGACCAGGCCAGCAGCGGAGGGCAGTTGGGGTGACCAGGCCAGCAGCAGAGGGCAGTTGGGGGTGACCAGGCCAGCAGGGGAGGGCAGTTGGGTGCGATTGAGCCAGCAGGGTAGGGCAGTTGGGGGCGATCGGGCCGGCAGGGGAGGGCAGTTGGGGGCAATTGGGCCAGCAGGGTAGCGGTTAGGCATCAATCAGGCTGGCAGGGGAGCAGTTAGGGGGCAATCAGGCTGGCAGGCAGAAGCGGTTAGGGGCAATCAGGCAGGCAGGCAGGAGAGCAGTTAGGAGGCAGCAGTCCCGGATTGTGAGAGCGGTGTCTGGCTGCCAGTTTAGGCCCGATCCCGCAGGGGTCCCAGATTGGGTGCAGGCTGGGCTGCGGGACAGCCCCCCCCCCCCCCCATGCATGAATTTCGTGCACTGGGCCTCTGGTCTTTCATAATATTCTAGTATGATCCTTTGTGATGTATGATATCTGTAATGTCTGTGGTGACTTCTCTCTCATTTCTGATTTTGATTATAAGGGTCTTTTCCCCTTTTTCTTTAGGGAGTCTAGCCAGGGGGTTGTCAACTTTATTCATCTTTCAAAGTACCAGCTCTTTGTTTTATTAACATTTTGCATAGTCTTTTTGTTCTCTATTTCATTCAATTATGTTCTAATTTTTATTATTTCCTTTCTTCTGCTGACTTTGGGTTGGTTTTGTTCTCCTTTTTGTAGTTCTTAAGATGTGATGTTGGGTTGTTTACTTGAGATATTTCTTATTTCCTGAGATAGGTCTATAATGATAAAAACTTACATCTTATTAATGCATTTGCTGCATCCCAGACATGTCCATATGTTGTATTGTCATTCTCATTTGTCTCTCTGTATCTTTTGATCTCATCTTTTATATCTTCTTT
This sequence comes from Cnephaeus nilssonii, assembly GCF_951640355.1. Taxonomy (NCBI): domain Eukaryota; kingdom Metazoa; phylum Chordata; class Mammalia; order Chiroptera; family Vespertilionidae; genus Cnephaeus; species Cnephaeus nilssonii. The sequence goes on from NC_137071.1 coordinate 32,079,329, forward strand.
GACCCAGTTATTTTGTAGTAGTATGTTATTTAATCTCCACATAGTTGTGGGTTTCTTTACTTACTTTTTGCAGTTGATTTATAATATCAAGGCATTATGGTCAGAGAATATGCTTGTTATAATTTCAATGTTCTTGAATTTGTTTTGTTTCTTTTAAAACGAAAGCAAAGTTATATTACATAAAAAGTTCCCTGCAGTAGGGAGGGGACTCAAGCAGGTTGCCCTCAATGTTCTTAAATTTGTAGACACTAGTCTTGTGACTCAACATATGGTTTATCCTTAAAAATGTTCCATGCACACTGGAGAAGAATCTATACTAATAATAGACAAATATGTAAATTGACCATACCTCTGTGACACCCACAGCCAATCAGGAGTGAGTATGCAAATTAACCCAACAAATATGGTAGGCCTGTTGGCAGCGCACATGTGTACAAATGACGAGTGGCCGGGAGCAGGGCGTGATTCCCACAGCAAGCGAGCAGACAGCAGGGCCCTGCTTGCCCCTGACTGTGGCAGCGAGGAGCAAGCAGTCTCCCACAGTGAGTGAGCAGATAGCAGGTCCTTGCTTGCCCCTGGTCATGGCAGCGAGGGGCAAGCAGTCTCCCGCAGAGAGTGAGCAAAGAGCAGGGCCCCCACAGAGAGCAGACACCAAAGCCCTTCTTGCCCCTGCAGCAGCGAGCCAGAGAGCAGACAGCAGGTCCCTGCTTGCCCCTGGCCTCAGTGGCGAGGGGCAAGCAGGCCCCCACAGGGAGCAGACACCAGGGCCTGCAGTGGCATCAAGCAGGCAGGTCCGCAGAGAACCATGGGGCCAGGCCTAAGCTGTCAGTAGGACATACCTTGAGGGCTCCCAGATTGGAGAGGGTGCAGGTCGGGCTGAGGGTCCCACCCCCCATGCACGAATTTTGTGCACAGGGCCCCTAGTGTATAATGAAATGTTTTGGGATGAAAGGTTCTCTAAATGTCAATTATGTCCATTTGGTCTAGTGTTTCATTTAAGGCTGATATTTCTTTATTGATTTTCTGTTTGGTTAATCTGTCCAGAGCTGTCAGTGGAGTATTAATGTCCATGAGTGTGATTGTATTTTCATCTTTTTTTTCCCTTTAGTTCTGTGAATAGTTGTTTTATATATTTTGGTACTCCCTGATTGGGTGCATATATATTAAGAAGTGTTATGTTTTCTTGATATAGTGTCCCATTTATCATTTTAGTGTTCATCTTTGTCCCCTGTTATCTTTTTTTAAAATATATTTTATTGATTTTTTACAGAGAGGAAGAGAGAGGGATAGAGAGTCAGAAACATCGATGAGAGAGAAACATCGGTCAGCTGCCTCCTGCACACCCCCCACTGGGGATGCGCCTGCAACCAAAGTACATGCCCTTGACTGGAATCGAACCCGGGACCTTTCAGTCCGCAGGCCGACGCTCTATCCACTGAGCCAAACCAGTTTTGGCTCCCCTGTTATCTTGAAATCTATTTTTTCAGACATAAGTATGGCTACACCTGCTTTTCTGTGGATATTGTTTGCTTGGAGAATCATTGTCCACCCTTTTACTGTGAATCAACCTTTGTCTTTGCAGCTTAGATGTGTTTCTTGTAGGCAGCATATGCTTGGGTTTTGTTTTTTGATCCACTCTGCTACTATGTGCCTCTTTATTGGTGAATTCAGACCATTTACATTTAGTGAAATTATTGATGTATGAGGATTTCCTATAGCCATTTTATCTTTTGTTTTCTGGTAGCTTTGTGCCACCATTGGTTATCTTTTGTTTATTCTATTGTTTTTGCTTGGTGGTATTCTATACTTCTTTCCTCTGCTTCCTTTTTTTTAAGCTATATGTCCTGATTTGGGGATTTTTGTGTGTGGTTATCATTAGCTTTATAAAAATCATACTTGCATATATATAGTAGTTATTTTCTTTTGAGTTCATTGATCTTCCTCCTCCTTTTCCAGTGCAGACCTTACCCCCCCTTTATGTTTTTGTTATCACAAATTATCCCTGTTTATGGTGTAAGTTATGTGGTGAGCTTACTCATAGGGTTGTGATCTTATATTCTTTGTTTCAGGTAGAATAACTCCCTTGAGTACTTACTGAAATGGAGGTTTTCTGCTAATAAAATCCCTCAGATTCTATATGTCTTGGACCATCTTTATTTCTCTTTTATATTTAAAGAATGATTTTGCTGGATATATTATTTGTGGCTGATAATTTCTCTTTTTGAGATATATGAATATTTGATTCCTCTCTCTTCTGACTTGTAGAGTCTCTTCTCAGAAGTTGGATGAAAAGAAGGAACTCCTTCTTTTCCCTAGCTGTTTTGAGAATTTTTTGTTTTTAATTTTTGACAGTGTTAATAGCAAGTGATTGGAGAGTGTCTCTTTGAATTGAGGTAACTATTGGTTCTGTTTGCTTCTTGGATTCGAGTATGTATTTCTTTCCATAGATTTGGGAAATTCTTATGCACTATTTGTTTGAATACACTCTCTGTTCCCTGCTCCCTCTCTTGCCCTTCAGAAATGCCAGTTTTTCTAATATTGCTTTGTCTGATGAAGTCAGATAGTTTTTGTAGAGTTATTTCTTTTTTTATGCTCAGGTCTCTCTTCTTTCCTCTATCATTTCTAGATTAATATATTTAATATCATTAACTCTTTCTTCCATCTGCTTGGCTCTGTTTTCTGTGCTTAGTAGTTTCACTCTTAATCTCCTTAATTGCATGCTTCATTTCCATGATTTCTTTTTTAAAATATATTTTTATTGATTTCAGAGAGGAAGGGAGAAGGAGAAACATCAATGATGAAAGAGAATCATTGATTGGCTGCCTCCTGCATGCCCCCTACTGGGGATCGAGCCAGCAACCCAGGCATGTGCCCTTGACTGGAATTGAACCAGGGACTCTTCAGTCCACAGGCCACTCTATCCACTGTGCCAAACCCACTAGGGCTATTTCCAGGATTTCTGATTGGTTCTTTTGTAAAATTTAAATATCTTAGGTAAAGTACTCATTTTGTTTATTGATTTATTTTCTGAGTGCACTGAATTGCCTGTCAGTATTTTCTTGCATCTCATTGAGTATTTTCAGAACTGCTATCTTGAAATCTCTGTCATTTATATCACATATTTCCATGTTTTCCACCTTGCTTTCTGGGGATTTTTAATTTTCTTTCTGATCATCCTTGTTATTGCGGTTATTCATAGTATTTTCTATTCTCCTTTGCATAGGCATGAATACCTGTCTATATTAATGGCCTTCTATATAGCAGCTTTCTCTGAAGAAGTCTTTTTGCTATTTTCCAGTGGATGTTGCTGAATTGCAACAGTTTTATCTCTATAATCTCCCAGTCTTGACCTCCACAGCCTCAGTAAGACAGTACAGCTGTACTGCTTGTGGTTGGGGTTTGTTTTGCCCTCACCTAATGGTGACCCCAGACCTCTATGAGGTACCTCCCAAGCAACCCTCTTGGGGATTAGTCACAGAGGGAAACAGTGGTTCAACAATAGCTCTTGGTTTACAGGTCATATGCTCTGCGACCTGATTCAAAGGGCAACTGGAGGTGAGGTTTTGGAGTTCAAGTGGTGGCAGCAGGGCTCTGTGATTTCTTTTCTTTGTCTGAAAAAACCAATGCCAGGCCAGACAGTAGAGAGCTACATGGCAGAACCCTGTGCTCTGTTAGGCATCTGCTGGCTCAGTCACTGTTTGCTCTGTTGGCTTGCATTAGCCCTGCTGAACTGACCCCTGCAGCTCTTTGTTCCTCCAGGCCAAAGGAAGTGCCTGCTACCCTGACTTTCACCCCTCTCCGGTGCTGAGTCTGGGGGCTGTCTGTGCTTTCCTCCCTTCTCATCTCCCTGTTTGTTCCAGGTTGCCCTCCTTTAGATATTTCAATGCATGGGTCTGTCAGGCATGCTTCTGTATTGAGCAGGGAATTTTTTTGATGAATTATAGTTGGTTAACTTGTTGTAATTTCTCTGATGTCACTCTCTTCCCTCAAAGTTAACCCTTTGCACTCGCTTGCTTTTTTCTCGATCCCTTTATTCTAATGCTAACCATGTCGAGTCACACTTGACATCCGAGTGCAAAAGGTTAAAATATGGTTATCATGCCTGTTTCCTACACAGAGCTACCATACATATTGGTATAAATTAATGCAGTGATAAGTTCAAAAGCCTATTTCAACCATTAGAAAAATGTTCATACCACTTTATAGGCAATATGAAATCAATGTGATAAAAATTTATAATCTACTAGAGGCCCAGTGCATCATGCACTGGAGGGAGGTTCCTCAGCCCAGCCTGCCCCCTCTCACTGTCCGGGAGCCCTCAGGGGTGGGAGGTGATCCGGCGATCAGGGGAAGGAGATGCCATATCACACCTCTGCTGCTGCCACTGCTGGCAGCACAAGCCTCGGCCAGCCCTGGTTACCTGAGCCTCAAGCAGCCCTAGGAGGCTGGGCAAGCGCCATCTGAGGCTTGCCTGCACCTCGGGGCATCCCTGGGTGGCTGGGGGGTCTGAGGGGACTGGGGGACTCCGGACCTGCCATGCACCTGCCACCCCAGCAGGGCTGAGGGCACTGGGTGCCGCCATCTTGGGGCTGTGGGCGCCGCCATCTTTGAGGGCATGGCAGTCAATTAGCATATTCCCTCCTTATTGGCTGTGGGTGCCACCATCTTTGCGATGGCATGAGCATCAATTAGCATATTCCCTCTTCATTAGATAGGATTAGAGAATTTCTGCCCCCACTGATACCTTGCTATAATTGTTCATACACATAATAAAATATTTATATAGCATGTATGCTACATATATGTGATATACATACATATATATAAAAAAGTATATAACTTTTGCTCCTCAAAGAAGTATCACATCATTAAAATATTTTCCTCTTCTTCAGCATAATGGACACAGAAAATAAAAATTAAACATAACACTTTGGAATCAGTTGATTAACATATTTTTAATCGTTTTATATCTTTATTTAGGTGAAGCAGAGACAGGAAGAAGTGTGCAGAATTTTAGATATTTACAAAATAAAGTATGAATTAATAGATATTTCTGTCAGTTTGAAAAAACTTCAAGATATGAGGATGAATATTTCCACCCCTTAGGCTCTACCACCTCAGATATTCAATGATAAACAATATTATGGAGTAAGAGTAAAAGTTAACTTTTATTTTATTTTCAATTTCTATCTTGGGGTCATATTAATGGTGAAATAACACATATGAAGTGTGATAGTCAGGTTTCTCCACTTATGGAATATATGCCTACCAGTAAAGACAAATAATTTATAATTTAGTACAAAAAGACTTCATAAAAGAAACTGTTTTATGCTGCTTGTTTGGGGATACCTATGCAGTATTTTTCATCAGATGTTAGAATATGAACTTACTAATACTCCAGGGATTTTTAAAAAATCTAACTTAGTTGGCACAAGTTTGCAAAGTCCCAGATAAGATAATTAGTAAACTTACCTAGACACTTGAGTTTAATGACTTAATAATTGGGAATTATCAGCATTGATATTGCAAATTAATTCTAATTCTATTTAGGATTTTGAAAAGTTTCACAAGACAAAGGAGAACAAAGAAATTCTGAAATTCTTGAAGATGGAATGAATCAGCAATAATGACACAAAAGATGTTTACTGATATGGATCTGCATACACTTCCATATATACTGGTTACTTTTAATAATAATAATAAATTATTTCATTCATTAAAATTAATTATACCCTAGATTAAGTAGGTTTATTAAGAGGTGGGTCTTTACCATTTCAATAATGCATTAAAATAATTTATCTATTACACTGTCAACATTTTATAAAACTGTAAAAAGAAAAACATTGTTTAATATCTATCCTTAAATCATTAGTAGCTGTCAATGTATAGGCATGAAATAGATGTTTAGTGCAATTTCTAATTTACTTTCAGCATTATTTTCTAAATGTTTCTCAGTACATTTAACAAAGTCTTACAATCCGTACTGGGACTGTTTAAAAAACAAAAGAGAAAAGGAGATAACTGGGCTCCATTTCAAGCCCTCCTAACTGGAAATGGGGGAGAATAAAAAATTGTGTTGATAATAAACCCCTGGTGATCTCTTTTTGTACACTTAAGTCTGGGAACCAATAGCAAAAAATAGCAATAATTTTAGGTCACCTCTCCCTTATCCTCCACCTCTGATATAAAATGGTAGTCTTCTTCCAAATCTGATTTTCCTCCTGTGGCTCTTCTCTTATTGAATGGCACCTCCAAGCACTCAAATCCAAACTCAGAAACCTGGGCATCATCCTTAATATTGAACACTCCCTCACCTCATATATAATGAATCATTAAATCCTAGATGAACTAGTTTTAATATCTCAGTTACCCCACACTCTCCACCTCTCCAGATATTGCCTTTGCTCACATCCTCATCACTTTTGCCTATACATTTTCAATAATATGTTAACTTCCTACTTCCAGTTTTAATATTTTAATATCTGCCCTCCTCATGGCTGCTAAATCGGGGTTTTTCAATCTTGACTGAACTGTGGAATCACCTGAGGAACTTTAAAAACTATAATATCTGGATCCCAACTTTAATGATTCTAATGTGCAGCTATAGTTGGGAACAACAGTATTAAAGGTATCTCTCTAAATCATCAGTTTAAATTTATGTAGCTGCAGCAGAAAGTTTATCACAGTGTGGTGTAGGAAAACCACATCCCTCAGAATCATCTGGAGAACTTAATAAATAAGCAGATTCCTGAGCCCTGGCCCAGAACTCTAAAGTTGGGAAAAATATATTTGAATTTTAAATGAATACATCCAGATGACAATAATTTCTGAGAAGTGTTAAAATCTAAACTTCATACTTGTTCATTGAAACAATTTTCTGTAGAGCACACTTTTCTTATCTTTTAATTACATCTACCTCTATCCCCCATTAACCTTACTTATCTTTTCTGTAGTTTCCTAAATATATCAGTTTTGCATTCTCTTGCCTATTCACACACACCTGCAGGTCTATATAATCCTGCCATTTGCCTAACAAGTGTTAACCTTAAACAAATAGCCAGAGATTTCTACAGCAAAATGGGTTTCTTTAGGAACAATAAAGAATTGCAATTCAGGACATGTTCCAATGATGAATCACATGCAAGTCCAGAGAAACTCTCCTCTATGAACTTGGGATTTAGCAAAAACAAAAACAAAAACAAAACAAAACAAAAAACAACACACAAAAAAAACAAAAAACACAAGAAAAACTCCTGGAAATGGACAACAGTGTGTTGAATGCTAGGGTTTGGAGGAGGGGGATGAGAGGAGGTGAAGGAGGGTATGGGGGATAAATGGTGATGGAAGGATATTTAAATTAGGGTGGTGAATACATAATACAGTGTACAGATGATGTGTTGTGGAATTCTATACCCAAAATCTATATAATTTTATAACCACTGTCACCCCCAATAAATTCAATAAAAAGGGAAAAAAAGAGTATATTGGAGGAAACCAAAAGTCAAAGTATGTATAGTGACTTTTCATTGGACAGCTTATGGCAGTCTCCTATTGGCTGAGATGATACTGGACAATGAAAAATATTTTCTTCCAAAAAAAAAAAGAAAAAGAAAAATATTTTCTTCCTCCTGCAAAGGTGAAAAGAATATCATTTCCTTTTGGAGATGTAAGGTAAGTCTCTTCCTGTTGGGGTCAGTAGTGTGTGTTGAGTGACATGTGTGAAAGTTCTCTCTTCTAGCCTCCTGACTCCATTTTAAATGCATTTTATGTTTATTAACTAGAGGCCCTATGCACAATTTGTGCACAGGTGGGGTCCCTTGGCTTGGCCCTGCCCTTAGCCTGGCCGGCAATTGGGCCATCTCGCCCAGTCCGGGGGGCGGGGAGGGACTGCGGGAGGTTGGCTGGCTGCAGGAGGTTGGCTATGGGAGTGCACTGACCACCAGGGGGCAGCTCCTGCATCGAGCATCTGCCCCCTGGTGGTCAGTGTGCATCATAGCGACTGGTCATTCTGGTCATTCCACCGTAATGGCCACTTAGGCTTTTATTATATAGATTTTCACATTTCCGTATTTTGATCAGGATCTTTCTCTGAAAGCATACCTGATTCAGTGGACTTTTATCCCTCAATGCTAGAAATGACCTTTCCTGGGTGTCATGTCTCACTTCAGAGGGAAAGTTCATAGATTGGAAGCCTATTGTGATCACATTTGAGTAACAAGGAGGAATAGGAGATAGATTTCTCTGGCCTTTCTATCTAAAATCTGTATCTTAGAAGAGTGAGTACATCAAAAGTATACTCAAAACTGAATTAAATAAATGCATTGGGAGGACACTATGCATGAATAAAACATGAAGAAATTAAAGAGTACTGTTATTTCAAAACATAATGTCTTATCAATAATACAACCTGTAGGCTGAAAATTCAGAAACTTTGAATTGGATTAGAATCCAGAGTCACTTAATAGTCTGGATGAAAGAGAGACTTCTCTGAATTTAAACCTTCTAACTGCCCTGCTCTAAACATCTTGGAAAAGCTGCCTCATCAGGTGCTGTTTGTTCCAATTTCAGGAAATCTTCACCTTCAGGTCACCAGTTGTTGTGTAGGTCCAGTCGGGGTGAGGTGCATTCTTTAAGTGTGTCACATAAGTTGAGGAGTCTATTCCCTGGAGGTTGGCAGCACAAGGATTTGGAGGCAGTACCTGATAGAGGCCTTTCCAGAAAGGTTAAAAAGAGTCTTTCTGGAGGTGTTTCTTTCTTAATAGATGGAATCTCCAAGTTACAAAGTGTGTTGCATAATTTCTGTCTTCTTGGAGCATACTTATAAATGAGAACCATCAATGCACCAAGAGAAGTCTGAGTTACTCAAAGGAGTTTCCTACAGATTATCACAAGGGGTCAGGAGATAATCTGTCAGTGTTAAGCAGTCATGAGGGATATCATTAGTAATGGAGGGGATAATAATAGTAAAGTTATTACAGTGTGAAAAAGTTATGTGAGGAGCAGTTAATAAAAGGATCTCATAAGAGGTTGTCTGAAAAATGTTGAGTGTGATGAGAATGCAGGAAGGCTTTTATTGTGTGGGGTACAAAGATGGTTAGAAGGAATTCCACAAAAATTTTCTCAGTGACTTTAACCAAAACTGCTATGGCAATAATGGCTTTAAGGAAAGGGGGATATCCCCATGCCATATGGTACAGTTTCTGGATATAATACCCTTTCAGTCTGTGGGGGCTAAAATACCCTCCCATCTTCTAAATTCTTCTAGCTGAACTAATAAACAAATTAACAGAGACAGATTAACAGGAGAAAATCAAATTTAAATATGAGCACATGGGGAATTCATATAAGCATAAAATTTCCAAAAACAGTGAGGTAAAATTGGGTATATACCAGTATGTCATTTTGGACATAGGGAAATGGGGGTATGGGTCTGAGATTTCAAAGGAAGTAGGCAATTTACAAGTAGTTGAAGAAGAGGAGAACAAATCTGACTGGTAAATTTTGCTGGGCAACACAGAAACAATGAGACACAGGAGGTAATCTAGTAAACAGAACCCTGCTTAACTCCTTTCCATCTACCATACTCAATTCAAATTAGTTTGCTAAGATGAACATCCTAAAAATTCCTTCTTGAAATAGGCTTTTCCCTTTGAATATTTTAGGCAGGAAAGGGTGTGTGTGTGTGTCAAAGTTCTTTCTACTTTGTTTGTTTGCTTGTTTGTTTGTTTCTTAACAACCAGCTTAAAATCAATATCTCCAAAGGCACAGTTTGGAGATGGCAAAACTTTGGTTCCCTTCAGGTCGATGAGGGTGAGTACCCCAAAGACATTCCCCTTAAAGGTTATATCATCCTGTTCTCATAAAATTGGGTAAGGGTCATTGTTCTTTAGTAAAACATACAGAGGTTTGGCCATAAGAGAGATTTTGGATCCTATTTTGGGGAAATTTAGGACACCATGAAGCCTATCTGTAACTAGATACAGCCCCTCTTCATTATCAGATGCCTTATATATCAAAGTTGGGTTTGGGCAAAATTGTAATTTTTCCTTAGCGATTTGTCCCTTAAAGACTAAAAAGCCTTTGGCAAGTGGATCTTGCTTTCCTGTTAAGAGATTTGGTAGGAATAGCAAAGAAGTAAATCATTCACATATTGCAACAAAGTAGAAACCCTAGGGAACATTATGTCATCTAGATCAGCCTTCAGGATTTGTTTTTTTTCCCGCGTGAGGGCAAAAAGGTAAGGCTAACTTCATCAACTTGAATGCTAAAGAATGTACTGCATATATCAACTACAATAAATTATTTACTTTCATTTGGGATGGATATTACTAGCCTATGAGTATTAGGAACAACAGGGTGTTGAGGGATAACAATGTTGTTTATTTCTTGAATATTCTGGACAAATCTCTACCATTGGCCCTTCAGTTTTCTCACAGTAAAACAGTAGTATTACAGAAATAGTGCAAGGGATAATGGGGCTCTGAGACCTGTGATCTCCTATTATGACTTTATACCTTGAAGGGATTCTTTATTTGTGGGGTATTAATTGATTCTGGAAAGGAGATTTGAGGGAACTATTTAAATCTTGATAAGAGGTGAACTGTGGATCCTGCCAATATCAGTTGAAAATTTTGCCCATAAAAAGGATGGTAGCTGATCCAATATGGACAAATTATCAGTGCTCCCTGATTTAGCTATAGTGCTGTCAGAAATGGAGCAAACAAAAGATGTTGAAGGGTCATTTAATTCAACTGATTTTTTATTTTAATGGCTACTGTCAAATTATAGAATTATTTCCCCCTTTGGGAAGAAATAATTTCTAGCATTATACTTTTTAAAATTAGGCTTAAAAAATAAATAGTGGAGGAACTAAGGAGAAAAGAGAATATCTCAAAGGGCCCAAACATAAAGGTATAGTTCAGAGACAAGAACCTGTTGAGGTTTATTAAAGATCCCCACTATTTGAACTATTTTAGTACTCTGAAGCTGGGGCTGATTTATAACTACTGTGGGGCTGAGTACTGAGAGTGTGGCTCAAGTGTCAATAAGGACAGAGGAAGATTCATTCCCATTCTGGAGAGTTGTTTCTCTGAGCTAATGAAGAGGGAAAATTGGGAAAATTTCCTATAGTTCTTCGAAGCTTCATCATTGGCAATTAGGACAATATTAAAGGGATGGTTAGGAAGCTGGAGGTCTTAATTTTATGACAGTCTCCATTATTCTGATTCTTTGCAATAATAGCAGAAACTAGGAGGGTTTTTTTCCCCCTAGAGGAACCTTCATTATTGGAGTTCAAAATTAAGAATTTTAGTGGTGTTTTTTTTTTCAGGTGACTCATCTAGGGTGTGAGCAAGCTGATTTGTCAAATTGACCAGATGTGGACTGCACATGGTCTCTTATTCCATCCTGGTCCCTTTAACTAAAAGAGAAAGGTTTTGATTCAGCCTGCTAATAAGCATAATATTAAAAGCCTCCCAAGTGGCATCAAGATCAAAAGGAAGGCCAGAATTTTCTTTGGAAACAATCTGAAGTCAATTATAATAGTCATGAAGAAGTTCATCAGATTTTAGTGAGCAGGTCTGAATTTTGCCTGATGAAGTTGGTTAGTGATTTCCCAAGCCTGATAATGGAATAAGTCAACATGTTGTTCTCCCAGTTGTCATCTTAGAGACCTTTCAAGATTCTTCCAATTAGTAGTTTTCATCCAATGCCAAGTCTGGCCTTTACCAACAAGCATATATGCCAGGTGATATATTAGAGAAACCAGGTTTATAAGTTTGAAAAACTATGTTAAATTCCTCAGACAATCTGTGGAAATTCTCAGTTACTTTCAGAAAACTTGTGACTATAGCTTGCAGTTCAGTTATAGTCTGGTGATATTAAAAAATTGAGGTTTAGTCTTTTGATCCTCAGAAGACTTAATTTTAAAGGGATGGGTTCTGATAGGTTCAGAGGAGGAAGTGGGAGAGATTTAGAAAAGGAGGAAGATGGAATCAAAAGTCATGCCTGAGACAAAAGAGCCCAGAGTGTGATGGTTCTGGAGGCAAAGCCTAAGACAAAGAAATCAGGGGAGAAAAGCAGGAAATTTTGGGAGCCATTCCATCTTTTTTTAAATCATTTGTTTACCTTAGTTATTTTGCAAAGAGTCCATTTTAGCCTCCTGGTAACATTTGGAAGCTTTAAAATACCAAATTAAATAAGCATTCCATTCAATTTTGATAATTTCAGAGCTATGGTTATTCAATTTGGGTAGTTTTAAAAGTAGGTTTGTGGAGTTTAAATGTTTGTCATAATGGCCATTGGTATAGTAAAATACTTTTAGACAAATCAGTCCATATAGTTTAAAATGCACACGAGGGGAGATCACAGTTTTAAACATAAAATCAGTGGCGATCACTGAAGGTAGGGGGCACCCTCAAGTATTTAGATAACTTGGGTCCCATTTTTCAAAATATTTTTTCTCTAGAGCAAAAAATCTAAACAGCCTGCAGGCCAAATACCAGGATAATTCCACTAGGAACAGTCCAATTTCAAAAAGTCCAACCAAAGGCTAGATAGCATAAATCCAATAGGATTAGTCCAGTTCCAAAAGAAATTGGACCAAAGGCCAGCATAGTTTCAATAAATAACCTGATTTCAAAAGAGTCAGGCTGAAATGCCAACTGAGTAGTCATGGACAAAAGAAGGCCTTGACCAGAAAAAGAACAAAGCCTTAAGTTAGATGAAAAGAAAGTAGAAGCTCACATCTAGGAGAAGAACTTATTCTCAAACTCTAGGGTCAATAAATAATCAGTGATAGGCTCTGAGGGTACTACAACTATTCAGTCATCAGACTCAGAGTTGTTGGAGATATTCTCTGGATCCCCATTTGAGCCACCAAATAATGTTAACCATTAAACAAATAGACAGCCAGATATTTCTCCAGCAAATAGGTTAATTTGAGAACAAAAAAGAATTTCAATTCAGAACATGTGGTCTAATGACAAATAATATGCAAGTCTAGGGGAACAAAGAAGAGGAACACTCTTTTATGGACTTGAGGGAAGCTATTATGGTGAATAAAGTGTCCATTTGAGGAAACTGAAAGTTTGAAGTATAATGACTTTTCATTGGCTGAGTTATGGCAGTCTCTCATTGACTGAGCTGTTACTAGGCAAGGAGGGATTTTTTTCTCCCTCCTGTTGAGGTAGAAAAGTAGTACCACTTTCTGAGGGAGCCCACGCCATCTTGAGCGGAGAAGGCCTTAGGTAGAAACTCATCAACACCACCAACAAGATAGGCCTTGGAACTGCCCCGAGACCCAGCACTCACTCTAACCAATATCCTGCTACCCCAGCTGAGGACTCGCGGAACCTGGGACCTCCACCTCCAAAGACACAGCTTTCTGCAGCTGTAAGTGCAACTCCCCCTCCCCAACAGCAGAACCCCTGGTTCCCACCCGCTCACACGAACACGCACTCCTGTGGTCTCATCCCCAGGACACTTCACTCCGGGTTTGCACCCAAGGGTGAGATTCTGTGCAGACTGGGCCCCCGGCCCCGCAGTGGAAATTCCTTCTTCCTGGAGGGTTCCTGACATTAACCCCAGCTGCGCACGCTCTTGTGCGTTCTCAGCCCCAGGTCACTTTACTTCGGGTTTGCACCTCAGGGTGTGAGTCTGCGCAGATGGGGGCACGCTCAGTGGAAATTCCAAACTCCCCATCCCGGAGGGCTGCCCACATTAACCCCAGCTGTGCACTCACTTGAGCGTTCTCAGCCCCAGGTCACTTTGCTCAGGGTTTGCACCCAAGGGTATGATTCTGCACAGAAGGGGGGAACGCAGCCCCTTAGTGGAAATTCAGAATTCCCTCTTCCTGGAGGGTTGCCCACATTAACCCCAGCTACTCTACCTTAGTGCCAGGACCCCTCGGAGTGCATCAGAGCTCTGCGACCAGAGAGCACGCCTCCATGGATACTAACACACCGAGCCCAACCAACCACAGGGCGCTAGTGGGAGCCACTGTGAGCTCTCCTTGGGTGTGATCTTGAACAAGCAGGGGGCGCACGCCCCTCCAGCAGTAGCTTTGAACTCACTTACCGTGGATACTGGCCCATAGGCACCCCAATTACCTGGCTACACTGCCAGGGCCCTTCAGAGCCCTTCAGTGTGCCTCACTGGCAAAAGTACCGAGGGTGCTCCTGTAAAACACCGCTGGGAGTAAGAACCTATCCACCACAGGTGCAACAGAAAAAGCTGGGTCTGCTCACCCCACGACTGCAGATCTCAGGGCACCACAGCAACGCCTTTCAAAGACCAGACCCCCTGAGCCCCAACACCCCAACAGACAGTACCTGGGGGCCACTGTGAGTCCCTGCTGGGCATGTGTGATTACAATTAAGGGTGCAAGACAGAAAAAATTGAGACACTCCCACCCACAGCTGCTGACATCTAGACACCGCAGTTGTGCCTCTCAAGCTCACAGGCCTACATCAAGAGAACCCAAATAGCTCGAGTAGGAGCTACACTAGATTAACAAACCCAGGAAAACTGAGATTAATCCAGTAGCACCATCCCCAAAAGAACCTGGGCAGCAAAGCAACTGGATCTACAATTAAAACATTACAGGAAAACATGGGGAGACAAAAAGGAAATCCCCAAAGGAAAGAAAAAGAAGAATCACCAGAAAGGGAGTTAAATGAACTTGAGGCTAGCAGCCTAACAGAGAAAGAATTCAGAGTATTCGTTATAAGGATGTTTAAATGGATGGATGACAAATACACACAACTCAATGAGAATTATAAGGAGCTGAATGAAAATGTCACCAACATGAAAAGAAACCAAGAGGAGATGAAGAATGACATAGCTGCAATTAAGAACACAATGGAAGGCCTAAAGAGTAGAGTAGAAGAGGCTGAGGACTGCATCAGCGAATTAGAAGACAAGGTAGGAAAAAACACACAAACACAGCAGCAATTGGAAAGAAGACTTAAAAAGCAAGAGGAGAGCCTAAGGGAGCTATGTGACTACACAAAATGAAACAACATTCGAATAATAGGGATAAAAGAAGGAGAGGAAAAGAAGCAAGGAATAGAAAACCTGTTTGAAGAAATAATGACAGAAAACTTTCCTGATATTGGCAAGAAAAAAATCTATCCAAGTCCAAGAAGTACACAGAGTCCCAAACAACTTTAACCCCAAAAGACCGACACCAAGACACATCATAATTAAATTGACGAACACCAATGACAAAGCAAGAATCTTAAAGGCTGCAAGTAACATATAAGAGATCTCCTATTAGAATATTAACTGATTTCTCAACAGAAACACACCAGGCCAGAAGGGAATGGAATGAAATATACAAAGTGATGCAAAACAAGGGACTGAATCCAAGAATACTATACCCAGCAAGGCTATCATTCAAAATTGAAGGTGGAATCAGAAGCTTCAAAGATAAAAAAGGGCTAAGAGAGTTCATCACTAGCAAGCCAGCAATGCAAGAAATGCTAAAGGGACTGCTATAAAAAGAAGAAAGAGAAAGGCAAGAAGAAAAACAAACACTAAGAAAAAATATGACAACAAACAGGTACTTATCAATAATAACATTAAACGTAAATGGATTAAATGCATCAATCAAAAGACATAGGGTAGCTGAATGGATAAGAAAACATGACCCATATATTTGCTTTCTACAAGAGACCCACCTTAGAGCAAAGGATTCACACAGACTGAGAGTGAAGGGATGGAAAAACATTTTTCAGGCAAATGGAAATGCAAAGTAGTACCACTTTCTATCAGAGATGCAAATTATATCTTTCTTTTGGGGTCAGTAATGTGCACTGAGTGACATATGCATGAAAATTCTAACCTACCAACTCCATTTTAAATGAGGTTTCTGTTTATTTTCACACAAGTAATTACTGATATTTTAAGTAAAGCTCCCCTATGTCTGTTGTGACTTCCTCCTAGTAGAATAAAACACCATTTTTATGACGCAGATGGCACCCATACCTACTTCTATTGCATCACTAATAATATGTTAGAACCTTGGTATTCCTTGCAATAGCCAATTCTTTTTCAGAACTCACTATGTTCTAGGCATTGTTCTAGAGTGCTTTTCATTAATTTAGCTCATATAATCTTCATAACCCTATGAGGTAAGTACTTTTGTCATTCTCATTCTATGCATGATGAAAATGAGTTGCCAAGTAGTAATTTTCACAAGGCTACACAGCTAATAAGTTATAATCCCAGATTTTGGACCCATTACATAGGCAAAGTGAAAATCCATTTCTAGACAGAGGGGAAGAAGATCTGAAAGGATAGAAGGCAGGAACAAAGTGAGTCACTGGTGTGGGTCCCTATAAAAGAATTCCCACAGATTAACCATTCCTATAGCCAAAGTCCCCAGAAAGGTGGGTTAATAGAGTCCTTTAAAATCTAAGCTAGGGGCATTGGAGATCTTCTTTGTCCTGCAGCATTGGGCGGGCACAGCCATGGCTAATTTATAGGGGTTCTGGTCCTACCTCATCTTGGGTATGTGAAATTTGTCTTCAATGGCTGCAGGGGTGCAATAGCCTAGCCTCTGGCCTGACTTCTAAGTGCAGGCCTGTATTTCCCAGTAGGCCCCAGAGCCAGTGCATTTGTGGGCATATTCAGACCACATCAAAACATCACCCAACCACTTCCACAGCGACACACTCAAGGGGCAAACTCCGTGGGTACCACAGCCTTGCTGAAGTAAGCCCTGCTCTGTGGGGAAGGTCCCTGCACAGCTGATCATCCACAGTGGTCAGTGGTGGGAGCCAATACTTATAGCAGATCAGCCTGGGGGTAAATCCCTTCCATTGATGGTCTAACAACAATCATGGCTCAACTACAAGAGGAGGATCAATACAGCCCACACAGAGAGTGGTTGCACAACTGGAGTGCCTAGCTTGGGTGATCAGGGAGGCTGTGCCACTGGACCCTACAGGACATTACTAAAATAGGCCACTGTACTAAGCCTGGGAAACAGCAGATCTGACTAATACATAGAAACAAACACAGAAAGGCTGCCAAAATGAGGAGACAAAGGAACACATCTGAAATGAAAGAACAGAGTAAAACTCTTAAAAAAATTAAGTCAAAATATAAATCCTATCTAATAAAGAGGGAATATGCTAATTGACTGTAATGCCCTCAGAAGATGGTGGTGCCCACAGCCACAAGATGGCGGCGCCCAGTCCCCTCAGCCCTGCTGGGGGCAGCAGGCACCACGTGCCTCATCCACCCAGAGTCCCCCAGTTCCCTCAGCCCTACCTCAGCCAGTCTCCACAGCATCCAGCCTCATCCAGCTGGAGTCCCCTCAGCCCCACCTACCCAGTCCCCACAGCATTCAGCCTCATTCATCCTCAATCCCCCAGTCCCCTCTGCCCCACCTCATCCAGTGGAGTCCCCCAGTGTCCTCGGCCCCACAGGGGAAGGCAGTTGGGGGTGATCGGGCTCGACAGGGGAGGGCAGTTGGGGACGATCATGCCAGCAGGGGAGCAGTTATGAGTCAATCAGGCTGGCAGGGGAGCTGTTAGGGGGCTATCAGGCTGGCATGCAGAGTGGTTAGAGGCAATCAGGCAGACAGGCAGGCGAGTGGTTAGGAGCCAGCAGTCCCAGATTTTGAGAGGTATGTCCAATTGCCAGATTAGGCTGGATCCTGCAGGGATCAGGCCTAAACCAGCAGATGGACATCCCCCAAGGGGTCCAGATTGGAGAGGGTGCAGAGTGGGCTGAGGGACACCCCCCCCCCCACCGTGGACGAATTTCATGCACCAGGCCTCTAGTAAATAAAATAAAATAAAATAAAATAAAATAAAACCCCAGCTAGTTTTAGATGGACAAGAAAACAGAAAAGACTGGTAACTCTTATTTCCAAATTCTAGTCAGAGAACTCTCATAGCCTCTCATTGCACCACAACTGGTGTTGGAATTCTTAACATTGGATCTAGAATGATGGGACTGAGGAAAGTCTTGTAGAGCCCTACATCTCTATTACAATGAGTGAGAGAGCATTCAAAATTTCCCCATGCCTCCAGTGGAAATACAGAAATACCAACCAAATTAGAACAATTAAATCCAGAATTTGTTATAATAAGAAGCCAGCCACCATTCCTTGCATTTTTTTTTTCAGAGTTTCAGAGGCAAAGGAGTGGTAAAGTTTTATAGTGGGAAAAAAGTGAAGTCTTCAGGTATACCCTTATTTGGAAGCTGTTGGCATGGGGAAGCTGGAGATAGGCTAACAAGAAGCAGAGCAGCCTATGTTGATCTGATATGGGATCATATTTTATTTACTCCAATTAGTTCTAAGTTGGAAGTGTATCCAAAGTATACAGAAACTGGAAGTTATTGATCAATTCCTGGCTGATTTGGACTGATTACACAGAGGTGTTTTTTTCTCTGTTACTTCCTAGACAGTTTACTACTGAGGTTGACTTCCTGGGCTGGCTGTTGCAAGTTATGGGTTAGAGTTCAATTTTTATCTAAGGACTGACCTTTGTTTATTCAGTTTTATACTCCACTTCAAGATAGGATCAAAGGGACCTGAATGAGGCAACAGATATGAAAGCCTTCAAGTTCAGAAAATTGATGAGAGACTTTTGTGGACCTGGAGACTAGAGAGTAAAATATATTTATATCACTCACAGTTTAAAATAAGTTTGCCCTTTAAAGAGAAAAAAATGTCTACTATATGAAAATGTTTCCTTTTCCTTTAACATCTTATTCCTCTAACATTTATATAGAAACAAAGAAAACTTAGGAGTATTATCACTTCATAATAACATTAACTGGACCTGCTAACAAGGCTGTTAATCTGGGTAGTATAAAAAGTCTACTGATTTTACAACACTCTGACAGCTATCCACTAAGAAGGTCATTTTCTCATCTCTCTTCCTAAATCATCTTTAATATATTGTATTGTGGCCCTTGAAATGGTATGTCCACATCCTAATCCATGGAACCTATGAATGTTAACCTTATTTGGAAAAAGGTGTGTTTTTTAAGTGTAATTAGGGACCTGGAGAACATTATGCTAAGTGAAGTAAGCCAGTCAGGGAAAGACAAGTACCATATGATTTCACTCATATGTGGAACTTAATAAACAAACTGAACTACCAAGCAAAATAGAGACAGACTCATAGAGAACAGGCAGGTAGCTCTGGTATGGGTGGGGGGTGGGAGGGTGGAGAGATTGAGCAAAAAATAAAAAAAAAGAGAGAGCCTGGGTGAGGGGCTTAGGGCTGTTTTCAGGCTGGCCACACCCCCTTCAGGGTGGAGGTCCCCGCTGGGGTGCCTGGCCAGCCTGCAAACAGCCATCAGCCCCTCACCCAGGCAGGCCAGGCACCCCAGTGGGGACCCCCACCCTGAAGGGTGTGTGGCCAGCCTGAAAACGGCCCTCAGCCCCTCACCCAGGCCGGCCAGGCACCCCAGTGGAACCCCCACCCTGATCCGGGACACCCTTCAGGGCAAACCAGTTGGCCCCCACCCATGCACCAGGCCTCTATCTATACTAATAAAAGGGTAATATGCTAATTAGACTGGGAGACCTTTTGGACATTCTTCTGGACAAAGCCATGGTGGCGGGGCTGAGGTAGAGGTGGTTAGAGGCCAAGAGGGGAGGGCAGTTGTGGGTGATCAGGCCAGGATGGGATGGCAGTTGTGGGTGATCAGGCTGGTGGGGGTTGGGACCAGTTGGGGGCAAGCAGGCCATCAGTGGGGGTCAGTTGGAGGTGATCAGGACAGCAGGGGAGGCAGTTTGGAGTGAGCAGACCAGCAGGGGGGGGCAGTTGGGAAAGAGCAGGCCAGTGGGGAGGGAAGGTGGGGGCGAGCAGGCCAGCAGGGGGGCAGTCAGGGGTGAGCACACTGGCACGGGGGGCAGTTGGGGTGATAGGGCTGGCAGGGGGGTGGGCATTTGGGGGCGAGCAGGCCAGCAGAGTGGTTAGGTGAAATCAGGCAGGCAGGCAGGCAGGTGAGTGGTTAGGAGACAGCAGTCCTGGATTGCAAGAGGGATGTCCAACTGCCAGTTTAGGCCCGATCCCTGTAAACCAGCAGTAGGACATTCTTCGAGGGTTCCCAGATTGGAGAGGGTGCAGGCCAGGCTGAGGGACACCCCCCCATGCATGAATTTTGTGCACCAGTCCACTAGTATTAATATAATAATTTTAGTGTGCTGTTAGCATTTTTTATAAATAAAATGAAACGCTAAAAATACTATAGAGATTCAAGAAGATGGTGGCTGGCAGGACAGAGGTGAGGGAGAGGATGTGAGTGAGTGAGGGACAGTTAAATCTGGCAGGTGTAGCAGGGGCTGGCAGACCAGACTTTCCTGGACAGGGAGAACCTACCACCGCTGCAGACAATCCCTGGGCTGCAGGACTCGAGCATGAAGCCCACACCATCTTGAAGGGGAGAGCGGCCTCTTCTAGGAACTAATCAACAACACCACCCAAATAGGCCTTGGACACTGCCCACGACCCGGCAGCCACCCCAGCCAAAATCCTGCTGCCCTACCCGCAGACCTGCAGACCCTAGGACCTCCACCTCCAAAGGTGCATGCCTCCCACAGCAGTAAGTGAAACGTACCCCAACCCCAGCGGCAGACCTCTGGACACCACAGTCACTTGTTTCCAGAGCACAGGCCTCCTGAGACCACGGCTCCACAGGCCGCTCTTGGTGCTGCTGTGAGCCTCAGATGGGCGCGCTCTTATACAAACAGGGGCGCACTGGCTGACAGTAGAAATTCTGATTTCCCTCTTTTGGGATACCTGCCCACAGACACCTCGGTCGCATGGCTTCAGTGCCAGGGCCCTTCAGAGTACATCAGTATGCCACGCTGGCTACCACTGGGAGCGCATGTCTCCAACGATGGCACAGCAGCAAAAACTGAATTTTCCCACCCCACAGCTGCCAACCTCAGGACACCATAGTCACAACTTTCCAGAGCGCAGGCCTCATGAGCCCCACCACCCTGACATATGGTTCCTGGGTGCCTCTGTGAGCCCCCGCTGGCCATGTGTGATTTCAACCAAGGGTGCAAGGCAGCAAAAATCAGGACATCCCCCTCCCTGGCTGCTGATCTCTGGACACTGCAGTTGTGCCTTTCCAGCACGCAGGCCTACTGAGCATACTGCCCCTATAGGCGGCTCCTGGGTGCCCCCTTGAGCCCCTGCTGGGTATGCTCATATCCAAACAAGGGCGCACGTCCCCGGAAGTAGAAATTTGGACTTCCCCCTTCCCAGCTGCATACCCACAGACACCGTGGTCATGTGGTTTCAGCATGCAGGCTTCCTGAGGCCATTGTCCCAGCAGGTGATTCCCGGATGCCACTGTGAACTGCCAGTACAGTTGCACTGATCCAGCAAGTAAGCCCCCTGAGCCTGCTTCCCCGGCAGGCAGCCCCTGGATACTTCTCTGAGCCACTGCAAGGCACAACCCTGGCCTCGGGCATCCAGTCCCTGCAGTAGCACCACTCCAGCACAAAGGACCCCTGAACCCACTGCCCCAACAGACAGCTCCTGGACACCTCTGTAAGCAGCCATTGGGTGTCCTTATCCAACCAAGGGTGCACATCCCTGCAGAAACTGGGACTTCTCCCTCAATGGGGCTGGTGGCACACCACAATTGTTCCAATCCAGCGTGTGGGCCCTACGAGCACACACCCCGTGCAGACAGCTCCTGGGACCCTCTGTGTGCTGCCACTGGGTGTGTGCCTCTCCAATCAAGGGCAGATGGCTCCCTCAGTAGGATCCATAACATCCTCTTCCTGGCCAGCTACCTCTGGACAGCCTGCTGCTGGATCCTGAACCACTTCATGATACAGAGAGGGAAATCACTTTGGCTGGAATACCACTGCCTCAACCACACACTATGGGACACCCACCCCACACTGTCACAGGCTCAGGGCCCTTTTTACTGAGTTTCAGAGTGACACTAATCCATCAAGAGTCACACCACACCAGCCAAAGTCACATTTCCTGAGCCTCAGGCCCCAAGACTCCTTTATCCCAGGCCATGGACTCTGTGAACCCACAGTGAGCACATGCCAGTGAGACCTCAAATAACCTTTTCCACAAGAGCCTGAACCACAATCACATCCAAAACAGCTTTCACAATGAATCTGGGGGTGGGTCAATTTGCTAACCCTTGACAAGACTTCATTCATGAATAAGAAACTAACATTCAAGATCCAATTACATCAAGAGAACCCAACTAGATCAAGTAGGGAGCTATGCCAAATTACCAAGCCCAAGAGACCTAAGAGATCACACCAATAGAACCATCCCCCAAAAAACCTGGATAGCAAAGCAGTTGGATCTAGGACACAGAAACAATTAAATCATTACAGCAAAAATGAGGAGACAAAAAAGCAATCCCCAAAGGAAAGAAAAAGAGGAATCACCAGAAAGAGACGTAAATGAAATTGAGGTAAGTAACTTGTCAGAGAAAGAATTCAGAGTAATGGTTATAAGGATGCTCAAATGGCTAGATGACAAACACACACAAGTCAATAAGAATTATAAGGAGCTGAATGAGAATGTCACCAACAAGAAAAGGAACCAAGAGGAAATGAAGAACGACATAGCTACAATAAAGAACACAATGGAAGTCTTAAACAGTAGACTAGAAGAGGCTAAGGACCACATCAAGCAAATTCGAAGACAAGGTAGAAAAAAACACTCAAACACAGCAGCAACTGGAAAGAAAATTTAAAAAGCAAGAGGAGAGCGTAAGGGAGCTTTGGGAAAATACAAAATGAAAAAACATTCTCATAATAGGTGTACCAGAAGGAGAGGAATCAAAGCAAGGAATAGAAAACCTGTTTGAAAAAATACTGACAAAAAACTTCTCTGATATTGGCAAGAAAAAACTAAACAAGTCCAAGAAGTACATAGAGTCCCAAACAAGATGAACCCCAAAAGACCAACACCAAGACACATCATAATTAAATTGGCAAACATCAATGACAAAGTAAGAATCTTAAAGGCTGCCAAAGAGAGACAGACAGTTAACTACAAGGGATCTCCCATTAGAATATCAATTGATTTCTCAACAGAAACACACCAGGCCAGAAGGGAATGGAATGAAATAAACAAAGTGATGCAAAGCAAGGAACTGAATGTAAGAATACACCCAGCAAGGATATCATTAAAAATTGAAGGTGGAATCAGGAGCTTCACAGAGAAAAAGGGCTAAGAGAGTTTATTACCGCCAAGCCAGCAATGAAAGAAATGCAAAAGGGACTGCTGTAAAAAGAAGAAACAGAAAGGCAAGAAGAAACACAAACATTAAGAAAAAAATGACGACAAACAAATACTTATCAATAATAACATTAAATGTAAATGGATTAAATGTTCCAATCAAAAGACATAGGGTAGCAGAATGGATGAGAAAACATGACCCATATATTTGCTGTCTCCAAGAGATCCAGCTCAGAACAAATTATTCACCCAGACTGAGAGTGAAGGGATGGAAAAAAATTAGTCAGGCAAATGAAAATGAGAAAAAATCTGGGGTTGCGATACTTATATCTGACAAAATAAACCTCAAAGTAAAGGCCATAACAAAAGATAAGGAAGGCCACTACACAATACAAAAGGGACCAATTCAACAAGAAGATATAACTCTGGTAAACATATATGCACCCAATACAGGAGCACCCAAATACATAAAACAACTTCTTGAAGATATCAAGGGAGAGATCGATAGCAATACAGTCATCGTAGGGGACTTTAATAACGCACTGGATAAATCCTCTAAACAAAAAATCATCAAAGAAACAGCAATCCTAAATGATTCACTAGATCAGAAGGACTTAATTGACATCTTCAGAATCTTTCACCCCAAAGCCACAGAATACACATTCTTCTCAAGTGCACATGGGACATTTTCAAAAATAGACCACATATTGGGTCACAGGCAAAGTCTCTTCAAATTCAAGAAGATAGAAATCATATCAAGCATCCTCGCAGACCGCAATGGCATTATATTAGAAATAAACTATAATAAAGACAATCCAAAAAATACAAACCATTGGAATCTGAATAGCATGCTATTAAACAATGATTGGGTTACCAAAGAGATCAAAGAAGAAATTAAAGACATCCTGGAAACTAATGACAAAAACACAACAACCCAAAATCTATGGGACTCAATGAAAACAGTCCTGAGAGTGAAGTTTATAGCTCTACAGGATTAACTCAAAAAAAAAAAAAAAAACCCACAAGAAAAAATGGTAGTAAATCATCTAACTCTACAACTTAAAGAATCAGAAAGAGAACAACAACAAAAGCCCAGAGTGAGCAGAAGGAAGGAGCTAATAAAGATCAGACCAGAAATAAATGACATAGGGACAAAAAAAAATAAAATAAAGATCAATGAAACCAAGAGGTGTTTCTTTGAAAGGATAAACGAAATTGATGAACCTCTAGCCAGGCTCACCAAGAAGCAAAGAGAGAGGACCCAAATAAACAAAATCAGAAATGAAGGAGTAGAAATAACAACAAACTACAGAAATACAAAGGGTTGTAAAAAAATACTATGAACAACTCATTCCTACAAACTAGACAACATGGAGAAAATAGACATATTCCTAGAAAAATACAATCTTCCAAAACTCAATCAGGAAGAATCTAAAAATCTCAATTGGCCAATAACTATAGAAGAAATTGAAGCAGTCATCAAAAAGTGTCCAGCAAACAAAAGCCCAGGGCCAGACGGCTTCACAGGGGAGTTTCATCAAACATTCAAGGAAGAACTAAAATCTGTGCTCCTCAGACTATTCAAAAAAATTCAAGAGGAAGGAAAACTTCAAAGCTCATTCTATGAAGCCAACATCACCCTGTTACCAAAACCAGATAAAGACAGCACAATTAAAGAGAATTACAGGCCAACATCCCTCATGAACATAGATGCCAAAATCCTCAACAAAATTCTAGCAAATCAGATCCTGCAGTACATCAGAAAGATCACACACAAGGACCAAGTAGGATTTATCCCGGGGATGCAAGGATGGTACAAAATCTGCAAATCAATATATGTGATACATCACATAAACAAATTGAGAGATAAAAATCAAATAGTCATATCAATTGATGCAGGAAAAGCATTTAACAAAATCCAACACCCTTTCTTGGTAAAAACTCTCAGCAAGGTGGGAATGGAAGGATCATACCTCAAAATAATAAAAGCCATATATGACAAACCCACAGTCAACATCATACTAAATGGGAAAAACTAAAACCATTTCCCATAAGAACAGGAACAAGACAGGGATGCCCACTCTCACCACTCCTGATCAACATAGTGCTGGAAGTACTGGCCATTGCGATCTGACAAGAAGAAATAAAAGGCATCTAAATTGGAAAAGAAGTAAAACTCTCCTCATTCTCAGATGACATGATACTGTGCATAGAAAACGCTAAAGCCTCCATCAAAAAGTTATTAGACTTAATAAATGAATTCGGCAATGTAGCAGGATACAAAATTTATGCCAAGAAATTTATGTCATTTCTATACACCAATAATGAACTTACAAAAAGAAAGACTAAAAAAAGCAATCCTATTTATCATTGCATCAAAAAAATTAAGATACCTAGGAATAAAATTAACTAAGGAGGTAAAAGACCTATACGTGGAAAACTAGAGGACTCTGAAAAAAGAGATGGAAGAACATACCATGTTCATGGCTTTGTAGAATCAACATCATTAAAATGTCCATACTACCCAAAGCAATCTATAGATTCAATGCCCTCCCCATTAAAATACCAATGGCATATGTCACAGACCTAGAATGAACTTTCCAAAAATTCATCTGGAATAAAATGACCCCAAATAGCTGCAGCAATCCTGAGAAAGAAGAACAAAGTAGGTGGGATATTAATACCAGATATCAAGCTGTATTACAAAGCCACTGTTTTCAAAACAGCCTGGTACTTCACAAGAACAGACATATAGATAAATTGAATAGAATAGACAACCCAGAAATGGACCCAAACCACTATGCTCAATTCATATTTGACAAAGGAGGCATGAACACACAATGAAGTCAAGACAGTCTCGTCAATAAATGATGTTGGGAAAATTATTTTCATTGCTACTTCATAATTGTAATTTTGCTACTGTTGTGAATCGTAATGTAAATATCTGTGTTTTCCGATGGTCTTAGGTGACCCTGCTAGTGGTTCTCAACCTGTGGGTTGCGACCCACAGGTTGAGAACCGCTGCTGTAGAGTCTTAGACCATCAGAAAAATATATATATTTACATTACGATTCATTAACAGTAGCAAAATTACAATTATGAAGTAGCAATGAAAATAATTTTATGGTTGGGGGTCACCACAACATGAGGAACTGTATTAAAGGGTCACAGCATTAGAAAGGTTGAGAACCACTGATTTAGAGTGTTATGTCATCATCAAATAATGACAGTTTTATTCTTCCTTTCCAATTTTGATGACTTTAATTATTTTTCTTATCTAATTGCTGTGGCTAGGACTTCTATCACTATGTTGAATAAGAGTTGTGACAGTGGCCCTAGCTGGTTTGGCTCAGTGGACAGAGAGTTGGCCTGTGGACTGAAGGGTCCCAGGTTTGATTCCCATCAAGGACACATGCCTGAGTTGTGGGCTTGATCCCTGGGGGTGGGGGGGGGCATGTAGGAGGCAGCCAATCACTGAATCTCTCATCATTGATGTTTCTATCTCTCTCTCCCTCTCCCTTCCTCTCTGAAATCAATAATAATATATTTATATATAAAAAAGAGTGGTGACAGTGGACATCCCTGTTTTGTTTGCAATTTTAAGGGGAATGCTTGTAGTTTTTGCCCGTTGAGTATGATATTGTCTGTGGGTTTGTCATATATGGCCTTTATTAAGTTGAGGTATGTTCATCAGGGATCTTGATCTATAGTTTTCTTTCTTTTTTGTGTCTTCATCTGGTTTTGGAATTGGGATAATTCTGGCCTTATAAAATGAGCTTGGGAGTCTTCCCTCCTCTTGAAACTTTTTGGATTATTTTGAGAAAGATTGGTGTTAATTTTCTATTAATGTTTGGTAAAATTCATCTGTAAAGCCATCATTTCCAGGACTTTTTTTTGTTGGGAGGTGTGGTTTTTTTTTCTGCTTCAATTTCACTGGTTGTAATCTGTCTATTAAGATTCTCTGACTCTTATTGATGTAGTTTTGGAAGATTGTATGTTTCTAGATATTTATCCATTTCTTCCATATTGTCCAATTTGTTGGCATATAGTTATTCATATTTTTTCATAATATTTTCTTACAATCTTTTCTATTTCTCTGGTGTTAGTTGTTACCTCTCCTCTTTCATTTTTTATTTTATTCATTTGGGTCCTCTCTCTCTTTTTCTTTTTTGTTAATCCTCACCAGAAGATATTTCTCCATGGATTTTTAGAGATTAGAAAGGGAGAGACAGAGAGAGCGAAACATTGATGTGAGAGAGATGCATCAATTGGTTGTCTCCTGCATGGAGATCGAGCCTGTAACTGAGGTACATGCCCTTGCCCATAATTGAACCTAGGACCCTTCAGTCCATAGGCCGATGCTCTATCCACTGAGCTAAACTGGCTAGGGATTTTTTTTTTCTTGATGAGTCTCATTAAAGGTTTGTCATTCATGTTTATCTTTTTAATGAACCAGCTCCTGGTTTCTTTTATTTTTTTGTATTTTCATTTACATCTGCTCTGATTTTTATTATTTCCTTCCTTCTACTCAGTCTGGGATTTGTTTGTGTCCTTTTTCTAATTCCTTTAAATATAAAGTTAGAGTGTTCATTTGAGCTTTTTCTTGTTTATTTGTTTTTTGAGCTGAGCCTGTAATGCTATGAATCTCTCTCTTAAGACCGTTTTCCCTTTGTCCCACAGATTTTGGGTTGTTTTGTTCTCATTTTATTTTTTCATGCCATTTTTTAATTTCTTCCTTGATCTCATTGTTAACCCATTCATTGTTTAGTAACATGTTATTTAGCATCTATGTCTTTGTGTGTTTTTCAGTTTTATTCCTGTGGTTGATTTCAAATTTCATAGCATTTTGGTCAGAGAAGATGCTTTATATGATTTTAATTTTCTTAAATTTATTGAGACTTGTTTTGTGCCCTCACATGTGCTCTATTCTAGAAAACGTTCCTCTGATGCCTTGGGGTGAAATGCTCTGAAGATGTCAACTAAATCCTTTTGATATAGTGTGTCATGTAAGACCGCCATCTCCTTATTTTATCTGGAAGATCTATCCACTGATGTCAATGGGGTGTTAAAGTCTCCTGCTATAACTGTATTACTGTAAACCTCTCCCTTTATGTCCATCAAGATTTGCTTTACATATTTAGGTGCTCCTATGCTGGGTGCATAAATAGCTACAAGGGTTATATCTTGTTGGATTGATCCCTTTGTCATTATGTAGTGTCCTTCTTTGTCTCTTACTATATCCTTGATTTTAAATTCTATTTTGTCAAATATAAATATTGCTTTTTTTTCCCTTTCCAGGTGCATGAAATATATTTTTTCCATTCTTTTACTTTTATTCTGTATGTATCTTTTGTTCTGAGGTTACTCTCTTGAAGATAGCATATTTTCTTCTCCATTCAGCTATTGCATGTCTTTTGATAGAAGCATTTAAACAATTTACATTTAAAGTGATTATTGATAGGTATGTATTTCTTGCCATTTTATTTTTTAACTATGTTTCTCTGTTTTTTTTTCTTTTTCCATTTCTTTTTCAAAAATATATTTTTATTTATTTCATTGAGGAAGGGAGAGGGAGAGAGAGATAGAAACATCAATGATGAGAGAGAATCATTGATTGGCTGCCTCATGCATGCCCCACACTGGGAATCAAGCCTGCAACCCACACATATGCCCTGACTTGGAATTAAACCGTGGCCTCCTGATTCATAGGTTGATGCTCAACCACTGAGCCACATGGTCTGGGCTCTTCTTCCACTTCTTAAAGCAAACCATTTAACATTTCTTATAATGCTGGTTTGGTGGTAGCAAACTACTTTAGGTTTTTCTTGTCAGGGAAGCTCTTTATTTCTCCTTCAATTTTAAATGATAGCCTTGCTAGGTAATGTAGCCTTGGTTGTAGATCATTGCTTTTCTTCACTTTGAAGAGTTCATGCCAATTCCTTCCCACCTGAAATGTTTCTGTTGAGATATCACCTGACAGTATTACGGAAACTGCCTTGTAGGTCACTTACTGTCTTTCCCTTGTGGCTTTCTAGATGATCTCTTTGTCTTTAGCTTTTGGCATTTTAATTATGATGCGTTGTGATGTGGGCCTCTTTGGGTCCATCTTGTTTGTGAGTCTCTGAGCTTCCTGGACTTGCATATCTTTTTCTTTCACCAGGTTAGGAAAGTTTTCAGACATTATTTCTTGAAATAGGTTCTCAACCCCTTGTTCTCTTTCTGGTAGCCCTATCACATGGATGTTGTTGTGCTCCTTGTTGTCACAAAGGTCCCTTAAACTATCCTCATTTTGTCTGAGTCTTCTTTCGTTTTTCTGCTCTGACTGGGTGTTTTGTTTTGTTCTACTTTGTATTCCAAATCACTGATTCGAACCTCTGCTTCATTGAGCCTGCTGTTTGTTCCTTTCAGTATATTCTTAATTTCAGATATGGCATTCTTTGCTTCTGACTGGTCCTTTCTTATGGTTGCTATGTTTTTTTTCATACTCTTGAGAATCCTTATAATCATTACTCTGAACTCTATATCTGATAAATTGCTTATCTCTACTTTATTTAGCTCTTCTTCTGGAGAATTATCTTGTTCCTTCATTTGGAACCTGTTTCTTTGTCTCCCCATTTTGGTTGCCTGTTTGTGTTTGTTTCTATGTATTAGATAGATCTGATATGACTCACAGTCTTTGTAGGGTGGAGTTATGTAGTAGGTGATCAGTGGGCCCTATTGGCACAGTGTACCTGATCACCAGAACTGGGTATTCTAAGGATGTCCCTTGTGCATGATGTGTGGTCCCTCCTGTTGTTATTGAGTCTTGATTACTATTGGCCTTTTTGTTTGTGGGCTCAACACTCAGGCTGTCAGAGTGAGGCCCAACTCCCAACATAGTGTTCAGGCTGCTGTGTAGATGCTAATCACATAAAATGGAATCTACCTCAGCAGGGTTTGTTGCCTGCCACTATCTGCTTGTGGATATGCTGCTTGTGAAACTTATTGGATCCTGCTCTATTGTCTGAAGTTGGCCACTGGGTGTACTGGTCTTGGCCTCTTCAGAGGGTCTCTGGTGCAGACTAATGTCAGACACTGTCTGTGCTTGGCCCTGAGCAACCTGTTTGGAGCTATCAGCAATCCACAGCTTGTGGCTCCCTCTGCTGGGCCTGTGTACATATGGAAAGGACCAAGCTGAGCCTTATGTTCTGCATTTACTAGTTCCAGGCCCAGGAGTAGATCAGGCAAAGACTCAAAGCATACAGGGATCCGCCTCTGCCTGCAGGCTGTCAGTCTTAGTCACTTAATCATCATCTGGCCGTGGTCAGGGCTTAATCTCCACAGGGTGGGATGAGCGGGATCTCAAAGTATATGGCTATCACTCCCCCTCCCCAAGCTAATGCTACCTGGATGGTAACTGTCTGCCTGATAATGATGGCTTCTGCAGTATTGGGGAATGGCTCAGCACAGGGATCCAGGAGGTTGTCCTCTCAGGTCTCTCCCCAAGGCTACCAGCTCCAGATCCCCTCACACAGTGGTAGTCCCCTCTGCTGAAGGCCAAGGTGAGTGGCTACAAACAAACTTTTTGTGCATTGGCCCTTTAAGCGGGTGCCTGCATTTCTAGCCATCTCTTCCTGGTGGACAGAAAGCCCACTTCTTTTCAAAGCCAGATATTATGTTAGCACCTTTCCCTGTTCTGGTGATCTGGGCTGTGGAGCCTGGTTTGGGGGTTAGACTCCAGACTTCTCAGAGGGAACCCCCACAGCTGAGAATCTCTTCAGAACTTCAGCTACTGCCTGTGGAAGCTTGGCTAGCCATCTCACATCTCAACACTTCCTACCAGTCTTGATGTGGCCTCCTCTTTAAGTCCTTGGTTATAAGGCTTCTCTCCAGCTAGTCTTCAGTTGGTTATTCAGAATTATTTTTCTATATTTTAGTTGTAATTCCAGTTTGGTCCCAGTAGAAGGTCAATGTAACTTCCTCCTAGTCCACCACCATGCCAGGCTCCCTCACAATATTATTGACTATATTCCCAATGCTGTACTTTACATCCCTATGACTATTTTGTAACTACCAATTTGTACTTCTTAATCCCTTCACTTCTTTCATCAAGTTATCCAACCTCCCTAGAACATATTTTGCTAAATGAACTGTCAGTCAGAGAAAGACAAAGACCATATTATTTCACTTATATGTGAAATATAAACAACAATATAAATATAAAAAAGGAACAGACTCATAGATACAGAAAACAGATTGATGGTTGCCAGAAGGGAGGTGGACTGAGGTACTAGCTGAAAAAGGTGAAGAGATTGAGAAGTACAGATTGGTTATTACAAAGTAGTCATGGGGATGTAAAGCACAGTATAGGCGATATAGTCAATTATATTGTAATAAGTATGTATTGTGCCAGACAGGTGCTGGAAATATCAGGGAGAACAGTTTATTATTTGTCTAACCATCATGCTCTACACCTGAAACTAATACAAAATAATATTAAATGTAAACTGTAATTTAAAAAATAAATTAAAAATAAAGAATATGAAAAAAGAAAAGAAAGACAATCCATGGAATGGGAGAACATTTTTGCAAATTGCATATCTGATAAGACATTTTTTATGAATATACTTTGTAAAGGACACTTGCAATTTAAGAATGAAAATATAATCCAGTTGAAAATGGATAGAGTATTTGAAAGGATATTTTTTAAAAATATATTTTATTGATTTTTTACAGGGAGGAAGGGAGGAGGATAGAGAGTTAGAAACATCAATGAGAGAGAAACATCGATCAGCTGCCTCCTGCACACTCCCTACATGGTATGTGCCTGCAACCAAGGTACATGCCCTTGACCAGAATCGAACCTGGGACCCTTGAGTCCACAGGCCGACACTCTATCCACTGAGCCAAACCAATTAGGGCTGAAAGGATATTTTTATAAAGTGGTTATATAAATAATCATATCACATGAAAAGATGCTCAATATATTTAATCATCAGAGAAATGTAAATCACAATTATAATAAGATATAAATTTACAGCCACTAAAATGACTATATTAAAAAAGACAAATAATAACAACTGTCAGGAAGAAAATGAAGAAATTAGGATCCTCATATACTGCTGGTAACAATGTAAAATAGTGCAGCAACTTTGGGAAATGTTGGCAGATCCTCAAATTTTTAAACATAGAACTACCACATGACTTATATACACTCCAAAAAACTAAAAACAAATTTTGAAAAAAAATTGTACAGGAATATTCATAGAAAAATTATGTATAATAGCCAAAAGTGGAAACAACTTGATGTCTCTCAACTGATTAATGGATAAAGTTGGTTATATCAACATAATTGTGCAGGCAAATTTTGTGAAAATTATTTATAAAACTCACCTTAATAATCAGAAGTTACCTTCCTGTTCTTGTATCTACCAGACATATAGTGCTCAGCTGATAAAATGAAAGATTTCATTTTAGGAATACTTAATCTTCCTAAAATATACATATCTGTTCTTTGTAAGGTACAGTCTAGTAGATACAAACATCTCAAAAAGTTCATCTATTTTTGAAGACTGTTTGTTTTTGATAGTGCTAACTTATTTGATACTAAAATAAATGAAAATGTCCACACAGATTATTGCAAGTAGCATCATTAGCATTTAATAAAGCTCAGGAAAAAAATTACTGACCAATTTTTAAAAACATTTTACAGAATCTATTACAAAACACCCTGTTTTCTCTAGTATTCTCCAGAGCATATTTTTATACACAAAACAATGGAATATGTTTTGTTTGACTCTAGTGTGTATTGCAAAATTTAGGAACCTAAAAATGAAATTTAGAAATTGCATCCAAAATGTTTTCTTTGTTATCATATCTCTAAAAATTTGCACTGCTCACCTAAATTCATTATTAAACTATTTAGAAACTCCAGGAACTCATCAATTGTATTTCTAACAGTACTGAGTTTATTTTAAGGCATCACATCAAGTTTGAATCCCAGTAAACAAAGCCATGTTTTCATTATATGTTGATTTTAGCAGAGCACAGACTTAAATACTTCAAATGACAATGAAAAAGTAATTTTAAAAAGTGTTTTATTAATAAAGTAGTGTGGAACTAAAATACAATGTATATTTCTTGTGGGTAGGTGACTCAGGCCATGATGTTTCTTGTCATCTTAGAAGTCTTTCGAATTAACATTTTAAAATTGACCTCTTTTTATCTGATACTTATACTATTAACTGGAATAGAGGCAGAGAAAATATTCCCTGTACTTAGATTAATATATTTATATAATATGTGGCCATGATGAAATACAAATATCAAATATCTGAGAGATAGTGGCATTTGTGATCACAATTTATTTTAAAAGAAGGAAACCACTAATATACTGCTATCAAAGACCCCCAAAACAGACTTAAGCAATTAATGCTGACCTATTTTATAACAGTTAATTAAAAGTCTGAGCTCTTTACAAAAGAATGACACTTTAAATGTATTTATCATCCCACTTTCATAACATATGTATGCATATTTCACTGGAGCAAGCAACTATGAAACATGATTGCATCATTATGCTGCGTAGTTAAGCAAAAAAAAATCTGTCAAACAAAGGCATTATTTTGTGGGAGGTCATCTCTTCTAATCACTGAAATATGCAATGAAAGGCTAAATTTAAAAGCCTGGAAAACCTGTACTCCAGTACATATAGGTTTCAACTACAAAATAATGGGAATGTTATAATTACCTTTGGAAATTACAATGTCTTCCATATCATAAAAATTACCTGCAACTACTTTTTAGTCACAATAACATCACATCAAAAAGATACATGTTTTTATTCACAAAAAAATTAATGAGGCAATTTGGGAACAAAAGACAGATTCTTTCTCTCCTTTTTAAATTCCTCAATGTAGAGCTACAGATATACTTAAGCTGCAATAATAATACCAACAAAGTACAGAAATGTTTGCTTTATAAAATCATTGAAGTACATAAAATCTCTTGGCAGATAACAAAACTATTCCATAACATCTACTTAATATTTTATGTTCATTCACATTCTCCTTATCATAACATTCACATTTCATTATGTATTCAGTTTGATTGTTAGCATGCAAAAACACCAACGAAGCTATTATTTCAAGACAACCTATTTCTTTTGAAGCCAAGATAATTCTGCTATTTTATAAAAATAATGGAGATTCCTTTTCCAGGATGCATAAGGCAGAATGTTTAAGGTTTATGCTTGCTGCTTTGCCTGCGCTTCTGCTTCCTGAAATGAAAAACAAAACAAAAACAGTTATATTTAAATATCACAAAGCAGACATCCATATCTATGTGTATTTTGGTTGGACTACATTAGTTTAAATTATTAAAAACAGTCAAAAGCAAAAAGTGGCCCTTAGAAAAGACTCTTCTACCCAGGACATGAATCACCCTTGGTGCAACATATCTACACTATATATTATACCCACTCAGTAGTCACTTAAGTAACTGTCCAAACAACTTCCATAGTGTATTCAAATAACCTTTATTGAACTTAATAATGGCCCCAAAGTGCAAGAGTGCTATTGCTGGCAGTTCAACTATGCTAAAGAGAAGCCATAAAGTGTTTCCTTTAAGTGAAAAGTTAAGTATAATACAATAAGAGCATTTTAGAGAGAGAACACACATAACTTTATTACAACATATTGTTTAAATTGTTCTATTTTATTATTTTTGTTGTGACTCTCTTACTATGCCTAATTTATAAAGTAAAATTTATCATAGGTATGTATAGGAAAAATCATATTATATATATACTTCAATATATCCATTATCCATTGCAGGGACTGACCAGCATATCCTGAGTGACGGATGAATGATTACTCTGACACATGTTTCTGTGAAAGAGAGGGCTGAGGGACTGCTTGGCTAAAGAACCAGACAATCCCATTCACCTGCCTCCTCAGGCTTTTATTATAGCAACAGCTTGAACTAAAATTAAACTCTAGATACTATCAGCAGGGTAAGTATCCTTGAGAAAACACCTGTATCTGTAGTGTCTTCAAAACAAGGACATTTTGAAGTCTAAACATAAAGATTCCAGTAAATTCCCAGGGGCTCAGACTTGTTTGGAAAAGTCAAGGCAGGGTCTGCCGCCTTCGGCAAGAATCCCCTAGAGGCCTCCGACCTTTCAGAGAATCCTCCTTACAGATTTTCCAACCAAGTCCCATGCTTCCCCACAATCCATGGTTTTAGGCGTCCACTGGGGGTGTTTGAATGTATCCCCTGCAAATAAGGGGGGATACTCTACCATCAAGTACAAGAATATATATATGCAATGGTTCCAGTTGATGCCTCTGTAAAAATGTCTTAATGTCACTTCAGTATTTTGAAATTCCTAACAGCGCTAATGTCACATTTTCTGTGAACCTGTCTCCAAACTCCTTACTATTAATGTATGATTATTTCTTCTGGACAGCTGAAGCCCTTATTTAAAACAATTGTATAGGATTTTCTGTAGTATGTCTTCTAAATTTTTTCATAATATGTCCTAAATTATAATTATTTGTAGACATATATATTGTATACTTATTTGTATACATGGCCCTCACTAAAAACCTCGAAAGTAGGGACTATTATGTAGTATTCACTGTATTTGCTCCATCATCAAGGCTAAGACAATGCTTGACATTCAATACTTACTTGTTGAATGAACAAATGAATTAATGATTGCTACGTTTAATTGAAGGAGAGTTATTGTCACATAAAACAGACTATCCTCACTTTCATACTTCCTAAAATATGTACTGAAATCAATTACTTAAATTGCATTTTACTAATTTTTAAACAAAAATGCCTTACCTAACATTTCTTGTGACTTAAATTATACAAAGCCTAAAAGAAGCAATTTTAAGAAAGTTTGACAAAGAAACAGAATTTCACAGTAACTCAGATAATGCAAGTAAATGCTTTCTAGTGAAAACACAAACAATAACACAGACTCTCAAAATTGGAGGAGATGGATTTAAAAGAATCTGTTCAATATAAAATCAGTTCCAGTTCCTAATAACAAAATGCAAACTGATGGAATAGGGGGCATACAGTATGATCAAGCTAGCCAGTGTGGAGAAGACCTACAGTAAAAGGCAAAGGTATATTTATTTATTTATTGTTATCTCCCATTTTATTTATTTATTTACTTATATCTTTATTGTTGAAAGTATTTACAGATGTCCCTTTTTGCCCCAATTGTCCCCCACTTCCCCACTCCACCCATTCTGCAGGCAGTAACCCCATAGTAGGTTATGTATATATGCATGTAAGTTCTTTGGTTAATCTAATCCCACACTACCCCTTCCCTCTGAGATTCCTCAATCTGTTGCATGCTTCCATGTCTCTGGATCTATTTTGTTTCTCAGCTTATTTTGTTCATTAGATTCCACATATGAGTAATATCATGTGATACTTGACTTTCTCTGATTGCTTTAGCTTAACATAATACTCTCCAGGTCCCTCCATACTGTCTCAAAGGGTATGAGATCCTTCTATTTTATAGATGCATAGTATTCCATGGTAAAAATGTACCACAGCTTTGTTATCCACTCCTCTACTGATGGACACTTGGGCTGTTTTCAGACCTTAGCTATTGTAAATAGTGCTGCTATGAACATAGGGGTGCATATTATATTTTTGATTGGTGTTTCAGGCTTCTTAGAATATATTTCTACAAGTGGGATTACTTCAATTTATAAGTTCCATTTTTAATTTTTTGAGAAAACTACAAACAGTTTTCCATACTGGCTGCACCAGTCTTCAGTCCTAACAGCAGTGTACTAGGGTTCTGTCAGAGTTCTTACTCCTTTATCCTGCTCAACTACACCAACTGTGGGGCCACAGGTCCTCCTCTGCTGGGACCTGGACCTTCATTGATGCCAGGCAGTGGATAAGATATTAGCAGTATATAGGCATATGGGAGAGTCTTTATTGCAGCCCAAGTAGCCATTGCTAACAAGGGGCCATCTGCTAAAACACTTATTCAAAGTAGCTTACAAAATATTCCAGCAAACATAGGAGCCACTGCACACACAGGAGCCCAGCCCTACATACAAGCAGTCTTGTACAAGCTGGTCAGTAACATATCTTTATATCAACTTAGATAAAAGAGGCTTCTTGCCAAATAGTGATATCAATAAACTAAAAGTGGAACTACCATTTGATCCAGTGATTCCTCTCTAGTACTACATCACAAGAAACTAGAAATACCAACCAGAAAGGATATATGCACCCCTATGTTCATAGCAGCACAATTTACTATAGCTAAGATTTGGAAACAGCCTAAGTGCCCATCAGCAGAAGAGTGTATTAAAAAACTGTGGTACATTGTTTCAGCCTCAGACTCCAAGATTGCCACATCCCCAGCTGATGGATCCTGAACTGCCTCATGATTCGAAGAGGGAAATCACTTTGGCCAGAGTCCCTCTGCATCAACAACAGACTACGAGATACTGGCCCCCCATTGTCACAGGTTATGGGCCCCTCGAAGTGAAGTACAGAGTGATGTTAATCCAGAAAGAGTCACACCACACTGACCAGAGTTACAGTACCTGATCCTCAAGCTCCAAGACTCTGGGAACCTCAGTGAGCACATAGTAGTGAGGCCTCAGACAACCTTTTCCACAAGAGCCAGAAACAAAATCACATCCAAAACAGCTTGCACAAAGAAGCTGAGGGTGAGTCACATTTCCAATCTGCGATGAGACTTCATCCACGAATAATAAACTAACATTCAAGATCCAACTACATCAAGAGAACACCAATAGCTCAAGTAGGAAGCTCTGCTAGATCACCAAGCCCAGGAGACCTGAAAAACCACACCACTAGAATCACCCCAAAAATAACCTGGGTAGCAAAGCAGTTGGACTTAAGACAATGAAACAATTAAAACCTTACAGCAAAAATTAGGGAGAAAAAAAATTCCCAAAGGGAAGAAAAAAAGAGAGAAATCACCAGAAAGGGAATTAAAAGAAATGGAGACAAGTAACATGTCAGAGAAAGAATTCAGAGTGATGGTTATAAGGATGCTTAAACTGCTGGATGACAAATACACACAACACAATGAGAATTACAAGGAGCTGAATTAGAATGTCACCAACATGAAAAGGAATCAAGAGAAAATGAAGAATAACAGCTGCAATAAAGAACACAATAGAAGGATTAAACGGTAGACTAACGAGGCTGAGGACAGCATCAGCGAATTAGAAGACAAAGCAGGAAAAAACAACAACAAAACAGCAGCAACGGGAAATAAAAAGAAGGTAGAGAGCCTAAGGGAGCTTTGGGACAACACGAAATGAAAGAAAATACCCATAATAGGGGTACCAGTTTGAGAGGAAGCAGAGGAATGAATAGAAAACCTGTTTGAAGAAATAATGACAGAAAACTTCCCTGATGTTTGCAAGAAAGAAAACCATGCAAGTCCAAGAAGCACGTAGAGTTCCAAACAAGAAGAACCCCAAAAGATGAACACCAATACATATCATAATTAAATTGGCAAACATCAATGACAAAGTAAGAACTTTAAAGGCTGCCAGAGAGAGACAGAAAGTTATGTACAAGGGATCTCCCATTAGAATATCAACTGATTTACCAACAGAAACACACCAGGCCAGAAGGGAATAGAATGAAGTATACAAAATGATGCAAATCAAGGGACTGAATCCAAGAATACTCTACCCAGCAAGGCTAACATTCAAAATTGAAGGTGGAATTAGGAGCTTAACAGACAAAAAAGGGCTAAGAGAGTTTATTACCACCAAGCCAGCAATGCAAGAAATGCTAAAGGGACTGCTGTAAAAAGAAGAAACAGATAGGCAAGAAGGAACACAAACATAAAGAATAAAAATGGTGACAAACAAGTACTTATCAATAATAACATTAAACATAAATGGATTAAATGCTCCAATCAAAAGACATAGGGTAGCTGAATGGATAAGAAAACATGACCCATATATTTGCTGTCTCAAAGAGACCCACCTCAGGACAAAGGATTCACACAGACTGATAGTGAAGGGATGGAATTTTTTTTTCACCAAAATGGAAATGAGAAAAAAGTTAAGGTTGCAATATTTATGTCTGATAAAATAGACCTCAAAGTAAAGGCCATAACAAGAGATAAGGAGGGCCACTTCATAATACTAAAGGGAGCAATTCAACAAGAGGATATAACTCTGGTAAACATATATGCACCCAATACAGGAACACCCAAATACATAAAACAACTTCTGGAAGATATCAAGGGAAAGATTGACAGCAATACAATCATAGTATGGGACTTTAATACCACACTGACACCACTGGATAAATCCTCTAAACAAAAAATCAGCAAATAAACAGCAATCCTAAATGACTCACTAGATCAGATGGGCTTAATTGATATCTTCAGAACATTTCACCCCAAACCTACAGAATATATATTCTTCTCAAGTGCACATGGGACATTTTCAAATGTAGACCACATGTTAGGACACAGGCAAAGTCTCTTCAAATTCAAGAAGACATAAATCATAACAAGCATCTTCTCAGATCACAATGGCATAAAATTAGAAATCAACTACAATAAAAACAATGAAAAAAATCAAACACTTGGAAGCTAAATAGCATGCTATTAAACAATAATTAGTTTACCAAATAGAACAAAGAAGAAATAAAAAGCATCTTGGAAACAAATGACAATAAAAACACAAAAATCCAAAATCAATGGGAAACAATGAAAGCAGCTCTAAGAAGGAAGTTCATAGCTCTACAGGCCTACCAGAAAAAAAAGGTAATAAATTATCTAACCTTTCAACTTACAAAATTAGAAAGAGAGCAACAAGTAAAGCCTACACTTACCAGAATGAAGGAAATAATAAAGATCAGAGCAGAAATAAACGACATAGAGACCAAAAAAAAAAAAAAATACAAAAGACCAATGATACCAAGAGCTGGTTCTTTGGAAGGATAGACAAGATTGATGAACCTCTAGCCAGGCTCACCAAGAAACAAAGAGGGAGGACCCAAATAAACAAAATCAAAAATGAAAGAAGGAAAGTAACAACTGACCCCACAGATATACAAAGGTTTGTAAAAAATGCTACGAACAAATCTACTCCTACAAACTAGACAATCTAGATAAAATGGACATATTCTTAGAAAAACACAAACTTCTAAAACTCAATCAGGGAGAATAAAAAAACCTGAATAGGCCGATAACTACTGATGAAATTGAAACAGTAACAAAAAGCTTCCAGCAAACAAAAGCCCTGGACTGGGTACCTTCACAGGCGAGTTTTACCAAACATTCAAAGAAGAACTATAACCAATCCTTCTCAGACTATTCAAAAAATGCAAGAGGAAGGCACACTTCCAAGTTCTTTCTATGAATCCAGCATTACCCTAATCCAAAATCAGATAAAAAGACACTATAAGGAAAGAGAATTACAGGCCAATATCCCTGATTAACATAGATGTTAAAATCCTCAACAAAATTCTAGCAAACTGGAGCCAGCATTACATTAAAAAGATCATACACCATGACCAAGTGGGATTTATACCAGGGATGCAAGGCTAGTACAATATCTGCAAATCAATGAACATGATATCACATAAATTGAGAGACAAAAATCACATAATCCCATTAATTGATGAAGAAAAGGCATTTGACAAAGTACAACACACTTTTCTGATAAAAACGCTCAGCAAAGTGGGAAGAGAGGGATCATACCTCAACATAATAAAAGCCTTATATGACAAACCCATAGCCAACATCATACTCAATGGGCAAAAACTAAAACCATTTCCCCTAAGAATAAGAACAAGACAGGGATGCCCACTGTCACTACACCAGTTAAACATAGTACTGGCAGTGGTAGCCACAGCTATCAGACAAGAAGAAAAATTAAAAGGCATCCAAATTGAGAAAGAAGTAAAAATGTCCTTATTCACAGATGACATGAAACTGTACATATAAAACCCTACAGACTCCATCAGAAAATTATTAGACTTAATAAATGCATTACCTAATGTAGCAGGATACAAAATTAATGCCAAGAAGTCTATGGCATTTTTATACACCAATAGTGAACTTACAGAAAGAAAGACTAAAAAACAATCCCATTTACCATCGCACCAAAAAAATTAAGATACCTAGGAGTAAACTTAACTGAGGAGGTAAAAGACCTATACTAGGAAAACTACAGGACACTGAAAAAAGGAAGACATAAACAGATGGAAGAGCATACCGTGTTCATGGATTGGTAGAATCAACATCATCA
Source organism: Cnephaeus nilssonii (assembly GCF_951640355.1). Classification (NCBI taxonomy): domain Eukaryota; kingdom Metazoa; phylum Chordata; class Mammalia; order Chiroptera; family Vespertilionidae; genus Cnephaeus; species Cnephaeus nilssonii. Next base: position 32,120,814 of record NC_137071.1, read on the forward strand.
AAATGTCCACACTACCCAACTCAATCTATAGATTCAATGCACTCCCCATTAAAATATCCAACGGCATATTTCACAGACCTAGAATGAACTCTCAAAAATTCATCTGGAATTAAAAAAGACCCAGAATAGCCACAACAATCCTGAGAAAGAAGAACAAAGCAGGAGGGATCTCAATACCAGATTTCATCTGGATTACAAAGCCACTGTTCTCAAAACTGCCTGGTACTGGCACAAGAACAGACATATAGATCAATGGAATGGAATAGAGAAGCCAGAAATCGACCCAAACCACTATGCTCAATTAATATTTGACAAAGGAGGCAAGAGCATAAAATGGAGTCAAGACAGTTTCTTCAATAAATGGTGCTGGGAAAATTGGACAGATACATGCAAAAAAATGAAACTAGACCACCAACGTAAACCATAGACAAAAATAAACTCAAAATGGATAAAGGACTTAAACGTAAGATGAGAAACCATAAAAATCTTAGAGGAATCCACAGGCAGCTATGCCAAAGCAATATCTTCACCAATACAGCTACTAGAGCAATGGAAACTAAAGAGAAAATAAACAAATAGGACTACATCAAAATAAAAATCTTCTGCACAGCAAAAACAAACAAACAAAAAACCACCATCAACAAAACAACAAGAAAGCCCACTGCATGGGAGAACATATTTGCCAATGTTATCTCCAATAAGGGTTGAATCTCCAGCATTTACAGGGAACTCATACACCTTAACAAAAGAAAGATAAATAATCCAATCAAAAAATAAGCAATGGACCTAAATAGATACTTTTCAAAAGAGGACATAAGGAAGGTCAAGAGACATGAAAACATGCTCAAAATGGCTATCATCAACAAATCAACAAATGACAAGTGCTGGTGAGGATCCGGAGAAAAGGGAACCCTTGTGCACTGCTGGTGGGATGCAGACTGGTGCAGCCACTGTGGAGAACAGTATGGAGTTTCCTCAAAAAACTGAAAATGGAATTCCCATTTGACTCAGTAATCCCACTTCTAGGAATATATCCCAAGAACCTAGAAACACCAATCAGAAAGGATATATGCATCCCGAGTTCATAGCAGCACAATTTACAATATCTAAGATTTGGAAACAGCCTAAGTGCCCATCAGCAGATGAATGGATTAAAACACTATGGTACATCTACACAATGGAATACTATGCTGCTGTAAAAAGGAAGGAACTCCTACCATTTGCCAAAACATGGATGGAGCTGTAGAGCATTATGCTAAGCAAAATTAGTCAGTCAGAGAAATATAAATAACACATGATCTCAGTCATTTGTGGATTATAATGAACAACATAAACTGATGAACAAAAACAGATCCAGAGACAGTGAAGCATCTATCAGACCATCAAACCTCAGAGGGAAAGTAGGGGAGGGGGAGGGTAAGAGGTAGAGATCAACCAAAGGACATGTATGCATGCATATAAGCATAACCAATGGACATAGACACCAGGGGGGTGTGGGCATGAGCAGAGAGGTGAGAGGGTAATGGGGAATAAGGACACATATGTAATAACTTAGTCAATAAAAAGATCCTGCTGTAATAATAAAAAAAACACACCCTGTGGTACATCTACACAATGGAATACTACTCTGTTGTAAAAAAGAAGGAATTCTTACCATTTGCAACAGCATGGATGGAACTAGAGAGCATTATGCTAATCAAACTAAGCCAGTCAGAGAAAGATAAATATCACATGATCTCACTCATTTGTGGAATATAAGGAGCAACATAAACTGATGAACAAAAACAGATCCAGAGACAGAAGCATCAATCAGACCATCAGACCTCAGAGTGAAGGAAGGGGAGGGTGGGGTAAGGGGGAGAGTTCAACCAAAGACTTGTATGCATGCATATAAGCCTAACAAATTGACACAGAAACCAGGGGGGTGAGGGCATGAGCAGGGAGGTGACGGGGTAATGGGGGGATAAGGACACATAAGTAATATCTTATCAATAATAAATAAATAAATAAACTTGGGCTACAGAAAGGCATGCCTGAGCATTGCATACAGTACAATAGCTGTGTCCTTGCTTTTGCACCTGTGTATGGCAAATACACCTTGAACATCCTGTGTACTCTGGACAGGGCCCCCACAATCAAATTGGCCTTGAACATCCAGTGTACCCTGGACAGGTTCCCCTCGCCAGCATTTGTTGTTTGTTGATTTACAATAGCCATTCTGGCAGGTGTGAGGTAGTATCTCATTGTGGTTTTAATTTGCATATTTCTCACTAGAGGTCTGGTACACGAAATTCATGCACTCGAGGGGGGGGGGGGCTGGTGGTAGTCCATCATCCTGGCCTGTGCCCTCTCGCAGTATGAGAGTCAGTGTGGATGATGTCCTACTGACGGTTTAGGCCGGCTCCCCTGAGATAGCTGGCCTACGCTGTCAGTTGGACATCCTTAGTGCTGCTAAGTAGGCAAGAGACTCTCACATCACCGCCTCTGTGTTCGCCAGCTGTGAGCCCAGCTTCTGGCTGAGTGGCACTCTCCCTGTGGGAGCGCACTGACCACCAGGGGGCAGCTCCTGCATTGAGCATCTGCCCCCTAGTATTCAGTGTGTGTCATAGTGACCGGTCATTCCAACGTTCCATCAATTTGCATATTAGCCTTTTATTATATAGGATGATTAGTGACATTGAGCATTTTTCATTTATCTCTTTGCCATTTGTATGTCCTCTTTGGAGAATTGTCTATTTAGGTCCTCTGCCCAATTTTTAATTGGATTGTTTGTCTTCATTTGGTTGAGTTGTATGTGCACTTTATATATTTTGGAAATTAACCCCTTATCAGACGTATCATTGGCAAATATGTTTTCCCTTACAGTGGGTTTTGTTTTAAGTTTTATGATGGTTTATTTTGCTGTGCTGAAGCTTCTTATTTTGATGTAGTCCCATTTGCTTATTTTTTTCCCTTTGTTTCTCTGGCCTTAGGCATTGTATCAGTAAAAATTATGCTATGTGAAATGTCTGATATTTTGTTGCCTATATTTCATTCTAGGATTTTCATTGTTTTGAGACATACATTTAAGTATTTTATCCATTTTGAGTTTATTCTTGTTTATGTTGTAAATTGGTGGTATAGTTTCAAATATTTTTGCATGTACTTGTCCAATTTTCCCAACATCATTTATTGAAGATACCATCTAACTCCATTGTATTATCTTGCCTCCTTTAGTAAATATTAATTCAGCATAATATCTTGGGTTGGTTTATGTATTCTCTGTTCTATTCCTGTTCTAGTGCAAGTACCATGCTGTTTTGATTATAGTGGATTGCTAGTGTAGCTTGATTATCTGCTATTGTGATCACTCCAACTTTGTTCTTCTTTCTCAAGTTTGCTGTGGCTGGCTGGTCTTTTTTGGTTCTATATAAATATTTGGAGTGTTTGTTCTAGATCTGTGAAATATGATCTTGGTATTTTAATGGAGATTGTAATGAATCTATAGATTGCTTTGGGTAGTATGGACATTTTAATGATGTTGATTCTAACAATCCATGAACATGGTATATTCTTTCATTGCTTATATCCTCTTCTATCTCTTTATTCAACCTTCTGTAGTTTTTTTAGTACAAGTATTTTACCTCCTTGGTTAAATTTATTCCCAAGTATCTTAAATTTTTATTGCAATGGTAAATGTGGTTTTTTTTTTCTCTTTCTGAGAGTTAAATATTAGTGTGTAAAAATGCCATCAATTTCTGGGTATTAATTTTGTATCCTGCTATATTTCCAAATTTATATATTAAATCTAGTAGTTTTTTGGTGGAGTCTCTTTTTTGGGTGGAGTCTTTAGGGTTTTCTATGTACAATATCATGTCATTTGCTAATAATGATAATTTTACCTCCTCCTTTCCAATTTGGATATCTTTTATTTTTTTCCTTTCCTAATTGCAGTGGCTAGTACTTCCAGTAGTATGTTTAATAAGAGTGATGAAAGCAGATATACTTGTCTTGTTTTTGTTCTTATGGGAAATGGCTTTAGGTTTTGCCCATTAAATATGGTGTTGGCTATAGGTTTCTCATATATGATCTTTATAATGTTTAGGTATGGTCCCTCCATTCCCACTTTGCTGAGTGTATTTATTAAAAATGGGTGTTGTATTTGGTCAAATGTTTTCTTTTTCTGCATCAATTGATATGATCATATGATTTTTGTCATGAAATTTATTTATGTGAGGTAACATCTATTGATTTGCGAATATTGCACCAGCCTTGCATCACTGGAATAAATCCTACTTGGTCATGGTGTATTATCTTTTTAAAATATTGCTGGATCTGATTTGGAAACATTTTGTTGAGTATTTTAGTATCTATGTTCATTAGGGATATTGGCTGGTATTTTTTTTTCTTTGTAGTATCTTTATCTGATTTTGGAATTGGGCTTATGTTGGCTTCTTGAAAAGAGATATGAAGTGTTCCTTTCTCTTGGATTATTTTTGAATAGTTTGATTAAGGTTGGTTTGGCTTTGAATATTTGGTTAAACACCCCAGTGAAGCCATCCATGTCAGGGCTTTTGTTTGCTTGGAGGTTTTTAATTACTGCTTCAATTTCATCAGTAGTTATAATCCTATTCAGGTTTTCTCATCTCATTCTTCCTGGTTGAATTTTGGAATGTTGTATTTTTCTAAGTATTTGTCCATTGTGTCCAGGTTTTCCAGCTTGTTGGCACATTGTTTATAGTATTCTCTTACAATACTTTGTATTTCTGTGGTGTCAGTTGTAACTTTACCTTTTCATTTTTGATTTTATATATTTGTGTTTTTTTCCTCTCTGTTTCTTGCTGATACTGGCTGAAGGTTCATCAATCTTGTTTATCCTTTCAAAGAACCAGCTCTTGTTTCCATTGATATATATTGTGTGTTTTTTAGTATATGTGTCATTTATTTCCACTCTGATATTTATTATTTCTTTCCTTCTCCTTACTTTGGGCTTTTCTTTTATTCTCTTTCTAATTCTTTAAGTTGTAGGGTTAGATAGTGTGGGGAAGAATGGAACTTGTTTGGGAAGTCTGTAAGGAAGACTATTTGAAAGGTCAGAGACCTTAGGGCAGTGGTCAGCAAACTCATTAGTCAGTCAACAGAGCCAAATATCAACAGTAGAACGATTGAAATTTCTTTTGAGAGCCAAATTTTTTAAACGTAAACTTCTTCTAACGCCACTTCTTCAAAATAGACTCGCCCAGGCCATGGTATTTTATGGAAGAGCCACACTCAAGGGGACAAAGAGCGGCATGTGGCTCGTGAGCCACAGTTTGCCGACCATGGCTCTAGGGGATTCTTTTTTTTTTTAATTTCTTTATTGATTAAGGTGTCACATATTTGTCCTCATCCCCCCATTCCCACCCCACACTCCTCCCCACGGATGCCCCAACCCCCTGTTGAACTTAACCATTGGTTAGGCTCATATGCATGCACACAAGACCTTTGGTTGATCTCTCCCCCCTCCCCCCACCCTCCCCTATCCTCCCTCTGAGGCCCGATAGTCCAATCGATGCCTCCTTGTTTCTGGTTCTGTTCTTGTTCATCAGTCTATGTTGTTCATCATTTCCCCTAGATGAGCGAAATCATGTGTCACTAGAGATATACTTATAAGAATTGAATGTGAGACGAGCAATAATAGTTATGCTGACAGGCAAATGAATCAGTCTGTAGTGAGTTTCTTTCTGGACCAACAGTTCTTTTGAGACCCAATATCAATGTCCACCAGTTCCTTATGAGTACATGTCGGCACTGACCCCTCAGCTCTGGATGGTGGACAAATGGTGGTAATGCAGGACCGACTCCCTCTGGTTTGGCCTCGGCCGGACCCAGGGGCACGGCTTCACCCGGATCCAGGGGCCCACGGCCTCACCCAGACCCGGGATCTAGCTTCACCCGGACCCAGGGGCGCATGGCCTCACCTGGACCCAGGGGCGCATGGCCTCACCCGGATCCAGGGGCCCACAGCCTCGCCCAGACCAGGGACCCAGTCTCACCCAGATCCAGGGGCACACGGCCTCACCCGGACCCGGGATCCAGCTTCACCCGGACCCAGGGGCGCGTGGCCTCACCCGGATCCAGGGGCCCACACCTCACCCGGACCCGGGACCCAGCCTCACCCGGATCCAGGGGCCCACGGCCTCACCCGGACCCGGGACACAGGCTCACCCGGATCCAGGGGCCCACGGCCTCACCCAGACCCGGGACCCAGGCTCACCTGGATCCAGGGGCCCACGGCCTCACGCGGACACGGGACCCGGCCTCACCCGGATCCAGGGGCACACGGCCTCGCCCAGACCCAGGATACAGCTTCACCTGGACCCAGGGCCGCATGGCCTCAGCCGGACCAAGGGGCGCGTGGCCTCTCCCGGGCCTGGGAGCCAGCCTCACCCGGATCCAGGGGCACACGGCCTCGCCCGGACCCGGGATCTAGCTTCCCACGGACCCAGGGGCACGTGGCCTCTCCCAGACCCAGGGTCGCGTGGCCTCACCCGGATACAGGGGCCCACGGCCTCACCCGGACCCGGGACCCAGCCTCACCCGGATCCAGGGGCACACGGCCTCGCCCAGACCCAGAATTCAGCTTCACCTGGACCCACGGGCGCATGGCCTCACCCGGACCCAGGGGCGCGTGGCCTCACCCAGGCCCGGGACCCAGCCTCACCCGGATCCAGGGGCACACGGCCTCGCCTGGACCTGGGATCTAGCATCCCCCGGATCCAGGGGCGCGTGGCCTCACCCAGACCCAGGGGCGCGTGGCCTCTCCCAGACCCAGGGTCGTGTGGCCTCACCCGGTTCCAGGGGCCCACGGCCTCACCCGGACCCGGGACCCAGCCTCACCCGGATCCAGGGGCACACGGCCTTGCCCAGACCCAGGATTCAGCTTCACCTGGACCCAGGGGCATGTGGCCTCACCCGGACCCAGGGGCGTGTGTCCTCACCCGGACCTAGGGGCGTGTGGCCTCACCCAGGCCCAGGGGTTCGTGGCCTCTCCCAGACCCTGGGGAGCGTGGTCTCACCCGGACCCAAGTGTGCGAGGCCTCACCCGGACCCGGGACACAGCCTCTCCCAGACCCATGGGCGTGCGGCCTTACCCGGATCCAGGGGCATGTGGCCTCACCCGGACCCGGGACCCAGCCTCACCCTGACCCAGTTCCCAGCCTCACCCGGACCCAGGGGCGCGCGGCTTCACCCGGATCCGGGACCCAGCGGGGTTTCGTCTTCTTGATCCCAATTCCTGTTGGTCAATTCCCCCCCAGCAATTCCCTCGGCCATTTTCCCAGAGCTCCAGGGCAGCCACCGCAGAACTCGTTGGGCGGCGGGCTCGGCGAAGCTCCGGTGTGCCCGGTGCACGGCGGCGGGCCGGTCCGGGGTGGCTGCGTCGGCCCTTGGGTCTGCAGCGGTGGCCGGTCGCCGAGCGTGCGCACCTGGCCGCTTCCGGGGCGTTGAGATTCTTGAAGGACTCAGAGGTCAGCAAGCGTGGAGTCTCCCATCCCATGTCTCCCAGTGGCTCGTCTGTCCATGCTCGGCAGCGAGTGGAGCCTTCCCCTCAGCCGGAGACCGCCGGGGGAACTGCGCCGAGCACGTTCCAGGCCGCCATTGTGTCGCCTGAGCCGTAGTTTTTAAAGTGTGGTCTTTGGGTCACCGGCATCAGCTTCATCCCGCGTACCCCTCTCTTTTATTCTAGTTGTAGAGCATCTGCTCAGTCAGCCCTCCGGTGGTTATGGATGGTGTCTGCTCTGCTCTCCCGTCGTAGTCTCAAAATTGTTGTGGTAGGCAACAATCAGGCTTCTGCCCTATGCCTCCATCTTGGTCCTTCTTTGTATAGTTAAGTCTTGATTGTTGTTGGTGTCACTGGGAGGAATTGTCCTCCAGGCCAATTGGCTGTGTGGACCCTCTGTGTTTATAAAGGAAGAGTTGCTGTGCGGGAGACACGCTTATGGGCCGGGTCTTGGTGCAGCAAGGCTTTGGCGCTCACTGAGACTGCCTCTTGAATGTGTCCCCCATGCGAGTGGTTGAAATCTGGTGTCATCTCACACCGGCCACTAGATGCCCTCGTTTCTGGGTCTCCAATGGAGTGTAGGTCAGCTACTGCCTGAGGCCACTCAGCAGGAATTACAGCATCCCTTATATTCGTGACCTGTTTCGGTGTCTTCCCTTTTTGGCTGCCTCCCTATCGCTCAGCTTCCCTAATCTCCCTAGGTGGTCGCTCTTGATACCCCCCTTGGTGGGCTGAGTGCAAAGTCTTGGTGTTGTTAAGCCTTGATTGCTGTTGGTACACTGGGAGGATGTGACCTCCAGTCCAATTGGCTGTGAGGATCAGCTGTGTCTATGCCGGGAGACAGCCCCATTCAACTAGACTTGCAAAATTGTAAAAGCCTCTGTGCTCAGCTTCGATGGGGCGGAGTTACAGGGCGGAGCCTACAGCCTTGGCTTCCCGTCAGCCCCGCCCTATGAGGTTCCTGTGTCTCAGTGTCCCTCTGTACTCCCAGCAAACACCTCTGAGAGAAAAGCACCCCGGAGTTTCGCCCGCTGCCAAACAGTCTAGTCTCTCCCCCAATGAATCTGGATTCCCAGATTCTCGCCCAGAACCGGGCCTCCGCGTAGTCGGAACTGGGGCTCACCGCAGTCTGGCGCTTCCTTCTCCTTCCCACCAGGGCGACCCAGCAGCACGGCCAACAGACCATCCTCCGCGCACAATCCTGTGTGCGCCTCCGGTGCTCTGCCCTTCGCCGCTTCTCTGCATTTCTGCCTTACAGCCCAGTTTTCCCCAGTATGAGCCTGGCTTCCCCGGGTCTTTCCCAGAACTGGGGTTCAGTGCAGTTGGAACTGGGTTTCAGCACGGTCCGGAGCTTTTGTCTCCTTCCCGCTAGGGCAATCCAGCGGCACAGGCAACAGTCCCTCCTCTGTGCACATTCCCGTGCGCGGCTCCGGCGCAACTCCTCTGTGCCTCCGCCCCACAGCCCAGACTCCCCCAGCATGAGCCTGGCTTCCCAGGGTTTCGCCCGGAACTGGGGTTCAGTGCAGTCGGAGCTGGGGTTCAGCACAATCTGGCGCTTTTATCTCCTTCCCGCCAGAGAACGCCAGCCAGGCCGTCAGCCGCCCCTTCCTCTTCGGCTGGTATTTTTTTTTTCTTCCCCGCACGCGCCCGGGCTCGTGTCTCCGCCCGTGTTTCCATACCTCAAGCTTTTACGGCTTCTCTGATTTTCCTTGTGGTTTTCTCTTTCCTTCTAGTTGTGGGCATTTCAGTCAGCCAGCTTTCCTGTGGTTCTGGATGATGTCCGTTTTGACTTTTAGTTGTATTTTTGAAATTGTTGTGCCAGGCTGTAGGTTAGGTGTTTAACCTATGCCGCCATCTTGGTTTCTCCTCTCTAGGGGATTCTTGTTGAAGGTAGCAGACCCTGCCTTGACTTTTCCAAACAAGTCTGAGCCCCTGGGTGTTTTGCTGGAATCTTTATGTTTAGACTTCAAAACATCCTTGTTTTAAAGACACTACAGATACATGTGTTTTCTGAAGGACACTTACCCTGCTGATAGTATCTAGAGGTTAGTTTTAGTTCAAGCTGTTGCTACAATAAAAGCCTAAGGAGGCAGGTGAATGGGGCTATCTGTTTCCTTTAGCCAGGCAGTCCCTTAGCCCTCTTTATCACAGAAACATGTGTCAGAGTAATCATTCATCCATCACTTAGGGTCTACTGGTCAGTCCCAGCAAGATAGTTTATTAGAAATTTTTCCTGTTTTTTGAGGTGAGCCTGTAGTGATATGAAGTTCCCTTTCAAGACTGCTTTCACTGTGTTCCATAGATTTTGAGTTGTTGTGTGTTCATTTTTATTTATTACCAGGAAGATTTGATTTCTTCTTGATCTCACTGATAAACCCTTCATTGTTTAATAACATGTTATATAGCCTCCATGTGTTTGAATGTTTCGGGGGTGTTTTTATTGTAGTTTATCTCTAGTTTCATGCTATTGTGATCAAAGATGATGCTTGTTATTATTTAAATCCTCTTGAATTTTTAGAAACTTTGTTTGTGTCCTAATATGTGGCCTATATATAATAATGCCCCATGTTCTCTTGAGAAGAATGTATATTCTGCAGATTTGAGGTGAAATGTTCTGTAATTTCAATTAAATACATTTAATCAAATGTGTGTTTTAGGTTTGCTGTTTCCTTTTTGATTTTTTTGTCTAGAAGTTCTATCCAATGATGTCAGTGGGTATTAAAGACCCCTACTATGATTGTATTGCTGTCTATCTCTCCCTTAATATCCTCCAGAAATATTTTTATATATTGGGATGCTCCTATATTGAATGCATATTCATTTACCAGAGTTATATCCTCTAGTTATATTGATCCTTTTAGTATTATGAAGTGTCCTTCCTTATTTCTTTTTTTTTTCAATTTTTTTATTAAAGTATTATATGTGTACATATCTTACCATTGCCCCCCCCACACCCCACTCCCATATATGCCCCCACCCCCCAGAGTTTTGCATCCATTGGTTATGCTTATATGCATGCATACAAGTCCTTTGATTGATCTCTTATCTCCCCCACCTCTCCCTAACCTTCCCCTTGTAATTTGACAGTCTGTTTGATGCTTTACTGTCTCTGTATCTATCTTTTTGTTCAAGTTTATAATGTTCTTTATTATCCATAAATGAGTGAGATCTTGTGGTATTTTTCTTTTATTGACTGACTTATTTCACTTAACATAATGTTCTCCAATTCCTCCAAGGTTGCTGCAAATGATGAGAATTCCTTCTTTTTTATGGCAGCATAGTAGTCCATTGTGTAGATGTACCACAGTTTTCTGATCCAGTCATCTGCTGACGGGCACCTAGGCTGTTTCCAAATCTTAGCTATGGTGAATTGTGCTGCTATGAACATAGGGGTGCATATATCCTTTCTAATTGGTGTTTCTAGTTTCTTCGGATATATTCCCAGGAGTGGGATTACTGGGTCAAATGGGAGTTCCATTTTCAGTTTTTTGAGGAAACTCCATACTGTTCTCCACAGTGGCTGCACCAGTCTGCATTCCCACCAGCAGTGCACGAGGGTTCCTTTTTCTCCACATCCTCGCCAACACTTGTCGTTTGTTGATTTGTTGATGATAGACATTCTGACAGGTGTGAGATGGTACCGCATTGTTGTTTTGATTTGCATCTCTCAGATAATTAGTGACGTTGAGCATGTTTTCATGTGTCTCTTGGCCTTCCTTCTGTCTTCTTTTGAAAAGATTCTATTTAGGTCTGTTGCCCATTTTTTAATTGGATCATTTATCTTCCTTTTATTAAGTTGCATTAGCTGCCTGTAGATGTTGGAGATTAAACCTTTATCAGTGATGCCATTTGCAAATATGTTCTCCCATGCAGTGGGCCTTCTTGTTGTTTTGTTGATGGTTTCTTTTGCTGTGAAAAAGCTTTTTATTTTTATGTAGTCCCATTTGTTAATTTTCTCTTTAGCTTCCATTGCCCTAGAGGCAGTGTCAGTGAAGAATTTCTTTTGGCGTATGTCTGACATTTTGCTGCCTGTGGATTGCTCTAGTATTTTTATGGTTTCCCATCTTATGTTTAAGTCCTGTATCCATTTTGAGTTTATTTTTGTGTATGGCGTAAGTTGGTGATCAAGCTTCATTTTTTTGCATGTATCTGCCCAATTTTCCCAACACCATTTATTGAAGAGACTGTCTTTATTCCATTGTATGTTCATGCCTCCTTTGTCAAATATTAATTGAGCATAGTGGTTTGGGTCAATATCTGGATTCTCTATTCTGTTCCATTGATCTATATGTCTGTTCTTGTGCCAGTACCAGGCTGTTTTGAGAACAGTGGCTTTGTAATACAGCTTGAAATCTGGTATTGAGATCCCTCCTACTTTATTCTTCTTTCTCAGGATTGCTGTGGCTATTCGGGGTCTTTTTTTATTCCAGATGAATTTTTGGAGAGTTCTTTCAAGGTCTGTGAAATATGCCGTTGGTATTTTAATGGGAAGTGCATTGAATCTATAGATTGCTTTGGGTAGTATGGACATTTTAATGATGTTGATTCTACCAATCCATGAACATGGTATGTTCTTCCATCTGTTTACGTCTTCCTCTATCTCTTTTTTCAGTGTCCTGTAGTTTTCCGTGTATAGGTCTTTTACCTCCTTAGTTAAGTTTATTCCTAGGTATCTTAATTTTTTTGGTGCGATGGTAAATGGGATTGCCTTTTTAGTCTCTCTGTCTGTAAGTTCACTATTGGTGTATAGAAAGGCCATAGATTTCTTGGCGTTAATTTTGTATCCTGCTACATTGCCGAATTCATTTATTAAGTCTATTAGTTTTTTGACGGAGTCTTTCGGATTTTTTATGTACAATATCATGTCGTCTGCAAATAAAGACAGCTTTACTTGTTCTTTTCCAATTTGGATGCCTTTTATTTCTTCTTCTTGTCTAATTGCAACGGCTAATACTTCCAGTACTATGTCAAACAGGAGTGGTGAGAGTGGGCATCCCTGTCTTGTTCCTGTTGTTAGGGGAAATGTTTTTAGTTTTTGTCCATTGAGTATGATGTTTGCTGTGGGTTTATCATATATAGCTTTTATTATGTTGAGGTATGAGCCATCTATTCCCAACTTGTTGAGAGTTTTTATCAAGAAAGGGTGTTGGATTTTGTCAAATGCTTTTTCTGCATCAATTGATATGACTATGTGATTTTTATCTTTCAATTTGTTTATGTGATGTATCACGTTTATTGCTTTGCGGATATTGTACCATCCTTGCATTCCTGGGATAAATCCTACTTGGTCATGGTGTATGATCTTTCTGATGTACTGCTGGAGCCGATTTGCTAGAATTTTGTTGAGGATTTTGGCATCTATGTTCATGAGGGATATTGGTCTGTAATTCTCTTTCATTGTGTCATCTTTATCTGGTTTTGGTATTAGGGTGATGCTGGCTTCATAGAAGGAGCTTGGAAGTGTTCCTTCCACTTGAATTTTTTGGAATAGTCTGAGGAGGATAGGTTTTAGTTCTTCCTTGAATGTTTGGTAAAACTCTCCTGTGAAGCCATCAGGCCCCGGGCTTTTATTTGCCGGAAGCTTTTTGATGACTGCTTCGATTTCGTCCATAGTTATTGGCCTATTGAGCTGTTTAGATTCTTCTTGATTGATTTTTGGAAGGTTATATTTTTCTAGGAATATGTCCATTTCCTCCAGGTTGTCCAGTTTGTTGGAATAGAGTTGTTCGTAGTATTTTGTAACAATCCTTTGTATCTCAGTGGGGTCTGTTGTTATTTCACCTCTTTCATTTCTGATTTTGTTTATTTGGGTCCTCTCTCTTTGCTTCTTGGTGAGCCTGGCTAGAGGTCCATCAATCTTGTTTATCCTTTCAAAGAACCAGCTCTTGGTTTTGTTGATCTTATGTATTGTTTCTTTGGTCTCTATGTCATTTATCTCCTCTCTGATCTTTGTTATTTCCTTCCTTCTGGTTACACTGGGCTTTTCTTGCTGCTCTTTTTCTAGCTCTTTGAGTTGTAGGGTTAAGTAATTTATTACCATTGTTTCTTGTTTTTTGCAATAGGCTTGTAGAGCTATGAACTTCCCTCTCAAGACTGCTTTCGCTGTGTCCCATAGATTTTGGATTGTTGTGTTTTCATTGTCATTTGTTGCCATGATGTTTTTTATTTCTTCCTTGATCTCTCTGGTGACCCAGTCCTTGTTTAATAGCATGCTTTTTAGTCTCCATGTGTTTGATTTCTTTGGATTGTATTTATTGTAGTTGATTTCCAGTTTTATGCCACTGTGATCTGAGAAGATGCTTGATATAATTTCTATCTTCTTGAATTTGAAGAGACTTTGCATGTGACCCAGCATATGGTCTATCTTTGAAAATGACCCATGTGCACTTGAGAAGAATGTATATTCTGTGGCTTTGGGGTGAACTGTTCTGAAGATGTCAATTAATTCCATCTGGTCTAGTGAGTCATTTAGGATTGCTGTTTCTTTGCTGATTTTTTGTTTAGAGGATTTGTCCAGTGGTGATAGTGGGGTATTAAAGTCTCCTACTATGATTGTATTGCTATTAATCTCTCCCTTGATATCCTCCAGGAGTTTTTTTATGTATTTGGGTGCTCCTATATTGGGAGCGTATATGTTTACCAGAATTATTTCTTCTTGTTGGATTTCTCCCTTTAGTATTATGAAGTGGCCTTCCTTATCTCTTGTTATGGCATTTACTTTGAGGTCTATTTTGTCAGATATAAGTATTGCTACCCCAGCTTTTTTTTCCTTTCCATTTGCCTGAAAGATATTTTTCCTTCCCTTCACTTTCAATCTGTGTGAGTCTCTTGATCTGAGGTGGGTCTCTTGTAGACAGCATATATATGGGTCGTGTTTTTTTATCCATTCAGCTACTCGATGTCTTTTGATTGGAGCATTTAGTCCGTTTACATTTAAAGTTATTACTGAAAGGTATTTGTTTGTAGTCATATCTATTTTTGTGTCTGTATTCCTTTTTACCTGTTTATTTCTTCTTTTTACAGTATTCCCTTTAGCAATTCTTGCATTGCTGGTTTGGTGGTGATAAACTCCCTGAGGCTTTTTTTGTCTGCAAAGCTCCTGATTTCCCCTTCAATTTTGATTGATAGTCTTGCTGGATATAGTATTCTTGGATTCAGTCCTTTGCTTTGCAACACTTTGTATACCTCCTTCCATTCACTTCTAGCTTGTTGTGTTTCTGTTGAGTAATCATTTGACAGTCTGATGGGTGTTCCTTTGTAGGTAACTCTCTGTCTCTCTCTTGCTGCCTTTAGGATTCTCTCTTTATCATTTATATTTGCCATTGAAATTATGACATGTCTTGGTGTGGGTCTTTTGGGGTTGATCCTGCTTGGGACTCTCTGTACTTGCGTAACTTTTATCTTTCCCACATCCGGGAAGTTTTCTGTCATTATTTCTTCGAATAGATTTTCTAATCCCTGCTGCTCTTCTTGTCCTTCTGGCAGCCCTATTATACGCATGTTACTTCGTTTCATGTTGTCCCGAAGTTCCCTTAGGCTTTCCTCCTGCTTTTTAATTTTTTTCTCCAATTGCTGTTCAGATTGAGCTTGCTTCTGTACCTGATCTTCTAACTCACTAATTCGGTCCTCTGCTTCTTGTAGTCTACTGTTGAAACTTTCCATGGTGTTTTTGATTGTAGCTATATCACTTTTCATTTCTTCCTGATTCTTGCATAAGTTGTTGATTTTCTCATCCATCTGATGTATAAATTCCATGACCATTACTCTGAACTCCTTTTCGGTCATGTTGCAAGCTTCAGTTTCACTAATTTCCTTTCTTGGCGACTCCACATTTTCTTTCCTCTGTGAGTTATTTCGTTTCCCCATTCTGGCTATTACCAGAAAGCTCAAGCTTCCGTTTGCGTGGACCTGGGCCATGTGCTGTGGGGACTTCGCTCCACCCTAGTTTCACTGAAGTGCTCTGACACTAGGACGTGTGGCTGCCTTTGGTTGGTGGGAACCAGACTTGCCCAGGATCAGTGTCCCCAGTGTTCCGTGTGGTCTCGTGTGCACATTTAGAATCAGGGACCCTGTCTGCACCACACTGTTGGTATGTGCAGAAAATGAGATCCTTAGCATGTGCCAGGAGTCAGAGTTTCCCTGTGTCTGCACCAAGACTCGAGTGTCAAAGTCTCTGTTGCCTTGTGCGGTTTCTCGTTGAGAATCAGGGTCCCTGTGTGTACACGCACCAACAATTGGGGTCACTGGCTCTTAGTGTGAATGCGCTGTGAGTCAGGGATCCCAGGCAGCTGTGTCCGGCGTGCCAAATTCCCTGAAGTGGAGCTGCGTCTTGTGTGTGCTCTCTCTACTGAGCCAAACCGGCTAGAGCGCACATTCTTAAAATCCTGAAGGTGAGCTGGCTCAGTGCACATTCTTAAAATCCTGAAGGTGAGCTGGCTCTCCCAGAGTCCCGGAAGTGGGGCGGAGTCCGTCCTGTGCGCCAAATTCCCCAAAGGGAAGCCCCTCTGTGCACGCTCTAAGAATCCCCGAAGGGGGAGCTGTGACTCGCGAGCCAAATTCCCCCAAATTCCCCGAAGGGGAGCCCTCTGTGCGCACTGACAGATTTCCCCGACGGGGAGCTGCTTCTGTCCCGCGCGCGCCAAATTCCCTACGTGGGAGCTCGTCCCTGTGCAAAGCTCGGCAGCTTGGGCGAGGGGCGGGTCTATCAGTTACTATGGAGCTATCAGCACGCCTGCGAGGAGGGGGATAGGCTCTTTGACTCACGGAAATCTGCGGGGAAGTCTGGATTCTTGTTGTTTGTTGGTCTGAAGCTGTGATAGCAGTTCTCTGTCCCCAGTGGCTGCAGGGTCCTGGTTTGTGTCAGAAGCCAGGATCCGAGTCTCAGGCAGCTCTGTTTCTCAAGATGGCGTGGTCTCCGCGTCCGCACCAGCCGCCGAGAAGTGTCTGCTTTGTGCGCGGGGCTCCGCCGTCTAGGGCTGCCCTGTTAGGGAGCCCCTTGGAAGACCTGCAGAATCTAACTGACCCTATCTCATACACTCACACACACCACACACATCTACACTCTCCTCTATGGGTTCCTCACTCACACTCTCTCTCCTTCCTTATTTCTTGATATGGCTTTCACTTTGAAGTATATTTTGTCAGAAATGAATATTGCTACCCCAGCTTTATTTTTCTATTTCCTTTCACATGGAAAAAAATTTCCATCCCTTCACTGTTATCCTGTAAGTGAATCTTTTGTTCTGAGGTGGGTCTCTTGTATATGGGTCATGTTTTCTTATCCATTCAACTACCCTATATCTTTTGATTAGAGCATTTAGGCCATTTACATTTAAAGTTATGATTGGTGGGTACTTATTTGTTGTCATTTTTATTCTCTTTGCATGTGTTCTTCCCCCCCTCTCTCTCCTTCTTACAATAGTACTTTAGCATTCCTTGCAATACTAGATTGGTGTTAATAAACTCCTTTTGCCATTTTTTGTCTGCAAAGCATTTTATTTCACATTCAATTTTGAATGATACACTTGCTGGATAGAGTAGTTTTGGATTCAGTCCTTTCATTTTCATTCCTGTGTACTTCATGACACTCCATTCTGACCTGAAGTGTTAGTATTGAGAAATCAGCTGAGAGTCTAATGGAAGCTCCCTTGTAGGTAACTTTCGGTCTCTCTCTTGCATCCTTTAAGATTCTTTCTTTGTTTTTAATGTTTTCAATTTTAATTATGATGTGTCTTGGTGTGGGTTTTGGGGGTTCATCTTCATTGGGACTCTCTTTGTTTCCTGGACTTGTGTGACTTTTTCCTTCTTCACATTAGGGAAGTAAGTTTTATGTCATTTTTTCTTCAAACAGGTTCTCTATTCCTCACTCAGATTCTTTTCTTCCTGGTACCCCCATGAAGCTGATGTTGTTACATTTCATGTTGTCCCAAAGCTCCCTTAAACTTTCCTTTTTTTCCCAATTGCTACTCCAAATGGGTGGTTTTCTACCTTGTTTTATAATTTGTTGATCCAGTCCTCAGCTTCTAATCTACTGTTGATTTCTTCCAAGACATTCTTTATTGTAGTTATATCATTTTTCATTTCTGTTTGATTCTTATTCATGGTTTCATCCTTCTTTTCATGCTGGTGTAATTCTCATTAAGTATCTAATAGTTACCATTAAGTTCCTTGTAGTTCTCACTAAGTTGTTCGAACAGCCTTATAGCCATTACTTTGAATTCTTTATCTGAAAAATTGCTTTCCTCCATTTAATTTAGTTCCTTTTCTATAGATTGTCCTTTTATTTCATTTGGAGGTTGTTTCTTTATCTCCTCATTTTAGCAGTCCAGTGGTCCAGGGTACTGTGTGAGACCGGCCAGGTCAAGGAGGCAGGTCCGTGTGTCTGAGAGTTTCAGGTCTCAGCTATGGGGCCAGTGCCAAGGTGGCCAGGCTGGTTGTCCAGGATTTCCTTGCCAGGCACAATGATTCTTGATGGTAGGTTCATGTATCTGGGGATGTTCTGTCATGATGGCAGGTCCAGGAGCACCACTTCAAGTCACTGTGGCCTGTTGTCCATGGGTTACAGGTCTGGCATGCCAGAATGGGGCAACAAGTCTGTGCATCCAGGCTGGCTGCACGTCAAGTTGGTGAAGCAGACCACACACACTGCATATCAGGAGTTGGTGTAGGCCACGCATACCACTCCTCAAGATGTGGGGGTGAGTAGGGCACTCCAATCATCAAGGGGGCTGGGCAGCCAAGTTCATCTCTAGTCAAGGGCCAGGCAGTCAACTCCTTTAGGGGGCAGGGTGCGCAGGACCCTCTGCTAATGAAGGGGGTGGGCCTGGCTGGACTTGATGCTTCTCAAGGCCTCCTGGTAGGCAGGGCACTCCTATTTTCAAAGGGGTAGAGTGGCCAGGTATGCCCTATTTACTTATTTTTATTTTACTTTTTAATCCTTACCCTGCATTGACTTCTCCTTCCCACTGGACCTGACAAAGGTATATTTAAAGTACATAGTTCTGAGACATTTCATTATATAGGCAATTTAGTTTTTGATTCTTTTCTTTATATGGTCTTCATGGGAACACTGAAACTTGAAATATTATTTTTTGTTGTTGTTGGCAGAGGAAAAGCTCCAAATTTAGCCAGCAATTTTGTGACCAGTTTGGAAACTCAAATGTCCTCAGTTAATATGAATGGATGACTCTAACAGTTGCCTCACACAAAGAAAATAGATGCTGCCAAGAAGATTACTATGAACTAAGACGCTTTATGTCAATGTAGAACCACAAATGGCAGCTGGAATAATGGAGTCTTTAAAATGCTTACCAATTATTTGCAAATGGTTAATGAGAAATTTGCTGCCTTGAGAAGATTGATGAAGAAGTCACTCTACCTACTTCTTACTCACATATTTATGTATTTGACTGCCCTCCTAGGGATTAAGTGCATGCAGAGCAGGAACATTTCCTTTCAGTTATGTTGTCTGGCCTCGGGATTAATCTGAGTATTTAATAAAGGTAGGAATCTTACAATTAAAATAGCACAGCAGTAATAAAGTGGCCTATAAAGCAGGAAAATCATACCTTTGAACCTGGTGGGGCTGTCAAGCCTAAAAAGGCATACACTGCATTATTTTCTCTGGCTTCAAAGAAGGCATCATAGTCCTCGGTGGCAAAGAAAAAAAAAAAAAAGGTAAGAAGAATTAGCAACATGCAACAACAACAAAAAAATAGAATAAAAGGGAAGAAAAATAGGACATTTATTTAAAATGGCTTGACTAGTCAACCACCGTGGTGGCAGCAGGCTAACTAACTTCCATAATGCTAGAATTATGGAAAGGATAATAAAGAGGCAAGGTTTATTGGATCTCATTTAATGTAGCTAGAAGATATGCTGTTCTGTTGGGAAGAAACTGCAAAATGGCTTATTCCACATCACACAGAATTGAAATCTGTCTTTGGGCAAGCAACTTTCTCCACAGCCCAAAGCAGTTTACCAGTAAGAGGTTATTTATTCTGGCATGAATTTGTTGTTCCAGTTTCCCATTATTTTTGTTCTATTATTTATTAGGTAGAGGTGTCCTCAGAGCCTATGGTAGACCATATATTTGCTAGATATGTCCAGGGCGATAAGAATATTAAATTTGTGCTGTCTTTGGAGGAAGTGAATATGATTTTCATGAAATATGACCAGAAGACCTAACAAGCTACTAAAAGGTCTCTATCTGGTGAGCCAAGCAAGCCTCATGTGACTGAATTTGTTTGGGTTTTCTTTATACTGTCATCCTCTAAGCCACCAAATATTTTCTAAAAATAACAAATAAAATACCCTAAATTTGACTATGGAGTTACCAACACACCTACTTTGGAAACTGAGTCATTATCTATACCTGGCCTTAGTTTGTTTTGATTTTAAATAGAGATAAGCTTAGCATTTAACTGACTTAATTAACATTCAATCTGCTGGCTTCTCTAGAGATTGCCTCACTAACAGATCACAGTGTTATAGGGTTCTTTTCTAGCATGTGTAGTTCTTGGTACCTGAAGAATGTGGAGGTATAAAGTTGAGAGCCTCTCAAGCCATTGGTGACCCTAAATTTGAGCCCCACCCCATGATACATCAGAATTTCTCCCTTATTTAGGGATTATAGTCAGAATTGTTTAGAGCCCTAGTATCTCCACAAAGATTGACTCAAATCATCTTTTTGTGTACCCTAGATGTTGACAAAGGAATAAGCCCTAAATAACAGGCATATATGATTCTTCTATACTCTTTGAGCTTGCTATTCAAAAGTGAAACTAACTGGATCTTGATACCAGTTCCATACTGAGACACATGACCTATAAGCTACTCAAGGTAAACAAACAATATAGGTCATATCTATACTTACTCACTTTGAAGTAACCTCAAAATGCTAGTTAAAAGAATCTAGTAAGAGATATTTCTTACTAACATCAAAGCAACAAAAACAATGCATATCATTCTTTAAAATTATGGGAAAGAAAGCAGGTCTTCAGCTTTATTGAAATCTGATAAAAATGCTATGTAGGGGTTGTCTTTGTTTCAAGTGTTTTAGTATCAAAGTATATTATGATTTGTTGGGCTTGGACTTAGCAAACACAAACAGGTTTGTAACTCTGAAAGAAAAGAACACTAGTTTCTCAATTAAGCCAGATTAAATAACTTAGTCAGCAAATATATATTGAGCAGCTACTACATTCCAATCACTATTCTTGGTGCTAAGAATATAAGAGTAAACAAAACAGACTGTGATATAGTCTGCTTCCTATATAAGAATTCTCTTGAGAAAAAATAAATATAATTTATTTACATCTCTGAGATTCTAATAACATTAATACAGAATGTATTATACCATCTGTTGGTATAATATTATTTATTATTTCATGGAAATATGTTTTGGTTCTTCATATAGAAGCGTAGATCTTTCAGGGCAAAGCTTACTTTATAAAATTTGTATCTTTTCTATCAGAGTCTCATGTATATACATAGGGTAGTTGTTTCAGTCACATTCCAGTCTGGAAATAAGAACCTAAGCTACCATAGTTCAGTGTTTCTCAACAGGGGTAATTTTTCCCACAGAGACATCTGGCAAAGTCTGGAGAGATGTTTTCACAACTGTGAGGGTGCTACTGGAATTCAAGGATAGAAGCCTGGGTTGCTGTTAAACATCCTACAATGTGCAGAGCAGTCGCCACAACAAAGAATTGCCCAACCCAAATGTCAGTAGTGCCAAGATTGAGAAACCTTGAGATAGTTAAAACAGGCAATTTAATATGAAGAACTACTTAGAAGAGATTAAAAATCTGAAAGGCAAACAGGTGATGGTGAGACAACCCAGAGATGAGCAAACAACAGGAAGCTGCTACCAAATTTAGGGCAAAATGAAAGAGTAAAGAAGGTGATATTACAGGACCCAGGAGCTGGGGTACCTGGTACAGCTGGTACCATAAAGGAGATTCAGTCACTGTCATGGATCATCCAGATAGATAGGATGGGGATACTTTGGTTTTTCCTCTCCTCCTGCCCTCCATTCTTCAAACTAGTACATCCTATTATCAACCAAACCTAATAGGCAGCCAGTTGGCAATGTAGATTAGAACATGTAATTTGCTGTGGTCTGACCCACCACATAATGGAACAAGACAAGAATGAAGATGGAAACTTTGAATAAACAAGGAAATGAACAATGCAGTATATAATACTCACAAAACACATAGCACAATAGATGAGATGCAACATTTTTTTGTATGAAAGGTTGCTATATACTCTTCTAAGTGTCTGTATAGGGACAAATCTTCATTCTTATTGTTTTTAAACTCCTAACTCAGTGCCTGACACATAGCAAGTACTCACTAGAAGTTGGATTCCTTTTCCACTAAGAAATGTTTAATCATTTGGTTGAGTTTCACCCTCTTGTCCCTTCCTTTCCATCTTCCCATTTCTCAGTGATTCTTGCCTTATTTCCAAAACATACTCCATTCCCTTGCAGTGTGGCTTCACAAGGAGAAATAAACCAGGTAAATGTGGTTTCTCAAATGTTATCCTTATAACCCAAAATGTGTTTGTTTTCAAACGTCAAACAAATTGAAATGTCTGCTTTAAAAAGGAGAAGGTAAGAAAATATATACTGGCTTAGATTGGACTGTATGACCCCTGAGGCCTCTTCCAACCACTCTAATTCACCAATTTTCAGAAATTTCAAATATAGAGGAAGTGAGATTTCAGTATCTAAATGGATAGCATACTTGCCTTTTCCTTATCTGTAGTTTGTCTTTACACATTGGCTATGTCTGCAGCAACAGATGAAATTTTTAGGACCCCTCCTCAGAAGTGACTAATTACATTCACAAACTCGTCTGTGCCAATGAACTTCTCAAGTTTGTCACACCCATCCCTTATATGGTTTGAATTGGTCCATGAAAAGATCCCCACCAAAAAGTGTCTGCCTCACTCCTATATAAACCTATGAGCTAGAACAGGCGTCCTCAAACTACGGCCCACAGGCCACATGTGGGTGTTTTTGCCGTTTTGTTTTTTTACTTCAAAATAAGATATGTGCAGTGTGCATAGGAATTTGTTCATAGTTTTTTTTAAACTATAGTCTGGCCCTCCAACGGTCTGAGGGACAGTGAACTGGCCCCCTGTTTAAAAAGTTTGAGGACCCCTGAGCTAGAAGATATGGATTGCTGGCTCTAAAAATATATTTTCTTCACTAATGCTAATTCTGAGGATATAGCAATGCAAACATTTCTCTATTGGAAATTCTTATAGCCCTTACTTAGGTTTTCTCTACCATAACTTCATAACTATTCTCTGATTTTTTCAGGTATGTATGATTCTCCTCACACCCTACTCCTAATCAGCTCCTTAAGAGAAGAGGCTGTGTCTTATTTAGATTTCTACTTGCTATTGTGCTGCCTAGAATAGCCATAAACTATAAATGGTACTTGAATATACAATGAGTAAAGTATTAAGGAAAATGCTCCATGGTTTAAATGAAGACTAAACAAAATAGCATACTTCAAAGCACCAGTCACAAAGCAAATAAAAGTAAAAATATTTTCTCCCATTTCTTACATAAGTTCAATGAGCTGAATTAAAATTTTAACAAAATTCATTAATGATATCAAAATAAAAGTATTACTAGTTTCAAGCAGAAAATAAGACATTCCTCTTTTTTAAAAACTAATGTTAATCTAAATAAGTCCAACTGCTGGCTTCTTTTCAGAGTCTCCTTCATGCATATACCAGAAACATTAATATAATTGCTCTGATTGGAATTGAGATGAAGAAATGTAAAATTATATGTCAAAAATATGTATTTCGCCGAAACCGGTTTGGCTCAGTGGATAGAGCGTCGGTCTGCGGACTGAAAGGTCCCAGGTTCGATTCCGGTCAAGGGCATGTACCGTGGTTGCGGGCACATCCCCAGTAGGGGGTGTGCATGAGGCAGCTGATGGATGTTTCTCTCTCATCAATGTTTCTAACTCTCTATCCCTCTCTCTTCCTCTCTGTAAAAAATCAATAAAATATATTAAAATCTTTAAAAAATATGTATTTCTACATTTACAGGTAATTTTGATGGGTGACTCATTTACCTCCTAGTCATAGGCAAAATACCTCAGCTGCGTAGGATGGATGCAAAGAATGAACAAGAGAAATGATTGTATGCATATCTAGGCAAGAGAGTGAAATGGATAGGATGGATTTGAGCAAATCCATTTGAAAAAAAAACACACACCAAGTATTTAAATTGATTCCTTACCCCACGGTACTGGCTTTCATTGAAAATCTGAGGTGGTAGGGGGTACCCTGAGGCTGGTCGACTATTTGCAGGTACATTTTCTCTCATCCACTTCCGATTTTCTTCATTGGCAGCAATATCTTTTTCTTCAAATCCTATTTTGTTAGCTTCTAAAAAACCAAGCACATCTTGCTGTTTCTTCTTAATCTAGGACCCAAAGGACAACAAACTATATTACTGAACAAAAAGCTTCTATTATTTTCAAATTTAACAAAAGTCAGTGTTTATGAACTAGCATAAATAAATTCAGACATGGATCAATATTTGTGGTTTCACAGAAGATACATAGTTTTCCCGCTTTATTATTTTGTTGTTAACAATGTTTCATAAGTGGATTGAAGAGCTTTCAGGTGACAGATCCTTTTATCAACCTGACTTTTTCTTTTTCTAGAAAATTTCCCACATCTAATGAACAAAAATAAGGATAGCTGATGCATATCAATAACCTAAAATGCAGTTAATGCAAAAGTGTGAGTAGTAGGAAGCTTTGGTTTTCTGGTTATCTAAAAGCCCTTCTTAGTTTCAGCCCTTGTTAAAAGTCTTCACAAACAATCCAAGTCTACTACCTATCTTAATAAGCATCATGTAATGAATAGAAATAAATAGTTCCTTGAGAATGTTACAAGCCTCAGAGTCATTCTGTGCTTCAATGTTCATTGTTTACAACAGAAACTGAATAAGAAGATATGACCTTCCAAAACCGGTTTAGCTCAGTGGATAGAGCGTCGGCCTGTGGACTCAAGGGTCCCAGATTCGATTCCAGTCAAGGGCATGTACCTTGGTTGCAGGCACATCCCTAGTAGGGGATGTGCAGGAGGCCGCTGATCGATGTTTCTCTCTCATCAATGTTTCTAACTCTCTATCCCTCTCCCTTCCTCTCTGTAAAAAATCAATAAAATATATTTAAAAAAAAGAAGATATGACCTAAGTCTCCTTGTATACTAAGTCTGGAATATACATGTACCACTCATTAGTCATTAACATGTGTTGCTAAGGGATCTTTCATGTGTATCTGTGCTACTTCTTCAGCTAGATTAACAGGTAGAGATAATACAATTATTTTGTTTCCTAATCATACCTAAAAGAGAGTTTTAAAATAGTAAAATTAATACTATTTAGTTAGGCTTTTCCTCTAATATGCATTTATTTTAGAATGTTAATACACATTTCTATGGTAATTTGTTCAAATTTAAAACTCTTACTTAACATTTCTGAGGTGCAGAGCATAATCAAAAAATTATTCATGGAGTCACACTAAAAAGAAACATGGAGTAGAATAATCAGAAAAATAAAATCAAAAGAAGCAGTCCTCCCAATGGAAATAAAAATACAAAATAATAAAGCTTCCATACAGTCAAGTCCTCTATGGATTCACATACCCCCCACACACAGAGAGATTTGTATATTTGTCCTTCTAACTTGCTTGTGTGTAAGTAATTTTCTCTCTCATCACATAACTCCAGAGAAAAAATTCTCAATTTCTCCCAATAAGAATTGAAATTTCCATAGGCTATTTAGATCAGAGTATAGAATGCCTTTCTTTAAAGATCACTAATTTTTCCAACAGGAATCATATTTCCTTAAAGAGGTAATATGCAAATTGACCATCATTCCAACACACAAGATGGCTTCCCCCATGTGGTCAAAGATGGCTGCCACAAGATGGCCAGCAGGGGAGGGCAGTTGGGAGGAATAAGGCCTGCAGGGGAGGGCAGTTGGGGGGGACAAGGCCAGCAGGGGAGGGCAGTTAGGGGTGACCAGGCCAGCAGGGGAGGGCAGTTAGGGGCAATCAGAACAGCAGGGGAGCAGTTAGGCGTTGATCAGGCTGGCAGAGGAGTAGTTAGGGGGTCATTAGGCTGGCAGGCAGAAGCAGTTAGGGGCAATCAGGCAGGCAGGCAGGCGAGCAGTTGGGAGCCAGCAGGCCTGGATTGTGAGAGGAATGTCCACCAGGATTGGGCCTAAAGAGGCAGTCGGACACCCCTCAAGGGGTCCCCGATTGGAGAGGGTGCAGGCTGGGCTGAGGGACACCCCCCCCCCCCCCCGTGCATGAATTTCATGCACCGGGCCTCTAGCTAGCTTATAAAATCAAACTTCCAGTCCTAAATATAACATATGCTCCTTTTTTAATTTTGATAAAAATCAATGTAAAAGTCAAATATTTAGGAGTGAATGTCTAATGGACTAGACCAGTGATTTTCACTTGGTGTGCCACAAGAATTTTTAAAACATGGAATATCTGACTATTTAGTCAGAGACCCTGACCTCTTTTCCCTTAGATTGTCAAATAAAAATTAAAAAATGACAACAGCCAACACAACAATTGCCACCTGGTGTTAATGAATCAAAATTATACCCATTTTTGTCAGATTGGCAAAGAATATATATTTTGGTGTGCCAGATAATTTTAGTAATAAGTATATGTGTGCCCTGAGATGAAAGGTTGAAAATTTCTGGACCATAAGCTTGATAGAAGGTTCAGTTAAATCAGTGGTTTTTAATCTCCATGATACAACAGGAAGTGTTCAGTTATTATAAATTTTATCAAGTAATTTATCTATTTTTTGCATATTTGCAAATTTAAGTAGGTATAAAGATGCCCCTAAATATGGTACTTTGAGTCACTTGCCATTTGCAACAGATAGTTTTAAATTAATGAAGAGGTAACATTTAGCTAACATGCTAAAAATTATACGTGGCCCTGGGTTAAAGTCATCTGTCATGTTTGTGTGAGAAAAAAGGATAGAAGACCTTTAAGATAAATGACTCTGAAGCCTTCTTACCTTAGTGAATGCTTACTACATAGAGAGCAGTGTTCTCTCTAAGTTAAGATGGTAGCCAGGCTTTTTATCACTGGGCATTGTAGTATAACTTCACTGATATCTTTACTCTCCAGCCATAATTTCTGGACCACAAGTATTTCTCCCATGCTCTGGAACTACCTGACAATAAATACACATACTTCCTATAATGCTCTGCACCTCCATAAGGCTGAAGGGAATGGACCATAATAACACTTTTTAGTAGGTTCTGTCCTGTCAAATGTGAACATGTGTTCAATTTTGAATCTTCGGGGAATGTTAAAAAATGTTTCCTAACTTGGTAAAATCTGTAAGTCCAAAATTTCAAATAGCAAATTTATTTCTAACAAGGCATATTTTATATCTAAAGAGTTATTGCTTTGTTATACACCTACAAGCACATGTTCACTAGAACATATTTTGATAAAGGGGCTTCAGGTGGTTCTAATTTCCTAATTTCCCAATGGGACTTAAAATAAAGGGACACAGTAAACACAGGTGACTAAAAATCATAAAATGCAAGAACAATTAGGAATGGGTATCACAAGGGTTTACTAAGGAATACAATTTAAATTTTCTACAGAAAAAATAATTTGTACTTCCAAGTAGATGATGGCACGGTCCAGAAATTCAAACCAATTTTCTTCAAAGAGCAAATCATACTGCTCACCTCTACCCAATGAATGTTACTTTTTTCTCACATGTCCGTTTTTTTTGTTTGTTTGTTTGTGTATTTTTTTAATATATTTTATTGATTTTTTACAGAGAGGAAGAGAGAGGGATAGAGAGTCAGAAACATCGATGAGAGAGAAACATCGATCAGCTGCCTCCTGCACACACCCTACTGGGGATGTGCCCGCAACCAAGGTACATGCCCTTGACCGGAATCGAACCTGGGACCTTACAGTCCACAGGCCAACACTCTATCCACTGAGCCAAACCGGTTTCGACACATGTCCAGGTTTGAAATTCAAGGTATCCTTTCCTCCAAAGATACAGAGCAGGGCTACTGAGGAATGTTACCTAGAGGGAACAGTTACTTTCCAGCTAGCTTCAGTAAGCTCCTTGTCTGTCATGACAAGGGTAAAATAAATTTATTTTAAATGAAGGAAACTGACAAGGTATCTGTATGGGCTTTAAAATGGTCCAGTGTGAATGTTCAACTTTCAATGGATGACCGAAACTTTAATAACCATGTTTCAATTGGGAAAACAATTAATTTTCATAAAGTGCCAATCTACTATAAAATATTTAATAAAGGTGACGTTTTATCTTGTTTTATTTTTTTTCTTTATTGACTAAGGTATTACATATGTGTCCTTATCCTTCCATTACCCCCCAACCTCCCCGCTTGTGCGCTCACCCTCTAATATCTGTGTCCATTGGTTAGGCTTATATGCATGCATACAAGTCCTTTGGTTGATCTCTCCGCCTTCCTCCACCCTCCCCTGCCTTACCTCTGAGGTTTGACAGTCTGATTGATGCTTCTCTGTCTCTGGATCTGATTTTGTTCATCAGTTTATATTGTTCATTATATTCCACAAATGAGAATCATGTGATATTTATCTTTCTTTCTCTGACTTATTTCGCTTAGTATAATGCTCTTCAGCTCCATCCATGCTGTTGTAAATGGTAGGAGTTCCTTCTGTTTTACAACAGCATAGTATTCCATTGTGTAGATGTACCTCAGTTTTCTAATCCACTCATCTGCTGATGGGCACTTCAGCTGTTTCCAAATCTTAGCTATTGTAAATTGTGCTGCTATGAACATAGGGGTACATATATCCTTTTGATTGGTGTTCTGTTTTCTTGGGATATATTCCTGGAAGTGGGATCACTGGGTCAAATGGGAATTCCATTTTTAGTTTTTTGAAGAAACTCCATACTGTTATTCACAGTGGCTGCACCAGTCTGCATTCCCACAAGCAGTGCATGAGGGTACCTTTTTCTCTGCATCCTCACCAGCACTTGTCATTTGTTGATTTGTTGATGATAGCCATTCTGACAGGTGTAAGATGGTACCTCATTATCGTTTTGATTTGCATCTCTGAGATGATTAGTGACTTTGAGCAAGTTTTCATATGTCTCTAGGACTTCTGTAAGTCCTCTTTTGAAAAGTATCTATTTAGGTCCATTGCCCATTTTTTTTTATTAGATTGTTTATCTTCCTTTTGTTAAGTTGTATGAGTTCCCAGTATATGTTGGAGATTAAACCCTTATCGGAGATAACATTGGCAAATATGTTCTCCCATGCAGTGGGCTTTCTTGTTGTTTTGTTGATGGTTTATTTTGCTGTGCAGAAGCTTTTTATTTTGATATAGTCCCATTTGTTTATTTTCTGTTTAGTTTCCATTGCCCTAGGAGCTGTGTCGGTAAAGATATTGCTTCAGCATGTCTGAGATTTTGCTGCCTGTGGATTCCTCTAAGACCTTTATGGTTTCCCATCTTATGTTTAAGTCCTTTAACCATTTTGAGTTTATTTTTGTATACGGTGTAAGTTGGTGGTGTAGTTTCATTCAGAAATCAAAGAGGCGAAATAACAACAGACCTCACAGAAATACAAAAGATTGTAAAAAAAAATACTATGAACAACTCTATTCCAACAAACTAGACAACCTAGACAAAATGGACATATTCCTAGAAAAATACAATCTTCCAAAACTCAATCAGGAAGAATCTAAAAATCTCAATAGGCTGATAACTATGGAAATTGAAGCAGTCGTCAAAAAGCTTCCAGTAAACAAAAACCTGGTGCCAGACGGCTTCACAGGGGAATTTTACCCAACATTCAAAGAAGAACTAAAACCTCTCCTCCTCAGACTGTTGCAAAAATTCAAGAGGAAGGAACATTTCCAAACTCATTCTATGAAGCCAGCATTCCCCTAATGCCAATACCAGATAAAGAAAACAAAGAAAGAGAATTACAGGCCAATATGCCTCATGAACATAGATGCCAAAATCCTCAACAAAATTCTAGCAAATCAGATCCAGCATTGCATCAGAAAGTTCATACACCATTACAAAGTAGGATTTATCCCAGGGATGCAAGGATGGTACAATATCAGCAAATCAATAAATGTGGTACATCACATAAACAAATTGAAAGATAAAAATCACATAGTCATATTAATTGATGCAGAAAAAGCATTTGACAAAATCGAACACCCTTTCTTTTTTTTTTTAATGTATTTTATTGATTTTTTTTTTTTTTACAGAGAGGAAGGGAGAGGGATAGAGAGTTAGAAACATTGATGAGACAGAAACATTGATCAGCTGCCTCCTGCACACCCCCTATTGGGGATGTGCCCGCAACCAAGGTATATGCCCTTGACTGGAATTGAACCTGGGACCCTTCAGTCCATAGGCCAACGCTCTATCCACTGAGTCAAACCAGTTAGGGCTCCAACACCTTTTCTTGATAAAAACCCTCAGCAAAGTGGGAATTGAGGGATCATACCTCAATATAATAAAAGCCTTATATGACAAACTTACAGCCAACATCATACTCAATGGGCAAAAACTAAAACCATTTCACCTAAAAACAGGAACAAGACAGGGATGCCCACTTTCACCACTCCTGTTTGACATAGTACTGGAAATGCTAGCCATAGCCATTAGACAAGATGAAGAAATAAAAGGTATCCAAGTTGGAAAAGAAGAAGTAAAACTGTCATTGTTTTGTTTTATAACCAACCTCTGTCACATTGTCTCCACTGACAATTTAAAAATATATATATTTATTTTTATTGTTAATAGTATTACGGATGTCTCCAATCTACCCGCCCCTACCACACAGGTATTTACCATTCTCTTGCCCATGTTCATAGGCTATACATATAAGTATATAAGTTCTTTGGTTTATATCTTCTTGTTGCCCTAGCCCCTCATTAAGTTCTGTTCCATGCCTCCATGCCTCGGGCTTTATTTTGGTCATCAATTGATTTTGTTCATTTGATTGCACAAATCTGATATTTGTCTTTCTCAGATTGGCTTATATCAGTTAGCATAATATTCTCCAGGTCCATCCATATTGTTCCAAAGGGTAGAGATCCCTCTTTTTTACAGATGCATAGTATTCCATTGTGTAAATGTCCCACAGCTTTTTCATCCACTCATCTACTGATGGGCACTTGGGCTGTTTCCAAATCTTAGCTATTGTAAATAACACTGCCATGAACATAAGCTTGTATACATTCTTTCTGATTGGTGTTTTGGGGGTTTTAGGATATATTCCCAGAAGTGGGATCACTGAGTCAAATGGAAGTACCATTTTCTTATTTTTTAGGAAACTCTATACCGTTTTTCATAGTGGCTGTACCAATCTGCATTCCCACCAGTAGTGAACTAGTGTTCCCTTTCTCCACATCCTTGCCAGCATTTGTTGATTTTTTTATGAGAGCCATTCTGACAGGTGTGAAGTGATATCTCATTGGGTTTTAATTTGCATTTCTTTGATGGTTAGTGACTGAGCATTTTTTCATATGTTTCTTAGACATTTGTATGTCCTCTTTGGAGAAATGTCTATTCAGGTCTTGTGCTCATTTTTTAATTGGATTGTGTGTCTTCCTTTTGTTAAGTTGTATGAGTACTTATATATTTTGGATTTTAACCCCTTATCAGATGTATCATTGGCAAATATGTTCTCCCATGCCATAGTTTGTTTTCATTTTGATGGTGCTTTCTTTTGTTGTGCAGAAACTTTATTTTTATGTAGTCAATTTATTTATTTTCTTTGCCATAAAAGATGTATTGGCAAAAATTCTGCTACATGAGATGTCTGAGATTTTAATGCCTATATTTTCTTCTAAAATTGTTATGGTTTAATGCTTTACATTTGTCTTTTATCCATTTTGAGTTTATTCTTGTGTATGGTGTAAGTTGATGGTCTAATTTCATCTTTTGGCATTTGTTGGTCCAGTTTTCCCAACACCGTTTATTGAAGAGACTGTCTTTACTCCATTGTATGCTCTTGCCTTCTTTGTCAAATATTAACTGACCATAATCATATGGGTCAATTTCTGGGGTCTCTGTTCTAATACATTGGTCTATATGCCTGTTCTTGTGCCAGTACCACGCTGGTTTGGTTATTTTGGCTTTGTAGTATAGTTTGATATCCTGTATTGCGATCCCTCCTACTTCATTGTTCTTTCTCTATATTGCTGCAGCTATTCAAGTCTTTTATGGTTCCACATAAATTTTTGGAGTATTTATTCTAGTTCTGAGAATTATGCTCTTGGTATTTTGATATGGATTGTGTTGAATCTACCAATTGTTTTGGGTAGTCTAGACATTTTAATGATGTTAATTCTTTTAATCCATGAACATGGTATATGTTTCCTTTTGTTTTTGTATCTTCTATTTCTTTTTTCAATGTCCTATAGTTTTCAAGTACAGGTCTTTTGTCTCCTTGGTTAAGTTTATTTCTAGGTATCACATTTTTTTTGGTTGCAGTGGTAAATGGGATTTTTTTTTAATTTTCTGTTTCAGAGAGTTCATTATTGGTGTATAAAAATGCTATAAATTTCTGGATGTTGATTTTGTATCTTGCTACCTTGCTGAATTCATTTATTATGTCTAGAAGTTTACTGGTAGAGTTTTTAGGGTTTTTTTATGTACAATATTATATGATCTGCAAATAATGACAGCTTTACTTCCTCCTTTCCAATTTGGATGCCTTTTTTCTCTTTGTCTGATTACTATAGCATACTTACTATGTAGAGTAAGAGTGGTAAAAGTGGATATCTTTGTCTTGTTCCTGTTCTTAAGGGAAACATTTTTAGTTGTTGCCCATTGAGTATTATCTTAGCTGTAGCTTTGTCATATATGGCCTTTATTATGTTGAGGTATGATCCCTCTATTCCTACTTTCTTGAGAGTTTTTATTAAAAAAGGGTGATGGATTTTGTCTAATGCTTTTTCTACATCAGTTTATATGACCGTGTGATTTTTATCTTTCATTTTGTTTATGTGATGCATCACTTTTATTAATTTGCAAATATTGTACCAGCCTTGCATCACCAGAATAAATCCCACTTGATTATGGTGTATGATCTTTTTAATGTATTACTGGATCCAATTTGCTAATATTTTGTTGAGGATTTTAGAATCTGTGTTCATCTGGGGTATTGGACTGTAATTTCCTTTCTTTGTAGTGTCATTATCTGGTTTTGGAATTAGGATGATGCTGGATTCATTAAAATAGCTTGGAAGTATGCCTTCCTTTTGAATTTTTTTTGGATAGATTGAAGAGGATAGATGCTAATTCTTCTTTCAAAGTTTGGTAAAATTATCCTATAAATCCATCTGCTCCAAGACTTTTGTTTGTTGGGAGTATTTTACTGCTTCAATTTCATCAGTTATTATTGGTCTACTCAGGATTTCTGATTCTTCCTGATTGAGTTTTGGAAGATTGTACATTTCTGGGAATTTGTCCATTTCGCCCGGTTGTCCAGTTTGTTGGCATATAGTTGTTTATAATATTTGCTTACAATCCTTTGTATGATGTCTGTTGTTATAGCACCTCTTTCATTTCTGAATTTATTTATTTTGGTCCTTTCTCTTTGTTTCTTGATGAGCCTGGCTAGGGGTTCATCAATCTTGTTTTTCTTTTCAAAGAACCAGCTCTTGTATTCATTTATCTTTTGTACTGTTTTATTAGTCTCTACTAGAGGCCTGGTGCATGAAATTTGTGCACGGGGGGGGGGGGGGGTGGCTGATCCCTCAGCCTGGCCAGCATCCTCTCGCAATCCAGGACCCCTCGGAATATGCCAGGCCTAAATCTGCAGTCAGACATCCCTCTCACAATCTGCATGTATCAGTGACCATACTTTTCATACAGGTGAAAGGCATCTTGCTGTTGTATGAGCAGGTACATTTTTTTGCCCTGATTATAAAAAGTAGTACATAATATGATCCTTCTGAGGCAGTAGTACCATTTTCCCCATCTTATTGGTGGGAAAACTGAAGCAGAGAGAAGTTAAATAATTGGCTTTGTCACATAGTTATAAGTATCAGAATCAGGGCTAATCACAAAATGTGCAAACCAGAGTCCATGCATGTCATTGTGGCATCATCCTGTTTTTTTCAGTGTTAGAGTAGCCTTGCCAGGTTTTAGTTTTTAAGTCTAAGATACTGTTCCCAATATATACAATAGTGCCCCTAGGCCTGGCCAGCAATCAGGG